>NC_069657.1:179661856-180861856 GCF_027244095.1 Hemicordylus capensis | reverse complement strand
GTGGTATCATAAATATCACTGCATTGTCTCTGCTCAGGATAACTTTATTAAATAGCCTGCCTAATTACTCCTTAGTGTGAGGGTAGATTTCTGAGCCCTCTAGAGAGAAGCAAAGCATCAAATGATATCTATCTAGCAGCTCATCCCAGCTGTACACATTACTGATTCCAGATGTGGTAATAAAAGGGTTGACAAGAGTGTGCTGACGAAGATAACAGGGGAAAATGACATGTAGAATCTGTTTCCTGTTCCTGAATCTTTAATTTCCTGATTTAAAAAACAACAACACTTGAATTTTAGCCCATGGTTAATCTTAAATATTATTAACAAAGCAGATAATGGGAAATAATTTGGAAGATCTTTGATGCTATATTTACACACACACACACACTTAATAAACTATAGACATAATCCAGCAAAAGCAAAACACTTCTACTTTTCATTGATTTCAGTAGGATAATTACTGTAAGCATGAGTGTAACTTTCTCTCAGTGGCTGACATCCTGACTAATGAAGGATACACATTATTAGGGCCTGTCCCCGCAGATTCTAATAATGCACAAACACTTCATTAACCAGGATGTCAGCCATTATGTCCAAACATCAAGCATCACTGCCCATCTAGTACAGCTTTTTTCCTTAGTGAGTGTCAATTGTAAAATCTACCACAGGTAAAAGGAGAAGAGTGGTCAATGCACGCAAGCAGAACAGCTGTACACAGCAACCCTCAATCAGACAATAGTTTCATGTCCTTCCCTTCTGTGAGGGGCCATGAGACAAAAAAGGCATAATGAAGATTAATGTCATGTGCTGGGAAATCCCTTAAGTCACAGCTCTATACATACCGCTTTCTGTCTTCCTTTTCCATTCCTGTGTCAGGTCCAGTGCACTAGCAGAAATATGCTGTCTGACTTGCAGATGTTTCTTCTTTTCTCTTTTAAGCAGATGTATAGGGACCAAAGTTCTCTGAATAGCTTGTTTCTTGTTTTCTTGACACCTTTTCCATTAGTAACTGAAGACTGATTCCTGCTACTCCTGGAAGTTAAGGGGCAAGGGCATGATCACAAATCTACTTAGCTAGTTAGGATACAACATATCACAAATGTCAAATGTCAAAGACTGACCTTTAAAGACAAACAAACAATTTGTTACAAATATTAGAAACATTTAGAAAACATGTAGGCCTCACTATATATTAGAATGTTTTAAACACTCATAAATATGTTGTCAGAATCACCAGTTAATACACATGACCACAACAGGCTTTGATTAACGAGAAACATTGCCACATATCTGCTCAGATTTGCATTTGCCAAATCCATTTCCCTATTGTGCCTTTTCTCCCTACACAGTTGTCTGTTTTGAAAGAAGCTGTTGAAACTTATCCACACAACATCTTTTTCAATCTTCCAAGTTTGTAGGGAGAGGCATTTGGGCACTGTTTATTATATTGCAAATACTTATCTCCTTTCAGGCGTGTATGCTGTGTTCATATTGTGTCCAGACCATTTGATTCCACTTATCATGTTGAACTCCTCCTTACACTCTTGTGAAACTCTAATGTTTATTTCTAGAAAACTGAAATAATAAATAATTATTCCCAGTTTTTTAAGACTGTAGCAGCCTTTTGTTGACATTTTGTTTGGCTTAATTTATATCAACAAGAAGCTGGCACTGTTTTGTAGAAAATTCCTCAAAAACCTATGTTGATATAATCTAAGGCAGTATTTCTCAACTGCCGGACCACAGACCGGTGCTGGTCCGTGAGGCATTGGGTCCATGAGGCATAACTAATAAAAATCATCCCCGCAAAAAAACAATTTTGGGCCAGTGGGGGCTGTGCTGAGAGCTCTCTGAAGCTCATTTCCAGGCAGGCTTCGCTGCTGGATAATGTTTATTTTGAGGAAGCGAAATGAACGTTTTCCAGCAGTGAGTGCTGCCTGCCTAAAAATGAGCTCTGGAGAGCTCGCCTGGGCTCCGTGGACCCTGGGCCCCGCCGCCTTTGCACATGACATCACTAGGGGTAGGGGGTGGCGGTGAGGGGGGTGACCCCTTTACTAACTGCTGGTCTGGGAAACTGTGCACGAAGAACGTACCGGTCTATGACTCCAAAATCATTGAGAAACACTGATCTAAGGAACCCTGAGGAAGGACTCTCCAGAGTATGGGAAAGTATTGTTTGACTTGGATTAATTACCCTTGCTGTGTTACATCAAGAAATTAGAATGAAGAAAAATTTTATTTCCCCAAATAACACACAGTTAGGTTGAAGCCGGTGGTGGGAGGAAACAGATCAATATTTGATTCTCACAGAGCTCAATTCTCCCCCCATTCCATTTCCACAAAAAGTGGCTTTTAGCCCAATCAGCTGGGGATGTGTCAATGCTGATATGTTAGAAAGGGTCAGATAGATCCATAGCACACTGTGGTCATGGCCCCAGGCAGATGGCAGGATACCATTATCATCTTACTCCTTGTCTGCCATTGATTTTGTTGTTTCTGACTCCTATTAAATATTGAAGGATAGCCCTGAGTTTATTTGGTTACAAATAAGAAAGATTTTACTGTCTCCAGACAGAGTGTTGTCATTCTGGTCCCTGTATACCTGCAGTCATGCTCTATTTAACATTAGCTGAGCATGCATGTTTAAAAACAAGGCCTGTGCACCAGATGCCTTCAGCTGATGTGTTGACAAGAGGTGACTTGTCTGTGAGCATTTGAGCCTCCTGTCCGTAAATGTCCCAGGTAATGCATGGCTGAGGTTGCTATGGTTATCTCAGAGAAATTATTGGCAAGGAGGGCAATTATAATACCATAGTGTGTGTGGTTGCCAGTACCAATCTGAAAACAATGTCGCCATGATTCCTGAGTGGGGTTTTGTTTGTTTGTTTGTTCTGCTAGACTGTGTATTTTCCATAATAGTGAATAAGCATTATAGTTCAGTGCAGATCAAAGAAATACTGATCCGTATCGGGGGTGGGGGGGAGGTAGAAACACTTAAACAAATGAAGACCTGACATTAAAGTGTAGCAAAAACAATTGATATTGTGCTTATTCTAGCAGTAGGGCAGTGTTTAAATGATCTTTGCTTGTTTGCAGCAGGACTGAACAATTTGTGCAATGCACAATCCACCAGATAGTTTTATTATGGCCTGCCAGTTGCTTACCCTCACCAAATTTTTTCATCTACCTCCCCCCCCCCGCTTGAAAGTGCATCAAGCCCCTAGTGGGTTGCCATTAGAGCAGTAAAATTAGAGCAGTTTTACATGTACAGGTACATAAAAAGTCATGAGTGTGTTTTGTCTGAGTGTGTTTGCTTGTGTGCTTGTTCACCACCTTTTGTCTTTTGATCCCATGTTGGCAACCACTTAATCATTCAATAGAATTTGCATTAATCTACATAGAATTACATTCCAGATTTATAATAAAACTAGCTGGGCCGGGCACAGAGCATCTGCGCCTGTAGTTCTCCCCTGCTCCTTCCCACCCGCCACTACTGTTTTGTTTCCCCGCCAGCCACCACTGCCATTTTCTCTCCCCCCACATCTTTCCCGCCTCACCCACAACCCTGTCCGCCAGTGCCGGTGCTTTCCTCTCCCGCTGCAGCAGCTCGCTCGCGAACTCTCACGAGAGTTGCCATGCATGGGATTAGCGATGGGTACACCTTAGAGAAATATATATAGATTGGGGGGCAGGGTATAGCATATTTTCCGAAAACATTAAACAAGTAAACACCGCTTAGGTTTTGAGAGCATAAGAAATTAATGTCCTTTTGTGAAGGATTATTTTGTGTGTGTGTGTGTGTGTGTGTGTGTGTATACACACACACACACATACACACTTCCCCTGCACAGGATGCCTCTCTCTATTTGCACGGATGGGGCAGTTCATCTGAACCGCTCCTCTATGTACACTAGAAATAACAGTATTTCTAGCACATGTAGAGAAGCGACTCAGCATCCCTTACTATGCTATTAGGAAGATATACTCCTGGTCTTCAGGACTGGGGAAGTGCATGCATGTCCTCAGTGCTGTCTGTGTCAGGTAGATGGGGTATTTTTCAAACCTACTCAACAGGTAGCAGAACACTCCTACCATGAATGAAGTACAAGAGAAATTATATATATCTAAACAAAACTGACCACTCCTTGTCCAAAGGAAAAACCATTTAATGTTTTCTTTTTCATTTGCTACATCAGAACCACCTTAAGTGGCGCAGTGGGGAAATGCTTGACTACTTGACTAAAAAGCAGAAGTTTGCCGGTTCAAATCCCCACTGCTACTATATCAGGCAGCAACGATGTAGGAAGATGCTGAAAAACATCATCTCATACTGCATGGGAGGAGGCAATGGTAAACCCTCCTGTATTCTACCAAAGAAAACCACAGGGCTCTGTGGGTGCCAGGAGTCAAAATCAACTTGACAGCACACTTTACCTTTATCACACATCAGAACAAAAGTAGCCCCCAAAATAAGCTCAACTTTCACTTGTAGCCCCACTGATTCAAATTTGCCCTGATTCATTAAGGTTGGTCTCCTCCAGTTAATAACGGTAAGTCTACAGTAAATCTAACACAAACTATTCTTCCAAAACTATCTCATCCCTTGAATCACACATTTTATCACACATCAGAACAAAAGTAGCCCCCAAAATAAGCTCGACTTTCACTTGTAGCCCCAGTGATTCAAATTTGCCCTGATTCATTAAGGTTGGTCTCCTCCAGTTAATAACGGTAAGTCTACAGTAAATCTAACACAAACTATTCTTCCAAAACTATCTCATCACTTGAATCACACATTTTCATACTACAGCCTGACATCAACAAATATCAGATGCACCTCCTATATTAGACTACTCAGTATGACAGACACTTAGCCACTATGCTGATTGTTTTCAAATATATTTCATTCTCTCACCAGATCTCAGAACCTGGAGGATGTATTTCAGAATTTATGCAGAATAAATCACCCAAGGTTAGAACACAGATGCTGCTATAAAGTTGCTGGTAATTAAATGATACCGAAACTCAGTCATACATAAAATGTAGACATTAACAGCAGGACAAATTGAATCTCTTTTAATCGTTCCGGATGATATCACTGGCTAAATGCCAGTTTTTAATTGCTGTGCATTAGCGTAAATATTCAGGACAACTGAAGAACATTTTGCCAACACATCAACACAAAAAGAAAAACCAGACCAATCAAAGTAAGCTTGTTGTACTTCCCAATTTGGGATAATGGGTGTAAGCAATGCAACAGCCTCCAAACTTCAAACCTTTTAGCACTGATCTGGGACATTAACAGCATCTGGCAATATTGGCACGAAAACCACTTCTGCTTATTCCTGAAGATCTCATTGTACCAGCAGTGCAGCAAATCCCTCTGGTGTTGATTTTAGGAGTTTTGCCCTTCCAGTGATTTGTACAGGAGTCCAAAGGGTGGATAATGAAAGGAGTTAATCTAAATTCCAGCTAGAAATGTCCATAATTAATTAGAGAATTCTAGAAGGTCTGCTTTGCATGCAGAAAGTGCCAAGTTTAATTCCTGGTATTTCCAGGTAGGGTAGGAAAGTCTCCTGCTTAGAACCTCAGAGAGCTGCTGCCAAATGGACCAATGAAATGGTCTGACTTGGTATAAGACAGCTTCCTATGTCCCTATTAGGGCATGTGTTTGTTCACTTTTGTGTAGGCCAGAGCAGAGCAGAGACACAAACAGCTTGTCTGAGGAAATTACTTCCTGTCACTGGAAAAGAATCTTTTTATGCCTGGCAAACCCATGGGTATCATTGTAAATCAGATGAATCCCTGAGGCATTTCCACAGTAGCATGGAATCTTTTTATTCATAAATAACTTCTGTATTGCTGGGAGACAACTTAAATGACTCAACCACAAGAGCCCCATTCACATGTTATGAGCACCAGCCACACTCACACTTCTTAGAGAGTTTGGAGGAGACATTTATTTATCTACCAGTGTAGAAGAGCCAGTGTGGTGCAGTGGTTAGAGGACTAGGACCTCGGAGACCCGAGTTCAAATCCCCATTCAGCCATGAAACTCACTGGGTGACTGGGCCAGTTGCAAATCTCTCAGCCTAACCATCTCACAGGGTTGTTGTGAGGACAAACATAACCATGCACATTTCTCTGGGCTCCTTGGAGGAGGAGCGAGATATAAGTGCAAAAATAATAAATACATACATACATACATGCCCTAGCTGCAGCAGAAGTGCACAGGTAAGGAGAGCATTGCTAATTAATATTGTCTGGACATATGGAGTAAAAGTTCTAAATAAAGAAGTTTATTTATGAAATCAATCAAGAAGGTAGATAAAGCCTACATGCCTTGCTGCTAGCTACATACAGGAAGTGGGAAGGGAGAAGAAGGAAGTCTCTCTCATCAGGTGAGAGAATGAAACCTGAGACTATCATTCTAACAAAGGGGAAGCTGAGTGGAAAAAGCATGCTTAGTGAGGGGATTCCCTTGCTCTCTATCTCTACGCCGAGTGCCCCTAGTGGTTGTTGGGATTTCCCCCTAGACATTGTATCAGTTCATTATATGGGGCATGCTTCTTTCATTTGAATGCATATATGTACTGGCTGGGGTTGGAGTCACAGGGTTTTGTTTGTCTGCTCCTTACTTGCTGATTTGTATTCAGACAGAGATTCTCCATCTCTCTGCATAAGAGACTGTTAGTCTGCTTATTGTTTTCTTACCCTTTGTTTTAGTTAGTAATAAATATCAGTTCTTGCTTCTCAGATAAAGTTGCTTCCTGTACAATTACTTATAGAGGATAAATAATTTCTCTCCAACAGTGGTCAATAGGGTTGCTGGTGCTAAGACTTGATGCCATCATGAGCTGCATCTCCAACAATGCTCACAACTGCAGACGCAGGGAGAAAGTCCACACACACACACACACACATGCTGTTACTCCTCCCCTCCAGCCAGCCTGTTCACCCCTATGTGTGATGGATCGCACCATGCTGCTACCACTTGCCACAGCCCAGTCTCAACCAGCCCTGTGACTTTTTAATTTAATCGCTGCCACCAAGAAGACTTTTAGGCTTTCTCTGGCTGAGCCTACTACAACAGCCTTCCAAACGTCTGTTTGTATTTTTCAAAACAGTTTAGTAGAGTGGTAAGGGCTTTAGGCGTGGGGTAGAGAAAAACAGACAGAAGCTATTACACACACACACAAACAATTTTACTTTGAAAATAGTTCAATTTTAAACCAATTGTCCCTTTAAAAATTTGTTTTTAAAAAAAACAGCAAACAAATGAGCATAAGGAAGAAATGAAAAGTGATCAAAACACATCCAAACTGAACACTGGGCCCTAACTCAGAGTCCTCTGCAGTCACCTCAGCTTTTCCAGCAACCCTGACTTGTCCCTTGTTTAGCCTCAGGTTCTGCTCTCCTTCACAGTTCGGGGGGTCTGTGAATAGGACAGCTGGAGGGGGTGAGTGACAGAGTGGGGCAGGACTTCCTCCCTGCTTTTGCAGGTGCAGCTGCCACTCATAATGTATGAATAGGGCTAAGGACAGGATTCAATCACATAGATTTCTTCCATGGAATTGGCATAACTTTTGTCAATGATTTTTACAATCTGATAAGGTAGGTCACTATTATTGTTACTATGTTACAATTTTAGTGGAAGAGATACTGACTCATCCAAAGCCACTAACTTGTATCCAAAGAGCTGAAGTAGTGTAGTCACTAAGAGTATCTACTATGAACCCAATGAGTTGTATCCAAAGAAAATTAGTGACATCTATAAGACATCAATAAGAGATGACTAAAGACCCATCAGGTAGGCCTGTGCGTGTTCAGAAAATTCGGATTTGGATCTGACCCAATGTAGAGCCAGCGTGGTGTAGTGGTTAGAGTGCTGAACTAGGACTGGGGAGACCCGAGTTCAAATCCCCATTCAGCCATGATACTTGCTGGGTGAATCTGGGCCAGTCACTTCTCTCTCAGCCTAACCTACTTCACAGGGTTGTTGTGAGAAGAAACTCAAGTATGTAGTACACCGCTCTGGGCTCCTTGGAGGAAGAGCGGGATATAAATGTAATAAATAATACATAAATAATAAATGTGACATTGACAAAGTCACATTCAGATTCTATGGACGTTGGCAATATCAGATATTGGATCAGATTCCAAATCTGTATCCAAATTCTGACTTAAATTCGAATTTATTACCCATAGCAGGCTTTGAGGAAATTTTAAAAAACCACCAAAATTCGCTAAAGAACTTGCCTAAAGTTCTTTGAACTTGCCACATATATGGTGAAGGTCAGGAGCCCCCCACCCTAGTTAATTTGAAGATTTTTTTAAAAAAGAAATGGCTAAAAATGTTGACATCTGACATCTGGCCATTTCAAGTCAGAACTTTACAAAAACTTCTGAAACTGAAGACCCTCCTTGGACCATCATTCCACCAGTATGAGGAGGAATCTGCTCTTCACCTTCATGAAAAGGAATTTGCCTGGGTGGCATATATTTATGAAATCTGGCACATATAAGTTCCACATTGGCAGGACTCTGTGTTATTTTTTTGTTTTCTTTGCTGCTATAGGTCACTCCTCTGATTTTTGGTGAATTTTTGAAAAAAGTTTAAAATGGCTAAAAATTGTGAGATCTGACTAGTTTCAAGCCAGAAATTTACAAAAGGTTCTGGATTTGAAACCCCTCCTTGAGCCATCACTTCACCCCCATGTGAAAGAAAAAGGACATTCATTTGATTTTATATTAATTTTTGTCTTCCCCTTTGCAGGAACAGGCAGGCCTTTAAATTAGAATTAAAAGGATTTGACACCTTTTAATCCCTTAATGTCTCTAGAGGAATTATTTCTAACCACAAAAACATTCAAGGTTCTTTCACTTTTACTGACTGTTTGCTTTTGCAATGGGAAGGGCAAAAATTAATATAAAATCAAAAGAACATCCTTTTTCCTCTACGTGGAGTAGAATGATGGTCCTAGGGAGATCCAGAACATTTTGTAAAGTTTAGTCTTGAAACCAGACAGTTGTAGTTCTTTTTTCTATATTCATCCGCTACCCCATTTACCTCAAAATAAGAGGAGTTACCAAGAGCCTTGAAAAAAAACCAACAACACAGAGTCCTGCCAATGTCGACTTCATGCGTGCCAGATTTCATAACTGCATTACCATCCATTCACGAAATATAAAGGGTGGAGCAAAGGGGACATGCTACTTCAGTTGTACTGTTTGAACTTTGTAAGAGGAACATTTCACTCCATTCAGATAAATAGTTCCCTAACCACAAAGCTAATTCTCAGCTATAGATAGAATAAGGTTACATACTATTATTACAGCTAGGTCACC
Source organism: Hemicordylus capensis (assembly GCF_027244095.1). Taxonomy (NCBI): domain Eukaryota; kingdom Metazoa; phylum Chordata; class Lepidosauria; order Squamata; family Cordylidae; genus Hemicordylus; species Hemicordylus capensis. The sequence continues at coordinate 180,852,505 of NC_069657.1, read as the reverse complement.
TACTAATGGAAACTACAGCCATTCCAGGTACAGCTTTCTGTAATCTCAGGACATTTAGCTCATCAAGCAGTAACTGTAGTTTTCCAGTAGTCACAGTAGTAGTTTTCTCATCAAGCAGTAAGCCACTTGAGTGACCACTCCTGATGCTTATACTTTTCAAAGGAAGACATCATACCTGTATCAGCCTTCAAGTGGTTAACACAGCTTCAGAGTATCTTTTAAATGGCTGGAGTCAAGTGTTTGAAATGGATCACAAGGACAATGGGAACAGAGTTCACATTTTCACAGTTTCATGTCATGCCTAAGAGAATAGAAGAGAATGCTTTTTTAAAACATCACTTCATTGTAATTTTAATGAGCATAGCAAGTGAATTCTTTCTTCTGCCTTTGGGCAATCTCTCTTACAGTACATTTCCCATACTATGAAATATTCAGGCTCTCTAACTCGTATTGAATTTTTGGAGCTCCATAGTTTTCTATTAAAAGAGGTCTTTATTGACTAAAGGTCAGCATCAATTGCATATAAATAACTTTATATACACATCAAATCACTTTCATCACTTCAGCTATGGTTTCACTTTAATATTTGCAAAATTTCATAATTTCAGTCAGTAGTTTAAAAAGTAGATGACTGAGAAGTCCACAGTAGTTTTATGACTACAGCACTTCACTTCAGATGGAACACATAGGGTGGCTATTCACACGCACATCCAAAACCGGGCTAAGGGGGCCCAGCCTGGTTTTGCACGTGCATATGAACCATCAGGATCGGGCCTTATGCCGGCGGCACCTTGGCAGTAAACCCACTTGTGGAGCCTCCTTCCAAAATGAGGTTAGGAGAGCGAACACTCTCCTAACCTCAATTTTTTAAATCGTCTGTCAGCCATGGCTCCTTGCAGCCATGGCTGTCAGACTGCGGTGCCCTCAGGGAGGTGGGAGGGATTTCCATAATGCACCACACACTTGCGTGATGCATTATTGGAGCTCCGGGGGCAAGAGGCATCCCAGCACCCCAACCCTCGGAACTGCCGGCAGCAGATTCACCTGCCTAGGGAAGACAGCATGATCATCTGTGGGAAGATAAGCTCTTCAGGGCTTCCTCCCCATAAACCCTGCAGGCATTTCTCACTGCTCTTGAGCAAAGACTCAGGGTCTCCCAAATGCAAGTGAGTGACTTTTGTCCAGTTTGTGCACTTGCTTATTTGGAAAGATGAGAGGCACACCCTCCCAAAGGTGTGAGGAGATATGTGGCTGTGGCTCAGTGGTAGAACACCTGCTTTGCATGCAGAAGGTCTCAGTTTCAATCCCTGGCTTCTCCAGGTAGGGCAGCGAAACACTCCTACCATGGAGAACTGCTACCAGTCAGTATAGACAATACTGAGCTGGATTAACCAGGGGTCTGCCTCAGTATAAGGCAGCTTCCTGTGTTCACATGTACCTTCACTTTGACCCCAGCTATTGCTAGTGTCCACAAAGGTCTGGCAGAGTGGCAGAGAGGAAAGGGATGAAGAAATGAACAAAGGACACTCTCTGAGCCTGTGGCTGGGGAAAGACAATAGTTTTTAAGATAAGGTTTACACACATTTCTTTTATCACACTTTGGTCTCTGCTCAATTTTTTTTGGGGGGGGGCAAGTTTGAAAACAAGGCAGTTCATGCACTCACACAAATGCCACAGCAACATTCTCCATTACTGAAATTGGGAGCTGGGGCCTCCACATATCCCACAATGCATTGCATGAGCAGTGAAGAGGCAGCCCTCAGTATTGCAGCAGGTCCACTCTGACTGGCCCTACTTTCCACAGTATTCTCTGGTGAGCATGAGCTCTTCAGGAGCAAGCAAAAATGGTTCCCTAGATCACCATAGATTCCTGGGTTAACCCTGTCCTACCCAGGAATCTGTGGCCATGAGAACAGGCTCAATGTCTCCAGACCCACATAATCTTTTCCTCTGATGGAAGTCAGAATTGGACTTTGCTCTCTTCAGATATATTGGGCAACAACCAGACTAAGTTAGTCATGGTTAAGTTCCATTGAAATAAATGAGGTGGGTTAGTCATTTCTAACTTTATTCCCATTACTTTCAATGGACTAGTCAAGACTAACTTGTCTGAATGTTGCCCCCTTTTTTGTGGATAGTCCCTGAGAAACAAGGAAGTGACAACAGCATCCATATTTAGCCTACTCAAGTGTCTAATTTCCTCAGTTAAACAGAGGAAAAGCTACCCTACACAATATTTCCCAGCTAAAAATAGGGACACTTGTCACAGGCCTTCTTGTTCACACCAAGAATCATTGCTTCAGCACTGCCCTTTTACTCTGATAATCTATTACACATTGCTGAAGGGCCTTCTGAAGTTGTTTTATGTCACATTCACTTTTATTGCAATAGTCTGTCTTGCATTGGTATCTCTAAGATGTGTTCATAAACTGACCAATATAGCAAGTATACTTAAGAGATATATACTTAAGATAACTCTTAAGTATATATCTCTTAAGTATACTTGCTATATTGGTCAGTTTATGAACACATCTTAGAGATACCAATGCAAGACAGACTATGCTTAAGAGCATACTTAAGATGTGTTCAGAAACTGACCAGTGTAAGAGGTCTACCTAAGAGAATATCTGCAACTAACATATTCAGCAACATTTACTGACTGAGCCATTTTGACAATCTTTACATTTCATTCATTCATTCATTCATTCATTCAATTTCTAGACCACCCTTCCAAAAATGGCTCAGGGCAGTTTATACAGAGAAATAATAAATCAATAATATGGCTCCCTGTCCTCAAAGGGCTCACAATCTAAAAAGAAACACCCAGCAACAGTCACTGGAGGTACTGTGCTGGGGGTGGAGAGGGCCAGTTACTCTCCCCCTGCTAAGTAAAGAGAATCACCATGTTAAAATGCGCCTCTTTGCCAAGTTAGCAGGGCAAGTTAGCAGTTTGGGTATATGAAGCAGCCTTATGCTGAGTCAAACCATTGATCCATCTAGCTCAGTATTATCTACACTGGCAGGCTGCCACTCAGACAAGGAGGCTATTCTCACGATGGGGGGAAACCGGTTTCCCCCCATCGTGAGAACCACTGGGCTCGCAGGGGAGCCTGGTGGTTCTCTGGCAGCTAGCCCGCCAAAGAAGCCCTCCCCTTAACCCAGGTTAGCTCAGCTAACCCAGGTTTTCTGGTTGTGTGCTGCCATGGTGCGGCTCCGCAGCACAGCACAACACAAGGAGACCCCCACTGGGAGGCTGAAACAAGCCTCCTGGTCCCGGGGGTCTCTCCAGGATGCCCCATGCACTTGCATGGGGCATCCTGGAACTTCCAGGGGCTACGCGGCCCCCAATCCCTGCAGCCTCCACTGACTCTGTGAGGCTTGGAGGGCTTGGAGGCTGCTCATCTGCAGCTAAACCCGCTCTCCCCACAGACCTGCCAGAAGCTCTTCTCACCAATCATGAGAAGAGCTTCAAGATCTTTCCTAAATATACTTGGAGGTGCCAGAGATTGAAGCTAGAAGCTTTTGCAGGCAAAGCAGGTAGACTGTCATTGAGCTATGATCCATCTGCACTGTGATGGAAATGTGGAGGACATTGCAGCAGGAAGCTCTGCCCCCAAAGAGCCCCCCACCCCTCCCTCTCTCTCACACGTACACACACCACACACACACTATGCACAGAGTGCTCTCTGCATGACTGGAAACACTGAAAAGCAGGGGGGAAAGCCCTCCTTGTATACAGCTGTGCACATTAGGCTCTTTTCAGACTTCACTGCATAGTTCACCAGAGTCTGCTGCTGAAATGGGAAACAGAGTCGATGCCATTTCATTTTATATGGGCCCACCTGACTGCTGTTGCTAGAATTCCAGAGCCTGCTGGTCTGTCTAGAAGCAGATGCTCCCCCTCCTCCCCCTCCTCCCCATCATTACACTTTTGTGCAGAGGGCATGCACTAAAAGATCAGCCTCCAGAAAGCAATAGCAATGCAACGTTTAAGAACAAAATGCCGACTCTATATTATAAACCAAGCCATGTTACTTTTAAAGATCAAAAGGAGAATCTCCCCACCACCACCACCACCTTTGCCATGCTTGATATATCAGGAGTGAGATTAAATGAAGGATGCCATTTAATTAAATGTCTAGCACCCCCACCAAGAGAGTCTGATACTTGGTTGTACTGCATTTTGTAAGCAATAATGCACAACAGGGAGTGGAAATGGGATGCCTTTGCCTCACAAAAAGCACCAGCCAGGCATGCATGAAGATTATGCAGCTGACTTACAGACTGTTTTCCTGCTGTGAAATAAGGATACTAAACCACCAAATGGCAGGAAGGGGGAATCCATTCAAGGCAACAAAAGATTTTAGAGATAATATCTGAAAAGGGTTAGGCTATCACTGTACGTCCCAGATCACCACCCCCACCCCACCACCACTACCTTTAAGGGGGAATCACATGGAGACCTGAGCTTGTTAAATGAGCAAAGAGGCACTTTTTAAAAGTGGTGATTCTCTTTATTTAGCAGGAAGAGAGCAACTGGCCCTGTCCAACCCCAGCACAGCATCCCTCCAGTGGCTGTTGCTGGTGTCTGTCTTACATTTCTTTTTAGATTGTGAGCCCTTTGGGGACAGGGAGACTACTTCATTTATTTTTATTTCTCAGTGTTAACTGCTTTGGGAACTTTAGTTGCAAAATGTTATATAAATATTTGTTTTGTTGTCATTGTTCAGACATACATGAAAGTAAATTCCCTTTAATTTCAGTGAGATTTACTCTCTAGTAAGGGTGTTTAGGATCACATATTTACATTTACAAACAGGATTGTGACTATCTTTTCCATAAGGAGGAAATAAATAGTCAGGAACAACATATTAGAAACAACAGCTCGACACCCCTGTTCCCACAGGCAGTTCTTCTCATGAGTTGTGAAGGGTATCCCCATGGCCTTACACTCTCACAAGTGAGCAGTCTGTACAGGAACAGCATCCATCATCATCACAGAGGAGGGGAGGAGAGCTAGTCTTGTGGTAACAAGCATGACTTGCCCCCTTAGCTAAGCAGGGTCCATCCTGGTTGCATATGAATGAGAGACTTGATCTGTGAGCACTGTAAGATATTCCCCTCAGGGGAGGGGGACACTCTGGGAAGAGCATCTAGGCTCCAAGTTAGCTCCCTGGCAGCATCTCCAAGATAGGGCTTAGATCCCTACCCCTGCCAACTGGGCAAAGAGGCATCTTTGGGAGAGGAGATCTGGTCTTGTGGTAGCAAGCATGACTTATCCCCATAGCTAAGCTGGGTCTGCCCTGGTTGCATATGAATGGGAGACTTGATGTGTGAGCACTGCAAGATATTCCCCTCAGGGGATGAAACCGCTCTGGGAAGAGCAGAAGGTTTCAAGTTCCCTCCCTGGCTTCTCCAAGATAGGGCTGAGAGAGATTCCTGCCTGCAGCCTTGGAGAAGCCGCTGCCAGTCTGTGAAGACAATACTGAGCTAGATAGACCAGTGGTCTAACTCAGTATATGGCAGTTCCCTATGTTCCCCTGTCAGTATTGGCAATTCTGATCCTGATACCTGGCCCTCCTCATGAATAAGCCTAGGGAATGCACATATTCCCCCAAGGGGAAGGGGCTGGGTCTTTATGAGAATACAACTTAGTTGTTCAATTTCTTGTGTTACTGGGGCTTCATGTGTTTGTACAAAAATCACTGCAGTCCTGAATTTCTGGAGACCTCTCTTGCTGTCCCCATCTTGTCATCCCATCCTTTTAGTGCAAGTGGACAAGGGGGGCCAATAAAATGGAGGAGAAAGTAGGCATTCACCACTATAGTTCTTTCCCATTCAATGCAGGAACTTCAGGGACGTGGCATCCCTGTTGCCAGCCAGTGTCAGGAGGAGAAAGGAGAAGGCAGAGGGTGGGGCATCAGCTCCAAGAGGTGGCCAGTGAGAAACGTGGCCACACTAGAACTGACACATTTCTGGGCTGCTCTAAGCTGATCTCTTAATTGTAGTGGGAGGAGCTCACTCACAAAACCCAGCTTACAGCAGCAGCAGAATTTGGATGCCACAATGCTGCCTTTTAAGCTCAGGGTTCAGCAGCAAAACTCACTATGAACCAAAGGTTCAAACTGACCCATCGTTGGGTGACAAAAGTTCACTCATTCTGATTACCACAAAACCAAACCTCTGGTACATTTACTTATGGTTTGGTGTTATGTCTGAATGTGGCAGAGTCTCTAAAATTGTAGAAATTCTGGATAAGATAATTATTAAAACAGGGTGATCACAAAGAAATATATGGTTAGGAGAAAGCCTGCTGAAATAAAATGTCTTCAACTTTCATTTAAAATTAAGCATGGAATTGGCCTTTTTCACAGCTGCCGCACATTGAGCCAACACTTTCAACGAGCTGTCCATCATGACCCCAAGATCCTTCTCCTGGTCAGTCACCAACAGCTCAGATCCCATCAGCATATACTTGAAGTTGGGGTTTTTGTCCCAATGTGCATCACTTTTCACTTGCCAACACTGAACCCCATTTGCCATTTTGTCACCCACTCACCCAGTTTGGAGAGATCCTTTTGGAGCTCCACACAATCCGTTTTGGATTTCACTACCTGAAAGAGTTTGGTATCATCTGCAAATTTGGCCACCTCGCTGCTTACCCCTACTTCTAGATAATTGATGAATAAATTAAAAATTACCGGTCCCAGTACAGATCCCTGGGGGACCCCACTTCTTTCTTCCCTCCATTGTGAAAACTCTCCATTTATATCTGCCCTCTGTTTCCTGTCTTTCAATCAGTTAGTAAACCACACATGGACTTGTCCCCTTATCCCATGACTCCTAAGTTTCCTCAGGAGTATTTGATGAGGAAGCTTTTTGGAAGTCCAGGTATACTATGTCAACTCGATCACCTTGATCCACACACTTGTTGACACTCTCAAAGAACTTCAAAATGTTGGTGAGGCAAGATTTCTTTTTGCACAAGCCATGCTGGTTCTCCCCCAGCAGGGCCTGTTGTTGTATGTGCTTTACAATTTTTTCTTTGAGGATACTTTCCATCAATTTGCCTGGAATGGACGTTAAGCTAACTGGCCTGTAATTTCCCAGATCGCCCCTGGACCCCTTTTTGAAAATTGGTGTTACATTTGCTACTTTCCAGTCCTCTGGTACAGAGCCTGATTGCAGGGATAAGTTATACATTTTGGCAAGGAGGTTGGCAATTTCACATTTGAGTTCTTTGAGAACTCTCGGGTGGATGCCATCTAGCCCTGGCAATTTGTTAGTTTTCAGTTTTTCCAGACAGTTTGGAACATCATCTCTTGTCACTTCTATCTGTCTCAGTTCTTTAGCCTCCATCTCTGAAAAGACTGGTTCAGGAACAGGTATATGCTCTGTATCCTTTGCCATGAAGATGGACACAAAGAACTCATTGAGCTTCTCTGCAACCTTCATATCCTCCTTAATAATCCCTTTCACTCCCTCATTGTCTAATGGTCCAACCACCTCCCTGGCAGGTTTCCTGTTTCTGATGTTTTTGTTATTCCCCTTGATACTTTTAGCTAAATGTTCCTCAAACTCTCTTTTCGCCTACCTTATTGTCACCTTGCATTTCTTTTGCCACCTTGCATTTCACTGCCACACTCAACTTTAGTCGATATTTTGTAATTGTTTTTATCTACCATGTTCAACTTTACTCTGCATTGTTAAAAAAATGTTTTCTTTTGCTCGGTGAGCGACTAAAGTTTCGAGAAACTACTAAACTATGTATTTCAAGTAAAAAGTCATTGATTTGCAAAAGATTACTGTAAAGAGCAGTACAAAATATTGATAAAACTTCACATAAAAGATGGTCGTATGTTATGATGTCTGACCTTGAAGATGAAATATTTTTCTCAGTCATTCCTTCTGTTGAGGCTATTTATATGAAATTATAGGCAGTGGAACTGTTTTGTTTTACTTTAAAAAACTTTTAAAAAGTTAAATAAATATTAAGGTATAAGTAAACAATTTGCTTGAGTCTTAATGTCTTGTCGGTTAAGCAATGGAGGGGGCTGGGGGGGGCACCATTGTTGGGCTGTGCTTAGGGCATCAGTTGCCCTTAATCCGGCCCTGGGAGTGGCGAATCTCAGGCTGGAGATCTGTGGCTTATGCCACAGGAAGGTGGTCCATAGGCTGGATTGGTTTTTAAGGCTGCCAGGCTGGCCTGCAATTCAAGGGCATAGCATGTGTCACACACTGAGTTTGGGATGCAGGGAAGACTGCAAAAACAAACAGTTAGCTCAGAGTTTCAGGGAAGACTTAGGTAGAGTGTTTGCCAGCAAGCCTTTTTCTGAAAGCCTAGTAAGAGCAAGGGGTCAACTATAGTAAGGGAATAAGGCAGGAGAGGCTTCTGAATATGGCCTTCATAGGTAAAAACAGACAGAGGCAGTACACAGAATGGAAGAAGGGCTCCACCCTAGCAGAGCAGAAAATGCTAGCTGCATTGAAATCTTGCTCCACAGCCCCGTGCAGGACAGGGAGGAGGAGAAGAGGTTTCAGCTTCTCTCACCTCCCTCCGTAAGTCATTTTCATTGACAGGAATATATCCCTGAGGGCTGTGTGACTTTCAGGGACATATTCCTGGTAGCAAAAGGCTTTTGGAGGGAGAGGATAAAAGTGAAATGTTCTTTCCCCTCCCACTCTGCTTGTGCTGGCTGCAGAACAAGGTTTCAGTGAAGCTAGATTCCTGTTGCTTTGCAAGAGCAGAGCCCTTCTTCTGCCCTTGTAAGGCAGTGGAAAATATCCTACAAGGGATATCCAGATGTTGTCTTCCAGATGTTCTCCAGATGTTGGTGAACTACAACTCCCATCATCCCCAGCCGCAATGAATTCTAGCTGGGAATGATGGGAGTTGTAGTTTAGCATCTGGAGGACCACAGGTTGGGTACCCCTGGTCTATATGCTTGTATGCTAAGTGAAAGGTTGTGGGTGAGACAGTCCCATCTCATAGAGACACAAAGGTAATGGGTCGTTGTGTGTGTCAATTCAATCTGTGGCCCTAAACCTCTGTGTGTATGTGTACAGGCTCTGTATAATGCATTTGGGAATCCTGCTTTTTCTGGCATTCCCAGTCATTGCTGCTGAGGTTATGCACATATAGTTTATACATACATTGGCTATGTTTAGATTTATGTGAAAGACATATAAAGGGGTGCCAGACCAGTAAGTACCCAAATATAATATCTGCTGAGTCCTCATGTATTATTCAGTCAGTTAGTAAGAAGGGTGGGGAGTGGGATGACTCAGCTTGCAAGAGTAAAACTATTATTTTGGGAAAGAAAAAAGTCTCAAATGCAGTTTAATGATTTAGAGCCAGCTGCACTTAAGCGGCTATAGTGAAATGAGGTCCTAATTCATGAGTCTAACTTTCTCATGCATAACTGATGGCAGGATTATTCCCCGAAATGTTTTTCTGAGTGTCATATTAAAAGGAAAAAATACAGCATATGATTATGCTCCAGATGACTTATTTCACCGGGGTTAACAGTCTCACTTATTGCATCATCCAAAAGAATGTACCAAACGGATTGCTTCATATTGTCCACACAGCCATGTGGCCTTTCCCCCTGTGACCTTTCCCCCTGCTCCTTTCTATCCTGTCAGCATCACTTCCTTTGTGCTTATTAATAGACATCCTGTGGCTCCCCCTCTCCCACATCCCTGTCCGCTTTCCTCATTGGCCTTGCTGTTTAGTTGCTTGAACATGAGCTAGTCGCTGGCATACCAGTCCGCATATCTCTGTGACGAAGGTGAAGTGTACACTGCAGCATCAAGCTTTGTACAAGTGCCCAGTCACAACTGTCTCCCGCCCACATTAATTCAACAATGGAAGCTTTCTAGAGCTGCCGTTATAGATTGGAATTTACAGGAAGCGTGGCCCTTTTCTTCTATTAATGCAGCATACACACACACAAACACACACACTCACCAGTCTAGGGTTATCTCAAGGGGTGATGGTGGTGGAGTCCTTTTTAAACTGCTCTGTCTACAACATTCTCAACATTTCCAGTGTGGTGTAGTGAATAAAGTCTTGGACTTTGGACTCCAGGACAAAACCCACTGCCTGGGTTTCAGTTCCTCTCAGCCATGAACCTCACTCAGTAACTTTATGCCTCAAACTCAAAAGGGTTGTTATGAGAATAAAATGGGGTGGGAGACCCAGGAATGTATGTTGCTCTGAGCTCACTGAAGGAAGGGCAAGATTTAAAAAATATATAATACAAATAATGGAAATAATTTTCCCCAAACATTCTCTACCTACAAAGAAATTACCATGTTTATACCTTAGCCAAATCCTCTCATAGGAGCATCTTTATGAGTGATAAAATTTGGCCTTTTCATTTGTCCCTTACTGAAGGTGAAATGACTGGAGACAATACATTTCTATTAATAGATTCCTTCACAAAAAAATCTATCAAAAGCTATCATTAACGGACATTATTAAGGTGTTTCAATGTCGTTACAATGATTTCCTTAGGAATCAAGGCGGTATGAGATGGGGAAAACATCAGATTTCCAAAGCTTATTTTTGGTTCAATGAAGTCTTATGGATGTGCTATACAAAATCAAATGCTTTCTCTTGGTCTTGTAATAAGCTGGGCTTGGAAGTTCATCATTCTGTAATTATGTTACTTACCCACCATTATCTTGCTGGTTGGTGTTTGGGAATTTGGTTTACAAATTACCTGTGTGCAGTGTATGGGTTACTGCACATTCTGAACATGTGGCTCCTTCATAGAACAAAGGAGACATACAGTTGCAAGTCCTTGAAAATCACAGAACTTCATATAGATTTCAAGGGACACAACCTCTAAAACATCACAGATGAAAAGGACATCTATACCAAATATCACTGCCTGTGTCCTCCTGCCTCAACTATGCATGGCAGAATGTTCTTCTCCGTTGTATACTGAATGGGTCAGTTAGAGCAGAGGTGCTCTTACCCCTGGACTTCTGGGTCAAAGTCCAGGGCCTCCACAGCCCCTGGGGCCCCCCAAATCCTCTTTAGTCTGCCCTAGGTGGTGTGGTGTGGTGCGGTCGTAGAGCCAAGCATGATGATGCTTAATTTGCAGCAGAGGGGGGGCCTCCAAAGGCCTCTAGGCCCAGGCTCCAAAAGTACCTAGGTGCACCTCTGAGTCAGTCCCAGCTAGCCCTCTGCAATAGCCTATCCATGAATTTAAAAGCAAATAAGATATTTGTTCTTTTGGTTGAACATAATTGTCCTACAATACCAAAAATTCAAAATGTACCTCAGCAAGTTCAAATACAAAATGGCAGGCTATGTGCTACATGTGCTTAATTCTAAGTTTGCTGCCTGAAGCAGAACACCAAAAGTCTCCTCCTCCCTTCCAGTTCCTTTCTCTTTTTTCTATTTAAATCACTGTGACTATTTAAGTCACTGACCCAGAATCCACTGCCAGCCACAGATGCCAATGACAACACTTGATTTGTATGGTAAGAAGCCAACCAAGAAGCAAAGAGATTGCAAGCCAATTGGAATCCACTGCCAGCAAAACTAACCATCAAGCAGGAAACAGGTCTCCAAAATGGAGCTTGAAACGTCAAAATGTTTGGAATAAAAATTGGATTGTTTTGTTTCGATCTCAGAACAGGCCCTTTAAATAAAGTGTGGGGTTTTTTTCAATCTTGAGACACTTGAAACAGCCAATTTAGAGTAGAAACATTTTGACATTGGAACACTTTGCACATCCCTGCTTGACATGCCTTTGGCCTGATGCAGCAGGACCCTGCCTATGTTCTTATGTACATCATGGGCAAATTAAGTGCACAACATGTAATATGTCATAGAAGATGTAAAAATATGCATTTTACAAGACTTTATGCAATTACTTTGTGTATCATTAAGACTAATTCAAATGTAATCTAGTTTTCAAAGCCAAAACCGATTCATGATTAGTGATAAAATATGTATCTTGGTAATGCTACATTTAAAAAACATTTTCACATGTTTACTGATTGGTTATTATTATGGGAAAACATGAGCTACCACACACAAATCGTTTGACAGAAGCTGTCCATCAGAAATAATGATCTTTTTAAGACTCATGAATAAATAATGATGCAGATCTATTTTACATGAAATGCACATTGGTTTACATTATGTCTGCAGAAATGAAATATGGTTATTTACCATAATGGTTTGACAGTGCTTAGCTAATGAGCCATAATGCATTTAATATCCATAATATTTTGCACTGATGTTTGGACTATTCAAATTAAAAGATTACATTCTTCTGAGAACTCCTTTGTGCCAATACCTCCTATGAATATTATGTCAAGTGTGGTTATTATGAATAAATATTCGGTCACATTAGTCTTATTACCAAGCAGGCAGTGACAATGTTGGAGATCTGAAATTGCTGATGATTTGGGGGCGGGGGTGTTATATTTTCTATATTGATTGAGATGGCACAGCCTTGATTCATTTTGATAGGCTGCAATTATCAACTACTTTCCTGTGCTTTCTATAAATGGGAACATTCTTCAGCACATTACAAACTGGCCCGAAATTAGTCCAAAACATCATATGTTCACTGCAATCAGATGTGGTCAGTCACACAAATCCTGGGAGTCAGCAAAAACACCGATGTCGCATGGACTTCCCTCTCCTACAAGGGTTGCATATCTGATCTTATACTCTTCCAGTGAAGTCAATGGAGAAGCCCATTCATGCCAGATATCTGTGTGCATTAGAGCCCTCATGGCTTAGGATCTGGGTACAGTAAACCTCAAAAAATGGTTGAGAACCCACCCCTCAAGCATTTTAGTTTTATTCAGGAAAAAGAGTATACGAAGTTGGCATGGCAAGAAATTCTCAGTGGCTATGCATGTATAGTACAGTGGTTAGACATAGGCCAGGAAGACCCAGGTTCAGCAGGATTGAACATATGATGCTGCCATATACTCTGTTCAGCTATCAATCCATCCAGGGCTACATTGAATGACATCACCTCTCCAAGGTTTCAGTCAGGGATCATTCCTAGTTCTACTAGGCTAGGATCTTCTGCATACAAAGCATGTACTATACCCCTGAGACATGACCTCTCCCTATGGTAGCTCTGAAGATATGTTTGCTGCCCTGAAATCTTTGGAGGATGTATAGGCTAAAACTGTAATAGATAAAAATATTGTACTCTCTCATTTAATCAGAATGCACGTTCACAACATTTTTATCATAGTCAAACAGGGCTATCTCACAGTTCTTAGACATTTTCCATTTTTTCCTTTTATTTTCTTCCACTCCTTTCCATGGGTGTGTTTAATATTTTCAAGGTCCCTTGAGTGAGCCACCTGAATTTTAATGAGATCATGTACTTCAGAAGAATTCCCACCCCTCACCCCACACACACTTCATTGTTCTAAATAAAAATTCATATTACGTCACTGCTGAATACTCCAGTTCTTTCTTTCAAGGACACAACTGAATTCTTAAAATAATAATAATAATGACATGTATATAAAGTTCCAGATGACAGTAAGTATGTACCAGTCAAACAATAAAAAACCAAAGCTTGATGTTGGAGAGCTATCATATAAGCAAAAGCTCTGGTATTGAGCAAGCTGAGATGTTTTCAGAACGATATTGTCTGTAACATTCCAGTATAAGATGTAAAGTAGCAGTATGTGCTCTGCTCAATCATAATCAGTATCCCCCAAAGCAAACAATGCTTCTCCACACACACAAATATAGAAGAAACCCTGCTGAATCAGATAGTGGGCTAGCATCAGGAGTCAGATTCAATCCCATTTGCTCCCATGAGCTTCTGTGTGGACTCTTTCAGGGGCCACCAAGGTAGGAAGGAACCATGGAAAGCAGCCAGCTTGCCAAAGGTCATCTGACATTTGCAGTCAGCCCTGCCAAAGGTTCATCTATTCCAGCATTCTTTTTCCCATATTGGTCAGCCAGAGATTTCTGGGGAAACCCTCAACACAGGGCATTAAGTTACTTTCCCTGGAAACTGGTATTGAGAAGTATACTGTTTCTGAACCTGTTCTTTCCAATCAGGTACCATGGCTCATAGTTGTGGATTTATACACCATGACTTAGTCTCAATCACACTCTAAAGTCATCTAAATGTCCATCACTATATCCTGTGGCAGCAAATTTCACAGGACTGAATCGAAATTCCATCCACATTTCAGCACTCCATTCACAATGAGTGAAAGGGGGTCATTGTAGCCTTCTCTAGGGCAGAGTAGAACTTACACTGATGCCATGGCAGCAGAGCATAAAAATGAGAGAGGGAAGCATTGCCCTCTCTTGGATTGCATTCAAAAAGACACTACATGACAATGCAGCATTGTTCTGCAGCTAGAATGCTTCCTGCCCTTTAAGGGGCTTTGGGAAAGAAATGGAAGCTGCCAGCTCCTAGGAGCAGTGCTGCTACAAAACAGGAAGTACCTGCAAAACATATGGAAACTGAGGGTGTGGTTTCATCCCTTTAATAACCTTCAAATTCAAGTGAAATTTGGCTCAAACCGAGGGCATAGAAAGCTGGGCGGCAGCCCCAGGGCAGACTGAGACTGTGGCTGCTTGGCTGCTGCCAGGATATTCCACCCCGCAACCTCCACCACTCACTGACACCATGGTTCTCCTGCACCAGCCATGCCCCTCCCCACGACATCATAACGAAGATACAGGAGGCATGGCTGGCATTGGGGAGGAAAATGTGGAGGTCCCTGACGCCTTGCCCTCTCCAGCTCACGGAGTGCTTGCTTCACTTTTTCTCCCTTGAACGATGGAGGTGCTTTGTGGGAAAGTGTTTTGTGGGCTGCAGAGGGTGAGGGGGCCACTGCATATTCAGCCCCAGCACTGGTCACACCCCTTGCATCTTTGTGATGATGCAGGGGGAGCGGCATGGCTGGCACATCAGAGCACCTGGTCTGGACATGGGGGAAGCACAGCACAGGAATTCCAGGGGGAGGGATAATGGGACAGGGGCAAGGGGGCACCCTGGCATCTCCCCCAATGGCCCAGGAACATTTGTCCCTACTTGCTACAGTATCCCAATGTGCTTGGCTCAACCATAGTTAATTGAGCATTGTGTGCTGTAGCAGATTACCAGCCTTTGTCTCAGAGCAAGCCCACATGAGGGGGAAGAAAAATGCTGAATCATTCCCTCTATGCTTTCCGAGCAAAGGCTTCTCCCAAAACATTCCAGTAATCTTGGTAGGATCTAGGCTGCCGCCACCACCCAATTATCAACAGAGCTTACCCCCCCCCCGGGTGGAAATCCCAGGGAAAACTCTCCCCGTCTTTTGCTATTCTAAAAGTGTACCCCCACCCAAACCCTCCAATCTTCCATGTGCAAGCTTACATGTGGAGAGAAAACTGGTAGTTGCTGAACATCTGAGATGTGTTACACCAGAATGAGACCTCCTTCCAGCCCCCACTTTCCTGAGGTTAAAAAAAATCCATTCAGAGAGGCTTGTAAAATGCAAAGAAAAAAAGAAGAAAAACTTTATTCAAATGCTACATACTGCTTCGGTCTAAGGCTCCCTCAGCTTTAGTTACAGGTAAAAATACTCAGTAGGTTACAATAATTTTTCCACGCCGGATGATATTGGGGTCACACACTTTAAAAATCATGGTTACCCAATTGCAAAGAACATGGATGTAGAACAATACAAAAAGCATCTTTCCAAAAGCGTACAGAGTCTTTTGCAACACCCTGACTGGATGGGCGAAGGCTAGTGTTTCTTAGCTTAGTTGTGTTACAGGTAAACAACAATAGAACAGTTTCAGGGATAGGCAAAGCCCACAAAAGAAATATAAGTTTCTAACTTCTGACTAATAATCAAAATCTGACTAATAAACTGTTCCCTTGGCCAAATACCCTTTTCCTTAAAACTCACCCACCATCTGGTGAGAATCAAGCTTCCTGCAATCCTGTCTCTCAAGGATCTGCAGTTCCTTCCGTAACATCATCCATGGCCACATGACCTGCCCTCACCCCCAGCCAGCTTCTTTCCAACAAAGGAACCTTCTCTTCTTCCTCATGGCTCTCTAGGTCCCACCCACCTGGTGTGTTCATTGGCTGATCCCTGGAGTTCACCAGCCTGTCTGTTAGACAATTTTATCTAGTAGATCCTAGGTTTTAGTGGCATGGAAGATAGGAAAAAAATTCTATCCACATGCTGCTTGTTCTGGAAATAATTCTGGGAATAGTTCTGGGAATAATAATAGTTCTGGGAATAATAGTGAATAATAGTTCTGGGAATAATAGAATAATAGTTCTGGGAATAATTCAGCCAAGGCTATTCAGTTTTACATCTTTTAATTTCAGTGCTAAGGATAAGCACTCATTGAAATCAATGGTTAATCACACAATTATCTTAAAAGGTCATTCTCAGTCATGACCACTTACACAGGTGGTGGGGAAGGCGGAAAGGGAGGCAGGCTCCTACTTGACTCCCCGCAAATGATCAGCGGTTTCTCAAACCTCCACCACTTGCACAGCCACACATTCATGGAGCGGCGAGTGGCAGAGCACCGATGACAGAGCTAAAAGCCACTAAAGCTTTGCGCTGGCAGTAGAACTAAAGAAAGTCCACGTGTTATATGGAAACATGTTTGGCTTCCCTTGAAATTCTCTGTGCTTTTCTTTGGTAGAACTGGAATTCCTTTGAATGTCACTCTCTCTTTTTTTGATGTTTCAATGCCAGCCCCAATTAATTGCTTTCAATACTGCCTGCAACAATAGATGTTGTCGCAACCATAGGGCTACTCAGACATTATGTTGCATGAATGTACAGAACAGATGTCTGTTCTAATGGCTGTGCATGTGTTCATTTTAAAAGTGAATCTGGGTACTAACTCCTCAAATGCATGCAGTTTTGGGTAACCTTGTATTTGGTCTACAACTACCAGAATCCCTGGCCTTTGGCTATTGTGGTCAGGAATGATGGGAGTTGTAGTCCAAAACCAACAAGTTATCCAAGATTCTGGAATGCTCTCCCGGTGGCTATTCGTTCCTCAGTCTCCATCACAGTTTTTAGAAAGAGGGTTAAAACATGGCTTTTTACACAGGCTTTCACATGATGGTCTCTTCTGCTGTTGCTCTGTATTTTGTGTGGATTATATTGTCTTTGTATTTTAAATCTTTTTTTGTCAAATCTATGTTTTTATATTTTTAGCTTAATATTTTAATTGTAATTTTTATAGTCTTGTTTTAATTTTTCTATGTGAACTGCCTTGAGATTGTTTTAATGAAAGGCGGTATATAAATTTATAAATAAATAAATAAATAAATAAATAAATAAATAAATAAATAAATAAGAAAGAAAGAAAGAAAGACTGAAATGCATGGTGCAGATAAAAAGTGTACTGCTGTACCTGCATTCAATTTAAGATATAAATATCTGTACCTGTGTACATACCTGTACCTGTGTACATGGTACTCTCCTTGTACAAATGTTGAACAAAATGTGTGAACAGGGCTCATATAAGGAAGGTTATGTGTTACAAAGGGAAACCTCAGGGCAAAAATGTTATTCTTGCTTCTCTTTGTAACATGCTATTTGTTTCTCTGAATCTCAATGGCCACATTTGGAAGTCACATCTGGAGGTAAGGGATTTGTTTATTTACCTATCTTATTATATGCTACTCTTGAAAAATCTATCCTTCAGTTCAGTGAAGGCTTGTGGAAAAGTTTGTTTAGAAGACATTTGGTATAATACAGTTCAGCTCCATTGCACTGATGTTAACCAGTGTAACGGATTATGCATATAAAATATGTACATACAAGCAGCATGGAAGACAGAATTTAAATTGAATTTCCGAGAATTGCAACATAGTTTCATAGCTCTACTGCCAAAATTGATACAAAGCTAAATAGCATGTAAAAAACAGGTTCTCACACACACACACACACACACACACACACACACACACAATTGGTTTTTCTCTTCAGCTTGCTACTATATCCAACAAGAATCTGTTATATAGTCATAGATCACACAAATACTTGTATGATCCTATTACCATAGGAGCCATACTGGACCTAGACCAGATGAGATATGGTTCTGTCCTCCTAACCATTGTTACTACTATAGAGAAAGCCAAAATAAAATCTGGTAATTTGGCTCCATTGATTTACACATTGGGAATGGGAATGCAAAGTAGAACATTTCAAAGCAGTTCAGTCTTGCAATTTGACTTTTGCTTTAAAATTTTAAGGCAATATTTAAAAAACCTCAGCATTCGAAATTTGATTAAAAATGAGTTGTTCAGACTTGTTTGGCAGTCTATTGGTTAGAAAGCTATGGTAAACAAGTTAAGGGAATGATTCATTATTGGATAATGTGAATCCCCTTAACTCACACCTACAACCTATCCCCATTTAGCTGACCAAAAGAAACTACTATTACAGCTACTTACTACTACTATTACAACTACTATTACAACTACTATAGAAACTACTATTACAACTACAACTCTACTACAACCTATCCCCATTTAGCTGACCAAAAGAAACTACTACCAATACTGATTCACATTGGCACAAATAAATGTGGTGGGTTTTTTAAAAAAATCATCAGCAGTATATTTTGTAATGTGTGTTTGTTTTCTTTGACATGTCAGAACATTTAGACTCTGTAATACCATACCCCATCAATAATATACATAAAGTGTTACCTATGGGAGTGGGCTCAGGATCTTACCTCCGCCAGTGTCACATCAAGCAATTCCCATCTTTTTCCTTTCCACCCCAGCACAGTACCTCCAGTGACTGTTGCCGGTGTCTATCTTATGTTTCTTTTTAGATTGTGAGCCCTTTGGGGACAGGGAGCCATCTTATTTATTTATTATTTCTCTGTGTAAACCGCTCTGAGACATTTTTGGAAGGGCGGTATAGAATTTGAATTATTAATAATAATAATAATAATAATAATAATAATAATGATAATAATAATAGATAAGGAATTGGGGAAACATGGTGCTCCTTAAACTTCCCCCATCCAAGCAGTATAGATTGGAATGCCTCCATTTTATAGTTGCCCACTTTAGCAGCACCCTGATCCACAGTAGCACTCAGTGGCCATTTTGTATGAAGGGGGCAGTGATTAAATTAGGCTTTCATGGTCCTGGGGGCAGTAGCTGTGTACATTGCTTTTTCAACATTGCATGCTTCTACATGACCTCTCAAATTGTGTTATTGCATACCATGCCTCTGATCTTTTGTCCAGTCAATAACACATGAAAAACTTCATTGTACACTATATGTGTGTCAGTAATTACCTGACCAGGGAAAATGTTGATTAGCACATCATAAAGCAGCCATGTTTCTGCACTCTAGGAAAGAGGGCCATCGCTCAATGGTAAGGCATATGTTTTGCATGCTGCAGGTGCTTGGTTCAGTCTCTGGCAGCTCCAGTTCAAAGGCTCTGAGATTGCAGGAAAAGACCTTGGAGAGCAATTGTACTAAAGGATGGAGGGGGGTTGTGTTGGCTGAGGAGGCAAGAAGAGTTTCTGTCAGGCAGCTGCTGCTAGATTTAACCCATAGGCAGCAGTTCTCTAAGAGGCTAGCTGAACTATTGGTCTGACTCAGAGTACACCAGCTTCATAGCTATCCAGCCTCATTTTCAAAACACAGTAAATAACAATACAAGTAAAGATGAGAAATGGCCATAACATTTACAATCATGGGCGTAGACAGAGAAGAATCTCCCAATTGATTCCAATGTTGAGTAAACTTTACTTTAAAACTAGAGTATTGGAAATAATTTTATGACATTTGCAGCATTAGTTTTTTAATTATTATTAATTACCATGCCATTTTCGAGGCCATTTCAGAGGCAAGGAAATTTTGCCATCTCAACTACCTTCCGAATGCCCAATAACACTAATTCATGCAGGATATCTATGTGTGTTCCCCATGTAGATATCTATTTCAATTTGTGTATTCATTCCACTTCAGCTTCTTGCACATAATATTTCAGATATTGAAATATGTCAAGTATCTGGTATGGCAGAGTACTGATTAAGTGAGAAAGATCCACCCAGTCAATTCTGTGCATGTGGCTGTAGGATTCACAGACACATACCTGCTCCTGCTCCAATTGAACTGTCCCCTCCCCAAACACAGGCCCATCTAAGACCAAGTGCCCCCTGGGGGAGGGCGGGAATCCTCTTTCCAGGAGAGAGAGAGAGAGAGAGAGAGAGAGAGAGAGAGAGAGAGAGAGACCAAGGCGACAAGAGATTCTGCTCCTGCTCTAATGGGACACTTTTTGTTTAGACTCATCATTTCTAATTTATCCATTGTATTTTCTTAATGTTGTGAGATTATTTGGAAAAGCCATTTCAAGAGTGATATTTCTAAAATAAATTAACTAAAGTTACTGAGACATTTAGGAGAATATGATGGAGAAAAAACTGCTGCATAGCTCTGTATGTATGCCTTGTGTGTAAAGGGAACCTACACGGCACTGTGATTAGTTAGTTCTTGTGCACCACTGGAGAGGAGTCGTGCATATATTATATTCTAGTACCATAGTAAACCAACTTTTGTGACCTATAATGGCTTTATATAGTTGGATAATAAAAAAGAGGAAAAGGGAATTTTTTCAGAAACAGATTATTTACATTCGCAATTATATATGGAATTATTCTCAACAGTGATTGTGGTATTTGATCCAGTCCTTTCTTGGAACAAATGTTTGACAACAATATAAGTCTGCCAAATGGTATTTCTTGCTTGCATATAAATGGAAGTAGTAAACTCAGAACTTTGCAACTTAAAGCCTCTGAAAGACAGGATAAATGTTAACCCTGGGCATCCATTTACAAATAAATCAAAGCTCTATCCATTTCATCTTAAACCATTTTCCTCATATGATAAATGCTGCCCTTCACAAAGGTATATTGTTCACTTTTGAGATAAATAACCATTTCCCCCCTTTTGTAAAAAATTCTGTGCTTTTCCCTAAACCTTGCACTTCTGCAATTAACAAAGTTGAGTGGAAGGAATAGAAATTTCATGATATAACCTTTTATAGAGCTATTATTAGGGTTAATCATAACCTCACATTTCTCTTTCAGTGCTGTACATAATAGAGGCATCTTATAATAAGAACTAATTAAAACTGAAGCTTTTAATCATGTTTTTAATCTGCAATTGACTACTAATTTCAGTACCACAGTGAAATTTCTGTGCAGCACACCTTTAGACCTTCATCCCAGAAGGAAGTTGCTTGTATACCTAATCTAATACATGTAATTAGTCCTTTCCCAAGTCACGTTATGCAGAAATATTATCTCTTTTTAAGATAAAGATTGGAAAGCATATGAAATATCTACATACTTTCCCATATAATGTCTGATGTTCTGCGTGCCCTTGAACTCTACATGCAGAAAAGGAGTCATCAAAAAGTGGTGAGGGAAGGAAAGCAACAGGCTTAATCTTGGGATTCTATAACTAGCAGGAGAAAACCCCTACCCCAAAATAACCATTGTCCCAGGAACTGCAATGGGAGAAGCAAAACCGTTGGCGGGCATGGAGGCCTGAATGACTGCAGCACCAAGAATAACATTCCCCTTCAATAACATATATTATTTGTATGGATATAACCCTCCCATCCTGCCTGACCATAGCAGACCATAGCTGAGTAGAAATGAAAAAATGAAGAGCCTGAGAAGGCAGTGCAAAGGGTTGAATAGGCTACGGTGAAAAGGATGGAGAAAGCAGGTAGTGTAGAAAAGAATGTACAGTGAAGTAGAAACTTGCAATAGCTGATGCTCTGATTTTCTGAATTATTAAACATCTGTCATCTACAGCAAAAATAAATAGCTTATTTTGTTTGTAAGATAAGTTTAAAAGTTTCTTACTAAGATTCCAGTTTTTAGCAAAAGATTGATTCTAGATGATGATGATGATGATGAGGAGGAGGAGGAGGAGGAGGAGGAGGAGGTAAGATATCTATAGGGATGTGCATCCAAATGTGCATCCCAGTGTGGATGGCTAATCTGCACTGCAACAGTTTCAAGAAGGAGTGCTCTCAGATGGGCATCAAAGGCACATTCCACTGAAAGAAATACAGTACAGATAGTCAGCACTGACACTTGGCTGTGTATCCAAATGTTCATCTGAATGCAGATGGTCCATATGCTGGGATTTCCTTTTCAGTGAAATGAAGTACTTGGATGTCCTTTTGGCTACACACTTGAGTGTACATTCCATAGACAGAATTGATACAATGGAACTATAGATAACTCATCAACACTGGGATGCACCTTTGGATGTGCACACTTATCCTGGGTCCAATTCTACAGAGGAAATTTGGACTCGGAAAAGTTGCATCTAAGGTTTTGCCCATACAAGACAAATCCCTCTAAGTGGCAAAGGGGCAGTCCTCTTCAACACTTAAAGGAGTGCCTGCCACCTGAAAGAACCTCTTGTCCTGACACTCTGTGAAGCCAATAGGCAAGAAGACCTAGGTGACACTTGTGCTCCAAGAGCTCAGGATGTGGCTGCCACTTGGGAAAGATGCCTTTTGTTGGCAGCTCTGACAGACTCAGCAGGCAACCTTTCCCTGGAAGGCAGCTTCTGTCTGGCAGAAACCAATAGCGGCTGGTGCAAGCGCCACCAGGGGGAGGGGGAGAGGCATCTTTAAGAGTAAAGTAATTGGTGCTTACCTTCACTCTTGCCGCACCTGAATGGTGCTTGGAGCAGCAGCATGCTGCCCAGCACCCCCTGCGGTGGGTAATCACCTCTGCCACTCACCTAGCCTCTACGGAGCCAATCCCCTGATGGCAGCCAGGCGAGTGGTGGAGGCAGTCCCCTGCAAAGGGGCACAAAGGGGCATTCCACATTGCAAAGGGGCAGTCCACAAATGCAAAGGGGCAGTCCACATTGCAGCTGAAAAGAGCCTCAACAGAACTGAGTTCAAAGGATGCATGCTAATCTAGGGGCACAAGGCCTCTCGGACCAGTTTACTTGCCCACTTGGGCTGCAGGCTGAAAGAAAACAAATGCCAAGCCATTTGCTTCTCTTCAACCTAACTACCAGCCCTCATTGGCTCTGGCTGTGCCTATGGACCCTGGCCGCATGATGGGTTCCCCCCCCCCATATATATAGAGGCATATGGGCAGTCCTTGGTCCCTATGGATTTGGAAGTGGAGGTCACTTGTGAAGGATGCCCCTCCTGACTGATCCCTCCTCCCTTTTCCCACTCAGCACATCCAAATTCATTAGTAGACTTCTAATGACGTTCAGATTGTTTTATGGATTAATGATACATTGTAAGGTGCCCTTGAATGAGTTTGTTCAGGAAAGGCAGAGTGTAAATCTGTTAGGTAAGTAAATTGAATAGCCCCCTGTGGGACACACTGTTTGAAAATAGGGAGCACGATTGCAGAAAGGCCTTCAGATGCAGACGGAATCCTGTCTGCTTCACCAAACAACAGCTACACTTTGTGCTGGAATTAAAATAAATGAAAGGTTTAGAATGAAGTTTGGAAACAGGGGTTCTGGTTGCTAGTGCTCCTGGGATTTACAATTTCCTTTCAGCATTTTACAGAGCCATTTTCTCAAGTAAACATCTCTAGAAAAGGAATCATTTTCCTGCCCACAAAATCTTCTCCCAACACACTTTGAGCCAAAAGAGAACATAGTTCTGTACAAAGTTTCATGGAAACAGAAGATTCTGTCATTCTGTATTAGAAAGATATACTCCGGCCTTACTTCACAAAGAAAATAGATTTATTCTTCATAGACTGTAGCAATCAGCGCTAAGCATATTGTCAACAATAAATTAATATTAAATACTAGTAAATGTAGTTTTTAAAAAAATACTTGGAGAATAGAAAACAGCAAAGATTAATCATTGTAGAAAACGTATTTCAGAGTTGACACTGTTCATAGGTAATAAAACACATGCATTTTTCCCAATTGAAGGTGAGGGCCAAATTTGATATGAGTGAGGGTCAAAGTGTAGCTTCTGCCAAAGATGGCAACCATGTATCTCTCTCCCTGCTTCCTTTCCACAGTACCAACACATTCACATATATTGTGGCTGCATTCACATGTAATGCGGAAGTAACTGCAGAGAAGAGGGGAAACTGGCTGTGTGGGCTTCCTTCTTGCTTGAAGGACAGCCCACACAGCCAATCAAACATGGAGAGAGTGGGGAGCTTCCTCCCTCAACTTCAGTCTGACCGAATGCAGCCTTCAGTGCTGCATTTAGGTGTAACAGAGGCAGACTGGAATGCTAGTTATGAGCAGAGACACTCATTACAAACCGAGGGTTCAAACTGGAGTCTGCTGAACACAACATCAGATTGCTGGATGAGTGTGACCAGAGTTGCATACATTCAGACATAACAGTAGGGAAACCTCTGACCCATGCAATTCCGGGTCCGTGTTACATGCAATGTAACATGCCTCTACTTCATATTATGATGTCATAATAGTCTATGATTGCTGCTCCACATCATTGGCTGTTGGTGGTGGGAAATGCAGGACATTATGACATCATAACATAAGGAGATGATGATGATGATGATGATGATGATGATGATGATGGTGATGATTTCTATAGAACCTCATCTGTCAGCTCTGGGCGGTTCAGAATAAAACAAAACAGAGACATAATCAACCAATAAAACAATAAAAAACCAAAACAATTTTAAAATAATTTTATAACCTCGGAAGGCCAGAACAACAACAACAACAAAAAGTATTAAGTGGTCTCTTGAAGCCAGTAATGTTATTAAGCCTCAGATTTCTGTAGAAAGTGCATTTTACAGCCTAGGACCAGCTGCGGAGAAGGCTCGATGCCAAGTTGCCACCAGAAGAACTGGTGGCAGCTGGAGGCAGACCTCTCCAGAGGACCTGGATGTGCAGTGGGGTGATCATACTAGATATTGGTGAGATAGAAGGCAGAGCTAGATACATGGTTTCTCTTTTCAACAACACTTGTGCATTTACTATCATGTTTAGGCTGCATTTTCACAATCACAGCTATCCTGGGTAGTTAACCAGGATTGCTGAACCCTGAGGAGCTGCTTATGAGAATGCAGATTTCCCAGGCAATCCTGACCAAAGTGCTGTAGCTAAATGAGATTTAACACAGTGGTCTGTCCAGGATTGTGCAGGGAATCTGCATTCTCACAACCAGCTCCACAGGGATCAGCAATCCTGGTTAACTCTTTAACTGGGATGGCCAAGATTGTGAGAACACAGCCCTAGTTTGACATCCAGTTCCTTTGTCGGGAACACTAGCCCTTCGAAGCAATCTTATTCTGTGTATGACTGACTTTCACATAATTGTGATCAAACAGCAAAGCCTATTTTAAAAGGTTAGGAGGAAATTTAAACACACATACACACGGAAAATGTTATCACAAAGAAACCCTACTGGATTTATAGATCCTTGCCTATTGATTCTGTTGTGAAGAGCAATGTCACAAATAATCAAGGCTGCCTTTCAAGGATGGGGACGGCTTGCCTGCTCAAGGTTAAATGGCACAATTGGCTTAAACTTGTCTTTAACATTTCCCTACTCGCCACAGCAGGTTTGTTCATTCCGCAAGCAGCACATGAAAAATGACCACACCACTTTGTATTACTGAGATAAAACCAAACCAAAAGAAAAAGGCCCTCTGCCTGAGAACTGTTTTCCTTTCTTTTATTTAGAACAGTTCTTTACTTAACAGCACCTTTGATTGTCTTGCACCAGACCAAAGCCAGCAATCAATAAGATCAGTCTTATTAGATACCGGAGGCTGGAAGAGATGTATGATAATTTCCTCAATCGGCCTCTCTGGAAGGACTCTCAAGGGTACAGCTATTTGATTTTTCTGTTATCCTGTGTGCAGTTGATCTTCTCCCTTTTCAAAAGTTGCAAAATGGTAGAAAATGCTATTCTCTGTCCAGGAGATGGTGGATTCTACTTTACAATGGGTTTCTGGCAGACTGTGAGTCTCTTCTTCAAACCTGCAATATAAATTCTGTAGGTCGGAAAGTTCATCTCTGTTTTTGCAACAACAACAACAACAACATCCAGATGTTCCTATAGCTGGGTTATATTATATAACTAGGTAAGGGGATGGGGGGAAGCAAAGCATTAAAATGCATTCTTGTCATCCCACCCACCCCCCATCCCCACCCAAAACAGGACCTAGCTTTGGGAGAAAGGAGAGGAAATAGTGTTATGTTTCTGACCTTTTCTTCTCTTGAACCCAGGAAGTGGCTTAAAGAAAAAGAATGCCTCTTGGCAAAAAAGAAAGAAATCCTTACCTGAATTTCCAACAGGCTGTCTTTGTGCTTCAGTGACTTAAAGGCCTGGACCAGGTCTCCTCTTCCCACTCCTTGGCCCATCCATGGCAATGGCCTTAGGGATGGATAGGAGGGCAGATAATCCTTCTCCATCTTCTGTCAATGTGTTTCCAAATCATCATCTCTCCCCAGCCTGAGATCAGGCTGAAACAAGGTGCAGAAGGATTCTTGGTTCCGGGATGAAAAAAAGACATCTTGCATGCACCTCCTTTCCAGGCTGGATCTGCAAAACTGGCCTGATGTCCATTTTTGTTCCACCTGCAGCAATAGCATCAATCACGGCTGGGTGTGTGGAGATGAGGCAGCCCAAAGGCTTGTTCACACAATGCTCAAAACAAGTACAATGAATGTACACAGGTACAGATCTGTACACAGGTACAGTCATTCACATATTACGCTGAATGCCGGTACAGAAGTACACTTCCTATCTGCACCATGCATTTGAAGTGCTGGTATCCAGGTTCAGTTTTCAAATGAACAGAGGTAAAGTCATTCACAGAAACAAATATACGGGTGTACAGACATCTGTACACTCATACAGCATGATGTCTGAATCGGGCTCAAGAGAATGGTGAAAGGACGATAAAGTGTGTTCCCTGTAGCCTAGCTGTGCAAGTCTAGATATTAGTTACAATTCATGAGAAAAATTCTGCACATGCTCAAAAGTGTTCTCTCGTGCCTTCACATGTTTCAGGAGTAAGTCAAAACACACCTAAGCTATTCTGACAATCACTGAAAAACGGCCTAGGGGAGCCCAGCTCAGTTTTCAGTGATCGTCGGACCCACCGGGCTCACCTGCGAGCCTGGTGGTTCCATGGCGGCTAGCCCACATGACAACCCCTCCTCTTAAATGAGGTTAATGGAGTGAGTTGTCCATTAATCTTGTTTTTCTGCTTGTGTGTCAGCCATGGGGTATGGGAGAGAGGGGAGGGGCGGGGGGAGCTTAGGAAGGCACTGCGCACTCGCGTGGTGCCTTCCTGGGGTTTGGGGGGCTGGGGCACCGCGCAGCAGCCCTCTCTTTCCCCCGATCCCCAGAGCTCCCGATGGAGCCACAGCCAGGTGCAGGAGTGACCAATCTGGCCGTCCAGCAATGAGCAACGGCACAAACGAGCTCTCCCTGCACAAACCCTCCAGGCGCTTCACACTAATCGTGTGAAGCACCTCACTAAGTCCTGGTTTCATCTTGAGCCTTGCTATACATATCTATAGTAGTTGTCTCTAGCGATGCTTGGATTTCCCTAATTTGGTCTCTCATTTGAGAAAGTGAGGGGAACAAATGCTGGCTCCCCTGTCACTCCCTCCACCTCTTGCACTCACGACTTCCTTTCAAGGTGTATTTCTTTTTTCTTCTTCCATATTTTATTGCTTCTCCATTTTATTCCTTTTTCTGGGAGCCTAACATCCCAAGGCTTGTGCTGTAAGCAAAGCATGTTTCTAATGCTGATGCTGTCCCTCTAAGTTGGCTCTGGTATTTCAGGCAAATCTCATCAAAAGCCTTGAAGCAGGCCAGTCACTGTGCAAATCTGAACATGAACGACAAGGGACAGCAGACTCAGAGCAGTGCTTCACAATAAATTGCATTCCCTGGGCTGTGGAAAGAAGAGTCAACAACAAAAGCCTATCAATAAACAGAATCATTTGTTTCATGTTCCTGGGCAGAATCCCCCAGTATGACTTATCTCAAAGTCGTCTTTCTGCCTTTCTTCTTTGACATGACTTGAAGGCAGGCCTTGATTGATCAAAGCACCAGAGATTTGAAGTCACTGAATCAGCTGTAGACACTTGGAAAGCAATAGTTCAGAGTGCAGTCCTTTTCCCTGTGATATTTTGGGAATGTAGATACAACATGCACTTTCAAAGGCAAATATTTGGAGATTTCCTAATTCTTGTGTGCAGAGGCGTTCTTACCCCTGGACTTCGGGGTCGGAGTGCAGGGCCTTCACACCCCCTGGGGGCCTCCAAATCCTTTTAGTCTGTCCCGGGTGCTGTGGTCACATTAAAAATGTGTTTAAAATACTGTGTGGGTGGGGGCCTCCAAAGGTCTTTTGGTCCAGGCTCCAAAATTACCTGGGTGCACCTCTGCTTGTGTGAAGTGTTCAGATTTCTAAAGGGGATCTGGGGAAAGTTGGAGATATTTTTCTAAAATTGGTGTGTCTGTCCATCCATCCAGGGGTGTAGGGACTATGGAGCAAGGGGGGGGTGACTGCCTCCCTGCCGCTAGAGTCTGGGGTACCGCGAAGGCACCCTCTTGCCACCTCCCACACCTAGCCAGTGAATGAAGCGCTCACCGGCAGGGAGCACACGGCATGCCCCTCTTCTCCCCAGCCAGTATTTCACAGACAAAGCCCAGCCAGCCAGTGTTTCAACAATACACTGGCAGAGGAGGATGGGAGAGAATTTGGAATTAACAGAGGAAGTGTGACTCTGTTGGTCCTTTTGGATCTCTCGGCAGCTTTCAGTACTATTGACCATAGTATCCTTCTGGAACGTCTGAGAGTGTTGGGGGTGAGAGGAACTGTTTTACAGTGGTTCTGCTCCTACCTCTCAGACAGATTACAGATGGTGTCAATTGGAGACTGTTGCTCTTCGAGATCTGAGCTTAAGTATGGCATCCCTCAAGGCTCTGCACTTTCTCCAGTGCTTTTTAACATCCACATGAAACCGCTGGGAGAGATCATCAGGGGATTTGGAATCGGGTGTTACCAGTACGCTGATGACACCCAGATCTACTTCTCCATGTCAACCTCTTCAGGAGCTGGCATATCCTCTCTAAATGCCTGCCTGGAAGCAGTAATGGGCTGCATGAGGGAGAATAAACTGAAGTTGAATCCAGATAAGACAGAGGTACTTATTGTGTGAGGTCAGAACTCCAGAGACGATTTTGATCTCCCTGTTCTAGATGGGGTCACACATGCCCAAAAAGGAACAGGTTCACAGTCTGGGAGTACTTCTGGATCAACGTCTCTCCTTGGTTTCTCAGGTTGAGGTGGTGGCCAGGGGTGCTTTCTATCAGCTTCGGCTGATACACCAGCTGCACCCATTTCTCGAGATCACTGACCTCAAAACAGTGGTACATTTGTTGGTAACCTCCAGACTTTTGTAATGCGCTCTCTGTGGGGCTGTCTTTGTACGTAGTCCAGAAACTTCAGTTGGTTCAGAATGAGGCAGCCAGGCTGGTCTCTGGGTCATCTCGGAGAGACCATGTTACTCCTTTATTGATGGAGCTACACTGGATGCCAATAGGTTTCCGGGCAAAATACAAAGTGCTAGTTATATCTTACAAGGCCCTAAACGGCTTAGGGCCTGGGTATTTAAGAGAGCGTCTTCTTCACTATGAGCCACACGGCTCATTGAGGTCATCAGAGGAGCTCCGTCTCTAGCTACTACCAACTCGTTTGGTGGCTACACCAGGGATGTCAAACTGTGGCCCTTCTGCAGACGTTGGCCTACAACTCCCATCATCCCTGGCTATTGGCCACTGTGGCTGGGGATTATGGGAGTTGTAGTCCAAAAACAGATGGAGGGCCACAGTTTGACATCCCTGGGCTACACAGACAGGCCTTCTCAGTCGCTGCCTCTAGAGGTCTTGCCTGTTCTTCAACATGGCTTCAGAGAATTGATTTAGTTATGCTTCTCTTGGATGCACTGCTGTCTCCTTCTCCTCCTGTTCATTGGCTGCAAGCAGCCTTAAATATGATGAACACTTTTTCTGCACTCCTTGTTCCCATTTGCCCTTTTGTTCCCTGTCCCCTCTTCCCTTTTCCTCAGTCCTCTTCCTCCTTCATTCAAGCATTTGGAGAGCCAACATGGTATAGTGGTTAGAGTGCTGGACTAGGACCGGGGAGACCCGAGTTCAAATCCCCATTCAGCCATGAAACTAGCTGGGTGACTCTGGGCCAGTCACTTCTCTCTCAGCCTAACCTACTTCACAGGGTTGTTGTGAGAAGAAACTCAAGTATGTAGTACACCGCTCTGGGCTCCTTGGAGGAAGAGCGGGATATAAATGTAAAATAATAATAATAATAATAATAATAATAATTTCTCAGATCACTGTTTCTCAGCCCGCTCTGTGCCATTCCTTCAGCCACCATGGCTTTAAGCTATTATTTTCTACCTCCCACAACTTTCCCCCAGTCTTTTAAGACTCTGTGGCATCACTCCTGAGCCAACCAATGTAAAAGGCTTAATTGCAAGCACAATACAATCTAGATTGTCTATGAAGATTTGTTCCTTCTGTGATGTCTTTTTTATTTAGTCTTCCTCCTCCACAGACTTGTTTCTAAATCGATCATTCCAACAATTTGAAATGTATAGAGATGCAACATCTGACACATTTCTTATCCTAATGACAATCATGGGCCAATTTCAGTCTCTGCCATATTGCAGATGCTTGAGATGAATGTATAATATCCCAGGAAACTCAAGCCAAATCACCAGCATTTAACTTTTGCAAATTCTACAACTTGGAAGAAATGCTTACATTTATCAACATCAATACTCCCCCGCTCTCGTTTAAATTCTTCATTTCAGCCTTCCAAGCTAAGTCTATTTCTTTCACACTTTCTAAAAATATTCCCACTAAGTTGAGCCTTGGTCCCTTCTGTATAAAGCAATTCAGCTCTTACCAGTACACAGTACATGACTCAGATAGTTGTGGATTTTAAAAAAAAGATCTTTAGTAATAAGCTGATCTCTGTACTAGGGGTGTGCAATTCGGGTTTTCGGGTGATTCGGCTAGGACCCGAACCGAATCACCCCTGTTCTGTTTTGTGCCCGAATCTGGGTCACCCGAATCACCCTTGATTCGGTTCGGATATGGATTTAATCTGAATCCGAATCCAAATCGATTTGGGGGTAAAAAGGGGCCCAGGGGCAAAATTTTGGGGTGCAGTGGTAGTGCCCAATGGGTAGAGTCTACCACCCCAATTTCAGGGGGATTGGGCAAAGTCCTGATTTTTGGTGAATTTTTGAAGTTTTAGTGACTTTGGGGCAGTTCGGGGGCATAGCATGGGATCTGGGCAAAAGGAGTGGGGTGGGGTGGTAGTGCCTAATGGGTGCAGGCTACCACCCAAATTTCAGGGGGATTGGGCAAAGGGCTGATTTTTGGTAAATTTCTGAAATTTTCATGTCTTTGGGGCAGATTGGGGCAGAAAGTGGGGCCTGGGGCAGAATAGTGGGGTGGGGTGGTAGTGCCTAATGGGTGGAGGCTACCACCCCAATTTCAGGGGGATTGGGCAAAGTCCTGATTTTTGGTGAATTTTTGAAGTTTTAGTGACTTTGGGGCAGTTCGGGGGCATAGCATGGGATCTGGGCAAAAGGAGTGGGGTGGGGTGGTAGTGCCTAATGGGTGCAGGCTACCACCCAAATTTCAGGGGGATTGGGCAAAGGGCTGATTTTTGGTAAATTTCTGAAATTTTCATGTCTTTGGGGCAGATTGGGGCAGATTGGGGCAGAAAGTGGGGCCTGGGGCATAATAGTGGGGTGGGGTGGTAGTGCCTAATGGGTGGAGGCTACCATCCCAATTTCAGGGGGATTGGGCAAAGTCCTGATTTTTGGTGAATTTTTGAAGTTTTAGTGACTTTGGGGCAGTTCGGGGGCATAGCATGAGATCTGGGCAAAAGGAGTGGGGTGGGGTGGTAGTGCCTAATGGGTTCAGGCTACCACCCAAATTTCAGGGGGATTGGGCAAAGGGCTGATTTTTGGTAAATTTCTGAAATTTTCATGTCTTTGGGGCAGATTGGGGCAGATTGGGGCAGAAAGTGGGGCCTGGGGCAGAATAGTGGGGTGGGGTGGTAGTGCCTAATGGGTGTAGGCTACCACCCCAATTTCAGGGGATTTGGACAAAGGGGTGATTTTTTGAGAATTTTTGAAGTTTTAGTGACTTTGGGGCAGTTTGGGGGCAGAAAATGGATCTGCCCCAAAAGAGTGGGGTGGGGTGGTAGTGCCTAATGGGTGGAGGCTACCACCACAATTTCAGGGGGATTGGGCAGAGGGCTGATTTTATGGGAATATTTGAAGTTTGCGTGTCTTTGGGGCAGATTGGGGGCAGAAAGTGGATCTGCCCCAAAGGAGTGGGGTGGGCTGGTAGATAGTACCTAATGGCTGGAGGCTACCACCCATCCCCAATTTAAGAGTGATTGGGCAGAGGGGGGAATTTTGGTGAATTTATTTTTATGAGGTTTGTCTTCATAAGGTGAAGTGTGCTAAATTGATTACTTCCTCATATTGTTCATAGTAAAGGAAAGTGTGAAAAAGTGAAAGTGGGGTCATGAGAGTTGTTTAATTGAAAAAAATCTCATTTGCTATGATAGAATGAGAATTCACACCTCAGAAAAAACTTCTAAGGTGTGAATTCTCATTCTATCATAGCAAATGAGATTTTTTTCAATTAAACAGCTCTCATGACCCCACTTTCACTTTTTCACACTTTCCTTTACTATGAATAATATGAGGAAGTAATCAATTTAGCACACTTCACCTTATGAAGACAAACCTCATAAAAATAAATTCACCCCCTGCCCAATCACTCTTAAATTGGGCATGGGTGGTAGCCTCCACCCATTAGACACTATCTACCAGCCCACCCCACTCCTTTGGGGCAGATCCACTTTCTGCCCCCAATCTGCCCCAAAGACACCCAAACTTCAAATATTCCCATAAAATCAGCCCTTTGCCCAATCCCCCTGAAATTGGGGTGGTAGCCTGCACCCATTAGGCACTACCACCCCACCCCACTCCTTTTGCCCAGATCCCATGGTATGCCCCCAAACTGCCCCAAAGTCACTAAAACTTCAAAAATTCACCAAAAATCAACCATGAACCGAATCGCCCAAATTTTTCAGGTCCGAAATTTGGGTGATTCGGCTCGTGCCCGAAAAATATCGGGGGACATCAGGGGTGATTTGGTTCAACCCCGAATCACCCGAAATTGTTCGTTTCGGGCACAGATCATTCTGTGCCCGAAATTTTTTGCACACCCCTACTCTGTACCTTTATATTTAATCAGGAGGCTGACACTGATATTTTAACACAGATTTTGGCAGCCCAGTCCACTGAAGGTACAGTGGAGCATGCAGCATCGTTCACAATATGCCAGTGTAGCGTATTGGTTGAGTGCCAGACCAGGACTTGGAATTCTCAGGTTCAAATCCCCACTGAGACATGAAACTCACTGCATTGCCTTAGGCCAGTCATTCTCTCTCAGCCTAACGTACCACGCAGGATAAAATCAAGTGATGGGGCATGGATGCTGCCCTGAGTTTATGGAAGAAGGGTGGGATTGAAATAAAATGAATAAGCCATGAAGAGCACTCTTTTCCATCGATTTATTTGATCTCTCCATCCAGACCAGAAATTCAGAAAGCATAGCCTCAAACCCCAGTAAATTCATAGCTTAGTAAAAACAGCAGCCCCACACTTGTTAGGAGTTTACAGTGGGAAACTAGCAAGATGGCCAGGTTTTCAGCAGCCAGAATTAGTAGCTATGTAGCAAAACATATGAACAGAATTTCACGTGCCAGATTGATAGGTGACTGTCAAGTCAAGGTAGAATTCAGGTGTCAGATTTCATAGTAAAAAGGTGGGGATCCACACTGGCACAGCAGAATAGTCTTTCTATAGGTGCCATAGTCTCTATACAGGTGCAAAATTCCACTTCAGATGCTAACCTGGGTCAAAAATTATATTCCCATTCTGAAGAAGATGGCATGTGTGTTTCTCTCCATCATGTTTATAGTATATGAAATGGAGGCACTCCAATGTCCATTTTTACTGAGGTCTCAGAAATGGACGGCAAAGATCATGCAGTTTAGCCTTTGATTGTATGGCAATCCTTGTGAAGCACCCATGTTGCAGCTGCATTGGGTTCTAAGGCAGGGTTGTATTCTGAGCATGGATTGGGGGGCATGGGTCCCATTTCTTGGACACGAGAACTGGATCTTTGGCCAAGGTACAAGTATGGCCAAGGTCAAAAACCTTCTCCCCCCCCCCATGTTATAGAGTACTGGTGAATAAGACACTTAGGCAGAACAGTAATCATTCCAGAACACTCAGCTGCTGACTTGAAAGTCATCATTCTTCAACAAAGGAACTTCCAAGGAAGACTTCAGCTCAGACTTCAGCTCAAAATTACCAAATTAGAAGGTATCAAGAGGCTTAATTGTATTTTTGAGATAGCAGCTTGTTGTTGCGTTACATGTACTAATTTAACTCAACAAGGCTAGAAAGATTTTATTGTTACCAATTCCTGTTGCTGTGAATTGTCACTGTGCTTATCTTATATACATTTAAGCTTTTCAGAGAATGTTCATAAACAATTTCCTTTATGTTTTATAAGAGCCCCTGGTGGCGCAGTGGTAAAAACTGCCGCCCTGTAACCAGAAGGTTGCAAGTTCGATCCTGACCAAGGGCTCAAGGTTGACTCAGCCTTCCATCCTTCCGAGGTCAGTAAAATGAGCACCCAGAATGTTAGGGGCAATATGCTAAATCATTGTAAACCGCTTAGAGAGCTTCCAGCTATAGAGCGGTATATAAATGTAAGTGCTATTGCTTGCTATAATAATTATGCTCCACTTACTGTGTGTGTGTGTGTGTGTGTGTGTGTGTGTGTGTGTGTGTGTGTGTGTGTACGCATGCACATTGACTCGGAAGAATATTTCATGCACCTGATTGTGGATTGCATACAAGTGGATTGTAGTTCACAAAAGCTTGTGTCACAATGAATGTGTTCCTCTTCAAGATGCCACAAGCCTCTTGGTTGTTTACCAAACAAGGTAAGAAACATTCCTCATGACATGAGAGAATGGAGTACTGGATCTAATCTGTAACTCTCAACTTTATTGTTTCCTTTGGTATGTCACCTCACTGTCTCCCATGAAGAATAATTTCCATCTTCCTTCTTGTTGCCTTATTCTAGCTGGTTATGTGAGAATATATAAGGTCCTAATTCCTCCTTATTCTATAAGGAGGGAAACAAAGAGCATATGACAGAGATGTTCACTTTACTCCAGTGACTGTTTGCACATACAGGACCTCCCGGTCACACATGAAGGTCTCATTCACACAGGATCTTTCCCATTTGTTTCAGTGGAGAGAGCAGATCTGCGCACAGAGCTTGTGAAGCACACTTGAAATGGGAAGGTCTGCTTGGTGGGAGCTGCATTGCAGTACTTGGAAATGAAATTGTAGTCAGAAAAAAATGCCCTCTTTAGAATCTGCTACAGAAGCAACCGCTTCCCTTTTCCTTTCTGGCAAATGACAAGGCCTGTCCTGAAACTTTCCGGATGCTTCAAGCTTAGTCTCAATATTATTGCTTATCTGCACAGAAATATCCTCAAAGAATGCCTGTGCTCCATGGCATTGTTTATTCATGCTTACAGGACAGAGCGCCTTCTCCTGCAAGGTCATCCAAAAGAGAGCAGGAACTAGTTTGCATGTGTAAAGATGCTGAGGTGACATCAATGCCAAAGATCCATTGACTGTAAGATGTTGCAGTGCATGTACTGGGATTAAAGGCATTGATTTTGGCCCTAAAAGAATCAAAAGATTTTCATTCCCAATCAGTGTAATGGCTAATACAACATTTAACATGTAAGGGCTGGGTACAAATGTATAACATTGCTCACTAATCCTTTCAGGCTTTTAAAAGAGGTATCAATTTTGATAGAAAAGGATTAACTCTTTTCTATTCTTTTCTTTCGATAGGGTATGCAGACAATAGAAATCTTTGGATTAAACAAAAAAGAGCAAATGTCAAATGGCCCAAATAATCCTTTCCCCAAGATTGCTTAAAAATAGATTTAGATCTTGCTTCTTCTGTTGCAATTCAGCCTCACTATTGCCAGAGACACCCTAAAATTTATGTTGGCAACCTTTCATTAGCTATGCTTAGTAGCTGTCTAAACTTACCTCTTCCTAAATACAGCTCAGTAAAAGCAGCACGATAAAATAAGTAACGTCTACCAAAACACTACAATTGCCTCATAGCTGCTTAATTCTGAGTTTTTATTTTAACTGCAGAACAGAACATTTGAGGGCAAGTCTCAGGGGAAAGGTGCACTACATACTGCACGTTTTCTATGTACAATTCTTACTTGGATTTAGCCCATTGAATATTTAGACAAAGGAGCAGTAGCTGTTCAATTGACCTCAAAGGCAATTATGAAAAAAAAAGTAATCTCTAAGATGTGGCTAATATTATCCAGTTCTAGGCATCTTCGGATTTTACACAGTGAAATAATATGAGTCAATGGAAGGTGTTGACTCATGTTTGGCTCATGCTATTAGCCTTTCCAGGTCTAAGAGCAGCTCCAGAGCAGAACTGATCAAAGAGGCTGGCATCACTGGGCAGCTCCTGAGGCCCCAGGGCCCTTCAAACAGCCCGTTGATGATACCTGAGACCATCTCTGTAGAAACTCTCTTGAGCAGGGTTTCTCAACGTGTGGGTCCCCAGATGTAATTGGACTTCAACTCCCATAATCCCCAGCTCCAGTGGCCTTTGGCTGGGAATTATGGGATTTGAAGTCCAATTACATCTGGGGACCCACATGTTGAGAATCCCTGCTCTTGAGGCCAACCCAGCTGAGCCATGGAAACAGTTTGTTGAAGGCCCCTTAAAACCTGTTCCTGGCCTTGTGCCAAAGGCAGAATTTTCATTCGGACTGTGGTGCAGCAGGAAAGGGTTACATATCTGTCCCTACCAGCCACCCCAGTGCTGCCGCCCCCCCCCCCCGCCACCACTAATATTTATCTTTTGACAAACAAACAACAGATATGTTTAAGATAACATGTAGATTGGCTCTTAGAATCACCATGTCAAGTTTTAATCTTTTCGCCAAAACTGTTTCCTTAACTGGGTCCATCATATCAAGTGTGCTGAGAGCAGCCAGAGATAAATCATAGTATGAGAAACGGGTATCACTTTTCGCATCCCGCTAAGTATACTTCATTCCCACCCCCACATTTAGCACTCATGCTGGGTGCTCAAACAGACATAGTTCAGGCAACTTGATGCTGCACATATGACACAATCTCAAAGGGCACACGAGCAGTGTTTATGCATACAGACTTTAATAGAGGGATGGCCAGCTTCAGCATGAAACAGAATACAAGAATACCTGAGGGAGGGGATACCTGAGGGAGGGACAAATGCATTCTTAAGATCTGATTAGGGCAGCATATAAAGATGTGGTTGTTTAACCAGTGTACAGTTTCTGCATATTACGGGGAGTAGGGGAGTGGGAATGGGAGACATACATAGCGGTGAGATGTGTAGGAAGCCCAATAAATTGTGAGTGGGGATGAGGGGAATTGTAGTTTAGCAATAGCTGGAGAGCCAAGGTTGTCTAATCTGCCATACAATATATTCCTGGCTGAGGATTGTGTACATAAGAACATAAGAAAGAGCCTTGCTGGATCAGGCCCAAGGCCCATCTAGTCCAGCATCCTGTTTCACACAGTGGCCCATCAGATGCCCCTGGAAGACACAGGCAGGAGTTGAGGGCATGCCCTCTCTCCTGCTGTTACTCCCCTGCAACTGGTACTCAGAGGCATCCTGCCTTTGAGGCTGGAAGTGGCCTATAGCCCTCCAACTAGTAGCCGTTGATAGACCTCTCCTCCATGAAGTGATCCAAATGCCTCTTAAAGCCATCCAGGTTGTTGGCTGTCACCACATCTTGTGGCAGAGAATTCCACAAGTTGATTATGTGTTGCATGAAAAAGTACTTCTGTTTGTTGGTCCTAAACTTCCTGGCAATCAATTTCATGGGATGACCCCTGGTTCTAGTGTTATGTGAGAGGAAGAAAAATTTATCTCTCTCCACTTTCTCCACACCATGCATGATTTTATAGACCTCTATCATGTCTCCCCGCAGTCGTCTTTTTTCTAAACTAAATAGCTTCAGGTGTTGTAGCCTTGCCTCATAAGAAAGGTGCTCTAGGTCCCTGGTCATCTTGGTTGCCCTCTTCTGCACCTTTTCCAGTTCTACAATGCCCTTTTTTAGATGTGGTGACCAGAATTGTATGCAGTACTCCAAGTGTGGCCGCACCATCATTTTGTATAAGCACATTATAATATTAGCAGTTTTATTTTCATTCCCCTTCCTAGTGATCCCTAGCATGGAACTAGCCTTTTTCACAGCTGCCACACATTGAGTCGACACTTTCAACAAGCTGTCCACCATGACCCCAAGATCCCTCTCCTGTTCAGTCACCGACAGCTCAGATCCCATCAGAGTATACTTGAAGTTGGGGGTTTTCGTGCTGTTAATGATGTGCTGGGTTTGGCTGCAGAGTTAGATAGAATCCTGTTCTCCACTGAAGCTATAGAGGCTGGTAGGAAGAAGGGGGAGCAATCATCTTGGCACTCCATTGAGTCCAATGGAAATGTGTTAATGGGAGTGTTTTAACTTATACCATCTTCTCTTCTGAAGTGTAATTCTATGCCAGTGCTAAGGGTAGGGCCAATCTCTGAGGGAGCACAGAATTCTGACTAAGGCTTGCTCCTGCCCAATCATTGCCACTCATTTTCCCCCATTGCACAGTGGTGACATACACTGGCATAACTAGTATGTGGCATAAATCCTTTGCAGCAGTGTATCTCTGTGGTTATCTATTTATCTGTCTATCTATCTGCCTGTCTATTTGTCTATCTGTCTGTCATATTCATATACCACATGATATGTGCCTCTCTCGGTGGCATAGACAATTCAAAACAACAAATATAAATCAGAATAAAAACAATTAAAACAATTTCATGGGATAAAAACAATTAAACAGTTTACAATTAATTTCAGTTAAAAGCCTAAGAAAACAGGTATGACTTGAAAGTCTTCCTAAAAGCAATCAGAGACAGAGGTGCTCTTATTTTGACAGGGAGCATATTCCAAAGTCCTGAGGGAGCCACAAAGTAGCAAGCATGACTTGTCCCCTTACTTAAGCAGGGTCCACCCTGGATGCATTTGAATGGGAAACCACATGTGAGCATTGTAAGATATTCCCCTCAGGGGATGGAGCCGCTCTGGGAAGAGCAAAAGGTTGAAAATTTCTTCCCTGGCTTCTCCAAGATAGGGCTGAGATTTCTGCCTGCAGCCTTGGAAAAGCCACTGAAAGTCTGTGTGGACAATACTGAGCTAGATAGATCAATGGTTTGACTCAGTATATGGCAGCTTCCTATGTTCCTATGTTCCTTATTTAGCAAGGAAGAGATCTTGTCTTTTGGTATCAAGCATGACTTGTCCCCTTAGCTAAGCAGGGTCTGCTATTGTTGCATATGAAAGGGAGACTAGAAGTGTAAGCACTGTAAGATATTCCCCTTAGGGGATGGAGCCACTCTGGGAAGAGCATCTAGATTCCAAGTTCATTCCCTAGCATCTCCAAGAGAGGGCTGAGAGAGACTCCTGCCTGCAACCTTGGAGAAGCCGCTGCCAGTCTGTGTGTAGACAATACTGAGCAAGATGGACCTATGGTCTGACTCAGTATATTTATTTATTATTATTTATTTATTCGGTTTCTATACTGCCCTTCCAAAAATGGCACAGGGTGTTTTACACAGAGAAATAACAAATAAATAAGATGGCTCCCTGTCCCCAAAGGGCTCACAATCTAAAAAGACACACACCAGCAACAGTCACTGGAGGGTATTGTGCTGGGGGTGGAGAGGGCCAGTTAATCTCCCCCTGCTAAATAAAAGAGAATCACCACATTAAAGGTGCCTCTTTGCCAAGTTAGCAATATATGGCAGCTTCCTATGTTCCTAAGCCCCAGTTCTGAGTCGCCACCAAAGGAGCCAATGAAATTTAACACTGAAAGGGGATTTAGTCATGAGCCTATTCTCTTTCAGCCAGTGTAACTAGAGGATAGGATCCCTCTGCTAGTCTGGTTGGATGTGAAAACAATGGGCATGCAACACAGTTGAGTGGCATATTTAAAAACAAAAAATCCGGATATTTTCTATGCCTCTGCATCTTTGGAAGACAGAGAGAATAATCTATATATGTAACATGCATCAATTACTGCTGCTAATGACAACGCCACCTGAACTTCTCAGGCTTACATCATCTGTATGCCAGAGGCTTTTTTATGCTAATGAGCTCCCTTCACCTACCATGAATAGAGTTTTTCTCCAACCACACCCTCTATTGAATCTCAAATATTTGCTCTGACTATTCCATTTTAGCCTGAAGGATATTGTGTGAACTTGTTTTTCATTCCTGCAACAAGTTCATCTGTTCTTTAAAAGTAATTTAAAAACTACATTATCGCTAAATATGCCTGTGGTATAGTCCTAATATTGTGCAAGTTGCATGACTGAGTTTACTTTTGATATTCAGATAGCAGATATCTCCTGCTAACTGAGAACATAAGAACAGCCCTGCTGGATCAGGCACAAGGCCCATCTAGTCCAGCATCCTGTTTCTCACAGTGGACCACCAGATGCTGCTGAAAGCCACAGGCAGGAGTTGAGGGCGTCCCCTCTCCTGCCAGTACTCCCCTGCAACTGGTTCTCAGAGCCATCCTGCCTTTTGAGACTGGAGGTGGCCCACAGCCCTCTGACTAGTAGCCGATGATAGACCTCTCCTCCATGAAGTTATCCAAACCCCTCTTAAAGCCATCCAGGTTGTTGGCTGTCACTACGTCCTGTGGCAGAGAGTTCCACAAGTGGATCACACGTTGTGTGAAAAAGTACTTCCGTTTGTTGGTCCTAGGCTTCCTGGCAATCAATTTCATGGAGTGATCCCTGGTTCTAGTGTTGTGTGAGAGGGAAAAGAATTTCTCTCTCTCCAAATTCTCCAAACCATGCATGATTTTATAGACCTCTATCAGGTCTCCCCACAGTCGTCTTTTTTCTAAGCTAAAAAGCCCCAGGTGTTGTAGTCTTGCCTCATAAGAAAGGTGCTCTGGGCCCCTGATCATCTTGGTTGCCCTCTTCTGAGCAAAGGGGCACCTTTTTAAAGTGGTGATTCTCTTTATTGAGCAGGGGGAGAGCAACTGACCCTATCCATCCCCAGCACAGCAGCCTTCCAGTGGCTGTTGCTGGTGTCTACCATATGTTTCTTCTAAGATTGTAAGCCTTTTGGGGACAGGTGAGCCATTTTGTTTATTTTTATTTCACTATGTAAACTTCTTTGGGAACTTTTGTTGAAAAGTGGTATATACATATGTTTTCATATCCATATTATTAAAGAATTTGAATCTATATGGAACACGAATGGGCCCCTCTCCACTTCCCAAAGACTGACTGACAGCCTTGCCTGGCCCCACACCTGTATCCGGACATTAAATCATATATTGCCCACAGGTTCTCAAACATTTCTCTATTGCTATAGATGTGCATAAATATGGTTTTAGAATTGCATACTTATTTGGAACTGAATCCCATGACATCTAGTAGGAATTTCTGCACAACCTTTTTTGGATTTTATAGAATCACACTGTAAAAATATAAGGACACAGAAGCTGAGAATTTTGATTCACCAATTATGTGGCAGATACTAAACACTGAACTTGCAGAATACAATTCTGGACATGCAGAATCTACAACTCTCTTCCTAAATAAGTCTCCTTTACTATGTTAAGGCTCCTAATTCTTAAAAGGTCTTGGCTCTACGAAGTTGTTATGCTGTATGTACTGTATATTCAAGAAAATTCATGTCAAAATGACTCAAAGATGAATTCCATATCAATATTTTAAGCCTGGTTGTAAGATTGCCCCCCGTTTAAATAGACGTTGTCTTTGATATTTAATCTAGAAAAAGAGTCAGTTTGGCACACTACAAGAGCATTCCTTTCATTACAAAAATCTACAGCTCTGTGTTCATATTAAGCATTATTTAGCATGAAGGTTGGCAGTTCAGAGTCTGAAACTAAGGCCTTAAACTTACTTTCTGAGGGCTAAACCAGATGTACTGTTAAACATGTCACTATCTAGTTTGGTTTCTTTAATTAAAATGTCATTTGCATGGAAGGCCAGTCCAGATTTTGACCATGGTGCAGATGCAGGAGATATTTAACCCTTCTCCTTCTCACCATTTTCCCAGCAGAAATCAGATCCCAGCTTCTCTGGGGCCTGCAAATATTTGCAGTGGCAGCACCACCTTTGGGGGCCCATGGCAGTTAAAGGAATTTTCAGTGTGATAATGGCACAGAAGAAAAGGATTAAACACTCCCTACCATCCTGGTCCTTGTCCAGATCAGACCACCCCACACCTGCTAGCCGAAAGCTTTCATACTCCAAATTCAAAGATGATGCATTTAACCTTGTGTTAATTTGGTCTACATTCCGCCTGAGGTGTTCTCAAGCAAGAAACACTCTACATTTAACTTGGTTGATGAACTATTATGAGATGTTGCAAGATATAAGATGTTGTACAATATAATGAGTTTGCTGTGGCAATCCAAGGTTACACAAATATGTAACAATGGAAAGCCTTGAAGGTATGCAA
The DNA here is from genome assembly GCF_027244095.1 of Hemicordylus capensis. Taxonomy (NCBI): domain Eukaryota; kingdom Metazoa; phylum Chordata; class Lepidosauria; order Squamata; family Cordylidae; genus Hemicordylus; species Hemicordylus capensis. The sequence continues at coordinate 180,809,726 of NC_069657.1, read as the reverse complement.
ATAAAGAAAGATGACAACTTAAGAAAGAGATCCAGTTACAAAAGGGCCAAGCTACACATTATGCAGGAGATGAATGATAAGATCTTGGTTTTTTTTAAATTGATGTAGATGCAGGGAGAAGAGGAGGAACACCAGTTTACTTGCTGCAGTGTAACTTGGGCTGGGACAGTTTAACTTTTCCATCCACATCATTTCCCCCAGTCAATATTGGGAAATAATATTGGGAATCAATAATAAATAATATTATAAATAATATTCCCAATCAATATTGGGAAATAATTTTGGGAAATAATCCCAATATTATTTCCAATATTGGGAAATAAGAGAGCTGGTCTTGTGGTAGCAAGCATGACTTGTCCCCTTAGCTAAGCAGAGTCCGCCATGGTTGCATATGAAAGGGAGAAAAGACCTGTGAGCACTGTAAGATATTCCCCTTAGTGGATGGAGCCACTCTGGGAAGAGCATCTAGCTTCCAAGTTCCCTCCCTGGCATCCAAGATAGGGCTGAGAGAGATTCCTGCCTGCAACCTTGGAGAAGCCACTGGCACTGCCAGTCTGTGTAGACAATACTGAGCTAGATGGACCAATGGTCTGACTCAGTATATGGCAGCTTCCTATGTTCCTAATATAATTCATTGTTGGCTGCTGCTTGTCCTGCAGGGCCTGTATCCTCCCACATGGGGCAATCAGCAGCTGGCAGAGGGGGATTATTTCGATTGGGGAAATGGTGTGAGAAGGGAAAGGGTTACACAGCTTCTTCCCCACCATTGCCCTAATCCTGTTGCCACAGACAGAGACAGAGATAGGTTTCAGTAAAAAAAATTTTTTTCAGGAGTTTTAATCAGATAATTCCTGCACAATGTATAATTTAATCCAGAGAGACCTCAAGTTCATAGTTTAAATGTCTAGGGTCAGACAGCCCTCAGGGACAGATTCTTGGCAACAAAAAGGGCTTTTGCAGGGAGGGGAGGGAGGTAAAAATTGTGTCCCCAGCTCCCTCCCTACACGCAGCACTGCAAGGAAAGCTTTCAGTTCCTTGCGAGGATGGAGCTCTTGCTCTGCCCACTTTGTTAGCATGGCATATCCAAGCACCATCCATTCAGATTCCAAATCTAACCACAGCAAGAAATATCCTCAGCCCATGAAACACTGGAAGGGTACACTTGGTTTTTCTTTTTCTTTTCAAAAAGGTAGTTCAAAGAACAATGTTTTGGGGATAGTAAGAATAGGCTAAAGCAGTAATAACCAGAAAGGGTTATTGTGCAAGAGATATTTAATCTGAGAGGAAAACTCAAAGAAGAATGGGGGAAAGTGCCTGTTTCCATGGTTTTATGGGCCAAAATAATTACTTTGGCAAGGTGAATGTGGATATGCAAACAATGATGATACATCATAAACCTGGCAAATTGTGGGTACTTGCATTTAATGGGTTCAAGAGGGTGGGTGGGAAGGTGTTTTAAAATCCTTACTATGTGACTCACAACTTATTTTAAAAGACTGAGTTGAGTCATGCTAACTATGGCTTTTAAGATATTTCTGTTCCTTGAAGCAGATGAGCTTTGTGCTATGACCTTTTTATTTGTGGTGCGCAGAAATAGCTGGAATGTGTCGTTTTGTAATTGTCACATCGGGATATATTTTTGAGAGGTTTCTTATTTGTTGTTAAGCCGCCTTAAGTGCATATTGTAGAAAGATGGCATACATGGGTTTTTTCAATAAACCAATAGACATTAGAGAAATAAAACAAACTAGCTGGCCCAGGTGCAGAGCTTCTGCACCTAGTCCTCCCCCCTCCTTCCCACTTCCCACCCGCCGTTTTCCCACTTCCCACCCGCCGCTTCCCCCCAACACACACACACACACACACACACACACACACACACACACACACTGCTGCTTCCCTGCCTCCCCAGCCACCACTTTCCCCAGCACCACTTTCTCTCGTCCGGCCGGCCATTAACCTGCCTGTTCACTTTTCCCCTGGCAGCTCACATGCAAACTTTTGTGAGAACTGCCACGCATGGGATTAATGACGGGTTCATTGAAGAGAATTATTTATTTATTATTATTATTTATTAAAACTTTATTATTATTTATTAAAACCAAAAGGCTCAGGGTGGTTATAGAATTATATAGGTAGATTATACACACACAAGGTACAGACAAAGTAAGACTCAGTGGCCGACATGATGCACAGTGTCTTGTTGATACTGCAAACAGTTCTGGAGCTGCTGCAGATGTGTAAGGCAGGCCTGAGGCTGTTGAGGCAGAGTGGTTGCCTAAGCAAAGCTGCCATAATTAACCCTATTCACCCCAATGGGAGTAACTGTGGCAGCGATGCTTGAGCAACTGCTCAGCCTCAACAGCTCCAGAGCTGCCTTATGCATCCCCAGCAGCCCCCAGAGTGGTTCACCGCATTGATGAGACACTGGGCATCATGTTGGCCCTTGACAGTACAGCAGGTTAATTGTTCCAGGCAATACCAAATGGGGAGGGGAGATTTTCCAGGGGGCCTTGGCACGCCAAATACAGACCATGGTATGTTCATTGCCTGCCCTAACACAAAGGAAATAAGCACTAGTTGTGTACTCTTTATATATTTGGTCAGTCATTAGGTCAGGCTGTTTGTGTCTTTTCACCGGAGTTCCTATCCCAACAGTTCCCAACCAAACTCTCTCCAAAGCGCAATTTGAAGAGAATATATTTATGTATGTATTTATTTTTTCTCATTTGTTTACCGCCGCAAATTTCTGTCTCTGGGCGGTTAGCAACAATATAAAACAAGTTAAAACACAGAAATAAAAACCTTAAGACAATTTAAAACCACAGTCAAATTAAAAAGCTTGGGTGAAGAGATAAGTCTTGAAGTACTTGTTAAAAGTTGTCAGAGAAGGGGAGGTGCTTATCTCAACAGGGAGTGCATTCCAGAGTCTCAGGGCAGCAACAGAGAAGGCCCATCCCTGTGTGGCCACGGGACGAGCCAGTGGCAACTGCAGATGAACCTCTCCTGATGATCTCAAGGGGTGGTGGGGTTCATGGTGAAGAAGACGTTCTCTTAAATACCCAGGGCCTAAGTCATTTAGGGCTTTATAGGTTATAACCAGCACTTTGGTTATAACCAAAGAATGTCAGGATTCCTCCCAAGGAGAAAGATCAGATACTACCATTTCTCCACATGCCTTGTAGACTCATTTCCAGTCATGTCATCTGCACAATGGCCTCCCTGGCAGAGGTGTATTCAGTGATAGGATGCCGCATGAGTCAGAATTTGTTGTTCCATTGTGGTTGGGCAGGCTGAATTGCAGGAGGTGGCCGGATGTTGTGCTTTTTGACTCTCAGTGTTCTTCAGTGTGAATGTTTAAACTTGCACCTTCTCTTTTGTCAACATAACATTATATCCTTGGTGGGGGCAGAAGCGAGGCCTGAGAGGGCTTAGGATGCCAGCTAAGTCTCACTCCTCCCCAAACATTGCCCATTATTTGTTCCCCTCCTATACTGGCAGTGTCCTTCAGGCATCACAGTTATGCTGGCATAACTTCAGCATAGGTATAGCACAGGGACCTTGGCTGATATCCTACAGCTCTCCAGCAAGTCATAGGATTGCTCTGTAGCTCTCATTTTCAAGCTGGTTTGTTTGTTTGTTTGTTTGCTTAAGGCATTCTATTTGTACCCCATTCTTCCACCAAGGAACACAGAGTGGTGTACATGATTGTGTTTATCCCCACAGCAAAATTGTGAGGTAGGTTAGGCTGAGAGATAAGTGATCGGCCCAAAGTCACCCCGTGACTTTGAGTCATATTCATGGCTGAATGGGAATTTGAACTCAGATATTCCCGGTCCTTTTGTTTTATCCTGTTGCTTCTGTTCTTTTGCTGCTTTTCCTTTTCTCACTGTTGGATTTCTTACTTGATGTAAGTTGATTTGGGTAAATGTAGCAGTATGGAAATATTTCAAATAAAATAAATAATAAAGAAATACCAAATTAAGGTGCTTGTGCTGCCACCAAGAGTAATGTATCCTTCAGGACTTCTAATATATCTAAATTGCATAGTTCCTGTGTTAGTGCCTGTGTTTATTTAAGGACTGTGTGGTGGGAAATGATGACCTTCTCCCTAGAATTCATGGACTGGACAAAGATGTGGTAAGACACAAATTTCCAAAATGAGGTTTGTGTACATTTGACTGAACAAATATTAGAGCCTAGTGAATCACAGTTATGATCTTGACATCTCATTAACTTAGCTTGTTTTCAACTATGGGTCCAGAATCATGGAACATGATATTTTTCGCATGTCTCCTACACTTCTAATTTAGGAACTCTACTTTCTAGCTTTGTGTCCTATTTCCAGTAATATAGTAACTCAGTCCATTATTGTCATGTAGCTGCTCTCAGCTCCACAGTAAGAGCTGGAATAGAATAATTGCTTGATGTAAAAGAATCAGCATCCCAAGAGCAGCTTGGCAAGGCTGACCTTTCATTATGTGTTCCTTCTGACGATAATTTTTCGACCAAAGCAACTGACAGAGTCAAGTGCTGCAAATGATAATTTGTGCGCAAGTATTAGCAAAACTATGCTTTCCTAATCAGGCCATTTCTTAAGCTGCTTAGATTTTTCTGTGCCTGTGATATTCCAATAAATAGGCCACTTAGTGCTTTAGCACACTCTCTTCATAGAGAGTCAGGTGCACAGTGGCTCAGACATTCTGTAAAGATGCCCAAACTGTGTTCAGTGAACATGCATAAGGGTGGACCTGTGCCCATTCAGTTGACCATCTGCAGGGTGGCCTGCACATGTGGAGGTACAGTTATAAGCACATAAGGTGCCTCCCCATAAAATCAGGAACCCTGTCTTTTTCAAGGTTCCAGATTGCAAGGAGAGAGAGAGTTCTATGCGACTGAATGCAAGTAGACTGGAGATGGGGCTTGCTGTCATGATTTTTCCCCTTCTTCTCAGTTTAAAATAGAGAATTGCTAAGCTCATTGACAGCTCAAAGAGCCCATTCTCACAACCAGCCGTACCTGCATAGGACAGAGATAATCGAAGTTGGGCTAGTCATGTGAAGTCCCGGGATCTTTCCCAATCCTGCTACTCCTCCCCTGGGTAGCCCTGGGTAGCCCTGTGTGCCTCCTACCACACTCACTGATTGTGTGGGGCTCTGTGCTGCTGGCAGTTGCTCCTGGGGTGCCGGTAGCCATCTTTACCATCGAGCTGGGGAAAAGGAGTGGCCAGGCAGTGTGGAACTTCCCCAATGCACTGTGCTGCTCACATGGTGTTTTGTGGGATACTGGAGAACACCCAGCTCCTGAACGCAGCCCTGAGGAACGCTGCTGCAGCGCTTGTGTGGTTGTGCGTAGAAAGCCATGGAGGCTCTGGTTGTTTGGGGGTAAGCAGGTCAGTTCTGCCTTCCCTCCAGTCCACCCCCATTTGATAATGTGAAAGGACTCACAGAGTGTTAAGGATTCAATAGATCAGTTCAGTTATACATAGCCTTACAGATACTTATGTCCATCTCAGTTTCCTTCTCCCAACAATGGCTAGATATACATTCTTGAGGAAATCTATATTCGAAGTTCTGCTTAAGAACTTAAGAAGAGCCCTGCTGGATCAGACCAAAAGCCTATGTAATCCAGCATCCTGTTTTCCACAGCAGCCAATCAGATGCCTCTGGGAAGCCCACAAATGGGGCATAGTGCTAACTGCTTTTCTCCTGCCTTTTTTATCCTGCCTGGACAATACTAGCATTATGTTGTGCATCATGTTAGCTCCAAAGAATAGTATAAGGGTGTAGAATCCAGAGGAAAGAGTTGTGGTATGCAAGGACAGGACAGTGGAGTTTAATCAGGAATATTAAAAGTTTAATGAGACAGAAAATATTTACAGAGAGGCAAGTGCAGTCTGCCTTCAATGCTCTTGCCACTGGTTGTTGTTGGTTAGCCCCACGTCTACTCCAAGAGCTTGCATGGATCAATGAACTGATTCACCAGAACTCTACAGAGAGAAGCACAGTGATATAGTTCCAGCGGGGGAACTTACACACAACGCCCCCCCCCCCCCCGCAACTGACATAAAGAGCAAAGCATGAGAAGCAAAGCGGAGTGACTCCCCAGCTTTTCTATCCTTACTCACTTGGTAGTTCCATTCCTTTACTTTTGAGCCATGCACCCTTTCAAGACATGCCCTCAGAGAGCTTGATGGAGCCTACAGTTTGGGAAATGCTGCTTTACTTAAGTGAGCTTAAAATGAAAATAGTGCTTTCCCTAGACGAGCATTCTTCATAATATTCCCCTGTACAGGTGCCAACTGGCTATGCAATTAGCAAACAATGGTATAGAAAGGTCCTGGGGAAACCCATACATGCCTAATTCAGAGCTGCCTCCTGGAAGACTGGTCTCAAACCAATTACGGCTGCTGAAGATGCCCTTTGGGTAGACTGCAGCTGCAAACACCCCAGTGTTCCTGAAATGCCTCAGTGACAATGCACATTTTGGCACAAAATAGGCACAGATGTTTTCCAACCTCTTGGAGAATGGCATTACCATATGAATGTCATGTGATTATTGCACAGCATAGCCTTCATTATATTCTCCATGTCTGAGTCATACGCCATTTCAAAAGCAACTTATATTTTAGGCTACATTTTGTGAAAGTACGTGTAAGCACAAATGCTGTAGGAAACTGCACAAATTCACAAGTGCTACACAGATAACAGTTATAACAGTAATAACAGGCAATGCTTCCAAAATGTGCGCTACCTAAATCTGGCAATGCATTTTAAATAATAGCCAATTTTTTAAAAAACCTCATTGGTATCACTTTTATTTTTCCAGGAAACCAACCCTTTCAGAGATATGAGGGCAGGCAAAGGATCCAGAGGTCTGGTCCACTGTGAGAAAGGATGCTCTAGGGCTTGTGGACCAGGGCCACTTGGAAGCTACAACATGCTCCTGCCCCTGAGTTGGCTTGCTATGAGAGGACCAGCCTCCTGGGGAGGACCAGAAGTTCCATGAGCTTCAGGTCTTTGTCAGACTATGCTCACATGAGTTAGGCCATCCAGCTATAGGGCCCCCCGCTGATATAGGTCCCTCATTATATCTGTTTAAAAATATAACTCACACGCATTGCCCTCCCCTTTACATTCAACTCCTACAGACTCTGAAGGATTCCGGGCCACTCCATGATTCCAGCCGTTTCCCTGTGAGCTCATTCTTGCAAGACTGGGGATGGCTCCCAGAACACATTCAAAATTCCTAGGCTGGGACCAGTGTTGCAGGGTATGCAGATCGGCCACCGCGGGGAATCGCTGGTGAGGGGGACTCCTATTTTCAGTGATCCTTGGCAAACAGGGTGTCCATACTGGGCAAAAATTAACATGCCTATGTGCCAAGGGGTGACCAGACTGCCAGAGTGAGTGCTTTCACTCCTGCTGTCTGCCATTTGCTGAGACACTAGAAAGATGTTGGTGTGGTAGCCTTCCTGGGGGTTTGCATGGATCTAGCAATGGAGCTGAGCGGCGACAGCCCTCTGGTCTACATGCATGTCCCTATGGCCTTGGTCCTTGGGAGAAGAGGCATCATCACACATTAATAGTGATCCAGTCCGGTGTACCCCAAGATGGTTTTTCTCATGAGTAATGCCAAAGACTGCATGCTTGCACCCAAGGGTCCCCCTTTCCCTACTGATTTATACATATATATATATAAAAATAGAGCAGAGCCATTCAAAATTTCCAGGGGCTGCCTTTCAAACCAGATCCTGGGTATCACTCCCTTGGCATGTGTTACCTTTGTTGGGAAACAACCATGTGTATGGTGCCCAGTTTATGGTGCTACCAGGACTCCGTGTGCTTGTGCAAATAATTCTTAATTACTTGATTTGTGGAGACCTCTCCACAAAGTGCCCGTCCTTAGGGGTGTCCAAGCTGACCCAGCCCAGCTCAGTCAAACAGAGTCTGGTCCAGTTTGGCCATTGGGCAAATATTCATAAAAAATCATAGGGGTGTCTGATTGCTTCAGGGTTTGCATGGTTGGCACCCATGGGTGCTACACAATAATTAATAATGGCCTGGTTTGAGTCCCATTATATCCTATGAGAAAAAAATAAAAATATTTTTCAAAAATTCATAAAAAATTGTACGAGTGTCCGATTGCTTTGGGGTTTGGGTGACAGGTACCCCTGGGTGCCAGCTACCAACCTACCAATTTTCAGGGGTCCAAACCGGTCCAAACCGGTCCAAACTGGTTCAAATGAACCACCCCCAGTTCAGTTCGGATCTGAACCGAATCGGGGGTGGTTCGGTTCGGATCCGAACCGGTTTGCACATCCCTAATCAGGAGGTATAAAAATATGATAAATAAATAAATAAATAAATAAATAAATAAATAAATAAATAAATAATGTATGCCAAATTACTTTACCCAGTCAACAACAGGCGTCACTTACTAGTGTTTATTAGCCTACTTTCCAGTAGGCTTATGAGATCACCCGGCATTCTGTGTGTGTGTCCGTGTGTTCCCCTCTATCAACTTTGCAATGCCTGGACCAATATGAACAAAATCAGGTACAGTTGTAGGGACACATAGGGACACCTCAACGGCATAGTATGTGGTGATGTCATCCACCCCAATCCAAGATGGCGGACATGTAAACTTTTGAGGTGTAAGTGGGCTAACTTGTGAACCGCCTAACTGATTTGAACCAAATTTGCTACAGATGTAAGGACACTTAGGGATGCCCAAAGGGTGTGGTGTGTGTTGATATCATGCACTCCAATTCAAGATGGTGGCCATGTGAACATCTGAGGCACAAGCAAGCTAATTTGTGGATTTGTGTGTGATTTGTGGGTAATACTTGGATATAAATTTCTTCAATGCTATAAGAAAACTTCAGTTATAAGGAACACTTATACAAAGGCAAAATAGTGTACTTCCTACATTGCTAATTGAATATGGTAGAGTGTTTATTATTCATATGATAAGATAACACATGACCAGTGTTCTCTCTAATTTTTTCCCCATCTGAGTGCAGAATGAGTTTTGTTCTGGGCAGGAGTATCAAGGAAGTGTGTGCGCACAAGCATTCAGAATAGAGCCTTTCTGATTCAACCTGAGTGGGATCTAAAATTAACTAAGCGGACATCATAAAACTTGTGAGCACATGCACACGCCTTAGAGGTGATGTAGATGGGACTTGTACACATCAGAGGGAACAGTGCACATGACTGAAAACTCTTCCAGACAAAAACACCAATCCCAAGGTGCGCTCCTTATTCCTTAAACTTCCTTAAATTCTGCAGGCTTTATAGCAACCTCTCTCTCCATCCCTCCCAAAACCAATCTCCTTGGAGGAAGAGCAGGATATAAAAAATGTGAATGCTGCTGCTTGCTGGCAGATAGCAGTTGGCGGGGGGGGGCAGGGGGGTTGCTAATACACACTGCTGGATTTGGAATGCAATAAACATGCTGATCAGGGAATGTAAGGACTACATCCAGTCTCCAGTACCTCTCTGAATAGCTGATAGGTGTGATTCCTGCTTTCTGAAGAAGGCTGTATCTGTGCTGCCTCAGCAATTTGCATCAGTGAAAGCAAGGAAGGTGCCTTTATAATTTTCAGGTAGTGCCATAATTTGTTAATTAAAAGATTAACGAGCTTGACTTCTATTTTTGAGCTGATATTATGGTGAAGTTATCTGAAAGATGGGTGTCAGATACTGGGGGGGGGGGGCGCAATTTCAATGCTTGCCCTAGGCGCTGTTTTCCCTAGATACGCCTCTGCCCTTTCACATCCTCATCGGGGCCAACCGCCTCCCTGGCAGGTTTTCTACTTCTGATAAGAAGTTTTTGTTATTCCCCTTGACACTTCTAGCGATATGCACCTCAAACTCTCTTTCTGCATCCCTTATTGTATCCACGCATTTCTTTTGCCAGAGTTTATGTCCCTTTCTGTTCTCTTCATTTGGGCAGAACTTCTATTTTCTGAAGGAAGTCTTCTTCTCTTTTATAGCTTCCTTGACTCTACTTGTTAGCCACGCTGGCGTCCTCCTGAACTTGGTGGTACCTTTCCTCCTTGGTATACATTCCAACTGAGCTTCTAGTATTGTGATTGTAAATAAGTTCCATTCTTTATGGAGTGATTTGACCCTCCTGATATTCCCTTTCAACTTCCTTTTTATCAGTCCCCTCATTTTTTGGAAGTTTCCTCTTCTGAAGTCCACTGCATCTGTGTTGGACTTCCTTGACAATTCTCCACTTGCATATATGCTAAATTGGATGACATTATGGTCCCTGCTGCCCAGTGGTTCTGCAACTCTGACGTCTTGCACCAGGTCCTGGGCACCACTCAGGATTAAGTCCAAGGTCGCCATCCCTCTGCTTGGTTCAGCAACTAACTGTTTTAAGGCACAGTCATTTAGCACGTCTAGAAATGTGTGCTCTCTGTCATTACCTGAATGTGAATTTACCCAGTCTGTGTGTGGGTGGTTGACATCACCTATTATTACTGCCCTGTCTCTCTTTGAAGCCTCTCTTATTTGCTTCTCCAACTCTAGGTCACTCTCAGCTTTGTGATCTGGAGGGCAATAGCCCGTCCCTAGTAACATATTTCCTTCCAGTCCTCGTAAGATTACCCATAATGATTCTGTGGAGTAAGGATAGATATGGCGTGTTTCTGGGCTGGTCTGAGCTGCCCTCTCTATGGTTTTGACAGCAGCCATAGCACAAAACCCAGATTATGGTGGCAGCAGAATTCAGACAACATGATGCCACCTTCAAACCTCAGGTTGGAGCAGCGAAACCCACTACAAACCAAAGGTTCCAATTACAGTTTCAGCTCAAAAACTTTGAGTTGCTTTTGTGACAAAACTGTGATATCACGCATTCGGATGACCACGAAATAGAACTTATTGCTCATTCACCTCCGGTTTGGCATTATGTGTGAAGATGGCCAAGAGTCTGGATTCTGTGGCACATGCTCACTACTACAACCAGGAATGTTGAGATTGGTGGGAGATATCATTTCCATGGGATAATGTCATTTCTCCACAGAAGGACCCATGGGCCTGATCTGCTGTGGACCCAGTCTAGAGAGTTTAGATCTGTTAATCCAGCCATCACTAATCTGAGTTGAAACATTACTACAAACATTAATATAAAAACAAACATTAGGCAAATATTATGCCTAAATGTGAAGCTTAGATGTGAACCCAGGCATGCTTGATTTTTTTTTTTAAAAAAAATATAATAGCCTTTGGAAGCAGGATTGGATTGAGACCAATTTGGTTTGGGATCGTGGCAGCTTCCGAGTTCTCCCCATCTTCTGCTATTTGCCCTGAAAAAAAACTCCCGCTGAATTCTCCACCCCTCTGGTGTGGTCCTGATCCAGATTTCCTACCCATGCTGGCACCATACAAGCTATGGTGAAGGGGGGGGGGAGCAAACACATCAGGACCAGTGACTATTAAGATCACATCTAGTTTGGTTCTAAATTAAATATGATTTCTGTTCTTAAATTGTTTATATATGACTGTCTGGCGAGGCTGGCTGTCCTTACCTCCGAGGACGGAGTGGTGAGAGGGCCCAAGGCGACAAGGACGGGTGGCAGCTGGGGAGAGGCGGAGGAAAGACTGCCAACGGGCAGGGACTTGGCTCCAGTGGAGGAGGAGCTGAGCCCTGATAAGACCGAAGGGGAGGCGTGCAAGGATAACAGCAGCAGCATGCCTCCTGAAGGGTCTGAAGAGGGAGGAGGCACTGGCAACAGCTGTAAGGGGGAGTCAATTACAGGTAATAAAGAGGGGCGTTGGCCCCATAACTGGGGGTGGGCGATGCATAGCCTGTGAGGAGGCATATAAGGAGCTGGCCAGGGATGAGAAGGAGGCTGATGGAGAGTGTCAGGGGCCCCTGGAGAGGGACACACACAAAGAACAATCAGCCTGGGACAGAGGAGGTACAGGCTGATGCTCAGTCCCCTCCCTGTCCCTGCTCTGAGGCTGATCCTGATAAGCCTAGCCAGGCTGGGTAAAGGAGACAGGGGTGTGTAGCCAGATAATGACTTCCTCTCCCCCCGCCCCACCGCCATATGATGCAGAAATTATGTACTCTTGGTGCAGAATCAGATCAAAGGGGGAAATGTGGAGAAACAATTAGATTTCAATCAAAGTTTCAAGCTCTTCTAATAGAAGAGAATCAGATTTTTTTCCATTATACAAAATATATAATTTGCAGTTGATGTTATCTGAATGTAAATTTCTAAAGTGTAAACTTCTGAAGAATTTAAATGCTTTTTATCATACAATCATATACTAATCTGCCATAAACTACACGTACAAATATGATCTTTGTATAATAAAAACATTGGCTGACATGATTCACAGTGTCTTGGCAATGCTGTGAACTGATTCAGGGCTGCTGCAAATTCAGAAGGCAGCTCCAGCACTGTTCAGAACAAGTGGGTGCACAAACAGTGCTACTGTAGTTCTTCCCATTGTGGTGAATGGGGATAACTGCAGCAGTGCTGTTTGTGCTACTCGTTGGGCTTGTTCTCCTGATCAGAACTTGGGTAGGAGAAACAAAGTCGGAGGTAGGGAGCTTGATTGTTTGCTAAGCCCCAGCTGGGCTGGATGGTTTTTCCTCCTACCTCATTCCAAAGCTAGGGAAGGAATCTGGGTAGGGCATGCTCATCCTACTCAGCTAACCTCAGTGGTGCACATGCTGGTAACCTCCAGGCTTGGCTACTGCAATGCACTTTCTGTGGGGCTGCCTTTGTATGTTGCAGAATGCTGCTACCAGATTGGCCTCCGGAATGTCCCGAAAAGGACATATTACTCTGGTTTTAAAAGAACTGCACTGGCAAACAATAAGTTTCTGAGCAAAATACATAGGGCTGGTTATTATCTATAAAGCCCTTAATGGCTTGGGCCCAGAGTATTTAAGAGGATGCCTTCTTCATTATGAATCCTGCCACCTATTAAGATCTTTCTGGAAGGTTCGCCTGAGTGTGCCACCAGCTCGCCTGGTGACAACTCCAGAGAGAGCCTTCTCTGTAGTTGCCCCAAGTCTGTGGAATGCACTCCCTGTTGAGATTAGAGCCGCTCCATCCTTGTTAGCGTTTAGGAAGCAACTAAAAGACACATCTCTTCAGCCAAGCCTTTTAATGATCTGTTAGTTTTTATGGGTATTTTGATTTGATTTTTAATATGTTTTAATTGCTAAAATTTCTTGGTTTATTTTATTGCTGTAAACTGCTTAGAGACTTTGGTAGTGGGTGGTATACAAATACATTAAACAAACAAACAAACAAATAATAAACCCAAACCACCTTGGGATAATTTTATGAAAGGCAGTATATAAATCTAACAAGGAATAAATATAATTAAGCTCCCCGCCTCCTCCCTTACCCTGTTTTTAACTCATACAAATCAGGAAATGGTAGTGTGCACAGCTCCTGAGGTTTCTCCTACCCAAGTTCTGATTGTGAGATCCAGACGAGTCTGAACTGTCCTGGGGCTGCCTTACAAGTCTGCAACAGCCCCAGCATGGAGCATTCCAGGGCCAGAACACTGCACATCATATTGGTCATTCTGATTTGTGTTTCCCCCCCATAGTATCTGCATTTCTGCCCAGAGACGTAAGTTTGGGGAGGTATAGAAATGTAATAAATTAACAATAATAATAATAATTTCCTTTGGGTTTTTTTGGTAGATACTTTTTCCTGTGCCAAGTTACATTTTTCTTTCAAAAATCTAATGGCACCAGATCTGCTTTGAAGAGGAATTTGTAAATTGTCTCCTAGAAATATCTGGATGACAAGCATTTGGCAGACACTCTGTATCGACCTGTACAACAAAAGACACAGAAAGATCTGCATTCCTGGTCTTCCTAACTTATAGCACAACCATGACCATCCCATAAACAGCCCAGTTTCTTAAGGACTTTGTTCTGAGTGCCAAAAGGAATGCCTCTTTAGCTAGAATCTCAGGCCTCTAGAACAAAACGTCGTTTTGATATTCCTGGCTGGAAATCCTTGCTGAACAACACATTTGATAATCATACAAGGTCTCATCACTTCCTACACTCATGCCCATCTGTCAAGATGGCACTGTGCCTGCTTCCCAGATGGCTTGCCAATTTCAGAAGGGCAGAGGTGCTAGAAAAAGATGGATTTATATAACATTGTTAATGCCACCTCTTTTACATTCCTTTCACACTGACAGCTTAGTATGGGGAAGTGCTGCAACATATAAAAAGCCTCCTTGAAAATCACAGGAATCAGAGACTGGAAAGCCATTAGGTTAGATGACCCATCTCCCTGCCAGAAACCTCATCATAGTTCTGATCTCCTCCAATGTGAATATCACAGTGCATATTAAGAGAAACATGGCCTGGTCCCAGATGCACATGGTTGCCAAAACCAAGCTAGGTTTTTATGTATGCTGAAGAGAACCATAGGGACCAGATGGGATGTCAGAAAGCATTACACCAGAATTCAACCTGTCGGTGATCTATAGGAAAGCTTATATATTTAGTAAGATACTCTCTTGGCCAGGGAAGGGGGATGCAATGAGGGACACTTCCAAGACATTGTATGAACTACAGCAGCTATTCTCAGAACCTATTCCTTGGGCAAAAAGCTAGTACAGAGTCACCCTAATTTACACAGAAGGCATTCATTACATTAAGTAACATGCAATCCAAAAAGGGGGGTCATCAAGGACAGTCTTTTTGATAACTTCAATATAGGCTGTGAGAAAAAATAGTTAAAACAGAGACTTTAAAGAAACCAGCAGAAAGATGTAAATAGAAAAACTAGGGATGGACAGTTACATCAACTGTTCTTACTAATCCCAGTCTTGCCTGTGTGTTTTAAAAATCATGCTGTAATTGACCAGAATTACCTATTTGAATCAGACACAACACTCTTCTAGCCCATCACTCTGTACATGATGATGTTCCAGGGTCTGGTTTTTGGCACGCTTTGAGAGAGAAAGGAGGGAAATGGTGAATAAATAACACCAAAGGCTGGTTCACATATTTGTATGTGAACAGATAGACATCTCAATCCAGCAAGAGAGAGCCAGATACACAAGCAGCCTTCCACATGGATTTCTGATGTGGATGCACATCTGGATGTACATCCTAATCTACAGTATGATGGTCAGCTGAGCCCCATTTAGCTAGCTAGATATGGCTTTTGATGCAAAAGGCAAAAGGCATCCACGTCCAGGATTGCCATTCCATACATTGGGATTGGGATTGCCATTCCATACATGTGACAACTAGTTGCCTGCAAATACAACAGGGGCCCACTGTCAATAGCAATATCTTTGACTGCAGCGGCATTTCTTACTACAGCCACAATGATGAGAGCTGATATCCTTTAGCACCGAACATAGACACTATATGGTCCTTGGGATTTTTAGCTTGGGGTGTTTGGCCACATGGACAACAAATACATTGTGTGACTTGGACCTAAATGTGAGCTAATATTGCACTCTCCAGACCAGTGATTCATTAATACTTATTTATCAAGAGCTCCTTAAACAGCTCTGATCACAATGGAACACGTTTGATAGTGATATTGACAAATTAACAGTATGGAGTGCTTCTTCCCTCTGTTTTTCCTGAGCCCATTTTTGTCCTCCAAGCTCTGCAGCAGTTAACTTGATTAAATGGATAATAACCTATAAATATAAGGCAACACCCACCGAGTCTAAGCATGCATTTATGTACCTAATTAACGTTTCCCATTGTACATGTTTGCACATACAGATCTGTACATATATACAGTTTTTTGCATATTATGTTGAATGCATGTATGGAAGTACACTTCCTAGCTGTACGTGTGTTTAAGAGGGTCTATACCCAGGTTCACTTTTACAGTGGACACATGTATAGTCATCCACTCAAAAACAGATACAAGTGTACAGACACCTGAAAGCTGAAAGCACATACAGTAATGTCTGCTTAGGGCTATTGTCTCTGTCATATTTATGAACTGCTATCTCTGATGATGTCTTGTTCGACTGTCAGTGACTCTGGACTGTGCTGCTGCTTGGGAACTACATACGAAACACATTTTCACATGAAAAGGTTTCCTTGAAATCTGTCATCATCACTGGAACAAGGAAGTTTGTCATTGTGTCTTCCTTCTGTATTATGAAAGTAATTGTCCATAATTTTTAAATGAAAGTGATGGCATTAAAAATGGTTTATATATTCAGTTGAATCAAGTGGTACAGAATTGGTTGGGTTTGCACCACTATACCTGCATGTGGTGGTCTGCATATCTGTATGCATCACCAAGGGAATGACTCCTCAAACATTAAAAATAGCAGGCAAGGGAGAAGGCTAGGCTGAACCATTCTCCTTGATATACTAGTTTTCTAAATGCAGAGAGGGAGCATTCAGATGTAAATCTCATTTCACTGAAGCCAAAAATGATATAACCTAAGAAAGGCTGTACCAATTTTGATGTATTAACTGTCCTAGGTAAAGAAAAGAAAATGATGCTGTTGGGAATGCAAATAGGAAAATATGTTTCAATCCCAAACACAGACCCATATATTGTTTGTTTGTTTGTTTGTTTAAAATATTTCTATACTGCCCAAAACTTGCATCTCTGGGTGGTTTACAATTAAATCATTTAAAACATTAAATCAATTAACAATTAAAATCATTTAAAAGATTAAAAACATTTAAAACCCAGTATTAAAATTATTTAAAACTATAAATCTAATTAAAAGCCTGGGTATGAATAAGTGTGTCTTCAGTGCCTTTTAAAAAGTTGCCAGAGATGGGGAGGCTCTTATTTCAACAGGGAGCACATTCCAAAGTCCAAGGGCTGCAACAGAGAAGGCCCATTCCCAAGTAGCCGCCAGATGAGCTGGTGGCAGCCACAGGCGAACCTCTCCAGATGATCTTAGCAGGCAGTGGCTATATAAGTCATACTACCGTTGGTGCTGCCAAAAATCAGCATTCCCATATCCTTGGTCTCATGATAATTTGGGGGCAATTGTAACCCTTTGCAAACCATTGTGGAACCAAGGTATAGGAGGGGAAGGAGCACCCAGCATTCTATAAGAAAAAAATGAAGGTTGGTGCCCTGTAATAATGGATTCAAAAAGGAATGCATGATATTGCCACTTCAGGGAGTTCTCAACATCTTGTCAAGCCCCTATGCAAGTTCATGCCCTGTATGTGTGCTGTGCTCTCTGCAAAGGATGGAAAGTCATCACCACATGCAGGAAGGATTCCTTAGGCCAGCAGCTCTTCACAGCATGTTGTCATTATATTCCCCATCCATGTACTTCATGGTGCATCAGGGGAAGCAGGTCAGCTGTGGTTTGGTTCCAACCTTCACAACGTGTCTCAATATATGCAGTCCATGCATTAAACTTCCCATTCGCCTATGGGGGTCAATTGCATCTCCTCGAAAAGCCCCCCATGCTGTGATGTTGTATGGCCGCCTAGGGCTGTTAGTTTGTGCAACTGCTAGTGCAACATCATTTTTATCAGGCTTCTCGCTTGCTTTCAAGCATATCATGTACAGATAGCTTTGACAGGAATGGGAATTGTCATTGTCTGTGTGTACAGCCATCTGATTGTTGACGTATGAGTGCCTATGAGGCTTCCCATTCTCTGGTTCAGTGATCTGCTGTAGGTTTGTTAGGAGAGTCAGAGGAATCAGAGCTGCAAGAAGGCTTCCGAACACAGAAAAGTGCAGCTTTATTTGTTAAGAACCCCATCAAAGGCCTGGTGACCTCATTTTCTTTCTTCCATAACAATAACTAGCCTTGAGCTAAACAGACAGAAGGGGGTCAATGAACTGACTTCTTTTTTAAAGGGGAAAAAGGACATCTAATGGGACCAAATATTTTCAAGCACCAGATTGTTAGTCTCAAACCACATGTGATGCTCACTTTCTATGTAGCTTCCCCCTAATGTGCGTATGTAATGCTCCCTTGAAGAGTCTAATGAAGGTTTTGATCGGGACTGGATCATCAATGGTAGGAAGACTCCTTTTTCCCCTCAGAACAATGATATCACCCGCAATCACACACACACACACCCCACAGTTGTTTGTCTTTCCTAAGGGGAAATGCAGATACTGCTCCCTTCCCCAGTTTATTTTCATCATGAGAAGAAAAACTGTTGGGAGATTTTGAGTGGGCAAATGACAAGAAAGAACCCCCTGTGTTGCTTTATTCAAGAAAGCAGCTTCCTGCTGCTGCTTTTCCTTTTAAAAGGGGAGGGGGAAGCAACACACAAGTGGCCATCACATTTTGTTTTAGCCTTTGTAGCTACCATTCTTTCTGTTGACTTTTACAAGGCTTAGAAGCAGTGGAAAAGACATGCTGAGAGAGAAGACTGAACTTGTCTCCTGGATGGTTCAAGTTCTTTCTGGATTTTTTCTCATGTTCTTCCTAAATGCAATTAATGTATATGAGTCATTCCTTATGGAATTTCACACAAAGGTCTCATAGCTAAGGATCCCATCTATCACAATATAATTAGCAAATGCTAATATAAGCCATAGGAAAGCAAATCCTTAGTGGCTGTTCTACTTACTAGTCTCTGGCTGATAAATTATTTAGAACTTGTGGAACTTTGAACTCCTCAGTTTTCCAACTTAGATAATGTCTGTCATTTCTTCCTTAAGAATTAGGAAGTATTAAAATCACTTTGCTAGTCTTTTTCTGCTGAGAACCAGAATTTCCCCATGATCCACTGCAATGAAACTTTTAAATACCAATGACAGTGATCCTATTCAAAGGAAAGCAGGATTCATGTTTGATTCATGATCCACTGCAGTGAAACTTTTAAACACCAACATGCTCCAGAATGACAGTGATCCTATTCAAAGGAAAGCAGGATTCATGTTTGTGTCACAGCTGTATGGAAGTCATCCAGCAGAGAAAATGCTGGCAAATGCCAGTTGTCACAAGGGACAAGAAAACCTATCTGTTGAAGTTCCCTCATAAACTTTCAGAGTAACCACACAACAATCTGGTGAAGTACTGTAGGTTAGATTGAGTTCCAGTGAGTTTCATCCCTGAATTTCTCTCATTCAGCTTCACCCGATCTCTCTTGCTGCCCCTTACACCTAGAATTGTATCCCAGTATACCTCCATATTCATGTTCCTTCTCAAAACTCAAGTGCCTCCTCAAAACTCACATTTTCTGTGTACCTTCATTCACAACTTCCAAGTCCTCATACCCTAGTGAAATTAAGTATGTGTAACTGAAATAACTGCATATTCTCCCCCTTCGTACCTCTGCTTCCTTTCCCTCCCCTTTTTCTGTTGTCTCCCTTGTATAAATTAAGCATGTAAGCCTCCTGGGACAGCAACTTATCATCTCCTTCTTCGCAATGTGCAAGATACATGGATGATTGATAAAGAAACCTCAGAAGTTTCTTAGACAATGAGAGAATATTCTCTAGTATTTTCTTATCATGATACCATCAACATCCCATAGATTCTGAATGTTGACAAGGCCTGGAAACTCACAGAATGGTATTAGAGTTTTTAAATTCCCTTTTCTTTTAATTTACTAATTTACTAATTTTACTAATTACTAATTAAATTACTAATTACTAATTAAATTAATTTATTAATTTAAAAATTAATTTTTAATTTTGATTTTAATTTTAATTTAATTTAAATACTCCTATGTATCTAGGAAATCCACCAAGCATATATAAATGTCTTATTTTGGGGTGGCCCTATTTCACTTCCATACTGAAAGTTACTCAACCATCCCAATTTGGTATTAGAGTGAATGATATATATGTAATTATTTTGCTACAACAGAGCTAATGAAATGAAAGGCTGCTGTGAGTTTCTCATTGCAAGCCTAATTATCTGTGGGGCCTAAAAACTCTGTGGCAGGCTTTTTTGAAGATATGGGCTGTGGAGCTGAAGATCCTTTCCAATTTTTTACGCTGCATCACTCCTGGAATTGGATTGAGATGAGATGTCAGGCCACGATCTTTATAAAAGGGAGTAAAAATGCTTCTCATTCTGAGTGTTATGAAAGGAAGCATGAAAGATGAGCAGTCTTTATATGAGGTGCTTTCATGAGTAATAAACAAGAATATCAGAACAGAAAACACTTTTTCGAAAAAAGAGTGCACCTTTTCCAGACAGTAACTCATAAAAGGGTTCAAAAATTCAGAACCACAAAACAACCATTTGGGTTTAGGATTGATGAGAAGACAAAAGCCCTTTTCATCTTCACTGAAGTGCCCCTTCGGGCCAAGTATTCTATCAACAATTAGAATCTCATCAGGATAAAAGAAGATCAAATCTTGCATTACATTACAGTGCACAGGAAAGGATGAGTGACTAGCTGCAATTTAATCTGTGTTGAAGTTCTGTCAATCTATAGATTCAATAACAAGAGGGAGAGAGAGATCAACTTTGCATTTTCAAAAACTCAGCTGCCCAGCACAGCATTCAAAAAACAATTTGGTATCCAAGAATCTATCGAGGCACTAAAGCCCTAATGGAAATTTTGAATGTTACATATGGCAATTAAACACCTGATACTGGGGTGATTCCCCTCAGGGCCGGCTCTTGAGAGTAAGCAAGAGATGCGTTGCATCGGGGCGCAGCTTGCTGGGGGGCGCAGAGCGCCACCCGCTGGGAAGGTGCCGACGACGATGGAACAGAACTTGAAGAAGCAACAGGCTCAGACAGCAACAAATTCCTGGTTCAGGGCGCATTGCAGCTTGCTGGAGGAGGGTGCCAAGCGCCAAAGGAAGAGCAACGCGCTGGTGTGTGTCCCTCCAACCCGATCGCATGCTGCTGGTGCCGCTGTTACTGTGCGTCATGTGGACCTGCCTGGTGCATGCATGTAGCATCCCAACCATCTCCCACCGGCGCCTCCTTCGTTTTCCCGCGCTCCAGGCTGAGACACTGTGCTTGCTGTGACTCCCCTCTGACCTTGTTGTGGGCATTTGGGGGGAAAGGTTTAAACAACAAGCAGCAGCAACCAACCAAACCAATTCTCTAGCCTGTGTTGTTTTCCTGCGTGCGGGTCCCACCGTTCCCCTTCCCTGCTCTTGAGGGAGGAGCTGCCTGAGCATATGGTATCAGACAGAGTGAAAAGCTGTGGAGGAGCTGCGCCCTGAAAGGAGCTGAAAACAGGTTCCTCTTTCCCTGCTCTTGAGGGAGGAGCTGCCTGCCTGAGCATATTATATCAGCGTGAGAAGCTGTGGAGGAGCTGTTGCGCCCTGAAAATAGCTGAAAACAGGAGCGCGTGAGTGGGACTGGGTGAGGGTGAAGGAGCTGGGACTGGGATCCCCCCCCCCCCCCATTGCTTTGCACCACTGGACTAGCTGGATGGATAATATAATTAAGATGGGTTAAATTTTAAAAGGGCCACCCTTGAGATTAGCAAAAACTGGGTAAAACTAAAAGAATTATTTTATTCCCCCTTCTTCAGTCTGAGAACACAATCAAAAAAAGAAATATAAGATGGACACCAGCAACAGCCCCTGGAGGAAGACTGTGCTGGGGATGAATAGGGCCAGTTCTGATTGATTGATTGATTGACTGATTGATTAAGTGCTGTCAAGTTGGTGTTGACTCTTAGCAACCACAGAGATAGATTCTCCCCGGGATGATCAATCTTCAGCTTGGCCTTTAAGGTCACTCAGTGGTGCATTCATGATTGTCACAAATAAGTCCATCCACCTTGCTGCTGGCCGTCCTCTTCTTCTCTTTCCTTCAACTTTCCCCAGCATTATGGACTTCTCGAGAGAGCTGGCTCTTTGCATGATGTGTCTGAAGTAGGATCATTTGAGCCTGGTCATTTGTGTCTCTAGTGAACAATTCTGGCTTGATCTGTTCTATGATCCATTTGTTTGTTTTCCTGGCTGTCCATGTATCTTCAAAAGTCTTCTCCAGCACCAAAGTTCAAAAGCGTCAATGCTTTTTCTATCTTGCTTCTTCAAAGTCCATATATTATATACATAATTATATTATATACAATGTTATGAATATAATTTATATACATAAATACATAAATATATACATAAATTATATATTATATACAATGTTATGTATATAATTACATAAAATCTTTGTGTATTAAATTTTGAATACACACTAATTGTATTTCAAATTTTTATTTTTTACGATAACTAAGGGCGCTCAACAGAATGTTGCATCTGGGCGTCAGATCCCCTAGAGCCGGCCCTGATTCTCCTGCCCACTGAGAGAAGTTGGGCAGGGAAGCAGTGTTCCCTCTAACAGGGATTCCCAGATGTTGACTACAACTGCCATAATCCCCAAGTAAAAGCTATTGCAGCTGGGGATGCTGGGAGCTGTAGTCAACAGCATCTGGGAATCCTTCTTAGAGGGAACACTGCAGGGAAGGCTCAAAAAAGCTTCCTTTCCCCACAGATGATTGAGGGTCTGGTGGTGGGGGAGTGAGCTCCACACTCCCACATAAGCAGCCAGCCCTGCTCCATGAAGCACGGAGCAGGACAGAGGGATCTGGGGATGGAACTTGTTGTTCCAGCCTCCATGAATCCCACAGTGCACTGCATGACACGTGTGTTGCATTGGGAGATTCCTCCAAGAGACAGGCTGGAAGCAGTCCATGCTCGCACATGAACAAGTAGCCGGGGATAAGGGAGCACTTGCTCCCTTAACCCTGGCTACTAGTTGGGGTGGATAGTGGAGCTAGGCAGTGCTGCCCCACCAGGATTGGGCCTGATCCCAGAGGTTCTTATGCATAGCCTAACCCAGGCTGGGCATCCCTAGCCTGGGTTATGCTATGAGTGAGAACAGTCTCACTGAATGATTAGTCATATTGCAATCATTTGCAGCCAGCTTCCTGTCTATTGGGTTTAAGATTATCTGAAGAACCCTTGATCTGAATACAAAATGCCCCTTTTCTATGAGTTTTGCAAGCAATGATCCATAAATTTTGCACCCAATGATCCAAATCATAGCATCACATAATTATCAACAGAGCTAGTCAGGTCGCCCAATACAAACCTCATCTGCAAGGCAAAACAAATCACTCTGTTTCCCACAGCGTATAACAGGTTTCCATCATGTCAAAACACATCCCTCCAGCCATGTCTCATGACTTGCTAGGGATTTGTCAAACACTGTGTGCAGTCTCAGCTAGGAGACTTGCATTTATATTGGTGGGTCACTATGTACACAACCTAGGACACAGTGTACCATAAGCAGAGCAAGCAGGTGCATTACAGAAAAGATAACTTGTCAGAGAACCAGGCCACACACTAGAGGAGACGGTTGTGGGGGGGAAACCAACTAGCTAGTCAGGAGAGCTCCTTCCTGAACCAAACATGATAAATGGTTGAACCTTGAGTGTGAGAAGAAATGATCCATCAAACATTTCCAAGGAACATATTATTTATTAGGTATATAATCTGTATCAACCAGTACTTTGTATCTGAGAATGTATCAATGGCTCAAGGAATTGAGGGTGAGGGTGAAGGGAGGAAGCCCTACCAAACAAACTAAAAACATTAACATCAAACTAAATACGTAATGAAATACAATTTGAGATTCATTGTTGTAGCAGCCTTTTCATACACCAATAAACTGTGAAGTGTGGTAAGACTGGCATACATGTTCTACCAGGAGAGGATTACCTCAAAACAGTGGTGCATCAGCTGGTAACCTCCCGGCTCGACTACTGCAATGCGCTCTACGTGGGGCTGCCTTTGTATGTAGTCCAGAAGCTTCGGTTAGTTCAGAATGTGGCAGCCAGGTTGGTTTCTGGGGCAACCCGGAGAGACCACATTATGCCTGTTTTGAAACAGCTACACTGGCTGCCGATATGTTTCCGGGCAAAATACAAAGTGCTTGTTATTACCTTTAAAGCCCTGAACGGCTTAGGTCCTAGTTATCTTAGAGAGCGCCTTCTTTTACATGATCCCCACCGCACGTTAAGGTCATCTGAGGAGGTCCGTCTCCAGTTGCCACCGGTTTGTCTGGTGGCGACGCAGAGGCGGGCCTTCTCTGTAGCTGCTCCTGGGCTGTGGAATGAACTCCCGGCAGAAATTCGTAATTTGAGATCATTGCCGTCCTTCAGGAGAGCCCTTAAAACCTACCTATTTGGCCTGGCCTTCCAGGGTTTTAAATGATTAACTGTTTTAAATTGTTTTAAACTGTTGCCCTGATTTTCAGGGCTTTTAGCTGTTTTATTGGTTTTATTGTGTTTTAATAGTTTTTAATAGTTAATTTGTTTTAATTGTTTTTATCATGCTGTGAACCGCCCTGAGCCATTTTGGAAGGGCGGTATAGAAATCAAATAAATAAATAAATAAAACCAAAGAACTGAATGCCAGTTCAAATGCACAAACTGAATATAGGTAAGCTCTGATTTGAAATCTTTAAATTTTTTCCTTCAAGTTTGATTAGCTGACGATAATTTGGAGCTTTAAACCTTCAAAGCAACCCACAGCACTGTGGGCTTCATTTAAGAACAAATGCAACCATGTATCTAATATTAAGCATGCAAACAATTGTAATGAGACTTCTCATATGCCTACACTTTAGCATAGGATTAAAGATTTAGCTGTCTGGGACCAGACCTTACTGCACTATAGGGAAGAAGAAGAACCACTTCCAAGTTCTAAGGATGATCCTTTGGGAGGATTTTATAGCAAGCATTTCTCCTTAATGTATAAGCCCACCTCTGCTCTAGTTCCTCTAAGAATGTTCAGTCTAGAGAAAGTCAGTGAGCCTCTATAAACATAATTTACCTCGTGAATTTGAAATGTAGATTCATCTTTACCCATAGGCCAGATTCAGGTGTAGCACAGAACCATGGGACCCCTCCCTCTGCTCTCCTGTCCACATTTGGACATTGGGGAGAGGGGCCTCTAGGCGGAGGAGCTGGCTTCCTCCCTCAATTCTAGTCCCGTTGGGCTCAAACTGTGGTGTCATGTTTGAACATAGTACCATAACCCCCAAACTAGAGTTAGGGGTGGAGAAACTCCACTCTGACGAAGGTACAGAGTGGAGTTTGGAAAGGGGAACCACAGGTTCCTTTTCACCCTTGCCTCCATTTTGCCGAGTTTGGACGTGTGGCTTCAGAAACCAGAGGTGAAGGGACTGCTGGTTTTCTATTTTGTCTAAACTCAGCCATTATTTCAGAATTGACATTGGGGGTAGCACTTTTTGAAAGTGCCCCATATAAAAATCTCCATCCATGTGGAAAAGGTTACACAACAGGGATAAGTAACTTTGTACACCTTGAAGCAAAATTGTCACATGAGAGGAATAAACCATGAGAACACCTTCATGACTTAATCTATTCTCATTCACATGCCAACAGGGGCAACCGAACTAAGCTAAATACTAGGGGTGTGCAATTTGGATTTTCGGTGTTTCGGTTCGAACCCGAACCGAAACACCCCTGTTCTGTGCTCGAATTTTGCCCACCCGAATCACCCCTGATTCGGTTCAGAGCCGAATTAATCCGAATCCGAATCTGAATCAATTTGGATTTGAAAAATGGGTCCTGGGGCCAAAGGAGTGGGGTGGGATGGTAGTGCCCAATG
Organism: Hemicordylus capensis; assembly: GCF_027244095.1. Taxonomy (NCBI): domain Eukaryota; kingdom Metazoa; phylum Chordata; class Lepidosauria; order Squamata; family Cordylidae; genus Hemicordylus; species Hemicordylus capensis. The sequence goes on along the minus strand of NC_069657.1, from coordinate 180,784,180 downwards.
GGTGGAGGCTACCACCCAAATTTCAGGGGGATTGGGCAAAGGGCTGATTTTGGGGGAATTTTTGAAGTTTTAGTGTCTTTGGGGCAGATCAGGGGCAGAAAGTGGGATCTGGGCCAGAAGACTGGGGTGGGGTAGTATTGCCTAATGGGTGGAGGCTACCACCCCAATTGCAGAGTGATTGGGCAGAGGGCTGATTTTTGGTGAATTTCTGAAGTTTACGCGTTTTTAAGGTTTTCCCCCTTTAGGTAGAATGGAGGGTGTATCGCTTCACGTCGGGGGGAAAGGGGTGGCCTAGAGTGGTGTGGGGTTGGTGGTAGTGCCGGGTAGGGGCAAGGAAGCTACCTGAATTTTTTCAAAGGATTTGGGCAGAGGGCTGATTTTTGGTGAATTGTTGAAGTTCACATGTCTTTAAGGTTTAGATTCTATGATAGCAGATGAGAGTGGATTCATGGTGTGTCATTGAAAATCTCATTTGCTATCAAAGAATCCACACTCAGAACACCTCAGAAGCAACAAAACTCCAACAAATGAAATCACCAAAAATCAGCCCTCTGCCTAAATCCTTTGAAAAAATTCAGGTAGCTTCCTTGCCCCTATCCCGCACCACCACCAACCCCACCCCACTCTAGGCCACCCCTTTCCCCCCGACGTGAAGCGATTATACCTAAAGGGGGGAAACCTTAAAAACGCTTACACTTCAGAAATTCACCAAAAATCAGCCCTCTGCCCAATCCCCCTGGAATTCGGGTGGTAGCCTCCACCCATTGGGAACTACCACCCCACCCCACTCTTCTGCCCCAGATCCCACTTTCTGCCCCCAATCTGCCCCATAGACACTAAAACTCTCAAAAAATCACCAAAAATCAGCCCTCTGCCCAACCACTCTGTAATTGGGGTGGTAGCCTCCACCCATTGGGAACTACCACCCCACCCCACTCTTTTGGCCCCAGGACCTTTTCAATTAAAGTGAAAGCAATTTCTGCATTGAAAATGGAGGCAAAAAGGCAGGAAATTCAAAGAGACGTCAAACTGAAGACGGAGGGGGAAGAAGAAGACAAGGCTGGCACTTTTCTGGGGCACAAAATGGAGACCCGAAACACCCGAAAAATTCGGACCCAAAACAGGGGTGATTCGTTTCAGGTCCGAAATTTATCGGAACTCATCGGGGGTGATTCGGTTCGGCTCCGAATCACCCGAAATTGGTTGTTTCGGGCACAGATTGTTCTGTGCCCAAAACGTTTTGCACATCCCTACTAAATACCTCAAGACCTCACAATACATTGACATGTCATCTCACTGGCCAGCATCATTCACCTGTAAGTAGTAGCCATCAGATAGCTCTCAACATCAATGAGCACATTACATTTCTATCAATATCAAGAAAGGAAGACAACTGAGTTTTAGCCTTCAAATTGTATTGGATTTTATATCATGATCACTCAATAACCACTTTTCATCTACGTGTGATTTGTTTCCATTCTAAATCTGCACAAAGACTACTAAGAGGGGACATGCCTTACATTGCCTAAAACAGTCCTGTTTGGGGCAATGTGAGGGCACAGAAGAATTTCTTGACAAATGCATAAAGAAAAACTTGGACTCAGCCATCACCTCGGGGAAAAGAGTCAATTATTTCCTGGTAACCAGAGTTGTATAGTTAACCATTTTGCTTGTTAGAACCAGAACAGAGGACCAAAATAGGGTTCCAAATATCTGTGAAAGATCATGCTTCTTCCTACTTCCTGTAAAAGATTCCTTTGAGATTCCCTGCAACTTAGAACAGAGTGACTGTTCTCCATCATATAACAGGAAAGTAAAAGATAAATTATAGTCTACAGAAAACCAGATTAAATCTCTGAGAACCAGATTGCCTTCACATACTTTAACAGTCATTGGAACTGAGAGGAAGAATCTGAATTGCTTCTCTACACACACTCCAAAATTCTGTTTAAACAGTTTTGTAGCACATATAGAGGCAATTCACATGATGAGACGAAATTGGGCTAGCCTCCGCTAGCCCGATTTCATCCCATCATGTGAACCACCAGGCTCGGCTGCGAACCTGGTGGTTCCTGAGTGGGTAACCTGCTCAAATAACCTGCCCCTTAAACCGGATTTGCGGAGTGAGTGCTCTGGAAACACAGGGTTTTGGGATCATGAGTAGCCGCAGCACAGCTCTGCTCTGTGGCTACTCATGAGGAGACCCCCGACCAGGAGGCTTAAAAGCAGTCTCCCAGCTCAGGGGTCTCTCCAGTATGCATACCGGAAGTTTCCAGCGGCCACGTGGCCCCCAATCCTCTCAGCCCCCGCCGGCTCTGTCACAGAGCCGGCTATTGTGTGGGCAGCTGATCTGGCCACCCAGGGCTGCCGCCCTGCTTGTCTGCAGGGAGAGTGGGCTTAGCCTGCTCTCCCCGCTAACCTGGACAGTGGGTCTCGCTAATCATGAGACCCGCCTCATAGTGTGGAACAATTCTGATTAACATCCTTTACGCATGATTGGAGGACATGCCAAGATTGGGTCAATACATCCTTTAGTGATGTCAGGGTGGGTGCATTCTCACTGCAGCCCCAATGTTATACTGTACAAAGAGTTGTGTTCATCTAAACAGGCCCATTTTCAACCATTCAATATATGAGTATCTGCCATCCTAATCAACCAAATTATGAGGCGGATAACCAAATTATTAGGAGAGGAGAGCTGGTCTTGTGGTAGCAAGCATGACTTGTCCCCCCTAGCTAAGCAGGGTCTGCCCTGGTTGCATCTGAATGGGAGACTTGATGTGTGAGCACTGCAAGATATTCCCCTCAGGGGATGAAGCCACTCTGGGAAGAGCAGAAGGATCCAAGTTTACTCCCTGGAAGCATCCCCAAGATAGGGCTGAGAGAGCTTCCTGCCTGCAACCTTGGAGAAGCCGCTGCCAGTCTGTGAAGACAATACTGAGCTAGATAGACCAAGGGTCTGACTCAGTATATGGCAGTTTCCTATGTTCCTATGAGGCTGTTTTCACGCACAGCCAAGATCAGGCTAAGACAGTCAAGCCTGGGCTTGGGTGCATGTGAGAACCGCCGGCAGCTGCACTGCTGCCAGCGATGCCTCAGTGGCAAACCCACCTGCAGAGCCAACTTCGTCAACAGGGTTAAGGGAGTGAATGCTCCCTTAGTCCCATCTTCCTGATTGTCTGCCAGATCCAGCTGCTTTTAGCCAGTGCTGAAGCAGTGACAGGTGCCTGCCTGTCGCTGGGGGGATCTCCACAGGGATCCACACAATGCGCCATATACTCACATGGTGCATTATGGGATTTCCAGGGGGATGTGTTGGAAGACCACACATCCCGGCCCGCGGCCCTCTGTGCTTCCAGGGGCAGCCCGTGTCCAATTACACACACTCAACATACACTCGGTGGGTGATCTGCATGACCAGCACTAGGGATGCACACGGAACTGGTTTTGTGCACGCCCGGGAGGGGGGGTTGCTTTAAGGGGCAGGGATGGCACTGCCTACCTGCCAGCCTCTGCCCCACTGCTTCCCCCCCCCTCGCTAGTGCTCTTCCAAAAAGTGGGTGCATGGGGCTGCACGCACACACGCTTCGGCCATTTGCATGGCAACGCTGATCCCGGCTGCAAGGAGGCATGCTCCAGCCCTGTGCGCCCACTTTTTGGAAGAGCAACAGCGGAGAGAAAGCAGCGGGGTGGGGCTGGCAGGTAGGCAGTACTTTCCCTGTGCCTTAAAGCGACCCTGCCCCCTCCAAATCAGTTCAAACACCAGTTGCCAGAACCGGTTCGACACTCCTAGAATGGAGTGCCGAACAGTTCAGTGCACCTCCCTACCCAGCACAGATCCAACAATCATCTGCAAGGGAGGTAAGCTTCAGCAGCCTTCCTCCCCGCACACCCTCAAGCCCTTCTCATACTCACCGATCGTTTGCACACACACAAACACATACACGCATTACAAGCAGGGCATCTAGGGGTTTGACCCCTGTTGAGTGTGTGTACTTGGTTCTGGGCAGATGGGACATATTGGATATTCTGTTGGTATACTGACCACCTTGCTGCCTACCAGACTCCCTAAGTTGTTGAAGGTAGTCCAGGTCTATTAATTTGGAAGGCTTTCACTTCTTGCGACAAGGCTGTTTTCAATTATAGTTTTGGGCCTATCGCAAAATGTGTCCCGTTCCATGCATTTTGAGGGTCACAAACATTTGTCTTTTTTTAAAAAAACTGAACAGGTAGTGGCTGGCCCATGGGTGAAGAACCTGTTATTGATCCTATTATCATAGATGTATCACTATGGCAACACGGACAGTGACTACTGACTTCCCACAGAGATGATGGACCAGTAAGGTGGTTTGATGCTGGAGACTTATGGATCCATTTGCAATAGCTTTGGGGAATTCTTTAGCTGATCTTACCTGCTGCCCTATCAAAACTTTCTAGAATTTTTAGAATGAAGCTGGAACAAACATAAAGCACCCCAGTGCAACAAGATGGCAGAGCATCTCCAAAGACGTCTGCAAGATACAAAGCTCCATGAAGCCAAAGGAAGTTCATCTATTATTTGTCAGTGACCATTCATAGAGATTCAGGGATTCAAATCATTACAAGCATGGCTTTGAAGGGTGTTGCACAAAAGACTTAAGCTGAGAAATGACATTAATGGTGGCGTTGTTCCTTTTGTGAGTGGATACAGCATCCATAAGGGCCCAATCAGGATGCAGCTAAAGCGGGGTGGGTGGGTGTTGGTTTGGTGGTGATTAACCCTTTACTCCCCATTATGGTCCTGATAAATATGCCTCCTCCTTTAAACATGGCAGCTATTTGCCTTGGAAGAGTGACTGCTCTCTTGCCAAAGCAGACACTTTTTTATTGGGACTACAGCATGGGGCTAAAGGACTAAAACCCTTTCCCCACACCATGGGTCCAATCCTAATTGCCCCTTCCCACAGTTTCTATTTGAACTTGGAAAAAAACAGATACACAAGGGCCAATGGCGTGATTAAAGTCCCACCTAGTTGAGCTCTGATATGCTTGAATTTAAAAGTGCCCACTTTTAAATCCACAGGACTAGACCAGCTTAATCTATGACTGCCAGATTAAATGGCTTGATTTTGCAGCCTCAAAAAGGTTACATATCAGGCTGATTGTTAAAAATTAAGAAAGCCAGGCTTGGGAGGAATCTTCTGTAATGCAGCAGAAGCCATTTCTTATACTGGGCTTCCTCATGAGTTCCATATCACTCATACTAAGTTGTAACAGCTGATAATTGTAAAACTCATGGAGGCCACCATGGTGCGGAGTCGATTAACTAAACGATGACAGATGGTGGTGAGTAGAAACTGCACAAACCGATAAATCAGAGGTCAGTGCTGGGGCTCTTTCAAAACAACAAATTGTTAAACATCACCCAATGTGTTTATATCATATGGGAAACATTTTTATTTTTTTAGGCATTCACTATTATCACAATCTCCTGCAGCATTTGGGTGGGTTCTGAAAAGAAAGCTAAAACATATAAGCTACGTTGAACTGTTGCTGGTGGCGACCTGCTGTTAGCCTGCTGCTGGCAGCTAAGCTGCTGGCTTGATTCTTCTGCATCCCTGCCTTGGCCACTGAGAAGTTGAGCTATCAGGAGTAACTTCCTCAGCTTATCAATGCTGAGATCCATGAGGGAGAATCCTTCTACCATAACTTTAGTGGCTGTGCACTGGCTACAGGCCCGTGTGGGGCCTGGAGACCAACAGCAATGCAGAAAGAATAGGCCTGCAGAGGGTCAGTGTGGTGTAGTGGTACCACAGTGTGGCATAGTATTAGGACTTAAGCAATCTCTGCTTTTAGTGCAACCAAGTAATCCTCTTGCACTATCATAGCCCTATTCAAACATTATGTTGTACAAGTGTACAGATATCTGTAGACTTGTACATATTTTTGCGTGAATGATTGCACCTATGTTCATTTTAAAAGTGAAACTTTTTACAGGCCCCTCAAATGCATGGTACAGATAGGAAGTGTTCTGTTATACCTTTGTTCGACATAATATGTGAATAACTGTGCCTGTGTACAGATCTGTACATGTGCGTACAACAGTGTTCCCTATAGCAGAGATTCCCAGATGTGGTTGAATACAACTCCCAGCATTCCCAGCTGCAATGGACTTTGGCTAGGGATTTGGGGAGTTGCAGTCAACAACATCTGGGAATCCCTGTTACATGGAACACTGGTGTAAACTTGTTTGAATGTTCAACATAATGCCTGAAAAGGGCTTTTGTTGGTTCCACGTGTGGTTCATTGCTCTGACTGTTGGCCAACATGTTTAGAGCACCATGCTTTATTGCCACAAAGATGCACAAATCCACAAGCAGACACCACCTACCAACTGTCTAGCCAGTGTGGAAACTAAGATGCATCAGCATAGTGATGTTCATCTGTGTCCCACTGAAATGGCTTTTAATGCCTATGTGGATCCATGTACCCATCCAGAGCCATGAGCTGTTACTCAATGAAGCTATTCCCATGATCAGTAGAAAGCGGGCTAAGGGAGCCTAGCCCCCTTTCTACTGATTGTGGGAACTATCGGGCTTGCGGGTGAGACCGGTGGTTCCTAGGCGGCTAGCCCACCTAATTCACCCTCCCCTTAAATGAGGTTAATGGAACGAGTGCTCCATTGACCTAATTTTATTGCTTGTGTGCCACCACAACACATGGTGGCCCATGAGTAGACTCCAGACCAGGAGGCTGCAAGCAGCCTCCTGGGCTCAGGGGTCCCAGCCAGAATGTCCCACATACTCATGCGAGGCATCCTGGGACTTCCGGGGTCCAGGTGGCCCCCGATCCCCACAGCCCCCACCGGCTCCATGACGGAGCCAGTAGGTCATGTGGGCAGCCCCTCTGACCACCCAGGTCTCCAGGCATGATCATCTGCAGGGAGAGTGGGGTAAGCCCCCTCTCTCCGCAGACCTCACTGAGGCGCTTCACAGCAATCATGTGAAGCGCCTCACTATTTGCACAGGACCCCAGCAAGTTTAGAGCCCTTACATGCAATATTATGCACCAATATAATGTAGCTGCTGTAAAAGACAGACAATAGTTGTCTTGCTAAATTTTTGCTGGTCAGTATCAAAGATTGATGCTAGTATATACTGAGGAATAGATAATGAATAGTGCCCAAAGGAACAGCAGCTGCAGTAATCTCCCTGGTTCTGCAGTGCTACAGTTATTTGAATATGTTTTTGAAGTATTTTGTGAGTCTTGAAAGTTGCCTGACAGGCTTGGTTTATCTAACCCATACCCCAGATAGTCAATTAATTCCCTCCTTCGAAAACATCAGGCTTTTTTTTTTTAAACAGTCTGAATGATTTCCTGCTTTATCCCCTGATAAACAGAAATTTGGCAAAGGTGTTGCTGAGGCAAGCTTTGCTTGGTTGCCGAAAGCTGTGACATTTGTATCCACAGTCTAGTGGAGCTTAGAGTTATTTCATGTTTCTCCTTAAGCATCACGTGTGCTTTGAACAGATTAGGGGGGGTGGAATTAAAGCATTTAATTAGAAAAACATGCACGGATTTCTCTCTGCAACAGCTCTGCTCCTGCTGATGCCAATGCAAATCTGGAGTCAGACTACCAGAGTTCAAAGATCTATTCTGAGAGAAAGTCAGCATTTTATGTGCTGGCCAAGGGGGGAAAAACAACCAGATATAAAGTGAAAAATGCACAAGCCCTCAGGCCAAACATGTGAGTAAATAGGGGATGGAATCTTAAGTGATGTAGAATCTCCCTAGAATGTAAACAGCTAGTGAGTGTCCAATTCTGTCTCCTCCACAAGTGTTCTTGAATTTGTACACAGCAATATTTTGCATGAATTGATTTGTAGCCTGCCTCAGCTACCTCTAACATAGCGGATTATATACAGAAATCCATATAATGCAAGGCTTGTGTGCAATGGCCAGTATCCAAATATTTTGTGAACAATGCAGGAGCCATATGACACAGCCCTTTCTGCTGTGCCAGATACCACTCAGTCCTCCCAATATTCAAGAGCTTGCAGTGGGGAAGAGGCCCTGAAAAACTCTGTACACACATGGCTCTTTTAATCAGGACCTACAGACACAATCCTGCATGCACAGAGATCTGGGTGAAAAGCATCTCCCCTTAGTGATCTGTAGAGCATAACACTCCTCATTATGCTGCATCTAGCATGCCATTCCTGTCCTGAGAGCAATGCAATCAATCATAAACATAACACTGAGGACCTCCCATGATTCACATTAGAGTATCGAGCAGCCAATTCCTCCTCTGCACTCAGCACACAGGCTGCTCTATGCTGAAGTTGGGCAATGGAGTTGGGAGGAAGTGAAGATACTCTGAAGTGGAGAAGCAACAGGTTCTCAGCTTCACAGAAATGGTACATACACAGAACGTAGACTTTCAAAATGGTCACAAATTTATTGAGGAATGTGAACAATGTTAACTAAGCCCCAAAGAGGCAAGGACAATTGGAAGGTCTCCAAAATACTATTTTTCTAGTAGGTCTTCCCAAGGGTGAACCAGCATGAACTGGCCAGAGCTATAGATTAATCACAGCAACAGTATACGTAAGGAAAATTACCATCAGACTTGGATCGTGTACTTATTTGTGCAGAGGAAGTTGGGAAGGATTGTATCTATGGATTTGTTGAATGAGCAATTGCGTTATGAGGTATTCGCACAGTAGCAAGCACTTCAAGTCCATTTCACTTGGATACATCATCATTCCTATTAAAGGAGTCATTTTGTCACAGCAGTACTTCTAGTCGTGATAAAGGGGCAGTGATATGTGACAATAATAATATTCTGATAAGACTTGTTTACATCTCAAGATGCAGAGGTTGTCATTCTGTCTTACACAAAAAATAATATTTCCGCTTCCTTGCTTTCTTTGTTGAAATATTCATATGTTCTTATGGTTCTCCACTCAACTCCACTCACCAGAGATAATAATAGCTTGCAAATATTCACTTGATCACATGTGCAAGGATGAAATACAGGTGAGTTAAGAACCTCTTTTCATCGGAGTAGCTCTCAACTCATGTCAAGCTCTGATTGTTCCTTTGACTGAGTTGAATGGCAGCCTACTGGGGCTCAATAAAGTACCAGCTTTTGCTGCCAGGCTGGGACTATAAAAAAGGATTTCTGGAGGAGAAGGAGGTGGTGGAGGAGGAGGAGGATGAGCTGGTGGAGGAGGAGGAGGAGGAGGAGGAGGAGGAGCCACCTTGGTTGGCACTCTTTATTTATACTTATTTTTATTTATTGTTCAATTTCTCTACTGCTTTTCATCAAAATAATTCCAAAGAAGCTTACAATATAATTAAAACAATGCACCATTAAAATACAAAAAGTACAGATATTAAATATAAATATAAAATTAATATATTTCTATTTAAAAGTTTAAAAACCTATATAAAACAGTAACACAAAAAACACAAAGCAGCAGTAGTAAAAACTGTTTAAGCCAAGACAGGCTTCTATTTGAATATAAAGGCTGTGGGGTGGATTTTTTGTTGTTGCCATAAATGAAAATTTACAGCCTCATTGTGACTTGTAAATAAATCCTCAACAGTTCAGAAAAATGAAAACAAAGCATCCAGTTGTAACCGAGGATATAGGAGCACTGAACTAGAGGAGGTTATGTCCTAAGGATGTGTCATAGTGCCAGTGTAGTGATATGCCATGATACCAGGATGGTTTCTCCATAAGACAAAATAGTCAAGAATATCCCACCCCATTTAAGCTTGTCTTGATGCACCCATTAGGAAAGTATGCACCTATGGATGTAAAGTCTGTTGAAACACCACGTATCATTACAAGTCATAATGCTGCCCTGCCCTGACACAGCAAAACTTTACCAGGCGATTGTGCTGGTGCCACAACTCACAAAGCTGCAACTGTTTCATGGAAAACCCCAAACAAGTCAGATGAGTGGTAGTGACAAGCATGAGTCACAGTCAAGAGAGAGCCAGTGTAGTATAGTGGTTGGCATGAGAGTACAGGGAAGACCTGGGTACAAATCTGCCATGAAGTTTAGTGGGTGACATTGAACCAGTCACTATCTCACAGTGAACTACCCTACCTCACAGGGTAGTGAGTTGTGAGGATGCAGTGGTAGGGATCACATATGCTAACCTGAACTCCTTAAAGTAAGAGCAGGACAAAAAAAAAATCAATATTTCCATTAATACATACAAAAGCACACTGTTCAATCCACAATGACAAGACAAAACAACCCACATCAAAGATGAGCAATGCTGAGCTGCAGAAGATGTGGCACGACTTTGTAAACACCAGTGACAATGTTGTGTCACACACGCCCTATTCACATATTATGTCCAAGGCATGCACCATCTGTATACATTGTACAGACATAGTTAGTCACACCCATTATGTTCAACACATGTTCATTGATATACTTCCTCTCTGTTTCCTGCTTAAGAGGGGGCTTTCACCCAGGTTCACTTTTAAAGTGAACACACATTTGCACAAAACATGTGCATGTGTGCAGACATCTGTACACGTATATGACATGATGTCTGAATAGGGATAAGTGGCTATGCAATCCACTAATGCAACCCAATGGAGCACTGCCACAGATGCCTTCGCACCAAAATATGTCCACTAAGAGAAGGGGATAGAGAAATAAAAAGAAGTAGGAAGGCAAGTAGAACACAAGACAATAGGCGGCATGTTGCACCACCAGAGGCACCACATGGAATATCATTGTTTGCACCAATGCAAGGGAGGGAGGGAGTGAGTGCTGTCAAGTCCGTGTCGACTCTTAGCAACCACATAGATAGATTCTCTCCAGGATGCTCTGTCTTCAACTTGGCCTTTAAGGTCTCTCAGTGGTACATTCATTGCTGTTGGAATCGAGTCCATCCACCTTGCTGCTGGTCGTCCTCTTCTCTTTCCTTCAACTTTTCCCAGCATTATGGACTTCTCAAGGGAGCTGGATCTTCGTATAATGTGTCCAAAGTATGATAGTTTGAGTCTGGTCATTTGTGCCTCGAGTGAAAATTCTAGATTGATTTGTTCTGCTCAAAAGTCTTCTCCAGCACCAAAATTCAAAGGAGTCAATGCTTTTTCTATCTTGCTTCTTCAAAGTCCAGCTTTCGCATCCATAGAGTGTCATAGGAAAAACCATTGTCCGAATGATTCTAATCTTTGTAGGTGTAGACACGTCACGGCATCTACTGTAAATATGCTTTCCAAGGCCTCCAGTGCAACCTACCAAGTGCTAGTCTGCAGCATATTTCTTCACTGCCTGAGCCTTTACTGTTGACGGTCGATCCTAAAAGGCAGAAGCTATCCACCACTTCAATGTCTTCATTGTCAATTCTGAGACTGGGTGCTGTACCCGTTGTCATTAATTTAGTCTTCTTGACATTTAATCGTAGTCCCATTTTTTCACTGTGCTCCTTGACTTTCATTACTAGAGCTTGCAGATCATCTGCATTCTCAGCTATCAGAGTGGTGTCCTCAGCGTAGCACAGGTTATTGATGTTTCTTCCTCCAACTTTAAAACCACACTTAACAATCTGCAGTAGGTAATATTAGCCCCATTTACATTAAAGGCATTGCTGAAATGGGAGCTGATATTTGTGTTCAAAACCAACTTTGTTTCTCTATGAATTTCTAGAAACAACATAACTCATTCCAGTTGCTTGTGTAACATAGATGTTTGAAGTTCAGTCCAAAACTGATGAAAACCTTGGAAGATTTGATGGCATTGTTTGGCTTGAACTAAAATATCTTACCATGCAACATTCATTTTGTTATATATATATTACAAAGCATATATCTAAATTCCCTACACATATAAATGCTGGGGCAGGAGGACAACACCATATTAGTGATATATAGATCTATGAGGCTACAATATAAAATGATTAAACATTTTTTAAAAAAAGATTGTGTTGCAAAATGTGAGCGATCCTCGTGGTTTTCAGAAAAAACACCAGTGCAAGGTTTAAGACAACTTAACTTGTGAGACAAAGGCTTAGAGGTCAGTACAGAATTTGCTGACTCACAGGAACAGAAACCAACAGGAAGGAGAATAGAAACTCTTAGCTAGTCCAACCAGTACTGATTAAGCTACAGTGCCCCCTCTGGCTTCATAGCAGATTACATGCAAACTATACACACAGTAAACTAGGCTGCAGCTGTTGCATATCCCAACAGATTGTCCTCAAAACATTGCATTAACAGGAAAATTAATGGAGAAATCACTGAACCATTCCCACTTGGGGAATTGCTACAATATGAAGAGTAAGAACAGAACTTGGCAGAATTCCCTTGGAAAGGCCAAACACAAAGGACTTGGTTTTGCAAGAAAGGATGGTCTCACATGTACACCAGATGTTTAAGAAATACCCATATCCTTTTAATAGGCCTCCAACATGTCTTATCAGATTAATTTTTTAAAAAAAATAAAAAGTCTGAATAGCTTCCTAAATTGAGAGTCCATGAAAAAGAATTCCCACACATGTTTATGGCAGCATAACCTTGAATACCTACTAGTGTATAAACTTAAATTTCCCTGAATTCGTTGTTAAAAGCTTCCTCTCTTTAATCTTGTAACTAAATGCACTATTAGATATGGCCATTCCGCAGCTGTAAAATGGCCATGAGTTAAATGGCATGCAGATGTCTCCATAGAGATATGTTGTGAAATAATGTTGGCTTTGTGATACCAAAATTCCAAGGAGACCAATTACACCTCAATTTAACCACATACCTGTAACTCAAAGAAACCAGGCACTAAACAGACAAGAACGGGCAATATTTTAATGAAATATTTCAGTGACATCAGTTACAGATATGCCTCTCTTTCCATCTGCTCTAAACATGCATGTGGATTTTTGTATATACACAGAGCCCACATCTGTTCAAAAGCTTTCCCATTCACCTCAGTGGTACAAAGAGTTCTATGTAATTCTCTCTTTCTATGTATAAAACTACCAACACCAACACTGAATGGATGATGCATATGAATGGATGGATGCATACATACAAAGAAGTCATGTGCACACACAGCATTCTAATATATTATAACAAGTTGTTCTAGTAAGAACTAATCTGCCTACTTTCCTTTCACTATTCCTGCAACGGGAATAAATTTGGTCCAAATCAGTTAGGCACTTCACAAGTTAGCCTACTTGCGCCTCAAACATGCATGCATCTGCCATTTTGAACTGGGATGGATGACATCGTCACAAACTATGTGTTTGAGGTGTCCCTATGTGTCCCTGCAACTGCACCAAATTTGATCCAAATTGGTTCACACATGCACTTTAAACATTCACATATCTGCCATCTTGAATCAGGGCAGATGACATTATTACAAACTATGTTTTTGAAGTGTCTGTATGCGTCCCTGCATCCGTAGCAAATTTGGTTCAAATCAGTTAGGCAGTTCACAAGTTAGCCTAGTTGCACCTCAAATATTCATGCATCCACCATCTTGAATTGGGGTAGATGACACATGTTTATTACATCGTCACAAACTACACCATTGAGGTGTCCCTATGTGTCACTACAACTGTACCGAATTTGGTTTAAATTCGTTAGACAGTCCACAAGTTAGCCCACTTGTGCCTCAAATATTCATGTGTCCGACATCTTGAACTGGGGTATATGATATCATCACAAACTATGCCATTGAGGAATCCCTATGTGTCCCTACAGCTGTAGCAAATTTGATCCAAATTGGTTAGGTGATTCACAAATTGCTTGAGTGGTTCACTTGATATTAGAATCTTTCTTTCAGCTGTTCATTCTGCCAGATTCCCCTCAAATAAAAAACTTGTGCTTCAAGATGGAGCCTGCCATCTTGAATTGGGGTGGATGATATCATCACAAACTACATGATTGGCGTGTCCCTATGTGTCCCTCACTGTACCCGATTTGGTCCAGGCATTGCAAAGTTGATGAGGGGAACGGACACACAGGCACATGACTGGACACACATATGGAATGCCGGGTGATCTCCTAAGTCTACTGGAAAGTAGGCTAATCATTTTAGAACCTTTCTTTCTGCTCTTCACTCTGCCAGATTCCTCTAAAACAAAACTGATATAATGTCAAGGGTATGAATTTACTTTAAACTTCATTCTTATTTTGCTGGGATTTCTGAAATATCAGGTAAAGATAAAAGACAGAAAATGTCACCAATCTTCAGCAAATGACATCCCAACTAATACAATGGCAGCACGCTAGGAAGACCAGTGCACACTGCAGAGAGCTTCCAGAGTAACGCAGAGTATGGCATGCAATGGAAGGGGGCAAATTTAGCCAAACTCTGCTTCTTCTAGAAGTGCCCGGCTCCATCCAAAAATATGTTCCTGAGGGTGGCATGAACTTCAGGGACACATTTTTCATGGCATAGGGCATTTTCATGGGAAGCAGAGATTGGCAAAATGTGCACACATGCATGCCTACATGCACACACACATGCACACACACACACATGCACACCTATCTAGCAAGCAAAGTTATCTGCAACATGGACATATCTTCCTGGCACACTGCCACTGTGTTAATTAAGATGTCAATCAGTGTATGCCAGAATCAAATCTTGTCAGCAACTGGAAACTTGTAAAAAATCTGAAAATATTTGGTTCAGAAGATGATGAGGTGTCAGAAATGGGGAAAATGGCTAACTTGATATGAATCAGAGATGGTGAACTAGTGCGGAGAGAAGAATGTATAGGCTCCAAATGCACAGTATCCTATGCACAGTATCCTTTCCAGCAACTATAACTGAGAATCTAAATCGGAGTCTGTGTTTCCAAACAAGCCAACAAACCATAGATTAGAGCTGTTTGTTTGCTTTTTTTGTCTTTTTCTCTCCTCTCAGCACCTCTTTCTTTAGGAACAGTGACCTTCAAGAGCATACTGGGAAGTTTTAGAGGCTCATAAATATCACTGAAGACATGCCGGCGGCCTGCCTGTAGGCGGCCGCCAAAGCCAGCCGCCAAAGGGGGCAGGCCTTTGGGGTCGGGCCTTTGGTGGTGGGACTGAGGGCTGGGGGGTGGTTGTTCCATGGGTGGGTGAGGTCATCAGGAGATTTGGTGCTGGGTGTTATTAGTATGCTGATGACACCCAAATCTACTTCTCCCTTTCATCTTCAAGAAATGGCACTCATTCTCTAAATGCCTGCCTACAGGCAGTAATGGGCTGGATGAGGGATAACAAATTGAAGCTGAATCCAAGCAAGATGGAGGTGCTCATTGTGGCGGCTCAGAATCTGAGGGGTGAGTTAGATCTTCCTGTGCTGGATGGGGTTACACTCCCCCAGAAAGAGCAGGTGTGCAGCTTGGGAGTACTCCTGAACCCAGGCCTCACCCTGGTATCTCAGGTGGAGGCCATGGCCAGGAGTGCTTTCTATCAGCTTCGGCTGATTCGACAGCTGCGCCCATTCCTTGAAGAGGATGACCTCAAAACAGTGGTGCACCAGCTAGTAACTTCCTGGCTTGACTATTGCAATGCGCTCTATGTGGGGCTGCCTTTGTACGTAGTTTGCAAACTTCAATTAGTTCAGAATGCGGCAGCCAGACTGGTCTGTGGGGTAACCCGGAGATACCATATTACGCCTATTTTGAAACAATTGCACTGGCTGCCGATAAGTTTCCGGGCAAAATACAGAGTGCTGGTTATTACCTTTAAAGCCCTGAACGGCTTAGGCCTGAGTTACCTCAGAGAGCGCCTTCTTCTGCGTGATCCCCACTGCACATTAAAGTCATCTGAGGAGGTTCGTCTCCAGTTACCACCAGCTCATCTGGTGGCGATTCGGAGGCGGGCCTTTTCTATAGCTGCTCCGGGGCTGTGGAATGCACTCCCTGTGGAAATCCACAATTTGAATTCTCTACTAGCCTTCAGGAGCTTAAAACGTATTTGTTTGGCCTGGCTTTCCAGAGTTTTAAAATTGGTTTTAATATTCTAACCCAGTTTGGGGGCTTTTAATCACTGTAATTGTTTAACTGTTGTTTTAAAATGTTTTTAAATTGTTAATTGTTGTTATATTGTTTTTAATTTGTTTTAGCTCTTTATTGTTTTAATGGTTTGTTTTAATTGTAAACCGCCCTGAGCCATTTTGGAAGGGCAGTATACAAATCACATACATACATACATACTAACTGCCATAACCATTACATTTGTCAATTCAGATGTCACGTCAAACCTTAGTTTGACTGTGATTTTCACAAATCACAAACTGTGATTTGCAAATGTGTATCAAGCCATGGTTTCTGATTCTGGTTGCTGGCTAATCATAGACCATTGTCTGTCAGTTCAGACATCACATGAAATGATAATATGCATACATAAACAAATGAACTTTCTTAACCATGGGTTGATACGATGTTGGAACTCACGTAGTGTATTATGGGAGTTCCAGGGGATGAGGTGATGCGGGGCAATGCGTCCCAGCATCTAGACCCTCCAAGCTACTGGCAGAAGCTGGCAATCATCTGGGCAGCTGATCTAGCTGCCCAGCAACAAGAAGAAGATTGTCTGTGGGGAAGGTAAACTTCTTGTGGCTTCCTCCCCTTCCCCCTTGGAGCCTTTCTCATGGATTGTGAGAAAGGGCTCGTTATCTTGTGTAGAACAAAGATTAGAGCCTCCAAATTTGCAATCAGAATCATGGGCACAATTATTTTCAGGATATTCTAAAAAGCTATTTCCAATGTCAGGATATTCTAAAAAGCCATTTCCAAGTATAAACATTTAAAAACAGCTTTTACTAGTTCAGAAACATATGCACAATATTTGCCACATTTTTTTTAAAGTCAGGCAAAAGATGAAAAGATTTCATGCAATTTTGCTTGTGGCCCCATTTAATACAAAAATATCTGGAGGGTTTTAGGTTTTTTAACCGTACAAAAGTTTGCAACTGGGATCAGTTCACCATATGAGGGCAAATACCGCACATAGTTATGCTGACAGGATTAAAATTCCTCAGCCAGCAAATCGTGCCTGCCTTTAGCTTTTTAAGATTAGATTTTTTTTTTCCAACTGTGGAACCAGCAATAATTAACTACTTTTCACATAAGCACATGAGAAACAATTCAGACCCTAGTTAAATTCATCTCAATAAAAGGAAAGCAATTGTTGAAGTCAATGGGGAAATACCAGATGGTGCTAATAATGCTGCTTGTATAAGATCAATGCAATTGCCAAGGTGGATGCATATGATTACTTTCCTACTACTGCAAGACAATGATCCTAGCCGCCTTGCAAAAAAGATTCTTACAGACCTGAGACATGAGAAGGGTCTGACAGAATATGTCTTTCAATCACAGAACAAACTTGTCAAATCTGTCTTCTTGAAACTTGCTGAAATTAGAATCTGTTTTCACTCTTTCTCACAACCCACGGAAAATACTTTATCAACAGCACACAGGGCTAGTTCAGATGATACACACATACCCTTGATCTGAGCATGGAGTAGAAGGGTAAGTGTATGATTGCCAAAATGGCCGCCGTGCCAAGGGGGAAGGCCCAAACGGGCCAAAGAACTGCCCAAACACACTGGTTCGGGCTGCATTGAGGCCGGCAGGGGGAGGGGGAACCTCTGCAGACACATACACCCCGCCACCTCAAGGAACTCCCCCAAAGGGAGTAAAGGTACAAAAGAAAATTGGAAAAGGAAAAAGGAAAAAAAGGAAAAGTCCATGAACCCCCAAACAGTCGGAGGGTGTTCGGTCGGGGGTTGGACCGAACAGGGGGTGGTTTGGTTCGACCCTCGACTGTCGAACCAAACTCGCTCGACATTGAACCTGTTTGACGTCAAGCTGGTTTGCACATCCCTACTTCTGAGTAAACATGCATATGATTGTACAGTTAATCTCATATTGGATCTTTCTGAAAAGCAAAAGATAGAGAAAACTGATAGATATTGCTTAAAAAAACAGAAAACACAGGGTAAAAGCTAAAAGAACCAGACCGAATAATAAATTGTGTGCTTTAGGATTTTCTCTAATTATATAGAAACACCAACCATATGTGTTCAAAAATGAAGACCATGTTTGATCAAAGTCTCTTGTTCCGTTCTGGTTTATAAGTCACCCTGCATCATACAAGCAGGGTAATTAACCCCTCCCTTCCAAAAAGACTCCTGTACTTTAAAACATCCTTTTGCTGTCAATTTGAAGATAACACAGACAGACTAGAAAATTGTGACCCAGAAACAGTGAAAAATGTCTAATAAGCACATGTGGAAAAATTGGGACACTTTTTAGGATTAAAGGTCTAAAAGTAAATAATTCTTATTTTAATTTTTTTTATAATTTTAAATAATAATATAATTTTATTATTATTTAAATAGTAAAATAAAGTTAGGAGTATTTACTCTGAGGAATCAGCTTGAAATAAAGTTAAAGGCTCCAACTGCAACCATACCTTTCAAAAGACGCAGGTCTCAAAACAGAAGATTCTCACTTGTAGAATCAGCAAATTCTACACTTGTGATTAGCAAATATTTTCTTCAGTTAGATGCATATTGACACAAAAGACACCAACCAGAGCAATGCTGCAAAGAAAAACATTGAATTTGTTTCAGCATCTCTCAGGACGCCAGTGTGTGATGGAAATCCTTTAACAAATGTGGGTTTTGCAAGACTGACACAAGTCTTCCTAGCACGTGTGGAGCAAAGGAAATACAATTTAGCTTTTGGAAAATATCCCTTCTCTGGGCATGTTACTCAGCATGAAACATTATATCAGCCCTATTCATACATCATATTCAATGCACATACAATCTGTGTACCATGTTCACATCGTGTACAGCTTTACATGCATATACAGTTATTCACACATTATGTTCAATAGACATACAGTAGTATACTTCCTTTCTGCACCATGCATTTGAGGGATCTGTACTCTGGTTCACTTTTAAAATGAATGCATCTACACTTATTCACACAAAAACATGTACATGTGGACAGACAGTTTTACACATACCGTATTTTACGGACTATAAGACGCTACAGACTATAAGACGCACCTTCAATTTTCATCCAGTTTTTGAGTTTTTGAGCTTTCCTTCTCCTCTCCCCTCCAAGCCCTCCCACCGAGCCCCGCTCTGTCCTTTCCCTCCTGCCAGCAGCAGCGAGCCCACATTGGTGACCCGCTGCGGCGGCGGCTGCTGCTAGTTGTTGCTCGGGACCTCCTTCACCTTGTGCCTCTGGCAGCTCCTGCGGGCTGGCACTTGCCTGCGCGGGCTCGTGCCGCACCTTTCCAGGCTTGGCTGCAAAAGGCTTTGAGAAGCCTTGTGCAGCCAAGCAGGGAAAGGGGCGGCAGGGAGGTATCCTGCCGCCCGATTTTGGAAAGGAGCCCAGCGGGAAAGGGGCGGCAGGGACCTCCCTGCCCCCCGCCTTCCCCACTGGGCTCCTTTTAGAAATCGGGTGGCAGGATACCTCCCTGCCGCCCCTTTCCCTGCTTGGCTGCAAAAGGCTTAAAGCAGGGGCGGCAGGGAGGTATCCTGCTGCCCGATTTCTAAAAGGAGCCCAGCGGGGAAGGGGGCGGCAGGGAAGTATCCTGCCGATTTGAACAGAACAAGGAGCCAGCGGGGAAAAGGGGCGGCAGGGAGGCATCCTGCCGCCCAATTTGTAAAGGAAATATGGCGCCAGAGTGGGGAAAGCGTGGGAGGGGTAAGTAAACCCTCCCCCACCCTTAATGGAACCTCCCACCCCAATCCTTCCGAACCCTTCCTCCTCCTCTTCCTCCTCCTCCCCCTCTCTTTCCCGACAAGCCCTAAACTTTCAACTTCTCCCCGGCCACCATTTTGAATCGGAGTATAAGACGCACCTGAATTTGGGGGGATATTTTTCAAGGGAAAAAGTGCGTCTTATACTCCCTAAAATACGGTATACAATGTAGAGGTCTGCACAGAACCATTTTGGGAAGTTGGGTTCAAATTCAAACTGAATTTGAACCAACCCACCGGTCCACGAACCAGTTTGTTAAAACAGGCCAGTGGTTGAACCGGGCCAAGCTGGTTCCCTGTTCGAACCTGTTTGGCTGGCTATGCTTGTAAATGGGAATCTGGTAAGGATTCCCCCTTACAAGCAAAGGAGATCCCTAACTCTAAAGGGGTTGAAAGGGAGAGGGCAGGCAAGAGGGCACCCTACCACCGGCGGCAGATGCTCCGCGGTGGCTCACCCAGGCACTCCCCCACCCAGCAGCACAGGCTGGCAGTGGCCTAGTTCTGGCCTCCATGTCCATCACCACACAAATTGGGGGGGGGCGCTGGTGGGGCCTGGGAGAGCCGCCAATGCCCCACTGCCACCGCACCACTGCTGCAGCTGTGCCACCAGCGGTAAGGTGCCCCTCCTATCGAACCCTTACCAGATTCCCCTTTACAAATTTGCCATCTGAACCAGGTCCGATCTAGTCCGAGCTCAAACCAGTTGAACTGGGCCAGTTTGAAATGAACCAGGTTCGATAATCCCAGGTTTCATTCTCTCTACTGAGAGACAGAATTCCTTCTTCTCCCTCCCCATTTCCTGTATGTAACTAGCAATGAGGCATGATAGGTCTTAATCTATCTCTGATGGATCCCCCAGATAAACTACTTTATTTGGAACTTTAACTTTAAGTCCATGTCTCCAGACAATATTAATTAGCAGTGCTCTCCTTACCTGTGCACTTCCACTGTACCTGGGGCAAATAAAAAAATCTCCATTGGAAAACCCAGATAGCAATTCAACACAGTAATGGTCAAAAAGAAATTGTTCCTTCTTCCCCTTGCCCTTGTTTTTGACAGCTTTTCTGGAATGTGAACAATGTGTAACTTAAAACTCAGCATAGTTGAACAAGGAAAATATTGGTTCATAGGGGCTAATTTTCCCTTACTTTTAAAAAGCTCAGTTTTTAGGTATCATAAGAAGGTATTTTCTTGACTCCTTCATGCCATGTCAAAGAAAAAAGCTGATTTTTTAAAATCTCAGAGTTAATATGATTTTTGTAACAGAACTCATTTCACAATTATTAATATAATATCCATTGTTATTGCACACTCTTGCTGCTTGACTCTAGCCTGCTGATATTCTCTCTTCATGCCTTCCAGTAATTAAAAGGAAAATCAGTAAATAAACACACATGAAAGAATAATATTATCACCAGGGAATTACAGCTTCAATAATGTAGATTTCTCAGTTCAAACATCAGTTGGGACCAGAAGGTATTGATGCAACTTCCTGGTTCAAGATGACAAAAAAGGTGAAAATGTTTCTGGCTGGAAATTAATTTTTTTAAAATAATAACAACAGCATTAAGCAAATCTAAGCGGAAAACATTTCCAGAGAAAATTGGGGACATAAATGAGCCAAATGTGTTGAATCAGTAGGAACTCTATCCTCCCCACCCCCAAGTAATTTTAGTTTGTTTCCTAGTGTACTACATCACAGTAGCCCCTTCCCATTTGGGAGAGGGCTTTCTACAAATTCCATGAATGTGCACAGGGTGGGGGTGGTATTGAAGTGGCAGCCACATATGCATTCAATCGAACACACAGAGTTCACAGCACCAAAGACAATGGCTGCATTCGCACATAACACAAAACCAGAGGTCTCTTCACTTCAAGTTTCACAAACTGCACATCCAAATGCAGGCAACCACAGTTAAAGTTAAAAAAAAAAAATGGACCTGCAGTCTCCCTCTCCAAACCCTATTTTGTGCCTTGGGTTATCTCTAGGTTTAACTGCCTCTACCTCTGGTTTAGTGGTACCAGCATTAAGTTCGAACACTGGCACTGCTGTTAGCCTTTTCCCCAACCAGAGCTGAGAGAGGAAGCTCTCCCTCACAACAGCTGTTATTGGCTGTGTGGGCTATCTTTCATGAAAGAAGGAAGTCTGCACAGCCAGCATCCCCGCTTCTCTGTAGTCTCGCTGACTGCAGAGAGGACGCTCTCCAGTACAGCTGAATATGGACAGGAGAGCAGGGGAGCATGCGGAACCACGGGCCCATTGAACCCGTGGTTTCACATTATGTCCGAAGGCAGCCAATCATGCTTGGTGAAGTCAAGGCTGATATTCCAGTATTCTTTCCTGTGCTAGATAGGACATTCTCCATCTTCCTGTAACAACAACAACAACAACAACAACAAAGCATTCTGCAAATGAATGGGCCCTATTCTGATGTTGTTTACTTAATCAAATAGTTTTGGAGCAGGCTGGACCCACACTACAGGTAAAACACACAACTTGTATGGAAGGATTAGGTTAATTTCTTGGCATCTCCAGATAAAAGATTTCCAGAGCAAAGCCTGGGAAAACCTTGGCCTAAGAACCTGGAAAACATCTGCTACTTAGAGTAAAACAGATTTGGACCAAGTCTGACTCACTATAAAGCAGCATTATATTTACCTGTCTATCTCTACAAAGGGGATATTATGCTCATGCTCCTCAACTTATCTGACAGGGCCAGAGGACACAAAACAGCCTCAACATAATGGCCATGAAATTTCTCCCCTGTGGCATTGCTGTATCTTGAAGGGGAAACTCCCTGATTGTTTTAGGCTTGGAGAATGTGAGAGGTCTGTATGTGTGTGCGGCTATCAGTAGGACTGCTTTGTTATAATTGTTATTTGTTCCTCCTGTTCTTCTAGCACATTTAAAATTCTGGTCTACAAATCTTGCTTGTTTGAGACCTTATGATGTCTGTCGTGTGAAGCCTACAGTTAACATCCCTTTGCAGAAAGCTGTGCAGTAGCTAGCCACATCATTTTCTCAACACTGCTGTAACTCCTCAAAGGAATATTGAAAAAAATAGCTCCAATGACATGGCAAACCACTGTGCACCCGGGAACAGAAGCAGATGTCACAAGGAAAAGCTTAAAGTAGCCTTCATATGGGTCGTGTTTTGTGTGTGTCCATCCTCAGGAAGAACAGAGCTAAAGCACTTTCAGGATTGTTAATCTAGGTCACTACAGAGTGGGTTTTCACTCTCACAGGTGGCCTTTCTGCAAGTATCTAAAGGGAAGCATAGGGTAGGAAGTTTGAACTGGTGCTGTTATCATAGGTGTAGTAATGTGTAGCTGCCAATGGACATGTTGCCAGGGATAGTCATGACCAGTCTGGAGTGTACGAGAGTCTGGACCAACTATTAATGTGTGCACAAGTCTACTGCAAGTGACTGCACTTGGTTTTTCTTTCAGTCCTGTGATATATTGGGGTCATTCACATGACTTACTGGGTGTCCGTGCACGTGAGGGGGAACACTTTCCAAACCATGCCTCTCCCCCCGCCCCCCCCAATGATCCTTCGTTGCTCTGTGGGAGCATGCTCCATGCTCCTACATGATCAGCCCTGCTTCGTGCAGTGCAGAGCAGGGCAGGTTGATCTGAGGCCGGGACTTGTCCTGGCCTCCATGAAGCCCACCCACAATGCAGTGCATGACACATGTGCTGCATTGGGGGATTCCCCTAAGAGATGGGTGCTCTAGGCACCCACCTCTATGTACATCCAGAATGGAAACACTCCATGCTCACACACGAACAGGTAGCAAGGGGTAAGGGAGTGCTCAAACTCAGCTAACAGCCAGGCTTAAAAGCTGGGCTAGGTGGTGCTAGCTGCCAGGATCGGGCCAAATCCCAGCAGTTCTCAAGCACAACCTAACCCAGGCTGGGCATCCTGAACCCGGGTTAGGCTGCACGTGAGAACAGCCTCAATGTGTGTGTGTGTTGCTTGAAGAACCTAGTTTAGTTTGTTGCCACTTCTCCCCTCCTCTAGCAGCTGGGTGTGGTTTTACTCCCAGTCCGACTGGAACTTGTTTTGTATGGTCTGTGTGAAACAGTGCAATGCCTCATGAATAAAGAAGTTTGCTTGTTCATTCCTTTGGCCTCTCCTGCTTTCTGCCTTTGGAGCAGACCTTCCAAGAGAGAAGTTCACACACTGCATACTTATCAATAGACCCACATCAAGGGAAATATTACAACCTAAGAATACATATTCCTTCCAGAGAGGAGCACCGCTTATTTTTTTACATATATGAGTGGCAGTGAAATAAACAACATTACAGTAATCTTCAAACACATTTTGATGCTATAGAAGCTTAGAGATTTAGCTATGAGAAAAACAGAACTTTGTAAAGAGGTTAGAAATTGGTTATCAGTTGTAAACATTTGCAGTCCTTCAAACAGCAGGAACTATGTTACTGCACAGCAGGGGATCTCAGATCTTTCATAATGCAGGCTATATCTTAGAAGGAGCATACTTTCATGCAAAATTGTAGGAAATACTTAGTCTTAATCAGGATCATGTGACATCTCTGAGACTTTCTGCTGCTGTGGGACTGAAGTAGATTATTATTTTATTTCTATGATCAGAACATTTTATAGTGAAAATAGGCAGAGTTACCCAAAAGGGATGTGAAACCGGTTCGACGTTGAGCCAGTTCGACGTCGAACCGATTCGGTTCAATGGTTTGGGATCTAACTGAATCACCCCCTGCCCTGTTCAGTCCGACCCTGGACCGGACACCCCCTGAATGTTTGAGGGGTTCATGGACCTTTTGGGTTGTTGTTTTTAAAAAAAACTTATCCCCCTTGGGGGAGTTCGGGTTCCGCAGATGTTTCCCCTCCCCCCGCTGGCTCTCTTTATTCAGCCGGCTCTTCGGACAGTTTTCAGCCTTCTCTGCTCAGCTCGATGGCCATTTTTGAGGCCACTTGCCTGCACGATTGGCCTCTGCACAGAGGCCAATTGCGCAGGCATGCAGCTTCCAAAATGGCCACCGCACCAAGCTGAGAAGGCTGAAAACTGGCCGAAGAGCTGGGGGCATAAGGAGAGCCAGCAGGAGGAAGGGGAACCTCTGCAGAACCCCCCTGCTGCCACCTCCAGGGACTCCCTCAAGGGGGATAAGGTAACCCTAACCCAGACCAAACCGAGCTGGGGGTGGTTCGAGGGTGTGCCGGACCAAACTTGTCTGGTCGGGTTCGAGTCCAGTCCGGTCTCCAACCAAACCAGGCCAGCCAGTTCCATGCACATCCCTATTATCCAACCGCCATCACTTCCACCATGATTTCAGACTGCACAAAATATACCTCAGGAGTTCCTATGTACCTATATACTCCTGAGGACCAGCCTGCCCTGTCAACTGATAAATTCTTGACTCCTTTATTTTTGGTTACCAAAACACATAGTGCCCATCTTACCATCCCATCCCATTCCTCTTCTGTTGGGTGGCTGGACAAGAGGCACAGTGCAAACCAGGCTTCCTCCAATGTGACTCTTCCCTTTGATAGGCTAAGAAGCTTGGGATGGAACAAGGTGACATCCCTGTTGCCAAGCAACAGCTTGAGGAGTGTGGAGACAAGGGGTGGGGCAAGTGCTCAGAAAGGCAGCCATCAAGAAGCATGGCAGGCATGGAGCGGGCACGTTCCTGGGCTGTTCTGGGCCACTCTTTCTATGATTTCAGTTCCAGAAACAGCACAAAATGTCATTTGTGGCAGCATCTGCATTTCGAAGTAATGCTGCTGCCTTCAAACCCTAGGTTGGAGCACTGAAACTCACTACAAAGTGAAGGTTCAAAATGGAGTTTGGCGAGGGAAGCCACAGGTAGCTTTTGCCATGAATTTGTACACGGATTCCAACCTCTGCCCCATTCAACTCCAGTTTGGCAGTTCATGCTAATGGGGCCATAGAGGAGCATCAGCTCTCCCTCACCCTCTCTGTCTTGGACTCAGCTGGGACTCAGCAGCGAGTGCAGAGCTGCAGCGGAGAAGCTCATGCTGTGTACAGTGCTTAATGAGCTAGATGAGTTATCTGAATATTGAGGCATAACTTCCCCACTAGCCCATGCTCTTGTTGGAAGTGAAGGACTCTGCACTGGCTCATGCCTCAGTGACAGAGGGGGACAGATTAGTGAGTCAGAGGGCTAGAGGGGTCAAGACATTGGTCATCCCTTCTCTACTGCTCTCACACTATCCCTTTGATATGTAGATTGCTACTCTCGGGGACTTCCTTCCTTCCTGCTGCTTCCTCTTCCTTTTCTTCTCCCTTGCAACACCCATGCTCCTCTCTCCCTTCACCATGTGTGCAGAGATGCAGAAACCATCCCTCTGCATCCAGCTAGCTAGCTAGGTTAGAGATCCTATCGATCCACTTTCCTATCTAGAATGGAGTTCTCCAATAAAGACGCCTTATATTGATTTGAAACTATGAACCGGCTCCAAGTTTCTTTTACTCTCAGTATACATGCATGCCTAGGCAGACTCCATTTTGTTTTGCCTCTGAACACTCTGCTGTAATAGAAGGGTATCTCTTACCAGAGAGAATTCCCAACAGCTTTGAGCAAAGTTTTGCTTTTACCTAAGCCCAAGCAAAGTCATTGCATGTAGGGAAGAGGGTGGGAATTTGTCTCACTATCTGTTGACAAAGCATTTTCTGTGGACTCACCCCAATCCACTGGGCTCCACCTCCAGATGGGCTGGTATCAGAATGCTGCTTGTAGCCTTTATATATTCACCCCAATGCACACTGGAAACCCATCTTTAAAAAAAGAAATCACCAAGAACAACTTTTGGATAAAAGGAAATATGCTACACAAAATGGCTTGCCACATGTCAAGGCCCAACCTTGAGTGAGTCAGCCATTGACCTGTTTACTATAGATCCTGCACATTATATTAAAAAAAAAATCTAGCACAATCTAGAGTGGACACCCAGTTTAATATGGAACTGACCAGACCTTTTGAGCCTTGTTGTCACTCTATATGAGCAGAGAGAATGCAGCCATCATCATCATCATCATCATCATCATCATCATCATCAATCTTTTCAACAAAAAAGATCTCACAAACGTTTGCATATAAACATAATTATTATAATAAGGTGGTTCCTGTCCACAAAGGGCTCACGGTCTATAAAGAAACAAAGTCGACACCAGCAAACACAGGCAGCACTAGGGAGTGGCCCAAGGGGCTCAGCGGCCCAATGACTGGCTCAGAGCCACTTCCGTATCAAATGGGGGATGGGCAGTCACCTTCTACTGCTCCACCAGCAATGACTGCTTCTCGTCTCTGTCTCCTCCCCAAAAGGTGCTGTGCTGGGGACAAAACAGATGCTTGCCTTTAGCCCCCAATATAGCACTTGTCTCCTCTGGTTTCCCTTTGCAGAAATAACATAATTATTCTTGGGGGGCATGTTTGCATTTAATTATCAAAGGCGGGGGCCCAGGGCCTGAATCTTTTGAGTGCCTGTTCCCTTGTCCGCATCAGCCCCACACTGTGCTGGGACTGAACAAGGCAAGCTGCACTCTCTGCTAAAAATAAGAGAATGTAATATCCCCCTGCTGCTACAGATTGTAGTGGAAGACTGGCAGAGGGCAGAGAAGCTGTCTTTCAGAAATGCTTCTTCACAGTTACCAGTGATCTCACTGAGAAGCCCCTGACAAACTCGTGAGCAGCAGCTCCAGGCTGGAACAGGCTGAAAACCACTGCCCTAAGATTCCATGGCTGGGAGAAGGAGCTCTAATGCTGATAGAGAAGGGAAAGATTAGAGGTACTTGGGTATAAAGGTTCAAGCGTTGTCTCTGCTCATATTTAAGTACTGTACCGTGTTGGCCTGCTTAGCTTTTGATTATCTGATGCTGCCCTGGTGATTTTTTTTAACTCCAAGAGCAGCATTTTCATATAACATGATTTCCAACCTCCTTTGGCACGTATTTCTTAGAAACAAGTCAGAGAATACTGAATAACAACACTTTGGGGGCTAATCTGTTGCCAGTGCATGTCTGTAGCTGGCATTACAATTAACTGGAAAGAGCTGTCAACACCATTGGGAGAGTAAAACTGCAAACTAACAGTGTTTAAAAGAAAATGGAGAGTATTTTTGGTTTTTTTAATGCAAGCTTCATCCTGCTTGTTTCCTTTCCCATGAAATGGGAAATTAGTAGCCCTTTTAGCTCCCACTAGTGGTCTTTAGAGAAAATGAAACACAAATTATCCTGAACACAGCCTAAGTCTTTATTTATTTCGGTCTTTGACCAGCATAACTGAGCACAGAAGAACCACAATTAAATATGTAACAGCCACAACAGCTTTTTTGCAATATTAAAAACATAGTTTCCATTATTCTCTCACAGAATGCATAGCATCACACAATGATACTGGAAATCTCCTTTGGAATTAACCAGAGTTGCAAATAAATTTTGATAATCGACTATGCCCTAATAATTATTAAACTGGAACTGTTAGGTTTGCCAAGACCTCATGTGGAATAATTAATGAGTTGCTTCCTAACAGTTGCTTCCTAACAGTACTGTGAATTGGCTCACCCAGTTCCCACTAGTGAAAAAGGTCCTGCAAGGCACAGCAACCAGTCACACCTTCATTGCAGGCGCCAAGCCTGGCCTAATAGTAGGGCTGCTTGGATCTCTGTCATATATCCTTCAGTTAACACAGCTTTTCAATAATATACTTTCATTAAAGGTGAGTGGAGTGCTAAACCCGTATTTCAGGTGGATGCATTTGTGTACGTTCAACCTGAATTTCACCTAAGGCAACCCTACCTCCAGTAAATCTGCCTTCATGGGCAAACAGTAGCCATTGTGCTGTGTTTCCAATGTTTGGATTAGGGGAGCTCCCCTTACCCCCCCACCCCCCACCCCGCCCTTCCCAGCTTAATAGGCTATGGGTAGTAAGAATATGGAGCTGGACGGAGTCTGAAGATGTATATTTATGGATATGATGAAATTGTATATGCCACTTTTCAACAAAAGTTCCCAAAGTGGTTTACAAGTAAATGAATGAAAAGAAAGAAAGAAAGAAAGAAAGAAAGAAAGAAAGAAAGAAAGAAAGAAAGAGAGATAACAAAGGACTCACAATCTAAAAAAGGAATATAAAATAGACACCAGCAACAGCCACTGGAGGGATTCTGTGCTGAGGATGGATAGGGCCAATTGCTCTTCCCCTGCTGAATAAAGAGAATCACCACTTTTAAAAGGTGCCTCTTCGCTCTGTTAGCAGGGGATTTCATTAATGCCCTCTTGGAACTTTTCTCCTATAATTGGAACACTGATTTAGTTACCAAAACTGAATGAATTGGTGGTTTGGATTATATCCCCTCCAAATTTCCCCTACCCCACCCTCCTAGGAGTACTGAAAGACCTGAGTGCCCTGAGAGGAAGGCAAGAAAGGAGGTGCCCAGGTCTGAGAGTTCTTGTTCTCAGCTCTTAAAAACACCATCAATGGCCTGAGATAACAATACTTTGTAAATCGTACGTAATTTGCTTTCAGTATTGTAAATACTGCTTTGTCACGGCAGAAAGGCAGTATAAAAATGCAACAAATAAATAAAGAGAGCCCTGCCAAATCACACCAAAGGTCCAGCTAGTTCAACATTGTGATTCATAAAGCAGCTATCCAGATGTCTCCAGGAAACCCCTCATCATGGCATGGAGGCAATGATCCTCGTATGCTGTTGCCCACTCTCTTGACTGCATATTTGTCTAAAAAATGAGTCTGGCTCCTAAATTTTGGGGCGGGGTCCTGGATCAAAAGAAAATCCATCAAGGTCTGAATTAGTCCCTCAGGGATGCAATGTAGATGTGCATAGTGAACACAGATGTGCATTGTACCCTCTATTCTAGGGGTCCCTAAAATTCACAGTCTACCCTCATCCCATCCTAATTATGGGCATTTTGCTGACTATGTACAGCTGTGACATTTGCATCCTGCTCTTTCTCTAAAGAGGGCAAGGTAGCATATGTAGAGGGCAAGGTGGCATATATAAGGAGGGCAAGGTGGCATATAACCACCCCGAGTCATTTTGGAAGGGCGGTATAAAAATTAAATAAATAATAATAAATATAGAGGGTTGCCTCATTTAACCCTCTCCACAAGCAGTTGGGTTGAAGTTGTAATGTGTGTGAGTTTGTCTGGAGATGGGGAGGCAGGAAGCACCTTCGCTGAATGTGGGGCAGCTATTCCGGTGGTGGTGGGGAATAGGAGAAGTAACGTTGGCAGGTCAGCAGGCTGTTCCAGGGGAAGGGTAGTCAGAAACCTAATAGCTGTCTCCCCTTCCGGCTGTCCTGCCAGCTCTTTGACCTCGGGGAGCACTGCCAACATCCCACATAACCTTACCTTGCTCCTCTGCAATGCTAGGTCGGTCCAAAATAAATTAGAACTCATCCATTATTTGATCATGGATGAAGGGGCCAAACTGGTGTGTATTACTGAGACTTGGTTGGGGGAGGCTAGTGGCCCAGTCTGGTCCCAGCTTCTTCCTCCAGGATATGCTGTAGAGAAGTGGGTGAGGGGATGTGGGCGGGAAGGTGGAGTGGTTGTGGTCTGTAAGGATAACATCTCCCTTACCAGGGTCCCTGTTAAGGTATCGGACTGTAACGAATGTGTGTACTTGAGTTTGGGGGCCAGGGATAGATTGGGACTTCTGTTGGTGTACCGATCGCCCCGCTGCCCAACGGAATCCCTTACTGAGCTCACGGACTTGGTTGCGGAACTTGCGTTGGAGTCTCACAGACTTTTAGTGCTGGGGGAATTCATTGTTCATTTCGGGACCAATTTGTCTGCGGCAGCTCGGGAGTTCATAGCGGCCATGACAACTATGGGCCTATCCCAAGTGGTCTCTGGATCGACACATATTGCAGGTCACACACTTGATTTGGTCTTTTACTCTGATCAGGGTGGTGTTCTGTGGGTGGGGAGTCCTACGATCTCCCCATTGTCATCGACAGACCACCATCTGGTTAAGGTTGGACTTACAACCACTTTCCACCTCTGCAGGGGCGAGGGGCCTATTAGAATGGTCCGCCCGAAGAGGTTACTGGATACGGTAGGATTCCAAGAAACCTTGGAGGGATTCAGTGTTGGCTCTGCTGGTGATCCTGTTGATGCCCTGGTTGAGAATTGGAACAACTTGCTCACCAGGGCAGTAGACACGATTACTTCTAAGCGTCCCCTCCTAACTGCTTCAAAATTGGCCCCTTGGTATAGGGAAGATCTACTGCTTGTACTGGAAGATCTACTGGGGGCTGAAATGGCAAGGTAGGCAACTGGAACGCAAGTGGAGAAAGACTCGACTCGAATCCGACAGATTACGACATGGAGCACATTTAAAGATCTATGCTCAGGCGATACGTGCGGCAAAGAAGCGGTTCTTTTCTGCCCACATTGCCTCTGCGAGTTCACGTCCAGAAGAGTTGTTCAGGGTTGTGAGGGGCCTAGTATCTGTCCCCTCTCCCTTGAACCAGAATTTGGAAGCATCAGTTACCCACTGTGATGTGTTTAATGAATTTTTCGCAGACAAAATCTCTCAGATTTGGGCCAACTTAGATGGAGACTCCACAATTAATTTGATGTCTGAACCAGAGGTGTCCAACAAGTCCTCTTATACGATTCAACTGGATCAATTTCAGTTTGTGACTCCTGATGATGTGGACTAGCTGCTTGGAGTGGTGAGGCCTACCACTTGTTCTCTTGACCCTTGTCCAACGTGGCTTGTTCTATCTAGCAGGGAGGCTGTTGTAGATGGCCTGGTGGAAATCATAAATGCTTCTCTGAGGGAGGGCAGGATGCCTCCTTGTCTTAAGGAGGCAATCATTAGACATCTTCTAAAGAAGCCTGTGTTAGATCCCCTAGAGTTGAGCAATTATAGGCCAGTTTCCAATCTCCCATGGCTGGGCAAGGTAATCGAGAGGGCGGTGGCCTCTCAGCTCCCGGCAGTCTTGGAGGAAACTGATTATCTAGACCCATTTAAAACTGATTTTTGGGTGGGCTATGGGGTGGAGACTGCCTTGGTCAGCCTGATGGATGATCTCCAATTGGGAATTGACAGAGGAAGTGAGACTCTGTTGGTCCTCTTGGATCTCTCGGCGGCTTTCGATACTATCGACCATAGTATCCTTCTGGAACATCTGAGGGTGTTGGAGGTGGGAGGCACTGTTTTGCAGTGGTTCCACTCCTACCTCTCGGATAGATTCCAGATGGTGTTGATTGGAGACTGTTGCTCTTCAAAATCTGAGCTTAAGTATGTTGTCCCTCAAGGCTCCATACTTTATCCAATGCTTTTTAAAATCTACATGAAACCGCTGGGAGAGATCATCAGGGGATTTGGAGCTGGGTGTTACCAGTATGCTGATGACACACAGATCTACTTCTCCATGTCAACTTCTTCAGGAAGTTGTCTTCAGTTCCTTTTCAAAAGTTACCAGAGATGGGGAGGCTCTTATTTCAACAGGGAGCTCATTCCAAATGCAGGGGCAGCGACGGAGAAAGCCTATTCCCAAGTAGCTGCCAAACGAGTTGGTGGCAATTGCTGATGAACTTCTCCAGATGATCTTAACAGTCGGTGGGGCTCATGGCGAAGAAGATGTTCTCTTAAATACCTTTTTATTCTCAAATACCTGGTAATATGAACTTTGCTCATGTTGACATGGAAGGAACAGCCTGAAGTCTTGGTCTCCATTAACCAGTGGTTGGTTGGCTGGCTGGTTGGTTGAACACACTTGTATATTGCCCAAAACTTATGTCTCTGTACGGTTCACAATAAAATACAAATTAAAACAGAATTAAAAGGTTAAAACATTAAAATTTTAAAATTTTAAACACTATTAAAACTATTTAAAACTGTGAATCTAATTAAAAGCCTGGGTGGACAAATGTGTCTTAACTGCCTTCTTAAAAGTTTGCAGAGATGGGGAGGCACTTATTTTAGCAGAGAGTACATTCTAAAGCCTTGGGGCAGCAACGGAAGAAGTCCATCCCTGAGTAGCCACCAAACAAGTTGGTGGCAACTGCAGACAAACTTATCCAGATGGTCTCAATGGATGGTGGGGCTCATGACAAAGAAGATGTTCTCTTAAATACCCAGGAGCTAAGCTGTTCAGGGCTTTATAGGTTAACACCAGCAACTTGTATTTTGCCCAGAAATTTAATGGCAGTTGGTGTAGCTCTTTCAAAATAGGAGTAAAATGGTCTCTCCAAGATGACCCAGAGACCAACCTGGCGGCCAATTCTGAACCAGCTGCAGTTTCCATACTATGTACAAAGGCAGCCCCACATACAACACATTACAGGTGTCAAGACTGGAGGTTACCTGCAAATGTACCACCATTTTGAGGTCAGTTATCTCAAGAAATGGACACAGCTGATGTATCAGCTGAAGCTGAGAGAAAGCACCTCTGGATACCACCTCAACCTGGGAAACCAGGGAGAGGTTTGGATCCAGAAGCACACCCAGACTGTGTACCTGTTTCTTCTGGGGAAATGTGACCCCATCAAGAACCAGCAGATCAAAATTGTCTCCCAAGTTCCAGCCCTGCACAATAAGTACCTTTGTCTTATCTGGATTCAGTCACAGTTTGTTATCCCACATCCAGCCCATCACCATCTCAAGGATGGCATTTAGGGAGGTTATGCCTTCTCCTGATGATGTTGACATGGAGAAATAGATCTGAGTGTCATCAACATACTGACAACACCCTGCACCAAATCTCCTGATGATCTCTCCCAGCAGTTTCATGTAGATGTTAAACAACATTGGGGACAATATGGAGCCCTGAGAGACACCATATGACAGTTCAGATTTTGAAGAGCAACAGTCTCCAATCGACACCATCTGTAATCTGCCCAAGAGGTAGGAGCAGAACCACCACAGAGTAGTGCCATCGCACCCCCAATCTCCTCAGACGCTCAAGAAGGATACTATGGTCGATAGTATCTAAAGCCACAGAGAGATCCAAAATGACCAACAGAGTCACACTCCTTCTGTCAGTTCCCAAGGGGGGATCATCCATCAGGCCGACCAAGGCATTCTCCACCCCATAGCCCACCCAAAAGCCAATTTGGAATGGGTCTAGATAATCAGTTTCCTCCAAGACTGCCTGGAGCTGGGAAGCCACAACCCTCTCAATTACCTTGCCCAACCATGAAAGGTTGGAGACAGGTCTATAGTTGCTTAACTTTGAGGGATCCAATGCAGACTTAGTCAAAAAAGGTTGAATAACTGCCTCCTTAAGACAAGGAGGCACCCTGCCCTCCCTCAGAGAAGAAGATCTACCAGGCCTTCAACAACAACCCCCCTGCCTGAAAGTATAAGCCATGTCAGAAAAGGGTCAAGAGAATAGGTGGTAGGCCACACAGTTCCAAGCAGCTTATCCACATCCTCAGGAATCACAAACTCAAACTGATCCAGCCTAACCACATATGAGAGTTGGTGGACATGTCCACATCCGACACTGCAGTAATTGTGAGTTCTGAGTTGGCCTGAATACAAGAGATTTTATCCAGAAAGAACTCATTAAACACATCACAGCAGGTTATGGATGGTTCCAAATTCTGAGCAAAGGGAGGAGGGGCATGTACTTGCCCTCTCACAACCCTGAACAACTGCTGGACATGAGCTTGCAGATGCAATATGGGCAGAAAAGAATCACTTCTTTGCCACACGTATTGCCTGAGCATAGATTTTCAAATGTGCTCTATGTTGTAATCTGTTGGATTCGAGTCTAGTCTTTCTCCACTTGTGCTCCAGTTGTCTACCTTGCCGCTTCAGCCCCTGTAGTACTTCCATATACCAAGGGCTCAGTTTTAAAGCAGGTCAGAGAGGATGCTTAGGTGCGATCATGTCTACTGCTCTGGTGAGTTTGCTGTTCCAATTCTCCACTAGGGCATCAACAGGATTGCTGCTAGAGCCAACACTAAATCCTTCCAAGTCTTCTTGGAATCCTATTGGATCCAATAACCTTCTTGGGTGGACCATCCTATTAGGCCCTTCACCCCTGCAGAGGTGGAACGTGGTTGTGAGTCCAACCTTAACCAGATGGTGGTCCATCCATAAGAAGGGGAAATCTCAGGCATCCTCACCCAGGGAATACCACCCTGATCAGAGTGAAAGACCAGATCAAGCGTGTGACTAGCAACATGCATGCGACCAACAATGTGAATGTTGAATTTCTCCTTCTCTTCTACTGCTATCTCCTTTCCCCTGTTTTATACTTTTATCTGCTTGTCAAGATATGTACTAAATCAACTCTCTCACGAGAAATAAAGAGATTCATTTCTTAAATGACCTCTTTCTTGCCTCTTTTATCTAATTCCCTGAATCTTTCTCTTTTCTCTCTCTCTCTTTTCCCTTAGCATCTTCCCTTAAGTATGCTCTCAAATATCTTCTTTGATTTATATTTTGTAGTGAGTTAAAACAATTGACATCAAGTCTACACAAAGCTGATTGTGCATTTACTCCTTTCTGATCTTGACATTCATAGGTCATAAGGAAATCAGAATTTTTAAAAAAGAAAATGTCTAGCGCAGCAGGAGTCTGAAAGAAGCAGCTGATTGACAAAAATGCCTAATGTTTTCCAGTTAAAGTCACAATTAGAAAAATCTGAAAATAATTCCTCTTCTAGTCTGTCAAGGCTTTTCTAGTTTCTTGCTTTGGTGTCTCAGACTGCATTTCAGAAACTAATACATCTTATTAATCATTACTGTTTAAGTTAGTTGCCAAATGAATGATGAATCATTTAACATTTATGTTAAATGAATACATTTGCATCTTATCTTCTGCACTTCTTTTTGTGTTCTGCACTTTAAATTTAACTAACATAAGATAGATGCATGTTATGTAGAACTACCAAAAGACAGAAAGAAACATGGAAATATTAAAGTAATGTGTGCTAAAGAATCACAGGCCAGAAAATAAATCTCCTTTTTAACAGAGATCTACGCCTCCTCTCATGATTAATTATCATTATTGCTATTTCAGAAAAAAATAAAATATTATAAATGTGAAACCATATCTGACACCATTCTTTTGATTACCAACTTATTTTCCATAAGGAACCCCTTATATTGTTTAGAAAGAAATTCAACAAATTAAAAAGTAATTTAGCAAGTGTAGTTTTATAAAGTGTATAGCAAGTGTTGCCATTTTTACTGGATCCCATGCCTGGTTTTTGAGGGACCAATTTTATCATGGATGAGATCACTAGGTGAGTAATTATCAGGTCCCCATAAGAGACAAGTAGTAGGTGCCCCATAAGATACAAAGCAAGTTGGGATTTTAATTCTTTTTCTTTGCTCACAACTTTCAGAAGTACTAACTCCTTTTTAATAGACATCAAGCTGATGTCTATTAAATACGCATCCTCTCCAATACGCTCTCTAAATAATACCATCAAAGTGCCAATTTAGAACATCAAGGCATGCAGAGAAGTATTCTCCACAGCAGTCCCAGAAGTGTGCATTCTCCTTTGCTTTCTTTTCAGAGGCAGACATTGAGGGAGCGCCTGTACTGTTAAGAATTACACAGAGCAGCTTTGGACACATGTCCGCTGGCTCACGTGTGCAAGGTGGAGACGTGCCAAGAACATGCCCACTCTGATGTCACCAAAGGATGTCTCAATATTTTGTCAGAACACCCTTTAATTGTGTGAGAGGGGTGATGATAAGAACAGCCCTGTTGGATCAGGCCTAAGGCCTATCTAGTCCAGCATCCTTTTTCACACAGAGGCCCACCAGATGCCTCTGAGAAGCCCATAGGCAAGAGCTGAGGGCATGCTGTCTCTTCTGTTGTTACTCCCCTGCAACTGGTATTTAGAGGCATCCTGCCTCTGAGGCTGGAGGTGGCCTATAGACTAGTAGCCATTAGCCCTGTCCTGAGTCGCCTACCTACATGCACTACATATACTATTATCTGAATCGCCACCCTGGGTTTGTAGCACATGTAGAGGGGTGATTTGGGTGGTCACCTCTCTTACACTATTAAAGGACATTCTAAAAGTGTATCGGGATGTGCTTTAGTGATGTCTGGGTAGGTGTGTTCTCAGCCCGTGAGCTGTGAGACACTCATCTGAACCGGCTCACAGTTGTGAAAATTCTCTCACTGGCAGTACTCACTTAATGCAATGGGGAAAGCCCCACATGTTGAAATTCTCTTTCATGCAACACTTAGTGGACCTAGCATGTGCTTGTTCCTAGGCCTTCTTTGTTTTTAGTTAAATACAATTGATTGATTGATTGATTGATTGATTGATTGATTGATATTGATTTGAAATTTATACGTACCATCTTCCCCACACCACCACCACACAAACAGTATATGTCCTGGGTAGTGATGTTATTGAAGTTTGTAATCAGGTTTGGAGTATTGATCAAGCTCAGAATGCTCACCCATATTACAAATCGATCACCATTTCTCCAAAAGTTCTTCTCTATCTTGGAATATAAAATGAGATTCTGTGCATGTTTGGTCAGCATTCATTCAGCCGATCAGGAGCTAAGAGCCAAAATCTTTGTATGGACATGAGCAACAATTCTTTAAAGGGAAATACTTGACTTTAAATTAAACTCTTGTTGATTTCTGTGAAGAAAGTAAGCAGGCAAACCACATGAGCAAGCAGCTTGCTGCCAGGTATCTTCTCTATTTGGATTAATTCCTCCCTTGTTTCTTGCAAATATGTTATATGATTGAGTTGTCCTACATCCAGATTGAAACCCTTTTCTTTTTCCTGGGTGTGTTTGTCTTGAGTCAGAAGGGGATAGTTGAATTTCCAAGCGTCTCTCTGCCATGGCTGGTATTGGGATCTAAAATTCCCTCTTACAGCACATCTGTGCCGAAGGAGCTCTCTCAGAAAGCAGATGGATTTTCTTCTGAACTAGCTTTGATTTTGATTTTGACAATTTTTTATATCCCACTCTTCCTCCAAGGAGCCCAGAGCGATGTACTACATACTTAAGTTTCTCCTCACAACAACCCTGTGAAGTAGGTTAGGCTGAGAGAGAAGTGACTGGCCCAGAGTCACCCAGCAAGTATCATGGATGAATGGAGATTTGAACTCGGGTCTCCCCAGTCCTAGTCCAGCACTCTAACCACTACACCACACTGGCTCTCTCACTCTCTCCCACTAATCAGGCACAGAGCATCTGCGCCCCTAGTTCACCGTGACTGTCTTCTCCCCCCACCCCACCTTTTTTGCCTGCCTGCCCCCACTCACCTTCTCCCCATCTGTCGTCTTATCCCCCCACCTGCCCTCTTGTAGCTGCCCTCTTTTTGTTGTTCCCCACCCACTGCCTGCCCTCATCTCCTTCTTTTGTGCCACCCACCCTGCTTTCTGACTGCCCACCTGCTGGCTGGCCAGCCAACTGCCAGTCATGGCTGCCCGGCCGCCCAGCCACCGGTCATGGATGCTTGGCTGCCCACTTGCTGGTCACGGCTGCTCGGCTACCTGCCACATTTTTTTTCTGGCCGGACACCACCTCCGCCGCCACATTCTTTCTCTGGCCCAGTGGCTATCCCGCAGTTCTCCGAACTCTCGTGAGAGCTGCCACAGATGGGATTAGCCATGGGTACATCTTAGAGAAATACATTTAAAGAAGATGCTCACCAGATAGGCTTATAATGTAATTACCAAGCCTATTCCAAACTGAGTTAAGCAAAAGTGGACCGTCATGCAGACTAAGGTAGCACTATTTCAGACTTAGGACTTGACCGGGATACACTGATTGACATGATGAGGAAAATTACTCAAAGTAGTCCCACTGAAATTAAAAAGACAAATTCGGCATTGCCTAGCTTTTAATTTCAATGGGATTTCCCTCCTCATGTCAACCACTTGCCATAAAAGTTGGCCATCACTGAGTGAGATATAGCACGAACTGGAGTGAAAACATTGACTTCAGTGTGTTGCAAAACTCTCATTCCATACAGTGATGTGACTAGGAAAATGATAGCGTTATGGGTTGTAATGTATACATGTTAGAAGGTTTTGTCCTTTAAGCATGAGTGATGTTCTGGAACAACTGTAATGGATACAGTGATGCAGTTCTAATCAAGTTGTGTTTTTTTTTAAAAAAAAAAAACCACTTACTCCTTTGTGAGGCTTTGTCATTCTGTTTCTATACAAAAGAAAACTTCCAGATCCAGGATGCTGACTCATATAAAATTATATGACAGCTCAAAAGAAGCAAATAATGATGCAATCACTTAATTACAGGGTTTAGATGGGAAGTACATGAAAATACACAAAAGCTACTATACACAAATGAAGTTTTGTACAGTGCATGAATGAGGCACTGTACTCTGAGGTAGGTCCCACTAGAGAGATGGGGATCATTGCTAGGGAAAGCAAAAGCTCTTTCTGGAATGCTCCCAGGACAGAGCCAAAGGAAAGAGTATTTCGCCACCACTGTGACCTGCATTACCAATGCATGTGACTACCCTGGCTGTTACATTATGATTTTCCTTCCTTCTACACATGGTCGCTCTTTGTTCATGACAAACTGATCCATCTTCTAAGAACAGTCTCCTCATGCCTCCTCCTAGAAGGCCAAGTGGAGGCATGCAAAATCAAAAGTAATGCTAGTGGAGGATATCAGATGACCTCATGTGGGAAGTTGTCATGGGCAGAAGGGAAAACTCAGTCACAGCAAACGGAACAGCTGCATCCTGCAACAAACTGGTAAACCAATGAGGTGAAGTGTCCCACTGTTTGTTGGGGATGGTTATCAAGAGGTTAGTTGAGGAACCTATGTAATATGAGCTGAGGACATTTTTGGTAAGTACCTGATATTGATTCTGATATTAAAAACTGCTCTGTCCTTGTAGCTGATCCTGATGCAACGTCTACCTCTTCCAAAAGAGATAGGCTTATGGCTCTTGAACAAGTATTTCTGGTTGTACAGTGGTGCAGAATGTACAGTGGTTGCACAATGCCAGGAGGCATTGGCTGGCATCCAGACTAAGTTGCTCAGTAGTGCTACTTGGGGGTTACTCTAAAGGACTACTTAATTTAAGTAGAACACTGGAGGGGTAATTTATTCTGGATGTCAGCCATGGTTTTTCTTGCTGATCATTGTTTATGAGATTGTTGTTTGTAAGATTTTAAAACAGTATTCCATTATTATTGGGTATATAATAAACTAGCTGGGCCAGGCGCAGAGCATCTGCACCTCTAGTTCTCCCCACCTGGCCATTTCCTTCCTCCCCCCCTCCCCCCGCCTGACGACATCGTAGATTTCTCCCAACAGCCCCCCGTCTGCCCCTTCCTGCCCAGCAACTTGCCCCCTTTGCCATTTCCTTCCTTCTCCTTGCCTGCCTGCCTCCGCCACTGTTTCCTCTCCACCCGCCTGCCTCCACTGCAATTTCCCCTCCGCCCGCCCACCTCCACCACAGTTCCCTCCCAGTCCCCGCCCGCCCACCTCCGCTGCCTCCTCCCCGCCCGCCTCCGCTGCCATTGCCTCCTCGTTCTCCTGCCATCTGGTGCTGTTGTTTGCCCGCCTGCTGCCGCCATTAACTCCCAGCCCACCAGTCGGCTTCCCACCCCCGTCACTATCATCCCCGTCACTATCCAGCAGCTCTCCGAACTCTCACAAGAGCTGCCACACATGGGATTAGCGACAGGTACGTCTAAGAGAAATAAATATATAGACAATGAACATTTTTATGTTTTCTCCTGCAGTGGCCTCAAAGCTTTCTTTCTTGCTTTCTTGCTTTGACATATTATATACCACCCTTCCAAAAATGGCCCAGGGTGGTTTCCTACTTTCTCCTACTGGAAGAGGAGGAAGAAGAAAGCTTCCCATGTTTTAGTCAAACAACTGGGTCCCTCCTAGGAATATCGCTGCCATATACTGAGTCAGACCATTGGTCCATCTAGCTCAGTATTGTCTACACAGACTGGCAGCAGCTTCTCCAAGATAACAGGCAGGAGTGTCTCTCAGCCCTATTTGGAGATGCCAGAGAGGGAACGTTGAACCTTCTGCAGGCAAGCATGCAGATGCTCCTCCCAGAGTGGCCCCATTTCCTGAGGGGAATATCTTACAGTGCTCACATGTAGTCTCCCAGTTAAATGCAAACCAGAGTGAGCCCTGCTCAGCAAGTGGACAACTGATGCTTGCTACGACAAGACCAGCTCTCATCCCAGGTCTCCTCCTACCTCCCCCTTTTTTTCTTATGATCAGCTTCTCTATAAGCTAAGGCCAAGATAGAGCATTACCAAATCACTACTTTTTATTTTGTGTTAGTTAAATTCAAAGAAGTTCAACTAGTTGTCTTCTTTCGTTAAGTAGGTACACTATGATGATGCTTGAAAACTTCTGCATTGCATCAGGAACTGCATCAACCACAAATGAGGACTGAATTTATGGATACTAGCAGATGCAGTAAATCAGTGTACTTCTCTCTGTCGACTACATGTAGCTGTCTTTTTTATGCATCCCTTTCCTACAGAAACCAATTAGTTGCAATCCGGTAGTTTGATCAGAAGAAAATGCCTGCATTCCTCCAACCAAGTATGCCTCTTATCATTTCTCTGAGGGATTTCGACAGGTACTCACCAACTCGCTTTCTGTGTGTTCAATATCTGAATCATGAAGATGAAATAGATTTTTTAAAAATATATACAGTATCTTGAAGTGATTCTGTACCTGCCAAAGAGTTTTTCCAGCATTCCTTGTAAGAACTTCCTGTTCCATTTTTCAGTGAAGAATTTGCCCAAAATTCCTTTTTGTTACAGGGGTCACATTCCTCATGTTGACACAATCCATTT
The DNA here is from genome assembly GCF_027244095.1 of Hemicordylus capensis. Lineage (NCBI taxonomy): Eukaryota > Metazoa > Chordata > Lepidosauria > Squamata > Cordylidae > Hemicordylus > Hemicordylus capensis. The sequence goes on along the minus strand of NC_069657.1, from coordinate 180,742,657 downwards.
TCACTGATCAAATGCAGGTAGACAAAGAATTGTGTCTGGGGATGACAAGGCAACTCAGACAGCTTATCAGCATCTCATCTTGCAGCAGGCTCATTGTCTGAGTTCTTTGCCAGGAAAAGGGGATATTATATATTTCTTTTGACAATTTTTTTCAGCAGCTTTCCAATCCAGTCCAAGAACTCTTGTCTCAAAAGAAGGAGGAACGCAGGATCTGTCCAGGTGCCTCACACTCCATCCCAGCCACTTCTGATTATTTAGGCTGACAACATTTGGCTAAAATTCTAATAGGGGTCAAAGCAAGATAATGATATTAGCAGAAACTGATGTGCAATGCTAAATTTATTTAGCCGTTCCTAATTCTCATTTCAGGTGTTGTCATGACCATGGTTATATAATATGGGTCGCCCCTGTCTGTTGATTTGCTATATGAGGGCAAAGAAGACAGAAGCCCTATATGCACATACAACCTGCTTACAGTGTGCACACATATAGATCTGTAAGCACACATTACATTGAACACATGTATAGTACTGCACTTCCTATCTGCAACCTGTATTTGAGGGACCTGCACCTAGGTTCTCTTTTAAAATGAACTCTTGTGCATTCTTTCAAGACATTGTACGTGTGCAGAAACACCTGAATGCATGTGTGACATAATGTCTGAACAGGGCTAGAGACAGAGCTCTAAAGGTGTTGCCAGCTTCACAATGGGCCCCATACAAACATAGCCTAACCCAAGATAAATCTGCCTTTTCACTGTGTTTCCTGTTCCTAAAGGTCTATTTTGTGTTAATAAACAAATACATGTTGAAATTTCATTCACCAGGGGAAACTTAGGGAGGCCTACTTTACAGATCCATGCTTAGAACTGCAGCTTCTAGTTTCTACTTCCTTTTTTATTTATTATTCTTTATTTATTCAATTTCTATACCCATCTTCCAAAACTGGCTCAGGGCGGTTTACACAGAGAAATAATAAATAAATAAGATAGCTCCCTGTCCCCAAAGGGCTCACAATCTAAAAGAAACACGATAGACACCAGCAACAGTCACTGGAGGTACTGTGCTGGGGGTGGATAGGGCTGGTTACTCTCCCCCTGCTAAATAAAGAGAATCACCACATTAAAAGATGCCTCTTTGCCAAGTTAGCAGGGGTTTTGTTAGGTTTTATTAGGATTTTTATTGTTAAAAAAATATAGATAGATCAAAAACTGGCCCACCTAACCACTCTAATGCTAAAAGTGGGGAAAACAGAGATAAGAGGGAAAGCCCTGGAAACACAAATAGGCCAAATGCAGACATTACAGGAAACTGGAGGTCCCTTCACCTCCAATTTCCTGGGACGCACATCCAAATTCAGGAAACCAGAGCTGAAGAGAAAAAGAGACCCACGGTTTCCCTCCCTAAATTTTGGGCACCTTCAACTCCGGTTCTGTGGTGCCAGCATTATAACTGAATGCTGGCACCACAGTTTCAGCTCCACAGAACCAGAGTTGAGGGAGGAACTCTGGCCTGATTGGCTCTGCAGGCTGTCCTTCTGTCCAGAAGGAAGCCCACACAGCCAGCTCCCCCGCCTCTCTGCAGTCTCGCTGACTGCAGAGAGACTGCTCTCCAGTATGTCTGAATGTGGACAGGAGAATGGGAGTAGGGGGTAGTGTTATGTCTGAAGGCAGCCATTTAGGGCTGATACTACTAGAAGGAGAGAGTCCATCTCAGATGGCAGATACCAGACTACCTTTAAAGGGCAGCAAATTATCTCTGTGTGGAGATGTTTAGATATGGAGAGAGCAAGACGTTTATTATAATTTTGTTACTATATTGTTACCGCCTTGGGGAAATGCCATCTGAACTATCTGCTTCAGGCACCAAAATATCTTGGGCCAAATAAACAGAAGCACACCCAAAGACAGGTGCACACATACAGATGTACAGAGACAAAGAGATCCAATTAAGGTACATGCATATGGTGGTACACATCCAATTGCCACAATCCACAGACTTGTGACTTCGTCCTACACAGACTCCCCTTGAGTCCACACAGTAGCGGCAGGTCCAGTAAGAGCTATACAGTAGACAGAGCTGGAGCAATGACATATGCATGCAGGAAAGGTACCTTGGTCCCCATCTCTAGGGCCCTGCTTTGTTCACTTTCCACACTTCTGGTTTAGCATACAAATGCTAAACAGAGAGTCTGGGAATGAACTGCCTAGATGTTCCATTATTCAGAGGGAGAGAAAGGCAAGCAGGCGTGAAGAAGCAAAGAACAAGAAAGGTACAGGCTGATGAATGTTTTAAAAATAAGTATTGTCTGACAATGGGAGATTGTTACTAATGAGAACAACTTGGCTATTATCTGTTTCAATTACTCTGTGTCTGCCTAGAAGTAAATTAGCACAGGAGATTCCAGGAATGCCTTCCCGTGATTTAGGGTCCTCATATACGGTTAGCAGTGGCCCAGCTGGCAAAACAAAACCATATAAATATTTTTATACACACACACACACACACACTCTTACTTTGTTATTAAAACCCTAGTTCTCACTGAGGTGGTAAACCAGTGGTTGGACAATGCCACTTCAGATTTCGAGTGTCAACTTATGTTACAGAGGGCTGCTCCTTACATTAAAAAAGCGGGGGGGGGGGGGCTGGGTTTTCCATACAAAACATGCTTCTATGTGTCTGGGATATCTTGTACAGAGGAGTATTAAGTCATGTAAAACCTCACCTGCAGGCCAAAGTGGCATGACTGAAATAGGTTTGCCACCTCAGGAAGAACTGGACCTGAGGATGTATGCCTGGGCTTGTGGTTACTTGGTCAATGACTGACTTTCTCACCAATATATGCCACAATGGGTTATTCTAGCCCTACACAGGGGCATAGCTAGGGGAGAAGGGCCCTGTGTTTGCCTCAATGTCCGGAGGCCCCTCAGAGTGTGGGAGATAATGAAGAAAATAGCAAGCGGTAGAGCTGGGGGGCCCTCAGGGGCAGGGGGCCCAGGTTCTTTGAACCCATGCACTCAATTATAGTTATACCCCTGGCCCTACAGCTAGAGATATAAAATGTTGCATCTGTGTTCAGCATTCTAGGACATGAGGAATATGGAGAGGCACAAGGCTACTGAGTAGATGTGCAACATTGAGCTGTGACAACTAACTCCCCAGCCCTGCTTCCTAGAACCCTGCAGAGCAGAAGTAAAGCAGCCCTGTCCCCATAACCAAGGAGAGGAGAGATGTTTCTTTCCTACCCTGAGCGTGTTTGGAGGGCAGATCATTTCTTGGTGCTCAGTATTTCTACTTCCTCGAACACCAGGGCATGGTATCTCCACCTCTGTGCTAGGGATGGGCAGAATCAGTTTGATTGTGAACTGGACTGCCGCAAACCCAGCTGGTTTGAGCGGTTTGATGGTGAACTGCTTTGAACAGGTTTGAACTGGTTCATCAAACCAACCAGCCCAGCCAATCAGTTTGACCGAACCAGTTTGCATACCTGTGGTTCAGTCTGAATTCGGACCGAACTGCGCCAAATGATCCATGCACACCCCTACTCTGTGTCATCAGAGATGCACTGCCATTCCGGCATGCTACTCCAGCCAAGAGGGATGGTGGGATAGGGCATTACTGTGATTTAGAGTCTGGAGTTGTATTATACTGGAAGAGATAGTGACTCTGCTTTAATAACTGGACCTGGCAAGGACTTATTGAATGGCAGAGTATCATTATGTGGAATCTATTGAACTTGGAACCATGGTGGAAGAAAGAAAAATAGAAAGACTATTTTGAACTCCTTTTAAAAGCCAGTCTTATCTTTAACCACCTTTCTGCCTGGTTACCACTGATGAATATGGCTCCAGGAGTTATTAAATAAGTTTGGTAATCAGTCCTAGTTATCTTTCCTAGATAAATCCTGGTTTATCAGAGAAGTACCCCGCTAACCTGGCAAACAGGCACCTTTTAACATGGTGATTCTTGTTATTTAGCAGGGGGAGAGTAACTGGCCCTATCCACCCCCAGCACAGTACCTCCAGTGACTGTTGCTAGTGTCTATCTTGTGTTTCATTCTAGATTGTGAGCCCTTTGGGGACAGGGATCCATCTTATTTATTTATTATTTCTCTGTGTAAACCACCCTGAGCCATTTTTGGAAGGGTGGTATAGAAATCGAATAAATAAAAATAAATAATAAATAAAATAATAAAGTGTGACCAGGATTGTCCTGAAATTCTGCATTCATACAATCAGCTCCCCTGGGCTCACTAATCCTGATTAACCTTTTAACTAAGATGCTTGTGATTGTGTGAATGCAACCACAATTTAGTTAGTTAAAATATTCCTACCCCACCCTTCAGTCTTCCTGGGGTAGCTGACAACAATAAGATAAAACCATGAAAAGAGTGGAAAATTTGTTTTTGTTTTGTACTGTTGATTTTATTGTTTTAGTTTTTGACATTGTAAGCCACCCGGAAAGTATTTTGTGTAGAAAGACTATTTCTTTGGTCAAAATTATATAAATTACACAAAGACCCAGCAGACCATTCTGGAGTTTATTTTCTGTGTGAATCTGGTGTTTACTCTGTCAACAAAAGCACCAAAGCAAATTCCACCTTCAGTGAAAACACAAATGCAGCCCACAACTGACCACCTCTGTCCTAATAAACAATTACACCAACATCACCCATGTAACAATGAGGGACCTCCCCATCACCCCAGAGATTGTTCAGCTAACTTAAAATTAGGCATGCATTTTATCAGTTAATTGTTTAAAGACATTTCTCTGCAAATCACTCAAATAATTATGGTTGCTTTATCTTTCTCCAGGGAAACACCATGTCCAGAGCCAAGAAAACAGAGTGAATGAAAGAGAAAGAGAGAGATTGGGTGGTTCTACCTAATTAGGCAACTGGTATCTAATTAAATGCATACACACTGCAGCAGTGTCTCAGGGTAGTTGTTTGATTGTGAAATGAGTTTTCAGATCTTTAGTCACACAGTCAGATTCTATCACAAGGCAAAGAGATCAGATTTTCCTTTCAAAACCATGGTTGTTCGAATAAAAGAATAGGGATTTTCCATACAGATGCAGACAGAAAACTTCATATACTCAAAATGGCCTTGCAGCCATACATCATCTTCAGTAAGAAGACTGAATCTATAAATATGTAAGAATGATCATGCGTACTGGAATCATATGTAGCATACATCACATTACTCTTTGGTTCTGATCCTGCTGGCAAATTGCCACTTAAGTTAGTGGCAGGGGTGGGTGGGAATCAGATTACATCTACTCAGCATTTACCATTCCTCTCAGATGGGGAGGGGGGTATATCAAGGATATTTCTTGCTTTGTTCTCAATATATATGGGATTATAGCTAACCATGGGATGTAATTGATAGGAGTAATGTTTATTGACAGGAGAGATGGTTTAGAACTGAATTAGTTGGATCTGGTTTGATATTAATTACTGTGGCTGACCCTCCTGGGTGTCCCACTGGTCTCAAATATTCATGTGGTAGCTATGTGGGAGAAAACGGGTCTTGTGGTAGCAAGCATGCATTGTCCCCTTTGGTAAGCAGGGTCCACCCTGGTTTGCATTTGAAAGGGAGACTACATATGTGAGCACTGTAAGATATTTCCCTAAAGGGATGGGGCCACTCTGGAAAGAACAGCATTTAGAAGCTTCCAAGTTCCCTCCCTGGCATCTCGAGATAGGGCTGAAAGAGACTCTTCTTATAACCTTGGAGAAGCTGTTGCCAGACTGTGTAGACAATACTGAATTGGTTGGAGCAATGGTCTGACTCGGCAGAAGGCAGCTTCTTGTGTTCCTATGACTAATGCTGCACTTGCACAACTAAATTGTGCTAGAGCAAGGATGTTGCACGAGCCAGATGTGCCAAGTCAGAGGCTTGCATACCAGACTAGTGTTGTGCTAGCAACAACGTGCACAACCTACCAGAAGTTGATGCCATCCTGTTCCGTTGTCCTTTGAGCATCCGCTCAGTTATGCCACCTTCTTGCATATGTACACCTTTGTTCATTCCACTAGGACAATGTTAGTCTGGATGTCACCCTGAGTTTCTATACATTATGTGATTATAACTGTTGTTTTATTCTTACGTAAACCACTCTGATTTAAGCAAAATGTACACAAAAGTCTCAAATGAATAAATTATAAGGCTGTTCACACTATTTATTTGTCTGTTTGTTTGTTTGTTTGATTTGATTTATATACTGCCCTTCCAAAAATGGCTCAGGGCTGTTTAAATAAAAAACACTAGCCGCTCTCCCCGGGCTTGTGCAGCCCTACCAGGATAGGACTGCTCGTGTAAAGCAACAGGATCAGAACCAATCCCAGCGCTGCCCTGATGGGTAGTCCAAGGTTCCCCCCAAGGTTTTTACCCAGGCAGAAGGGCATGAGCGTGCCCTTCTCACTGAGTCCCCGGTCGAGTGGTTGTGCCCAGGCAGCCTGCAGCCCAAACACACACGTTGCTGGGTGCCTAGAATGCCTGACTGAGGGGGAAATTCCTCAATGCACTGTGCCAGGAGCATTTTGTGGCGAGTGACAGAGCAAACTGGAGAGGGTGATCATGAGCACCCTCCCCAGAAAGATCATATGCATGACCTCACTGTCTTTCAAGTATCATAGGTATTAAGATACGTGTATCTGTGATATTGCAAAGAGATACGTAGCAGTCTGGTGTGTCCCCCGCCAATTATTGGCTAGTGACTTATTGACTAAAAGCACATACAAAGGTATTTTACACAAGCATCTGGGTAGTTTTTTTTGGGGGGGGGCAGGGAGAGTGATCTCCTACCCTATTCCTGACAGATGAACAGAGCCTCCATTTGGCTTTGCAAACCGTGCACCCAGACAGACATGGCAGCCATAATCTTCAGTATGGAAAAAGGGAGATGGGCCCTCCAAAGATCAAGGGAGGTCTCCCAGAATGCATTGCACTCACAGAAGAGAGGCATTCCTCAGTGCACAAGCAGCTCTCCTCTGCTTAACCCCTCTAGCTGCAATACGCTATGACAAACATGGCAGCCAGCTGTCGAGAGCTGCCGAGATGGGAAAGCGCCACAAACACTGAGGTAGGAAAGCTCCTCTTTTCATCCTACCTCAGTAAAAACTCAGGTGCAGGATCTGGGCTACCCATATTTGAGTGAGCTAAACTGGAGGGCTTCTTGTGCATTCTCACATGTAGTAGTAGCTGAGTTTGCTGCCTCCTACCCTCCAATTCTTGGTCGTGTTAATGGGCTCACAGAGTGTTTTATATATGTCCCTGGGTTCCACCGAAAGAAAACTCATGCATCTCCCTCATGTAGAGATCTGTGTGTTTCTAATATGGGGAAAACCTGGGTGTCTCCCTATGAGAGGCAGGTGAGTGAGTTTGCTCTTTACATAGAACCCCAAACTATATTTAGGAGTTGGTCCATAAAGATGTGTGCCTCCTTTTTTGCAGCTTCTACATAATGCGTAAAGTGGCTCTAAGAAAAGCATTGCTTTATGAAAAGCAATGCTAGAATTAGCATTGTCTTTACTTCAGAACAGATGCCTTATTCTTCTGACATTTCTAGCCTACATAGTGTCAAGATTCAAGCCAGCAACTTCTCTAGAACTGTTTACGTTAGGTGCATCAAGAAGGGATTTGTCTATGCACCATTTAGCTCTAACCTGAGGGCAGACATGCAGGAAGACCAGCCACACCAACCTAAAATGCCTCCTTGTGCTAATAGGGCTGAATGAGTCAGGTGATACTCCCTGGCGATACTACCTGACCACTATAAAGACTTCCAGGTCAGGATGGCAGATTGTTCTGAGCAAGTAGGAGATCTGTCCTTGTCGTATACAATACTTTTGTTTTTGTTTTGCTCAATTTCTGTCTTTGCCTTTGTTGCATAGGAGCTGGGTCTGCCACAGGGCTGACTGCCCACTTTTATGAGAATGCCTGGTTGGCTGTTCATGCATAGGCACTTCCTATGCTATGACAGTGCCAAACTGAGAGCGTACAAAACCACTGATTGGTTTTCCCCTCACTCTGTAAGACATTCACAGGAATGTCTCATGTTCTCACTCACAGAAGCTACTCTTAGTGGTCTGGAGGCCAAAAGTGTCCCATTAAACACATGGGGAGTCTGGAAATAAGGGCTTGAGCATTTGGGAAACATGAGCTCAAATATGGATCCATGGTATTCCACACAAAACCCAATGAAACCTATAAGTTAAATTAAAGTGTGGAATATCTCACACATAACTCTCTGGGAGGAAAGCTGGTCTTGTGGTAGCAAGCATGACTTGTCCCCATAGCTAAGCAGGGTCTGTCCTGGTTGCATCTGAATGGGAGACTTGATGTGTGAGCACTGCAAGATATTCCCCTCAGAGGATGAAGCTGCTCTGGGAAGAGCAGAAGGTTTCAAGTTCCCTCCCTGACTTCTCAAAGATAGGGCTGAGAGAGAGTCCTGCCTGCAACCTTGGAGAAGCCGCTGCCAGTCTGTGAAGACAATACTGAGCTAGATAGACCAATGGTCTGTCTCAGTATGTGGCATTTTCCTATGTTCCTAACCGGGGGGGGGTCCCATTCTTTTATTTGAGAGGAAAATATTATTTGATTACAATTCTATAGAACCATTAGAAGCTCAATAAAATTATTTTGTGTGCTGAAACCATCCCACAGAGTGCTAGTTGAGTACCCCCTGCTGCAAGTTATGGATGTGTATCCCAAGCAAGCATTTCCATGTACTGGTTTGGATGTTACTCTGACCAGCTCTCACAAACTTATGGGATAAGAATAGGAGCGTGCACTACCTAATCATATGGGAAGGTAGTTTGACTGCTACAAAGTTGTATTTGAATCACCACTATCACCCTGCGTGATTAGAATTAGAAAATGGCATCCTGAGCCATTTTTGGAAGGGTGGTATAGAAACTGAACAAACAAACAAACAAACTTGGCAATGGCACACTAGGTGGAAAGGAGATGTGCACACCTATGCATTCACAAGAGAGGGTCAAAGACAAGTACTATTTTTACCAGCCTACTATCTAAATCCACAGTGTGGGAAGAAGAGGGTCCTTAGTTCATGTCTTACTAACAGTAATTGTTCCTTTAAAAAAAAATAAGATGGATAAGTATGCAGGAGTATACATTGCATTTTTTTCAGCTGCTGTTTGGTGATACTAAGTGGAAAGAGGGGAGCCGATTACAAAATGATGGTGCCATAAGGCTGGTCCTGCTCAGTGACCTATAATAGTTTGCACATGTTTGATTGTTTTAAGACTTTTAAAGCTCACTTAGCAACACCAGGGTAGATGATTTCCTCAGTCTGACCAAGAAGCAGCATCTGAATGAGGCCTGCCCCAGTGCAGGGAGGAAGTGCATTCATTTTTCCCCACCCTAGCATAGATGTAAGGAATCATTTTATTGGTACTAACATTTGTATAGGGCCCCAAATCATTTTTAATTAGTGAATCATTCAAAATGAGCAGTTTAAAACAGGGATTGGGCCATAGCTCAGTGGTGGAGCCCATGCTTTGAATGCAGGTCCCAGGTTTGTGTCTGGGAAGGGCTGGGAAAGATTCCCTCTGAAATTACAGAGAGCTGCTGGACAATACTGAACTAGATGGACCAATGGTCTGACTCAGTAGCTGGCTGCTACTGAGAGCCCATTGGGGAGGGGGCTCTCGTTGGGGGAGGGGGCTTTCTGGGAGCCCATTGGGGGAGTGACCCAGAATCCCTTTTACTTCCCCTTCTCTGCATGTGATACTATGTCATATTGCATTGAGCAGCTGCACATACCATAAAGGTGATGGAGTGATTGACATTTCACCGCAGCACCTACTCTCATCCCAAGTGACAATGCCTTATTAAAATGGGACACTGCTCCTGATGCTGTGTCTCTTGAAAGAAAGGAAGAAAGAACTCTGCCAGTTCTAATTATTGATCCTCCGTCATGCACCCATTTAGTGTTTGTAGCTGCTTGCAGTGTCTCTTGTTCTTTTTCCTCCTCACTTGACTGCCAGACACTCTCAGACGTAACTAGGTGTCGGGCCGCATTAGCATCTGAAAATGTGCTGCCTATTTTTGTGGCATTCACTGTGTGACATGTGGGACTAGAAACTCAATCTCTCGAACTGCAATGATGCATGCCAAAGCACCATTTCAGTTTATGCATTTTTCCGCTACATTGTGATTCTAAATTCCATCATGTAGAAATTCCTTCAGAGACAGTGGTGTTCTTGCGGCTGGCTCAGAGATGTGCTTTATGTTCCCGCTAATTTCATCTTTCTGTGAGTGTTATACTAAAATTATGCCCGCCCCTGCCCCCTCAAACACACACCTTTCTCCACACACTATCCTCCTATCCTATTCACCCATTCATCTGCCAATCCCCAGCCAAAGCTTGCAGTCTGTGCACACTGCAATTGCATTCCACTATCAGCAAGCGGCAGCTAGGAACAGGAGTGGCTCACACAATGCTGATAGTGTGAGGCTTTATTGGTGTAAAAGCTTTATAGTGGTCTGCGCACATGTAAAGCTTACAAACTTAGCAACAGCACAGATGATGTCATCAGTCTGCATGTACACAGCATCTGCCATATGCAAACTAGACCTTGCCCTCAACTGTTGCCCCTCAGCAAGCAGCCTTGAATTAAACAAGGATCCTCTAACACAGGCTATAGATCACCAGTGAAGGGAGGGAACTGCAGCTAACAATCCACATGGGCTACGATTGCCAGTCTCTCACCTAAAGAACTGTCACATATCTGTTATATCGTCAGGAATAATCCTGCAGGAACCATGTTGGTGAGGACAATTGCAGGAGACTTGCCAGGAGGGACGGAGATGGTTGAGGAGCATACAGATCGCGTAACCATGTGGAATCGAGCAGCTCCCATGATGTTAGATGTGTGCGCTAATGGAGCCACAGATTGCTGTAACCAGAGGCATGTAAATACAGTACTTCCCAGTGAGTCAAATAGGCCCCAGCGGATCGGAGTTATTATTCCTAGGTCAGTCAAAGCCTATATAAGTGAACCCACTGGGATGCTCTGTGTTTATATGTCCTACCCTACTATTGCCCAGTAAAATATGGAATATTTTCTTTGAGAAGGAATAAGGGCCTCCATGCTGCAGCTGCACTGATTTACACCAGCTGGCCCTTAAGTTTCAACTCAAGAGAAGGTGGAAACAGTGGAGAAGTCTATGGGAAAAGAACCAGAAAATCAGAAAAATATCAGAAAATCATTATTAGTGTCTGTTCAAAACTACAGATGATGATGGAGGAGGGGGACTGGATGTAATTATTGTAATTATTACCATGTGCAGCACCTAGGAATGCATATGTTAAGCAGCCTATAAATGGGATTGTTACCCAATTAACATGATAGATAGATAAATAAATAGCAACATTGTCATTTCTATGCACTTCAGAATAATACTAAGAACACCTTTTTGTGGAGACATTTGTTTTGCTGTCATAGGTTTACAGGTGCTTTTGTAGGCCGTGCCATCACCATCTTTATGGTGATTTCCTTTAGGTGGTTTGAAACTGGTTTTTATGTTATACCACCTTTTGTTAAAAAACCAGAACTGAAGAAAGAATTATGTTCACTCCTTTTGTTCACTAAGTGAAACAAGCCACAGACTAAAATAAGAGAGTGAAGGTTGGGTTTTTTAAAAACCAAAATATTGAATTAGAAAAATATTTTGAATGCATGGCTATCCCTGAAACTTAGTGAATTATTAAACAACCAAAAGGAAAATTATTATTATAAAAGTAGAGAAAGAACAAGCATGTTATTAGCTTTTGAAGAAATAGAAGCTGAAGTTCTGAATGATGTGAGCTTTAGCAACTGGAAACAGGAACTGGCGTTGTTGCCAGTGGGAGCCTATCAGAGAAGAGGAAGTCACTGGCTGACATCCTGAGTAATGAAGTGTATGTGTGAGGTTGCACTGGGAGCCCTCACACAACTCCCTCAGCTCTCTTGAGTGGACACTGTTGTGCTGCAGGGGAAACACTTGCAAGTGCTGCTTCTGCTCCAAAAGCTCTCTGCAAGATCAGAAATGCATTGCTGAGAGTCACCTATCCAACTACCCAACCGTAAGGGAGGGGGCATTATACCAATTCCAAAAGTCCAATGTTGAATCAGATCGTGTCAGATTTGATCTGACTTTTCTTTTTGCCACTGCACAGGCCTAGTGGTTATCCATATAGCCTATGACAGACGTTTGGAACTGACTTCGTCTCAAAGAGATGAGTATACTTAGATTATACTCAAAATATAAAAAGAAAGGAAAAACAGCAAAAATCACAAATATGCATTCACAAGTTGAAAGATCATTCTAAAATAATAAAATAAATAAAGAGAGATGGAAGAGAGACCACCAAGAACAAGAGAAGGTTAAAGGACTGGGTGCTTACAAAGGTCCATTCTGTACGATAACAAGTTTTTGAATCAGGAAATGAATCTGGAAAGCTGTTGTCAGAAAGTCCTTCTTGTTGTCCTATTTTATTAATAAAAGAAGAAACTCATGCCACTTCTGTACCAGATAGCTCAAATATATTCCCTAATGTCTGCACCTTTATAAAGGCTGGGATCCAACGACCACTACCCTCCATGCATGAAGAGTAAGGGCTCCATGTTCACACTGGGGAGTCCCTGATGAACTGTTTCTAACCATGGGAAGGCTCACCCCAGCCTTGGGGGACTTTTTGGAAACCATTGTGAGTGCTGATAGAAAGGGGACCATAGCAAAATAACCCTCCTGTGCTGATGGTTATTTTGTAAGACATCATTATAAAACAGCAGATGTTTATGTCTACAGTGGCAATGGTTTATGTCTAGAGTGGCAAGAGCTATCAAGGAGAAGTACACAAATATATTTTGAAGATGTATCTGAAGCTGCTAAACTAATTTTTGGTTTTAGCCAGATTATTACACTTCTATAATTCTCTAGATTTATCTGTAACAAGACAATAGTAGGAAAGTTATAGTAGGATAATTGCAGTCTTTCCCCCCTCTTCTGAATAATCAGTGTCTAGAATGGGGGAAGAAAGGTTACATTGTTTAAAAAAAAAAGTGTTTTCTGTTTCTTTTTGATAGAAGTTGGGATCACTTCAAATGCTTTGACAGGATAATATAAACTCACTAAGTCTTGTCTTTCTAAAGGGATTTGCTCATTGCTTTTGTCTTTCTGTACAAAGCTAGAACAGCCTATCCCAGAATAATAAAGCCCAATTGTATTCAATTGTGCCCTTGTGGATGTCTAATAGAAGGAGATGGAGAAGCTCAAATTAGCATTTATTATACTTCCTGTAAAATAATAAAGGCTTCTTCAGACTTATAATAAAGGCTTCTTCACTCTTTTCAAGGTGAAATTTTTACTAATACTGTAAAAGATTTTTTTTTTTTAAAAAAAATAGGTGTTCTGTGGAGAAATTGTTATAAACTAGGCCACCACATCCTCAAGGCCTGTGAACCATGGCCTCTCATTATGAGGGAGAGTCTGCATTTGAAGTAAGTTTCAAAGCCCTCATCACCATCTTTTCTCATTGGTTTCAAAAGTCTCATCTTTTAATTCCTCTCAAGCTTCCCCGGTTCAATATTTGACAGACAGATCCATGGAAGTGCTGGAAGTGCCTCCAACTGGAGCTTCTCCAGGCTGTGAACTTTACTGCGGAAGAAAGTGACTTACTTTGGGAAGAGGTCATACATGAGCAGATAATTACATTTAAGCGTGAATCAACATAATCAAGCAAAAATCATACTAAAGCTGGGGTTGTTCACATTTCAGATTTTTTATTAGAATTGGTGACAGTTCCTTGAGGTTTTTAAAGGCTGGGATTGTTCATACAGCATACTCCCCCTTCCTGTCTTTCCACCCCATTTTGGACCAGTAGGGTTAAGTGAGAAGGTGGGGCACCCTGCCTCCTCTTTCCTATTTGTGCTTTCACCTATGCGCCAGTGGGGAGGGAGCGAGTGTCTGAGTGTGCGAGGTAGATGGCTGGGTTTTTCTTTCCAACCTTTCTTCTTTTTAATTGCTTATCTCAGCGTTGTTATACAAGGGTGACTGCAGGGGGAGCAACTCCCTTCATTTTGAAACTCCCTTTTTTCCCAGTTAATTTTTTGTCCATTCTGTGATTTTTAGATTTTGTTCTACTTGATGAAACAGAGGCTGGTTCCCTCCTCCATGTATTCTACTCACAGCAAGATCTATTCTCCCCAGGGCTCTGTTCTGGGTGGCTCTGTTCCCTGTTTTCCTTTTCGCTCACAACAACTCTATTTGGTGATCTCTGCTGGCAGCAATGGCAGCTTCTGTTCTCCCAAGCTGGAGAAAACTGTTGGAAACGTGAAGAGGCCCTTCCGTCAGCTAGCCTTTTCATTGTCATCTCATCACAGCTGCCACCAGGGGTGTAGCTATAATTGAGCAGATGGGTTCAAAGAACCCGGGGCGGGGGAGCAGTTCCTAAAGCCCACTCCCTCAGCTCCACCCCTCCAATAATGGATTTCCTTCATTATGGCCCTCATTCCGAGGACCCACTGGGGAGAGGGGTGAACACAGGCCCCCTCTCCCCTGACTACATCCCTGGCTGCTGCCACCCCAACCTCCTCAGAGCTGCAGCAAGAGGAGCTAAGGAGCCCGGATTCAGGGCAGCTGCTGGAATAAACTCCCAGGCCTGCCTGCCCTGCATGGCTGGAAACAGCAGGGCCACAGGAGGAAGGAAGGAAGCAGCCCCAGGACCCCCAGAGTACACACAAGGAGAGAGAGAGAGAGAGAGAGAGAGAGAGAGAGAGAGAGAGAGAGAGAGAGAGATTGAGCCAGACTGCCCTGCCAAGACTTGCTCAGTTACACTCCACTGGCCAACCAGCTGGCTAGCTTCAAACCAGGCCAAGGATGGACTCCTGCCCTTCCAGGCAATGTGGCCACCGCCACCTGTGTGCCCACAGAACACACAGTGCCTTTTTGGAGAGGCACTTGGGGCCAGTGCGGCAGGCTGTGCAGCAGGGCCAGCAGAGTTCCAAACTTATTTTTAATTAATTTACCCATGACCTTGAGGCAGCATGGGTGATTCTGCAGAGCCACGAACCATTCTGCAATGCCAACATAACACTGTTGGACATTTAAGCTAATATCTGCAACTTTGCTTTTGAGAGTAATTTATCTGCAATTTATCTGCAATGCTATAGACCCTTTAGGGTTTTCAAAAGTGGAAACCTTTCTGTTTCTGCCCAGTATTCATGGAATAGCACGGAACCCTTTGTCACAAAGAATAACAGTATTTCATACTACCCCACACCCCACACCCCCCAAAAAAACCTTATAGAGGCTGGGAAAAGGCTTGGTGCAATCTATGCATGATGCAATTTTGAGTAAGGGGGGAAATGCAACTAACGAAATGCAACATGTAAGGCAACTGAGTTATTTGGTCTTCAAAGAACTTAAATTTCAACAAGCAGAATCCTGGAAGCCATTGTTCTGCTGAAAATGTCCTACCGTATTTTACGGACTATAAGATGCACTTTCTTCCTCGAAAAATATCCGCCAAAATTCAGGTGCGTCTTATACTCGTAACTGCGTCTTATACTTGTAAGCCTGCCCAACAGGTTCGGGGGGGGGGAGCTATCTCCCAGCAAAGCCTGTACCGATGCTAAAGGAGGGGGTTGGGGGTGACCCTCTATTAACCCCGTGCCGCCTGGGGACTGCCGCTCCAGCTCACCCTCCGCCGCTAGGGCCATGGACTCCTCCTCCTCCCCCAACGAGCTGGTGGCCTCTGAGGATCATGCTGCCGCAAAAGCTTCCAGCACCTGGGCCCTCCTGCGCTGCCGCTGGGCCCTCGCCTGGTCCGCGTCGGCCTTGAAGGCCGAGTCAAAATGGCAGCCGTCGCTGTGCGCGCCCGCATGCGCCGTGGCGACCTTTCTTCGAGGCGCCCACTCCCACAGTGGGGAGCGTCGCTGTGGATGGCCCTTCACCCGGGGGGGACGCAGTGGTCCTGGGCGCAGCTGAGGCATGCTTGGCAGCGGCCGCACTCACAACGGAGCAGTCCGCTTTCGCCGTTTGCGCCCTCGCTTTCTCTGTTCTGGGCCTAAGGCCCTGCAAACAAGGCACTCTGCTCTGCTCGATGGCAGAAGGAGGGAAAAGGACAGAGTGGGGTGCGGTGGGAGGGCTTGGAGGGGAGATGGAGGCGAGAGGAGAAAGAAAGCTCGAAAACAAAAGAGGTTTTTTTAAAAAAAATAGGGTCAGAAGCAAGGTTAAGGAGAAAACAAGGAGTGGAGTAGGAGCAATTGAAAGAGGACTTAACATTTTAATATGTTAAAACTCTGAAAAACTGGATTAAAATTAAGGTGTGTCTTATAGTCCATAGAGTCTTATAGTCCGTAAAATACGGTATTTGAAATGCTTCGTGTTCTTACAGAATGTTGTGCTTATCCTGCACACTGGAGGTGAAAGACCAGATGATGCTTTCAATGCCAATCAGTAGAATCACTTCACTCAATGAACTGCAGTGGTCCAAGTGCAATTCAGATCAGGTTCCATCAGCGTTATTCTCTATGACAACCTGCCAGCAGAAAAGAACCTGATGAATTTTCAGCAAGACACACTAACACTATTAAGCCAGAAAATGTCTCAGATACAGTAACCAACATTGTAAGTAACACAATCATGACTCCCTTGGATTTACTGGGAACCTTGCCATCGATATCAATGAAATCAACCCTATCAATCTGTTCTTTGCTTTCCAATTCATTTTTAGAGAATAATGAGAATGTTTACAAAATTCCCTTGAACAGGGATATCTTTGGCTCCAGAAACTATAAACACTATTTGCGAGGATATTATTCCACTGTTCATCCATATTAGGTTCAACTAGTTTTTCTTAGGTGCAGCTGTGTTTTTGTGTTCACTGATTCTGGCATGAGCATGACCGTGTTTATATTCCTTTCCAGTTACCCTTTCTGTGCTGCAGATATCACTGCTTTGTTATTTATAACCAGGAAACATTTACTGGATTTTACAACTAATTTTTACTGGAGTCTTGTGAGAATATATTCTATAAATGGAGCTAATCTCCATGAGCAATACTTGAGGATCTGCAGGTCCAAAGGTACACAATGGTTATGAATCCCCGAATCATACAAATCTATGGTGCAGTCACCTTTGGAATACTGTGTACAATTCTGGTCCCAATATCTCAAAATGAACTGGAATAGGTACAGAACCAAAATTATTAAGGGGCTAGTGCACCTCCTTATAGGGTTGTGCATTTTGTTTTGCTTTTCTGTTTTGTTTTTGGCCTGAATCCGAAACACCCCCATTTTGTTCTTTGTTTGAAATCAGCCAATCTGAAACACTCCAGTTTTGTTCTTTGTTCGAAATTGCAAAATCCCAATCCGAAATGTTTTGGATTTTTAAAAATGGCCCCAGGGCAAAACCAGTGGGTGGGGGTATTAGTGTCCAATGGGTGGAAGCTACCACCCGAATTTCAGAGGAATTGGGCAAAGGGCTGGTTTTTGGTGAATTTTTAAAGTTTAAGATTTTTCCCATAGGGAATAATGGAGGTTTCAGCAAAAGTATAGCTTCACATCAGGGAGAAAGGGGGTGGCCCAGAGCAGGGTAGGGTGGGTGGTAGTGCACAGTGGGGGCAAGGAAGCTGCCAGAATTATTTCAAAGGAATTGGGCAGAGGGCTGATTTTTAAAGATTTAATAGGGTTTGTGTGTCTTTAAGGTTTTTCCCCAAAGAGAATGGTGGAGGTTTCAGCAGCCCTATAACTGCACCTGGGGGGCACCAGGGTGGCCCAGAGCAAGTAGTGGTGTAGAGCACACAGGGTGCCCACCACCCCCATGGGTGGTACTGGGTTTTGTTGTTTCTGAGGTATTTTGAGTGTAGATTCTCTGGTAGCATGTGAAAGTGGATTCATGGTTTGTCGTTGAAAATCTCATATGCTACCAGATAATCTACACTCACAACACCTCAGAAACAACAGAGCCCAGCACCCCATGGGTTAGCAACCCATGGGGTGGTTGGCAACTATGTGCACTACACCATCACTTGCTCCCAGCCACCCAAGTGCCCCCAGGTGGAGTTATGGGTCTGCTGAAACTTCCATTATTCTCTATGGGGGGAAACCTTAAAGACCCGTAAACTTCAACAATTCCTAAGAAATCAGCCCTTTGCCCCATTCCTTTGGAATCTGGGTTGTGGCAGGCACTTCTTGGGGCACTGCCACCCAACCCACTGTTTTGCCCCGCATGCCCCCTGTCTGCCCTGGATCTGCCCCAAAGACATGTCAACTTCAGAAATTCTTTAAAAATCAGCTCTTTCCCCAATTCCTGTGGAATCTGGGTGGCAACAGACACCCATTGGGGCACTACCAGTTGACCCACTCTTCTTCCCCCAGAGCCCCCTTTCTGCCCTGAATCCACCCTAAATAACATCAACATCACACATCATCAACAACAGCAGAGCTTTGCAAAGAACCAGGCAGATTTCCAAAGGTCATGCATATCCACATCCGCCCCCCCCTCCCGAAATGCAATTGATCTAGACACAACAGTGTGGAACAACAACAATGAAATGCACACTGCCCCACGCAGTGTGCACACTGCCCCACTAGCCAATGAGTGTAAATTTTACCCTTAAATTTCCTTATAAGGAATAAGGAGGCAATTGCCAGCAGATCAGCCCATGCTTTTGCTGGCCAATCTGCAGGCTGGAAGGGCTGGAAATTCAAACAGATGTCAAAACTCAAAATAGAGATTGAAGGAGGAAGTCTTTTCGCAATTGCAAAATGGAATCCGAAACAGCCGAAAACAAAACATTTTGTATCCGAAACAGGGACATTTTGTTTCAGCTACAAAATTTTCTGTTTTAAGCATTGGGTGTTTTTAATTGGCTACAAAACAGCCAAAATGGCCTGTTTTCGGCACAAAACTTTTTTATCCGTAATGAAACGCACTCCCCTACCTCCTTATGAGATAAGAGGTTACAACATTTGGGGATTTTTAGTTTAGAAACAAAAAGCATCTAAGGGAAAGCATGATAACTTATAAAAGTATGCATGGTTAAGGGAGAGTGGATATAAGGACATTTTTCTCTATCTCTCACAACATTAGATCCAGGGGTTACCCAGGAAACTGATTGGCAACAAATTTATGATAGACAAAAGGATCAACCTTGGGCCTGATCCCGCCAGGCTCTTCTTATGTCCTTATGCCTACTCCATATAGAAATCTGAGCATCAATAGCTCCTTTCAAATATGTGGCTCATGGTTCTGCATGTTCAATGTACATGTGTGGGGTGGAGGTAGCACCAGACTCCGCCCCTGCTGTCAACACATTCCATTCCTACAATATGGCTCTGTACATAACAGCATGCAAAGCAAAAGTTCCTCGATCACATGGACAGGTAGGCTTGTACAGACACTGGCAGGTTACAGAATGAAATGCACGTTTTATTTATTCATTATTTATTTATTGATTGATCAAATTTGTACACCACACCAAACTTTCATCTCTGGGTGGTTAACAATAGTATAAAACAAATTAAAATATATACAAACCTTAAAACAATTTAAAAATCACCCACAAATTAAAACCTTAAAATGTTAAAGAACTGAAAAATCTTGGGTGAAGAGGTGGGTTTTCAAATGCTTTCTAAAAATTGTCAGAGATGGGGAGGATCGTATCTCAGTAGGGAGCACATTCTACAGTCTCGGGGCAGCAACCAAGAAAGCCCATCCCCGTAGGGCCACCAGCCGAGCTGGCAGCAATTGGAGACGGATCTCTCCGGACGACCTCAATGGGCGGTGGGGCTCATAATGAAGAAGACGTTCTCTTAGATACGCAGGGCCTAAGCCATTTAGGGCTTTATAAGTTATGACTAGCACTTTTTATTTTGCCCGGGAAACCTATTGGCAGCCAGTGTAACTCATATGGCAGAGAACAGAGCCTGCCATCCACACACTCCCCCATATGCATTCTGGAACAGGGTCCAGGAGGTTTTCCTGCCTTCGGTTATCATAAGGTAACCTCAAAACCGCTGCCTGTTCCCAAATGGCATGAAGCAACTCTGAAATCAGCCCTGGGCTTTTTCAGTGATGCTAAGTAAATTTGGAAAATCAGGAGGAAACCCACATTTCAGATAAGGGGGCTTGCTAGAAACTGCTAATGTTTTCAGAACCAAGGTGGCAGATTCAAGTCTGTACATTAGCATTAAAAAAACTCACGAAACCTCCCCCTACTTCTTACCTGATGCCTGGGGAGGTTTAAAATTTAAATATCCACTCTCCCCATACAGGCTGCTCCATCCACTCTCGCTGCGAGTGGTAAGCTAAGGAACCTAAGCTAAGGAACCTAACCCCATTTTTTGAGTTTGGCCAAGCATGCCAGTGTTGTGGTTTTTGCAAATGTTACCTCCACTATATTAGAGGGCCACCAGGATTTCATTTCTTGAACTTTCCGAGCAGTGTTACCTACGCAAAATGACTTTGCCCAGTCAATGACAGCCTTCACCTACTAGTCAAATATATATTTTTGCTAAATATTTGTTTAGACTGAGTCCTTAGTCAATATTCCTTTCTTGCACTTTTTAGCTTTATAATAAATCCACTTGACTTCAGACATCTAAGAACAACAACAACAAAAATCCACCATTAACTTGAAGTAAAGTTAAGTCTCTTGCCCGATGTTACATGGACTGTGAATGTAACTTTCAGAGACATATTGGGCTAATTTAGTGTGACAGCTTCCTGAGCTGACCTAAGACAACCTCTCAAGTGAGTTTCTTTTTTCAAAGACTTGAACTTTCAAGTTTTACTTTAACTGTGGTTTTCCGAATGTTCTGGAGTAATTTGGAGACTGGTGACCTATGAAACATGTAGAAGCAATTTTCCATTTCTCCTGCTTACATTGTGTTCAGATGGCAGTTTCCCCAGTTGCTGTAACACTAAGCCAGAAATAAGGGTAAAGTTCATCTTCGTCAGTGAAGAGGTTCCAAATAACATGGTGTTTGTTTTGTTTTTGAATGACAGCCTGTTTTGGACTTTGTCTGATCTTCGTAGACGTTGCTCTACTGTTTAGATGAGCTCCTATAGGTATGGGCATTGTCTTCCATATGTGTAGCTTCCATATTTCAAGGGCACTGAATCAGCATGCATGACACTGGCTGCTTTCAGATGTAACATGGAACCATGGGTCCAATGGACCCATGGTTCTGCTCTCTTCCCCCCGCCTTGCTCTTAAGGGGCTGCAATTAAGGGGCTGCTGAAACCTTCATTCCTCCCTATGGATAAACCTTAAAGATACTTGGGGGGTGCCGGGGTGGCCCAAAGCGAGTGGTGGTGTAGTGCACAGAGGGTGCCAACCACCCCCATGGGTTGCTAACCCATGGGGTACTGGGTTTTGTTGTTTCTGAGGTGTTCTGAGTGTAGATTCTCTGGTAGCATATGAGATTTTCAATGACAAACCATGAATCCACTCTCATTTGCTAACCTTAAGGACACAAAAATCACTTTAAAACCAGCCCTTTGCCCATTTCCTTTCAAATAATTCTGGTAGCTTCCTTGTTCTCCTTGGGCACTACCACCCACCACACTCTGCTCTAGGCCACCCCTTTGCCCCCGATGAGAAGCTATACATTTGCTGACACCTCCATGCTTCTTTATGGAGAAAAACCTTAAAGACGCGTAAACTTCAAAAATCACTTAAAAATCAGCCTTTTGCCCAATTCCTTTCAAATAATTCCTATAGCTTCCTTGCCCCCCTTGGGAACTACCACCCATTACACTCTGCACTAGGCCACCCCTTTCCCCCCGATGTGAAGCTATACATTTGCTGCAATCCTCATTAACCTCAATTCAAAAATATTTTAAAAATTCACCAATAATCGGAGAAGTGTACAATTGCCTTGGGATTTTGTGGGTGGTAGGAACCCCTGGGTGCCTACTACCTACCCCACCTTTGTGCCCCTAGGTGCTCCACAATAGTGGATAATGGGCTGGTTCAGGTCCCATTATAGCCTATGAGGAAAATAATTAAAAATATTTCAAATATTCATAAAAAATCGTAGGAGTGTCCGATTGCTTCGGGGTTTTGGTGGTTGTTGGCACCCATGGGAGCTCCACAATAGGGAATAATGGGCTGTTCAAGTCCCATTATACCCTATGGGAAAAATAAAAATAAATTTCAAAAATTCATTTTTAAAAAATCATACGAGTGTCCAATTGCTTTGGGGTTTGGGTGGTAGGTACCCATGGGTGCCAGCTACCACCCCATCCACTTTTGGAGGTTCAAACCAGTTTGAATCAGTTTGAACCAGTTCAAAGTGGTTCTAATTCAAACCGAACTGGGGGTGGGGTTTGAGCAAAACCCAAATCGAACCTTCCCCTCCTGGTTCAAACTCAGTTTGAATTCGAACCAAACCAAACCGGTTTTGTGCACATCCCTACCACTGTGTACAAAGCATTCCTAAAGAATATTGGCTGACATCCAGACTAGAGGTGTGCACAAAACCGGAAAACCTGGTTTGGCTCAAATTGAACCAGATTCAAGCTGAACCAGGTCCTGTTTGGGTTTTTTTGTACACTCAAACCAGGCCTGGTTCAATTCAAATCAAGCCCATTTTGAGTAGGCTTGAAGCTCTACTGGTAAAGCGGAAGGCGGGAGCAGGGGCTTCGGTAAAACTAGTTGGGGCAGGAGGGGGGTAATTTTTTACCTTAAAAGTCCTGCTGCTGGCCATGGCTGCAGTGATGGTTGTGGTGGCCGCTGGAGTGGGCGGGGTGACCGAGGTGTCTTCCTGCATACCTGCCAGAGTAGGTAGGGCCAGTTCAGGCCCAGTTCAGGCCTCTGCGTATGCATGGAGACCATTTTATTGACCTCCATGTATGTGCAGAGGCCTGAATCAGAACTGAACTGGGACTGAATTGGGCCCAAACTGACCCTGCCTGCTCTGGTGGGGGTAGGGGGAGCAGCCTCCACCAGCCCCACCCAACCCCTCTGCCACCCCCACAACATCCACTGCAGGTACATCCACCACAGATGGTGCTTTTAAAGTAAAAATATACTCCCCTCCTATCCCAACTAGTTTTAGCAAAGCCTCCTTCTCACCCCTTTACTGTTAAAGGGGCATCCTTACATAATTCTCCTTTACTAGTAAGTTCCAAGCTGGCGCAAACTGACCCAGGCCTAGTTTGGCACAAATTAGGACCAAACGGGGCCCAGTTCGGTTTGACATGAACCCTTCGATTCGAGCCAACTCAAACTCGAGCCTGGCTCCATTTGAGCCAGCTCACATACCCCTAATCCATACTGAGTAACTCAGTATTAGTATTCAGGAATTTCTCTAGCTACTCCTTCCCTTGTGATAGAAGACCTGTTCAGATGACAAACATGGTACACTGAATTGTCTGCAACATGTATGATTGCTTACGTGTATCTATTATTTATTTAAAATATTTCTGTACTGCTCAAAACTTATGTCTCTGGGCAGTTTAAAATTAAAATAATTTAAAACATCAAATCACTTATCAATTGAAATCACTTAAAACATTAAAAATATTTTAAACCCAGTATTAATTTTAAAGCTATAAATCTAATTAATGCATCATCACAGACAGAACACCCATTTCCTTATCTTTATATACGTGATTTTCCATTCCTCCACCATGAAGGGGTTGACCAGCTTCCAGGTGGACTTGTGTGGGTGTGGGCCTTCAGGCTCATGTTCAGCTTGGTCCACCTATGATGCTGGCCCTCACTCCAAGTGCTCCTCTATGACCTTTCTACCAATGGTGGCCAGTGAGGGTGGTGCTGGAGGGCGGGCAGCAAGAGGTACCTTTAAAAAGTGATCCCCAGCAAGCCGCTGTGAGCAGTGGTGGCTACTCTGGCACTCACCTGGATTCCGCTTGCTCAGAGGCCATTTGTGTAGTCAGCATGGCATTGCTACCAAGCAAATGGCCTGCATGCATGTGCATAGGCAGATGAGTGCTGGAGCCATAACAGCCTCCACTGCTCACAGCAGCTTGCAGGTGCTGCCAGTACTGGCAGTACCACCAGGGATCACTTCTTAAAGGTACCTCTCGCCACCCCCACCCACCCCCCAGAGCCACTCTCACCAGCCACCACTGCTTTCTTCATTAAATGGGCATAGATACCATCCATCCCCAGCCCTTGGGACTGAATCTCCATGCCAGGGACTGAACCTGGGACATTCTGCATGCAAAGCAGGTTCTCTACCAAAGAACTGTCTCTTTCATTGGGACACCATAACATTAAAGACGATGCAATCCCATACACAAATCATTACTACAAACTACAGTACTGTATCTCCATTTCCTTTTTAAAAATCTCAAGTCAGTTATCACCAAGAAAGAAGGCCTTGGTACCTCCAGGTAAAAGCAGAGGCGTAACTAGGGAAAACGGCGCCCGGGGCAAGCACTGAAATGGCGCCCCCCCTGCCCCCCCAACATACTACATTATACTTAGGTTTTTCCTCACAAGCGCCCGCCGCCAAGCCAGGCCACTGACTGGCCGCCAGGCACCAGCAAAGCAATGGGGGGGGGGCGCAGGCGGCGCGGAAGGGACCGCTCGTGGGGGAGGGGGTGCCGATGCGCTCCCTTGACTGCTGCAGCACTGCTGCACTGAGCAGGAAACATTTGTATTAACAAAAAAATTTAAATTTTTTTTTTTAAATTGTCATGGCGGCGCCCCCCACATGACCAGAAAAGATGGCACCCGGGTCACGTGCCCCCCCACCCCCCCTATAGTTACGCCTCTGGGTAAAAGAATCAGGTAGCAAGCGATGGGGAAAACTCTTGCCCATTGGGAGCCACTGCCTGTCCAAGTAGTCAGTCTTGAGCTAGATAAACCAAGGGCCTAACACAGGATAAGGCAGGTTCATATATTCATCCAAGGCAAGCAGCAACAAACCCATATTCCTCTTCTTGGAGGAAAGCTGGTCTTGTGGTAGCAAGCATGACCTGTCCCCTTGGCTAAGCAGGGTTCTCTCTGGTTGCATATAAATGGGAGACCACATGTGAGCACTGTAAGATATTCTGTTCAGGGGATGGAGCTGCTTTGGGAAGAACAGAAAGTTTCAAGTTCCCTCCCTGGCATCAAGATAGGGCTGAGAGAGATTCCTGCCTGAAACCTTGGAGAAATCACTGCCAGTCTGTGTAGACAATCCTGAGCTAGATAGACCAATGGTCTGACTTAGTATATGGCAGCTTCCTAGGTTCCTAGATATCAGTACAAGATAAGGATTGCTGCATGTACGTTGCACTCTTCTTTTGCCGAACAAAGAAAAGTAATCTGACAAAGGGCATCAAATCACCATGCACAGCTATCTCACGCCCACTTTTTTTGCCATGGTGGATGGTGGGGGAAGGGAGGCAAACACTCAATATGACAGAAGCACTCTGCCTAATTAACACCTTTTGCCTAATGCCATATCAAGCCTGCTGGTGGTGGTGGGAGAGATACTTTCACACGTTCTTATCAAATTAGGGCAAAAGCACTCCTAATGAGCTAAAATCAATTAGTTGCAGCAGTGAAATGGATTTATTGGTGCTGTCAGAGCAAATATATTTTGCATGGCAGTTTTGTGTACATAGAAGGAGATACTGCCATTTCTCCTTCAGTTAATGAGGAGCTTCTGCTTGAAGGTGCTAGCAGGGAGAAAACTGCATCTCAAAAAGAGATTCCTGCTAGCAGCAACCCTGGCTACAGAGACAGCTGACACTCAAGGCGGCTGGACACATCAAAGGGGTATTGTTGGAGTTTGCGGATTTTAACTCTACTTAATAGCTGAAATCTAGGAGTAATTAAATAACAAAGGCCCATATGCGCCCTCTTATGTAAATGCAAGGGGCATGGGGGAAGCCACTCACTGTGATAACTGGCTGCAGCTGCATCCAGTAGAGGTGCTAAATATGTACCTTATCCTCCCCTCTGATTTCTAAAGGCCCAGTCAGTGACATGCATCCTGGATATCAGCAGGATTAGTGGTTCATCCCATCACCTAGAAGCTCTGCCTGCCTAATGGTGCATCAGGCTCGTTTTTGTTTTTTGTTTTTTGCTCTAAAGAGCAGCTGTATTTGCGGGCTCAAAACTACTACTATTACCAATATTTATATATCCCTTCTCAACAAATGCTCTCAAAGTGGTTTACACAGAAAAATAATCAATCAATCAATCCAGATGGGTTCACAGCACAGCAGGAAAGTGTCTTTCCCCTCTAGGGCTCTAGCAACATTAACAGTATTTGGTGAACGCCAGTATAAGTAATATGCTGACTAGCTCTAGAATGGTATTACCTTCAGACACCCTAAACCTTTGAGCTTGAATATCAATACTATGCACAGTCACAGGTGCTAACACTGTGCAGAGGCTGATAAGGAGGCAGAAAGACAGCATGATGCTCATCGGGTGTCACTGAACGTAATGGCACGTCAAGTACAAATGGGGATGTGAATGCAATACAGGGTTATTAGGGGCACTAGGAGTAGGGATGTGTGAGCTGGTTCACTTTGAATTGGGCTCGACATTGAGCCAGCCTCGTTTGGTGGTGCAAATGGCCTGTGCGCATGCATGGAGGTCACAAAAATAGCCTCCACGCATGTGGGCTGTCACACCGCAGCCAGCCTAGACTGTCATTGGGGAGGCCAACAAGGGGGTTGGAGGAGCTACTGCTGCCACTTCTGATGCCTCTGACACCCCCAGCACCTGTATTTTAAAGGTAAAAACTATTTTTTTCTCATCCCACTCCACATTTACTCTAGAGAAAGGCAATGCCCTTTACTTGTAACAGGGAATCCTTGCCAGATTCCCCTTTACAAGTATACACACCCAAACCGCAGGGGTGTAGCAAGGTTGGCGTGGGCCCAGAGACAAGATTTTAAAATGCACCCACTCACTGAAGCTCAGCTCATGAAGTAAAGAAATCTTAAATGAGGCTGAATAGTGGTAACAAAAAGCATAGTAAAATTTTTATATATAACACCTATATATAACCTATGTGCCACAATAGAACATCATCCTAAATTACTTTTTTTAAGGTTTTGTAAAATGTGGACGATGCAAGTCATTTAATAGTACTAGAGAAAGACATGCTGTTCTGATAGCTCCAGGTCTTAACACTCACATCAGTTTCGGAGGATGAATACAACTGAAGGAAGCCTGGGCGGGTGTGTGGCTGGGGGAGTCAGTCATGTGACTTGCCTCGGGGGGGGGCCCTCCAAGGCAGTAGGCCCCCAGACAACTGTCTCCCCTTGCCCTATTATAGTTACGCCCCTGCCAAGCTGGCCCATGAGCTGGTTCGGCCTGGTTCGATGGCTGGACCGAATCAGACCCAGTTTGAATGAGCCTGGACAGGGCTGGGTCAATTTGAATCCCGTCTGGATTCAAACTGAACAGTTCTCATTGCCAGCTTGCACATCACTAACTAGGCGCAAAGGTATTTCAGATCTTTAGGAATCTTCTTTATATATATTTCTCTATGGCATACCTGTCGCTAATCCCATGTGTGGCAGCTCTCACGAGAGTTCATGAGCAGCTGCCTGGATAGTGACAGGGACAGGGAAGAAAATGGTGTTGGAGGCTGGCCAGCCAGCAGGCAAAGAAAAAGGTGGCAAATGGAGGCTGGTGGGTGGCCAGCCAAAGAAGATGACAACGGCGGACAGGCGGGCAGGAGGAAGAGAAGAAGATGAAGGTGGTGCGGGAAGAAGATGGACGGCAGGCAGGTGAAGAAGACAGCCAGTGTGGGGGGGGGGAGGGGAGAAGGTGGCAAGTGGGCGGGCAAAAAAGCAGTGGCAGAAGGTGGAGGGAGAAAGCAGCAGTAGGCGAACTAGAGGCTCAGATGCTCCATGCCCAGCCCAGCTAGTATTTTATATTTCTCTAGAAAAGAGTATATTCTTGAATTCCACTGGTCATTATTTGGTTATTATATGTGTGATTAGCTATTTGGCACAATTGCGTACACTGAGCAACATCCAGACTAATGCTGCACTCACATTGGAATGTTGCCTGCATGCAGCTCTTTTTGCTGAAGCCCCCTTCCCTCTGTTGCTCCCCAAAAGAAATATGTCACTGAGGGCTGGGGGACCCTCCAGAACAAATACTGGGGGCAGCAGAAAGAAGAGGGGACTTGAGAAACATTGCTGTGATAGGCAACATATAGAAGGGCAGGAGTAGTCTAGATGCAGCTCACTGATTCATTTAAAGCGGAAACCCATTGTGGTTGCTTCTATAGTCCAGGATCATTTCCTGTTTAAGCAGCGATGAAAATAAAATCTCTGTATGTTATGCAAGAGGACACTTGTGCTGGCTGTCATACAAGTTCCATTTATTTCAATACAGCTTGGACAGAAGACATTTATTATTGTTATTATTTAAGCTGGTAAAACATTAGATATAGCTGGATGTAGCTAGCTATAGCTGGGTAGGCATTAAAAAGGGGGGAGGTGCAGATGGTTTGAATTGAAAGCCTCTCTTGAACCTATATCCAAGACAGAAACCTCATCAGATGTTTTGTTGTGTTTAATTATTGTTTGTCCTGTGTGTTTGGCATGCCACATGGAGAAATCATTTACTGTATTATTGACTATATTAGGCATATCAAAACATATTTCATAGATTCTAGTGGAATGAATTTTGCTAGACTATCTGATAGAGAATACCACATGCTGAATGTGCTTCTTGGCTGTAAATGTGCTTTATTTCAATGGAAAAATAAACAAGTTTAGTTTCAAGAACATATGGGGATATATATAGGGCAAGATCCAAAGCAAATTGTATCCAATATGTATATGTTGTTGTGGGTTTCAGCTAGGATAAACAGAATCATTTGGTTCCACTCTGATCAACTGTGGTAGGGAACAGAATAAATCATTTGCACTCTACCCAAAAGCTGACTGGAGTATATTGCCTCCACTTCTGGGTCTGCGAGGCCTCAGATCACATGAAGCAAAGCCTAGCATAGCCTAGGGATATCCTTTGGGCAGTCACAGGTGTCATCTACTGTGCTCTGAACCTCCAGTTTACCAAAAGGTTGATACATTTGGAGCGTGGGTGAGCTTGGAACAGACAAAACAAAGTTTACATAGCTGAGGAGTGTGGATCAGGTGCTAAAGATGGTTTTCAACAGACGTAATGGCTAATGGCTACTAGCGTAAATAAATTAGCTTCCATGACTCACTATCTAGATGGATCAATGGTCTGACTCAGTAAAAGGCAGCTTCCATTTTCCTATGTTCCACTGAAATGTGGTATTTGTAGTTGGCACACAGGGTCAATTGTGCCTAACAGAAGCTTTACAGGAGCAATGAGGTTTGGGTCAACAACCAATGGTGGTGTATTAAAATCATCATCATCATCATCATCAATCATCATCATCCCCCAGTGAGGCACTACCTTGGCATGGTTGTGGGGCTTGCGCTGTTTCTTCATTTGGTGTTTCTACGTTTCTTGCAGTTTCTCCTTCTGTGCTTTGGTAGAAACGTCTCTGATTCGACTGGAATTGGAGAGTCTGCCTGTGTTGTGTAATTCTGGCTTCGTATCTGCTAATCTTCTTTGACACTGCTGTTATTTGCTGCTTTATTATTTCCAGGACTTCTCTAATTTTCCTTGAATCTAGGTGGTATTTTTGGATCAGATACTGTTTGGTGTTTTCATTCTTCAGCTTCTTGTCTTTCATATCTTTCAATTTACTAGCATCTGATCTAAGCCTGGCGATTTTATTTTCTAATCTAATCTTCCATTTAGGTGATGTACTGCTTTCTTTTTTGACAGGTCCACTGATCTTATATCCGAGCTCTTGTGTTGTTATTGTTGCTGCACTGTACATCAGTTGGTTTGTTTCTTGCAAATTATTGGTTGTTATTTCTGCAAGTGCAGCATTGACATCTTTTAATGCCTGAGTGAGCTGTTTTTTGGCAACTGTTTTTAGAGCTGGAAGTCGAACCCTGGTGGTTGTTTGGTTCATGTGCTCAGTTATTTTTTGCTTTAGTTCCTGTTGCTTTTCTGTTAAATGGCATTCGGGTTTTTGAGGTGAAGGCAAAGGGGAGGTTGCCTGGTTTTGATTTTGAAACAGTTCAGCAACAGTGGCATCCTTTATTTCCAACACCTCCTCCACCTGCGCCTGAGCAACTTCTTCAGTTGGTGGTAATTCTTCTTCCATATCTTGAGCCTGCGTTGCTCTTTGCAGTTCTTCCAGCTCAACTCCTGTGAATACTTTATTTCTTATTATGAATCTTCTCTGGTCTGCTAGTCTTTGTTCTGTTATTTCTGTATCTGGATGCTTCTCTTTCCAAATTTGGTACATTCTTTTTAAATAACCTCTTCTAGTTGGACTAGACTTGTAATAGCAGATCATTATTTCCTTGTTGGCATTTTTCATATATTTTTTCCGGTTACGCGACGTTTCTTCCAGTAACCTTGCAGTCTCCAGCCCTGGTTGCTCAACTGAAGATCCTGAGTCCTGTAAGCCCACTTGCCACCAGATGTCCAGGGACTCCAGCATCTGGCGTGGTCCTTGTTGACCCGGGCAACGACCGATCCGGTATAGATTTATTAAAGTTACGTCTCACCATATTGTTGATGGAAGAGGCATTCTTCGTCAGGCTCCTCTGGTGAGACCTGTCCAGTATGGTTGGACTCTGGCATAGCTCTTACCTTCCTCAGAGCACGCAAGCCCCACAACCACGCCAAGGTAGTGCCTCACTGGGGGATTATTATCATTATCATCATCATTATTATTATTTACACAGTCAGACAGGTTTGTTTATTGACTGGTTTGTTTTATCCGGACATTGAGCCCTTCCCAAGGACCTGGGATGGCTGAATTTTATTGTCAATGTTGTTGCTTCTGTTACAGATATCATAACAGAATATAGGCTGTTCCGAGTAAAGTTGCTTTTTGTAATTGGCTGATGGTGATTTTTGTGGCCCCTATGGTGTTGAGGTGCTCTTCAAGTTGTTTTGGAATTGCACCTAGGTTGCCAATTACCACTGCGATTATTTTGGTCTTTTTCTGCCACAGCCTTTCAGTTTGTAGATCTTTGTATTTTGTTATTTTTTCTGTTTCTTTTTCTTCTATTCTGCTATCCCCTGGTATTGCTATGTCCATTATTTCGACTTGTTTTTCTTTCTTCTCGACTACAGTTATATCTGGTGTATTGTGTGGCAGATGTTTGTCTGTTTGTAGTCGCAAGTCCCATAATATTTTTGCATCTTTTGCAACTTTTTCAATTTTAGGGTCCCACCAGTTTTTGGCCACAGGTAGCTTGTATGTTTTGCAGATGTTCCAGTGTATCATCCCTGCTACCTTGTCATTCCTTTGTTTGTAGTCTGTCTGTGCGATCTTTTTACAACAGCTGATTAGGTGGTCCTCAGTTTCGTCTGCTTCTTTACAAAGGCGGCACTTGCTGTTTGTTGTTGATTTTTCAACTTTTGCTCTCATTGCATTTGTTCTTAGTGCCTGTTCTTTGCAGCCAGTATTAAACCCTCTGTTTCTTTCTTCACGTTGCCATTCTTAAGCCATTGCCAGGTCTTGGTGATGTCTGATTTTCCACTTATATTGTGCAAATATTGACCATGCAGTGGCTTATTTTTCCAATTTTCTGCTCGGTTCTTGACTTGTTCTTTCTTGTAGGCCTGCTTTGTTTCATTGGTGTTTAGTAGTTTCTCATTATTGACCATTATTGGAATAATAATAATTATTATTATTATTACTGGATTTGGTACTTTAATTATCGGGCCATTTCCAGTGGTCTAGGATAACTAAAGAAGAAGATATCTTCATAGTATTTGTGCTGTCCCTAGTAGTACGGCCTTCTGTAGTTGATGTGTTTTAATTTTATTGATGCCCAAGGTGTCGAGATGGTGTTCAAGTTCTTTTGGTACTGCACCAAGGGCACCATTATTATTAAATTTATATATCGCCCTTCCTAAAGTGGTTCATGGAGGTTTACATTAAAATCAAAAACACAGAGAACAATAATTAATATTTAAAAAGCATTTAAACCAGATTAAAATTATAATTAAAACTAGATATCATTAAAAGCTGCACTAAAAAGATAGGTCTTTAAGGCTCTCCTTTAGACCTCCAAGGAATATAATCCTCTTATATCCACAGAGAGTGCATTCTACAACCCAGGGGTGACAACTGAGAAGGTCCAATCCCAGGTCACAACCAGATGAACTGGTGGCACCTGAAGATGAACCCCTCCTGATGATCTCATGCTTCCTTTGCTCATAAATATCATATTCTTCCTTTGATGAATATACACTGCGTATATTAGGATGTTGACTACTAAATAAGTTTGATACTACAACGTGCAAGATAAACATATCTTCATCTCCATTATAAATGCAGAGAACAGACCTACACAACTTGTGAGCTGCCAAGGCAAGTCATGTACAGTGTTGTTATTGTTGCCTGGATACAACTACCAGGACTACCACATACGAGGTGGGCTATTTATGCTTCTCCTCCAAGGAACTCAGAGCTTAGATATAGTATCCCACATGGTCTGTCATCTAGGCATGTTACCGAGTCAAACCTACAGAAGGATACCACTGAGATTTGCATCATCTCAATGCAATTGTCAATTTGCATCATCTCAATGCAATTGCCAGGCCTGTTTCTGAAAAGTAGGAACTAATGGAGGCATTTCAGATTGTCAGCATCACATGAGTTTCACCAAATTTTAGACATTCACTGTAACAAATATGTTTTAAATAAGGATCCAAATTGCCATTTAAGTGTTTATACAGCACACAAACCATTTAGCAATGTGCCCTTTGTACTTCATACCATCTGGTACTTAGACTCTTGGAACATAGAAACATAGCAAGCTGCCATATACTGAGTCAGACCATTGGTCATCTAGCTTAGTATTCTCTACACAGATTGGCAGCGGCTTCTCCAAGGTTGCAGGCAGGAATCTCTCTCAGCCCTGTCTTGGAGATGCCAGGGAGGGAACTTGGAACCGTCTACTCTTCCCAGAGCAGCTCCATCCCCTGAGGGCAATATCTTATAGTGCTCATACTTCTAGTCTCCCATTCATATGCAACCAGGGTAGACCCTGCTTAGCTAAGGGGACAAGTCATTCTTGCTACCACAAGACCAGCTCTCTCCTTTCTCTTGAAAATAGCAAAAATCTTTATCTCCTAATGTAAACACGTTAGTCACTAGGAAAGCACATCTCAATTCTCAGTCCAGTAAGTTTTACAATACATTTCATTTCAGTGGTATCGATTAATGTTGCATTGGAATACTGCCTTGCTTTTTATCCTGGGAAATGTGAAAGCATTTTGAAGAGATGCAGCCAAGTAGAAGACAAATTAGCAACACTGTGGAGTTAGACGCTTTGACATCACAAATCTAAAAAGAAGAGCTTTTCAGCTTTATTACTGTGCATTTCAAATTTTCTTAGTGGGGGTTTGTAATCTAAGTTGTATCTACAGTTCTGATGGGCCAGCTACCATGTCAGCAGAATGGAAAGTCATAACGTGTTACTCGGAGATCAATATGCAATGGAGTTCAATCTTAAACAGCAGTGCATCACACATTCATAAAACAGGAAGTCAGGGAAGAAATGTCTACCTGAAGTCCGTTAACAGAGAAGTAATAGGGCTGGCAGACATCCCGGTGTTAATGCTAAGACTGTTTTGTCTGTTTAACCTTTTAGATTTCCCCCCTTTGAGAAAATACTTGGCCATTCTGGCCAATCTTCCTTTCACTGAGCAGAACCATCAATGGTACAGACATCGGTATTCCCCCACCCCCACCCCCTTCTCAGTAAGAGTCCCATCTTTGGAGATAAATACACACTTTAAAAAACACAATACTGCTTCACGTTTATATTTCATAATTCAATTATTTAAAGCACTTTACATATATAATAGCCCTCTTCATTTGGTCAGGAGATACTAAATGCATGGTTGGGAAGCAGGTTTTTGTCCACTATCCCCACTTCCAAACCCCATGTGTTGTGTCCCTTCGTGATGACTGTCTACCCCTGATGCACAGTGGATCTGTTCACAAAGAGATACTCCTCACTGTGTGGAGGTCAAAAGTGGCAAAGGCAGATCCATTCTCACCCCATGTGTTCCATTTCTCTGCAAAAGAGCTTATCTCAGTAATTCTTAAATCAGCAGTCCTATAAGGAAGCGTAGGGTTGTGATTTCCATTGTGAAGATGGGAGGGCAGGGGCTAAGACTGAGGGTGAACAGTAGCTTGCCCAAAGCCGCCTAGTGAGTTTGTGGCTGGGGCAAAATTTGGATTTCCTATTGACCTGTCATGTGGTAAACATTGCTTAAGAAAGAAGACTTCATAAGAAGGCTGTTCTCATGAGCTTCTGTTCTCAGAGGGCTAAGGCAGCCACGTCCACTCATAGCTGCTCG
This sequence comes from Hemicordylus capensis, assembly GCF_027244095.1. Lineage (NCBI taxonomy): Eukaryota > Metazoa > Chordata > Lepidosauria > Squamata > Cordylidae > Hemicordylus > Hemicordylus capensis. Next base: position 180,708,263 of record NC_069657.1, on the reverse strand, counting down.
TGAGAAGCAACGAGAGGCAAGGGGTTACTGCAGCCATTGCGGCAAACCTGCCTGAGGAGCCCTCCTTCAAAAGAGAGAACATTAAGTGCTCTCTTAACCTCATTTTTTTGGTTGTCTGCCAGCCCCGGCTACTTGCAGCCAAGGCAGGGAGACTCTGGGGTACCAGCCCAGCATCAGGGAATCCCCACAATGCCCTGCACACTTGCAACGCTTCTCAGCCCCCAAACCTCCATGCTGCTGGGTGCATCCGGCAGTCGTCTGGGCAAGCGATCCACCCACTTAGCAAGAGAAGAGGGATTGTCTGTGGTGAGGTAAGTGCTAGCAGCCTTCATTCCCACTTTCCCTCAAGCCCCTTCTCACCGATCATGAGAAAGAGCTCAGACTCTTGCTAATTGTCTTTATTACATATAGAATCATCCTATGAATCGTGCACAAGTATACAGTGGAGTGTCATTGCAGCTTACAGTGGTTAGGCATTCCATGGATAAGCAGTTTCATTTGGACATGTTTATTATTTATTTTATTTATTTATTTCTTCGATTTCTATACCACCCTTCCAAAAATGGCTCAGGGCAGTTTACACAGAGAAATAACAAATAAATAAATAAGATGGCTCCCTGTCCCCAAAGGGCTTACATTCTAAAAAAACCCCACACAAGACAGACACCAGCAACAGTCACTGGAGGTGTTGTGCTGGGGGTGGATAGAGCCAGTTACTCTCCCCCTGCTAAATAAAGAGAATCACCACATTAAAAGATGCCTCTTTGCCAAGTTAGCAGGGTTTAGCCAAGTTAGCAGGGGTTAGCAGGTTGAAACTTCTTACCTGTTACAACCTGCAAGGAATGCAATTTCTTACCTGTTACAACCTGCAGACAGGGTATTAAACTTGTTTACAAGGAAACGGCATCTGGATAACACAAGATGGATGATTAGTGGTATAGTTATCAGGGTTTGGAATCATTTCCATAATCCAATAATGTAACATTAAAAGCGAAACCTCATTTGAAGGTTGTTGGATGTGAGCCTCTGCAGTAATACATGGAAACACAGCAGCAGTGTCTGACAAATGTTTGACATAAGAGGGTTATCCACATATAAGAGTGTTCCATTTTGCATATGCTTTATTAGGTGCTTATATGACCGTGCCCACTGATATTCCTGAATATATTTGTCATTTGATTTCTCAAAATATTTCCACTTCTAGGATATTAATAATGGTTAAGGCTGCTCATCGCAGTTAATATTTGTATTTCATGCTTCTAACATGTATATGCTAGATTTCTCAAATTTCTAAGACCTTCCTTCACCCACATGAGCTTGCATGAATGTTATGACCGTCAGAGGCCCTCTTTCAAGTCCTTCTATCACCTGAAATTTGGCAAGTGGTGGCCAGAGAGCAGACCTTTTTAGTTGTGTCACCGGCCATCTGGAATATCTTCCCAAGGGAGGCTGGATTGCCATCAAACCTGTTGTTTTTCATTGATAAGCAATGCTTTTTTTGTTTGCCCAGACCTTCCCGCATGTCACCTGAGCTGTTTTTAATCTGGCAAACGTTTGTTAATTCTTGCTGGATTTTATTTATTTGAGTTGCTTTAATGGTTCTGCTGTGTTAATCTTTGTTACTGGGTGTTATTTTTGTATTTGATAATGTTTTGTGATTGTGTGAGCCACTTTGGGTTTCCGTTAACCTGAAATACATATACATTTGCATCTTTTTCAGAAAAACAAGTAGTTCTAAGTAGAACTGTTTGGAGCCTCCTTGCTGCTTCTTTTAAGATGGTAACTCTTACCCAAGACCCTCTCAGCTTCTCCCATGTTCTGTGAATTTGGTTAGTATTCAAGTAACAGCACATCGATTACCAAGAAGTGTTGCCTATATTTGAAATAAGATAGTGGATCATTGGGGGGGGGGGGGCGTGGAGTTCCCTAGGATCCTTGGGGACAAATTTTATTTTTATCACACTGAGTGGCTGCCATCTTGAGACAAGACAATGAATTGGCCAAAAATAAAATTAAAAATACCTCTGTCAAGGTTCCTTAAGAAGCCGTCCCCTGTGCTGTGCTGTGAATTTGGCATGAAGTGGACGAAACATACAAGTTATTAGAAGGGGTCACACAGAGACACACAGAGGCCTTATTAGGCTCCTTCCCTTCAGAAAGGCTAAATATACAGCTTTTCTGTCTTGACAATTGACAGGTTTGTATGGCTACAATTTTGAGGATCTGCCACTTGTCCATAAACATGAGAGCAACAATCCAGATTAAGATAGCTTTGGCTAAGTCTCATTGAAAGCAATATCTAATTAGTTGGGCAACTGAAGAATCACAGATGTTGGGTGTTAAATTTTATTCTCAGGCCTCATCTGATCATCAACCAAGTAAAACATATATCTGCTTTATTTAACTGGCATAATAAAAAAAAAAACCAAGTGGAAAAAAGGAAATCTGCAGAATTTGTCAGCCAACAATATTAAGAACTTGTCTTTGCTGGAGGCAGGGCCTCCATCTGGCTATGGAATATGGACCGGGCTGACTGGTCTGGAAGGGGGCCTGCGGCAGAGCCCAACTGCCCGGTTGAGGTCTGCTGCAGTCTTCCATGCCCTCTGCTTGGCCAGCTGACCATATGGTTGCCAAGAGGGATAATGCAAAGACTCCTGGCCCTGACCCCACCCCATGCAACTTGCAGTACTGCCTTGGATGCAGCCTAACCCTACTCTCCTTGTTCTTTCTGTGCCCCCTTCCACTTTGGCCATCCAGCTAGCCCTCCCTTAAAGTTGTGACACAGCAAATCAACGAAATTCACCAAATTCTTACATCCATCCTGGCGAGGATGGGAAAAACCAGCACACCCCTGCCAATTGGACTAAAAGGTTCCCTCACAGCCCACACAGGTTAAGAGACCGTCATGAGCCATTTATTGTGGCTTAAAGGCTACCACAAGCTCCACCCTCTCCCTGGTCTCACTTCCTGCTTCCGCCACGCCCAACATGGCTGCCCAGCTGGAGCTGTTCCCTGCGGCTCTCCCTGCCTTGCCTGCTTAACTCCACCAGGCCCCGACGAGCCTGGAACCATTTCACCCCCACTCCCTTCAGGGGAAGACAGAAGCCCCAAAGGAGGGATGCCACACTCTCTGCTGGACTCTACAGGGCCACTCAGGTAACCAGGTTAAGGATTGTGCTCCTGTGTTTTTATCTTCTTGAAGAACCTAGTGATATGGATATTTTCCAAGAAGAATATCTCCTTACAGTTTCTTGCAATATATCAAATTCTCCTTTTCTTCTGGTAAAGAAGCTATTCCCAAACCATATTTAGTTGGGGGAATTGACTTAATTATTTTTCTGTTCTAATGCCACGATTCTTGCCAAGAGTTTCCCTAGCTTATTACTAGATTAAAAAAAAATCTGCTTAAAGAAATAAGAGTAACTTGATGTCCACTTTAAATTCAACTAGTTTCTTCAGGGTGACTAATTTAACAAAATCAGACTTTTTGCAGTTCTTATATTGCTTCCAAATCTGCTATTTGTGCAATAAAATTATCTTCTGTTAAATTCTTTTTTCCCATCTCAGCACTCCCCTGATGAAAGCTTTAACAGTATCCCATAATCTCAGCCATTTTAGTCTCTACATATAAATAATAACATTCTCAAAAGCAAAAAAGGAGACCATTTATTATAATCCATATTACATCTCTTTTTATTGCAGCTTTCTTGGAAGCCATAAAATAGTGTCAGGTAAATATCAGTAGTGTAGCCCAGAAGTCTAGTTTTAATGACTGATTGATTGACTGAGATAATGAAAAATATTCACATGGAGTCCCAGAGCTAAAACTAAGCACAACTAAGTCTGATCAATGTCTAGATGTGACACTACTGGGGACTCCCATGTACATAGCTTTGAGTCCCATTATGGAAGAAAGATGGAATATAAAATTACTTTTAAAAAATGGAGGACAAAGACAATAAGAAGAACCAGTTCCCAGAAATTATTCCACACTTTACCTTGTAGCCATAACCAGAGGCGGATTTAACCATGGACCTTGGGGACCAGGTCCGTGGCCTCCTGCCTCTTGGGAGGCATCCCAGAGCCCCGCTGCCCTGCCCACCACCGCCCTGCCAACCCACTGTCATACACCAATATTTTCCATTTTCACTGCCAGGGGTGGAGGTCGAGTGGTGAGCAAAGCAGGCGGCCGCCACCACCCCCATGGTGGTGATCTGTCTGGTGGGCGCTCCTGCACAGTGTGAGGATGGGACGTCACATGCCGGTGATGTTGCATCATGCAATGTTCTCTATTCACACTGCACAGGCATGCCCACTGGACAGGTCGTTGCCACCCCTGTGCAGGGGTGTGTGTGCTCTGCTCACCACTCATCCCCGACCCCTGGTGGTGAAGATGGCAAATATCGGCTTCTCCTTTGCCTTAGAAAAAGTGGTGTTCAACTTTGGTCATTAGTAACTTCATGGACATCACATCAGTTTTTCAAAACCGCATGTGGTTCATCCCCACCGAGTGCAGCCGGGTGTAAGCGGGAGGTGGGGGGAAGGAGATGTGGTCTGATTAGCTAGGCTGTGAAGGGCTCCTCTAGGCTGGTGTATATGTGTATGACTCCCGTGTGTGTTTGGGGGGAGGTGGCTGCAGTATGTGTGTTTGTGCCCATCTTAACTTCCACACTATATAAGCTATAAAGACTTTGTACAGTTTGGTATATGATGATGGCTTTAGATTTGAGGCTCCATGCACCCACACTTTGACTTGGTATTTCTCTTGGACATTGGGCTGAGTGATTCATCCAGACAGACATTTAACAGGTACAGTTTCCTTAATCACCTCCTAGATATGCCAGTGATTAATTTCTGCCTGATGCATCTCTGATCAAGGCAAGTGTGGATGCACTGGAGCCTCATTTCTGAAGTTGTCATCATATACCAGACTGTACAAAGTCTTTACAGTTTATATGACACGGAAGTTAAGATGGGCACCTTAACTTGCAATTTCCATTCTTTTCAGAATGGAATGAGTAAAAGCATGAGTAAAAATGTAAAGCATCTTAACTCTCATCTTAAACTGAGAGGGGTTTTATTACTGAATTTATATGTACACACATAATAGTATTTCTGTTTTCCTCCTGAGAGAATGTCCCCCCACCCAATATTTCTGTCATCTTTTGGAAGGATATTTCTGTTTATGTAACCTTATGACTGATTCTACCATTGTATGCGATATGACATATTACAAAAATTACTATGGTGCTGATGAGTGTCCGCACATTTGTAACCCATGGGCTGACATTTGGATACAGACTGGGTTATTTATTTGCTAATCTGCTATCTCAAGATGGCAGCCACTCAAATTGGTCTTCCCACCAAAACCAACATAGGAACCTAGGAACATAGGAAGCTGCCTTGTACTGAGTCAGACCATAGGTCCGTCTAGTTCAGTATTGTCTTCACAGACTGCCAGCGGCTTCTCCAAGGTTGCAGGCAGGAATCTCTCTCAGCCCTGTCTTGGAGAAGCCAGGGAGGGAACTTGAAACCTTCTGCTCTTCCCAGAGTGGCTCCATCCCCTGAGGGGAATATCTTACAGTGCTCACAGATCAAGTATCCCATTAATATGTAACCAGGGTGGACCCTGCTTAGCTAAGGGGACAAGTCATGCTTGCTACCACAAGACCAGCTCTTTCTCATAGCTGCCTGATCACAGACGTCCATACTAAAATGACTGTAGAAACAGGGAGAGCACATTATAATGGTTATAATGCCCCATATCTAGAGCACTGTGCCTATTCCTTTTTGAACCCTAAGGGCTGTTTTGGACATTGCTGCCTGAAGCAGGAACTCCCACATTTCCCCCAGTTTGATATATGAATTGTATCTGCATGTAGAGACTATACATTTCCCTCTCCCTTCAATTATCTGAAGTGGCTTAAAGTGTACATAAAAATGGACTGAATGGAAAATGGCATCTGGAATATCATTGGATGAGGATTATGAGGAAACAAATGTGTAACATAATCATTTGAACCCAGCACTCAAGGCAAACCATCTACAGCAGTGGTTCCCAAACTGGGAGCCTCCAGATGTTGCTGAACTACAACTCCCATCATCCCCAGCCACAATAAATTGTAGCTGGGGCTGATGGGAGTTGTAGTTCAGCAACATCTGGAGGCTCCCAGTTTGGGAACCAATGATCTACAGAATGAAAGACCCACTTGTATATTTGTGGTATCAAAGTACTAAAGGCACAAGGATAACATAATAACCAGCCTCACATTCCTTCTTGGAGTAGGTACTTAATTATTTCGGAATGAGCTGTAATTGTGTAACAGTCCATATCAAAACGTCAGGTCTGACCAAGAGACAAATATATCTTTGTGTAATTTAAATAGCAATCAGCAAGATATTTTTTTTCTGATTAATATACAGAAAGTTGATGGACACAGCAGGAGACTGATGATGCTAATCTGTCAATGTCCTGATAGTTCTCTGCTTGATTGCTTCAAAGCAGTGGAGCTGCATAATCACAAAAAAGACAAGCATTGTATCAGTACCAGAATGTTCAATCAGTTGTACTCAAGGCATTGGGATGTTTGCATCCTACTTGCCTTTTATGAATTACGTTTTGATGATGTCTCAAAAGAGTACTGTAGTTAAAAACAGAGAGCACAAATATATATTCCCATTCTCAGGATAACTTGACATTAAGGGCCCCGTTGCAGAATGCTCATGCCTTCAAATATGCTGCTCTTGAATTAATCAGCACTAGAATAAAAGAATCAGGAAAGGATCAAGAACTGTTCCATATAATGTAGGTGCTTTATCACTATGGGTTTGGCTATGATTCATTTGTGAGCGTCTCTGAAAAACAAACATGGGGCTAGGATAGGCAATTGGATCGTTTCTGTTAGCCTTAAAAAGCAAAAGATTTTTGTAGCTGTTCAAATTGGGCATTGGTTCAAATTGGTTCAAAGGACGGTGGCGGGGGGCGGGGAGCACAGTGGCCTCCACCCCTGACTCTTAATCACAACCGTTGTAGAGACAGCTCCAAGTGTTCAGTTGTACGCATGGGGCCCCTCTGAAGATGTTCTTATGAACATGTATAGGTCAGGGCAGAGCTTGCCTTGCTGCTACATACACATATGTTAATTGCATCCACTTTGAATGGTGGAAGGACGTTCTTATTGAAGGACTGAAGGGTATAATTGTATTTGCGCAATCTAGCTTGATGTTTGTTTATGAGAGTAGCTCATACATTCCTGACTACTGTGTAGTCAATAACAGCCAGAAATAGGACTTTCCTCCTACAAATGTAAAGCTGGAGCTAGACATTACAAGAAACCACTAAAAGTGGCATATCGCTGTTGAATTATTCCCTCTCACTTTACAATGTATAGGAAAACCTATCCCATGCCCTGACATCAACATGTTGTGCTTGACATTATCTTTTCTTCACCATAGCACTGGATGCTGCTGGCAAAGGTGAAAAAATGCACAATAAGATATCATGGAGGGTTGGTGAAAGGAGTGGGCCTCACTGGTCAACCAACAAGGGCCTAGGGCCCTCAAGAAGGTTCACTGCTGCCTGAGAGAACCTCTGCTACCCCTAGCCTTTGTGTGGTCACTCAGGGCCCACCCAGCTATGAAGGGACCCCTGGAGGCCAGTTTACTGCAGCCCCCTGGAGTCTGGCCAAATGTCATGACATGGGGTAAGTTTTGCCAAATGTTCCATTGCTGCCCCAAGCCTTCGGAATGTGCTCCCTGTTGAAATAAGAGCCTCTCCATCTCTGATAACTTTCCAAAAGGTGGTTAAGACATATTTCTTCGCCCAGGCTTTTAATTTGACTTATAGATTTTTACATTGTTTTTAATTTTAAATTGTTTTAGTGTTTTATTTGTGTTTTAATTTGTGCTGTTTTACTGTAAGCCGCCCAGAGACATGAGTTTTGGGTTAGTATATAAATATGAAGGAAGGAAGGAAGGAAGGAAGGAAAGGGAATGGGGGAAATCAATGCAGAGATGGTGTTTGGGGCAGCAGACCTATGTTTTGTTCTAATACACTGTTCTGCCCAAAATTTGAGAATTATCAGCAAAAATCCCCAGCTCAGAAAAAGACTCAGAGGAGGAGGAGGAGAGGAAGAGTTACAAGCCTCACAACAGGCAGGCTGAAGTAGACAGGGCTGCTTCTGTGAGGCAGTCAAGTTACTCTGAGTTTAAAAAAAGAATAGCAACCAAGCACTCCAGTAGCCTTTTCCGGCTTCCTTTTGCAGAAGCTTATGAGGACAAAGGAAGACAACTTAAGGGATGTGCGAAACGTTTCGGATATAAAACATTTTGTGCCCAAACCAGCCCGTTTGGGGTGTTTTGTAGACAAAACAAAACACCCATTTTCCAGATCCAAAAGTTTTGTATACAAAACAAAACGTCCCTGTTTCAGCTACAAAACGTTTTGTTGTTTCGGATCTCCATTTTGTGGCGATCTCTGAGCCAGTCTCCATTTTGTGTTTGACAGCTCTTTGAATTTCCCTAGGCCCTTCCAGCCTTCTGATCAGTGACCTAAAGCATGGGCTGACCTGCTGACAATTCTCTCCTTGTTCCCCATTGGCTCTTTTGCTTCTTGCCACTCTTTACTGACCCCACATTGGCCAGGGGAAGGGTCGAAGAAGGGGCAGGGGTGGGGGGGAGAGTTCAAGGAGGAGTTTTCAATTCATTCAGCAAGTTAGTAGTTGCCATTCTGCCTCTCTGCCTCACTGGAGAGAGAGAGAGAGAACTAGTTTGCAGCATTGCATGCCTCAAGTTGCCATGATGCCATGCCATTGCCGATGCCTGCCTTGTTGCCAGCCTGGGCCCAGCCTGCTATGGCTACTGCATGCCAGCCTGGGAATGGATTCAGGGGCAGAAGAGTGGATTGGGTGGTAGTGCCCCAATGGGTGCCTGCCAGGCTGCCACCACCCAGATTCCAAAGGAACTGGGCAAAGGGCTGATTATTTGTAATTTGTTAAAATTTACGCGTCTTTAAGACTTTTCCTCATAGGGAATAATGTAGGTTTCAGCAGCCCCATAACTCCACTTGGGAGGCACCAGGGTGGCCCAGTGTTTGTGGTGGCGTAGTGCACATAGGGTACCAACCACCCCCATGGGTTGCTAACCCATGGGGTGCTGGGTTCTGTTGTTTCTGTGGTGTGTAGCAATCTACCAGAGTGTAGATTCTCTGGTAGCATATGAGAGTGGATTCTTGTTTTTCACTGAAAATCTCATATGCTACCAGATAATCTACACTGAACACCTCAGAAACAACAAAACCCAGTACCCCACGGGCTTGTGGGTATTAGGGTGGTTGGCACCCTATGTGCACTAGCACTACACAACCACTCACTCTGGGCAACCCCAGGGCCCCCCAATTGGAATTATGGGGCTGCTGAAATCTCCATTATTCCCTATGGGAGAAATCTTAAAGACACGTAAACTTTCAACAAATCACAAAAAAATCAGCCCTTTGCCCAATTCCTTTGAAATAATTCTGGTAGCTTCCTTGCCCCCATTGGGCACTACCACCTACCACACTCCACTCTGGGCCACCCATTTCCCCTCAATGTGAAGCGATACATTTACTGGAATCCCCATTATTCCCTACAGGAAAATTTAGAAAGATGCGTAAACTTAAAAAATTCACAAAAAAATCAGCCCTTTGCCCAATTCCTTTCAAATTTGGGTAGTAGCTTCCACCCATTGGACACTACCACCACCACCCACTCTTTTTGCCCTGCAACCCTTTTAAAAAATCAAAATTCGGATTCGGATTCTGAAAATTCAGCTACAAAAGGAAACAGGGGTGATTCGGATTCGGAAAATTTGGGTACAAAACAAAATGGGGATGTTTCGATTTGGATACAAATCGAAATGAGAAAATTCCAGAATGCACACCCCTAAACCACTATGGGCATGATCCACCAGAATTAAACACATATAAATCCTATTGATTTCAATAAGAGAGTTAAGCATTTAAGTTAACCTTAAATTTATCCCATTGATATCTGTTTGACGGAAACATGCTTAACTTGAACTAGCTCATAATTATTACCAGAAATTTATCACATGTTAATTAAACACATGCTTCATTCCAGGAACAGTATGTAAGCCTGTCTTTTGCTCAACATTACAATATTATTTTTAAAGAGTTCTAGAACTATTAATATAATAAAAACAGGAAGTGATTGTTAAACTAAGGCTTTAGCTTTTATAAACAGAAATTTTATTTAGGAAACTCTCAAACTAATATTTTGTTAAAAAGAAACTGCTCAGACAAAAAATAAACCTGTATTATTTCACGATGGTCAACAGAGTCCAGTAGTAAGAATGTAACTCATTTATTTCATTTTTCTCATCCAGCCTTTTCAGAACATTCTACTTCTGAACATTTTTGTCAGTCAAGTTATAAATGTGTTATTCTTAAAAATTAAGTGAAGAAAGAAATGTGGACATCTGCTAACTACCTGATGTATGATCCAGCGCAGGCCTGCTTACAACTCAAACGTCTAAAGAAAATTCCTTTGACAGTATGTTAAAATGAGAGGATCCCCTGGAATGCAGTTATGAGATGCTCTGGTGTGGAGAAATGAGACATTTCATGGATTATTGAGCACTGCAAATAGTCACAGCAACTAAGATTAAGATCCAAATTATTTATTTGGTAATTGAGATTCATTGGGAAAGGAATTACTGGCAAATGATTCCCATACTCAAATCCTCTTCTCTAAGCCACTTAACAATGACTATAGGATTGTTTTATAGCCACAAATTAATATAAAATGGAATTGTAGTAAAATGAAATGGAATACGAAGATCTGTAAGAGGATGCAAAATGGAGGCTTACATGGCCAATGATGACAATTAAAAGAGATAAATAATGAGGTATCCTAAGGGTCACTGGTGTTGGGAGGAGCTGTTTGTAATGTATTTTATCAGGAACTCAAAACAGGTGTGCAGATATGGCAACATCTGCAGAAAATATCAAATCATTTACAACTAAACTAGAGCAGATGAAATTAGTATTTACTAATAAATGCACAGTGATAACCATCACACAAATACAACTGCAGGGGGTAAATGTTTTCTCCCCATGCTGGGGAAGAATCTGCATCTGTGAAAGCAAATACTGCAATTTTTTTAGTGGGGGAGGGGGAGACCTCAAAATTATGGGGAAATGTCCTATTTCTTTCCATTTTCCTGGGCCTTCATATGTTGGACTCCACTTCTTTGCTTCATTATTCTGCCCCTGATACCAGATAATGTTTGGGATCATTGAATAGCTGGCATTCTGGTGAGATCACCAGGCCTACCTTGTGATGTCACCAGTCCCCATTTGTTGAATCTCAGTCTTAATTTTATTTATTTTACGACTACAATATTTTACAGTGAATAATAATACACTGTTTAAAATGAAACAAAGAAGTTCTGGAAGTGGTTTGCATAGCAAAAGGAATGAGGAAATGGTTCCCTGTCCACAAAGGGGCTCACAGTCTAAAAAGGAACACAGAGAGACACCAGCAAAAGAGAGCAAAGGTGCCCCTTTCCTCAATTAACACAGGTTCCAGGATGTGTCCCCTGGCAAACCTTCACATTCAAAGAGAGTGGGACATGTTTTATTGACTTATTTCAAATTATCACTTGTATCACTAGCATTATGATTAAATGTTGAAAGCAGTGAAAAACAGATTAGTCATTTACATCCTTGAACATGGAAGCAGGAAGTAATGGCAAAATACCACAGCAATGCATAGAGGAATAGGTGCCAGCGAGAATACTTGAAGGAAGTGTCCAAATGGCCCTGCCCACATGCAGTTAGAGACATAATTGTGTATGATCCATTCCACCATTGCACTTTTTATACTCGCATGGGGAGAGCGAAGTTTGTCTGAATTGCCCTCCCACATATAATTTAAATATTATTCGAATGTAGTATTTAAATTGCTTGTGGAAAAGTAGAGCAGCATTCAGGGAGAGGGAGCAGGATGTGCTCACTCATCCCTAATCACGGATAGTTTGAACATCTTGTCCAATTTGGCTCTCAGTGGCTTATATAGCTGCAACTTAGCACACACTTCGGACATGGCAAGCTCTCCCACATTTCACACATGGTAAACTGGCTAGCTGTATTCATCCTGGATGCTGCCTCCATGTTTAGTCTGAGTTTAGATACTCGTAATAGACAAAAATAAAAAATGGTTTTTAAAGTAAGGTTTGCTGAGCATTACAACAGACAATAATTTTAGCTTGGTTTAATTTAACAAATTCAATGGGGGTGGGTGGGATGAACTGCAAATACAGAGAGAGAATGATGTTTTTTTACAATGTATATAATTTTTAGTTACAACCAACTGAGATTACTGTATGTAAAACAATGAGACTAAATTAGATTTTGCCTTCATTCAAGTAAAATTACCTCTTTTCACAACTAACCAAGTCAATTTAAAAAGGGGGTGGGGTTGGTTATCACTATCACAGTGCTGCCAAAAGTCAGGCAGATGAGGCACACACTGTCCCAACATGCACTCATCTAGGCAGTGAAAATATACAGCAGAGGACTTGGAATAAGTTATTGTGTGCATAATACAACATAGTTGGTCGGCACAGGTAGCTGGCATTGATGGTGTTAGATTTGATCTAGGGTGGCAGATGATTGCACCTGAAACACAATCATTTCCTGGTCCTCTGCTGAACATTTTCCACCACCCAGACAATCAAGTATCAGAAGCATGCATACCTCCCCCTCCTCCACCCGACTTCGAGTGAGAACCAGCCCAGAAAATCTTATCCAGGGTAGAACTAAGATAATTATCACACAGGGAAACCCATTCTTGTAGAATAAGGAATTATGTGTCCATATCCAGACAATTCAGCATTTGTGTATGACAGTCCCACCACACACTGCTTTAGAAATAATTAGGGAAAGCTGAATTATTTTGTTCAATAAACCATATCAGGCATTGGGGGGAAACTCCAGATTGAGTCCAGGGCAGATTAGGTCTCAAGGCCCTAGTGTGTGGTGATAAAATCCTAAGACATTTTATGTCACTTATCTGCTTTCAGATCAGAATGTCCGGGTTACACATAAGGCTGCCAAATTTTGTGCTGCTGCTCATAGAATTTGGCAAAAGTTAGTATCGCATTTTGATTAGGTTTATTTAAGTTTTGTTGTCTCTGTATCAATCTAATTATTTTATTTGTGTTATGATCACAAATTGTTCCATTGTAAAATGGTATTTTTCTTGTTATGTTAATTTTTGCTGGTCAAAGGATTGAAATAAAGATTGTTGGATTGGTGATAAAATAATCATGGTGCACCAAGGCCTAGGAGACTCAAGCACTATTGCAACAACCTTCCTGTTATCTCCTACTTTCTCAAACTTACCTTGGTGGGACAACATCAGGGAATGTTCCTAGGAAGGCCTGAGGCCCTGGATACTATAGACACATTCACATGTAATGTGGAACTGTGGACCCAAGGGCCCTGCGGTTCCATACCCTTCTCCCCCTGATCTCCCGTCTGAATTCAGACATACTGGAGAGTGTCCTCTCTGCAGTCAGAGGAACTACAGAGAGGTGGGGGAGCTGGCTGTATGGGCTTCCTTCTTGATCAGTCTGCACAGACAATCAAGGAGGGAGGAGCTTCCTCCCTCAACTCCAGTCCAGCCAAATGGACCCTCAGCTGTCTGGACCCTCGGTTTGGAGCAGCAAAACTCACTACAAAGTGAGGGTTCAAATTGGAGTCTCTGTAGCACAACCTTGGGACATGCTATGAATGAGACCGGAGTTGCATTCGTTCAGATGTAACAGTTAGGAAACTGTGGGTCCCTGAAACTCCGGTCTCCGTTACATATAATTGCGGCCTACTGTTACAGAACTATCAATGGATGTCAGGACTCATGGGAAATGCTATTCCCATAGATTCCCCAGCACTGTTGCACATGCCTACTGCATCGTGCCACAATGCTGGGAACTGTGGAAACTAAATTTCCACAGTTCCTACCATCCACAGTGCAGCTGTTATATATGCACCACTGTTTTGTGGAACTGAGACCTGCCCACAGCAGTTCCCAGGAACCTCCCCTGCTGCCTTCTCTGTGGTAGCGTTGGACCCCAGGAACTACTGAAGACTTAAATATATGGTTTTGGGACTGGGCAGAGATTCCATGGAGCCAAACTGCAGTGGATCCAAGATGAATGAACTCCCCAAGTCCAGTGCCCCAAATCTCTATTTGCAGATTTTGTCCCATCACTACCAAATACAAAAAGAGCTGGCAGACATTCCTAAAAATATACCCAGAGACCTTACATGATTGCATGGAACTCGGCAACTTTATTATTTAGGCATCTTCATCAAAAAACAGCTTGCTATTTCCTGTGTAATAAGAGCTATTTTGGACCCATGTTACCTCTATAAGCTTTGGATTAAATCCATTTTTGGCATAGCCTTCAGAATCATGGAACTCCTATGCAACCTACTGAATTATATTATTCCTAAAAGCCACCATTCCTCACACCAAATATTTCTACAACAATACAGGGGTGCCTTTGCACGGCTTCGGCTAGTGCTCCAGCTGCGTCCCTTTCTCGAGAAGGCAGATCTGGCCACAGTTACCCATGCCTTAGTCACGTCACGGTTGGATTACTGCAATATGCTCTACGTGGGGCTGCCCTTGAAGAATATCTGGAAACTGCAGCTTGTACAAAATGCGGCAGCTAGGGTTCTATCTGGAGCTGCCCGGTGTGATCACATTACACCTATTTTGAAAGAGCTGCACTAGTTACCAGTGTCTTTCTGGGTCCAATTCAAGGTGCTGGTTTTGACCTTTAAAGCCGTTAACGTTTTGGGCTCGGGATACCTGAGCGACCGCCTGTTCCCAAGGGTTTCTGCCCGCCTGACAAGATAATCTGAGGGGGCTCTGCTCCAGGTGCTGACAATGAGGGAGGCAAGGTTGTTGAGAACTTGGGACAGGGCCTTCTCTGTTGCTGCCCCCAGGCTTTGGAATGCTCTCCCAGTGGCCATTCGCTCCTCGGACTCCATCACAGTTTTTAGTAAGCTAGTTAAATTTTGGCTTTTTATCCAGGCCTTTACATGATTGTTTTATTGCTGCTTCTGTGTGTTTCTATCCATGTATAGTTTTCTATGTTTGTATATTATACAGTGAGGGAAATAAGTATTTGATCCCCTGCTGATTTTGTCCGTTTGCCCTCTGACACAGAAATGACCAGGCTATAATTGGAATGGTAGGTTTATTGTAGCTGTGAGAGACGGAATAACAACAAACAAACCCTCAAAAGCCCAGTGCCCAAAAGTCAGCGATGGATTTGCATTGTAGTGAGGGAAATAAGTATTCGATCCCCTATCAACCAGCAAGATTTCAGGCTCCCAGGTGTCTTTTCACTATATGCAGGTAACGAGCTGAGATGAGGAACACCCTCTGTAAGGGAGTGCTCCTAATCCCAGCTTGTTACAGTACCTGTATAAAAGACACCTGTCCATAGAAGCAAGCAATCACTCAGCTTCCAAACTCACCACCATGCCCAAGACCAAAGAGCTGTCGAAGGATGTCAGGGACAAGGTTGTAGACCTGCACAAGGCTGGACTGGGCTACAAGACTATCGCCAAGCAGCATGGTGAGAAGGTGACTACAGTTGGCACGATAACTTGCAAATGGAAGAAACACAAAATAACTGTCAATCTCCCTCGGTCTGGGGCTCCATGCAAGATCTCACCTTGTGGAGTTGCAATGATCATGAGAACGGTGACAAAGCAGCCCAGAACTACACGGGGGGAACTTGTCAATGATCTCAGGGCAGCTGGAACCATAGTCACCAAGAAAACAATTGGTAACACACTACGCCGTGAAGGACTGAAATCTTGCAGTGCCCGCAAGGTCCCCCTGCTCAAGGCAGCACATGTACAGGCCAGTCTGCAGTTTGCCAATGCACATCTGAATGATCCAGAGGAGAACTGGGCGAAAGTGTTGTGGTCAGATGAGACCAAAATCGAGCTCTTTGGCATCAACTCAACTCGCCGTGTGTGGAGGAGGAGGAATGCTGCCTATGAGCCCAAGAACACCATCCCCACCGTCAAACATGGAGGTGGACACATTATGCTTTGGGGGTGTTTTTCTGCTAAGGGGACAGGACACCTTCACCGCATTGAAGGGACGATGGATGGGACCATGTACCGTCAGATCTTGGGTGAGCACCTCCTTCCCTCAGCCAGGGCATTGAGAATGGGTCGTGGATGGGTATTCCAGCATGACAATGACCCAAAACACACAGCCAAGGCAACAAAGGAGTGGCTCAAGAAGAAGCACATGAAGGTCCTGGAGTGGCCCAGCCAGTCTCCAGACCTTAATCCCACAGAAAATCTGTGGAGGGAGCTGAAGGTTCGGGTTGCCAAACATTAGCCTCGAAACCTTTCTGACTTGGAGAGGATCTGCAAACAGGAGTGGGACAACATCCCTCCTGGGTTGTGTGCAAACCTGGTGACCAACTACAAGAAACGTCTGACCTCTGTGATTGCCAACAAGGGTTTTGCCACCAAGTACTAAGACATCTTTTGTGAAGGGATCGAATACTTATTTCCCTCACTACAATGCAAATCCATCGCTGACTTTTGGGCACTGGGCTTTTGAGGGTTTGTTTGTTGTTATTCTGTCTCTCACAGCTACAATAAACCTACCATTCCAATTATAGCCTGGTCATTTCTGTGTCAGAGGGCAAACGGACAAAATCAGCAGGGGATCAAATACTTATTTCCCTCACTGTATATTTTAATATCAGATTGTTTAAATATTTTTAGCTAAATACTAACTCATTTTTATTATATGTGTTTTAACTTTTGTAAACCGCCTTGGGGTTGTTTTTAATGAAAGGCGGTATATAAATCCAACAATAAAAATAAATAACTTTTGGTGCAATTTAATGTGTCTCCTTGGTACTTGTCCATTGCATGTCAGCTGCATTTTCAGAAAAATACACAACTCCCCTTCACACTTTGGAACACCTCTCAAACACAGCTGCACCTTTATGGGATACCTTCTGAAGTGCCCCATCCCACATGTTCCTCTCCATGCCCTAAGCACAGCAAGTGAGGCCCTGCTTCATATTCCACCCTTTAATATTGTGAGAATAACCTGAGCTTGAAGCATTTGGACCACCTTCCTTTTGGAACACCCAATCAAGGGATCTCCGCTGCTGCTTTCCTTCTATAACTTATTCCCTAAGGCAGAGCTTCTTAATCTTGGGCCCCCAGATATTGTTGGACTACAACTCCCATCATCCCCAGACATGGCCTTTGTGGTGTTTGCTGACTACTGCTGAAATTCACTTCTTTTATAGAGAAAGATTATTGGCCTATTATTATTTTTGCTTTCACTGGTTTTTATTAGGACAGCTACACACACACACACACACACACACTGCATCTTGGCTTGAAAACTATACCATTTTCTTCCCTGGAATTGGGAGGGAAATTGAATACATTTTGAATGAGTTGAAGGTTCAGAAATTAATCCAAAACATCCTCCTCACCAGCCCCCAACTTGAAGCACTCACCTCCCCCTTTACTTACTAGGTGAGCAGGAGCAGTGGTGACTTCCTGTTCTGTGTAAACGAAAGCAATGAGGCACACAAGAGCAGCAACCAAAGTGATTGAAAAAAAATTATCCTCCTGCACATCTTCCAGCCCTAGTAACCTTCCAAGGGCTGCAGGCATTGAGACGCTCAGCTCTCCTTTGAGGCAAATTTTCCAAGCCTCCCAACTTTTTTTGTGCCTAAATTTTAGACATTTGCTAAAACATTTATTTCACATTATTGAAACAGTTTTCATTTGCCTGTTTTAAAAAATCTTTTTGCATCTCTTTAAACACTGGCAGCAGAGATAGAAAATATGACTCATAAATTTTATAGATAAACAAATTGGTGTCACATTAAGTGTGAATAGGCTTTAAGGATGAACTCAGCTGATAATTTTTAACTAAATGCTGGCAATTTAAATATGATAACTTGGTTGCATGACTAAAGTTGGGGAAAAGGAGCACATCTCTTCTCCTTGTGCTGTGGCTTAGTAGACAATAGAGGAATCTTGCCTGAATTACCATCCTATGCTGTGATCCATTTTTGCTCACAGCATTCCATAAGATTCAGCTAAGTGGAACACTGCAGGACCAGTGTATTTTTGTGCCGAATGACCAGGGAGCTATTCTACTGATAGGGTTTTGTAATGCGATCAGATGTACAATCCCTTATTGAATCCTGAGGTTCAGTGGTCTCTGCCTTTTAACTTGCTTATATCACTCCCCTTCCCCAAAAAGTGATTTTAAAAGAGCTGATTTTCTACTAGATTTTGACTTGATTTTTAAGAAACTTGGACAAGAACAGGAGCGCAAATAGTTAACTGGTTGTGGATATTGAAGCCAGCAGCTGGATGACACCCATTCATCTGGGAGCATGCTATAGATAGCAGTGGCTTTACCCATGTGAAACAGCTATCACTAGGCCCAGCTCAAGCCCAACCTTGCCTGCAGCAGTGGGCCAAACTGCTGCTGCTTCCTTGCATGGTGCACAGGGCATACTATCAGCAATTCCTCTCCCCAATGCCATGTCCCAACTTCCCTTTTCCCTGCAGTTCATGGAACATGCTGTAGATCAATGTATCATCCTCTCTCCCTAAACATACCTGGAATTCTTCCTTCTCCCCCAGGTTCATAGAATGCAGTTGGGATCAATTTCTCCTTTTCCCCGACCAACTTTCAATATTCCACTCCCCGCAGATCTCATTACATGGTGTGGATGGCAGTCCCCATCATCACACTATGGCTCATTCTCTCCTCCTCACCAGCCACTGCCAATTTTCCTGATCTCCCTGCCTTTTAAAAATACAGAGGGTAGCGGATTGGGCGACAGGATGTGTGAGTCCACACACTTCCTGCAGCTCCCCTTCAAGGAGAGTGGGAAAATTAGCAGTAGTCCTTCAGGTGTAGAGGTAGTATGATTTAACACAGAAATGTGTACTCATACCTGAGTAGCAGGAGCTGCACCACCCACCCACCCCCAGATAAGGAGGACAGTGTCCAGTGAAGAGCAATGTCCAGTGAAGTGGAGATGGCAGAAGGGCAGCCCACCACCCCAGCCTCCTCCAATCCACGTGAGATCACCACTTCATTGAGCCTTTTTGAGGGACCAGCCCCAATTATCACAGATTATAACATAAGGAGAGGGTTTTCGTATCATTTCTATCTGAAGTAACTTTACTGTTAATAAGTCCTTAATAAGAAAATAAGTCCTTAATAAGGAAAGCTGTCTTTTTCTGATAATTGAAATCTCATACATTTAGGACTATAACTAATTAATCGGTTAGGTTAAAATGTGTATTAAAATGGAATATGACAGGTAGAGGTGTGCATGGAACCGATTCAGGCGGTTCAGTCTGAATTCAAACCAAACTGTCAGTCTGCAAGCCTGTTCAATCAAACCAGCCAGTGGTCAAATCCATTTGGTAGAACCGGGTCAAACCCAGTCAACCCAGTGTGACCTAGTTCGAGGACTATGCTTCTAAAGGAGAATGCAGTGAGGATTCCCCTTGACAAGCAGAGGGGTGGGGGAATCCTTTAAAAGTGTTCTGAGGGTGCCCAGTGGGGTGGAGATGTCTTTGTCATTATCAGTATAGCAGTGTGGCAGCGGCTCCTCTAAGCCCCATTGATACTTCCCCCTCCAGCAGTGTGGGCCAGCAGGGTCCCAATTACAGCCTCTGCATAAGCGCAGAGGCCAAACACAGAGGTCACACAAATGGTTTTTGACCATCCATGGAGGCTGGAACTGGACCACCGGAGGCCTGCACTACTGGGGGTGAGCACCGGCTGGGCTTAGAGAAACCACCAACAC
The DNA here is from genome assembly GCF_027244095.1 of Hemicordylus capensis. NCBI lineage: Eukaryota > Metazoa > Chordata > Lepidosauria > Squamata > Cordylidae > Hemicordylus > Hemicordylus capensis. Next base: position 180,688,349 of record NC_069657.1, on the reverse strand, counting down.
TGCTGCCATGCTGAGGACAATGAAACCGGCCAGGTGCCCTTTCACTGCCTCCGCTGGCCACACTTAGAACACTTTCAAAGGGGTCCGCCACCCCTTTGCTTATAAAGTGGAATCCTCGCCAGATTCTGCTTTCCAAGCATAGCCCTTGAACCGGGTCGAACTGGTCCGTATCAGACTGGGCCTAGTCCGGTTCAAATTCAGACCAGCCACCTTTTTTTGAGGCTGGTCGTGTTCTTCTACTACTACTACTACTACTACTATTACTACAAATATATATATATATATACACCACTTTTCAATAAAAGTTTTCAAAGTGATTTACATAGAGTAATAATTAATAAACAAAGAAGTAAGCAAGTAAGTAAATATATACAGTTCTCTGTCTCCAAAGGGCTCCTAATCTAAAAACAAACATAAGATAGACTCCAACAACAGCCACTGGAGGGATGCTATGCTATGGAGCTGGATAGAGCCAGTTGCTCTCCCCCTGCTAAATAAAGAGAATCACCACTTTTTAAAAGTGCCTCTTTGCCCAGTTACCAGTTTGAGTTCAAACCTGTTGAACTCCTAATGACAGGCACCATATCTGATGAGGCATTTTTCCCTTCTCTATCACAAGACATAATGCTTCTTAGGATGCTGAAAAGAAAATAAAGATAATTATTCTGACACCTGCCTGCACAATCTAAAAACAAGGGAAGTGTGCTTTTTTATTCAGAAGAAGTGCAGTCATATACTAACGTGTGCTGATTTAATCAATAATCAATAATAATCAATGCTTTTTAAACAATTTTAATTAGTTCATTGATCAATTGATTCCAATCATCTGGGCTTTCTCCCTATTATTCATAATGAATTTTCACATTTTAGACTTCCTGAATGTTCTCTGAAGTGGCATGATATGACAGTTTTCAACAGTAGCACCTTTACTAATTCTCTGTCAGAAATGTTTACATAGCATGCAGCACTTTTTAGTGGAAAGACTAATCACTCTACAAACGGAGGAAATTATGAACCTGTTAAAAGGTAGTATGAACAGAATTATGGAAGCAATTGAGTGCTATGCCGTAGCAGTAGCAAAAACTGAGGGTAAATTTGTCCACAGTAATGGTTTTATACATTCTGCAATGCTCTAGATAAGCATGTATCAAGAAAAAAATTCAGATTATAATTCACAATCTGAATAATTTCTGTCTTTATACACAATTATGTTGACACATTAACATTAAACTACAAAGAGTTTTGTGGCACCCTAAAGCTAACCAATGTATTGTGGCTTAAGTTTTTATGGACTATGAAGTCCATATCAAGTCCTATGAAGAATGGTCAAAGGAGCTGGATGTTTTTAGCTTGGAGAAGAGAAGACTAAGGGGGGAGGGATATGATAGCCATCTTCAAATATCTGAAGGGGTTATAACATAAAAGGAGGAGTTGATTTGTTCTCTGTTGCTCTAATGGCAGGACTAGAACCAAAGGGGTTGAAATTTCAAAGAAGCAGATCTACATGAGACATTAGAAATAACTTCCTGTGTGAACTAACAAGGGTTCCAAGGAAAAGTGAGGCATTAGCAAGGCTCATGGTTTCTTTGATTGATTTAAGAGCTTCTCCTTGAAGAGCTCCCATATTTTGTGCAGCCTTTAATTGCAAGGTCTATTTTCACTGCTGTAAGAAGGAATGGCAATAAATGCCTGTGAGTATATTATGGTATCCAGATAGCTCATTAGCAGGGACGTAGCTAGGGGAGAAGGAGTCAGTGTTCACCCCTCTCCCTGGCATCCTCTAAGAGTGAAGAAGATAATGAAGAAAATAGGAAGGGGTGGAGCTGGGGGCCCTCAGGAACTGGGGCCCGGATTCTTTGAACGCTTTTGCTCAATTATAGTGACACCCCTGCTCATTAGGCAAGTTTCCAGCTCATAAGATTCCTGGTTCATAACTTAAATAGCCTCTTAAACTTGTGTGATTTCTCCACAAAAAGGAAAGGGTCATAGCTCAATAGCAGAGCAAGTTCTTTGCACACAAAATGTCTGATAGAGTAGACAGTATTGGGCTAGAAGGGTATACGGTCTGATCTACTATATAAGGCAGCATATTATGGCCTTGTATGTTCTGAGAACTGAGCATTTTTGTGTATTTGAGATTGGATTATATGTTTCTAAAAGTATTTCACATACTTGCTAATTTCTGTTGAAAGAAACAATAGAAAACCTGATTACTTGGATAATTCCACTGCCTAGAAGGAAATGCAGGGTCACTTTCATTTCCTGCAAGCCACATGCTTCCATGATGATAGTTATAACAAGAATTAAAATGTCATCTTGCCAGACCGGTGCAGAGTGAACTTTCTGCACCATGCAGAAATTGACCTTTTGCTGTGCATGGATTCCTTAGCCGCCTGCACCATTCGTGGCATATACATATAGGGAGGAAATTAGTTTTAATAGCCCAGTCTTAAACAGTGCCAGCCTCCTCATGAAATTTCTCTATCACTCCTTTGCATGGTATTTATAAAACAATTTCATAGAACTTTGTTTTCTCTGAGCCACTTGTTTGTAAGCAAAAAATTAAATCTCATCAAAAAATGGAAAAGGTAAAAGAATATCACACCTGCAAATAAGAACATAAGAACATAGGAACAGCCCTGCTGGATCAGGCCCAAGGCCCATCAAGTCCAGCATCCTGTTTCACACAGTGGCCCACCAGATGCCTTTGGGGAGCCCACAGGTAAGAGGTATGTGCATGCCCTCTCTCCTTCTTCTTTTTGTTACTCCAAGCTATAATAGCTCTCGGGCATCTAGATGAATACTTTCAAGCGAAATGCTTAATAGCAGGCGAGAATAATCAATAGCTGCTATTGATCTTGCGCTCCCTTTTCAGCGTGCTCTCATAATGAAAAAGCACATTGTAATCAGTCACCCACAAAAATTAGGAGTTATATTTGAAGCCTTAGACATCTTAAATGGAAAAGGAGGTAAACCTGAACACTGACCATACCTCTTACGCAGTGGACTTTGACAATTTCATGGGTTCCCAGAGGCTCATGGTCGTCCATGACTGCTACCAAGAACCAGGAATTTTTTTAAAAACCCAACTCATCATAGATATGCAGTCTTCATAGTTCTTTCAAATAAAATAGTATTTGTATTTGTCCATTAAAAGAATGTAGTAACCCATGCCCAGTGATATAAATAGTGATAGTGATGTATTCTGCCCAATTTCGTGCACCTTGCTAAGGCTACCTCAAATCAATCCTCTTGTCCTCCTGAATTTCTCAAAATCCTCTCAGTCTTGACTGAAACAACAAAGCGTGGATATGCTCCTAAATCCAGCTCTGCCCTTGGATAAACAGATAGGTGCCAAGGTCAGTAGTGCTTTTGCAGTTTTGACTTGTGCACCAGCTGCAGACTTTCCTTGAAAAAGCAGATCTAATCATTATCACCCATGTCTTGGTCACAACATGACTTGAGTATTGCAATGATCTTTACATGTCCTGAAAAACATTCAGTTGCTTCAGCTTGTACAAAACATGGAGACCAGGTTGTTGTCAGGTGCTTTATGAGTGATCATATCACTCTGATTTTTGAAAGATTTGCACTAGCTTCCAGTTTGCTTCTGGGTAGAATGTAAGGTGCTGGATTTGAACTTTATAGCCCTAAATGGCTGGGAGGCTAACTACCTGAAGGGCTACTTTCTCCAAAATGATTCTACCCACCTTACAAGATCTTTTGGGAGGGCTCTACTTTATGTGCCAACAATTATAGAGGCACAGTTGTCCTGCATGTGGGACAGAGCCTTCCCCAAGCTATGGAAGGTCCTCCCAGCAAAGACTCACCCTGCCTCCCCTCTTCTGTCTCTCTGAAGGCAAAAAAGAAGACCACTTTTTATTTTCCCAGCCCTTTGAAATGTAAATGAGAGAGGTGGTTGGTGATTTACCCTCAGTTCTTCTTGCTCTTGGTGACACTCTAATCTAACTGATTTGTTATCCTGTAGTCTCTCCCTATTCTTTTTGTGTCATTTCCTTTTTTCTTTTTGAGCTCATACTGTAATTTTATTATTGCTTACTCATATCTTATGCTCTTCTTGCAGTGTTTGTTCTGGTGCTGTAAACTGCTTTGGTAAATGCAGACACAAAAGCAGTATATACAATAAATGAATAGTCATGGTGTCTCAGAACAGCTCATTCAGCTCACCATCCATGTTCTCTGCTGATGCATCTGCATAACACTATCACTCTGCTGGTGCATTGGTTCTAGAAAGAAAAGACTGCCTTCAGCACTGCTATTATTGCCATGTCATAAATCTGCAGAAGTGGTTTATGGCACGTTCAGGCCAATGCTGCATGTGTTTCTGCCACTTGAGCCTTAGTCATCTACTAGTCTGCTTTACAGCTTTCAGTGCCACTGTAAACCATAGTAAAAAGCTGTCACATGGCCACAGCTAACCTGCTCCAGAGATTAGCTAAGCCATTCACTGAGCTCACTGAGCTATTAATAGAAAGCCTACTAGATCCATACCATTCATTAGCAGCCCATATGGGCAAAGCTTAGGGGGCAAAAAGAAGCCACAGGTGCCTTGCCACCCTCACTACCGTGTTAAACCCAGGTACACAGGCTGCTCATTCACCAAGTTCCCCAAGTAAACTGACCCTCAAAAGTCCCTGGAACCTCCTACCACTTGGTGAAGTAGAGAGTGCAAAATACTTTTAATGGGAGACACCTGACTATAAGTGTGCTTGTAATTATATATAACTATACATGTGTGCTTAATTTTGGCTCATCAAGCCTAAAGAAGTATGTTACTCCACATGAAAACTGAAAGGTTAAAAGAGCTACACATTTCATGAAAAATTACACTCACTACGGCATTGTTTTCTGCAGTCAGCTATATTTAAACCTGTCCATGGTTTACTGATCAATGTCCTCAATTTGACCCTGAGAAGATATTTTCACATTTATTTCCTTATGTTTATCATTCTTTTCTCTCTCTCTCTCTCTCTCTCTCACACACACACACACACACAGAGTTTCGAATTGAGCCAGGTTCTATTCTAACCAGCCTCAAACTCAAACCAGCCTAAAAAAGAGGCCTCCAGTCTCAGTTCGAACAGGACGGACTAGTTTGACCCGGTTTGACAGTTTGAGGGTTGTAACAGACATGGAGAGACAAGCGACCTAAGCAGGGCTCCAACTTTCTTAACCTCAGGAAGACTCAAAGACATCACCTCTCCTGCCAAATACCTGACACAACTGGAGATCCCAAGCCACAGAAGGGCCTTTACCCTCACCCGCTCTCACACCCTCCCTTCCACTGTTCTAGAGGGCAAATATAGTAAGATTCCATCAGGGGCATAGCAAGGTTGGAGTGGGCCCAGAGACAAGATTTTAAAATGCCCCCGTCAATGAAGACACACACACACACATCATCCTACCTTATTTTTAAAAATGTTTTGTAAATTGTGGACAATGCAAGTCATCTAATGGTACTAGAGAAAGACATGCTGTTCTGGTAGATCCAGGACTTAACTCTCACATCAATTTTGGAGGATAAATACAACTGAAGGAAGCCCAGGCGGGTGCGCAGCTGGGGGAGTCAGTCATGTGACTTGCCTCGGGGGACCCCCCCCCAAGGCAGTGGGCCCCCAGACAACTGTCTCCTTATTATAGTCACGCCCCTGGATTCCATTTATGGAGAGGCTTTGTCCCTGTGACAATGGGGAGATTGAAACCACAGAGCATGTGCTCCTCTCCTGCCCTTTTATCAAGATATTTGTGACAAGCTCCTACTCCCATTACTCCGCAAGCACCCTGGAAGATCAACCTGATCCTATCCTACTAGCAGATAAGGACCGGGCCTTCACATCCAACACTGCCAAGTTCTGTGTGACAGCATGTAGGATTTGTTGGACCTTGACTGCCAGTTTATGACCAAGCTCCTGATGTTTTTAACTGTTGCTTGACTGCTCAGTTAGCCGTGTTTTTATATATCTCTTGTTTTTAACCCACTTACTGACTTTTACACTAATTTTATGAACCATACGGTCTTAAATCATTTTGACCTGTTTTTATCCTTGCAACCCATCAATATATATCCTATTTTTTTGTTTGCCTTGTTCATAACTGATCATGTTATGATTCTTAGCCTTTTAACCTTTAATCTTTTATTCAGATGCCTCTTACTGCGCTTTTCTCAGTGTATAAGTCAGTTTGTCGTTTTATAGTAATTTTATAGTATTAGTATGTTATAGTTTTATAGTATTAGCATTTTGGTTTTCATTGTTAAATATATACCACAGTTTTAATGTAGGGCAGTAATTGGTTAATAGTGATATTTTAGCTTGTGATGTTATTTTTAGCTTATGATGTTATTTCCTTGTCTATGCTCTTGTATGCTTTTATTCTTGTGCTGGTCTTTGACCATAATAATACAGATTGATTGCGGTTTGAGGGGCTATGCTTGTAAAGGGGGATCCGATGAGGATTCCCCTTTACAAACAAAGGGGAATCCTGCCTTTAAAAGGCTTCTAAAGGGTGGCTGGTTGTGTGTGTGGCTAGAGGGCATCTTACCACCAGTGCCAGCGCCGGCTCCTCTAAACCCCAGTGCTCCCCACAGCAGTGCAGCCCATGTGTCAGCTGCGCAGTTCTCACCAGATTCCTCTTTACAAACATAGCCCCTCAAACCTAGTCAAACTGGTTCAACCTGGTTCACTTGAACAGAGCAAACCACCAGTCGGTTCGACTGAACCAGTTTGTGGACCGGCGGTTCAATTAGAATCCAGTTCCAATTCGAACCGAACCGCAAAAAATGGTTCCATGCTCTCAACTCCTGCCTGTGGCTTCCAGCAGCATCTGGAGGGCCACTGTGAGAAACAGGATGCTGGACTAGATGGGCCTTGGGCCTGATCTAGCAGGGCTGTTCTTATGTTCTTATGTTCCCCTAGTATTCATTCAGAGGAAAAGCAAAACTAGCAATTCGCTCTCCTCTCCCTGTGAGGTGCCAAGGAATTTATGAACCCAGCATGCTTTTCTTTCTAAAGCAGATGTCGACATTTTAAAACAGATAAACCTAGATTATTGCAGCAAATTTAACAGTGCGCAAATGAAATTTGTGGATTGTTTTATATGGCTTACATTTATTTTCCATTATTTCTGGAGTATGAGTGCCTTGAGGTCTTTAGAGCTATTATGCATTGATTTTAACACTTAAATCACTGTATAGTAATACCAAATGTAAAGCTTTCTGAATAAATATTGCTTTAGGGCACTCACTATGGTTGCTGCAAAATGACTCCAGTGTCAGATTAAAGCACAGAGCATGCAGACTTAGTTCTGCCACGAAGAAGAAGAAGAAGAAGAAGAAGAAGAAGAAGAAGAAGAAGAAGAAGAAGGTGGTCACATAAAAAGTCATTAAAAGGACAAAAGTTGGTGCCAACCTGCATGTGTGTCTAAACACAGGTGTGCTATGCTGTGGGATATTCCAAAGAGCAAAAAAGATCTTACAGCTCATCTCCCTGAAATCTGTTTCCCAATATCACTTTTCCTTCCATCAGGTTGAAGGCTCCAGACAGCACTGAGAGTGAGCCTGGCAAAAAGAAAGGTACTTGGGGGAAGGACTGTAGGGAGGCAAGCCAGAGAGAAGGCATTCACCACTCCTCACCTGTGCTTTTTGAATTGGACCCCCACCACTTCTTTATGTGTGATTGGGGAGGGCCTATGTTGAAAGTCAGAGATCTGCTACCTGCCTGGGAAATTTGACCTGTGATAAATGCATGCTGGTTGTTTCGTATTAGTTTGGGAGCCATCTCTGCCCATTGGCTAAACTTCTATTGTGTTATAGAAGCCAGTGGGGGGAATAGCAAAGCAAAAGCCCTTAAGAAATATGTAGAAACATTAAGAGAGATAAGATATTAAATGTATGGGGGTGATGGGAGTGAGATCACATGTGCTTTTCTGACTTCCAGCCTCTACACATTCAGCTTAACATCATTAGGCATAACATCATTAACCATAGCCCTCTTCGGACATTATTTGAGAAGTCCACTGTATGGGTGCTATAGCCTGCTGATCAGTCACACTTAGGGTGTTCACCTCTTCAGATGAATGCCCTAAGCATGTAGAAAGCCAGGGGCAGGTGAGTGGCGCACCTAGAGAGGTGCTGGGGATGGGACTTCCAATTCCCTTTGCCTGCCTTGCACATTTACAGCGGGCTTCTCAAATAACATCTGAAGAGGCCTCATATTATTCCTCATGGGGGGGGTCATTGGGGGGAACTCTGACTGCAATTTCTGCTGGCTCATCTGACAGTGACTCAGGATTATGCCTTCTTTCTCTGTAGCCACCCCTGAGCTTTAGAGCACATTCCCTGCTGAGATAAGAGGTTTAACATCCTTGGTGGTTTTTATGTATGCCGTGAAGTCACATCTTTTTGGACAGGCTTTTAGTTGAAGTTTTTAACTGTTTTTGTGTAAAATGAAATTCAATGGGTGGAGGTATTCAAATAGAATAGGGACTATGCATATACAACTGTATTCCCATAAGGCTTTTACTATGTGAATGGCAACCATGGAAAAGCAGAATTCTTGATCTCAAAGAAAGAGTCTTATATGCATACAGTAGCTCAATCCCTCAAAGCTGTTCACCAAATAATTTCTACATAGTGGTTCACATAGTTGTTTAAAATACATGTTTTAGATATACATTTGTTCCAGTATTGGTTTGATGTTTCTTTCATAGTTAGACGGTATTTATCAAATCCTGCAGTGTATCTTTTACTGGTTTTCTATTTGTTCATTGTCTTGTCCTTAAAGGAGACAAATAAGGATCCATTATGAGCAGGATTTTTAAAAAATGATTTAGAAAAACAACAACGGTAGGCCAACATTTTGAAAGGCAATAAAATGGAGAGGGGAGTAAAACCTTCAGTAATTCTTTAGCCAAATTCCCATGAGAAGGTTTAGACGTTAATCTTACTGTTAGAAAACATAAAAGTGGCAGCAGATGTACATTGTCCGAGATAATGATCATGCCATCCTATCATGCTGGGTCTTCAAAATTAAGACTATTAGGGACAGAATAGAGGCCTCATAGATCGGCTTTTTTAAACATGAAAACTATTGGTGTTTTTAAATGCTGTCAGGAGAGTACACACATCAGTATAATTAGCAGCAGCAGCAGCAGCAGTAGTAGTAGTTATCATCATCATCATCATCATCATCATGGTGCATGGAAGCAGCAGCAGTTCAAGCCCTTGTGCCATCCAAGGTGATGCAAAAGCCACTGACAACACCCCTTGATACCACCACTAGCATCCGGAGTGGGGTCAGCACCAGTCAAGGCTCTCTCTTCGCTGCAATCCTACAACAGCTTGTGGCTGCCAGGAGGGGAACATAGGAAGCTGCCATATACTGAGTCAGACCATAGGGCCATCTAGCTCAGTATTGTCTACACAGACTGGCAGCAGCTTCTCCAAGGTTGCAGGCAGGAATCTCTCTCAGCCCTATCTTGGAGATGCCAGAGAAGTAACTTGGAACCTAGATGTTCTTCCCAGAGCGGCTCCATCCCCTAAGGGGAATATCTTACAGTGCTCACATGTGGTCTCCCATTCATATGCAACCAGGGCAGACGCTGCTTAGCTTAAGGGGACAAGTTATGTTTGCTACTACAAGACCCGCTGTCTTGTGGTAGCTCTCTTGAGGGGGAAGCATCCCGTCTTTAAAAGTAGGATGAGTCCTGTTGCTGCAGTGGTGGTGGCAGCAAGAAGGAGATTTGGCACAGTGCAGCTGCTGCTTTGCTAACTGGCTTGCTCACTGTCTCTCCCTTTGCCACCTCATTCTACCAAGAGTCTTGAGCTTCCTTCCAAAATGGAGCAGAGCTCACAAAACTCTTTGTGGAAGGAACAGAGGGGAGGGGAGAGAAAGTATGTGAAAGGAGGAGGGTGATGTTTCAACTCCATCCCTAGTCCCTAGCATATTTATAATGTAGGGTGTTAAAAGAGTTGTGGAGGAGAGAGTCTTTTGGTGGGCCGCTGTGAGAAACAGGATGCTGGACTAGATGGGCCTTGGGCCTGATCCAGCAGGGCTGTTCTTACATTCTAACCTTGGGATCAGAAATAAAGAACACTGCCTTATACCAAGTAAGACCATTGGTCCATCTAACTCAATACTGTTTACACTGGCAGTGGCTCAGCAGAGTTTCAGACAGCCACTAAAATACAGGGGGAACTCCTACAACATCAATTACAGGACCCACGGTTCCTTTCAGCAACCTTCACAAGCCCCTCCCTCTTTCAGAATAAGAGTTCTCCTGTCACAAGTGGACATGGAATCATGTCCAAACAAGGCTATCAATGAACTGAAGAAGCATTCATTATCTACGTTGTGTTCGGTTTTGGATGCCGCTCACAAAGTTAAAACTTAAGTTTCTATAAAAGGATAAATGCATATCTTATGAATATGAATATGTTGAATATTTATATACAGCTTTTCAACAAAAGTTCCCAAAGCAGTGTGTGTGTGTCTGTGTGTGTGTGTGTGTCTGTCTGTCTGTTTTTGTATTCAGAAGACCCAGGTTCAGACACCAGGTCCTCCGCTACTTCACATAAATGTTTCCCCTACCATTTCTCATCTTAAAAGAGAACAAGCCTGTGCAGGCCACTGCAATTCCTGATAGAAGCAGATTTGCATGTGCACTCATAAAATTAATGTGTCAGCTAGCTCCAAAGTCCAGGGGGAACTCATACAACATCCATTGCAGGACCTACAGTTCCTTTCAGCAACCTCAACAAGCTCCTCCCCCTTCAGAATAAGGGTTCTTCTGTCACAAGTGCTGCATTCATATTTTAATATGGCTAACTCCCCCATCCCCCTGTTATTATTCAATCCAGTTAAGCTGTAGGATCATCAACAGTGTCTTTCTGCATGGAGATTCCAGATACTTACATGCATTTGAACACTATGCATTTGAACAGTCTTAAACTTTGGCTATTCACTCTGTATGCTTTATCATTCAATATTCAATGACTAGCTGGAACTAGATCCACAGAAAATATTTCTTGATATAATAGCAAGGACACAGGCATTCCCACTAATGATTATTAGTTTCGTGCCACAATACAAAAAGAGAAAGACCATATTTATACATTCAGGCTGTGGTAGCTACTAATAAAAATGCCTGCATGGAAATATGAAGATGATTCATTCGTGTATATAAGAAATGAATATCCCCATCCCGCGGTAATTCTATGACTACTGTTCTCATTTCGAAGAAAAACAGCACAATCCAAAGGGACCATTCCAGGCTCAGGGACTTGACTAAGCTGTTCTTTGTTCTTGCTCAAATGGTCTATTATTTGCAATTGGTTGCTTTCATTGTTCACCTTTCTAAACCATATATTTAGTATTGTGACAGTGTCTCCATCTGGGCTTTTTCAGAAGCCTGTAAGATCAGCCTGCTGTTACCTTGCCTGAACGTCCCCAAAAGAAAGGCTGATTTTACATCCAGATTAATTTAGCATGAAAAGGTTATGCTTAATATATCCCCAAACATTACAGTGTATGGCATATTTCTAGAAAATAAAGTCATTCTACAGGACATTCTTTAATTAAAACCACACAATAACCATTATCCCTCTCAGGTTTTAAATATATACTGTGATAACTCTAGTGAACTACTGTCTGTAAATGTGAAAAACGTGGAAAAATAAACTTTGTGCATTGCTTTCTTCGTAACAAGCTATAAGCTTGATATCTTTGTTGAAATAAAGATAAAGGTATATTTAGCACAGTGAATCAACAGTCCTGTGTAGTACTACCAGGCCTCCATTCTCCCCCCGCCCCCATCTTTCATTCCTTTCATCCTTCAGACAAGGACAGGGTTCCCAATTTTGGCCGCATGCACACGTAACACGAAACCAGAGGTGAAGGGACCTACGGTTTCAAAAACAGTGTGTCCAAATGCAGGCAAATGCAGCTTTCCCTCCCCAAACAGTGATTTGTACCTTCAGTGTGTAAAGAGTTCCACTGCCTGGACCCCTGGTTCTACGGTCCAAACGCTGGCACCACAGCTACCCCCTTCTGCAACTGAAGTTGAAGGAAGAAGCTCCTCCCTTACTCCAGCTGCTATTGGCTGCCAGGGCTGTCCTTCAGTAAATAAGGAAGCCCAGGCAACCAGTTTCCACTCCTCCTTGCAGTCAGTGAAACTGCAGAGAGGGAGATCTCCTGAACGTCCAAATTTGGATGGGAGAGTGGGAAGAGGGGGAGCGAAACCATGGGTCCACTGGACCAGCTATTCTGTGTTATGTCCAAAGGCGGCCCTTGTGTTGCCAGATATTGTTGGACTTCAACTCTCACCATCCCCAGGGCCCAATCGGCCTACAGCTATTGTGGCTGGGAACTATGGGAGTTGTAGTTCAAGAACATTTAGTAACACAAGGTTGGGAACCCCTAGACTAGGAGATACTCTACTTCAGGCCTGTGCTAGATCCTTCTGCCAAGGATCTGCATGAAACCTTGTAAATAAATCAATTAAATCAGCCATACCTGTGTGGAGCCTATATTCAATAATGAAAGTTCAACAGGGGAAAAAAGGTATCTTCCATGATTTGAAGGATCATCTGAACTCAGTGTTTCTCACAGGAAAACAATATTAACTATCAGTTACCAGAATTTGATTATTAAGATAATAAGTAGAAATTTCATGTAATTTGCTTCTTAGAAAATAATTTGCCATGGAGAACATTTAGCATAATTTGTTAAGGGTAACAAAGTGTACTGAACAAATCAGAGAATTTCTAGTTATACATTTTATTGGCTTCCATTTAGCTTTGAAAAGTGCTGCCTGAAGTTCTAGAATGTGCTGCTCAGAAAATGTTTCTCTTACTCAGACAAATTCATTCTGTTTAAACATCTGTTTCCTAGCCATAATATTTCATATCCATTCTGAAGGCAACTCTTTTTACTAGGGATTCATTCGACCATTTTGAAAATTCTCCTGCCTTGTTACAGCTTGAGTGTAACAACAATGTGCATGTGTTACCTACCACAACCTGTCTACAGGGGCTTGCCTGTACCTACAAATGTGTGCTTTATGTAATCATCTACATTTTTGCAACATGGATGTGAAATGTTACCAAAGAACACTTGGCTTAATCTCTGCGTGCTTTGCTGATTCACATAACTGATGTAACCCGGTGATTCAAGAACTTATCTGTATTCTGGCAAAACCCTGTCAGCAGTCCTAGAAGTAATACCAGAAGACCTTCATTTCTATGAGACAGAAACCACCTGAGCATTTGGTCTGATCACGAACATTGTTGTTTTCCTGCAATAACAATGGGAAAGAGTGGTAACTGATGTATCCTCAATCTGACATAGATATACTGTAATTTGCTCCATGGCAAGTTATTTTCTAAATTATATCTGTATTTATCTAAAAGGAGCAGAACTCTGAATTTAAGGTGACCCACCCCCCAATTTCTAATATCAAAGGACGGGGGGGGGGGGACTAGTCTTAGATTCAGGTAAATATGGTATTTAATTCACAGTAAGCAACAAAGCATTCATACTAAGACAGCCAGAAAGCAAATGGATCACCTCCATAATACCTACATGGCATCTACAGGGGGCTCTACTAAAGAAGTATAAAAATACAAACAGATCCAATCTGTGTTCCATGCTGTAACTGGTCCAGGTTCAGACATAATTAACTCATTGCTATCCTAAACAATATTAACAGTTGCGACAATGAAACATTACTTTAGATACTCATGTGATAAATTTTGGGTGAATTGCCTTGTTGTGTGATTTTGTTCTGTGTTATTGGGAATGGAGATTTTCCTCTGAGGCAATAAAAAAATCAATGTTATCCACAGGTCTGCATAGTGTGTACTCCAGCAGTTTCAATACTAAATCTTCTGATTGGCTCTTTGTTCCACTTGTTCAACACAATATACATCCCTTTTCAAAGAAAAGATGGAAAGTAACATTTCAAATATAAAATCGTAAAAGGTCATACTCACAGAATAAATTAGAATGGAATTACAAGTAGTTCTGAAAATGTCAACATAAAAATCGAAGCAAGACATTCTCAACAACTGAACGCTAGAGAAAAACATTATACACATAATAATCTGCAGATTAAGATAATATATTTCCAGCAACACTTTTTTAAAAAACAGAAAAAATAAAGGTATGTATCTTTTTAAAAATGGTGTCATGTGGCCAGAGAGCTTAGGAAGATGTAAAGATACCAGCAATTCTGATTTATTCTGATTGTTCTTATAAGTACAACATTAGAGAAATTGTTGAAATTCAAATGTAGAAGACACTGGCCGCATTCAAACATAACGTGAAACTGGAGGTTGGAGAACCTGTGGTTTCAATTTTAAACTGTAAATTGCATTGCAGAAGTTCATCCAACCGTGGTCCACCAACCTTTGATTTCAGGAGAGAGGTGCCCCTACCTGCTGCTCAGCCACTGAGGCTGGTCCAAGCAAGCTCCACAGCCAGACTGTAGGCAAAGCATCAGCACGTCAGCAGAACAGCCACGATTGGTCACGATCCTGAAGGGAGCATGCCAAGTGCAATCATGCATTTTCAGAGCAGTCCGCCTATCCCTAGGTATGAAAATGGCATTTAAATCCCTTTAAAGCCATGCCATGCCCTTACTACTTCTGACAGTGATGACACCCTTGCCCTCTGTTGCCAACCAGCCATATTTCAGGGTAGTCCAGAGAGCACCCCTTTATCCCTGTTGCCAGGCTACTGCATTGCTGGATAGGTAACAGGAAAGGTGGGGCTGATGCTCCAACAGGTGCAACAAACCAAATTTGCTACCGCTGTATGGACCCATAGAGATGTCCCAAAGGTATAGTTTGTGATGATGTCATCCACCTTGATCCAAGATGGTGGACGTGTGAACTTTTGAGGTGCAAGTGCACTAACTTGAGGACTGTCTAACCCATTTGAACCAAATTTGATATAGTTGTAGTGAGTAACACACAGATACATCTCAGTGGTATAGTTTGTAATAATGCCATCCACCCTGCTCCAAGATGGTGGATACACAAACATTTGAGTTGCAAGAGATCTAACTTGTGAACCTCTATTAGAACCAGATTTAGTCCAGTTGTAGAGAGAGTGAAAGGAAAGTAGGCTGATTAGTTCTTACAAGAACAACTTGTTATTTTTATTTCTTTAGAAATGCATTATATGTCCAAGCTGGTTGGACATGTCCAAAAATCTCATTCACACTATTTACACTGGGTTTGTTTGTTTATTTATTTATTCATTCATTCAATTTATATACCGCCCTTCCAAAAATGGCTCAGGGCAGTTTACACAGAGAAATAATAAATTAATAAGATAAGATGGATCCCTGTCCCCAAAGGGCTCACAAGCTAAAAAGAAACATAAGATAGACACCAGCAGCAGTCACTGGAAGTACTGTGCTGGGGGTGAATAGGGCCAGTTACTCTGGCCCTGTATGTCATCAATCAGTATGATTCTGTAATGATATGAAATGTTAAGGAGGCCCCACACATGCTGATTTGCCCCTAGCCCTGCAACCTAGGGACAACCCTGACTATGGGATTGTATCAGGACAGTGATACTCCTAAATAGCTCCTAGTCAACCCCTTTTCTTCTAATGGGGGAAAGCTTTAATTGCAATTAAGGTTTCCAGCCTGCTGCATCAGGTAACATTTTGGGATTTTCCCTGCCAGTGGATACCAGGGGAGGCTCACCCACTATGGACTGTGCCTCCCCTAACAACAAAGGAAAAGCTGCAATGAAAGAGCCCTGAGTTTTGTATTATAGTCTCTGTTTTAACCAAAACATTTGTTCTTTTTTCTACTGCTGTGCTGTCTCTCTTTCCAGTTCCAGCATGAATGGAGAAAGGGATGCCAGAGTACAATCATTCCATTCACCAATCTCAGTGTTGTTCTCATTACTGCCTTTCTCACAGACTGTATGGTGTATCTGCAGAGAGAATCACAGAACAAGATTCCTTCCCTCCTCCTGGCAGCTTAACACCTCATGCAAGTCTATCTACTGATATAGTCTATCTACTGGTATAGGGGCATACCTGCTGTCAAAAACCATGTGCTTTTGTTTACAAACAAAAGCACGTGGCTAGAGGATGATGTCACAGTGAGGTCACAGGGGGGCGGGGGCGTGCAGCTGTCAAAATGCGCTTACATCACCGGAAATACGTCACCGGAAGGGTCTGAGGAGACCCCCACGTGACCGGGAAGGGTCAGAAGTGGGGGACGCCCTTACCCCCAGAAGTCTGGCACCCAACCTACCACCCCTACCCCAGAATATGTCCAGACATGTCAGAAGGAGGACATTTGACCCCTCTACGAACACGCCTAGCCACCCTGGACCAATAGGAACAGGTTTCAGGCTCCGGAAAGGTCCAAGTGAGCAGGTGTGATAATGGTCGGGCGGCCATTTTGTGTAACATTATTGTGTGAAATGGCCCAGAGGAGACCCCACGTGGTCGGGAAGGGTCAGAAGTAGGGGGACGCCCTTACCCCTGGAAGTCTGGCACCCACCCTACCACCCTGACCCCAGAATATGTCCAGACATGTCCGAAGGCGGACATGTGACCCCTCTACAAACACGCCTAGTCACCCTGGACCAATAGGAACAGGTTTCAGGGTCCGGAAAGGCCCGAGTGCGCAGGCGTGATAATGGTTGGGTGGCCATTTTGTGTAACTTTATTGGGTGAAACGGGGTCAAGTGAGCCCTCTATGAACACGCCTGGCCATCCTGACTCTGTAGGAATAGTCCTTGTCTCTCTGAGCCACTTTGTTTTTGCAGACCCACGGTTTGAGCGATCATGGGTTCCCCAGAGAGATCCTTGGAGGGTATTGTACAAGAAACAATTGTAAACCCTAGCCTGAGAAAGCATTCTATTAGTACAAGTTCTGATGATGAGAAGTTTCCACCAAAGTCCCCTAATTTCCTTTCTTCTCACAAATATGCACATGCACCCTTTTTTAAAAAGCAAGACTTCTCTCTCTCTCTCTCTCTCACACACACACACACAATAAACATTTCTGGGATATATATCCTTTGGTTGCAAAGCTAAGCACACAAGGGTTACCTGGGAGTAAGCCCTCATGGGTTCATTAAGGCTTTGAGTTAGAAACTGTATAGAATGGTTGCAATCTGGGCTGCTATGATTTAAATCACTTCACAGAACTTAGTTTTAATGATTTAAATCTCAATTTAAAGCACCATTTCCTAGTAAAAGTAAATTCTTGTTGTCTAATATAACCTTAGTACATATTCAGAGATGTAACATGTATTCAGAGATGATAATGCGGTTTCATTCGGGCAACCAGACCTTGCATTTCTTTGTTGCACTCTTTGCATTTTTGCACACATGCCTGACTTACCCACATGTACAGAAACTTGATTAAAATACTCCCAAGTGAGGTCTCTTTTAAGCATGCAACCCTGATAGGTGTTTCCCTTCTAAAATGGAGGATACACTTGGAAAAGGTTTCCTCCATGTTCCTGTTGCTTGCCCAGATCTATTCCAACCTCCCCAGATCTCCTAGGCCTTCTTTATCCCGATTCAGACACTGTTCTGTGGAGGTGTACACAAGTTGGTGTGAATTACTGTACCTGGGTTCATTTTAAAATTTAAACAGGGATACCGGCCCTTCAAGTGCATGGTACAGATAGGAAGTATAATGCTGTACCTGTGTAACATATGAATGACTGTACGTGTGCACAGATTTGTACCTGTGCATACACTCATTGTACAATTGTTGAACATAATGTGTGAATGGACCAACAAGTTCACAGAATCTAATTAGGAGTTATTATTAATACTCTTGTTCATGATATCTTTGACCTATGTTCTTTAAATAAATAAATAGGTTTAAGGAAAAAAATCCAATTTAAATTTTAAAATCTGATTTAAAAAAAAAAAAATCATTGTTTTCTATCAACCCCAGCTGCAATTCTATGCAACATTTATTTTATCAGTTTTGAAAAATTAAGGCATATAGATCACAGCCCTGAGAGAGAATTTATGCTGAAGATCTCTCCTTTCAATACTACTACAGTCACCAAAGTTTAAAAAAAAAAAACAAAATAACCAGACAACAGCAAACAAAAAACTTGGTATAATTAAGGACTATAGAGAGAGGTGCAGCTACTTAAATATTTTGGACTTGCCTGGTTTCTAAGCTATACCTGTTAGGTTGGCTCATAAATAGAAGGCAAGAATGTCAGATTTCTTAAAAATTAAAAACAAGTATTTCTGTTTTAAAGACCCATTTCAGACAGGGTAGGTTTGAAATTATCCAAGGTGTAATTTCAGTTAAAATATCATTATTATTTTTTAAACCACCCTCTCGAGAGGAGAGCTGAGGAAGCTCGCAACAGGCTTTTCTAGATTTCTGAGTGTTACTAAGATTTGCTAGTGAAATTTTAGAAGATGAGGAAAAGGAAACGAAAAGAGAAAAGCTCCCAGCAAAAGCTGGACCCCCACCATAGCCACACAAACTGCAGATCCTGGAGCAGTAAAGTTGAGAGACAGAGGAGTGCATATGTTACTGAATTCAAAATGATGCCTGCAACTTATAATTAGGTGGGTAACAGGCCATCTGCAGGTGGACGGTGCCCACTTTGCCCCCCCCCCGCATCCCTGGAACCGTTATAAAAGGGTGACAGGTAACTTTACATTACCCTCACCTGTAAAGCTAGCAAGAACACAGGTTGGGGCCTTTACTACCCAATTAGCAAGGCCCCGGGATCTTCCTGGGGACTGGGGCCGGTTGGGATATGCTGCCTACATAGCGGGTGTGTATGTGTGTACTGTTAAAACAGATCCCCCCCCCACCCGAATATGGGTGGGTGTTCTTCAGAAATGCCTGCTGCTTCTTCAGAAGAGAACTGTTGGGAACCCGCTGCAGGTCCAACATCGAACGCCAAGCCTCCTCGAGAGGCTCCGCTGTGAGTAGCCCGCTCTTTGGGGGTGGCATTCGGGCCAACATCAGAAGCCTCACATAGAGAGGTCCCATTCTGGGTTACACACTGTTCAGTAAAAGCATTCTGAGGACCGGGGCCACTAGGTGACTCCTCGGATGGTTCAAATTCATCTGAAGAACCAGAAGCATTCCTAAGCCCTCCGTGCTGGTTGCTAAATGTGTTCCCTCTGCTTTTGGGTCCCTACGAGTGTGTATGTCCCCCCTCCCCCCCCAATGTGTGGTGGTACAGGAATACATATACTCATTTTTTGTTAATTTCTGAAACTTGAAGGCCTCAGACAGATCATTATAGAGTTTCAGGACTGTCTTCTGGTAATCTTCTGTCTTCTGGCTTGTTCAAAAATCTGCACAGCAACATTGTTAAGGACATAAAGAAAACTAGCCATCACCCACAGCCATTCATCAAGGTCTTTCCCACACACCATCAGCTTTGGTGAAGCGTCAGCATTGCCTGGCTCCTCATCAGCCAGTTCTAAAAAAACAAGAACATGATAAAGTTAGAAAACTATACAACAGCCCGCCCCACAAGGTGGTTGTAATTTATTTATTAAGATATGTATACCCCCCACCCCATGCACTACTCCCCCCGACAAGGTGGTTGTAATTTATTTTATTAAGATATGTATACCCCCACCCCTGCAGTACTCTACTGCTCGGGGTGTATCAGAGGCTCTTATTTCAACAGGGAGCATATTCCAAAGGCCAGGGACAGCATTGGAGAAGTCCCAAACAGCCGCCAGAAGAGTTGGCGGAAGCCGCAGGTGAACAAGAACATTAATAAAACAGCTACAATGTAAAATAAGACTCATAAAGTTAAACAAATTAAAGTAAACAAGTTAAAAGACCAGACTAAAACCACAATTTTTAAAGTTTCAAATTGAAAGTCATTTAAAACTATCAAAACTACATCCTCTTTAAAAGTATGCATTTTTAAAGGGTTGCTAAAAACACCAAGTTTTTATTTATTTATTCTGAAAGCTTTAAAACTAGTGCCCCAGGTGAGACGCGAACACACAACCATGGGGTTGTGTTTTTTTGTACAAATACCCTATGCTATCCATTGCGCGTGTGGAAAAATTCTATTTATTAATAACTTTCTAAAAGGCATCTTAAAAACCTTGGGTTTTCAAACATTGATGGAACACACATTTTAGAAATCTACGTTCTACACACTGCTTTTAAAACTAGAACCTGTTCACTTGGATGCAGAGCTAGAGGCCTTGTAAAAATACTTAAGAACCAGGCAAAAGAACAAGCTAGCTCTTGAACACGGGGCAGCTAGAGTTATTATATTCCTTTTCTGACACCACACTCACTGGAGAAAGTAATGAATGAGTAACACAAAGGGCAAAGTTTCATGTAAAGTTACACATACAACATAAAGAACACAAATGAATACAGAGTTGTAAAGTATAAAGAATATGATATTCTACATAGAGTGTCAGACACAGTAGTGTATGTACTTGAGAAGGAACATTTCCATATCATAGTTTAGGGTTGTCCAAGACCATGGGTAGATTGTGCCCACATCTGAAAAAACAAAGCAACAATTTCAATGTGGTTGCTAAATGCTCAGTGTAAAGTAATAATTTTCCATTAAAATAAACCCATTATTTCCTCAAGGTGCGGATAACTACCACTTAACACCCCCCTCCCAACCCACCCAAAGAGAGAGCTGTGCAGGTATGGCTTAGCATACCTAATAGTCACAACACATCTCCCTAAAACTCTGATCCTCCAGAATAGGAAGCTATAGTACAGCCATGTGGCAGGCGGACCAACACATGGCTTTTTTTCTACAAATGTCTGTTTCTACAGAGAACAATATGTAGCAGGCTACTCTGCTCCACTCTGTGGAGTTCTCTCTTTTGCCCTAAAGAATTAGTCACTCCTTCAAAACACAACATTCATCATAAACTTTTGTGGACCAGAATCTGCAGCATCACAGGCATCTGATGTATGGGATTGCTGATCCGCAACAGCTCATGCTGAAACTAGAAAATAAAACATGGCCCCTCAGCAGTTTGGGGAAAACATTTGAAACCCACATGCCTAAAAAATTTAAACTAGCAAAATGAAAAATTATTTATTTGTTACATTTTCTATACCACCTTTCATTAAAATAATCTCAAGACCCAAAAAGTTAAAAAAAGACTACAAAAATTACACAATTAAAATATTAACTAGAATATAAAAAATACAGATCTGGTTAAAAAAGAAAAACAAGCACACTCTAACAGTAAAAGATACAAAGCAACAGCAATGGAGACAATCATATAAAAGCCAAGGTAAAATAAAAATTGCAGGCCTGAAATTGAAGCTATGGGATGAAAAATAAATCCAACACAGGGTTAGGGAAAGCTCTCTTTACCTGAGACCCAGACTTTATAACCCAACACTTTCAAATATACAGGTTCAGTTTTTAACCTTGTCTAATTAGCGGTGTGTCATGCAGTCACGGAATCCACACCAACTGCAGACTACCGCCCCACCCAATTCCCCCCAAAACCTGAATATGCTATTTATTGCTAAATAAATATGCTATTTTATTGGTGAAGGTGAAGATACCCAGAGCAAAAGCTCATGCTGAGGAGGAGTGCATGAACCTACAAAACTGGAGGCACTAGCGATTCATGCTTTCATGGTCACCACTTACATTCAGAGATAAGCACATAAAAATGCAAAACCCCCCCCCAAAATGACTCCTTTTGATTTAGCATATTAGAACTGCCTGGAAAAGGGCAGGGGTGGGGGGCAAAGAGAATTCATGGTGGATTAAAGCAAAATTAAACACACACACACACACACAACAATATCTGTAGAAAATAGATGAAGACTACACTAAGTTTGAGATATTTAAAGCAGCAATAAGACACACAAAAATGCACTGAGCTTTACAGTTAAGGTTGCAATCCTATACAGACTTACTAGGGAGAAAATCTAATTGATACTGATGGTACTTACTTCTAAGGAGGCATGCATAGAATGATTTTGCATTATAAAGCCAAATAAATAAATAAATAAATAAATCCTTAAGGATGCAGACTGCAAAAGTGACAATTTTAAATTAATACAGGGGCTTATTATTATTTTTTACTGAGAATAGGAGATTCGCTACTTACTGCATGCTGGAATTTCAGGAGAGAGAAAGGAAATCTTTCTGTGTCTGAAGGTCACATGCTTTCAGTTGCCTCAGACTGGCCCACGCCTATGCAACATGATGGAACAATGGGATTATCGGGTGTGGTGTTTCGAGAGAGAGAGGAAATCTTTCTGTGCCTGAGGTCCACATGCTTTCAGCTGCCTGGCCCACGCCTATGCAAATTGTGGGATGGCCCTTGATGGGACAACATGATGGGGTTATCTGGTGGTGAACTCATCTACCTTCGAGGGAGGGACCCTTATTCTTCAGATAAAGAGCCTTGAATTTGAATTTATTCCTTCAAATAAGTTTCCTTGAATTTTAAAAGTCTCCATTTTGCACTTTGAGAGCGGTGAAAGGGGGGAGATGGCATCCCTGCTAAACTGAGGGGTGAGGGGAGAGACCATGTGTGAATCATTTGCTGTAGTGTATGGAATTTTCCTAACTGAAATTACCTTTGCTGCAAATTGGGGTGCATTTTTATAAAAGTTGGTTTTTAAAAACCTCACTTTGTTATCCCTCACCTAGCCCATTACTGCCTCCAGGCAGGCATTTGGGAAGTTATGCCATTTCCTAATGAGGTTAGCATGGAGAAGTAGACATATCTTCCCTACAGACAAGCAGTTCTGTCTCCTTGGGTGGGCAGATTGCCTGCCCAGATGAACACCAGGCCCTGCCAGTAGCTCCGGGGATCGGGGTGCCGGGACATGCCGCCCTGCATAGCTCTGCCCCCCGGAGCTCTAATAATGCACTTTGCAAGTATGCAGTGCATTGTTGGGATCCCTACCCCCCTACCCCAAGTCTGCCAGCCGCAGCTGGAAGCAGCTGCAGCTGACACATGATTGTGGAAATGGTGTTAGAGATCGCTTGCTCTCCTAACCCCAGATTGAGGGGTGGCTCCACAAGCAGGTTTGCCTGATCCCAGTGGTTCACACAGGCATGCAAAACTGGACTGAGCTTCCTTAGCCTGGTTTTGCACACACATGTGAATAGCCTCAACGTTTTAAACCTCATATTCTTAGCATTTCTCTTGCACCAGTGCTGCTTATTGGCTAGACTGGCTTTCTGAATATGGCTCAGTAAACCCTTTCCTTTCCTTCTCAATCATCTCTAGAATTAGCGATGCACCACTAGTCCTTTGACAGGTGTGTCCAGGTATTCACATTAGCAAAATAAAAAATAAAAAAATTAAACCCTTCAGCTTTGCCATTCATTAAAATACACATGTTGTTTTGAATTAACAACAAAACAACAATAATAATAATAATAATAACCTACACCCACCTCAGATAAGCAGCACCATGGTTCTATCTACTAATTTCTAACATTTAAATTAATTTTAGAAGAAAAATTATTTCCTGGATCCACTCCGTAACAAATGCTTTTACTAAGTGAATAGGGTTGTTATTACCTTTTCTTCATAACGACGTTAAAGATCATCATAAATGAACTCAAAATAGTGGTACATGTGCCGGTAACCTCTAGGCTTGACTACTGTAATGCACTCTATGTGAGGCTGTCATTGTACGTATTTTATTTAGTTATTATTTATTTATTCAATTTCTATACCGCCCTTCCAAAAATGGCTCAGGGAGGTTTACACAGAGAGATAATAAAGAAATAAGATAGATCCCTGTCCCCAAAGGGCTCACAAGCTAAAAAGAAACATAAGATAGACACCAGCAACAGTCACTGGAGGTACTGTGCTTCGAGTGGATAGGGCCAGTTACTCTCCCTCTGCTAAATAAAGAGAATCACCACATTAAAAGGTGCTCTTTGCCAAGTTACGTAGTCCAGAAACTACAACTGGTACAGAGTGCAGCAGTCATATTGGTCTCTGGGTCAACACGAAGGGACCATATAACACTGATTTTGAAAGAATTGTCCTGGCTACCGATAAGTTTCCGAACAAAATACAAATTGCTGCTTATTATCTATAAAGCCCTCAACAGCTTGGGTCCAGGGTACTTAAGACAGTGCCTTTTCTGTCATGAACCCTGTCACCTATTAAGATCATCTGGAGAGGTATGGTTATGGTTGCCGCTAGCTCGTTTGGTGGAAACTCAGGACCAGGCCTTCTTTGTGGCTTCCCCAGGGCTCTGGAATACACTCCTTCTTGAAATCAGAGCTTCTCTTCTCCTTCTCAGCTTGCTTTTAGGAAGAACCTGAAGATGTACCTGTTTTCCCACACTTTTAACTGGAATGTTTAAAATTGTAATATGTTTTTATTTTTTAAAGATTTTTTTCTTGTTTTACTTGTTTTGTGAATTTTAAACTGTTTTATATTGTTTTACATTCTCTATGTTTTAACTTTGTACACCACCTAGAGCTGTCTGTATCAGGCAGTATAGGAATATGATAGATAGATAGATAGATAGATAGATAGATAGATAGATAGATAGATAGATAGATTTCATAATTTGTAAAGTGCCTTGTGAAATAAGTTGAGACTATGGAAGCACAAATACCTGGGGATGTTTCTTTATGTTAGTTCTCAACACCGTGTCAGATGTTCTTTGTGTTTTCAGACCTTCCCTCTTCCTCAGGTTTCATCACAGCATTGTGGATCCTAAGGCTGAGATTTGGGAGGAAAGAAATTTAGGTAAAATGCAAAAAGAGAAAAGGAGGACCATGCTACTATGAAAAGGGTAGTATTTTGAAAGAATTAGGAAGTAAAAAGTGGAGAAAGAATTCATGAGAGCAGAGCAGAAAAGAGGAGAAATAGTCCAGTAGAGAGGAAAGATCACATTAAACAGCCAGAAAGGAGAGCAGTAAAACAAAAGGAAGGGAAGGGAAGGGAAGAGAAGGAAATAAAGAGTAACTGAGGGCTCTTTTACACATTAGGTAGCAACAAACTAATTCAACTGAGGCCCCACTCAACACAGGGAGCATTAGTCTGTCTGGAAAGTGTATACTTTTAATCTTTGTAAACTGCCCAGAGACGTAAGTTTTGGGTGGTATAAAAATATGTTAGGAACATAGGAAGCTGCCATATACTGAGTCAGACCATTGGTCCATCTAGCTCAGTATTGTCTTCACAGACCGGCAGTAGCTTCTCCAAGGTTGCAGGCAGGAATCTCTCTCAGCCCTATCTTGGAGATGCCAGGGAGGGAACTTGGAACCTAGATGCTCTTCCCAGGGCAGCTCCATCCCCGAAGGGGAATATCTTATAGTGTTCACGCATCAAGTCTCCCATTCATATGCAACCAGGGTAGACCCTGCTTAGCTAAGGGGACAAGTCATGCTTGCTACCCCACAAGACCAGCTCTCCTCAAATGTTAAATAAATAAATAAAATACAAAATATCTTTCCATATACTTGCCACATCCATATTTGTAAATTTTAAAAACCGTAGATGCTTTAGTGTAAAAAGCATAATGTGTGAAGAGACTCTCAGAATGAGAGCAAATAGAGGAATATGGCAGAGCCTAATACTAGCAAATAAGGCTTTACACTTGCACTTTCTGCTGGATTGAATTCAGTAATCCAAAAAAAGTTTGATTTAAAATGAGAGTTAAGCTGATTTACATTTTCAGTTGTGCTCTAAAAAGAATGGAAATTGCAGGTTAAGGTGCACATCTTAACTTCTGTGCTATATAAGCTGTAAAGAATTTGTACAGTCTGGTATATGATGATGGCTTTAGAAAAGAGGCTCCATGCACCCACACTTTACTTGGTCTTTCAGTTGGACATTGGGCTGGGGAAGGTTGCCTCCAGGCAGATATTTAACAGGTGCAGTTTCCCTAATCACTTCCGAGAGATTCCCCTGATTAATTTCTGCCTGATGCACCTCTGATCAAGGCAAGGTTTGGATGAATGGAGCCTCATTTCAGATGGCCTCCTTTTTAGGGCATGAGTGAAAATGTAAAGCAGCTTAGCTCTCATTTTAAACCAAAGGTTTTTGGATTACTGAATTTCTAGGCATTTTAAAAAGGGAAATCTGATTATACACTATGTGGAAGAGATTATCCAAACCACAAGGTAAAACTTCCTGACGTTGAATACCTAAAACTTTGTAAAACCTTCAACTAAGATAAAGTCACACTCCCACCGCACCAGAAAAAAACACAAGTAAATGAAATTAGTGGATTCAGTAATAGTGACAGTGTGATCCTACCTCATGATTATTCAGCAGTTAATAAGGACACAACAAAAAGCAGGTAATTTGTGTTCACTACAAATCTGTTATTCAATTTTTTTTCCTTAAAACACACAAACACAAATAATTAAAACTAACAAATGCTTTAACAACCATGTCCAAAACTACAGATTATCTTCCCCAAAAGTTCCCATTAACCTCACAGTTCTGCTTTATTCAATTTCCCTCAGGATGGTGTTATCAGCAAAATAGTGTTAAAGTTCTACACAAGTGACATAGCCATCCACACAGAGAGACACAGGCACACACAGGCATATGCAGGCACACCTCACCCATTCGAACTCGCTCCTCCTTGTCCTGGCCAGAGCGAGCTGGCATTCCCTGCCAGCTGCCCCATCCCCAGTGCTCAGATGGCCTCCATGCATATGCACACACACAGATGGCCTCCCAGTGGGTGTGACCAGTTGGGTTTCAAGTAGGGGTGTGCACGGAACTGCGGAGCTGCAGTCCGGCACTGGGGTGGGGGGTTACTTTAAGGCACGGGAGGGTTTACTTACCCCTCCCACCGCTTTCCCCCCTCCGGTGCCTGTATTTCATGGAATAATGGTTCTTACTATTTCCTCGAGTGCCCCTTCTCCGGCGCTCTGCTGCAGCGATTGTTTTAGTAATGGGGCGGCAGGATACCTCCCTGCCGCCCCTTCCTCCGCTTGGCGTCATGGCATAAAGTGCAAAAAGGCTTTAAGAAGCCTTTTGTGCGTGCACACATGTACTTTCTTAAGTAAACGGAGCGGCAGGATATCTTCCTGCTGCCCCTTCTTCCGTTTCACTTTGCTGCAAAGAGAAGGGGCGGCAGGAAGATATCCTGCCGCTCCATTTACTTAAGAAAGTATGTGTGTGTGCGCACGCACAAAAGGCTTCTTAAAGCCTTTTTGCACTTTATGCCATGACGCCAAGTGGAGGAAGGGGTTAGGGGGGAAAGCGGCGGGAGGGGTAAGTAAACCCTCCCGCGCCCTTAAGGGGACCCCCCACCCTGAACCACCCGAATCCGAACCGCCCAGGTCCGGACCGGTCTGGAGGCCTGTAGAATGGCCTCCGGACCGGACCGGACACATCACTAGTTTCAAGAGGCAGAAAAATGCATTTTTAGTGCTAACAGAGTAGCAAGTTTGAGGTTACAGTGCCCAGAGGCGCTCTAACCCCCGGACCTTGGGAACCTGGTCTGATCCTCCAAGGTCCGGAGGGGCTCCAAATGTCTGGGCCTGGGGGCCTCTGGCAGCCACCCTGCACCCGCCCTGTGAAACATCTATGCTTTTCTAATCACAGCTGATGGGTGGCCGGGGGGGGGAGCAGAGCAGTTCTCCCCTCTCCCCTCCTCCCCCAGTGGGGGTGGGGGGGCAGAGTGATGTTGAACCTATCCGTTTGGGCCAGCATCTTTTTCCAACTGCGAGGCATGCCTCGCTTGCGATGATCTCTCAACTGCGCAGGTGCGCCTCACAGTTGGAAGAAGACGTTGGCCCAAACGGACAGGCTCAGCATCACTCCACCCACCCCCACTGCCACCAGGAGAGGGGGAGAGGGGAGAAGGACTGCTCCATTCCCTCCCACAGCCAACCCTTGGGCACAGTAATGATAATTTAATTGTGAAATAACAATCACTTGGACCCCAAGGGGATATACAAAAGGTACTTTTCTAGCATGCAGTCTAAAGGCTGAAACTATGCAAATGAACTACAAAATCATTTAGACTGCACTTCCTCAGTCCAAAAATATGTCGCCAACCCTTTAAACCCCTGTTCAAAAGAGGAAAACTTTAAACTGCTCTACCTAAGCCATTTCCCAGTGGATCTTCACCAGATTTGCCAAGGAAGTGTCTGTTGCAACTTAGGGAATGTGTGCTGATGGCCAGGCAGATCAGACAAATGGTTTTGATTTTATATGCAATCGAATTTTCAGGGCTTATAATGGTGGAATGTTGAAAACACTTTCCAGCTTAAGTTTACTGATATTCTCTGTCTGTAGAGACCCATTGTGCATGAGGAGCATGCATTGGTGGAATGTCCAAACCAGCCTTAACAATGTAGTTGATATATAAACAAATGAAAGGTGTCACAGTGTGCCTCCACTCCTCTTCAAGCGATGGTCTACTACAGATGGAGAATATTATCCAAATCAGCCCATTCTCCAGACTAAATCCATATATTACAGATGCAGTCAACTTCAGACATTCACACACAATAAAAACCTACCACAGCCCCTCCATAGTGTTCCAACATATATGTATGAATAGAAATCAAGACTGGAATAGTATGGAGCAGAGTTTCTCAACCACCGGTCCGGGGACCGCTGCCGGTCCCCGAAGGGTTGAGCGCCGGTCCCTGACTGGGAGTCAACCCCCCCCCCAACAACTGCAATCAAGGCACTCACTTCCTCAATTTTGCACATGGTACGGAAGAGGAAGAGTATCACCTTCTTGTCCCTTGCCTCCACGTGCTGCTGTGATCTTCCTACAGCTATTTTATTCCCTATCTTTACAGCTTCAAACTGTATGCGGTGTGGGGGCATGAAAAGGTATGCCACCTGAAGGGCTGCCACTTGAAGGGCTGCTGGTTCTTGCATGCTCATTGTTTGCAGCCAAAGGTTGATTGATTGAAACCCAGCTGCCTATTGTGGTCGAGGCGCCTTGAGAGGGAACGCTGTTTCCCTCTTGCATCGGTGGGGTGTTGTGGTCCCTCTGCCCCCTGTAACCCCCTGGTCTGCACCGCCGGTGGAGGACAGCGGTCCCCTTTATGACCTCGCCGGGTGCGGGGGACAATCTCTGGCCGGGATCATGCCGCGGTGAGGGCTAAGCAGAGGAGGGAGGGAGGAGGGCCGCCTTGGCTCACCTCGCAGGTATGCGCGGGCAGCATGTGGGACCACGTGAGCTGCGTGGCCCCAAAGGCAGGCTGGTGTGATTGGCTCCCGCAGGGGAGTTGGGAGGGGGGCACAGAAGTGCACATTGTGAGAGAGGATGGGGAACACTTGCTACACTCTGGTGCGCAAGCACAGTGGCGGCAGCTCTTGGACCCAGGCGACCTTCCGAGTGCAGTCCGGTGCACCATTGCCTCACCCACCCTGAACAGTGCCTCGTCTCCCCAGCGAGGAAAATGAGGCATCTACCACTACAACGCCCCACACCCTCCGCCATCTCAGAATCACCCCCTTTCTTTTAATGCCAGGTTTCCACCGCTCTTCTTCACATTTTCTTTCACCATTAAAAAAAACCCCATTCCCAGCACCTGCCATGTAACGAATTTAACGAGTTTTGGAGGAGCTGCACGGGTTTCATTAGGTCCACCTCACAAAGTGCACATCTAAGAGCAGGATCCAGATCAAGTCAGGTGATCATGACCAAGCAGCATTGACACAAATGAGAGATGACTAAATTAATTTCAGTGGGTGGTCGTGACTAACGTTGTCTGGATCCTGCCCTGCGACTACACAACTCCTGCTAAAACTCCACCTCCATCATGAGAGGGTTAAACTGTAGATTTCCGGCTCTACTGAGCTTGCCCTGCTCTCCTCTCCTCACCTCCTTTTTGCTTTGCTTGACATCCAGCCTGATGAAGCATTTTGGGGGATTCAAAAGCTTGCTTGTGTGTTGTTTTCATTGCCCCCATGTAGCTTTTGAATTTTTCTAATGGCCCAACATCCCCTCTCCATTGAGTAATCACAAGCACCTCCACCCCCACCCCACACATACTGAAGACATACTGGAGACAAATTTGTTCACCCAGGCTTTTAGATTCAGGGGTTCTCAACCTTGGGTATCCAGACATTGGTGGACTTCTACTCCCATAATCCCCATCCATAATGGCCAAATGCCATTGTGGTTGGGGGTTATGGGAGTTTAACTGAGGGACCCAAGGTTGAGAACCCCTAGTATTCCATGTTTGCAAAAGATTCCAAATTTAATTATTTTAATGCTTATATTATTTTAATTGTAAACTGCCCAGAGATGCAAGTTTTGGGCAGTATAGAAGTCTGATAGATAGATAGATAGATAGATAGATAGATAGATAGATAGATAGATAGATAGATTTGAAACCCCTTTACTAACTGCCGGTCCGGGAAACTGCGCATGAAGAATGTAGCGGTCCTTGAAACTCTGCACGAAGAATTTAGCGGTCCTTGACTCCAAAAAGGTTGAGAAACACTGGTATGGAGTACCCTATACTCACTCATCACAAAATCATTGACACAGTTTCCTCTCCTTTCCATGCCGGATTTCATGTAGCAAACTGTAGTCCCTAACAGTGTCATCCTTAGTGTTTTGTGTCTGAAATTCAGTTTTTCATCACTGCTCCATAGACCTTGATTCCGTGAGGTGATTCTTATTTTTCTTATGTTGTAACATTTTCTGACTTGTTACCAACCCCAATCTTTGGGGCTAAAGGGGGTACAATATTTAAAAAAAAAAAAAATGGCGGATGGAAACAAATGTATAACAAAATAAACACGAGCAGTTCTGTACTTCTAAGAGGAAGAATTAAATATTAAATTATTGCACGCAAGACCGTTGTTTTGGGGAACACATTCTTAATGTTTTTGCTTTCCTTCATGCTTTGCAATGAGAGTTATTTTTTGGAATGCATTCATAATTGCTTTGCTTTTCAGCAACTGATTTAGAAGAATATTCAGTTTCAATCTTCCCAGTGGTTTGCAGCAAACCACTGTCTCTTGATGATGAATCATCATTATGCATGATAGAGAGGAAAACCTTATTTGAATGCCTCACAATGTGTCTCCAGTGACAAGGTGGAATGAAAACTTGTGCCAAAGTCTGTCTTCAAATCACAATGTGGAAAATATAAAAATTATGTTTGTGTGTCCAGACTCCCACAGGAGACATTAAATTTGGCTTCCTGTCACATATGAGTTTCTAGAATATTTAAACACTCTGTCAGTCCCAATTACCTCTTGGGTCCTTGCTTTTGTTACCCCAGGCCTTCTCCTGTCTAACAATGAGGCCTCAAATAAGCAGCAATTGGTGCCAAATGAAGACGGCTGAGGGTAGGCCTCACACTTCAGCCTGCAAAATGTCACTCTGTCTCTTCAGACTGGTGACTGGATTGGCTTCCCGAGGCACATTGTCAGTTTGATTTCTGACTTGCTAGAGCAGCTACATATAAAGGTCTTTTGAAAGACAGAACAAAAAGACCTATTTCCTGTTCAGCTAATCATAACAAAAACATACACCAAGAGCATGCATACCAAATGGAGAGGCCTGTACTAGCAACTATGGTAAACAAAAGGCACATAAACCAGTACAATCTCTTTTAGTTATAAAAGCTGAGCAGCATGAATTTATGGAGGTAGGTTGGCATTGTATGGTGAATTTTCATTTGATACCCCATTAGTGACCTGATGAGGTCAGGCAGAATGCTGTTCACCTAGGTTCTTAGTTCTCTGACTCATATCTTCCTGTGCAGAATAACCACAAGTGGAGATTTATATTCAGATGGTATAATAAAGTATTAAGGATATTTTCCATAGATTACAATGGTACATTACAGCCAAAGTAAATATGAAGTAATTGGAGGAGTAGAACGTGAGGTAAATCTGATTTCTCATCCTTAGAACAGCCCTGCTGGATCGGGCCCAAGGCCCATCTAGTCCAGCATCCTGTTTCACACAGTGGCCCACCAGGTGCCACTGGAAGCCTACAGCAGAAGTTGAGGGCATACCCTCTCTCCTGCTGTTACTCTTTTCTGGGTTTTTTGTTCCAATACAAGGAGGACATTCACATGATCTACCAGGTGGGCAGGCAGGGGGAAGGCTTCCCAAACCTTGCCTTCCCCCAAGCGATCACTGTTTAGCTGGTGGGAGCGTGGAGTGTTCTCCCACACAATCAGCCCTGCTCCATGCAGTGCAGAGAAGGGTGGATTGATCTGAGGCTGGGACTCATTGTCTTGGCCTCTGTGAAGCTCCCAGTGTACTGCACGACACGTGTGCTGCATTGGGCGATTCCCCCAAGAGATGGGTTCTCTAGGCTCCTGTTTCTGTGTGCAGCCAGGCTGAAAGCAGCCCGTGCTCACACATGAGCTGGTAGCCGGGGGTAAGGGAGTGCTTGGCTAACAGCTGGGCTTAAAAGCCAGGCTAGGCAGTGCTGGCCCCCGCCGGGATCAGTTCTTATGCACCTCCTAACCTCCTAACCCAGGCTGGGCATCCCGAGCCCAGGTTAGGCTGTGCATGAGAACAGCCTCAAGTTATCTTTGGAGTAGGGTCAATTGAGAAGGGTCAATTGAGTAAACTGGTTTTCTTCTGGCTACTCAGAGATCCCATTCAGACATAATGGCAAATGGCAGACAGTATACCTGAGGTTAAGTGCTGAAGCTGTGAATTGTGCCACAGGCAATCCAGCAAATGCAATTTCTTTAGCTCTGCTGGGTGCCTAGATTCGTTCCTCCCTCTGCCCAGCCACTGGCAGCACTGCTTACATTGCCAGACTGTGGGCATGGCATCAGTGCATTACTTATGCAGCAATTATTGGCTACAATGTGAGCAGTGGGGGGGGGGCTGCTTTCCTTTCCTTTCCTTCCAAATATCTCATGGTTTCACTCCAAGGCTTAATCAGTACCCCCACCCCGTGTATGAATCCTGACCTTCCCCAAAAACATTGGTTAAAAAATAGATCCCAGAAAAAATATGAAGCAAGCTTCATATGAAGCACGTGAAGCACATTCTGGCAAGGGGGTAGAATCCTGTCTCCTACACAGCACCCCTTCCAACCAGCCCTCCCTCAGTCTCACAACCCACCCACCTCACTCCCTCAGAACCCACCCATTTTGAAGGTGCCTCTTTGTCCAGCTAGCAGGGAATATCAAGCAAGCAAGCAGACTTGGACTTTTCCACCCTCCCCTGAGCCCTTATGCCCATTTCTGGTTCTGTGCCTTTAAATTAGGAAAATCTAGCTATGCTGTGTGCCTATTGCCAGTCAGAGAAAGGAGGATATACAAGTCCAAAGGAGGAGTGAAGTGACCAGTTCTGCTGGGCAGCAGAAGGTGGAGCGTTCACTCTGAGAAATGGCCAGCGAGAAGCAGGCTGCTCACAGCTGATATATTTCTTAGCTCCTTTGAGCTTCCCCCTTTATGGCCATGGGAAGATCTTCAGCACAAACCCCAAGTTACAGTAGGTGCTGAATTTGAACAACACGATGGGGCAAACAGACTGGCATCAGCAAACTAACCAACTTCAAACTGAGGGATCAAATTGAGGTTCTGGGGCACTAATGGAACCACAGTTGGAAATAAATCCCGCATTTGGATGATCAGTTTGTCATTACGTCTGGGTTAGCTCAGAGTGACTTGTATTATTATTATTATTATTTTACACAGTCAGACAGGTGTTATCGACTGGTTTGTTTTATCCAGACATCAAGTCCTTCCCAAGGACCTGGGATGCCAGAATTTTATTGTCAATGTTGTTGCTGTTGTTATAGATATCGTCGCAGAATATAGGCTGTTCCCAGTAAAGCTGCTTTTTGTAATTGGCTGATCGTGATTTCTGTGGCCCCTATGGTGTTGAGGTGCTCTTCAAGGTCTTTTGGAACTGCACCCAGGGCACCAATGACCACTGGGATTATTTTGGTCTTTTTCTGCCACAGCCTTTCAATTTCAATTTGTAGATCTTTGTATTTTGTGATTTTTTTTCTATTTCTTTTTCTTCTATTCTGCTATCCCCTGGTATTACTATGTCGATTATTTTGACTTGTTTTTCTTTCTTCTCGACTACAGTTATATCTGGTGTATTGTGTGGCAGATGTTTGTCTGTTTGTATTATTATTATTATTATTCTCTTGTTTACACAGTCAGACAGGTGTTATTGACTGGTTTGTTTTATCCAGACATCGAGTCCTTCCCAAGGACCTGGGATGCCAGAATTTTATCATCAATACTGTTGGTTATTATAGATATCGTCGCACAATATAGGCTGTTCCCAGTAAAGCTGCTTTTTGTAATTAGCTGATGGTGATTTCTGTGGCCCCTATGGTGTTGAGGTACTCTTCAAGGTCTTTTGGGACTGCACCCAGGGCGCCAATTACCACTGGGATTATTTTGGTCTTTTTCAGCCACAGCCTTTCAATTTCAGTTTTTAGATCTTTGTATTTGGTGATTTTTTCTATTTCTTTTTCTTCTATTCTGCTATCCCCTGGTATTGCTATGTCGATTATTTTAACTAGTTTTTCTTTCTTCTCAACTACAGTTATATCTGGTGTATTGTGTGGCAGATGTTTGTCTGTTTGTAGTCGGAAGTCCCATAATATTTTTACATCTTCATTTTCTTCAACTTTTTCAATTTTGTGGTCCCACCAATTCTTGGCTACAGGTAGCTTGTATTTTTTGCAGAAGTTCCAGTGTATCATCCCTGCTACCTTGTCATGCCTTTGTTTGTACTCAGTCTGTGTGATCTTCTTACAACAGCTGATCAGGTGGTCCACTGGACTACAGTTATATCTGGTGTATTGTGTGGCAGATGTTTGTCTGTTTGTATTATTATTATTATTATTATTATTATTATTATTATTAATTCAATTTCTATTCCGCCCTTACAAATATGGCTCAGGGCGGTTTACACAGAGAAATAATACATAAATAAGATGGATCCCTGTCCCCAAAGGGCTCACAATCTATAAAGAAACACAAGATAGACACCAGCAACGGTCACTGGAGGTACTGTGCTGTGGGTGGATAGGGCCAGTTACTCTCCCCCTGCTAAATAAAGAGAATCACCACGTTAAAGGGTGCCTCTTTGCCAAGTTAGCAGGGGCTAACCCAGCCCCTGGGTATATCATAGTAACAGCTGGAATGGTGAAGTGAGGTATCGAATTCACAATGACCACTTTTGGCCAGTCCTGGGAATAGCATTGTGATTGCATTATGACCTCAGTCTCTCCCTCACAAAGTCTTGTGAAAGGACAAACATAATGAAAGTTTAACTTTCTATCATCCCAGGCTGGCAGCCTCAGAGCACTCTTGGATTAACTCCTTCACTAGAAGAAATTATCCCCCACCTCACACACCAGTATGCTCCGAGCTACTGCTACTGTGTCTGCCATTTCCCTTCCATTATGCCACATGTGAAGAACAGGCCATGACAAGGAGGGATGAAGCTGGCAACAGCCCCTTGTAAGTGCTATTAATTTACCCTAGTGAGCACAGTGATAAACTCCCATGCCGTTATGCCAAAGTAGTACAGGGTTTTAAGACAAGCAGGATCGTCTTTCACTGTCACAATGCAAAATACGGATTCCATGACAGCATCTAAAGACAACTCATTAGGGCTCTACCTGACATATTTTTGCTAATGAAGCCTCCAGTTCCAACATAACCTTTTATCCCCCAGAGAGCGGTGACTTTCGCAGAAAGTGATAATGCTACTTTCAGTGTTTATGCATATTTTGAAGCACTTTCCTAATGTCATGATAAATGGTGATTAATTCTGTACCCATGCACCCAACCTTGGTATTACATCGATAAGATTTGGCATTAGCATTGAACCCCTTGATAGTACCTTCGGACAGGACCAAACTGAGATGGATAGAGGAGTGGTGGAATCTAATGAAGAACTAGGAAGTGCTTTTAGTCATCCAGAATTTCATTTGACCTTCTTTGTTCTGTCTTCCATTTTTAAAGAGAACAGCTAATCTGTAGACTGACCTCTTCTGTACGAGACCTTTCCATTTATCTTGACACTGATTGCAATTTCAAGTCTAATTTACAGCACTGCAAATTAAACTCTCACGATCAATCAGAGGCCAACTTGACTACTATTAATGCAATCTATGATTAAACTATCAATAACCTTTCATTTAATATATGATTTTTATATATGCACTGTTTATATCCTCAAATATGCAGTGGGGGTACAAGAGTAGGAGGTTGCCGTTCAGATAAGATCAACACAAGGCTCTGCATCAGCATCATTTCCACTGAATCAGGAACTGTGGTATAAAATCAGATACACATACATATGCTGATGTTGTCCAGCCATAAAACATTGCTTTCCATTTAATGCATATTTGAATGTACATCTTATTCTGTGGCATAATTATAGCTGGATCAGAGCTGGAGTGTTTAGAGAAAAGAAACTTGAATTGTTTTTCTTCCTTCTTCATTTTTATCTTTGAATTTCCTGTTCCTTCTTCCTTCATTACCATGGTCTAGGGTGGTAGCAAGATTGGAGTGGGACCTGGGAGAAGTAATTAAGATGGACTCCTGAGCAGAGGCGTATCTAGGGAAAATATCGCCTAGGGCAAGCACTGAAATTGCGCCCCCTGTCCAAACATCTGACACCCATCTTTCAGATAACTTTACCATAATATCAGCTCAAAAATAAAAGTCAAGCTCATTAATCTTTTAATATTTCAAAAACTATATTTAGCAGTGGACATAGCCAGACCAAAAAATGCTGGAAAACTACAAATTTCAATATGCTGGAGCTCATGAAATACCTAAATACTATGTGGAGGTGTACTTGTAAAACTAAACAGAAGTTTCTGTCTAATTCTCTACTATGCATTGTAGCATCACTATTAGATAAGTTTTAAAAATAAATGGAGAATTTGACTTTTCCCAGATACTCTGAAAATAATTAAAGAATATGCAGAGTAAACTGTGTCACTGCTTGGAATATATTCTAGTATTTCAGAAAGACAGTTAAAATGAGAGAAAGAGAGCAAGAAACTCCCAGTGGGCCTTAACACTAAGGATTTCAGACTGATTCAAAGACAAACTCACCATTAATAGCCATATTATTAAGACATCACATTTAACTCACTTATCACAAGAAGCAAAGTGAGAGCAAATGAATACAATCCTAGATAATAAGCTTCAGCTCAGTATTCACAAGCCCTGATTCTCTGTACATAGTGCCAATCTGAATATGTGTACAGTGACTTATATATATTTTTTATATATATATATATATATATATATATATATATATATATATATATATATATAATTTTTTTACCTGTAGCCCCTTCGGGGGGCTTCCTAAAGGCCATGGGGGGGTCTGCAAAGGTTCCCCCTCCTATGCAAATATCACACACTGCCCATGCACTTTCTCTCACACACACACACACACATGTGCTTGAATGTGTATGTGCATGTGCACACTTGTGCATGTGCATTTCCTTGGCTCAGAAACAGTTTTTTAACATACATACCTACTACAATCACTTCATCTATCCATTCAACATCAACAGAGAAGAGCAAGCTGTCACCCAGCCAGTATCCCTCCTTCAGGGACCCAGGACATTTGCATCCCCCCATCTATTCAGTTATATCTACACCCGTTCCCTGACCTCTCCTTTACCTTCCCTCAATCTGTTGTCTTTCCCCCTATTTTGCCTTTTGATTGTAAGCTCTTTGGGACAGGGATGTATCTTTTTTGCTACATTACTGTGTGAAGTGCAGTATTTTATACAGCACAACATTGGTATAAAATAAAATAATTATCATTCTGTCTGTTACCTTGAAAAAGAAGTCCACTCAAAGAGATCTTCTGCCATATATATGAATGATGATATGGATGGCTTTTCTGATCCTGTGTAACTCAATTAAACATTTCCTCCCTCAGATATTACTTTCATCTGCTTTAAGTCTTTAGTTAGTTTTTCTCTTATCTCCTTCTCAATCTAAGGTGTTTGGGTTGTTTGTTGTTGTTTTTTGGTTACATCTAACTATACAGATTGCAATCCAAATAGCTTCCAGAATTTAAAAAGTAGCTTGCCAGGCAGTACTGGGGAAACTGTTTATAAAAATTGAGCTAAAAGACCTGCTGTGTCCCTGGCATCCAGTTAGGACCAGTTCATGCTTAAGAGTTCTGGACCATGGCCAGCAAACCATGGGGAGTGGCCTTCATCCATTTTCTTACTTAGTGCTGAAAGCTTGGACCCTGGAAGAGATAGTCCATTCACCTCCCTGGTAGTGATTTTTGTAAACTGAGCTATTTTCCCCATCATTACAGAAGTTTCTTGTTTAATTTGGCAGTTGAAGTAGCACCAATGCATTCTGTACTTAAAATGTGAAGGCTTCAAATTAAGTGTCAAATTAAAAAAAGAAAAACCTCTCAGATTTGGGTACCATATCTAACATATCATATTTGGAAAGAATAGATCTATCCAGAGAACACAAAAGAGAGGAAAGATAAACTATGTAAATATCAATTTCGATTCAAGCTGCAATTAACCTTTTTGGAGCGATATTTTGATGAAAGTGCTCGTCATCAGTAGATTCTGCACAATTTTGCCCTTAATAACTGCTTTCTCCCACATACACACAAACACAGCGTTTGTATGAAATCAAGCTTCCATTAACCTTTTTCTGAATGGTATTTTGAGTAGGTTGCACTTGGGTTTCTTTGCATTCTGCTTCCTAATTATTTCCCCCCCTTTAAAACCCAGGAACAATTTTCGGTAATACTGCTGTGCATGATTGAAGTCTTTTGAGATAGTGAAAAATTAGCTTGACCTTTATTACCTCAATTAATCAATATTGTTAACTCTGCAGCTTTATCTCCTAACCTCTGTGGTTCTTGCAAAGCATTATTATGGACTGATTTCGGCTGAATGTTTACTGAGAGTAGATAGTCGGTCCATTTTCCTGTTTTGATATGGCAGGTTAAAAGATGTCTTATTTTCTTCGCTCAAAACTGATCTACAGGATTTGAGCTGTTCATAATGATACAAAACCAATCATTCTTATTCTTTAAACTCCCCTGTGACTGTTACGGGGTATAAGATCAAGGGCTGAATAAGGAAGCAGCATAATGTACATCCACGAGCTATTAAGTTAGTATCTTAAAAAAATATTTATATTCCACTTTTAAATGTATTAAGCAAATTTCCAAAACTGCTAATGATAAATATCAATAGAAACAAAGTTACATTTTAAATGTCACAACAAATATATCAACTAACCAGAGGCAGCCCTAGCGTTTGTGGCACCCTAGGCAAAGTTTGATTTTGGTACCCCACCAGGAGAAAAGTGCAGCGCTCTGGCTTTCACTTGAGCCTCACCAGCTGCTCATTCACTGGGTTGGAAAAGAGTTCAGAATGGGAGAGAGAGCAAAGCAAAGCAAGGCAAGGTTGGCTAGGTCACTTGCTCTCCTCTCACTCCCCTATTCTCCCTTCAGGGAGGAGAGTCAATGGGCACTCCCAGCAAGTCAGACTTGTCAGTGGTTTTTTGGAGAGGGGAAGAGAGGAATGTAGTGTCTCCCCCCCACCCCCCGCCGCAAGAACTGGTGCCCTAGGCGATCACCTAGGACTGTCTAGTGGATGGGCTGGCCCTGCAGCTAATATAGCTGCAGATAAGATGAAAAATAGCAAAATCAGTAATGACACAATAAAACATCAGATAGAAGAAGACTAAAGATACGATGTAGATTTTTAAAAGCTCATTGACTTACCTCCTGACTAACAAAGCGCATACATAAAGGGACAGCCCTGATCCCCCTACATGCATACTGTTGCGCAAGGAGGCGAAATATCCCCACTCCACCTGCACTCCGGAAGCACTCTTAAAATCATTCAAATAAAAAGCACATGTTTCAGGATTGTTAGGTTAAAAGGCTATGTATCGACCTCATGTGTATTTGACACATCAGTTCCATTCATATGTATTCATAAACAGGGCAAGGACAATATGGGGTGCTCCACCCAGGCATTTCTCTGTGGAGAAACCTTATTGTGAACTGCCGGTTCACAGATGTACAGCCACAGCCACAATGGCTAGCACATAGTCATTGCTATGATTGTGGCTATACAAAAAGATTAAGCCACAGTCATGAATGACTGAAAACGTGTACCTGTGTAAACACCAAGTTAACCCTAAAGTTCCTCCATGCAAACATGCACCTCAGCATCACAAGGGATTAAAGAGGTGCCTTTTTGAACCAGCACAAGGTCTATGTTATATTGATGACCCATAGATTGACACATCACATGCATCCAGTGAGAGAAAATGAAAGCCCTAGAATTCCCACAAGGAAGCTACAGAATGACTAGAAGGATGCCCATGGAAATACAATGGTTCAACTTTACTGAAATACAGTTGTTGTTGTTTTACTGAAACACAGTTGTCTGTAGGTATGAGAGTTAATAAGAAACAAGCATCATGATCCTAACTGTGTTTACTTAGAAGGAAGTCCCATTAAGACCAATGAGATTTACATCCTAGTAAATAGGTTGTTTCATTCATGTTATACGAGTCATTGTTTCTTTGTTTCATTTTTATAAAATGGCGGATCTCATTTTATCACTTAGGTACCCTTTTACAAAGATAATTTTTTTAATGCGTTTTTCAGAACCCATATAAGGTTCAGAAGCCATGCCTCTTGCATGATTAGACTGGATCAGTTTCAATTTGTGACCCCTGAGGATGTGGATAAGTTTATTGCAGTGGTGAAACTACCTGTTCTCTCGAACCTTGCCCAACATGGCTGATATCATCTGGTGGGATTAGAGAGGGCCTTGTTAACATCAAAAATGCATCTTGGAGGAAAGGCAGGATGCCTACTTGTCTCAAGGAGGCAATTATAAGATCACTTTTGAAGAAGCCCTCAGAAGCCCTTTAAGATCGTTCAGAGTAAAGCAATTAGAGGCCAGTTTCTAACCTTCCATGGTTGGGAAAGAGGTTCGCCCTCCACCCACCGGCCTCCGTAATTGCCCCCTGCAGCTGGTTCAGCCAGTTCTTCAGCCCATTTGGGCCTGCAGAGCTCATGGCAGTGGCAATTTTGGATGCTGCCATGCATGTGCAAATAGCCTCTGTGAGGCCCTGGGTCATGCCAGGCCTTGCAGAGGCCATTTGCACATGCACGACAGCATTCAAAATGGCCACCGCGCCAAGCTCCGCAGGCCCGAACGGGCCGAAGAACCAGCCAAACTGGCCGGAGGGGGTGATTACAGAGGCCAGCGTGTGGAGGGGAATCTTCGCGGACCCTTCCCCCCCCCCACTGCATCAAGGAATGATAAGGTTAAAAAAAATTTTTTTTAACTTTTTTAGAAAATCACGAACCCCCGTTCAACATCGAGCCAGTTTTCACATCCCTACCCAGCTCCAGACAATCTTGGATGAAAGAAATTATCTGGTACCATTTCAAATCGGCCTTTAGGCAGGCTATGGAGTTGAGACTGCCTTGGTTGGCATGATGGATGAACTCCAATTGGGAACTGACAGAGGGAATGTGACTCTGCTGGTCCTTTTGGATTTCTTGGTGGCTTTCAATACCATTAGACATGGTATCCTTCTGGGTCGTCTGCAGGGGCTGGGAATGGGAGGCACCGTTTTGCAGTGGTCCCATTCCTATTTAGGGATGT
Source organism: Hemicordylus capensis (assembly GCF_027244095.1). Lineage (NCBI taxonomy): Eukaryota > Metazoa > Chordata > Lepidosauria > Squamata > Cordylidae > Hemicordylus > Hemicordylus capensis. The sequence continues at coordinate 180,646,750 of NC_069657.1, read as the reverse complement.
GCACAAACTGAGGTTCACACACAGGTTCTGCACCAAACCAGTTCGGGCGATGGCCAAACCGGTTCGGTGCTCCAACGCACCTCGGGAGTGGGGGAGCAGCAAGTGGCACCTTTAAAAGGGAGTACAGCAGGTCCTTACCTGCTCTCCGCCATTCCATGTAGCTTCCTGCTGCAGTGTCACTCCCCCAAACAGCCCATGCGTGGCTGTGCAGCAGCAGCATGCACATGGTCAGAATGATGTTGCTGACCACGCAAATGGCATCCATGCATGTGCAGAGGCCATGTGGCATCCAAACCATCCTGAGCCATTTTTGGAAGGGCGGTATAGAAATTGAAATAATAATAATAATAATGATGATGATAATGATGATGATGATGATGTGCATGTTGGTGCCACGCTGCCGCCATGCACAGGCTTTTGGGAGGAGCGACACCACAGCAGGAACCTGCCTGGAGCAGGAGAGAGCTGTACTCCCTTTTAAATGTACCCCCTTCTCTAGGTGTTGCCTCGGAGCACCAAACCAGTTCAGTGCAGAATCTGTGCATGAACCTCAGTTTGTGTGCATCCCTACTCCTATCTCTAAGGGAAATTTCAGATAGTATCACTTGGAGACTATTCCTCCTCTAAACAGGAGGTTTTCTATGGCATCCCACAGGGTTCCATACTATCTCCTATGTTTTTAAATATCTAAATGAAACCTCTGTGGGAGATCATCAGGAGATTTGGTGCTGGGTGTTACCAGTTTTCCCTAAATGCTTGCACTTGGTAATGGACTGGTTGAGGGAGAACAAATTCAGGCTGAATCCAAGCAAGACGGAGGTACTTATTGTGACGGGTTGTAACTCAGGAGATGGGTTATACCAGCCTTTTCTGGAAGGGGTCACGCCCTCTCAGAAGGAACAGGTATGTGGTCTGGGTATACCTCTCGACCCAGGCCTCGCTCTGGTTTCTCAAGTTGAGGCAGTGGCCAGGGCAGCTTTTTATCAGCGTAGGCTGATATGCCAGCTACAGCCATTTTGGGAGGGAAATGACCTAAAAAACATTGGTACACTTGCTGGTAACCTCCAGATTTGACTACTGCAATGTGCTCTACATGGGGCTGCCTTGTACATTATCCAGAAACTGCAACTGGTATAAAAGTGTTTGTTCTCTCTCCCACTTAACCAGTGTTAACATTGCCAGTGTTTTATCTTTATAATTTATTTGTTTGTTATTACTCTGTTCAAATCGCCCTGAGCCATTTTTGGAAGGGCGGTATAGAAATCGAATACATCCTCCTCCTCCTCCTCCTCATCCTCCTCATCATCATCTTTAGATTTTTTCACTTAGAAAATATTGCTAGACTTTTGCCTCACCAAACACAAATCAGCTGGGTTTCATTAATCTGACATGTTAAATACCAGCTGTGAGTCACTTCAGTATCACTGAAAGCACACATCACGAGCTTTATAATCCACGCAAAGTGTCAGACTCCTTCTAATGCATTTAAAGCAACTACTCAATCACTTAGTTCATTTTTAATTGGTTTTAATGTTGAAATAACAGAGTAGGAAACTTGGGTGTGGGAAATTGTCTCCTAGTTCAGCATTGTGTAATCATTCTGCTTGTTTGAATCATATGGACGTAGCTTAATGAGCTATTTAAAGTCAGTTCATGTCAGATCCGTATTTTTGTGTAGCATAAGTAAACCTAACAGAGCAGCCCTCAGCATGATGGTGGACATGAACTTGCCCTTTGTGCATAGGCCAAGTTTCCCATGCTTAATCAGGAAGCAAGGGAGGGAAGGGAAACCTTGTCAAATGTGTGTGGCTTGCCTGACCTGCCTCACAGTGTACATGAGCATGCAAAGATGCATCATAACTTGCCCTTTCACATACTCAGACTATAACCCAAATTAGAGGACAGAAAACCTTTGAGGGGGAGGATATTTAATAAGCAATGGAGAATGGCAGAGAAGAAGAGGATAGGTCATTTGATTTTCTCTGTCTTTCTTCCCCACACCTTCTCATCTCTTTTGCTACAGTACCAAACAATTAAGGTTGTGTAAAACATTTCATCGTCAAAATATTTCCACTCGAAATGGGCCATTTTAAGTGTTTCGAGCTCATAACAAAATGCCCTTCAAATAAAGGACCTCTCTAAAAGGCCTGGAACAAAACAACCCTGCTACGATTCAAAAATTTTCAACATTATGAATGCCATCTTTCCCTTGTGGATTGGTTTTCTGGTACTGGCTTGCAATCCTATGGGGTTTGGGGGAAAGGTAAAAAAATTGTTTAAAATCACCTGCATGCCCATTTATTTAGTAGTAGGCAGCACCCATTATGCCATACAACCTACCCAACTTTAGTGTCCCTAGGCACTACCTGTGAGGAACAATGGGGTGTTCGAGTTTCCCCATCATTCCCTCTGGCTCAAAACACTCAAAATGTTTTGAATTTTGTTCCATCAAGCCAGATTGGCCACTGTTTTGATGAAACATTTCAGCCATCTGCATTTTGTTTCGAGCTCAAAACGTTTCATGCACATCCCTACTAACAGTGTACTCATTCTTCCCCCATCCCTGCACCATTTAACAGTCTTTCCCATGCAGGTTAATGTAGTTACTTGTGCCAGAAGCTGAAGTATCCTTCCAACTTATTGGGAGAGAAGGGAGTGGGGACCTCACAGCCTGCATGTGCCATGTAAATCTCCTCAAATTTATCAAAATAAAAATGGCACAACCTTTTAAAAAGTAGCTCTTTTATATTTAGTGGGGGAAGAAGATGTGTCCCTATTCAGCCCAGCATACTGTCCCTCCCAGTGATTATTGCCGGTGTCTCCCTTTAGTTTCTTTAGAACATGAGACCTTATGAGACAAATATCCTCTGTCTAGTTATACAGTTGGCTCCTGAATCCCAATGTTTCTACTTTTACTGTATGTTAGTATGTCAGTATGTTAAAGAGATATTGATAGTGACATAACTGTTCATTGTCCGACAAGGTTTATAATGGGCAAGACAAATGTTCAATCAATTCCTGTAGTTATTTACCTCAAGGGACAATAAATCTTGATAGTCACAGAAACAAGGAAAAGTTAACTGAGTCCAATAGGCTCTACATAATCAAAACATCTATTGAATTAGGTAGAAGAGTAATGGGAAATGACAAAATGATTCAGATAATGATGAAAACAACCACATATACACCGGGATTGCTTCCTTATGCCTCACTCTTAAACTTCACAAAAGGCACAATCCTGCTCCATGTACAAAGATACCAGTCTGTACACATGTACAGCAGTACGCTGCCTATGTGTTTTCTGCATTTCAGGGGGCCTGTTCTCAGGATCACTTTTTAAATAAATGCAGCTACAGTCATTCACACAAAAACTTGTATGTATCTGAGTGCACAAAACAACAGACTGAGGACATGTATCAAAATTGCTCTTGGTTCTCTCCTTTCCATATTTCTTTCCACCCACTCCCATTTCTGCGCATATTTCAGGGCTTGTCAATTGCCTGGTAGGCCAGGTTCAGACATAATGCCAAACCAGAGTTAAACGGGGCAGAGATTGGAACTCCAGTACATCTGAATGTGTGAAACTGCAGTTTGGGGCTGAAAATGACCTGCACCTCACCTCACCAATCTCCAATTTGAACCTTAAGTTTTCACAAAGGTTCACTGCCGAGACCTCCAGTTTGGCTGCTGAAGGGTTACGTCCAAATCCTGGCACCACCATAACCATGGTTTTGTGCCAATTTTAGAACCACAATCATAGAGGCAGAACAGGCCTGCCCAGGACTGTGCCCACTCCATGCTGCAGCACTTCTTGCTGGCCGCTTCACCAAGCACCAGCCCCCGCCCTTCCTGTCACCTACCCAGCTATGGAGTTGTCCATCAACAGGGATGCCACCACATCCCATCACAAGCTTGTTAGCCTGTCAAGCAGATAAGCAGGGCACCCCATCACAGCACCGGGAAGGGAACATTTGGTGAGGCGGTGCCCAGCCTCAGGTTTAAGAGGCAGCCCCAAGAAGGGATTCCCTAGCAGCCAAGTTCTATTTTTTTAACATAAAGTTTAAGGAAGGGGGGGCAGTCTCTTCCTTGGAGGGGCATAGATTAGTAATCCTGAATAATGCATGATGATAAAGCAACCCCTTCTCCCACAGGCCGTTCTCTCACGAGAGTGCCAGGCCACTGGGGCTCTATATTGACCCAGTGTTGCTCTATGGAAGAAAGCTGCAGGGACAGGTACCCCAGTGAGTTCTCTACCTGTCTTGGTGACTGTCACCATGATGCTTTCAAAGCATGCCCCCTGCCAGCCTATCTGCCCATTGGACATGCACACCTTTGCTTGTGCCCCAAAACTGTGACCCCACTTTCCCAGATTCATTGAAAATCAGGGCTCCCCTCTCACATGAATCCCCGCACCAGCAGATCTGCATGCAATGCAATGCCAGAGATAACCTGGAAATTTTGGATGGATTGAAAGATCCATCCACACACTCAGGGTTGTCCCCCCCCCGCCCCCATGCACACACATGGCATGGCCCTGACAGATGGCGTATCAAAATCTCCTTTGGGTGCATGCAAGTCTTCAGAGGGAAGTGGGGGGGGTGTTCCCATGGAGAGTTAGAGGCCCACACAAGCGGGTGCCCCTTTTGAGGAACTAGCTCAACTTGTGAGCATGCAGTCTGAAGGGAGACATCCCTTTGGTCCTCCTAAGTAACCCAGCCCTCTCATGAAAGGACTAGTTTCATGAAAGCCCAATGGCAGCAAGCTGGATGACAAGATAGACCCCCCCACCTGCCCAGGATCCTTGTCTACCCTCATATACATATCCCCTTTTAGGAAGTCATCATGTTCTCTATTCCCTATTCTGAGAAACAGGGAAATAGTGCTCCCCCAGCCCAAATATTCTTGTGTGGGACTATGTGCGTCAGGGATTTTTTTTTGGGGGGGGGGGTGCCATTGCTGTCAGAAGAGGTGCTTTAAATGAGACACGTATTTACTTCTCCTTGTGGACCTCATCAGGGAATGGCATATCTTCCCTAAATGCCTGCCTGGAGGAGGTAATGGGATGGATGAGGGATAACAAACTGAAGTTGAATCCAAATAAGATGCAGGTACTGACTGGGGAGTTGGGATATGAGAAATTGTTTAGATCTGACTGTTCTGGAGGGGGTTACACGCCCCCGAAAGATCAGGTACATAGCTTGGGAGTGCTCCTGGACCCAAAGCTCTCCCTGGTTTCTCAGGTTGAGGCAGTGGTCAGGATCATTTATTATCAGCTTCAGCTGATACGTCAGCGAAGTCCATTTCTAGAGCTAAATGAGCTTAAAACAGTGGTACATATGCTTTTAACCTCCGGACTTGACTACGGTAATGCACTCTGTGTGGAGCTGCCTTTGTACGTAGTCCAGAAACTACAATTGGTACAGAATGTGGCAGCCAGATTGGTCTCTGGGAGAACACAAAGGGATTGTATAACACTGGTTTTGAAAGAAATGCACTGGCTGCCGATATGTTTCTGGGTGAAATACAAAATGCTGGTTCTTACCTATACAACCCTTAATGGCTTCTGTCCAGACTCCTTTGTCATAAATCCTGCTGCCTGCTACGATCTTCTGAAGAGGTCCAGTTACAGTTGCCACCAGCTCGTCTGGTGGCGACTCAGGACCAGGCTTCTCTGTGGCTGCCCCAGGGCTTTAGAATATGCTCCCTGCTGAAATAAGAACATCTCCTTCTCCATTTGTTCTCAGGAAGACCCTGAAGGCTCTGCTGTTCTCACAAGCTTTTAATTAGAATTAATTTTAATGATTTTAGTTATTTGTTTTAATAACTGTTCTATACTATTGTTTTTATTGTCTCTCATGTATTTTAATCTGTGTTGACTTTTAAATATTATTTTAAATTTTATATACCACCTAGAGATGTACATATCAGGTGGTAAAAAATATGATAGATAGATAGATAGATAGATAGATAGATAGATAGATAGATAGATAGATAGATAGATAAATAGCAGAGGGTGGGCAGAACGCTCCAAAAAGGATCATGCTCAGCACGCCCCCTGCGAGAGAAATTGAAATAAATTGAAAATCACTAATGGAACATAGTGCAGTTTGTTCACATTAGGAGCAGTCAAAAATCATACATAATGTAACACTGTACATGCAACAGAAAGCTCATGCATGATAATTTAGCCATGAGGAAATCGACTTTGAAGTGGTCCCTGGTGGAAAGTTTCCTTGGGTCCCCCACCCCCCGCTTGCTCCCCTGAGAATCTAGATGCATTCCAGGAAAGCATTTTAAACCCACATTCTGAAATTACACCCTTTTCTCCTCCACTCATTATAGTGCATTATTTACAATGACATTCTGCAGCTGGAATTTTACAGGGGAAATAACTTCCGCTCCCATCTTTATGTTAAACACACTTCGTGTAATATTTGAAATCCCACTTTGACAACACCAACCATTACAACATTCTTTATATTTGTTGTCTAAATTCTCTGTTCACATATCCGTCTGCATATCATTAAAAATAATTAACTTTGACTTAGAGCAAAGCAGAAAACTACCTAGATCACTTTAAATGGGCCCATATTACACAGCTCAAAAACCTAGTAACACTCTAAATTTTCTGACAAAACAAAGTACCTTTCTAGCTGGGGTCATGCTGTAACTGAAACCCAGTCACAGTGCCACAGTACATAGTATCAGAGGACATTACACTCTTGGTGGGGGAGATGATAGCCTCCAGCACAGCTGTCCCACCCAAACCCAAGGTAAGTCCCCTGGGTTGGGGGCCCTAGTGCCAAGAGGTGGCCCACTGAAGGCATCTTGCTGAACACTCCCTCAAACCTTGAGACAGTTCTGATGACATATTCAAACAACCCATTTGAAACCAGCCAACAATATCAAATATTTGCAACTACTAGTCCAAGCCAATCCAGCCTCACTGCTTCCAGATGCCTGGCAAAATAAGATCTTAGTGCCCTTTCTAAAAACTACTTGCAACTTTATATAAAGCGGCCCCTATACTGTGTAGGGAACCACTGATCCCAGAGACAGGGGTGCATGCTGCTTGCAAGCTCCTCTACAGCCTGTCCATGCTGCTTGCAGAGTCAAAACTGCTCTGTTAGCATCCCCTGCTAACAAAGAGAGGCACCTTTTTAAAGGGGTGGTTCTCTCTTTAGCGGGGAGAGAGCATCTGGCCCTATCGATCCCCAGCATAGCATCCCTCCAAAGGCTGTTACTGGTGTCTATCATATTGTGAGCCCTTTGGGGACAGGAGCCATTTTTATTATCTATCTATCTATCTATCTATCTATCTATCTATCTATCTATCTATCTATCTATCTATCTATTTATTTATTGCTATGTAAACCACTTTGGAAACCTTTGTTGAAAAGTGGTATATAAATATTCATCATAGTCGTATTTGTATTCTATGCCAGAGCTGCTCTACTAAGCAGTGTGTCATTGCAGTTGCAACTTTATTCCCACCATTCCCGATGGGAGTAGTATCGCAATTGTGATCACATACTGCTCATTAGATATGGAGCAGCCCGACCTCCACAAGCAGCATGGGCAAGCTCTAGATTGGCTCAGAAGCAGCACATGTGCCTCTCTCTTGGATCAGCAGTTGCCTGTGCAGTATAGGAGCAGGCGGCTGATGTACTGTGCAATGTTATGCATGTGGTGTGATGTAATTTTTGCACAGTTGTCCAAGACTACTGTTGCATGAGTGCAAAAATTGCACAAACCATTGCCTAACGGTGCAGCTGTCATGTTGTGCAACTATGTTTGTGCAATTTTTGCCCTTGTACAACTGCACAAATGTTGCATTCCATTGTGTGCGTAATGTTGCACAGTATGTCAGCCAAATGTGAATTTAAAAATGACCTCATCTTTTAAAAATGGATGGATCAGTAAAAATCAATGTGTATGCTTATGGCATTGACCTTAATAAATAAATCACTCTTGACTTTATTGCAATAAAGGGAGTCAGTTGCTGGGTGTGTGTGTGTGTGTGATGTTCAAGTGCAGGTGTGCAAAGGAGGTTGTGGAGTTCACTTCCATGGCACCCCAAAAGAACAAAGCCTGAACAGTATTTCACTGTATTCCTTCTTGTGCCATGATCGGATGGAAGGATGGTGAAGTGGTTCGCTTTAATGGTGGGTGGCTGCTGACAGGATAGCAGCGGAACTTTTTTAAAATGTGCCTTGTTTCTGCTTTAGGTGACGGTGGAGCTGAGAGGTGTTTTAAATCATACAGAGGATCAAACTCACTGGACATTGGAGCCAAAACAGAGCTGGAAGCATGAGTAAGAAACACTGGTCCTGGTTTTTGAGAACAAATGTTGGAAAGGAGGTGAGGGACTTAGTACAGCCAAAATGAAATTCTGTCGGCAAAATTACTTCAGAAATGAAATTGTGAAAGGAGGAAATTTTGGATGAAGAAGTCAGATAGGGAAAATGGCTGACATCCTGTGCAAAGTTCCGTGTGTGCTATAAAAGAATGTGCATGCAGTTGCACAAGAGCAGTTTTGCCCAGAAACAAAAATTATGCAAACGCAGTTGTGCGATAGTAGAGACATGGAAATAATGGGCATACTACTGTGTTTACTCAAGAGTGCTCTTGAGCAACCAAGTGCACATTCTGTTACAACACACAGTATACTTTGCTCAGTATGTCAGTGACTAATTCTTAGGACGAGAAATTATTTTGAAGGTGGTCTATGAGGAAAATGGATTCCATGGTTGTCTGTCCCCAGCTTCTGGAGTGAGTTGACTTTGGATGGAATAGCTAGGATGAGTTTTGGTGTTGGGGCTAAGGTAAGGTGTGGTGGGAGTGGCTTGTCTTGGCAGATAGGATCTCTAGCGCTCCTACTTTTGTCAGGCCTCTCTAGCAGGCCTCACTACTAGAATGGAGTTTAAAAGGGGACTGGCTTTGTGAAAGGAAAGCATAGAGCGCTTACTTACAGGACAAAATAGTGCTAGAGAAATGTATATGTCAGCTCCAATTGTGCCACCATTTATTATAAAAATCGATATAAAAGTAATAGCAGTTTCATAGCTCTGAGATAAAAGCTGTTCTGCAGTTTCATTTCAGCCACTCAACGGATGATCGGGGAGTCATTTCACCCAGCTTTTATTATACATCAGCCATTTGAAACCTCGCTCGTTTTGAGAAGTGAGGGAAAACATATTTGCGGTAGTTATGCCTTACCTTAATGAAACAGAAGCAGAAAAAGTAGAAAGAGAAAAGCTTCCCAACCAGTTAGTGTCTACCTATTAACAGCCTTATTTATCCTAGTCCAAGTTATAATTAACATTTTTTTCCTTTTGCATTTGAAAGTAAATGTGAGTACAGAGAGGCCCAGAACGTATAATGAAGACCTGCAGTCTTAACCTACCCAAACAGGATTTTAGAAGGAATCTTGCTGTCACTCGCTATGCAGCTTCCTGTTGTGATTGTAATTACAGTTTTTATTGGCACTTCAGACTGTCTACCTCCCAGAGAGATAACACTGTTTATTATCAAAAAGCTTTCTGGTTATATTGTGCTCACCACCACAACATATTATTTCATGGACTCTCTTTTTTAAATTGGTGTTCACACAACGTTTTGTATTCCATGTAACCAATAAAGGCTTAATGTATTAACCAGCCAGGGTGGTTTTTAAATACCTTTTTCCTCCCCCATCTAAAGACCTGGCCAAGGCTCTTTGCCATTTTGCTTAGACACACAGATGTTCAGATTGTGAGATATTGTTTTCTTCTTTTTTCTTTTTTTTAAAAAGTGAGCAAAATAAACACCAATTGAGCAGAAAGGCCACAGCTAGCAAATCAAATTAGATAGCAGCATTCAAATCTATTAAAATATTTAAAGTGCACCAGTGAAGGAGCAAACCTTTTCCATAGATGCACGAAGTGGATAGAGAAAAAGTAATTATAGAGAAATAACAACATGCATTCCACCTTCATCTTATGATGAAACCAAACAAGGCCTTATTTTCCCCCCAAGTGTTGCCTTCTCAAGGAAATGCATGAGAGAGACAAATAATATTCTTTTCCACCTGTCTATATTAAACTGCAGTCACAAAATATACTATATTCTTTACAGTAACACAAAAGCCCATGAAGACATTTTTGCAGTGTTTAATTATTATTATTATTTTATTTTTATTTCTTGTTTACACAGTCAGACAGGTGTTATTGATGATGGTGATGATGATGATATCAGCATTTTTACTTCACTTCTAATAGATCTTCTTCTGCTATATCTCATTAGGTTTCTAAATGATTGGTGATGCTTTAAATGTTATGTTTAGCTTATGAGAAGAGGCAGCTTTTAAAGTAGAGACCTGCTTATATTCAGTGTGGGGATACCAACTGTCCCTATTCAACCCAACATAGTGTCCCTCCCAGAGGCCGTTGATAGCGCCTCCCTTCTGTTCTTTTCATATTGTGAACCCCTTTGAGACAGGGAACCATCTTGTCCTTCCTGTTTCTGCATAAACCATTTAGAATGTTTTTGGTTGAAAAATTGTATATAAATATCCTTAGTGGCCCACATTCTTCTGACTAAGGCTCAGAAGCTATCCTCATGATCGCGTAAGGTGGCTACCCCTTCTGTGGGGAGGAAGCCTGAAAGTGCTTACCTGCCCGCAAATGACTGGCACCTTCTCCCTGGGTGGGAAGATCACCCACCCAGATGAGCGGCAGCTCCACTCTGGTGCTCCTGTGCCTGGCCATGGCTCACTTGGACGCCCTGGGGGCCGGTGAAGGGAGGTGCCACATGTGGCGCTCCACCTCCCGGAGCCCCAATAATGCACTATGCAAGTGCGCGGTGCATTTCTAGGATTCCCCACCCCTCCGCCCTGAGTGTGTCCGCTGCGGCTGCAAGCAGCCATGGCAGACATATGCTCCATTAACCCATTTTGGAGGGTGTGCTCACACCCAAAACCTGGGTTAAGCGGTGGGCTCCATAAGCGGGCTTAATGCCAAGTCACCGCTGGGAGCCACGCAGCTCCCATTGCTGCACATGAGCAGCAGAAACTCTGCTCCCTTAGCCCTGGGCTCCCTTAGCCCTGTTTCTGCTGCTCGGGAGAATTGCCTCTTTGTGTGTGCAGCCAAAAGATGCATTCAGTAGCTTCAGTGTGCAGCCTGAGGGACCCACTTCCAGGTTGCACAGTGTTTCCGGAGGGAGGGGGGGTCAACAAAAATCACAGACACACACGCATGAGCACTGATGCTAGTGCTGTGCGTATGTTTCTTTTAAAAACTGCACATGTACAGACTTAGTCAGGTTGTCAGCCAATTAATCATCAGCATCATCAAAATATCAGTGCTGTGAGAGATGTGATTTTTGGGGATGAGATCCAGCTGTCACAGCGTTTTCATAGCAGAAAAAAGAAAGATGTAACAGACAAGTCCTCTTCTGCGGCGCTGCTCTTGCTTTAGACGCCCGCAGTGGTGTGGGTGTTACAGAACTGCTAGTTTTGCTTTGTGCAACATGTCAGCCAGTGTAGAACACAATAGGCCTAAGTGCAATTCCCACGTCACTTTTCAATATCTATGGTGCTACATGAGGAATAACCAATGGGTCTCTTTCAACTTTACATTTCTAGAAGTCTATGGACAGGTTCAAATGATGCTTGCTATCTGACTACCTTTTGTTTGTTGGTTTTATTTTTATTTATTTTGCTATTTTTATCCTGTAATTGTTCTCAGTCCACTACGGCTTCCACAGAGACTTTTTCCATGCAGTGTGGTCCGAACATTCCTGGAGATATAGTCAAATTTAAAAAGTGACATTTGAAGAATTACAGCAAGTTAAATGAGCAATTCGTATCAAAAGGTATTGAAAAGTACATTTTCCAGACTTATGTGAATCAGTGCTGTAAAAGTGGCAGCTATAACTTTGTTCTATTTTAAGTTTTTCTATGTGGATAAGTATCCTGACAGAAATGTATGATATTTCACATGGAAGAATGAGGAAATGCCTGAATAGCCCTATGATTACTAATTTGGTACATGCTACCGAAACCTTAGTATTTATGGGCATTTTTAAAAATTGTTTGGGTCCAGACAAAGTTTAACATCAAACTATCATGAACATGAACCCATCATGCATTAAATAACTGTTAACATCTGTATAATGAAAACAATCTTGAATGACAATTCAGTTTTTTTTCCTGTCTTGATAATGCACAGGTTAAGCAGAACAAAGTCTAAATAATTAATAATCATAAGGTGACTGTCTAACTACCTGTCCACTAATTCATTCAGAAGAATGCATAGCTTAGATAGCTGCCAAGTAGTCAGAGAAGAAAACCTCCAGTCTCTTCAGTGTTCTACAGCTGCCAGATAAAGCAAAATGAGTTCAGTTGAGTATTATTATATCCACACTTTGGATGAGTTCCTGATCCTGTGAAAGTCAATAGCAAAACACCCATTGATTACCATGGAACAATTTTTGACTATTTGTTGTTAGCAAATGGAGATGTTAAAGAGTGACAAGAATAAGTATCCGCTTTTAATATTGCCCATACATTCCATTAGTGCAAAGATTGTTTGGCTCTTTCTTGAAGGAAGAGCCGATATAGACATTTAGGCTGGAGATAGGCCTAATCATTTTTTCAGAGAGTTTATGGTGGTATGAAATAACTCATGGTGTGTTTACTCATTCCACAATTGTCTATTGTATACATGTTTTGCCTTTTTTTCATGCTTTGAAAACCAACCATTGAGACAGAATCAATGAGTGTGTGCTCCACAGGCAACAAATGCCTCTGCTCTATTATTTTTAACTCTCTACAAACTATTGTATTCAAATCAGTTTTACTATTTTAACCCAGTTTCAGGGTTTTTAATTACTGCAATTTTTTAATTGTTGTTTTAAAATGTTTTTAAATTGTTAATTGTTGTTATATTTTTTTATTTTATTTTTTAGCTCTTTACTGTTTTAATGGTTTGTTTTAAATGTAAACCGCCCTGAGCCATTTTGGAAGGGCGGTATAAAAATCAAATCAAATCAAATCAAATCAAATCAAATAAATAAATAAATAAATAAGGAGGCCATTGAGATCATCACTGAGCTTGTCATCCTGCTGTGACACTTAGTCGTAACTCCTCAGAATATTAATACATGCTTTTAAAGCTTTTTTTGTCCACCAAGTTAATATCACTGCCATGATAATTGGATTTTCTCTTGGACAATCAATTCTGTTGGGATTGCTAGGGGAAAATGAGGCTTGCAGAGTCAACAAGCTTGTACTGTTTATACAAAGGTTTTAAAAGATCAAATGTATTATTTTGCCCTAAAAATTATCCAGCCCTGGGTTTTCTTCCTTACACCTTGACTGATTGCAACCAGAGAAAGAAAACCATAATGAGATGTGCAAACGTCAGAATGGGAAAGAGAAGAGGTCAGAGACACCATTTTATCCAGCAGAAGTCCAGCCGAGAGTATTTTCTGGAAAGAAATTAGGTCTTAAATTTCCAGTGCATATGTATCTTTAGAAGAATATGCCTAAATTATGTAACTAGTTAAAGTATTTCAGAAAATTCTTAGCTGCATTTTAAAACCTTTTTTAAAAACTTAAATAATATATACAACACACAGTTTTACATGCTCATGCATTTAAAGAAACATGTATATCTAAATGAGCAATGGCCATTATCTGGGAACCTGGTTCTCAAATGGGAAGCAGTAGACGATGGAAGCAAAAAGTAATGAAACAAAGGAAAGCCACTTCTGAGAAATGTTTGCCGGTAGATCTTATTCCACTCAGACAATTAAAAACCCTTATTTGGTTTAAGTAGTAATGGGATCAACTCAGGGGCGTAACTATCATTGGGCAAGGGGAGACAGTTGTCTCGGGGCCCACTACCTTGAGGCCCCACCCGAGACATGTCACATGTCCGCCCAGTCCAGTGTTTTGTTTTGTTTTTAATTCCCTTATCCCCCCCTCCCCCGCCCACCTCTCGGCAGTGGCAATCTCACTCCCAGAGCAGGGCCTGCCCTGCCATTCAGCTGGCCATGTCTCTTCCCAATTGCAAGGCATGCGCCTGCTCAGTGGAAAGAGTGTCGCTGTGACAATCGATTGCTGCGACGTTCTTTCCACTGTGCAGACACATGCCTCGCAGTTGGGAAGAGATGCAGCCGGGGCTGAACGGCAGGGCAGATTGCCACTGCCATGGGGGGTGGGAAGAAGGACTTCTTGCTGTCGTGCTTTGCCGTGCCGTGCCTTGCCGTGCCGTGCCTTGCCGTGCCATGCTTCACTACTGCCTCCGAGTGGGAGAGGTAGGTGTCCTTTCTCTGAGTCCTGTCGGTGGGGTGGAGAGTGTTTCTCTTGAAGGATGTGCCCGCCCACACTTTCTTTCGCTTTCAAAGCCGCCCCTTTCTGCTGTCTGATTGATCAAATTGTTTCCTCTCCCCACACCCCAGCTTGCCTCTGTGAGCCCCCAGATTGTCAGATCAACTAAAATGTTGGCCACTTAGTATTCATACAGAGAGGCTTGGTAATATTAAATGTTATACAAATGTTGGATGACTGTAACTAGCTGCAAATAATGGGCAGCATCCAAGCAAATATTTGTCCAAATGGAATGCTTCTGCTTGTGCATGGAGGTGGGAAGATTTTTACCAATTTTTCCTTTCCTCGGCAGCTTTCTGTGCCTGCCAAAAATATGTCTGTGAGAGTTGAGGGACCCTCTGGGTTATTTATTTATTTATTTATTTATTACATTTTTAAACTGCCCCACACTCATGTCTCTGGGCGGTTCACAATGATACAACTGTTAAAAACACATATAAAAACACATAAAACCAATTAAAAACTAATAATTTAAAAATCAATAACAGAATTAAAAACCTATACATTATTAAGAAGCTGGAAAAGCCTGAGTAAAAAAATAGATTTTAAAATATATTTTTTAAATTGTCAGAGATGGGGAGGATCATATCTCAATAGGGAGCGCATTCCATAGTCCTGGGGCAGCAACCGAGAAGGCCCGTCTCCATGTGGCTACCAGACAAACTGGTGGCAACTGGAGACAGACCTCCAGAGACGACTGCAATGGACGGTGGGGCTCATAATGAAGAAGTCGTTCTCTCAAATACCCAGGGCCTAAGCCATTTAGGGCTTTATAAGTTATAACTAGCACTTTATATTTTGTCCGGAAACCTATAGGGAGCAAGTGTAACTCCATCAGCAGAGGTGTAATGTAGTCTCTCCAAGATGACCCAGAGACCAACCTGGCTGCCGCATTCTGAACCAACTGAAGTTTCTTGACTATGTACAAAGGCAGCCCCACATAGAGCACATTACAGAAGTCAAGTCTGGAGGTTACCAACAGATGCACCACAGTTTTGAGGTCATTGATCTCGAGAAATGGGTGCAGCTGGTGTATCAGCCAGAGCTGATAGAAACCCTGGCCACCACCTCAACCTGAGAAACCAGGGAGATGTGTGGACCCAGAAGTACTCCCAGACTGCGAACCTGTTCCTTTTGGGGAAGTGTGACCCCATCGACAACAGATAGATCAAAATAGTCTCTGGAGTTCTGACCCTGCACAATAAGTACCTCCGTCTTATCTGGATTCAGCTTCAGTTTATTCTCCATCATCCAGCCCATTACTGCTTCCAGACAGGCATTTAGGGAGGATATGCCAGCTCCTGAAGAAGTTGACATGGAGAAGTAGATCTGGGTGTCATCAGCATACTGGTACACCCAGCTCCAAATCCCCTGATGATCTCTCCCAGCGGTTTCATGTAGATATTAAAAAACATTGGAGAAAGTACGGAGCCTTGAGGGACAGCATACTTAAGCTCAGATCTCGAAGAGCAACAATCTCCAATCGACACCATCTGGAATCTGTCCAAGAGGTAGGAGTGGAACCACTGTAAAACAGTGCGTCCCACCCCCAACACTCTCAGACATTCCAGAAGGATACTATGGTTGATAGTATCGAAAGCTGCCGAGAGATCCAAAAGGACCAACGGAGTCTCACTTCCTCTGTCAATTCCCAATTGGAGATCATCCATCAGGCTGACCAAGGCAGTCTCCACCCCATAGCCCGCCCCAAAACCCGTCTGAAATGGGTCTAGATAATCGGTTTCCTCCAAGACTGCCTGGAGCTGAGAGGCCACCACCCTCTCAGTTATCTTGCCCAACCATGGGAGGTTGGAAACAGGCCTATAATTGCTCAACTCTGAGGGATCTAATGCAGGGTTCTTTAGAAGAGGTCTAATAATTGCCTCCTTGAGACAAGGAGGCATCCTGCCCTCCCTCAGAGAGGCATTTATGATTTCCACCAGGCCGCCTACAACAGCCTCCCTGCTAGATGTTGGGCAAGGGTCAAGAGAACAAGTGGTTGGGCAAGTGTCAAGAGAACAAGTGGTAGGCCTCACCACTCCAAGCAGCTTGTCCACATCCTCAGGAGTCACAAACTGAAACCGATCCACTCGAGTCACTCGAGTCACCTCCAGTTCAGACATCAAATTAATTGTGGAGTCTCCATCTAGAGTAAGTCAGCCCGAATCCGAGAGATTTTATCTGCGATAAATTATTTAAACACATCGCAGCAGGTAACTGATGACTCCAAATTCTGGTTCAAGGGAGGAGGGGCAGATACTAGTCCCCTCACAACCCTGAACAACCCTGCTGGATGTGAACTCGCAGAGGCAATACGGGCAGAAAAGAACCGCTTCTTTGCAGCACGTATTGCCTGAGCATAGATCTTTACATGTGCTCTATGTCGTAATCTGTCGGATTCGAGTCGAGTCTTTCTCCACTTGCACTCCAGTCGCCTACCTTGCCGCTTCAGCCCCCGTAGATCTTCCATATACCAAAGGGCCAGTTTTGAAGCAGGTCGGAGGGGACGCTTAGGAGCAATCTTGTCTACTGCCCTGGTGAGCAAGTTGTTCCAATTCTCAACCAGGGTATCAAAAAGATCACCGGCAAAGCCAGCATTAAATCCCTCCAAGGCTTCTTGGAATCCTACCAAATCCAATAACCTCTTCGGGCGGACCATTCTAATAGGCCCCTTACACCTGAGAAGGTGTGAAGTGGTCATAAGTCTAACTTTAACCAGATTTGTTAGTTGTATTCTGAGTGTCCAATACTTTCTGTATACTGTACAGTTAGATGTACATAAATGCCTATGGTGTTTAATTAGGGAACACTAGAAAGAACAGAGCTCGAACATGCAGTGCAATTTGAGTGCTGAAGTTATGATTAACAATGTCCGTACTTGTTAGTTTAGAGAGAAAGATGTGAATCAAATCCATCAGCTTGGCTTCTCAAGGATATCTTGTCCCCTGTAGCCATATTCTCATAGAAATGTTGTCTGGGCCAAAGGTAGACTTAAAGACTTCAACTTAAAGCTGTCTGAGACTTGTGCTGGAGTTACTGTATGAAGGGAAGGTGAGGTGTCACATGATGACTGTATTGGTCTCCGGTTAACTTCTTCTCTACAGAGAAGTGCTAGGCCTAGACCTACAGTAAAACTTGGTCCACTCCCACCAGTACCCCAGAGAAGTTGCTCTGACTTGACTACTGTATTTCATTTGCGTGTATTTTAAGAATCTGTTCTGTTGCTGCAGTTGGCTTTCCTCTATACTCAACTACTGTACTCATGTCTGTAGCAGCCTTTTGCAAGTAGTGTTACATCTGAAGTGCAGCTGCATTGAAGAATACAGTACTTACTCCTGTTACTAGCTGTTGTTTCCTGTCATATTTGTGTATTCTTACTCTATTTGTTTTTACACTTCTATCCTACTCATCCTCCAAGTAGCCCAAAGTGGTGGTGTGTTTATCCTCACAACAACCCTGTGAGATAGGTTAGGCTGAGAGATAAGTGACAGGCAGAGAGCCACCCAGTGAGTTTAATAGCTGGATGGGGATGTGAACTTAGGTCTTCCTGGTCCTAGTCCAGCACTCTAGCCACTACGCCATGCTGGCCGGTTGACCTCAAGAGATGGAAAAATCTGATAAAACTTCAATTCCAATTTTTTACAGCTTCATATTTAATAAGAACAATTCTCTGCTGGTGCTTCATGCCCTCTGCTGCTTGTAAACTCATAAAAAGTGCAGTATGTATATATTACCAGCTTCGGTTACTGTAGTTTTGTGATTTGTTAAGCACTTAACTAAAAAATAGTACTCCTTTCTCTTAGGTGCTCCTTTAAGTTGAAGGTAGTTGAAATATGTCACTTGACTTAACTATCATACAAAGCTGAGCAATGGATATTGTGAAGTGTGCGTGTGTGTATTCAGTGAAATGTATTTCCAGGCAGCATACGTATTTTGAAATATCAGACTTAAATCCTTGGGGGGCCTGGGGTGTGTGGAGGCCCTGGACTGGAAGGAGAGGATAGCAGTGGGGGTGGGGGGTCATTTTAAAATCTCAACTCTGGGCCCACTCCAATCTTGCTACGCCCCTGCACTAAACTACTTGGAGCAGAGAAGACTTAACACCATTTTTATAATAAGTACTAATGGTTTTGCTTTAAGAGTAGATATATATCACCGATATACAGGAAACTGAAAACAAAGTGTTAAGTATAATGTAATGTTACATGTGCTGCCTACTTCCCCAAGTGGTAAGAAGTCCTAGACATACAGCCCACCATAAGAAACATTGTCCTTCCATGGCAGTAAGAAGCGCTATGTGAAAAGTTTCCGTGCAAGATCCAAACATGAATTTAGTCACCCTTCACACAGTAGCGCTGGCTTCCATCTTCCTTCCTAGCATGAATTCATGCTATTTTCAGATAGAGAGCAGAATCTTCTTGCCATTTTTGCAGTGCCATCTGCTGTCCAAGCCACCTAATGGCACAGTGGGGAAATGACTTGACTAGCAAGCCAGAGGTTGCAGGTTCGAATCCCCACTGGTATGTTTCCCAGACTATGGGAAACACCTTTATCGGGCAGCAGCGATATAGGAAGATGCTGAAAGGCATCATTTCATACTGCTTGGAAGACGGCAATGGTAAACCCCTCCTGTGTTCTACCAAAAACAACCACAGGACTCTGTGGTCTCCAGGAGTCGACACCGACTTGGCGGCACACTTTACCTTTATCAGCTGTCCAGCTCATGCTTTCTGAGAACCAGCCCTTTTCTTCATTAATCAGAAAAGTAGTAATCGGTCCTTCTCTGAAAGCAACAGCTGTCCAGCAGGGAGTGCTGCAGGAATTGTAAGAGGACTCTGCTGTTTGTCTGAACAGTCTGAATTCAAGCTAGATGGAAGACAAAATCAAGTGCTAGTGTTTGAGGATGTGTACACTTGAGCTTGGCTCTTGTGCAAAGGTTTCTCATGTAGCGCTTCTTACTGCCATCTGGAAGGACCCATCAATGGACCTTCTGAACTATTAGCCAGTGCTCTGCCTCACAACAGATAGGTCAGCTAGTGTTCATCATGACCACCAGATAATTAGACCACAGAAAAAGACTGAGTTTTGGATAGATTGAAATGGTGAAACTGAGCAGTGAGCTGAATCATTTTAGGGTGCAGGGTTTTCAGTCAAGGGACCTCATGTAAACCGATTCTGTTTATAGGAGCGCTTTGCTCTTTCAGCCTAATTTAATAACCCATTTGTATGGTTGGAAATAAAAGAATATATTACAAAGAGACTCCAGCTACATTTGCACATAATGCGGAACTGCGCTTCCCCCACCCCACCCCGCCACTCTCCTGTCAGAGGGCAGGGAGCCTGCGGTCAGCAAGACTGCAGAGGGGAGGGGGAACTGGCTGTGTGGGCTTCCTTATTTCATGAAGGACAGCTCACACTGCCAATGACAGCCGAGGAGAGGGAGGAGCTTCATCCCTCAACTCCTGTTTGAGGGAACGCAGTCTGCGTTTACACATTCAGATGTAACGCAGGCTGTGTTAAGCCTCGGGTTAGAGAGGCAAAACTCACTTCAGCATGAAGATACAGATTGCAGTTCAGAGAACGGAACCTCAGGTCACTCTCTGCATGGAACCGGAGTTCCTAGGGGCTGGCATGCATTCGGATGGAACATTCCAGAAACCTCTATCCCTTTCAGCTCCGGTTCTGCATTCCATGTGAATGTGGCCATTGTAAGCATGCAGTGACCTCTCAACCAGAGGAATCCAGAATCCAGGTAGTGCTGCACCCCTGGAACCTTTCACAACTTAGGGAAGTAAAGAGCATGCTAACAGTAATTTTGCTGCAGTGCTTTCAATAGACCTGAGCTGATACGCAATAGAGGGTATTGTTTCCAAGCATCACTTCTTTCACATCAATCAAACCAGCTTTAGACAGTAAAGGTGAAAGAACCAATCATGTTCATTGACTGTTTCCATAGAGATGCAGAAATTAAGCAACATAAAATATTTTCAGCATCATCTAACCTTTCTACTTTCCCTGTGCAATAGCTTGCGTCATACAGTGCTGTCTATAGAATTTCATGCAGTAGCCTTTGCCCATTATGTGTACAGATGGTTTTGCCTTTCAAAATCTGGGAGCTACAGAACTGTCTGCCTCTCATATCCTGAGCATTCAGTCATTTGTTTTCATCCTCTGACTCACAGCTCCTGATGTTATGAAGTTTGTGCTTAAATGCAGGAAGACAGCATTATAGCTTTTGTATAGATCTTATAGATCCATCTCATTGTTGTTAAAAATATTGTGGTTGAAAATAAAAAGTGCATCAATAGACTTATATTACACCTTGGCATGTTATCATTAAACAGTTTTTATATAAGTTTCAGCAATGAAACTACAGTGGGCATTGCAAACTGCCCAGAGATCTAATATGGGGCAGTATATACAGGTGAAACTCGGAAAATTAGAATATCGTGCAAAAGTCCATTAATTTCAGTAATGCAAATTAAAAGGTGAAACTGATATATGAGACAGACGCATTACATGGAAAGCGAGATAAGTCAAGCCTTAATTTGTTATAATTGTGATGATCATGGCGTACAGCTCATGAAAACCCCAAATCCACAGTCTCAGAAAATTAGAATATTACATGGAACCAAGAAGACAAGGATTGAAGAATAGAACAATATCGGACCTCTGAAAAGTATAAGCATGCATATGGATTCAGTACTTGGTTTGGGCCCCTTTTGCAGCAATTACTGCCTCAATGCAGCGTGGCATGAATGCTATCAGCCTGTGGCACTGATGAGGTATTATGGAAGACCAGGATGCTTCATTAGCGGCCTTCAGCAATTCTGCATTGTTTGGTCTCATGTCTCTCATCCTTCTCTTGGCAATGCCCCATAGATTCTCTATGGGGTCAGGTCAGGCGAGTTTGCTGGCCAATCAAGCACAGTACACTGTATACTTTTCAGAGGTCCGATATTGTTCTATTCTTCAATCCTTGTCTTCTTGGTTCCATGTAATATTCTAATTTTCTGGGATTGTGGATTTGGGGTTTTCATGAGCTGTACGCCATGATCATCACAATTATAACAAATTAAGGCTTGACTTATCTCGCTTTCCATGTAATGCGTCTGTCTCATATATCAGTTTCACCTTTTAATTTGCATTACTGAAATTAATGGACTTTTGCACGATATTCTAATTTTCCGAGTTTCACCTGTAAATATGATAGATAGATAGATAGATAGATAGATGAATTTATGTATTTATATATTTATATATTGCATTATTTCCAGTCCTATTTTCAGAAATTATAAAGTACCCACTGCCTGTGTAATCCTACATTAAAATGATTCCTATCTAACTGCAACATGGATGTTTCAAGAAAGCAAGTGTCCAGTTTCTACTCCAGCCTAGGATCAGGAAGAATAATTGCAGGTTCATGTTTAGGATTTGCAAAGGGTCTAAAACCCTAAGTAGCACAAAACTAATGACAAAATTGAAGCTCCATTCTGACATAAAACCAAACCAGAGGTGCCAGATGTTTAGTTGGGTATGGTGTTGGAGAGCATGGTGGTATCTCAGCTCCAGGCTGCTCTGGATTAATCTGATTATTTAGATCTTCCAGTCTGGCTTCTGACCTGGATATGGAAACCGCCCTGAGCCATTTTTGGAAGGGCAGTATATAAATCAAACAAACAAACAAACTGCCCTGGTCGCCCTACACCATGAGATAGTCAAAGGGAATGTGATTCTGTTGATTCTCCTGGACCTCTCAGCCGCTTTTGATACTATCAACCATGGTATCCTTCTGGACGTCTCTCTGGGTTGGGACTTGGGGGCACGGTTATACAGTGGCTCCACTCCTATCTTGACGGTCATACTCACAAGGTGGTGCTGGGGGATGCCTGGTCCACTCGCTGGCCTTTGGCCTATGGGGTACCAAAGGGATCTATTCTGTCCCACCATGCTGTTTAACAACTACATGAAACCTCTGGGAGAGGTCATCCATAGGTGTAGGTATACTGATGACACCCAACTCTACCGATCTTTTAAGTCAGCAGACAGCAGGGGGGCTCTGAACCAAGGCTTGGAGGCTGATCTGAACTGGATGGGGGCAAACAAATTGAAACTTAATCCAGATAAGACGGAAGTGCTCTGGGTTGTTAAAACTGATTATCAGAGTAGTGAGGTAAATCTGGTCTTGGACAAGGTCACACTCCCTCTGGAAAACAAAGTCCACAGTTTGGGGGTGCTTCAGGACCCAACGCTGTCCTTGGAGGCACAGGCAGCAATGGTGAGCAGAAGTGCCTTTTACCAACTATGGCTGGTGCACCAGCTGCAACCCTACCCGGAGAAGTCGGACCTGACCTCAGTCACTCATGCTTTGGTAACATCCAGATTGGGCTACTGCAACGTGCTCTTCATGGGTCTACCCTTGGAAATTGTTCAAAAGCTTCAGCTGGTTCAGACTGCTGCTGCAAGCATGCTCATGGGTGCAAGTCGCTTCATCACAGCCATCCTGCAGTAGCTTCACTGGTTACCAGTCCACTTCCGGGCTAGATTCAAGGTGCTGGTCTTGACCTGTAAAGCCCTACTCAACTTAGGGCCGAGATATCTGTCAGACTGCATTCACCTATATGAACCTGCCAGGGACCTCTGCTCATCATCTCAGGCCCTGCTCATGGCTCCACCACTAACAGAGATCTGGTTGGCAGGGACTAGAGAAAGGCCTTTTTGGTTGTGACCCCTCAGCTTTTGAACACCCTCCCTGAAGAGCTTCGCCATGCTCCCTCTCTCAGTGTTTTTAAAAAACAACTAAAACATATCTTTTTAAAGAGGCTTTTTAATGTTTCACCTGTTGCTTACAGTATATCTGATGGGTTCTTTAGTCTTTAGTTATTATCATTCTTCATTTTTAACTTTTTAAAGAATTTAATTTGAAATTCTAAAAGCTAATTCTGATCGTGATTTTAGCTTGGATTTTTAACTTTTTTAATTTGGTTAATTTTATTAGTCTGATTTTATATTGTAACTATTGTATAAATGTTGTGAGCCGCTCTGAGCAGTAATGTATTGGAGGGGTGGGATATAAATATTTTGAATAAATAAAAATAAATAAAATAAATTTGTGATTGTCTGAAAGCATGAAGGCGCAGTTTCATCACCCAACCCTGGCTCAATTTTTGCTTCCAAACCTGAATCTGAACCCTCGGTTTCTACTGAGTTTCGCTGCTGAAACCTGAGATTAGAAGGCAGCATTATATCGTCCAAATTTTGCCACCATTATAACCTGGGTTTCATGCACAAACTCCTCCCGCCACCATAGACAGAAAGGCTCAGAGCAGCCCATGAACACATCAGTTATAGGGTGGCTGCATCTTTCGCTGGCCTCCTCTCAGAGCTGATGCCCCAACCTCTTCTGTTTCTTTACTCCTCCTGCCACTGCCCAGCAACAGGGATGCCTCATCCCTGCAGTTACTGCATTTAACAGGACAGAATGGCATTGGGGAAAGCACATTCTTATTAAGACATGTCCAATAGAGAAATGTGCAATAGAGAAAAGGAGAAGGAGAATAGACTAGGGAAGTGCACAAAACCGGTTTGCCCAGTTTGGTTCAAATTCAAACCAGGTTCAAACAAGGAGGGGGTGGTTCGGTTTTGGTTTTGCTCGAACCTCTCCCTGGTTCAGTTTGAATTCGAACCATTTCGAACTGGTTTGAACTGTTTCAAACTGGTTTGGACATACAAAAATGGGTAGGGTGGTAGCTGGCACCCAGGGGTACCTGCCACCCAAACCCCAAAGCAATCAGACACTCGTACAATTTTTTATGAATTTTTGAAAATTATTTTTATTTTTTCTTATACGGTATAGTGGGACTCGAACCAGCCCATTATTCCTTATTGTGGAGCACCCATGGGTGCCAACAGCCATGCAATCCCTGAAGCAATCGGACACCCCTATGATTTTTTAATGAATATTTGAAATATTTTTAATTATTTTTCTCATAGGGTATAATGGGACCAAAAACAGCCCATATCCCCTATTGTGGAGCAACTAGGGGCACAAAAGTGGGTTGGGTGGTAGACAGACAGGGGTGCCTACTATCCACAAAGTTCCAAGGCAATCGGACATTCCTCTGATTATTGGTGAATTTTAAAATTATTTTTGAATTCCTCATAGAGAATAATGAGGATTGCAGCAAATGTATAGCTTCACGTGAGGGAGAAAGTGGTTTCCTAGAGTGGAGTGTGGTGGGTGGTAGTTCCCAAGGTGGGCAAGGAAGCTATCAGAATTATTTGAAAGGAATTGGGCAAAAGGCTGATTTTAAAGTGGTTTTTGAAGTTTACGCGACTGTAAGGTTTTTCCATAAAGAAGCATGGAGGTGTCAGCAAATGTATAGCTTCACGTCGGGGGCAAAGGGGTGTCCGAGAGCAGAGTGTGGTGGGTGGTAGTGCCCAAGGGAGGCCAGGAAGCTATCAGAATTATTTGAAAGGAATTGAGCAAAGGGCTGATTTTTAAGTGATTTTTGAAGTTTATGTGTCTTTAAGGTTAGCAATGAGAGTGGATTCATGGTTTGTCATTGAAAATCTTATATGCTACCAAAGAATCTAGACTTCGAACACTTCAGAAACAACAAAACCCAGTACCCCATGGATTAGCAACCCATGGGGGTGGTTGACACCCTCGCTCTGGGCCACCCCAGCATCCCCCAAGTGCAGTTATGGGGCTGCTGAAACCTCCATTCTTCCCTATGGAGAAAAACCTTAAAGCCACTTGTGGGGTGCTGGGGTGGCCCAGAGTGAGTGTTGGTCTAGTGCAAAGCGGGTGCAGTCCACTCTAGGACACCCCTTTCCCCCCTACGTGAAGCTATACATTTGCTGCAATCCTAATTATTCCCTGAGTATGAGTGTCCGATTGCTTCAGGGTTTGGGTGGTTGTTGGCACCCATGGGTGCTCCACAATAAGGAATAATGGGCTGGTTCGAGTCCCATTATACCCTATGAGAAAAAATAAAAATAATTTTCAAAAATTCATTAAAAAAATTGTACGAGTGTCCGATTGCTTTGGGGTTTGGGTGGCAGGCACTCCTGGGTGCCAGCTACCACCCCACCCACTTTGGGAGGTCCTAACCAGTTCAAACCAGTTCTAACCGGTTTGAATCGAATCACCCCCTGGTTCGGTTCGAATCCGAACCTGCAGCTCGAACCTGATGGCTGGTTCAGTTCTAATTAGAACCTCCGAACCACCCTGGTTAGTTAGTTATAGGTTTATTCAGTCATTGACCAGCAAACTGAACCACCCTGGTTTGAATTTGAACTGGTTCGAATTCAAACCGGTTTGCACATCCCTAGAATAGACACACACCCTTTCATTGACCTAACACCCAATCTTGCCCCATTCCTGGGGTTCTCAGATATTATCAACTGAGTGTTTTTTCTTTGGTCTTAATGTGCACAAAGGTGCAGTGAGGGGGAGGAAACCAGACCGAGGGACATGCCTGAGAATACCAGGGGAAAGCACCACTTGCTGGACTACAGAAGAGACAGGGAACGTTGTCTGGTACTCCAGGCACATATCCTAGGAGGGGATATGTATATGTGATAGGCAGGCATATGTATGTATATATGCATGTGTATATGTATATGTATATGTATATGTATATGTACATGTACATGTACATGTACATGTACATGTGATAGGCAGGCAAAGGACCTTCCAACTGCACCTTTCCCCTTGCACCCAACTCTTCCAGAATTCAAATTAGTCCAGGCCACCTCAGGTGTTCAAGCAGTTCTGGGCAGACAAGGAGAGACTGGGGATGAATTGTACATCCTAAGCTAATCAGTACCAGCTGGGCCCAACTCTGCAGTGAGTGCAAATCAACCACCTCAGGGCACTCTGTGTTGTGACACTCATGGATTAGAACAGTCCCTGGTCAGCCAGGTGACCGTGAGAAGCGAAACCAAACTGTAGGGAGACCAGACTGTTTTAAGAGGCACTTATATTCGGATCCCAGCAATACTGGGACTGGGAGGGATGGTTGTTTGTTTGTTTGTTTGTTTGTTTAACATATTTTATACTGCCCCGAACTTGCATCTCTGGGCAGTTTACAACTAAAATCATTTAAAACATTAAAACAATTAAAATCATTTAAACATTAAAATCATTAACATTAAAATCATTTATAACCAACATTAAAAATCAAAACCTTAATTAAAAAGAAAAGAAAATGAAAAGCCTGGGTGAATAAATGTGTCTTCAGTGCCTTTTTAAAGGTCTCCAGAGATGGGGAGGCTCTTACAGTATTTCAACAGGGAGTGCATTCCAAAGTTCAGGGGCAGCAATGGAGAAGGCCCATTCCTGAGTAGCCACCAAACGAGTTGGCGGCAACCACAGACAAACCTCTCCAGATGATCTCAACAGGCAGTGGGGCACATGGTGAAGAAGGCATTCTCTTAAATACCCATGTTGCCGAGGATGTTGCCGAGGGACCCTTCCCGAGGCTTTGGTGGAACTGTCAACCAGGCTGACTCTTGTGTGATTTAATCCTTCTCTAGACAGATGGTTCTCATGAGCTTGGCCAAGCCCAAGCATGCTTCCATCCTGGGGAAGAGTCTGATCCGCTTCCCTTACCAACTTTCACACACACAAACACACAAATCACAAATCGAAGGGTCAAATCCTTTGTAATCTCGACCTATCCCTAGCAGTCTTATCCTAGCCATACATATATAAGCAGTCATACATGAGATGGGGTGGTGGTCTTGGGGGAGGGGAAATATAGAAATCCCCAGAGAAATGGAGAGGGGTGCCATGCATCTCCTGTCATATCTACTGAAGACTGGGCTGGTGTGGATGTGTCACAAATGGTCATTGCCAGTAACAAACTCATTCTGAGACCATATAGAAAAAGTAGAGGGAACACTTGTGCAGTCTGTCTTTAACCAGTACAAGTGGGAAGAGAGGGGCCCAATCCTCTCTTCCTATGGGAGGGAAGAGGGGGGCCACAAGACCCTTCCTCCCCAACTAAAAAAAAACCAGTGGTGTGAGCAGTGTGAGGAATGGGCTGAAATGTCTTTGCCCTACTGAGGGCAGGCATACACTGCACTGAGCACACACACCCCACTAACACTGTGGCCAATGGTTGCCATTTCATTAGTGTGTTGATGCCTTGCCCACAGTCTGGTGATGCAAGCAGAATGGAGCTTGCTGGAATATAGCCTAGACGGGCAAGGAAGAGAGAGGGGTCCCTCTGTCCAGAAGCCAGATGAACCCACGGTTAGTCAATTGTCTGCGGCATGATTTCCAGCTTCACAGATTAACCACAGCTTTGTCTTACCTGAGGTCTCACATTATGTCTGAGCAGGGCCCTAGAGTCAGCATCATGCAAACGTCAGCTCAGCATCCAAGAGATCCAAAGTTCAGAATAGGTGTGTGGGGTGTTGAAGATTTGGTGCTCAAGAAAAGACAATACCCTGATGTTGATTTTACATATACTCCAATTTTCTTCTCAGGAGCTCAGGACCAAACTAGATATGACAGTGGTAGACATGTGTTTCTTTGCACCTGTCCAAGTCATGCACTTATAAAGTGGAAAGTCTTATTTTAACAATAAAGGAATGCACTGAACTCTCCCCTCTCCCATGTCTTACTTCTCCTCCAATCATATTTCCTCTGTTCCCAGCTCACTTCTTCTATTGGAGCAGGTAAGGGAGAAAAGTAATGGAGTGCAGGGAGGTAAGGTACCCCTTCCCCACACACTCCTTTTGCAGTTAAAGGTCTCCTCACTATGTGTAAAAGAGGCAGACATATGAAAGATAGTGAGGTCATTCACACAATCAAACAAAGTTTGGGAGCTGTGTGTGCTCCCAATGTTTGGTTGTGTGGAAGCAAGGTAAGAGGGAAACCTGGGTAGAAGTGACTGTGTGGAAGCAAGGTAGGAGGAAAACCTGGGTAGCTTTTCCTCCTTCCTTGCTTCCACACAACTGAAAATTGGAAGCACACACAGCTCCCAAACCCAGGTAGAACATAGTTTTTGATTGTGTGGATGACCTCTATATGTGCAGCTTGCCTAGAGTTTTCAAGCAGTTTTCTGTCCAGGTAGCTTATAGGGCTGGACTTGCTTTAATCCTAAGTGGATACCAAGAAGGTGCAACTTCACTGGAGGATCACTTAGCTTGACTCTCAGAGTATACCCGTTTCTAAGTCAGCCTTTATTGCTATTTTATTTTTATCCTGCTTTTCAGACAAAAAATACCTCCTGAAGCAGCTCACATCAATCAAACATGCAGCACAATGCTGCTGGCAAGCATTATACATACACAAAAATGAGACATAAGCCCCTTGAAGGCACTTGAGTCCCAGGCTGCTCCTCCAAGATGATGAGCTATCCAGAGGTTGAGAAGATGGTGAGAGACTAAATAGGCATGAAAAAGAATTTCCTAACAGTTATATCCTTACACATGCCAATCCACAGCATATCTATCTTTAGTGCACTTGTGCTGATTAGAGCCTCATACAAAATGTGTTTGATGTGGGGGGTCCCCCAACTCAGCTGGCTATAAACAGCATTTTTATTTTGCATAATCATTAGGCCATAAACATTGGAGAATTCATTAACTGATGCTTATATTATTTATTTTACTTTTCTCTAAGGCACAACCTGC
This sequence comes from Hemicordylus capensis, assembly GCF_027244095.1. NCBI lineage: Eukaryota > Metazoa > Chordata > Lepidosauria > Squamata > Cordylidae > Hemicordylus > Hemicordylus capensis. The sequence goes on along the minus strand of NC_069657.1, from coordinate 180,617,724 downwards.
CAGCAGGTTTTGCATAAGCCCTACTGAAATGAACACTATATCTCACCACCGGTGATGACTAGTGGAGCCTGACCACAAAAATGTAAAAAGGATACAGAAACTTCAGCTGCAAAAAAAAAAAAGGCATGGGAACATACAAACTGGATGTGATCCAGAAGGTTAGCAAAGCACAGGAACGGATGAGATCACACAGTAATATATATAGCCTCGTTCTGAAGTCCACAGCTGGAGATGGGATGTCGCACAGGCTGGATTTATTCTATAAGCTAAGTAACATTTCTCTTGAGTGTGCTTGATAGAAGGTTTTGCTTACATGCTCCAAGTCTAATTGACCATCATATTTGGGATTCAAGGAAATTATCCCTCGGGTCAGATAGCTTAGAGGTCTTTGGCCTTCCTGAATAGTGTTTTACATCTCTAGGATAAGGTGTAATGTATTTGGTCTGTCCTGCTCTTTACTTGTCACACTGTATAATCTAGATAATGTTCATAACATTTTAGGATGCTGACAACATAGAATTTTGCCTTTATTAAAGGAATTACATTTCATTTCTAGCTTATTCAGTTTTATTGTGTTGCTGTGAGCCAGGATTCCCTTTTACAAAGAGACCACCCTCTGTTTTGCCTTTAATATAGCCTATGATGTGGACAGTGTGCATTGCTGGGTAAATTGGCTGTTATTTTGTCTAAAGTAACCTTGAAAGGTATCTTCAAACAAGTTGACATGTCAAAGCACGCATATGTGCCTATGACTAACATTTGAGCCCAGTTCAGACATTATGTTGTACGAGTGTACAGATAGCTGTACACTTGTATATGTGTTTGTGTGAATGACTTTACCTGTGTTCATTTTAAAAGTGAACCAGATACAGGCTCTTCAAATACATGGTACAGATATAAAGTGTGCAGTAAGCATAACATGTAAATGACTGTACCTGTGTACAGATCTGTAGCTGTGTATACTGTACACTTGTACGAGTGTTGAACATAATGTGTGAATGGGCCTTATGAGAGCACGGGGGGTGGGATGCTATTCTAGATGCACCTTCAAAAGCATGTTTAAAAGATCACAGGAAGTACACATGACATTTCATCATTTCCTCTAAAAAGATGTCATTTCATCATATTCATCCCCATCTATACAGGTTCTATGCAGCCTAATAGTTGTGCAGTTAAGTCATAGTGCATGAAGAACATAGATCATTATTTCATAAATTAACAAGCTTCATGAGACACCTACACACTGTCTTTATTTTTGGCTAGGGCTTGCATATATACTTTATCGACCAAAATCGAGGCAATTTTACCCATGTGTAACTTAAAGGATGAGTGTAGAGATCTTTGGAAACTGTTAAGATGATCAAACTATCCAGATGGAAAGTGCAAGCTTTGAGTAATTAAGAATATCATTATGCATAGTAGATGACTGCAGGCTTTGAGCCAAATTGCCTCATTAGAAATATTCAGAGAAGAATGACAATCCCATTTGGCCATTACTGTATATCCAACTGAACTTGTAATCGTTAATCTGAAGTAAGGCCAAAATGGTCCAGCATATCATACCATCAATTTTCACAACAAAACTTATTGCCAGTGTCTAACATTGGTAGTTAGAATCTAGCTGTTAGAATCTAGAGATCTTCCTCTTGCGGTCAGCTCTTAAAGTATGCTTGTGTGCTTTTCTCATGTTTTTCAAGTAAACCATCTGCTTGTTTATATAATTGTAATTGTGCTGTGGTGCCATTCTGAATTGTCTGTCAGAACTAAAACCTTGAGTAGCACAGGAAAAAGAGGAAGGATTCATCCAACAAGTTTATTCTTTCATGCTCACCCAAACACATTCTTTCTGATTACATTAGCCTTATAGCCATCACAAACCGTCTGACTGACAGACACCATCATTTTCATGTTATAGACCACCAGATTCTTTTCCTGTGGATTTTAGTACGGGAAGTCAGTCTTGTGAACCCTCTGAATGACATGTTTTCAGATCATGAGTCAAAGCATTCACAAGCTGAGTTCAACACATCGGAGTCACAGAAAAGGAAAAATGAACCCAGGTTCCATTTGCAACACTAAAACAGATGGCCTGAATCAGACTTAGCTCCCTTTGCTTCAAGGTATGCAAAGGGTTGCACATGTGAAGCTCACAACATCACTGTTATCCACTGATCGTTTCGTTTAACTTTTTCTTTTTTCTCTATGTATTTATCATTTTTGTTTATTTATGTAATTAATTTATATACTGCCTGACTCCAAAGGCTCTAGGCGGTTCACAAAACACAAGGGGGGGGGACAAAATAAAACAAACTATTAAAAACAGCTATTTAAAAATGTAGAACATTCAGAGACTACTAAAAGCCTGGCTGGGAAAAAATGTGTCTTAAGGGCTCTTTTGAAGGTTGGCAAAGACATTAAACCACAGATATCTATAGGGAGTACATACCATAGCCCAGGAGTGACTACAGAGAAGGCCCACCTCCGAGTCACTGCCAGATGTACCGGCGGCATATGATGGACCTCTTTCGATGATGGCAGGGATCATGCAGAAGAAGGCGCTCTCCTAGGTAACCTGGTCCCAAGCTATTTAGGGCTTTAAAGGTAATCATCAGCACTCTACATCTAGTCAAGCCTAGAGGTTACCAGAGAGTGTACCACAATTCTGAGATCGCTATCTTGAAGGAACTGTCACAGCTGTCATATCAACCGAAGTTGATAAAAAGTGTTCCTGGCCATAGCCTCAACCTGAGAAACCAAAGTGAGGCCTGAGTCCAGAAGCAATCCCAAGCTATGTACCTGTTCCTTCGGGGGGAGTGCAACCACATCCAGAATAGGAAGATCTATCATGTCCCCCAAAATATGACCCCTTACCATGAGTACTTCCATCTGGCTTGGATTCAGCTTCAATTTATTATCCCTCATCCAGTCCATTACTGCCCTTAGGCAGGCATTTAGCAGGGTTATGCCATTTCCTGATGTTGATGTCATGGAGAAATAGGTTTGGGTGTCATCAGCATGTTGATAACACCCAGCTCCAAATCTCCTGATGATCTCACCCAGCGGTTTCATGTAGATGTTGAAAAGCATTGGCAATAGGATGGAGCCCTGAGCGACACCATACAATAGCTCTCATTTCAGAGAGCAACTATCTCCAAGCGACACTATCTGGAATCTACCGGAGAGATAGGAACATAACTACTACAAAGCAGTGCCACCTATTCCCTAATCCCCCAGATGATCCAGAAGGATACCGTGGTCAATAGTATCAAAAGCTGCAGAAAGGTCAAGAGAACCAACAGAGTCACATTCTCTCTGTCCATTCCCTGGTAGAGATCATCCATCAGGCCAACCAAGGCTTTCTCCATCCGATAGCCTGCTCTAAAGCCAGTTGAAATGGATCTAGATAATCAGTATCTTCCAAAACTGCCTGGAGTTGATCAGCCACCACCTTCTCAATTAATGTGCCCACCCAAGGGAGGTTGGAGACTGGCCTGTAATTATACATCACTGAGGGCTCCAGGGCAGGCTTCTTTTAAAAAAGGTCTCACAAGTGCTTCCTTCAAACATTAAGGCATCCACCCCTCCCTCAGTGAGGCATTTATGATGGCAATTAGGCCATCTCTAACAACCTCCCTTCATGGGGCCAAAGCACAAGTGGTAGGCTGAACTCTTCCAAGGAGCTTGTCCACATCCTCGGGAGTCACAAATTGAAACTGATCCATTCGAATCGAGCCAGAGCAGTTACTGGACACTTCTATAATTGACCCTCCCATAACTGTGGAATCCAAACAGCTTGAATGCAGAAGATTTTATTCTCAAAGAAGTTGTTAAAAGTCCCACAGCAGAAGAATGAAAAACCCAGATCTAAGTTCAGAGAGGAGGGAATCTGAGTTAAACCCCTCACAACTCTGAACAACTCTGCTGAACGCGAACTTTAAGACGCAATTAGGAATGTGCACGGAACCGGCTGGCCCAGTTCGGTTCGAGTCCGGACCAGACTCAAACCCAACCGGGCCAGTTCAGTCCGGCACCTCCTCAAACCCCTTCCCAGCTCAGCTTGGTCCAGGCGGGGTTTGCGAATGGTTGGGGTTTTTTTAAAGAAAAGTTTTTTTTAACCTTCCTCTCCATCGGGGGAGTTCTTGGAGGCAGCAGGGGGGTTGGCGGAGGTCCTCCCCCGCACTGGCTCTCTTTATAGCCCTCTCCAGCTATAAACTGCCTCCAGGTCTTCGGACGGTTTTTGGCCTTCTCCCGGTTGCTCAGCGGCCAATTTGGAGGCAGCGTGCCTGTGCAATTGGCCTCTGCATCACCTGGGCCATGCAGAGGCCAATTGCACAGGTGTGCGGCCTCCAAAATGGCTGCTGCACCACCCGGAGAAAGCCGAAAACTGGCCGAAGAGCGGCTGGAGAGGGCTATAAAGAGAGCCGCCCGGGGAGGCGGAACCTCCATGGACACCCCCACCGCCTCCAGAATTCCCCCATGGGGGAGTAAGGTTAAAAAAATTATTTATTTATTTTAAATCGAAAAACGTGCGCTAGCATTCATGAACCCCTGAACAGTTGGGGGTGTTTGGTCCAGGGTTGGACCTAACGGGGTGGTTCGGTTTGACCCCAAACAGTCGAACCAAATTGGTTCGACGTCGAACCTGTTTGCACACCCCTAGATGCAATACATGTAGAACAGAATCGCTTCTTCACTGCATGTATTGCCACAGAATAAGCCCTCAAATGGGCTTTCTGCCATGTCCTATTGGAATCAAGTTGAGTCTTCCTCCACTTATGCTCTAGTTTTCTCCCTTGCCACTTCTGCTGTTCAGTATACCATGGAGCCAATTTTGAAGCAGAACAGAGAAGGCGCTTAGGGGCGATAATGTCTACTGCCCTGGTAAACTCCCTATTCCAGGTCTCCACCAGGGCATCGGCAGAATCACCAGCAGAACCAACTCTAAAACCCTCCAAGGCCTCTTGGAATCCTATAGGATCCAACAACTTGCTTGGGTGGACCATCCTAATAATAGGTCCTGCACCCTTGAAGAGGTGGGTTGTAGCCACGAAACCAACCTTAACCAGATGGTGGTAGATACAATATGGTCCAATTCTCTCACAGGGATTCTGGTAAGGAATGTGTTGTTCTGATGGATCACAGCCACTCCATACACATACACTCTTCTCCTAAACTGCCCCACCACAGAGTACCCAGCAGGGAGGAGCTGAGCCCATACCAGGCCACTTGCCTCCCCCAACCAGGTCTCAGTTATGCAAGCCAAGTTGGCTCCCTCATCCATGATCAAATCATGGATGATCTCAATCTTATTTTGAACTGACCTGGCATTGCAAGGGAGCAAGGATAGGTTCTCAGGATGAATGGAACTACACACTGAGGCTTGAGAACTGACAGAACAGCTGGAAGGGGAAACAGCTATTAAATGTCTGGTCTCCTTTCCTGTGCAAAGGCCTGCTGACCTGCTAACATCAAATCTTCTATTCCCCATCACTACTGCAATAGCTGCTCCAGGATCCCCAGAAGTGCCTCCCATTCCCACACCTTCACCAGAGCCTAGACACATAATTGTAAATCACCAGGCAATTAAAAGAGAACTGGCACTATGGGGAAGGAGTCCAGGATGGTAAATTGGCCTCAGCCCTCAGTCCCACCCCCGAAGGCCACCACCAAAGGCCAGCCCCTTGTTTGTTTGTTTGTTTGTTTGTTTGTTTGTTTGTTTGTTTGACATATTTCTATCATGTCTAAAACTTGCGTCTCTGGGCAGTTTACAATTAAAATCATTTAAAAATTAAATCAATTTAACAATTAAAATCATTTAAACATTAAAATCATTAACATTAGAATAATTTATAACCCCACATTAAAATTAAAAACTATAAATCTAATTAAAAGCCTGGGTGAATAAATATCTTGAGTGCCTTTTTAAAAGTTGCCAGAGATCGGGAATCTCTTATTTCAACAGGAAGTGTATTCCAAAGTCTAGGGGCAGCAACGTAGAAGGCCCATTCCCCAGTAGCCGCCAGACAAGTTGGCCGCATCTGCAGACAAACCTCTCCAAATGATCTTAACAGGTAATGGGGCTCATGGTGAAAAAGGCATTCTCTTAAATACCCAGGGCCTAAGCTGTTTAGGGCTTTATAGGCAATAACCAGTACCTTGTATTTTGCCCAGAAACATATTGGCAGCCAGTGTAATTCTTTTAACACAGGAGTAATATGGTCTGTTCTAGATGACCTGGCTGTGACATTCTGGACCAACTACAGTTTCCAGACTACATACAAAGGCAGCCCCACATAGAGCACATCACAGTAATCCAGCCTGGAGGTTACCAGCATTTGTACCATCGTTGTGATGTCTCCCATGGGGGTTGTGGAGGAGGATTCCTCAGATGAAGACCCAGAACAGAGGGAGCAGGCTGAAACTCCAGTCGACTCAGCAGAGCTAGAGCTGACAGGCCTGTAGGCCCCTCTGCCTCCTTCCCTCCCTGCTCCTGCTGATGCCTCCAAGGCCTCTGAAATCAGGTGCCTGCTCCAGACAGAGGCGTAACTAGGGAAAATAGCGCCTAGGGCAAGCACTGAAATTGCGCCCCTGTCCAGACAGGAATGATGGGACTTGTAGTCAACAATATCTGGAAATCCTGTTAAAAGCAACACTGTACCATCTAGACATGGTTGCTGATCAAAACCTGAAAACCATCTCTGTAAAAGACTTAGTTAGAACAACAGTCAGGAGTTATGCGAGGATTCCAAGTGTCATTTTCTCTGTCTCATCTCATTCTTTTTTAAAAAACATGACTTTGTCCTAGAGGTTCACCTGCCCAAATAGCCACTAGCAAAATAGGGGAAGAAGAAGGCCGGGGGGCGGTCTATATTATTCCTGCCAGCCTTTGTCTTATGATGATTGTTGGCTCATGATGGGGTATATGTGCATTCACCACACCAGTGCTTACTTTGACACCAAAGGGGAGGAGGATACATTAGTTTGCCACACTAGACAGAGGCATTTGCAACAGGAGCAGACAGCCAAGTTCTGCCAGGGCCAAAACCAGCCCCTGCCAGACTAAGAAATCATTGTAATTTGCCGCTTCCTGTCACAAGCTGGGTGCTGTTCTTTTATTATTGACTCTAACTCTCAGATATCCCAATCATGGATGGAAAATTCAGGGTCAGTTTACAAGAGACACATTTTATACATGGAAGTTTCTTCTGTGCAGGTGCTGTGCAGAAACCCATGTGTAGTAACCGCCAGGGGCATAGCAAGGTTGGAATGGGCCAAGATGAGATTTTAAAATGGGCCCCCAGCCCCTCAAAGTCCAGGGCCTCCACACATCCCAGGCCCCCAAGGATTTAAGTCCGATATTTCAAAATAAGTATGCTGCCTGGAAATACATTTCACTGAATACACACATGCACACTTCATAGTTTATAGTGATATACATTGAGTACTATATATTTGTGCTACTTTTAATGCCTAGAACACACTAGCAATGCTAATTATTAAAATGGCCCCCTCATTGCAGATTAGCAAAGGAGACTTTCAACCATGCAGGGTGAGCATGCATGCAACCCCATGCAGGGTTTAAATGTTTGTTTTCTCAGAATTCTGAACAAATTCAGTAAAGTTTGATTCCAGGAGGTTTTTCACATGAGGCTTTTAAAGCCCTTTAACACACATCTCCTCTGGAATGGAGGTGCTGCATTCACATGTTGGCCAGATTTACCCTGAAGTCCCTGCAAGTTATTGGACAGTTCACACACAAGAAAAATAAAATAAAATAAAATAAAATAAAATAAAAGCACAACACATGCTTCACAGTTCTCACTCAGACCTTCTGGGTTGCAAAACAACTTGAACATAAGTGCATTTTATGAATGAATGAATGAATAAATAAATAAATAAATAAATATTTGTTCCAGAAGTGTTTGTAATTTTCTGACATAAAACAAGCCACTTATAGGCCTTTTTAGATAGTTTTTGTTTTTAAAGCCAGCTCATTTTCCAGTCTGTTTTAAATTAGATATTCAGAGACTTCTCAGCCTCGCCCCACCCCTCCATATCAAAGCCCTATGGCAAGCAGTTCCTTATATTGGGGGGGGGGTAACCACAAAAAGGAATTCACAGCCTACCTGGCAAAGGCTGTACTGGATTGTCTGGGCAGAGGGTCTGCTGCAGGGAACTCTGCCTGCCTCCTTCCTGGCTTCCTGCCTCCCTTGGGGCCTGCTGAGTTCAGGTTTCAGGGAGGCCTACTCGGAGGCCTCTCTGGAAGCCCCGCCCACCCGCCAATCAGCTGAGAGACGGGGAGAGAAGAGCTCTCTGCAGTTTGCAGGCTGCTCCGATCCTAGGCCTTGCCGATCCTAGGCCGAAGCTGGAGGCAAGTGGCTGAGGGGCCCTGGGGCTGGGCAGGTGGGCAATGGGGTGGGGTGGCAGGAACTGGCATGGTGCCCCCACCTCAGTGGCGCCTAGGGCACATGCCCTGCCTGCCCCCCCAGTTCCGCCTATGGCTCCAGATCCCCGACAGTGACGTTTGGCCAGAGTACAGGCTCAGGGAGGGACGCCGTAGGTCGGAGAGGCTGGCCAGAAGGAACAGGTGTCCCCGCTCTGGCCCAGCTGCATCTCCCTGACAAGGCCCAGCTGCAGTGATGGGCAGGGCTCTCACCACACTGCCTATTTAGAGCAGCCTGAAACCTGGGTCAGTGCTGGAAACAATGTCAGTGGTGACCAGCCCTACCATGAGCAACCTTCACCTAGAAATCTGGACCTGTTTGTTGTTGTCTGACCCCGATTCATGTTTACCTCTGATCCTGTGGAATTCCCGGTGTTGACTTCTGGCAATGTTTCTGACTACTCTCTATTCCTGTCTGTCGGCTCTCCCTTCCCCTTGGAAAAGAGTGGTTTTTGCAGCTGCTAGGCAGACGGCCAAGGCAGGTCATTATAACTGTTTCGAGGTTGTTCATCTCAAGAAATAGACGCAGCTGGTGTATCAGCCAAAGCTGATAAATAAACCGCCCAGAGACATAAACCACCCAGAGACATGAGTTTGGGGTGGTATAAAAATAGATAGATAGATAGATAGATAGATAGATAGATAGATAGATAGATAGAACCTCTGACCACTGCCTCAACCTGGGACACTAGGGAGAGGTTCAGATCCAGAAGCACCCAAAGACTGCATACCTGTTCCTTTTGGGGGAGCGTGACCCTATCCAGAACTGGCAGATCAAAATTGTCTCCTGAGTTTGATCCCACACAATAAATACCTCCATCTTATCTGGATTCAGCCTCAGTTTGTTATCCCTCATCCAGCCCATTACTGCCCCCAGGCAGGCATTTAGGGAGGTTATGCCTTCTCCTGATGATGTTGACATGGAGAAATAGATTTGGGTGGTATCAGCATATTGATAACATCCCGCACCAAATCTCCTGATGATCTCTCCCAGTCATTTCATGTAGATGTTAAACATCGGAGACAGTATACAGTCCTGAGGGGCATCATACAAAAGTTCAGATTTTGAGCTCCAAGAGACACCATCTGGAATCTGCCTGTGAGGTAGGAGCAGAACCACTGCAAAGGAGGACCTCCCACCCCAACCCCCTCAGACATTCCAGATAGATACTATGGTCAATAGTATCGAAGGCTGCTGAGAGATCCAAGGGGACATAAGAACAGCCCTGCTGGATCAGGCCTAAGGCCCATCTAGTCCAGCATCCTGTTTCACACAGTAGCCCACCAACAGGGTCACACTAGTCCTCTGTCAATTCCCAAATAGAGATCATCCATCCGGCCAACCAAGACAGTCTCCACTCCATAGTCTGCCCGAAAGTCAGTTTGAACTGGATCTAGATAACCAGTTTATTCCAAGACCACCTGGAGGTGGGGGAGCAACCACCTTCTTAATCACCTTGCCCAGCCATGGAAGGTTGGAGACATGCCTGTAGTTGCTTTACTCTGAGAGATCCAAGGCAGGCTTCTTCAGAAGTGGTCTAATGATTGCCTCCAAGGAGGTATCCTGACCTCCCTTAAAGATGCATTTATAATTGTGACCAAGCCCTCTGCAACAGCCTCCCTTGCCAGATAGCCATGTCGGGCAAGGATCAAGAGGCACGTGGTAGTCCGCACCATTCCAAGCAACTTATCCACGTCCTCAGAAGACACAAACTGAAACTGATCCAGAGTCAGCACATAAGAGGAGCCGCTGGACACCTTGTCATCAGACTCTGTAACAATTGTGGAGTTTGAATCCAAGTTGGCCCGAATATGGAAGATTTTGCCTTTGGTGGCCAGTTTTGGCAGCCGCCTATAGGCGGCCCGCCTGCTGGCAACCTGCACCAGAGGCTGCACCTCCAGTAGAGGCTTCCTTCTTTTAAGGGCCGAAGAACTGAAAAAACACCAGCAGCTGACTCTCACTCAGTTAATGGACAGGGTTGGCCCAACTGCTCAGTTTTAGAGCAGTTAGGACAAGCAACCAAGGGGTGGAGAGGAAGCCCTCAGCAGAGCCTGAAGCTGGCCTGACCACCTCAAACAGGGGGGGGGGGCAGGGGGAAAGTTGGAATGTACAAAGCTCCTCCTGATGTGTTCTGCCAAGTGCCAGCAACCATCTTTATAAAGAAATAAGTTCATTTTGTGTTTCCTAATTGATTGTAACTTTAACGTTTATACATATTGCAATAAAATAAAACTACTCATGAGTAATCTACTTTGGATGTCAGCCATCTTCATTGCTTGGTTCCATTTAGGCAGCACTGTTGATCTTATTTATATTTTGTTCTGAACTTTTTAACCTGAAAAAGTATTGCAAGTGGCAGAAAGCTCCCTCTAGATCAGGACTGGGCAAACGTGATCCTCCAAGGAGTTGTCGTTCAACAATACCTGGACGGCCAAGTTTCACCTGCACTGCTCTAGATTGTCATGTGTGATGCAATTTGGGGGATTTACATGTTCACCAACAAAGTGGTCCAATAAAATTTATTCATTTGCTAATTCAACGAGAGTCACATGTAGAAGCAGGCTTCTGAAGTGTATCTGAATGCACATCCACATCTTAATCTAGATGTTCTTCTAGACTAGATTGTAAACTGCCTTGAGATTTTATATAGGGTGACAAATAAATAAATAAATAAATAAATAAATAGTCCCCATAAAATTGGCTAGGTGAGTCTTTTGATGTGGAAGGAGATGTGGAACATAGGAGGCTGCCTTGAGATTTTATATAGGGTGACAAATAAATAAATAAATAAATAAATAGTCCCCATAAAATTGGCTAGGTGAGTCTTTTGATGTGGAAGGAGATGTGGAACATAGGAGGCTGCCTCCCATATCAGGCCATTGGGCCTTCTAGCTTCATATTGTCGACACTGACTGGCAGTAGCTCTCCAAGGTTTCAGGCTTAGGTGCTTTCCAGATTACATGCTACAACAGTGTCACTACTATCCGTTAACTGTGCTTCCGTACTGCCTGTGTTTCGACATCGCAGTCCTTACACTGCCAGCAAGGTGCCGTTCACATTTACAATGCCTTCTTTCGGATTTTATCCTTGCATTTAGTCCTACAACGTTGTATGTGTGTCACACACAAAAAATAGCTGTATTATCTCATTGCAGGAGGGTTGTGCAAGCGCTTTACATTTTCAAAATGACCCTGCCAAGCTGAAGCATTTTACTGCTGAAGAGAATATAATCTGGAAAGCGCCTTGGGGAGTCTTCACAGCCCTTCTTGGAGATGCCAGGGATTGAACCTGGGTCCTTCTGCATGCAAAGCAGATGTCCCTTCTACCACTGAGCTAAAGCCCCTGGCCACCAGTTGGAGCACATGACTAGAGGTGGATTATTAACTGGCTGATTGGGCAAAGTTTGTGTTCATTATGTCTCTTCCAGTGACTGTGGCGGTTGTCTGCCTTCCAGAAAAAGAAAAAGAAAGGAAAAGTGAGTCCTTTGGGGATAGGGAACAATAAATATTCCAAATAAATAAATAAATGCTACCATTGTCTTAATACACTGCACCCCAGACTATTTTCAAAATTGACACCATACATTTTTTTTTTAACGAGTGAACACTTCTTTAAAGTGCATTACATCTGAAAACTCTCTTGACAAGTGCAAAAGGAAAGTATTTGCTATGGATGTCGAGGACATGCTGTTGAAAACCCAAGTTTCAAATTCATTCTTAAGATCTATTCTATTATTCAGCTTTATTGTCTCTCAGGAGAGCTTTCATTCTAATGTAGTAGGTTGGACATTAAAATCTGTTATGTATTTTTCACAACATTGTGAAGGAGACTTACTTCCCTTTTTTTTAACTTTTCATTCATCTTGACACCCCTGCTTTATGAAACAAAAATATTCAGTGACAGAAAACAAAGATAAAAGTATAAAGACTAAATCTCAATGCTATTGTTTCCACTAGTGTCTACATTCTGCTTCGTAAAGTACTGGGGTGTTAATGGTTTCATGATTTACATTTTTAATATTATAGTTGATATTCAAAGTGGTATTATGATGATGATAACAACTAAGATCCAGATCCTTGGCTGATGAGGAGATTATCTTAGCCTCATTAACTTCAACATAACATTGCTGTTTTATATAAGATCTGGCAGCCTGACAGGGCTGCAGTAGATCCAGTAATGTGAGAAGCAGCTTTCAGAAAACAGAGACAAAATTGGAATATGCTTTAAGCCTGACTGTTAGTATGTGTGGGGAAAACATACGATTCTATATGAATCATTTTTACCCTTGTGAAAGAAAGGAGGCACCATTGGGCTTAGCACACACTGTCTCTCCTTCACAGTGGAGATAAACATTCTGGATGCTTCTGCTGGTCAGAATGTTGTACTGAGTAATTGTCAATGAAATTGCAGAGGCAGAATAGGAGAGTGTTGGGGGGTGGGGAGTTGCTTTGTCATGTTTTTCCTTTTCCTGTACATCCCTCTGTTCACCCACCCCATCCTCTTACTCCTGCTCAGCTTCTCCTTTTCTGTCTCACCAGATCCTGTTGTGTTGTCATCACCTCTTCCTCCCCACCACCATTGTTTCCCATAATGCCCCAGAGCAAAGGCCAAGATGGAAGGAAGGATGCACTTTCCTAGGTTGCTCTCCTCACTTCCTAAAACCAGTCCCTAATATTTATTCCTTTATCGTGTGATATGGTGTGTGTGTGTACGTGCGTGTGCATGCACACACGCGTGCACGCGCGCACACTCACACACACTGCTATATGTTTTACTGTTTGGTCATTATGTCCCTGAACTGACCAGATCAACTATTAAAAAGCCTTGCTCTGTATCCAGCTGAGGAATGGGCTTAAACTAGACATGACAGCAGCACCACTGACTATTTAGGCCCAGATCGAAACCAAACACACAATCGTCAGTGTGTGGTGGGGGAGCCTCTGAACCCTCCCTTGGTCACACACCTCGCTTCTCCTGCTGTCTGTCTCACAATATCATTTTCCCCCTCAGCCAGGCTCTGCCACCAGGGACGAACCCAGTTGAGAAAAATGTTATTGAGGAGAAGCTCTGTAGGCAAGCAAGTAACAAGTGATAAGAGTCCCACATGACTGACCAGTGTGCCCCTTTTTGTTCTCTAACATTATTTTGTACATGATTGGGTCAGAATCTGGATTTAAATACATGGCTCTGTTCCTAACTCACATCATTTGAGCATTGACCAGCTTTCTATTCTGCCTGACAAAGGGCCAAACTACACATTACAATAACTGTGTTTTTAAGAGTCAAAATCATTACTAGTTTCTATGACAGCCATGAAAGGTTAAGGTCATAAGAACATAAGAACAGGCCTGCTGGATCAGGCCCAAGGCCCATCTAGTCCAGCATCCTGTTTCGCACAGTGGCCCACCAGATGCTGCTGGAAGCCACAGGCAGGAGTTGAGGGCATGCCCTTTCTCCTGCTGTTACTCCCCTGCAACTGGGACTCAGAGGCATCCTGCCTTTGAGGCTGGAGGTGGCCTATAGCTCTCCAGGTAGTAGCCGATGATAGACCTCTCCTCCATAAAGTGATCCAAACCCCGCTTAAAGCCATCCAGGTTGTTTGCTGTCACCACATCTTGTGGCAGAGAATTCCACAAGTTGATTATGCATTGTGTGAAAAAGTACTTCCGTTTGTTGGTCCTAGACCTCCTGGCAATCAATTTCATGGAGTGACCCCTGGTTCTAGTGTTTTGTGAGAGGGAGAAGAATTTCTCTCTCTCCACTTTCTCCACACCATGCATGATTTTATAGACCTCTATCATATCTCCCTGCAGTCATCTTTTTTCTAAACTAAAAAGCCCCTTCCCTCTGCACTATTTCATGTTGAAAATGCCCCCCACAAAAGCATTCCATTGGCTGCAAATGGCGACTTGGGGGACAAGATCAGCTCTGGAAGAGCTTTTCAGCAAGAAAATGGCACGGGGCGGGGGGTGGTATTTAGCCACCCCTCTCTGTACTCCATGACCCTGATCTGGTGAAGAGGACCCCCAGTGTCTTCTTTTTCATAAAGAAGAGACATTTCCTCAAGCACACTTCTTAATAACGTAATTATGTCAATGTGCCATTTGTCCCAAAAGGCAAAGAGGAAAGCTGGTCTTGTGGTAACAACCATGACTTGTCCCCTTATCTAAGCAGTGTCTACCCTGGTTACATATGAAAGGGAGACTTGATGTGTGAGCACTGGATTATATTCCCCCTAAGGGATGGAGCCACTCTAGGAAGAGCAGAAGGTTCCAAGTTCCCTCCCTGGCGTCTCCAAGATAGAGCTAAGAGAGATTCCTGCCTGCAACTTTGGAGAAGCAGCTGCCAGTCTGGGTAGACAATCCTGAGCAAAACAGACCTAGGGTCTGACTCAGTTTATGGCAGCTTCCTATGTTCTGTATAATGTGCATATTCATACTGTTTCACCAGCAAAATGTGGTTCAGCATGGCAGCAAGCATCCTTACCATATTCCCTGTACTATAACTTTAAAAACAAACAAACAAACAAACAAAAAAGGCTACTCAATTCCCCTTGCTTAATTTCAAAAACAATGACAGTTGTAGGCAGCCTTCCTGAATATACTCCAGAGTATTCTCTGAAGCTAAGTTAAAAGACCACAAGGGAGAAGTAAGTTCAGAAGGAGAACCTTTCTAGGACAGTGTGAAACACCAAGCAGATGTGCATGCAGGTCACTGAGACCTGATATCCCAGCCTCAGTGACCTTTCAAGCTATCAGACTTTTAAAACCTAATCTGTTCATACACATGCTAGGAATGGGTTTTATT
The DNA here is from genome assembly GCF_027244095.1 of Hemicordylus capensis. Classification (NCBI taxonomy): domain Eukaryota; kingdom Metazoa; phylum Chordata; class Lepidosauria; order Squamata; family Cordylidae; genus Hemicordylus; species Hemicordylus capensis. Next base: position 180,602,473 of record NC_069657.1, on the reverse strand, counting down.
TAAACTGACAAGATTTTGCAAGGGACCATCTAAACAAAGCTAAACATATGAAGTCTTCAACATATGAAGTTGCCTTGCCTTAGCCTGAGTCAGACAATTGGACTGTCTCACCCAGTATTGTCTACTCTGACTGGGAGGAAGTCTCAAAACATTCAGCCCTGATCTTTTCCAGCCCTGCTACCTAAAGTCCCCCGTTTCTCTTGAAATATCAGGAACTGAAACAGGAACCTTCTCTATGCAAAGCACGTGCACTGCCACAGAGTTATGGTCCCTTCACCAGGATGTGTGCAGACACTCTGTTGCTAAGGTGAAAACCCAGTTGCAACAGTTGTCTTCAGAATAGCCATGTGAGATGAAGTCATTCAGACTACATGGAATAGAAAACTAAGAGTATCTTTTCATCATGTTACTTATGTTCTTATCAGCTACTAGTCTGAGGGCTCTAGGCCACCTCCAGCTTCAGAAGCAGGATGCCTCTGAGTCCCAGTTGCAGGGGAGTAACAGCAGGAGAGAGGGCATGCCCTCAACTCCTGCCTGTAGGCTTTTCAGAGGCATCTGGTGGGCCACTGTGTGAAACAAGATGCTGGACTAGATGGGCCTTGGGCCTGATCCGGCAAGGCTATTCTTATGTTCTTGTTTTCTAAACTGATACCATGTCACTTTTTCTCACACTGATCAGGTAATAGAAGACTGCCTTAGACCATGTGGGCAGCGTCCACATTCTCAGGGTGAGATGGTAACACTTGTTATCAGCAGAAGCCCCAGCTAAGGGTTCCTCCCACATGGCCTAGGTCTTCTCATATTATGTAGGTAAAACACAAGAAGTTGTAATATACTGATTCAGGCCATTGGTCCATCTAGCCCAGCATAGTTGATACTTGGGACGTGCAGACTCAGAATGGGCTGTTTTGTTCTTTGGGAATGTTCTGGGCATTTGCGTTCTATTCCAAGCTTGGAACTAAATGCAAATCCCATTTTCTGCACATCCCTAGTAGATACTAACTGAAGCAGCTCACCAGAGTTTCAGACAGGAGCCATTTCCTACAGGAACTTTCTCAGGCAACAGGAACTACCAGGAACTTTCTCAGGCAACAGGCATTACTGTGGGTTTACTGTGAGGCTTTACTGCGAGTTTGAAGTTGCCCCCCAAAACAGACACAAAAAGTGGATTTTTTTTTACCCCCCAAATATAAATTGGGCTACACTGTCATGTGCAATGAAAAACCTGAATTGTGTCTGAAGTATTCCCGAGAGCTCACAGGGACTTGGGGATAAATTTGGCCAACATATGAACTCACATCTCCATTCTAGAGGAGATGCAAACTAAAAGCCAGGTGTGAAAAATCTCCTAGAGATGCTGAGAATTGAACGAGGGTCTTGTAGGTAGGTAGGTAGGTAGGTAGGTAGGTAGGTAGGTAGGTAGGTAGGTATTTTTTACATTTCTATACTGACCCATCCAAAGGCTCTGGATGGTGCATGCAAAGCAGATGCTGCACCACGGAGCTATGGCCTCATTACCCAAACACAGTAGAATATAGCTGTGCTGCACACATGCTTCCACACTGCAGATGTAACATGAAAAGGAGCTATCTGAGAGATCGTGCTTGCAGGGACAGTGATAGAATTTTCAAAGCCACAGCCTAATACTTTTTACACAAGCCCATATTTGTGTAACACGACCACAGAAGAAATTAGAGCAAGTTCCACATGTGATGTAACCTTATGTGATAGGAGACACAATAATCTCTATCAGAGCAACCTCATATATACTCTATTAAAATGGATTTTAATACATTGTGTAAATCATTTTATGGCCTTGCTTATGTTGTTAATAACTACGTCCAATGATTGCATCAGAGTCATGTAAGCATAATATTAGTGTGTTGACATGTTTATAGAGTGAGAATGGCTTGATTGTGTCTTTCAGGTACAGGTTACAATGAGTAATTAATCAAGTTGTTGTAACCTGCTTACCTTGAATTAGACTTGGAATGGAGAATTCACTGTGTTCCAGGAGCTGCAATGGAATTTATCATCAATTGGAACACTGAGATAATTTGTGTAACCATATTAACATAATTGCAAAGCATGACAATTAACGTGTTTGGAATTCTGATTACTTCTTTCTCCATCCAATTAATGGCCCAATCCAATAAGCCACTGCACAGACAAATGCATGTTGGTGAAAGAACGCACTATCAAAGCTGCCTTTACCAAGGCCCATAGTTTAATTTGCTAAGGACAGGGGAGATCTTTAATCAGGCATAGCTCTGCACCTGAGGCTCATCAAGCCTGAACATTTAGTAATCTGTAACCAGTAACCAGTGAATTCCAGTAACCTAAGTTTTGGAAGTCACCAACTTTGTCTCTTGACCAGGTCTTACTATAATACATTGACACTGATGAATTGATGAATACGTGGTTGATGAATTGTGCTCTGAGGCAGTTAAGCCCTCTTCAGACATTATCAGCATGAGCAGTGCTCACACTTACAGCAGGGAAAACAGAGAGGAAGTCCCACTGCCTTGCTATCCCTCACTGCCTTCCACCCCCAAACACACTTATAGAGCCATTTGTCTGAAGGGGAAGAAGCCGTAGGTATGTTCACCGGTGATTCCATGAGGTGTGTTCACTGGTGATTCTGTGAGGTGCTTCCCTGTGGGAAGAGGTGAGTGACAATGGCAGGGTGAGACTTCCTCCCCTCTTTCCCTTCTGTTAGCATGGGTGCTGCTTGCACAGATAACATCTGAAGAGGGCTTTAGATCGCTATATGTCAAATCCACCATTTAACACAATAAATATTTTGTATTGTGATCCTTTGCTGAAGCATCATGCGGGATTTCTATAAAGTGTCTCTTATTTAGCTTTTCTGAGGTACAAAACATTTCACTGTGTAACTTACAAATCTCCCTTACTTCAAATTGTTTGAGACTTTAAATCAACGAATTTGTAAAATCTAATAAGTGCATATATAGAATATATCTTTGTTGGCTAACGTCCGATGACATGGCCCTCATTCGTTCCCAAGATTGGTGTACACCAAAGTTGTTCGATGTACAGCCTGGGGGCCAGTGTGTAGTCGGTTTTTATTAGGGCCACCTTGTCTTGCCACTTGTGCTCATGACTCAGCCTTTATTTGGCCCTAGAACTCAATGCATCCCTGAGCCAAGCCAGGAAAGAAAACAAATCAGAGGAGGCACCCCATGCATTTACTGCCCCTTCCCCAAGCATGGGTTTCTTTCTGGTGGGCAACCATCCTGTCAGCTGACATATTTAGTCCTTCCCTACCTGCTTGTTCTGCTCCTATCTCATGCGTGCATACACAAAGACATGTGGTGCCCATGTTTTGTCTTGCCCATACTGAACTAGTGAGCAAGCCCTCAATTACAAGTAGAAGAAGAAGGGGGGGGGGGTCCACTGTGTCAGCCTGCTCCAGACAGTCAATCTCAGCAGCAGTGTTGTGTGGTTTGTTGGGTGGGAAGAGAGATCCTTTGACATGTTTCTGGCTTGTGGGATATCAGGTTGCAATAGACTGGCTATGGGTCAACTAATTGGTCAGCAGCAACACCTCAGCACTACAACAGGCTTTGTGCTGATGCTGCCACCACTCTCAACCTGCATGGGGTGGCAGGATAAAACAGGGGAGCCCTAACTGAGCACCCTGTGTGTAAATGTGAACGGGAGGCAATTATCCAAGATACAAAAGGGTTGTTCAGAATCTAACCCTTTGAAACATGGCTGTAGATAATTCTTATCCCAGTCAGGAACAAAATAACATAGTGAGGCACATGTCAGTAGAGAATTTGTCTGCAAGATTTGCAGTATTCCTAATGCAGGCAGCTGTAGTAAGGAGTAGAGCTGGTCTTGTGGTAGCAAGCATGGCTTGTCCCCTTTGCTAAGTAGGATCTGCCCTGGTTTGTATTGAATGGGAGACTACATGTGTGAGCACTATGAGATATTCCCCTTAGGGGATGGGGCCACTCTAGGAACAGAAGATTCCAAGTTCCCTCTCTGGTATCTCCAAGATAGGGCAGAGAAAGAGATTCCTGCCTGCAACCTTGGAGAAGCCGCTGCCAGTCTGTGTAAACAATACTGCGCTAGATGGACCAATGGTCTGATTCAGGATATGGCAGCTTCCTATGTTCCTAAGGCAACAGTGGTTTTGTTTGACGAATGTCATTCACCTGAACATTTCATTCTGCAAGTGATGCATTAAAGTTCCACATTCAGAGAGCTCATTGCCAGCCAACAGTGAGGAGGCAAGCAACTTGTAACATCCCAAATCTACTATTACCTGAGAGAATGGGTTGGGCAATATGCAGTGGGAAACTTGTTCCAAAGCTCATGTTGCTACTTCAGATACCTGATGTTTGTATGAAAACCATCACAAGTGGATGTTCTTCTGAATGAAAATCAAACAATTGTAGTTGTTGGAGAGGGAAACTGCAATCCACTACAGCATTCAGCACTATCAAATTTAGTGGGAAATTGACAAAAAAGAGTTTATTGACAGAGAAATAATAAGAGCAATAAACTAAGTTACTAGGTGGTCCTAACGTAAAAGCAATACAAATATGTTTAAAGACAGACTATTATAGGGCACATTTAGCTTAAAGTTCCAGATTGTGTGTAAATTCCCAGTTGGGCGAGAGAGAGACTAAGAGAGGCAGAAGGGGGACGTTTGAATCACAGTGATAGAGTGGGGTCCTGAGAGCTGGACAACTCTAGGCAACGGGGCTTCGAGCGGCAGGAGACTCACGTCCTTCAAGGAAAGCAAGGAGAAAAGCAGGAGGGTTGCAATGGAGTTCTTGTTGCAATGGAGTCCCCTGTGTACAGCACAGGGGGAGCACAAAGATGGTCTTCCTGAAGTCCTTGTTGCAATAACGTTTTTAAAAGCTATCTTTAATCAGAGATAGGTTTTAGGCTAGGCAAGTAAGTTTTAACCAGCAGAAAACCAAATCTGTGCATTTTCCAATATGACGTTCTTCACATCCCCATACCATTGGCTGCTGGTGGTGGAAGCCAAAATGTCAATTATACAGTGCGAAACGTATTATTATACAGTGAAAAACGTATTATAGATTAGGAAACATTTACGTTCTTCTAGTCACCTTAAGTGGCGCAGTGGGGAAATGCTTGACTAACAAGCAGAAGGTTGCAAGTTTGACTCCCCGCTGGTACTATATCGGGCAGCAGCAATATAGGAAGATGCTGAAAGGCATCATCTCATACTGCGCAAGAGGAGGCAATGGTCAACCCCTCCTGTATTCTACCAAAGACAACCACAGGACTCTGTGGGTGCCAGGAGTCAAAATTGACTTGATGACACACTTTACCTTTACCTTTAGACATTATGTAGCGGTGGGGCAGGAGCTAACCCCATAGTTTCTGTTTTCAGTGTAGCCACGGCAAAGCTTTGGGCCAGTATTCAGAACCAAAGCGGGTCACTTTGGTTGAATTCATTCCAATTCAACCAAATCAAAACACTCACCAATTGAGCTGAATTGGGGCCACATATTCAGGCCACTCCCCCTGGCCCTTCTCCTGATGTCTTCCTTCAGTTCTTTTACTTGCAATGAGAAGCAGACTGCCCCTCCCCTTGGCCTCGTGCAGAGGGGAGGGTGATTTGTCCCAGCCCCTCTGCTCGAGGCCCAAAAAAGAAAGCCCATTGGTTGGATGAGGGCTGGGGGCAGGGCTTGCGGCTGTTAGGAGGCTGGCTCCCATCCCGGGTTCCTCAGTTCGGCCAGGCATTGGAAGTGGTTGAAGGTCCTTCATGGCGCTCCTACTCGGGCCTTGTTGAGGGCCCAGTGCCTGTGGCGGCCGGCTTGGCGTGCCGGGCCATGGTGGTGACTGTTCGGGGGCATTAGCCCTCTGTGGTGGCAGCGGCACCAGGGCTTTCAGCGGCGGGGGGCTGAGCATTTCTCAGGGCATCGGCCCCTTGGTGGCAATTTGGCGGCAAGGTGGCAGCTTTTGGTGGGTCACCAGCAGGGCCTGGCCTGCAGCGCTGGCCTACTGCGGCATAGGCCACGCCCAGTAGCAGCGGCGGTTTGGTTTTTCACCTCCTTTTAGGGTGTGCTCACCATTGTTCTTGGCCCTGGGGATTGGGGCATTGGTCGGGTTGGAGGCCTTAGCTGGGAGGTTGTTGCTGGGTAGGCCTGGGGGGTGCTTTTTGCAGCACACATTTAGGGCCCAGTAAGGGGGTTTTCAGCTCCTGCTTAGGGTAGTGGGGAGGAGAATTGTGTGGTTTTAATGTGGGTTTTCTAATTGTGTTCCTTTGCACTGTTGGGGGCTGCTTGGGTTAGTTTGGGTGGTTGGGCTGGTTACTTGCATTGGTTATAAAAAGAAAAGAAAAGAAGGAAGGAAGGAAGGAAGGAAGGAGAGAGAGAGAGAGAGAAAGAAAGAAAGAAAGAAAGAAAGAAAGAAAGAAAGAAAGAAAGAAAGAAAGAAAGAAAGAAAGAAAGAAAGAAAGAAAGAAGAAGGGGGTGAGGAGGGAGCACTTCAATACAGATTGATAAATAAGTAAGCAGATATGCCCAGAAAGGCTAAGGAGAAGAAGGGGGGTAAGCCTGTTCGGCATCCCAAGCGGCCTGCGCCGCCTCCATCTTCGTTGGAGGATGAAGATGAGGAGATGATACTGATTTGGGGCTTGATCAACAGGATGGAGGCCTTGAAGAAGGCCAGGGCCGTGCCCTTAGATAAAGGGCGGGCCCTTCCGGGTTGCAAAAGAAGATTCCTAAACACACCCATGGAGTAGCACAAGCACAATTACTGAAGTCTATTTCTGATAGGCTAGGTGCATTGGAGAAGGGCAGAGGCCTTCCTGGCCCAGATCTACCTGTGGGTCCTGCTGTTCCAGTGGTTCCTGTTCCTACGATGCCTTTGCCTTCACCTGTGGTGCCAGATGTTCCTTCACCTGTAGACCCAAACCCTTTGGAGCGTTCGGAGGCAGTGGTCCCGGGTGAGCCTATAGCACCTACACCCCCCTGGTGGTACCAGCCAGTGGCCTGCCTTACCCTGGCTGGTCCCTGCTTTGAGTGGATGGGGTCCTGCCCCTTGCTGGGCACCTTATATACAGCTGTGGGGGCCCGGGTTCACACTTGGGGTTTCTGGGCTCAAGCCAAGTCCTCAAGGGGTGGCTGAGCAGGTCTGGTCGGGCGTTCGGCCCACTGCTGGCACGGTGGGGACAACTGGGCAGGGCGTGACTGTGGCTGCCGTTAATTCGGCTACTGCTGCAGGATTTGACCCCATGGGCATTGTACTGTCCTGGCAACATGCCCCCTATGGGGGTATGGGGCTCCCGTTAGGGGACCATTTGCTACCCGCTACAAGAGAAAAGATTCTAAAAGGGGAACACATTGATATCTTTAGCCTCTTATTTAGGGAGCCAGAGGTTAAACACAAAGAAGGGAGTCCTGTAAGGAGCACGAAGCCACTAAGCGAAAGCCAGTTGAGAAGACTTGGAATAACTGGCTTTCTGGCTTTACCATATATATGAGAGTGATTTTGCAGGCTCAGCCAGCTAGGGGACCTGCGCTCCTTAAGTATATGGACATTATTCACCGGGCATTCTCCGACTTTGCCAGTTTGTCTTAGATTAGATACGATGAAAGTGTATCTACAGTTTTCGCATGTGGGCAGTGTTAGATCCCTCCCTCCCTTGGGACACGCCCTTGGAAGAGTTGTGGCTGGTGATCGTGTCTCCCGCTCGACCTACAGACGGGAACAGGTCTGACAGCGGGCATCTGCTGTCCAAACCACGTCTAGGAGGGTCTCCTTTAGCAGCGGGCCAGTAGTGGGTTCAACCCCACTTGGTCTGCTGGGAGTGTAACAACAGTGGCCGCTGCTCCAGACCGCTCTGCCATTTCAGGCATGCATGTGGGCTCTGTGGTGCCAAGCACCCAAGTTCTACTTGCCCCAGAGCAAAGTCAGGGGGTTCTGGGGTGAAGTTTAGGGCAGGAGGTAACGGTGAAGGTGGTCCCCTTCCCCCCCTCTGGGAAAGGGGGCCCAGCCCGGTCAGGCTTGAGGTCCTGGGGCATTTGTTGCCGGCATACCCCTGCAAGGCAGCGGCAGCTTATTTGTTTTCTGGGTTTAGGGATGGATTTAGGATTCCTTCTTTATCTTGACGTGTGTCAGTTATGTCTGACAATAACCTTCAGTCCAATAACCTTCAGTCAGTGGTAGGTATGGAGGAGGTGGTACGTAGGAAAATCAACAAAGAAGTTGCTTTGGGAAGGGTTTTGGGGCCATTTGATAGCCCTCCCTTTCCAAGATTATGGGTGTCTCCCTTGGGTGTAGTCCCCAAGAAGGTGCTGGGGAAGTTTTGTTTGATTCACCACTTATTGCATCCCAAAGGGTCTTCCGTCAATGACGAGATCCCGAATGCCCTGTGTTCGGTGCGCTATACTTCATCTGTTGAAGTGGTCCAAAAGGTCCAGGACCGTGGGGTAAGGGCTTTACTAGCCAAGTGCGATATCGAGTCCACCTTTCGCCTGCTGCCTGTTCACACAGCTGACTTTGATTTGTTAGGCTTCTCTTACAAAGGCAAGTTTTATTTTGATCATGCGCTTCCAATGGGTTGTTCTATTTCTTGTGCAGCCTTCGAGGCTTTTAGCACCTTCCTGGAATGGGCACTGAGGTGTAGGGCGGGCCTGATCTCCACGGCTCATTTTTTAGATAAAAATTTTCTTTTTGCTGGAAGGGGCAGTTCTGTGGAATGCCTGCACCTGTTATATTCGTTTATTCAGTTAGCGCAGGAGCTAGGGGTTCCCCTGGCTAAGGATAAGATGGAGGGGCCTGTCACCTGGCTTTCCTTCCTGGGGATTGAGTTAGATATCCTGGCAGGCTGCTCACTTTTGCCACTGGATAAGTTGCAGGTTCTGATGAACCTGGTTGTGGCCCTGGGGCGTGCCCGTAAGGCCTCCTTGAGAGAGCTTTAGGTAGTGGCCAGGCACCTGAACTTCACTTGTAGGGTTGTCCTGGGGCAGGCATTTCTAAGGCACCTTTGTAAACTTATGGTGGGGCTTAAGGCTCCGTATCACAGGGTGCGCGTCACTGAGGGTGTTAGGGTGGATCTGGGCATATGGGAGTCATTTCTTAGAGAGTTTAATGGTGTGTCCTTCTGGAGGTCTGAGCAGCTCCTGGAGGCGGACTTGCAGGTCCACTCAGACACTGCAGGTGGGGTTGGTTTGGGCCTGTATTTTAGGGGCTGTTGGTGTGCCACCTGTTGGCCGGCGGAGTGGGTGCAGTTAGAAGTCACTAGGGATTTAACTTTCCTAGAATTTTCCCCATTGCAGTGGCAGTCCACATCTGGGCTGAGGAGTTTTCCAACTCCATGGTGCAGTTTTGGTGTGACAACCAGTCAGTGGTACAGGTTGTCAGCTCACAGACCTCCTACTCTCCACAGGTTATGGGATTGCTGAGGGCTTTTGTCCTTCAATACCTTAGGGCTAATATTCTGTTTGTAGCGCACCATGTTCCGGAAATTAAAAATGATATTGCTGACGCCCTTTCTCACTTTCAGGTGGACAGGTTCAGGAAGCTAGCGCCAGAGTCAGCTCTACACCCGCAACCCTTGCCGGCCGCTCTACGGCATCTTGGCAGGTAGAGGCACAGAGGGCTATAGCAGCTTCATTGGCGCCCAGCACGAAGGCGAGCTATGCCTCCAAGATAGCAGCCTTCACATGCTTCAGGAGGAAGAGGGCCTCGATGAGGTCTGGCCAGTGCCAGTTGTTCAGTTATTACAGTTTCTAGTACAGGTGCGGGGTACGGGCCGGGCCGTGTCCACTTTAGGTGGTTATGTCTCTGCACTGTCCTTTGAGGCTCAAGCCAGAGGGGTGGGAGATTGTACCAGTGACCCAAAGGTTAGGAGGAGGATGGAGGGCTGGTCCCATGGACTTCCTCCAGCTAGGCATCGCAGTGGGCAGCTCCAGGGGTGTTGTGGGTCCCGGTGGGAAGTTAACCTTTTTCAAGCGGCAGCACTAGTTGCCTTTTGGGGGGCCTTTTGGCCTGGAAAGTTGTTGCCTCAGAGTAGGCTTTCACCCAGGGACCGGTGCTTGCAGTTCACTGATCTGTCTTTGGGGAGTGGGGAGGCGCGGGTTCTTTTGTGCTTCTCCAAGACGTACCAGCATGGTAAGGGACACATAGTGCGGTTCGCAGCAGCCAGCGATTCTGTGCTTTGCTCTGTAATTGCCTTGCAGCACTATGTGGGAATGGGGCCCTTTGCAGGGGGGCCCCCTTTTTGTTCATGAGGGTGGGGATTCCCTGACCCAATACCAGTTCCTGGCAATTCTGCAAAGGACATTGGCGACTGTGGGTGTTCCGACCATGTGTCTGACTCTGCACTCATTTCGCATTGGGACTGCTACCACAGCCAGCCGTTTGGGGTTCCAGGAGGAAGAGGTGCAAAGAATTGGTCGTTGAGAGTCCAAGGTGGTGCGGCACTATGTGCGCTAGTTGGGAGGATGGATTGTGGTGGTTGCTGACATGTTTGTTTTCTTGGCAGGTGCTGGCGGAGCAGTGGCTCCAGTTCGTGTCCTTGTCTGTGGCCATTCGTTTGTCTTCTGGGCATTCAAGAGAGCCAGCACTTCCCAGTGGGGCACCCAACTTGGCTTGGGAAGACGGGCCTCAGTTTACTGGTTGGGTATGAGGGGTATGGTATGGAGCCAGTTGCTCCCTGCCATCTGGGATCATTTAGCTAATTTTCCTAAGCTGGACATTCTTGTTATTCACCTGGGTGAGAATGATTTGGGCAAGCGAACTGGCCTCTCTCTTGCCCAACAAGTCGCCACCGACTTTTCAGCTTTAAAGGGCTGGCTTCCTGGCCTACGCATAGTGTGGGTCAGCTGGCTGCAGTGTAGGGTATGGCAGGGGGTGCAGTGTGTGCTTGGCATAGAACGGGTGCAGCATAAGACCTCGGCTTCCATCGGTAGGCTGGTTGTGGCCGGTGGGGGAGTGGTGCTGGGTCAACCCAGGCTTTCGGCCGTTTTCCCCAACTTTTTCGCCCTGATGGGGTACATTTGTCGGAGGCTGGATGTGTTCTCTATTTGCAGAACATTTGGATGGGGCTTGTTGAGTTTTTGGAGAGTGTGGGGCAGGGAGGTCAAGCTAGGCTAACCTCCCTGTATGGCAGAAACAGTGTGGGCTGGGGGTGTATCTTGAGGTAAGAACATCATTGAGCACCTTTGGATAATTAAGAGTGGACTGGTCAATCGCTCCCTTGCGGTTTGTGCGGCCCTGAGAGAATTGGTTGGCCATGAAACCGGCTTCAGGGCTTCGCTAACCCTTGGGCTGAGCAGTCCAGGGTGGGCAAAGGCATAGATGTATCCAGGCCCTCTTACGAAAGGGGGTTGGCTTTGAAGGGGAAGGTTCCACCTGCCTGTTTCCTGAGCCAGGGTGTGTCGCCCTGAAGGGTGCAGGTAGGATAGTGGTCTCCTTACCCGGCCTAAGTAGGCCCGCACTGTTGTTTGGTGGTGATTAATCACCCTGTTTTACAGTTCGCTATGCCTTTGTTTGCTTAATAAAAGTTGCGGCCCTTTTACCCAAGAAATTATGTCTCGGTGTCTCTTTTGGGTCGGGGTCTGGGGACAAATGGCAGCAGTGACACGGTGCCTGTTTAAAAAAGAATACCAGAAGTGGCGTTTATTTCCTCTCCCTAAACAATGCAACATCATTGCAGCCATGCGTATCCTCAATGTGAAGTAAAGGAGAAGTTGTGTGGGACAGGGAGCTGGTGAAAGACTGGAGAAGTGGCCAAAGTGGACTGAAGTTGTTCAGCATGAATCAAATACACCCCTCAGATCCAGGAGTGTAGCTATAACTGAGCAGATGGGTTCAAAGAACCCAAGGGCCCCAGTTCCTGAGGGGCCCCCAGCTCTACCCCTCCCTATTTTCTTCATTATCTCTTCATCACTCTGAAGGGCCACTGGGGAGAGGGGCAAACACGGGCCACCACTCCCCTAGCTACGCCCTTGCTCAGATCTGCATCAAACTGGGGGCCACTCCAAAGAAAGTGGAAACATCACCTGATGAAAACATCAGGGCTCTTGTGTGCACCCCCAGTAGCTACACATTTAGTGTAATGTTCAGTTTCACTCTCAGAGAACATGGAGTTCTAAAACAAAGGAAGTGCGGGCATAAAGGAAATGTCACTTCTATGATAGCACTAAGACTGTGCAATGCGTAGCTAGGCATTCTCAACTTTAAAGTTATTATGATCCAAGACAGGAATAAAATTCCAGCAAACTGGGATAATAAACTGCTTCAGACTTGACCAGTTAAATTCATTTCATTTCCCATTTACTCTATTGATCTTTGCAGCCAGCTGCAACTAAAATAGGACTGGGAAACGTGTGCATTTATAGACATGATTACTTCAGTGTGCTTTAAATAAAAATAATTCAATAAATGTTTACATTTGCAAATCAAATAAAATTGTGCTTTATTTGACTTTACTACTACTATAGAGACTATTTCTCTTCATTAAGGAACTTGTCTGTCTCCCTGTTGAAGAACTGACAGGAGGCAAAGGAATATGTTCATTTTTAAAATATAGATCTGGAATATAGTAATATACATCTGATCACATCATTTGCTCAGTGCTTTAAAAAGGAGTTTTAGATTAATCTCTTTATCCTTAATACCTTTGTTTGCATTATCAAATAACTCTAATTGCCAAATGTATGTTAAGTTCACATTGGAAAGTTCAGAAAGGCAATGTGAGAAATGGGATTTATCTACATTGAAAATATATATTGGTTTCATGCAAGTTTAAACTTCATATGAGTACCCAGAATGTTGGGGGGCAATATGCTAAATCATTGTAAACCGCTTAGAGAGCTTCCAGCTATAGAGTGGTATATAAATGTAAGTGCTATTGCTATTGCTATTGCTATATATCTGCCCAAAGAACCCAGGGCAACATTAATGTGGTGGGGAACTGAGAAATTCTGCTAGATAGTTCCTTCCAAATGGACTAAATTACATTCCCCAGGATTCTCTGAGGAGTGTTCACTATTAAACAAATTTAATTCTATAGCATAGTTATGTTCCGTGATTCATAATAGTTCCATAATAGTTCAGTGTAAAGTCATCATGTACCCCAAATGTTGTGTTAGTTCTCCCACCTACAGTGTATATATCTGCCAATGGCTAGGTTAGTAAGACAGAACTTAGCCCTTTTGACATTATTATAACTAATTTAAGAGAACACTTTCTTCTTCATGAACCCTGCCGCCTATTAAGATCATCTGTGGAGTTCTGGTTGCAATTGCCACCAGCTTGATTGGTGGTGACTCAAAACTGGGCCTTTTCTAAGGTTGCCCCAGGACTCCGGAACATGTTTCCTAATGAAATTAGAAAGACATCTCTGGATGTTTTTAAGGAGGACCTGGAAACATACTTTTTAGTCAGACGTTTAGTTTAGTTTAGTTTAGTTTAGTTTAGTTTAGTTTAGTTTAGTTTAGAAGTTTGAAGTGTTGCATTTTTATCTGTATTTTAAACTGTTTTAATTGTGTTGATATTTTAATTGTTGCATATTTAGATTGTGAACCATCCAGGGACTTGCATATGGGGCATTAGGAAAATGTAATTAATTAATTAATTAATTAATTAATTAATTAATTAATTTAGCTAGCTAGCTAGCTAGCTTTGGGATAGTAGTAACATTCTGGACAATCCGTTCTCTTATGGAGATGATGGCAACTGCTCATATAATATTTTACTACACTACCAATTCTCTGCCGCTCGACATAATCATCAGATCTCCTTGGTGTCACCCCTCTACAGCACTAGATCTTTTTACCTCCTCATTATACCCTTCCCCTTCCTTTCTTGATGTGTTTACATACATCATCTTGCCCTTTGGTTCCATAATTTTTGCTTGCCGTCAAACAGCAGCACATGCCCAGACAGGCTGAAAAACATGGGGTAAGATTTATCAAGGTTTATTTTCTGACCACAAGCCAGGGTCATAGTTATAACTGAACAAGAAGGGGGGGGCAGGGACAAATGGGCCTCTGAGGGTGAGGGGGCCCAACAGCTGAGTGACAGCTTGCTCTTTGCTCCCCCCTGCCCGGCCGCTCCAAATAAGCCCATCTTCCCTTTTTGTCCCAGACCCCACTCCAACCTTGCTATACCCCTTCCTCAAGCAGTGGTCTAAGCAGCCTCGTAATGTCTGAGGAGAGGATGGCAAAGTCATCTGTAGTTGTGATACTACTAGAACTCTGTCCCTTCCTTGGTTCATGCAGAAACACGGCAGCTGGAAGTGTTGTGTGTTTCTGTGTGTTTCTGGGTATACTTCAGTTTGGAGCTTGATATGAAACAAAGCTGTGCATCCATTTCTCGGTGCAATCAAAGAGAGGCCTCCTGTGGGCTTCATTGGGCGCAGGCAGCCAAAGTAATAATGGATCCTGCTAGCAAATTTCCTGGTTGCCTGGATTTTATGAGCAGCAAGCTGACTACTTCCAAATGAAACTCGTTCATAGATTCTTGTCAACACCCTTCGTTCCAGAAAAAGGAGACAGCAAGTGTATGATTTCAAATCTTTTTACTTCACTGCTGTAAAATAACAGCAGCCATCTGCACGATGACTAATCTGTCCCCCATGCTTCCCAGAAGCTCAAGCTCAGTAAATTTTTATTGAAAGGAGCTCCAGTTGTCCTACTTTCTTCAAAGCTGTTTGATCACAATATCCTGCGCATTTGATGCCCTTTCAGGCAAACCGCTTTGGGCGTGTGTGTTTTTACCGGCTGCCATGCACAAGTCTTATGTAGGCCCAAGTGAGTATCTAGATTCTAATAACTCATCACTCATACAGGTCCGTCCTCAGCACTGCAGGGAACAGGGAATTTTGTGAACTCTGAGCACTCTGTCTTTGTATCTGAGTGATGATGGAGCTTTGGAGTGAAGTCCATGCACTGGGCAAAAGATAAGCAAGATGCTTCTTTAATGCCCATTCCAATATACCTCCACTGAAAAGGCCAGAGACCATAAATAGGATTTGGGGAATTTGTGCAAAGCATGCTCTCTACATTCTCCCTTATGTCAAATATTTGGAAAAGCTTCCTCGTCATAAGTATTTCTGGAGAGACAGCACAATCTTCTGTTTAAAACGAAGAAGCGTCTTCTCTAAGGAAAGGCACCTATGTTCCTGACACCTAGGGAGAAGAGCATGGCACCATTAAAGATGGGGAAGTAATCATGATTAGTCTTTGATAACTTTGCAGTTAGATCATCTGAGTGTTAGATTTGGATAGCGGATCAAAAGGAACATTTAGAAATTCAGGTCATTGATTTTAGGGAGAATATGAGAAGGACTGGGTTTGAAACCATCTTAATGGCTGACATGGTGAAGCCAGGATGAATTGGGGCTAATTTATAATGACAGTTTATAATCCATAAGGATTAATGCAAAATGCAATCCCAGTTAAAATGCAAATTGTATTTTTAGAGACTGTGCATGCTGAGCATTTCCATTCATTTAAGCCAGTAGGATCAGGCTCCCCAACTTTAAAATTAGAGGACTGAAACTTGGATAAGTTTCTTATGAGTTACAAAACTGTCACTTTTAATTATTTTTCTTCCAAAAAGATAACTAGGTAATGCACTGAAGACCCTCAAAAATATTTTTGTAATCAGACACCAGCAGCAAAGCAGAGCAAAGCAATCCTCTAGGAACTGATGTTTTTATACTGAAAAAACATGAAGGCCATGAAGAATGCAGGAGCTGAACATCTTTTTAATCTATTTATAATTAATTTTAAATAACATAAACAACATCACATAATCCGTGCACATAGTTCGTGCACATCCCTACTGAGAGCAGAGACTGACTGCCTGACATTTGCTGCTGCTGTCTTTGTGCCTGGGGGATTAATTTCTGGGTTTTGTCGGCTGGTGTGTTTTCTCTGGTGCCCAGGCTGCCAGGCTCTCTCTGTTTCCCCCTTTGGGGAGCGGGGGGGGGGGGGGCATGGTTGCTTGTTTGTTTGTTTTGATTGTTTGGGAAGGTGGGTGCCTGAATGGTGCCCACCTGCCCTCCCCCCCCAGCTGTCATCCCAGTGTTTGCTCAGCCCAAGAATGCCTCCGAGAACAATACCGGGCAGTCTCCAGGTGAAGACACTGGAAGCCCCCAGCAAATGAAAGCCAAAATGTGACACACACACACACACACACACACACACACACACACACACACACCCACCTTGGTCAGTTATAGAACTTAGAGTTATTTAATTAGGGCCTAGTTTGGGGAATGGAGGGTTTAGTTACTAGTAGATAGGAACATAGGAGCTGCCTTGTACTGAGTCAGACCATTGGTCTATCTAGCTCAGTCTTGTCTACACAGACTAGCAGTGGCTTCTCCAAGGTTGCAGGCAGGAATCTCTCTCAGCCCTATCTTGGAGAAGCCAGGGAGGGAACTTGAAACCTTCTGCTCTTCCCAGAGCAGCAGCTCCATCCCCTGAGGGGAATATCTTGCAGTGCTCACACTTCTAGTCTCCCATTCATATTCACCAGGGTGGACTCTGCTTAGCTAAGGGGACAAGTCATGCTTGCTACCACAAGACCAGCTCTCCTCTGTAGGTGTCTGTAGGTGTAGGACTGTAGGACAGTAGGGGTGGGTTTGGGTTAGAGAGGCCACACAAATCCCCTGGCCCTTTGCCTTGCCTTCCCTTAAATTTGCCCCATTGTTTATTGGTCCCCTCAAATAAAAGCCTCACATATCAAATAAATCCTGCTTCTTTATTTGTGGGGATTTAATTTTTCTAGCTTCTGTGTGTGCACTATAGATAGAGCCATGTGTGGCACAGAGATCATAAACAGACCATTCCCAGACCCACACCCCCTTAAAGGCACTTCTTCTCTCCCTCCACACCTCCCGAATCAGAGTTAAGGCTTAATTTTTTAAAAACCCAAGGGTGCAAAACAGAGCCAGCAGCAGAGTGGCAGTCAGAGGGAGGGGTGATGCTGCTGGTCATGGTGGCCAATGGCGAGAGGGGCCTACACCCTGAGTCACCCCCACTGATGTGGTGCTCAGGCTCTCCTTTCCAGAGGAGTCTGGTCCTGCAGTGCAGCCCCTGTGGCAGCTGAGGCAGAATTGCAGAAGTGGTCCTCTGCCATCAGGGAGGTAGCTCTCCTTGTGGCAGCCAAGGAGGAGGTGTCATCAGCTGCTACCCCAGCCAGATCTTCTCAGCCCTGGATGGAGGGCGGTGGTGAACCAGCAGCCCCAGTACCACCACTACTAAAATAGTCCCAGACCAAGAGCATCCTGGTGTGGGACCACTTTGAGTTCCACCATGGTGACACAGGTGGGACATCCACTGCGGGACACAGGTCAGCAGGGGTAAGGCCTTCAAGCATCTTAAGATGATGGGGATGCTGCAGCACCTGCGACAGCATCACCCAGGCACTCATGCTTCTGCTGGCAGCAATAAGCCTGGTGTGTCCTGTACTAGTGGCAAGGCACCTGCTCCTGCTGCCAATCAGGGGAAGTTGCCTACAAAGTGGGTGCAGTCGGTAGCAAGCAGTCTGGCAAGCGATCTCGTCACTCAGAGCCCGATCTCATCACCCAGGCCGTTGCCGAGATTATCGCTTTGGATGACCAGCCATTCCAGGTGGTGAGAATACCAGCTTCCACCGGTTGCTCCAACTGCTTGCCCTCGACTACGAAATCCCCTCATGCCCCACTTTCAGCAGGTGGGTAGTGCCCTCCCTGTACTGGGCATGAAGGGAGGCCATGTCGGGCTGCTGCAAACAGCAGCACCTGACACCAGCAAACACTTCATTGCAGATCTGTGGACCAGTCCCGGTGGGAGGCACGCTGCTTTCCTGTCCCTCATGGTGCACTGGTGGGGGCAGGAGAGCAAGGGGGCATCTGCTGCTGGTGGCCTGGCCAGCCCCTCCAGTGCAGCAAAGGTGGACTGTACAGTTGATACAGGTGGTACAGTTGTGTGGACTGTACAGGTGGTACAGTTGTGTGGACTGTACAGTACAGGTGGACTGTACAGTTGATGGCACCGACACATCCCTAGCCTCCACTCTTCTCCTTGAGAGGACAACGGGTGAGATCCAGTACACACTGACCACTGGGGATGCAATTGCCTTGGCAGGTTGGCTGAGGAATGGAGTGGTGGATCGGCTCAGCACACCCTTGCTGTGTGCAATATGTATTGGTGATTGTTGTGATGAGTTCCATGTCTGGCCGTGAAACTAACTTGAGTTTCACTCACTGCTCTGGTGGCCTGCTCTGCAATCCGCAATCCGCAATCTGCATTCTGCATTCTGCATTACAAGGTGTACTCAGTCAAAATGTGGCTGAAGACGTTGAGCTTATGGCTATGCTTGCTGTCTGCCAAGGGTGCTGTCTGCCAAGGGTAAAGAGCCCCTGGTGGTGCAGTGGTAAAACTGCCGCCCTGTATCCAGAAGGTTACAAGTTCGATCCTGACCAGGGGCTCAAGGTTGACTCAGCCTTCCATCCTTCCGAGGTCGGTAAAATGAGTACCCAGAATGTTGGGGGCAATATGCTAAAATCATTGTAAACCGCTTAGAGAGCTTCGGCTATAGAGCGGTATATAAATGTAAGTGCTATTGCTATTGCTACTGCTGTGGCAGCTGCTGCAGTGCTGAAGTAATGAGTCATAATTGTGTGTGAGGGAGCGACTTGTGCCAATGATGTTACTGCAGTGCAGGCACTATGGCTGCCAATGGATTCTGGGCCAATTATTCTTTTTTTACCATTTCTAGACTGTGTGTTTGGCAAAATGTGGTGTTCTGTGTTGGGAGGGACTGTGTGCTTCTGTTCTGCAATGTTTTTCAAGGCAGGTTTGAAAGATTCGTGCACTCTGCTTGTTTTGGCCATAGGGAACAATGGGGAACTCGAAACACTCCATTGTTCCCCATGGGTAGTTTATAGGGACACCGAAGTGGGTTGGGTGGTACAGTGTGGTGGGTGCTACCTATGACCCTACCTATGACCACAAAAGAAATGGACAAGCAGGTGATTTTTAGAACATTCTTAACCTTTCCCAAAATCCAGCATAGCCTATGGGGAGGGTAGAGAAAGATAACAACAACAAAATCACCCACTTGCCCATTTCTTTTGTGGGTTGGATAGCACCCATCATGCCCTACCATCCAACCTACTTTGGTGTCCCTAGGACCTACCCATGGGGAACAACAGGGTGATTTGAGTTCCCCATTGTTCCCTATGGCCAAATCACTCAAATCAATTTGAGTTGATTTGTTGAAACAGCCGGCAATGGCTGCTGTTTTGATAAATCAATTCAAGTATTGTGCAATTCAGTTTGAGCTTGAATCAAATAGCAAAATAGAATTGTAGAAATCTCTGTTCTCTACCTCCACTAGGCAACAAAATCATACTTTCACCAACATTCCAGTGAAAGATATCGCATTACCTGTTTTGTTTCCCTCATTCACTTCTTCATCAGCTATGTTACCCAATCTGAAAATAAATACAGCTTTCTTCCTCTCTTAAGTTTAAAAGAGGATATTTTAAGTAGATTGTTGCTGCCATCTGGTGGGAAACAGCAGTGCAGCAGCATATTCATGCTTATAAATTTATGCAAGAAGATTGGGATGGATTAGTTTCTAAGATGTATAAGTTGTTGCTTTTGGAGGAGACAAGAGATGAAGTGGTTAAAACGACTATGATAAAATGGGCTCAAGATGTGGGTCATAATATAGATATGGCAGCTTGGGGGAAATTATGGAAAATGGATTTAAAGTTCACTGCATGTTATACTTTAAAAGAAAATTATTATAAGATGACACCCAAAATACTAGCATTAATGTATAAAAATGTTCCAAACAAATGTTGGAAATGTGGACATTGTGAAGGAACATTTTTTCATATGTGGTGGTCTTGCGGGAAGGCAAAGGCCTTTTGGGATATGATATATAATGAGTTGAAGAAAAAATTTTAAATGACATTTCCTAAGAGGCCAGAATCCTTCCTGCTGGGAATAATGCAAAGAGAGTTTTCCAGAAGAAACAACATTTTTTATGTATACGACCACGGCAGCCAGAATAGTATATGCGCAGAAATGGAAGGACAATGAAATGCCCTCAAAAGAAGATTGGTTGATAAAAAATTTGGAATATGCTGAGATGGCAAAACTTACAGTACTGATAAGGGATGAAAACTTGGAATCTTTTAAAGAAGATTGGAAACCATTCTTACTATACTTAAAGAACTATTGTTCGAATATGGACCTTTCAGCAGGGTTTGAAATTTAGTAATAATAGCAGGTTGGGTAGAGCAAAATCGAGTTTGCAGTGTGTAGGATATATGTTTTGAATTACTATAGCAATGGTTGACTTGTATAGTTAATGAATCGCTCAGATTGATGAGCGGAAAGTCTATATTTACTTAATTAGATGTAACGGGATTGTTAAGATATTGTAAAAACCAATAAAAAATTTAAAAAGCAAAACAAGAAGATTGGGATGGGGGGATAAAATGGGTGGGGGGGAGATGTTTATAAAACCAAAAAAAACTTTCAATAAAATGTTAACAACAAGAGAAGATGCAGTCTTTTCTATCTATATTCAAGTGAAATCATTGACACTTTTTTCTCCATCTAGAATTGATGTAAAAGATAGATGTTTACAAGAGTAGCAGTTCAAATGAGTTTGTGAACTGCAGAACCCCCCTCCTGCTCTGCTCACATTACCTATTTGACCTGGATGCCCCCTTGTCTCTCTTGCCAATAAAACAAAAAACTCACTAACTGCTGGAGAACAAGCTTGATATCTGGAGCAATGTCCAGATCCAATATGAGCCCTCTGTTCAAGGTAAGCCTATTATTGAACTGTAGCAGGGGAAAGAGCAGGAGAAAGTGGCGCTGGGGATAGTCCAACTCCAAGGAGCAACAGAGGATGGCTGGAGGGTCTGCTGGGAAAGGGGTGCCACTTCTACCCCTAATGCTTAGGCTTTGTTGCTCTTGGAAGGTCCAGAATGA
The DNA here is from genome assembly GCF_027244095.1 of Hemicordylus capensis. Lineage (NCBI taxonomy): Eukaryota > Metazoa > Chordata > Lepidosauria > Squamata > Cordylidae > Hemicordylus > Hemicordylus capensis. Next base: position 180,581,501 of record NC_069657.1, on the reverse strand, counting down.
AGATAGGAGAGAGCAAAGAACAAATGTGGGGTTATAGAGGGGCAGGAGGACAGATTCCTGCCCAGAAGAAGACCAGATTGATTGCTATGAAAGTTGTCTCTGTCACAGGATAGAGACAGACTGTGGAGACACCCCACTTGTTTAAGAGGAGTTTGGTCCTAGGCTCCAGCAGGCCCTAATTATCTGGAATCTGTCCCCGGTAAATCACGTTTCCTATTTTGACCCTATTTTTTGCCTCTTGGGGATGGATGCCTTGCACAGTTTTTTTTCATATGAGTTGCTAGAATTGTCATTCTTCAGGATTCAGTTCCCTTTCAGAGGCTCTAGGAGCGGGGAGACCCGAGTTCAAATCCCCATTCAGCCATGAGACTTGCTGGGTGACTCTGGGCCAGACACTTCTCTCTCAGCCTAACCTACTTCACAGGGTTGTTGTGAGGAGAAACCTAAGTATGTAGTGTACCGCTCTGGGCTCCTTGGAGGAAGAGCGGGATATAAAATGTAAATAACAACAACAACAACAACAACTCTGGTGTCATGTAAATGCATGTATCCTGCTAAGGCACTCCGCAGTGCACTGCAAACAGCTGGCGGAATCAGTCTTCAACAATGTGTAATAATGGAGGGGAGGGGCTTGGGCAGCCATCTTGGATATGAGAATGGGTTGTTTCAAGTGCATCTCTCCTTATTTTCATCTGTGAAATGTTGGAGGGTATGAACTTGGCTCTTCTGCGTGGATAATCTGGAATACTGTGCTCTGCGTGCACTTTATTATCTGCATGCTTTCCATCTGTGGCATGCGTGTGGTCAGAATTGTACCTCATGCCTCCCACCCCTCCCTTACACATTCAAAGGCTTGTCCCTATTTTCGTCTGTGAAATGTTGGAGAGTGTTGTTTGGTTAGAGAAAGGAGCAGCTCATCGTACATCACTGCCATCCTAGGGCATCCAGCCTATATAACTCCTGAGTCTTTGTGAGCCCAGCCTTGGGTAGCATTTACCTTTCTGGACTCCAGCACTTACAAACATCATGAGGAAAAAGAAGAAGAGAGTTCTGCTGCACAGCTGCAGAGGGTTTTATTTTTAATAGTCACACACACACACACACACACACACAGCTCATGAGACCACAGACTTCATACTCCCATTTCAGTGCAATTAAACAGGAATAGGAGGTTGCCACTCTTGGCACATTAAATGCTCCCCCACCCCAACCCAAACACACACACACATTTTTTGATATCATTCATCATGCATGCTAATACAATGGGTGGGTTCAGGCGGCTGTGGTTGGTGTCACACCGGAAGTGAATGTTTCACCCCATCCTCACGTGAGCCTCTACTTCTGGTGTCAGTTTTGATATACCAAGATTGTTCATGTCATCTTAATCTATTAATCTTGGCATATCCTTCCAGGTATCTGTCCCTCACCTCAAATCTAAATGACAGATGTCTGGTTCCCTGAGGGGATTAGGGGAAGATAAGTCAGGATTGGTGGGTTTGGACAATATGGCCGATCTCAGCATATTGGAACCAAGACCAGAAGCAGAGGCTTGTGGGGGTGCAGGGGGAGTATGTACGACTGACACAACAGAAATCTCAGGTGCCGTATCTGAGCAATGATTATCAGCCAGTGACCTATCGCCCCTAGCTTTATGATCTTACTGAGCTTGATCCTTCTTGCAAGGAAATGTCAAAAATGAACATCTGATGTGAGATAAAAAAATTAAAAACCTTTCAGAAATCACCCAGACCAAAAATGGTTTGCATGCACCTGCCTTACAGCTACTTGACATCAAATCTTTCTGGTATATTAGTATACTGCAGCCCAGCATCCCTCCAGTGGCTCTTGCCTTATGTTTCTTTTTAGATTGTGAGCCCTTTGGGGACAGGGAGCCATCTTATTTATGTATTATTTATTTTTCTACGTAAACCGCTTTGGGAACTTTATTTTATTTTATTTTTTATTTAATTTATATACTGCCTGATTCCAAAGGCTCTAGGCCTTTGGTTCACTTTGGCAGAAAAGCGGTATCAAAATATTCATAGTAATGGTACTAATAGTAGTGGGAGCAGGGAGGTATTTTCCCTTACTGTTTGTTTTGGGGGAGAAAAAATCTATAATAGAAGTGTAAGGTGACTGTAAAGAGTATGTCTTTTTCTTTTGAATTGGATTCTGAAAAATGAGCCTGCCTCAAAGCTAACCTTTCAAAATATTTATTTTTCAACTTTAGAAAGCTGTTTTTGTTCTGTCTTTGGCAACCTGGGGCTTCAGTTCTGCTGTAAGACATTCTGGTTTATTGTAACAATGCAATATTCTAGTCAGATGTAATAACAAAACAAAACGTACATTTGCTACAGCTGCGTTTAGAAGTGGAGGGCTGGTCTGGATGAAGATGGCTGCCTTGGGAACAGTCATAACAGCTTAGTAAGTGCTTTGAAGAGCTTAAAGGTAAAGTGTGCCATCAAGTTGATTTCAACTTCTGGCGCCCACAGAGCCCTGAGGTTTTCTTTGGTAGAATACAGGAGGAGGTTACCATTGCCTCCTCCCGCTCAGTGTGAGATTATGCCTTTCAGCATCTTCCTATATCACTGCTGACAGATATAGGTGTTTCCCATAGTCTAGGAAACATACCAGCGGGAAATCAAACCGGCAACCTTTTGCATTTCACTTAAAGGCTGCTTAAACCTGGGAGGTTGGGATTGTAAGGTGAGCCCTAGAGCACAGTGCCAGCCACAATGACCAGTCATGCAGGAGGTAATAATATTGGCATGTGTGGCATGAGGCTTCAGAATAAAGCCATGCTGTTATGATATTGCACATCTGGATCGTATTGATTCAGGCTGTTTGCAGATTCTGAATGAAACACTGAAGCCATTCTATGGGTAACTTCACACAATTGACGAGAAGTCTGGTTCCCAAGGAGGGTGTGCTCCCACTGGGTGTGTTGTCCTAACCCATAAAAGTCCAGTTCCCAGCCAGTCTTCCCGGCTCCCACCCAGCATGTTCTGCCCAACTTCTAGGTTGCAAATGTTGGATGGAAGAAGTCAGGCAGTCCAGCCAGGAACCAGACCTTGACAGGTTAAGGCAACATGCCCACTGGGAGGAGTGCTCACTCCCCGGGAACCAGAGGAGCCCAGGAACCGAATTTCATGCCAATAATGCAGAGCCACCCCAGATACGGCTGTGTGCTTTGATATCTTTCTACGTTCTTTATGGTCAGGAGACTTTAGGCATGAGTGAGTTCAGGTGCATGGGGCTGGGATGGCCAAGCCCTATAGTATAGTCACACAGGAACACAGGAAGCTGCCATATACTGAGTGGTCTATTGGTCTATTTACCTCAGTATTGTCTTCACAGACTAGCAGCAGCTTCTCCAAGGTTGCAGGCTTGAATCTCTCAGCCCTATCTTGGAGATGCTGTCAGGGAGGGAACTTGGAACCTAGTTGCACTTCCCAGAGTGGCTCCATCCCCTGAGGGGAATATCTTCCAGTGCTCACACTTCTAGTCTCCCTTTCAGATGCAACCAGGGTGGACCCTGCTTAGCTAAGGGGACAAGTCATGCTTGCTACCACAAGACCAGCTCTCCTCTCCCAATAGTCAGGTGGCTATGCTATATTTGGGCCATCTGACTCTAAACTGGCTTTCTAGATTTGTGGCCAGAAATGTGGAGCTTTGAAAGTGCTAGTGGTACTAGCTCATCATCTGTTCTCCTTAACTGGCTTTGCCAGGAGAAAAAATTGGCACACATCCATTTGTCCTTTTTAACGCACTGTGCTTACTAGAGACATAGAAGTAACACATATGTGTGTTTTGATTTTTCCTCTAGATAAGGACCTTTTTTTTTTAGAGATAGCAATCTTCACCACATGAAAAATAATGTGCAAATTTCCCAACATACAAAAAGATTTCAGTCAAGATTTTAATCTTAAACCACATTAAATCCTAAAAAATAACTGATTGTATGGAAAGCTAGGTTACAAAATGCAGCTTGCGGGTTCCCCCCACTGATATGGAATGAGGCTCTGAACTACATTGTCATTTTAATTTGCATCCTGTGCTACATTTACTTCTCTTTGGGTTGTATCCTAAGGTGTTCTTAGGACTCAGTCCTCCATATTCTCTTTAGGTGCTTTATAAGAGAGCTAGACTGGTGGTGTACCTGCCATGATTTCGTTCTTTGACTAGAGGGATTGTAGCTTCCAAAAGCTTTTCCGTAACAAAGCCTTGCCTACCCACAGTCAGTGGTCTAGAAACAAGGCCTCAGTGTGGAGGACTCTCAGATGCAGATGCCAAAAAAACATATCTAAGTTCAAGTTTGGGAAATAACATTTGGAATTTGGAAAAGCTGAGATCAAAGGAGAATGGAACTGAAGATCTTTTATGCTCAGAGAAGTTTGTCAGTGTTCTTTTTCTTAAACCTCAACTTCATTAACCCTCAACTTCATCCCCTGCTAATTGAACAAAGAGGCGCCTTTTAAAGGTGATTAACTTTATTTAGCAGGGGGAGAGCAAATGGCCCTATCCATCCCCAGCACAGCATCCCTCCAGTGGCTGTTGCTGGTGTTCATCTTAATTTTCTTTTTCAGATTGTGAGCCATTTGGGGACAGGAAGGCATTTTATTTATCTATTTATATCTATGTAATCTGTTTTGGGAACGTTTTGTTGAAAAGCGGTATATAAATATTCATCATATGCGTGTTCATTTGTCTGGAAACAGCCCAGAGTGGAGAAAAAAATGACTAAATTAATTCTCTTAATGTTATTGCTTTTTAGCCCAAGTCTCAAGAACTACTATAGTTCACAAAGAACAAAAGAAGGAACAGGAGCACAAACTAATTTGAAATGCAAATTAAATTTGCAGAGGGATCTGGGAGAAAGTCTTTGGAGTCAGAAAGGCCCCCTTGCAAATATTTGTGGAAGCTCAATATAATTGTAATTCTTAAACTTGCACAGAATCAAGAACTTACTATTATTGGAGAGGTCTCAAAAAATCTGACCAAAACCTAACGGGCTCGTGCATGAGACACTTGGAGTAACCGCAAGTCTATCAATAAGGACCTTCTTTAAAAAAAACAAAAACCCCTAAATAAAATACTGCTTGTGTGGAGAAGTTTTTCCAGTACCTGGTTAGATGAGTTCGTAGATTACACAGGATTCTCTCCCCTAATATTCTGCAGGGGTGGGGATCTTTCAGATTCTCCAAGGACCTCTAAAAATCTATTTGTGCTACACTGCTATCTTTTGTTTTTGAATTATAGTGGAGTAAAAGTTGTAGAGCTAAAGTTAAATGCATTGCTTTTACTATCGTGTTTTTCTTCTTCTCTTTGTGAATTGATACTGGTACATGGTAGAGAGCAGATGAAGAGGGTTTTGTTGGAGAGGCTCAGATTTGTTTGTGAATGGTCGGGTTCCCACCTACCTCCCCTCCATTTTTTAAAGAGATCAGATCATTTCCAAACAAATCTGAGGTGAGCCATGAGAAGCTGGCACATCTCTACTGTTATACAGTAGGGATGTGCTCGATGCATTTTAGTGCCTCTGTTTTGAGGCACCGAAACACTTTGAGCTGCCCCAGCTTAATCATTTCGGTGGGAGCGAATAGGTCACTTTAACAGGAGGAAGGCAGGTCTTACCTGCCCCTCCGTTGCTCCTCTGCTGCCCCAGCACGGCACTGTTTGCATTAAGCAGCCAGGCTCTCTTTTTGGAAAAGCCACACTGCCTGGCTGCGTCTTGCTTGGGAACAGGAAGTTCCTGTTCCCAGCAGCCTGTGGGCAGTGTCGGGGAGGAAATGGCATCTGAGCATGTGCTGGTGCCATCTTGATGTCAGCATGTGTTGCTGACACCATGCTGCTACTAGAAGAGAAACTCACCTTGCAAAAAATTATAGAGATGGCTAGGAGGGTGGGAAATGCTTTTCACTGTGCCGAAATGCTCTTTTTGGTACCCTAAGACCTACCTACTGAAATCCAGGCTGTTCAATCCCAATCCTTCCAAGCCGAAACTTCTCATATGGCACTGCCCCAGAAAGCGGCTGCACAGGAAAGGAAGAGTTATCAATACTACCAATGTGAAGCCGCTTTTGCTCACTGTCCTGCACAGATAGTCACTTGCAACAGATGAAAGGAAAGGTGAAAAGATGATAGAAAAGGCTAAGGTTTGCCAGTCTGCTGTCTACTCCATTAATGATTGACAATATGATAAGAATGAGGCAGATGAACTGCTTCCTGACAGCACCTTAAGTGTGACAGACTCAGAGCCTGCTTCTCCACATTACCAAGGAAAATTGAATTGTCATGAAGTGCGTGTGCTGGCTGATGCTGGTTTTCCATACACTATCATTTCCCATCTACTTTACAAGAAACTCCTTACAATATCAGTTCTGCACCTGCAGCCTTCAGACATCCACCCATAAGGTTATGGAGGTTCCCCTATTACCATAAATGGATACTTCACTGCTGTCCTGGAATACAAAGGATGTACTGCAGAAGGAAAAGTGTATGTGTCACAAAAAGTGTATGTGTCTCAATATTGGGCTGGAGATAGCAGAAAGCTCTAAGGAGAGTGTTAGATACCAGGATACCTGCTCTTCCCTGGAAACAACTGAGGTCCTATTTCTGCAATTACCTCCTCACTGTACAGACCCCTGATTTTACTCCAGCAAAGCAGACGGATGTATTGCTGCACTGTCTGGGCCTTGAAAGCCAAAGAACATATACTCATTTGCACTTCCCTGCCAACTTGGAAGGGGATGCCAACCCTTATAAAGCTGCTCTTCGAGCCTTAGATGATCATTTCAACCCTACTTTGAATATGATTGCTGAATGTTACAAATTCTATTCTAGATCCCCCAACTGCCTGGAAGCTTTTCACAACGGGCTTTTGAAGTCCTTTAAGTCTCCTCCCCTCCAGAATGGAGGGGGTGTGTTCACATATCGGCTAGGTTTACCCCAGAGTCCCTGCGAGTTATCGGGGAGCAATTCACACACAATTCAGGTTTTCCACTGTGCATTAGAGTGTAACCCAATTTATATCCGGCATAAAAACATCCACTATTTGTGTCGGTTTTTTAGGACAACTTCAAGTTTGCAGTAAAGCCTCCCCATAAACTCATGGTAAATCCTGCTGTGAGTAAAATTCCCTGGTGAATCTATTGAACAATATGTTACATCACTGTGTGCCTTAAGTGTAACTCGTGAGTTTGTCAACTTTACTAATGAAATTAACAGTGATCAGATTGTTATGAAAACAAACTGCTCCAAACTGTGCATGAAAAACCACTATGGGAGCTGAAACATACTTTGGATAAAGTCAGAGAGATGGCTAGGAGGAGAGAAAATGCTCTTCGCTGTGCCAAATCACTCTTTGGTACCCCAAAACCAGATTCCTGAAATCCAGGCTGTTCAGTCTAAATCTTCCCAATCCCAAACTTCTCATATGGCACTGCCCCAGAAAGTAGCAGCACAAGAAAAGAGGAGCTACCGCTATGGTAACTCAAACACTATCTGGGCTCCTTGGAGGAAGAGCGGGATATAAATGTAATCATCATCATCATCATCATCATCATCATCATCATCATCATCATCCCCCAGTGAGGCACTACCTTGGCGTGTTTGTGGGGCTTGTGTGCTCTGAGGAAGGTGAGAGCTATGCCAGAGGTCCAACCATACTGGACAGGTCTCACCAGAGGAGCCAGACGAAGAGTGCCTCTCCCATCAACAATATGGTGAGACGTAACTTTAATAAATCTATACCGGATCGGTCGTTGCCCGGGTCAACAAGGACCGCGCCAGGTGCTATAGTCCCTGGACATCTGGTGGCAAGTGGGCAACAGGACTGAGGATCTTCAGTTGAGCAACCAGGGCTGGAGACTGCAAGGTTACTGGAAGAAACGTCGCTTAACCGAAAAAAATATACGAAAAATGCCAACAAGGAAATAATGACCTGCTATTACAAGTCTAGTCCAACTAGAAGAGGTTATTTATAAAGAATGTACCAAATTTGGAAAGAGAAGCATCCAGATACAGAAATAACAGAACAAAGGCTAGCAGACCAGAGAAGATACATAATAAGAAATAAAGTATTCACAGGAGTTGAGCTGGAAGAACTGCAAAGAGCAACACAGGCTCAAGATATGGAAGAAGAATTACCACCAATTGAAGAAGTTGCTCAGGCGCAGGTGGAGGAGGTGTTGGAAATCGAGGATGCCACTGTTACTGAACTGTTTCAAAATCAAAATCAGGCAACCGCCCCTTTGCCTTCACCTCAAAAACCTGAATGCCATTTAACAGGAAAGCAACAAGAACTAAAGCAAAAAATAACTGAGCACATGAACTAAACACCCACCAGGGTTCGACTCCCAGCTCTAAAAACAGTTGCCAAAAAACAACTTGCTCAGGTATTAAAAGATGTCAATGCTGCACTTGCAGAAATAACAACCAATAATTTGCAAGAAACAAACCAACTAATGTACAGTGCAGCAACAATAACAACACAAGAGCTCGGATATAAGATCAGTGGACCTGTCAAAAAAGATAGCAGTACATCACCTAAATGGAAGATTAGATTAGAAAATAAAATCTCCAGGCTTAGATCAGATGCTAGTAAATTGAAAGATATGAAAGACAAGAAGCTGAAGAATGAAAACACCAAACAGTATCTGATCCAAAAATACCACCTAGATTCAAGGAAAATTAAAGAAGTCCTGGAAATAATAAAGCAGCAAATAACAGCAGTGTCAAAGAAGATTAGCAGATATGAAGCCAGAATTACACAACACAGGCAGAACCTCCAATTCGAGTTGAATCAGAGACGTTTCTAGCAAAGCATAGAAGAAACTGCAAGAAACCTAGAAAATCCAAATAAAGAAGAAACAGTGCAATTCTGGCGGAAATTATGGGAAAATCCAACAAATTATAATAAAAAAGCAGCCTGGATGAAAGAGGTCAAAAAATGTAACCAACAAATGCAAGATCTAATAATAACACCAGAATTAATAAGTGAAAGAGCAAAGAAAATTAAAAATTGGCCTGCACCAGGCAACGATGAACTGCATGGCTTTTGGCTTAAACACCTAACAAGCCTTCATAAACAACTATCAAAACAGTTCAATCACATTTTGCAAGGAGGTGATATTGAACAATGGCTAACAACTGGGAAAACTCATCTCATCATGAAAGACCCAGCAAAAGGTGCAGTTCCAAGTAATTATAGACTGATCACCTGCCTGCCAACCATGTTCAACTTATTAACTGGAATAATAGCAGATGAAGTGATGCAACACTTATTAACTAACAAACAGCTTCCAGTTGAACAGAAAGGAAATTGCCCAAACACCAGAGGCACAAAAGACCAGCTGCTGATTGACAAAATGATTTTAGAAAACTGCAAGAGAAGAAAAACCAATCTAAGTGTTGCATGGATTGACTACAAGAAAGCCTTCGATTCATTGCCTCACACATGGATACTAAAATGTTTAGAAACAACTGGTGTCAGCAAAAACATTCAGATATTTATTTAAAAAGCAATGAGCATGTGGAGTACACAGTTAACAATCAATGGCGAGACACTTGGACAGGTTAGCATTAGAAGAGGCATTTTCCAAAGGGACTTGCTATCCCCTCTGTTGTTTGTAATTGCCATGACCCCACTTTCACAAATACTAAACAAAACAGGCCTCAGCTAACAAACATCTAAAACAGCAAGTAAAATCAACCATCTGCTGTACATGGACGATCTGAAGTTGTATGGAAAGTCCCAGTCAGAAATCGAATCACTGCTAAACACTGTCCGTATATTCAGTAGCGATATAGCAATGGAGTTTGGACTAGACAAGTGTGCTGCATTAATAATGAACAGAGGGAAAATAACAAAAACAGAAGGAATAGAACTGCCCAATGGAAGCAAGATCAAGAACCTGGAAGAGAAAGAACCTTACAAATACTTGGGCATTCTCCAGGCTGATAACATTGCACACACTGAAGTTAAAAGAAAAATTGGAAGTGAATACATCAGGAGAGTTAGAAAAATCCTCAAGTCCAAACTCAATGGCGGGAATACCATACAAGCCATAAACACCTGGGCTATACCTGTTATCAGATACACTGCAGGAATAATAGACTGGACCCAGGCAGAGCTAGAGACACTAGATCGTAAGACCAGAAAAATCATGACCATCATTCATGCTGTGCCCCCCCCCCCCCCGCAGTGATGTCGATAGGCTATACCTCCCTCGCAGCTCAGGTGGAAGAGGAATGCTGCAAGTCCATCAAACAGTAGAGGAGGAGAAAAGAGGCCTTGAAGAATATATCAAGGACAGTGAAGAAGATGCACTTCAAATGGTCAATAATGCAAATCTATTCAACACCAATGAAACAAAGCAAGCCTACAAGAAAGAACAAGTCAAGAACCGAGCAGAAAAATGAAAAAATAAGCCACTGCATGGTCAATATTTGCATAATATAAGTGGAAAATCAGACATCACCAAGACCTGGCAATGGTTTAAGAATGGCAACTTGAAGAAAGAAACAGAGGGTTTAATACTGGCTGCACAACAACAGGCCTAAGAGCAAATGCAATAAGAGCAAAAGTCAAAAAATCAACAACAAACAGCAAGTGCCGCCTTTGTAAAGAAGCAGATGAAACAGTGGACCACCTAATCAGCTGTTGTAAAAAGATCGCACAGACTGACTACAAACAAAGGCATGACAAAGTAGCAGGGATGATCCACTGGAACATCTGCAAAAAATACAAGCTACCTGTAGCCAAAAATTGGTGGGACCATAAAATTGAAAAAGTTGAAGAAAATGAAGATGTAAAAATATTATGGGACTTCCGACTACAAACAGACAAACATCTGCCACACAATACACCAGATATAACTGTAGTTGAGAAGAAAGAAAAACGAGTTAAAATCATCGACATAGCAATACCAGGGGATAGCAGAATAGAAGAAAAAGAAATGGAAAAAATCACCAAATACAAAGATCTACGAATTGAAATTGAAAGGCTGTGGCAGAAAAAGACCAAAATAATCCCAGTGGTCATTGGCGCCCTGGGTGCAGTTCCAAAAGACCTTGAAGAGCACCTCAACACCATAGGGGCCACAGAAATCACCATCAGCCAATTACAAAAAGCAACTTTACTGGGAACAGCCTATATTCTGCGACGATATCTATAACAACAGCAACAACATTGACAATAAAATTCTGGCATCCCAGGTCCTTGGGAAGGACTCGATGTCTGGATAAAACAAACCAGTCAATAACACCTGTCTGGCTGTGTAAAATAATAATAAATAATAATAATTAGAGATGTGCATTGCAAAACTTTCTATAGTATAAAAACAATTGCCACTAGAGGTCGCCGTTTCTTCAATCACATTTTTTGCTTTGTTTTTCTTGTGGGGTGTTTTTTTGTTTTTTGTTTTTAATTTAGTTATATCCCAACAGATGTACCTAGGTAATTTTGGAGCCTGGACCTAAAGGCCTTTGGAGCCGCCACCCCCTACAAGTTAAGTATCATCCCCCTACACACACACATGCAGTATTTTGAACATGTGGGTTCTTGAGGGCACAAACAGCAACTGAACTCACAAGAATGTAAGAATATAAAACTGGTACATTTATGCAAATATGCATTAGCAGAAACATTCCAACATGCAACTTAACATGTTCCCACCCCACATATTTCTTTCCCCATTCCCTCTATCTCTAAAGCACCTGGCACAATCTCACTCAGCTGTCCAGCTCAACACAGGTTGGAGGAGTGGCGCCCACAACACCCAGGGCAGACTAAAGAGGATTGGGGGAGCCCAGGGGGTGTAGAGGCCCTGGACCTTGACCCTGAAGTCCAGGGGTAAGAGCACCTCTGCAACAGATGTCCCTATTTACTACTGCTAGGTTTTCTCCATTCAGTACTCTTCTCTGAAAGTGTAACATGTTTACTAAGTCTTTTAAAAGAACTTTAAACTTAGCTATTTTTCTTTTCCCCATGAAGAAGTCTGTAATGGCTCTAATAGCAGCTTGCAGTCAGAATCAGATAGTAAACTGTTACCCTGATTCAGTTTCACAGTTGCAAATAACCTTGGCATGGCCTTCTTAAGATTATTCGGAGGAGAGCAGATAGTACAGTATGTAGTGTTCCCGCATCACCATGAAACTGTGTACAGAAGCAAACTCCATTTTAGCGTGTCCCTGTCTCTGTGTTAGTCATGGTCTGTTAGTCTTTGGAATTGTAATCTGGTCTAATTACATCTTAATTGTCCTCCTTCTTCCTCATGCACCTTCCTGTCAATTCTAATATATTAACTGTAGGAGTGCTGGGATGGTAGATGTAACCTTCTGGCCTAAAGGTTAGTAACAGCAAATCCACAATAGAATGGGCTGTTTGTTTGCATTGTAGGTCTGCAATAAGTTCAGGAGAGCTAACTTAACATGAGAGACTTGGGCTCAAATAATGAGGGTGAGTTGCAGGCAAATGTAGGCATTTCAGGACTGAAGTTGTGAGTGACTATCATGGGATGGCAGCAAACCAGGATCAAAAGAGACCAGTCCGTCAAAAATGTTTGTCTTTAGATTGTTTGAGGGTGTTCTGGTAGATTAAGACTTATTTTGAAATGGAAATGGACAGATGATTAGACCTCTGAGCTTTAGAACAGAATAATGGGGAGATGGTTCCACAATGAGGGTGTGAGCCTGTCCTATTTTAGGATATCTTCTGTTCTGAATTAGTAACTATCCTATTTGAAACAATGTGTGTGTATCTATGGATTACATGCCTCTCAGGGAAGAAAGCGCAGAGATTTGAGGTTTTAATTGTTGTGTTTTAATTTGTAAACTGCCCAGAGTTATACATTATGGGATGTTCTATAAATGTGATAAATAAATATTTCTTTTTGTACAGTAAAGGTCTTTTGTTGAGTTATTTGTCCCCTCCAGATAAATAAAAGGGCATGGCTCTGTCATGAAATATAGAAGATAAGATATTCACATTTAAGCTGCCCTGAGCTATGTTGCACTGGAGGAGTGGGACATACAGGTTTTCAATAAATGAATGAATAAATTTAATTCAAAGACTGGTCCTACTGGACTATTTTGATCCTGGTTTGCTACCATCCCACAACAGTCGCCTTCCACGACAGTTGCTAGCAGAAGAGGGAAATATTGCACCATGAGTGGTGTGTGCTTGCTTGTGTGTATCTACTGACTGACTCTACTTATTTCAGATTACACGTTCATGTTTGGTGATACTACTAAGGCAGAAATGTGAAGTTTTACTGGCTAAATTTCCATTGATCTAGTTCAACAGTTTCTATAGTAGCAGTCCGTTTGTAATGCTGCATAAATCAATGTTGCTGCCATTTTAATTTAGGACATAAAATGTTGAAAAGATTAATATAAATTAGCATGACAGATGGCTCAATCCACGTTCCTCATACTGGGTTAACCTAGTGTACCAGCCAGCTTTTCTGAATGTTGATATTTCCTCAATCACATTTTTCTTGATATTATGGGTTGGAGCCAGACTTGTGTGAGTGACAGGATAGTTGCACATAGGATATTTCCATCCCCATCCTCACCACTGTAGCCCTCTGCATACCGTGAAAAGCTGTTTTTGATCCAAGTATGTTGTAGGGTGAGGTGCAGAGGGAAGAGAATGGCTAAAACTCAGACACAGGCAGCTTCTACAAGTGGAGCTCCACTCATGGCAGATGTTTCTGCCTGTCTTCCAGAGAGTGCTCTTTCTCCCTGCACTTGGTATGTGCACATGAAATGGGATTTGCATTATGTTCTGAGCACAGAACCAGGGGCGTAGCTAGAGGAGCGAGGGCCCATGTTCATCCCTCTCCCTGGTGGCCATAATGAAGAAAATAGGGAAGGGTGGAGATTGGGGGCCCTCAGGAGCTGGGGGGGCTGAGTTCTTTGAACCCATCTGCTCAATTATAGCTACCCCCTGCACAAAACGGACAGCAAATGCCTGTAATTTCATTGGAACAGCCGGTCGAGCTGGCTTTTCCGACGGAGCAAGCCCTTCATTGGAAGGGTGTTCCGTTTCAGCTCAGAAGAGTCGAAACGGCCTGTTTCAAGTCAGACCATTCCAAGCTTGGAATGTTCTGCACATCCCTACACTGCACCATTCCCCTGCCCGTCATTCGCATAGCTTTTCAGAAGGGTGCAGTGGGAAGAAGGGCAGGAAGATCCCATTCATACACAAACATCATTCTGCTCACATCATTCTGGATCCAAATTTCTTTTATTACAATCTGAAAGATGGATAGATGCATTTGTATAAGAGAACCTTAGCAATTCTCATTGCTGAAGAGACTAACCACTGCTGCTGCTGTTGTTGTTTAAGACGTGGCTTGGCTCTTTGACAATGGGAGTTGCTCTGGCTGCAATTTCCATGAGAGCTCAAACTGCATGCAGAATTTCTCTTGTGCTGTTCTGTATCTCTTTTAGAATCTGCCTTCTTTCTAAAATAGCAGCACACAGTTAGATGTGAATTGAATCTGTGTGCACTTGCTTTGCAAATAACTTACTTGGCAAAGGTCCGGGGATGAGTTCTAGTTACCGTTGTAGATTAGCTAATTGCAGCATATCATTCTGCTGTACTGATCAAGATATAGGAAACGTGAGACAGGGAAACTAACTTTTTAACTAAGCAATCTGAAATTGGATAAAAGTGGGGGACATAGATGAAGTATGTATGTATTTTTAATTATTTTTAGAGAGGAGTTCATAGGTATGACTTGAAATTCACATACTATCAATGCAATTACATTATCCTAGTTGTACAAAACTATTAATCCTTTACTGACTAGCACAAAGAATTTCTCCTAAGCCTCATGTGATTATAGTATCCCAATACAGTTTATTAATTTTAATCCTCTTAGTACCATCATTCAACTTCTTCAGCCAGAACTATCTTTAGTTTCACATTGATTTGATGCAGGGGGAAAGAATATACCCCCTAATTTTAAATGTGTACCTAGCATTACACATATCTAATTTTCTCCTCTTCTTAGTTTATCAGTGATGGTAGGGAAAACTACTATCCTATATGTACTGAAAAACATGATAAGGAGAGAATTGAACGCAATTAGTGTCAGGGAAACTGGCAATGAAATATTGAAACTTTACTGGTTCGACTCTGAAACATTTCTGAAATGCCTTCCATTTAATTTAGGTGATAGTTTCTCTGTTCAGCTATATCACCAAACCATCATCATAGTCCCCCAAAGAGCAGTTTGCTTGTCTATTTTTTAAAAAATGTATATCCCGCTTTTTCCACAAACTGTGGCACAAAGCAATTTACAATATTTCAATAAAAATGAAGCAAAATATCACACAAATGGGAACAAGGATGCTGCAATCCTACATGGACTTTTCATTACCATTGGAGAAGATAGTGTAATTACGCCACATAAAGGTTGGTATAAATGCAGTGATTATGATGCAAAAGTGTAATATTAAAAAAAACTTTTAAGCTTAGACTTAAGTTAAATAGATCTAACCGTTTGAAATATATTCAACAATATCATTGTAATATCCAGTATTCTTCTCCTTTCACTTTCTTAAACAATACCCTTCTTGAAACAAACACTACCGACATTTGGTATTCTCTGCTGAGGACATTGGCTGCTGTAATAATCATCTCTGGACGGTGGTGGTGGTAAGCATTTTCACAGATGCTGCACCTGACGGGCCTATTCCAGCAGAGCGGAACTTACCTGCAAGACCCCTTACACTCTTCTCACTCAAGACTCAGTCAATAAACAGTGGCTGACATCCTTACTAAAGATACGTTTGCACCAGCAGTGGCTGAGGTTGTTCCCATTGCCACAATGGGAATAACAACAGAAGCACTTCTTGAGCAACAATAAGTGAGCTTAAAGCTGAACAGCGTTGGGGCTGCCTGTGCATCTGTAGGAGCCCTGGCACTGAGCATTCCAGCACAGAAACGCTGCACACTATATCAGCCATTGTATTGCTGAATGCAGGTTTGTATCCTTAGGCTACAGGTTGCAGTAGGACTGGGTATGTTACCTATCTGAGGAACATTAAAAGAAATCCATAGGTCTAATAAAATAAATGTAAGCCTACACATTTCAGAGTCAGTGTTTAAGAGATATCACAACTCCATATGTGTGTTGGCCATATAGCCCTGCTGAATTCAACAGCACCACAATGGAACTGACCCAGGGTGATTGGTTGGCACCCCCAATGTCCAGGCTTGTGTGGGGAATTAGCTGTTAAAGGGGTAAGCTTCCCCAGTTTCAGTTTGTGCAAACATTTAAAATAAGGGTGATACAGGAAGATAATGACGTGATTAGAGCAATAAATATGCATTACTAAGCAATTTAACTACAATGAGGTGTTTCTAACTTAAAGAGCAATAAATTACGTTTCTATATAAACCAAATACAATGAGGCGTTTTAGCTTAAGGTCCAATTGTGTAAGTTTCCCAGGTGGACAAGAGAAAAATGCTTAAGAGAGGGGGAAGTTTGAAATGAAGTTATAGTTTGGAGTCCTGAGTGCCGGACCACTGCTATACTGTACCTGTCTCTAGGCAACGGGGCTTCGAGGAGCTGGAGACTCACATCCTTTGGGGACAAGGAAGTGGCGAGCAGGAGGGTTGCAAGGATTTGTATAAGGAGGGGTACCCACGAGAATGGCTTCTCCGTGGGTCCGGCTTCCTGTGCGAGGCAAGCTGTGTAGATTGACACAAGGACCGATTCAGATAGTGATTCGAAGCTCTTTGTAGGCTGCAAGAGAGCATATGGAATGCTCAGTGGGATCTCAAGTATAGCATATGAGGGAAAGCAAAGGTTGGCTGTTGAACTCCCAAGTACAGCACACGGTGGAGTATACAAGGGAGCACACTGGGTCATGAAATTGGGGATATACTTATATCCCAAAACATGCCTTGGGAGCACATTCTTATTGTCATGTTTTGCTGAGTAGAAAGGGCCTGTTCGGAATGCATTGTTTCTGATCGTTCTTTCCTGCGTGTAACAATGGGGGTGTGCCTTTTGCAAGTAAGGCTGATCGTGATGAAAATCAGAGTATGCAGGTGCCTGAAAGAATATCCGTGCAGGGATGGGCTCTCCAATAATCCTATCAATAGTTTCAATGGGTACACCTCTGAGCCTATGTCACTGACTCATCTCCTCTTGCAATGGGGAGAACATTACTTCACTGTCTTATCTATCTTCTTTCTGCTTGGCATAATCTCCCATGAAAGGAGGGGAGTGAGGTGCTTCACTTCAAGTACAGGATGTTCTTGAAGGTTAACTCAGTATAGTTAACTCTGGAGTCTACTTAGGTGGACTCCCATCTGGGGAGAGGGGGTGCATCTTATCCCCATTCCAATTTGCTTTGTTTGCAGCCAAATCCAGGAGCAACTAACCCACTACCAACTAAGTGACTTGTCCCCATGTGTACCATAAACTGAGAGCTCACATTGTGGTGTAGCTCCTGAGCATATACAAAGTGCAATCTCCAAGCTTGGAGATGCATGCCAACAGGGAGACTCCTGGGAGCCGGGTAGAATAAGCGTGACAGGTAACGGTGTGTAAGTAGTCTAAAAATCACTGACTTCGCTCATTACAAGTTGGGCATAACATTTGAGGGCATCCTTTAATCACCATCATTTTTTTCATGTAGTTTTACAATTACACTGAACTAGCACATAAAACATCTCATGCTAGTTGAAACAAAATTAAGACTTATGTAAAGTTGCCAGTGTACTATCAAATTTGTTATGCCACCTGCTTCCAATATTCTGGGGCTTAAAGCTGAATTTTATTATAAGATGCCTCTGTGTACTCTAATCTTGCACAGCAAGCTGAAGGCTGTCAATCAAGCCAGCATACGAAAAATAACTGAAGTAGTCAAACCAGCCCCATCCATAGCAGTGGGTGAAAGTATTCTATTGACTTTTCACAATTATTGTCATGAATAAACTGTGCCCCAAGAAGACAGCTGAGGAGTCAAAAATGCACATTCAAGCAGAAGTGCCCTAGTCGTTGACTGTTGTCTTCATTTATGGGCCATTTGCCTGTGCAGGTAATTGAGGAATCACTCAACAGCAAATATTGTCATTAATAAACTTTGCACAAGCAGCTGCAGAGCTCTAAATAGCTGGCCCAAGAGAGGTCGCTCCTCAAGAGTAGCCACTGTGGCTTCTAATCGCTTCAGGATCTTCTGTACAACCAGCCCAAATGAATTGCTGCAGTTCATAATCATACAAGTCGATGTTAAATGAAATCAGTGTTTAAATACCAGTTGGAAGACTGGAGTGCAAAAACTATGCTGGATTCAAATATAATACCTTCATTAGAACGAACCATTTTTTGTTAAATTTGAGAAATGTACAGCTTGATTTCCAATTTAAAAGGTTCAAAGCAATGAACAGAATTAAGCAATACAGCACAATTGTATAAATTATTCGATATGAGGTTGAGTTCTTTCCAAGTACCTCATTCCTACCTGTTGTGTACTTGGTTAATCCATTCTTTGATCCAGGCCAGCTTTTTAATGTCTACTTGTATTCCAGTCCTTGTATTTAGTTACTTGTATTCCAGTCCTGGAGCTGAGGTGGGGCTAACGAACAGCCAGAGGCAAGAGCGCTGAAGCAGACTGCACTTGCCACTATGAAAATAATATCTATTTCAATAAACCACGAATATTCCTGCTTCTACTCCACTGCCTTGTCCTTGTATACCACAACTCCTGTCTTTCCTCTGGATTCTACACTACCCACTGTTTTGGGATGAATAATATTTAGTGCTAACCTATCTGGCTTCAAACAGCATATACATTCGATACTTCATTCATCAACATTCTTCATGGGCACTCTCTCTTCAGTGATTGTCCTTGTAAGAGGCATCTAATGTTGGTGTTGGTGCTTTCGCTACATCAGTAAACACCTAATACAGCTTCTGAACCATGAAGAATCTGAACCTCTGGGATTTTTCCACCTTCTTTCCTGTTCTTTTCAACACACTTGAAAGATCATGCATTCATGTGTAACATTCAGCCATAACACTTGATGGACTGCAGCTAATGAAAATTGTGTCTTCATTTATTAAATGCAGTACACATTGTACAAAACATTTAAACTTATTACTGGGGAGAAAAAAATGGAAGGAAAGAACTATAGCTATGAAAAGGGGCTCCTAGGTCATATGGAGTTCATCCTGGTACACAATTACAATTTTGTAATTTTCAGTTGGAAAATTGGAATACACCAATTTTTTAAAGGTTCTTTAGAGCTAATAATGTAATAGACATTTTTAGTGGTGCATCTGGATATAATTTTTTCCCCAGTGCCAGGCCTAAGTGCCTTGAGGCTGCTGGCACCAGCACACTTTGGAATTAATTGTATTCTGGCTGAGCTCATGAGTGGTAGGATTTAGAACTCTGTGGGTTGTATGTCGCTTGCCAAATGTTCATGTCAATCTTTTGACTGATCTAACTTTTACTATACAAAATGTGTAGGCCTCCTTGATAACAACCAGAGTAGTAATGTGTTTTTGTGTTGTGCTTTGTTTCTCCATGAGCTGGAGAAACTTGATGGACAAGTTAGAACCAACTTTTTTTTTTTATTACTCATCCGTTTAATTAGTAGTCTGCCCGAGTGAGTTCCCTCTTCTTTTGATAGTAGCTTTTCTTCTGTCAGGCATAGGAGTGTCAGGAGATGGCTATAGTCAGGCACTGACATTTGCAAATGAAATAAACATTCCAAGGATTCACTGGTGGGTAACATTGTAAAGATGGACATATTATGCTGGAGTGAGTTTCTATAATTTAAAAAAGCTGTTGAGGATCAAAAATATCATCAGCACCTGTTTTGCTTTTTTAAATACTCAGATAAAACTGGTAATATATAAAATGGGTCATTGTCAGAATAACTCTAAATACTATAAAAGAGGAGAATCAAGTATATAGAAATAATTTTCCACGCAGTGCGAGAAGGACTCCCTACTGGGTGCCAACAGTGGTTGTTGAAAAGAAATATGGCCCTATATGTAGTGTATACAGTGCAAGAGGAACATAGGCACCTCTGGGCCAGAGGGCAGCAGACCAAAGAAGTAGCTGCTGCTGCTGTCACCAGAGAAAATGCCACAACGCTAAACAGGGGTTCTCAAACTTGGTCCCCCAGATGTTGTTGTACTACAGCTTCCATCATCCCCAGCCACAATGGCCTGGCCCTTGTGAACCTCAGGCAAATCAGCTGAAAAATAATTATTGGGTTACTGGAACTAAGCCAACTAATAGGGATGTACATGGAACCACAGAGGCGCAGTCCAGCACCGGCGGGGGTCTCCCTTTAAGGGCAGGGGAGTTTGCACTTATCCCTCCTGCTGCTTTCCCCCTGCCGGTGCTCTGTTTCTCTAAAAAATTTCAGGGGCGACAGCATTCCTCCCTGCCACCCCTGCCCCCATTCTTGTTTGGAAATACCAGAAGTAATGAGCGTGCATGTGCCCGCCGTGCACGTCACATGCTGTGTGCACACGCTGCATGTGTGACGTGCGCACGCAGTGTGTGACGTGCGCGGTGGGCACATGCGCACTCATTACTTCTGGTATTTCCGGACAAGAATGGGGGCAGGGGCGGCAGGTAGGAATGCTGCCACCCCCAAAACTTTTGACAGAAACAGAGTACTGGCGGGGGGAAAGCTGCAGGAGGGATAAGTGCAACCCACCCACCACCCTTAAAGGGAGACACCCCCCTGCCACCGGGCCGCAGGACCAGCCCAATTCTGAACCAGTTTGGAGGCCTCTATAGTGGCATCCGGAAAGGTCTGTGCAAATCCCTACCACCTAATGACGCAGTGGGGAAATGACTTGATTAGCAAGCCAGAGGCTGCCGGTTCCAATACCTGCTGGTATGTTTCCCAGACTATGGGAAACTCCTATATTGGGCAGCAGCTATTTAGGAAAGATGCTGAAAGGCATCATCTCATACTGCGCAGGAGATGGCAATGGTAAACCCCTCCTGTATTCTACCAAAGAAAACCACAGCACTCTGTGGTCACCAGGAGTTGACACTGACTCAATGGCACAACTTTACCTAACTGGAACTACTTAGAATATGGCCATAGATATGGCTACAACTCTCTGACAATACTGCACCTCCAATTACAAGACACGTTAAAGAAGAAACCTCTTTAACTTGTTAGGAGGCTGCGGT
This sequence comes from Hemicordylus capensis, assembly GCF_027244095.1. Classification (NCBI taxonomy): domain Eukaryota; kingdom Metazoa; phylum Chordata; class Lepidosauria; order Squamata; family Cordylidae; genus Hemicordylus; species Hemicordylus capensis. Next base: position 180,560,305 of record NC_069657.1, on the reverse strand, counting down.
TCTCGCAGGAAAGCTTTTTTCACTCTTCAAAAGCAACAAGGCCTTTCACTTTCCTCCTACAGAGACACCAGTTCTTTGATGTTCCGAGTGGCTGCTCATTGACAAGATCCTGTTTAGCAAAATAGAGTTATGCTTTAGTTAGACATACTGTTCTATGTAAAATGTTTTAACAGGGAGTGATAAAGAATGCATGGAAATACCCTGTTCCAACTGAGTAAGGTTGCCAACCAACTAGCAAAGATTTGCCCTAGGAGGCTTTTTGTTTGTGGTTCAGTTGTGGAAAAATGAACTTGAAGTATAAGGCTAGTGATGTTTTCCATCAGTTGTTTGTTTTTTAAGCTGATAGTTTAGGTGAACATGGAGCTTTTGTGCTGTTTCTGCACCTGGCTTTCCCTTAGACCTCTAGGCTCTGCCTCTGGGCCCATCACAAATAGCTGCACTCCAACTCTTACTAGAGAGCTCCATCCAGGTGCTGGAATGTTTGATTTCAAGCTATTAACTCTACAAACACTTCTTAAGGGCGCTTTCCAGACTAGCTGCTCATTAGCAGCAAAATGCCTCCATTCAGGCAATTCAGGCCGTAAACAGCAGGGGGAACGGTCTCGCAGCAACTAACAAACCCCCAAAAAGCAACTTTTTCACACTGGATATGCGGCGTCCTTGCTCTATATTGCAGCGATTAAATTCGCAACAAGTCATTGGAAATGTGAACGACACCCTGCTGTCTACGTAGGGACTGTGGTGTCACGACACAGGAAGTGTGGAAGCACACTTCCAAGATTCGTCCTGACCCCTTTGTAGGGTCTATTCTGGAAAGTGCCAAGGTGAAGATGAACAACAGTGTTTAATCATTATGGAAGATGAGGGCTTTGGAGAAGAAGAGCTCTTATCCCATCCAATCCCCTTTCCTCCCTAAATTGACTCTGACAAGTGAGCCGGCTTACCTGGTTACCAGGGTGTTTTTCACACAGCAGGCTTTACTGCAAGTTTACTGTGAGGCTTTACTGTGAGTTTGAAGTTCCCCCTCAGAAAAACCCCAAAAAACCCCACCAATGCAGTGTTCTGCAGAACAATGAAGTGTTCTGCGATAGCTCACAGGGACTTTGGGGTAAATATGGCTGATATGTGAATGCACGTCCTCTTATTATGGAAGGGATGTGAGCGAAAAGCCGTGTGTGAAAAACGCCCTGAAAAGTCCCAATGGCAGGATGCGGAGAAACCCTCGGAGAAAACTCTTTGATACTTCTGCTTGGACAAACCTTGAAATTCCTCTTTAAATTTCAGTTTCTTCCTGGAGTAACCTGAAGTTCTCCTTCAAATTTCCTGTTGGAGGAATTTGCTATAAGTTCCAACTCTGCTTGAGGCTAGTATGTATGCACCGTATAGGACGGTTTGCTGGGGCAGTGGGTGCCTTTGGGGCCCTTGCTAATGCTAGAGACCTGCACGGCCACTCCCAGTTCCTTGCACCCACCCAGGCTCCATCTGACATCATTTCTAATATACATAAGTTATTAAGGACATGCCAGTGTACTTGCAACAGTGTGCCTTAAAGCTGCCAGTCCACTTAAATGTAAGAATGGTGTCCCATTGATTTATGCCCTCCTCTCATGATTTTGAATCTTATTTCAAAGTTCTCTCTCTCTTGCTCGCTCTCCTTCTATCCATTTAAAATATTTATACCCCGTCCTTCCAGTACACTACTGCTCAGGACAGCTCACAGTTTTAAAATATAGCATTATGCTTCTTATGCTTGTCAGTATTTGAGGGTAGCTAATGCCAGTCCTACTGCTAACCCAGCTGGTTAAATGTTCGGCTGGTAAGAGACAAGGCCCACTTCCTGTAATCCAATCTTGTATTAAATATGAGCATAAATTAGAATTGATTTAACTGATGAGTATCTGCAGCTGGTGCTCAGTAACACACCATCTATACATATTTTCATTGTACAGAACTGAGTTGCTCTGGTCAGATTTTTTGCACCGCGACTGAATATAGTCTTTGCTGTTACTACTTCAGAGTAAATTGCTCCTGTGCTAGTTAGAGCCAAACATTCTGACCAGTTTTAGTTTGCCTTAAAAACACCACCTTAAGAAAGCTAGTTTAATGTTTTAATGCAAATGGAGCATTAGAAAACAGTAAGAAATCTCATCAACAATCAAAAGCGGGACTGACAGAAATTGAACCACAGCAGTAACCTGCTATTGTTAAATTCACGTCGATCTTTATAAACCTGTATGTATTTGTTATTTTAAAATTGTGTTTGTATTTTAGTGTTTTTTAACAATGGAAAAATAAAACAAGGGGCATGAGTCAGCTTAGACAATACTAAAGAAAAACTGCTGTTGCCTACAATTCTTCCAAGCATATACATTGGGACTACTGTTCTTGAGTTTCCCATTCACATCTGAAACTAGATCATTAGATCTCTTACAGCATCAAGCTGACTTGCAAATCATTCCACAGAGCCCCTTTGAAAACAGCAAGGTTCCTCCAGAATAAGCAGCTTGGAGACAGCAATGTTTATATATATTTTTTGCTTTGCTTCCTTGGAGTGCTTCAGTATTTCATTACTACAGAGTTTCAGAATGGAGCTGAAAAGCCTTTGCTCTGCATAAACTTGATTTCCCTCAAGATGCTCCAGCCCTGCGGTGGAATAGCTACTGTGTGGGACAGCCCCGATGTTACTTAATAGTTACTTAAGGTAACTATTGTTGTATGAATGTTTTCAAGTACATCAGCTTTCAAGTATGTCAGCAATCTCCAAGAAAATCTAATGATTCCTGCATATTTAAACATCAAGAAATACTTTGTGAGCATCTCTTTCTCCCCCCTCCACCCCTTGGCAGTTATGATATCTGTCAAAGATTCTGCAGGGGGGGGGTATTCGCAAAGTATGTGTGTTAGTGATTAATCACATAGCTGAGCTAATCTGAAGCCAAATGGAGGAAAATGCATTGACTTCAATAAAGCTCCAGAACAATATCTCTACTAATCAGGAATGGTATGAATCTTGATTGTTTTTTAATGTGTTGTATAGTGCATATGACACAGAGAGTCATAATGAAAGGTGGTATACAAATAAAATAAAATAAAATAAAATATAATATAATATAATATAATATAATATAGCGATAATCAGCTATTAGCTTCGGCTGATACACCAGCTGCATCCATTTCTTGAGATAAACAACCTCAGAATAGTGGTACATATGAGGGTAAATTCCAGACTGGATTACTGTTTTGGGCCCAAACTGGGGGCCCTGCCAGCTCTGGCAGGGGTGGGGGAGAGCCATCGCCACCGCTGCCCACCACCGCAGCTGCTTTTGAAGCCACCAGAGGTGGCACTTTTAAAGGTAAAAATTCACTCTCATCCTGCCCCAACTCATTTTAGTGAAGCCCCCTGCTCCCCCCTCTTTTCCTTTCCAGATTCCCCTTTACCAATAATTTATGAGCCAGCTTGAGCCGGGCTTGGTTTGAACCAAACCAGGCCAGTTCGAGAGTGCATGAAACAAAACTAGACCTGGTTCAGCTGAACAGGGTTTTCCAGTTTTGTGCATACTTCTAGCTAACTTGGGTCGTAGCTCAGTGGTACAGCATCTTCTTTGCATGTAGATCTCCGGGTAGGGCGGGAGAAAGACACTTGCTTGAAACTTTGGAGAGCCACTCCCAGTTGGCGTCAACAATACTGAGCTGAGATGGACCAGTGGTCTTACTTGGTATAAGGTGGCTCACAATGTTTCTGTTTTAACTTGTCTCATAGATTTCAATGGTACTTAGTCATAACCAACTTTTACTGGATACAATTCATCTTCCCACACTGCCTCACTTGCTCCTGTTGCCAGTGCCGGAAACTAGCAAATGAACTCTGTATTATTTACGGGGTATTTGTTTTAATTCCTTGGAGTCCTTCCCTTGAAACCTTTAAACTATGCCATGCTCCATTTCTTTTCCACCAAGATGCTTGGCACCATGCCCGGTATAACAGTAAGCTCTACTAGCCAAGTCAATTTTGTTTTCCCTTTGCTATACCTGTGGAAACCCAACCAGCTTGCTTCTTGATTGAGAGAGGCTTGCTTTGACAAGGTTTGAGGCTTCCTATGTGAATGTGCTTCAGTGCAACATCTGTACCATAGCAGAGTCAACAGATCATCAGTGGGCTTAATCTATCACAAGTGAGCTCACTATGGAAAAGGATGAATAGGGACTATTTGGTCAGTAAATAAGTATCCGTTTGTTTTGAACAGCTGTATGAGTTTTTGGTTATGCTATCCTAAAATAGAATAGAACTGCTATAATAGCCAATTAATATATGTTGGTTACATATGTGGAGAATAATGTCATTGAAATAAACAGTTCCCTTTATGGAATTTGCATCAAATGTCCCCAATGGCTTATGGTCTTTCAGGAATTTGATTAAATAAATATCTGGATTTGCCCAGTAGGGCAAGGGTTTTAATCTTTACAGTTCCACATGGCCACAGCTCTTTCCGTTAATCTTGTTAAAGTATGCACTACACCTGTGGTGGGATGAGATTAAGATTCAAAGCATATTTATACCTGGGCGGCTTTTCCAGCCTAGCCACAAGGCTCTCATTGCGTTTGCCATTTTGTAGCAAACAAAACCACAATTATAACAGGCTGATCCTGGTCGAAATTCAAGCCCATTCTATAAAAGGGAGCAGGGTGGAGAGGGACGTCAAATGAAAAGCTCGCACCGACTAGCTGCCAGAAACAACAAGGCTCAGAAGAACGGGTTCTGTGTTCAACTGATATAGTCATTTGGAGATTAGTCTACTTTGGCTATTTAATCAGATTCCAAGCCCAAGTTATTAGGCTCTTTTTACAAGAGTAGCATATGATCCAATATGGGGATCGGAAGATAAATTTAACTCCCTATGTGGTACATGCACAGAGAGCTTGTATATTTCTTCGAAGTCCATAGCCTTTGTAGCTGCCACCCCTGTTTACAGGGAACAACCTTAGGTATGCTATGATCTGTTCTTATATTCAATAACTTCCTGGAATCTAGCCTCAACTGAATTTCATCCATTTCGTTCTGTACATTGGCCTCATATTCTAGCTCTTTTTTGTTTCTTTTTTCTGGTGTTCACTATTTGTCCCCATTACTTTACTTGGAAGGTATAGCCTAGATCCCAGTTGACATGTGAATGCCACTTTGTTTGTTTGTTTGTTTGTCTGTCTGTCTGTCTGTAGGTAGGCTATGTAGTCTGCTTGCTTCTTCGTAACACAACCTGACCAAAAGAATGGCTATCTTGCTCCACAGGAAGTTCTGCCTAAGCAAGGATTTAGAAGTGTCAGTGTGATATGTAGTTTGAATCACAGATATGTACTTGAAAATCTTTGGCTGTGGATATTTTTATTCTGTTTTTTTAGATTTTGAGAAGCAGCATGATTTTAAAAGAAATGTATGCTCATTCATGACTTTAGCTTCTTTTAAGAGGCTGGGTTGGGTTGGATAATAATTTCAAACTCATATACAAGTGTTTATATGACAAACTCATATACAAGCATTAAAATCTGACTACTAATATTTCATACACACATCCAAAGCCTGCTTGAATGGGAGCTGAAATGGTGATGGAGAGATCACAGAGATTTGTTCTCTCTACCGCCTTGCTTCATCAAAGGCCAGATCTCTTGGCTTTTGATGACTAAGACCCTTCTGTCATTCCATCAAGTAAATTAGTTTTTGGAATCTTATTCTTAAAGGTTATTGTTACATGCATCTTAGCCCAGGTTATGTTGTGGAGTGGCGGGGGGGGGGGGTGAGAGTGTGCGTGAGAGAGAGCAGGGGGTGCTGCTTACATCCAGCAGTGTTTCAGCTGTGAATCAAATCCTCATATAGGTTCTTCCCCTGTAGTGGGCCTGTATAACAACACTGGGTATCAATGTTTTCATGTCTTCATTCAAAATTACTCTTGAATTTAGCAGTTTTTGAAGTTACCAAGAGTCCTGTTTCTCTTGGAGGACTCGGGATATAAGAACATAAGAACAGCCCTGCTGGATCAGGCCCAAGGCCCATCCAGTCCAGCATCCTGCTTCACACAGTGGCCCACCAGATGCTGCTAGAAGCCACAAACAGGAGTTGAGGGCATGCCCTCTCTCCTGCTGTTACTCCCCTGCAACTGGGACTCAGAGGCATCCTGCCTTTGAGGCTGGAGGTGGCCCACAGCCCTCCAACTGGTAGCCATTGATAGACCTCTCCTCCATGAAGTTATCCAAACCCCTCTTAAAGCCATCCAGGTTGTTGGCTGTCACCACATCCTGTGGCTGAGAGTTCCACAAGTGGATCACGCGTTGTGTGAAAAAGTACTTCTGTTTGTTGGTCCAAGACCTCCTGGCAATCAATTTCATGGAGTGACCCGTGGTTCTAGTGTTGTATGAGAGGGAGAAGAATTTGTCTCTCCACTTTCTCCACACCATGCATGATTTTATAGACCTCTATCATGTCTCCCCACAGTTGTCTTTTTTCTAAACTAAAAAGCACCAGGTGTTGTAGTCTTGCTTCATAAGAAAGGTGCTCTAGGCCCCTGATAATCTTGGTTGCCCTCTTCTGTACCTTTTCCAGTTCTACAATTTCTATGTTTGGACCACTGGAAAGAAACAACCTACATACAAAAAGAGGCAGAAACTCCCCTCTCTTCCTTCTTACCTCTAGGCAAGCATCTGAGTATTACACACCAAAAGTCACTTCTGTTTATATAAGCTAACAAATGATAACCACGTGTCTTGTAAATCATATGGCCTTGGCTTTAGACCAGGCCTGCTCAGCTTCGGCCCTCCTGCAGCTGTTGGCCTACAACTCCAATACTCCCTGGCTATTAGCCACTTTGGCTAGGAATTATGGAAGTTGTAATCCAAAAACATCTGGGGGGGGGGGCTAAGTTGAGCAGACCTGCTTTAGACTGTTAAACTGGGGTGACTTCTAAGATGATGGCATCCATTAAGACAGAACAGCCACTGCTTCACACTATTCTCAGGTGCCAATGTGGAGGTTTACTGGGTGTGCCCACAGCCACAGATGTTCCCCAGTCACCTACCACTAGACCAGTGGCACTGAAGGAGAAGTGTCATCCACCAAGCAAGGCTCTACTCAGGAACTGGAAAGAAAGTTTCCGGGCTTGCTTGTTGGGCCCTGTGTGGTCCCTCCAGGCACCTTGGCAATGCAACACCAAAGAACCCCCAGCATTCCAACATCAGAGCTGGGCAGGGATTACTGTGCCAAGGGTATGTCAGCCTAGTAGCAATGCATTTGTGCAATTTGCCTAAGTTGCACCAGTTGCGAAGTTTGTGTTGCATAAGAGCAAGCCTATTGGAAATCATGGTCTTGCTCTTCCGTACACAAATGCAAAATTTGTGCAACTCACGCAACTTATGCAAATTGTGCAAGTAGTTTTACTAAGCTGATGTACTTTTCCACAGTATGTGAGCCAGTGTATCTCTGAATGCCTGTCATTGGAGGTGATTATAGCTGGGGTTTAATGCCTTTCTGCACTGCTTGTGGGCTTCCCAGTTGGCCACTGATGGAAGGAGGATGCTGGACTAGATAGGCCTTTGCTCTATATGCCTTCCGGCAGGGCTCTTCTTGTGTTCTCATCTCCCCAATCTGAAGAGCCTTTTGAGCAGCAGTAAGCCACCTGCATTCTGCTGTGATCAGATTGTCTCCCTTAGATTTGATAGTAAATTGCACGACAGTATAAAAGTCTCCAAGGAAAGGCGGATGGAATGTGAGCAAGGGTGTAAAAAATCATATGTTCCAGAGAAACAAAGCAGTCACTATGATAAATCAGTCTCTCTCCTGAGGCATTCGTCTTAAGCAATTCTCTTTCAATCACACACACACAAGCAAAAACACACCCACTCAAATACCATGTACTTCCTCTCATAGTTTAGTACTCCAAATATTTCTGTGTAGTTCCTGTGGAGTTTCTCAACATTTCAATTGCTAAGCACACAGGCTTGGATCCAGAGGCGCCATTTCCACTCATGGAAGACTTTTTTCTTAGCCTAGAGGAAGAGCATTGCTTGAGAAAAAGTGGCTCCAAATCCAGAGGAGTGCTTCCAGTTGGGCATGCTCTTACACATGTGCTTTTCAAGACCTACTTATGGCCCACTAGAGTTGATAGGCTACAGCCGGTATCTTTCTTCTTCACCATGGTTGCCATACTGTGATACGATCCGCAGAACACTGTTTCAGTGCATTGCATCAAACCTTTCACTAGTGTTTGCCTGAGAGTCCATGCAAAGGAACACAGGCAGCTGGAAAACTGCCGTGTGTGTGTGTGTGTGTTTGTGTGTGTGTGTAAGTACCACCCATGGGGCTGCACTATCCTAATTTCGAAGCATTATGGTCACATTCCTCAAAACCTTTAAATATTTCACTAACCTGTTTCCCACAGCACAGTTCTCTCAAGACACATCAGTGTGCCCTAATACCTTGATCAGAGAGTTCAATTTTTTTGTGTTTCCAGTCTGTAGATGGAAGGACAAACAAGGCACACTTGTACAGCTTTTGTATTCCTGAAGACTAAACGAGTGAGAAAATCAATTCCCATCAACTAGCAATACTCCGTATCTTCTAACTTAAAACTCCTGATACTGTACAGCTGGTCATAACCATTTCGCAAAAATATATACTTCTGGTGTAGCATTTAAAATCTGTGTATAGCTCATTTGAATAGCGGAACAGGCAGTGGTCAATTCACTGAAGGAGTAAAGCCAACACTGAAGCTACATATTCTATAATGTTTCATATCCAAAGCAGACAAAAATGTCTTAGCTACAGGTAATTATGAATGTTAGCATATTGGCATTTCCTCCAGTTATAAGAACAAATTCTGTTTCCACCTATTATAAGAACAACTGAATAGAGGAGTTTTCCATAAGATTAACAGCTCATCCCTAGGCAGATATTCATCCCTAGGCATCCCTAGTGCTTCTGCCTGTAGGTTCAATGTCTTGTTTTTATAGGGTTGTATTTCTTTTTAAATAGAGTGCTGCTTAAAATCAAGTTCACTGGAGGGGGGGGGGCGGGAATCCATAGTGACACTTCTTAGTACTAACAGATCTGTCTGGTGCTAAAACAGACCCCTGAAAATATAATTCATCAGGGCTGTATTGGAGTAACTTCATATTGCCGCAACCCATCTGGAAGGTTCATATTGTTGGATTATGTTTCCCTTTTGTCTTCAACAAACATTTCTGCAGAAACCATTGAATCAGAATTTGCTTTGTTTAACAAAAAGATTTTCAGGCACATTTACCACCAGGTCCATTCACTAGAAAGGTACTTCCTCCCTCCCTCCCACCTGTGAAAAAATGTATGCAGAAGAATGCCCACAGCAGCAAGGAGACAAGCTGAAGCAAAGCTTTCCAGCGGCTTGTGCTCGTATCTGGCAGAGAAACTTTTGGCACCTGGAGGCTTAACTTTAGCAATGGTTAGGAAAAGTAGGATAATTCCCAGACATTGCTGTTGTCTGAGGGAGTACAAGCCAGGAAAGAGGAACACATTTTCAGAGAGGGGGTGGTTTCCTGCAGAGGAAAGGGGAGGTCAACAAAAATTGCCCATTCCGCTTGCATGAGTGCGAGAGTTTCACTCATACACATGCTAGTCTGGATGATATCATCTATGTTCTGCTAGGACAAACTGAGCAGTTGCCAGGAGTCTGTGTGAACAGACTCCTAACAAATAATAGCCATAGAAACTACACAAGAAAATAATTACAAAAATGTAAGGGCTGCAATCAGTGGTAAGCACAGCGACATAGGAAGCTGCCATATACTGAGTCAGACCATTGGTCTATCTAGCTCAGTATTGTCCTCACAGACTGGCAGTGGCTTCGCCAAAGTTGCAGGCAGGAATCTCTCTCAGCCCTCTCTTGGAGAAGCCAGGGAGGGAACTTGAAACCTTCTGCTCTTCCCAGAGCGGCTCCATCCCCTGAGGGGAATGTCTTACAGTGCTCACACTTCTAGTCTCCCATTCTTATGCAACCAGGGTGGACCCTGCTTAGCTAAGGGGACAAGTCATGCTTGCTACCACAAGACCAGCTCTCCTCTCCATATCGCACAATGTCACTCATGTGGTTTCACTAACAAATGTGAAACAACCGCCTCATTTCATCATGGGAGTCAGTCACAGCTGCTCTAACTCAGTACTGAGGAACATAGGAAACTGCCTTCTACTGAATCAGACCATTGGTCAACTCAGTATTGTCCAAACTGACTGGCAGTGGCTTGTCCAAGGTTTCAAGCTGGAGTCTCTCCCAGCCCTACCTGAAGATGCCAGGGATTGAGGCAGATGTTCTATGACTGAGCTACAGCCACAGAGCCTCTCCCGCTGTCGGTAGGAATGTCCATGTGCTGGTGAGTCCCATGCAACCAATGAAATCGCATCTTCGTTGGGTGTGTGGCTGGCTGTACAACAAATAAGCCCCTGATTGCAGCCAGATATAGATCCACATAAGGTGATGCATGCAAAAGACTGCCCATGTGTGCTGATCTCACTTCTTTGGAGCCATGGTATACGGCCAGTAGTGGAACAGAAGAACTAATATTTTGTTGATAGAGAATAGCTGCTTCTGGACACATCTGTAAAAATATGCTGAGGAGGTGCTTCAGCCTAGCTTGCAGAGTGCCCAGGTTGCAAAAGTTGCATAGGAGCCTTGCTTGGAAAAATATTGTGGTCATAGAATAGGTGGGCAACCAGCCGAGAGAGAGACCGTGTGAAATGAATCTGACAGAACGGAGTGTACCAGAACAAGACAGGATAATGGCTCTACATTTTAGTTGATGTTGCATCAGCTAGAAGTAATATAATGTGCCTTTGTTTTTATGTATAGCTGATAATGCAAGGATATGAACAATTTCAAAAGCAAAACATTTCCCTATGTACATAATTAAACCTGCCTGTTTGTTAAGATCATCATCAGATGCCTATTTCCAGTGGTGGCATCTTGATTCTAAGGAATGCTCTCCCCATCAATACGGCTTGATCACTACTTCGATGAGCTTTAGGTATCAGGCTAAGACTTGCTTTTTTAAAAAAAATTGATCCGTCCTCTTATAGTATAATATGTTGCTGACAGCCATGGCTACGTTTTGTGCTTTATCTGTGAGCTTTATGGTTGCTTTTGCTGTGCCTGATTGTGGATTTTTGAGAACAAGAACAAGGGGCAGAAGAGGACTCCTGGGCATTTTCGAGAGTACACACTGTAACGTACTCACACCACATCTCCTAAGTGTCCCTCTAGATTGCCTGTGTTTCCACATCAGTGTCGCTACGTTGTCAGCAGGGCGAATTCACATTTCCCATGCCTTGATTCAAATTTTAATGATGTGTTTTGCCCTACAATGTTGTAAATGCGCTGCAGGAAAGTAGCTGTATATTTCCATTGTAGGAAGCCTTGCCCCACATTTTATTCGTTGTAGCGTTTTACAGTGTGGAGGGTGGACCGTTCTTTGCCCCGACCCATGCTTGCTTCCTCCGTTCCCTCACCTCCAGGAGAGAAAGAGGCAGAGGGAAAGCTTGGCTTTCCTCTCCTTTCCTCCCACAGATCCCAAATAGCACACCTCCTTCCTCCTCCGCTTGCTTCCAATAAAACTAGAGCTTCTCAACACAGAAGGGGAGGGAGGATATCAGAGAGGTTTTATTATTATTATTATTATTTCTTGTTTACACAGTCAGACAGGTGTTATTGGCTGGTTTGTTTTATCCAGGCATCGAGTCCTTCCCAAGCACCTGGGATGGCTGAATTTCATCTTCAATACTGTTGGTTATTATAGATATTGTCGCAAAATATAGGCTGTTCCCAGTAAAGTTGCTTTTTGTAATTGGTTGATGGTGATTTCTGTGGCCCCTATGGTGTTGAGGTGCTCTTCAAGGTCTTTTGGAATTGCACCCAGGGCGCCAATGACCACTGGGATTATTTGGGTCTTTTTTGCCACAGCCTTTCAATTTGAATTTGTAGATCTTTGTAATTGGTGATTTTTTCTATTTCTTTTTCTTCTATTCTGCTATCCCCTGGTATTGCTATGTTGATTATTTTAACTTGTTTTTCGTTCTTCTCTACTACAGTTATATCTGGTGTATTGTGTGGCAGATGTTTGTCTATTTGTAGTCGGAAGTCCCATAATATTTTTGCATCTTCATTTTTTACAATTTTTTCAATTTTATGGTCCCACCAATCTTTGGCTACAGGTAGCTTATAATTTTTTTGCAGATGTTCCAGTGTCTCATCCCTGCTACCTTGTCATGCCTTTGTTTGTGGTCAGTCTGTGCGATCTTTTTACAAAAGCTGATTCGGTGGTCCACTGTTTCATCTTCATCAAGGTGGAACTTGCTGTTTGTTGCTGATTTTTCTACTTTTACTCTTATTGCATTTGTTCTTAGTGCCTGTTCTTGTGCAGCCAGTTTTAAATCCTCTGTTTCATTCTTCAAGTTGCCATTATTAAGCCATTCCCATGTCTTGGTGATGTCTGATTTTCCAGTTTATATTGTGCAAATATTGACCATGCAGTGGCTTATTTTTCCATTTTTCTGCTCGGTTCTTGACTTATTCTTTCTTTTAGGACTGCTTTGTTTCATTGATGTTGAATAGTTTCTTGTTATTGACCATTTTAAGTGCATCTTCTTCACTGTCCTTGATATATTCTTCAAGGCCTCTTTTCTCCTCCTCTACTGTTAGATGGACTTGCAGCATTCCTCTTCCACCTGAGCTGCGAGGGAGGTATAGCCTATCTACATCACTGTGGGGGTACAGAGCGTGATTGATGGTCATGATTTTCCTGGTCTTACGATCTAGCATCTCTGGCTCTGCCTGGGTCCAGTCTATTATTCGTGCAGTGTATCTGATAACAGGTATAGCCCAGGTGTTTTTGGCTTGCATGGCGTTCCCGCCATTGAGTTTGGACTTTAGGATTTTTCTAACTCTCCTGATGTATTCACTTCCATTTTTTCTTTTAACTCCAGTGTGTGTGAAGTTATCAGCCTGGAGAATGCCCAAGTATTTGTAAAGTTCTTTCTCTTCCAGGCTCTTGATGATGCTTCCATTGGGCAGTTCTATTCCTTCTGTTTTTGTTATTTTTCCTCTGTTCATTATTAATGCAGCACACCTGTCTAGTCCAAACTCCATTGCTATATCGCTACTGAATATACGGACACTGTTTAGCAGTGATTCGATTTCTGACTGGGACTTTTCATACAACTTCAGATCGTCCATGTACAGCAGATGGTTGATTTTACTTGATGTTTTAGATGTTTGGTATCCGAGGCCTGTTTTGTTGTTTTGTCGTTTGTTACTGGGATGAGTTTTTTATGAGATGGGTTTTCCCAGTTGTTAGCCATTGTTCAATATCACCTCCTTGCAAAATGTGATTGAACTGTTTTGATAGTTGTTGATGAAGGCTTGTTAGGTGTTTAAGCCAAAAGCCATGCAGTTCATCGTCGCCTGGTGCAGTCCAATTTTTAATTTTCTTTGCTCTTTCACTTTTAATTCTGGTGTTATTATTAGATCTTGCATTTGTTGGTTACATTTTTCGACCTCTTTCACCCAGCTTGCTTTTTTATTATAATCTATTGGATTGTCCCATAATTTCCACCAGAATTGCACTGTTTCTTCTTTATTTGGTGTTTCTATGTTTCTTGCAGTTTCTCCTTCTATGTTTGGTAGAAACGTCTCTGATTCGACTGGAATTGGAGATTCTGCCTGTGTTGTGTAATTCTGGCTTCGTATCTGCTAATCTTCTTTGACACTGCTGTTATTTGCTGCTTTATTATTTCCAGGACTTCTTTAATTTTCCTTGAATCTAGGTGGTATTTTTGGATCAGATACTGTTTGGTGTTTTCATTCTTCAGCTTCTTGTCTTTCATATCTTTCTGGTTTCATTCTTACTTTCATTCTTTTTTCTGGTTAAGCAACGTTTCTTCCAGTAACCTTGCAGTCTCCAGCCCTGGTTGCTCAACTGAAGATCCTGAGTCCTGTAGCCCACTTGACACCAAATGTCCAGGGACTCCAGCACCTGGTGTGGTCCTTGTTGACCCGGGTGATATCCAGTATAGATTTATTAAAGTTACGTCTCACCATATTTTGATGGGAGAGGCACTCTTCATCTGGCTCCTCTGGTTAGACCTGTTCTTGTGCACTTTTTACTGAAGAGGAAGCCCAATAAACTAAATCATTTACTTCTGTGCAATCCCACTTGCTTAAGAGCCTCCCCATCTCTTACAACTTTTTAAAAGGCAGTCAAGACACATATGTTCACCCAGGCTTTTAATTAGATACTGGGGCTATTCCCACGATCAGGCAAAATCGGGCTAGGGGAGCCTAGCCCGATTTTGCCTGATCATGGGAGCCACCGGGCTCACACGTGAGCCTGGTGGCTCCGAGGCGGTTAACCCACCTAAGTACCCCTCCCCTAAAAACCAGGTGTGTTTTTTTTATTGTGAGTAAAGACCCCCTCACGATAAAGACTCACGAGTAGAGCCCCAGAGGGGAAGCATAAAGCCGCCTCCCGGCTCCGGAGGTCTTGCCAGCATGCCCTGCACACGCACACAGAGCATGCTGGAGCTTCCGGGGGCCAATCGGCCCCTGCTCCCACCAGTCCCTGCCGGCTCCATCAAGGAGCCAGCAATCGTGTGGGCAGCCAATCTGGCCACCCAGGGCTCCCGTCCTGCTCGTGGGCAGGGAGAACGGGCTTAGCCTTAGGGCAGGGCACCTGGTGTGATCGCCCCGGGCCCCACGTTTGGAGTGGCTCCACGGTGGTAGTGCCGCCACAGCATGAGCAGTGAGCAGCCTGCCTCACTGCTCACTTGGCTCCAGCCTCCTGCCGGCCACACCATCTGGGGGGGGGGCAGTGAACAGCAACCAAGGTAGTCAGCGGTAAGCAGCCTGCTTCACTCGCCCGCCTTGGCCCCAGTGGATTGGCCTCCACCATTTGTGTGAGGGGACTGGCGGTGGTCAGAGAGAGGCGAAGGGCCTGCTCCACACAGTGAGGTTCCCCACATGTCCACCTCGGCTGGGGGACGGGTTAGTCAGAAACCAGGTAGACTGACCAAGATCATGAAGAGAATTAAAAAACAAAAACCAGGGTCAAGCCAGGTAGACAAACCAGAAGTCAGAGAGTCAAGTGATAAGCCAGGTCAGAGGAGCCAAGTAGTCATGCCAGAGAAAAACCAGACACAGACCGCCTTCGCATATAAAACCAAACCATAGGTAAATGAGCCAGAGCTTTTGTTACAAAAGGGACCCAAGGTTTTTGAGCCAAAACTGTAATCTGAACAGTTTGTAGTGAGTTTCTCTGCTCCAGCCTGAGGTTTGAAGGGGGCAACATGCCATCCATATTCTGCCACCACCATAGCCTGGGGTTTGTGCTGGTGCCCAAACCATAGAGAGGGCAGCTCAGACCAGAAATGCACCAGCTCAATGCCTGTCACGCTTCTTGCTGGCAACTTTCCCAAACACTTGCCCTGACCCCTGTGTCTCTGAATTCCTCCAGCCATTGCCTAGCTACAGGGATGCCACATCACTGTGACTTCAAAGCATGTCAGGGCAGAAAGTCACTTTTGTGGGTGCCAGCTTTCCACCGTGTCTCATATTCCATCCTTTGGAATGGAGGAAAAGGGATGGGATGATGTCAGGCACTTTTTGGAGAGGTCTCCACAAATCAAGTGATGAAAAAGTATTTGCAAAAGTGCATGGAGTCCCGGTAGCACCATAAACTGGGCAACCTGGTTGTTTCCCAACAAAGATCACACATGCCATGGTACAGGGGTGTAGCCACCATTGTGCGAACAGGTTCAAAGAACCAAGGCTGCCAATGGTAGGGGCCGCTGAAGCCCCGGGGGGGGGGGCGCTGGCCCGGGCTTTGGAAGAGCCCTGAACGAAACTCCCCCCACACCCATACCCTGGCTACTGGGAGCCCCAAGCAAGTGCTTGCCAATCGTCATGCGCAAAGGGGGTGTGGCCTTGAGTTCCGAAGAGCCCAAGCGAGCGATTTTGTGTCATTTCAGGCAGCGCTTGCTGCCTGAAAGCATCTATTCTCCCTTTCTCTCCCTCTCTGCTGTCTGAAAAGCTGCTTGAAAAGGATTGGCAAGCGCTCGCTCAGGGCTCCCAGTAGCCGGGGGTGAGCAGGCGGCACTGGACCCAGGCCACCACTCGGCTGACTCCACGCCTGCCAGGGTAGTAATACCTGGAGTCTGGGTTGAAAGGCAGCATTTTTGAGTGGTTCTGCTCTATCTTTTGTACAAATTAGACGAGGAAGGGCAGCCCAGCCCCTTCCCCTTGGGTGCAAGCATGCAGTCTCTGGCCTTACTCATGAGAAGAATCATCTTGGGGTATGCCAGACTGCATCACTAATAATGTGTGACAATGCCCCTTCTCCCTAGGACCACTCTCTCATGAGAGTGCCAGGCCACAGAGACATGCACGCAGGCCAGAGGCCTGTTACCACCCACCCCTGCCCTGTTACTAGATCCATGCAATCCCCGGGGAAGGGTACCACCCCAACATCTTTCCAGGTTGTGGCAACTGGCGGACAGGAGTGAAAGTGCTCACTCCTGCAGTCTGCTCGCCCCTTGGAACATATGCATGTTGATTTTTGCCCAGTATGGACACTCTGCTTGCCAGGAACAGCTGAAAATAGGGATTCCCCTCACCTTCATCAGCAGGGCTCCCTATAGTTGGATTGCCTACCTCATGAGGGCACAGTCTAACAAAGACCCAAAGCTCATAGAGCCTCTAGGCCCCAGGGGACTGGGCCTCTCATGAGAAGGCTAATCCCTGGCTGGCAAGACAGTATGGGGGCAGGAGTGTGTTCAGGCTTCCTGGACTGCTAGGCCGGATCTACAAGCCCAGGAGCATCCTTTTTCACAGTGGACCAGGCCCCAGGATCCTTTGCCTGCCCTCATATTGGCAGTCATCGTGATCCCTTCCCAGAGTAACAGAAAAATAGTGCCCCCTCCATCCCCCAGTAATTCTTTGAGACTGTTTGGCTGTGGGGCTCTTGTGAGGGCGGCGGTGCAAGTGTTGTGAAGAAAAGAGTTTAAGTGCCCTTTCCCTGCCAAGGGTGGGCTGTCCATGCCCAGAAGGCATGATTGCATTGGGCACCCCCTGCCCTGAAGATTGTGGTCAGTGGCTGCCACTCTGCTGACATACTGATGCCTTATCCACAGTCTGGCTACACAAGCACTAGGGATGTGCACAAACCTGTTCAGAGACCCTCTTACAGGCTTCCAGGTTTGAATGACCGGAGGTTTGGCTGGTTTGAAGGTGGGGGTATAACTTTAAGGGTGGGGGAATGTGTTCTTACCCCTCCTGCTGCATTTCCCCCACCAGTGCTGGTGTGGTGACAGCATACCTCCCTGCCACCCCCATTCCCTTGTTGGACTATGGAGCTTGCTGGGATGTGCCCTCAGTGGACCAGGAGGAGGGAGGTGCTCCTCTGCCCTGAAACCGGTGGTTGCCTGACCTGGGTTGGAAGATCATCCACAGAACGATTCCCTGTTTCAAGAATTAAGCTCAGGTTTGTCAACCCACGGTTTCACACTATGTCCAAAGGGGCCCTATATGTACTAGGACCAAGGGGACCTTGCTACTGAAGCAAGGATTACCTCAGACAAGAAGAGTCCCATAATCTTCCTGCTGCAACAGGAGCCAATGTGGATCCCACAGAGTGGCTCCAGGGCCCCGAGCTTCAAAAGCCTGCTGCAGTACAGCAGGCTGCCAGAAGGGGCAACAGAGCTTCCAGGTAGAACTTGACTCTAAGGCAGACTTCACAGGTCATGGCAGCAAGTATGGAGGAGAGCTGGCCTTGTGGTAGCAAGCATGACTTGTCCCCTTTGCTAAGCAGGGTCTGCCCTGGTTTGCATTTGAATGTTAATAAGAATAATATAAGACATTCCCCTTTATCTTCATGCTTGAATACAATAGGTTCCAGGATTCCCTCTCTGGCATCTCCAAGATAGGGCTGGGGGAGACTCTTGCCTGCAACCTTGGAGAAGCTGCTGCCAGTCTATGTAGACAATACTGAGCTAGATGGACCAATGGTCTGACTTTGTATATGGCAGCTTCCTATGTTCCTAAATAAGGTGGCACCAACCACCAGTTCTTGCCAAGATTACACTCCTGGTGAGAGCCGCAAGTGCCACAAATTTTGTGACTTGTGAATCCGGAAATGTTGGGTGGCTGAACAATACTTCCGTCCACCACCTGACATCCGTAAGCAAGATGTGAAGTTGAGTGGCAGGATGTAAGATGGTGGAGGAAAGTGCTGCTCAGCAACCCAGCATTTCCAGGTTCACATGTCATGAAATTTTTGGCACTTACAGCCTACACCAGAAGTGCATGCCTGGCAGGAACTGGAGGTTGGTGCTACCTTCCTTGCTGCTGTAACATGTGAAGCCATTCCAAACAGTGACTGACAGGATAAGGAAAACTACTCAAAGTAGTCCCATTGAGATTAAAAGAACTAAGTTTATTTCAATTAACACCCACCCACACCTAAACTCTATGTCATCTATTCTGGGTGGATGAAAATGGCTGACGTTAAGCAATTTGATTACTTCATAAGTTGTCAGTTGTATGTGTGGTGTGTACAATTAATTAGCAGTCCTGGCCTAGCATACTTCTTTTCCTTTTACTGCCTCATGTTAAGATGTGAAGAATTAAGGCTGCCATGCTGGCAACTAAGGAAAGACAACACATTTGCTCAGGAGCATAGCTAGGGGAAAGGGGGCCTGTGTTTGCCCCTCTCCCAAGAGACCCCTTGGAGTGAGGGAGATAATGAAGAAAATAAGGAGGGGTGAAGTTGGGGGGCCCTCAGGAGCTGGGGCCCCCGGATTCTTTGAACCTATCTACTCAATTATAGCTAACTACACCCCTGTATTTGCTTGCTTTTTGGCATTTTGGCATATTTGCTTGCTTTTTGGCATTTTTTGGCATTTTGTATTTGCTTGCTTTTTGGCTTTTTGGCATTTTGGCATAATGCAGAGTTGTGCATTAGCTCAGACAACTGAGAGGCTTTTTGAGGGGAGGGGTGTTGCATTGAATTTTTTACTGTAAGTTGCTTGAACTGTTTTGAAATCTATCTGGAGGTAGTTCTTGGAATGCATCCAGAATTTACTAGCAATTTCTTGCAAAATCACATAGTTGATTCATTAAAACACAAGCACACACAAACCCCAAAAGCTAATATATTCTGGATGGCTTCAAAAAAATCTCCTCCTATGGAGAAACACAGTTTTGCAGTACCTTCAGTACTTGCAGCTAGCACTTATTTTTATTTGGGCCAATGGCCATCTTTGGGCTGGGTTGAAATCCCTCACTTGAGGCTGTTAACCATGACAATAAATAGTGAGTGCAGCATAATTAGGAAAGGGCTGGCAGACTTAAGATTTTTAGTATGGGAGATTTCCAGCCTTCAATCTTATTTTCCACTTTCTTTGAACTACATTTTAAAATGCCTCTGGCTTATATACTGCATGGTGAGCTGCCTGTTTAAGCAACAAGCAATCTTCTGGCTTCTGTGCCCCTGCCGGCATGGCTTGCAAAGGCAAGGAGGCACCATGGCTGCTAAGGAGTGTGTCCTCATACCCCCACTGCTACTCTCATTGGGAATAATGGGGAATAGCAGCGGGTACAAGGACACAGTAGCCATGAAGCCTCCCCATCTTCACAAGCTGCACTGGCTGAGATTAAACGGTGTAGAAGCCGCGAGATACCTTGTTGCTGAGGCAGACAACTTGCTGTACAGGATGTTTGCCTCTGTATTATCCATATCAATGTGGCTGTATGAACAGTGGCTGAAATGATGAGAAAGGTTACTCAAAATAGTTCCATTGAAATTAGGTTAAGGTAGACATTGCCCAACTTGTCCTTTTAATTTCAATGGGACTACTGGAATAATTTTCCTCATCGAGTAGGCCACCGGGTTGTATCCCAAGTTGGTTTTGCGCAAGAAAAGTGCCTTCTGTTCAAGCAAGAGGTGGGGCATTTTTGCTGATCTCCCTTGTGCGCCACATCTCATTTTTGATTTTGATTTTAAGGTATACGGTAATGAGAAAAGAAGAAATTTCCTTCTGGGAAGTTCCTTGCATGCAAATGAAGGTTGGATTACGAACCATTATAGGTTGTTTATTGAGAAGGTTGGGATACAAACACATTAATAGCAAGTGTGTCAGCTCAAAAAAGATATACTATTTGTCATATTTATATCCCACTTTTCTTTCCTGATGGAATTCAAAGCAGCATGGGGTCCTAAGTGGTCACCCATCCAGGCACTGACCAGACCTAGACTTGCTTAGCTTCTGCAAGGTGGCTGTATCCTCTATCCTCTGACCATACCTACTGCTGATGGGAGTCAAACATATATATCAAGGGATATTTAAAAAACAACAGTATAATAATTTATTATGCTCACTCACAAACCTATTGCGCTCACCACAGTAAGTACAGTAGGCCTTCCCTCCAGTAGGCCTACCAGTGGGCGGGGGGGGCATTTACTTTATGGGAAATTTGAAAATGGAGGCAATTCCCCTCACCCCCAAAAGCTGGTCCATAGGGTTGCAAGGACCCTCCAGAACAGGATGCCATGTGGCATAGGGAGGCTGTTCAAAAGGCACACAGGATTTTATTATTATTATTTTCTTCATCACCCACCCACCCAACCACCCACCCACCCACAGACCTCCTGCGGTACCCCCACGGACCACCAGTGGTACATGGACCACAGGCTGCCACAACCACTGCTTTAGCCTAAACCATTTTTCTTGGATCTCAACCCTCTACTTTCTTATGCTATCCTCAATGAAAAGGGTAAAGGAATTGTTATCCTTTCTGGATTCTTTTAAAGGTTTGTAAAGTTTTGGCCTAACCACTACTTGTAGTTGCTGCCCCCCCCCCCTTATTAAGACTGATTGTTTCAGATTTAAGTGGAAGACCCAAATTATTGACAAATTGGCTCACTATGGTTTCGCTCAGGATGAGATTATCAAAATGGGATATGATCGAGCCAGGATTGAGATTAAACAATGTATCATGGATATGGAACTGCAGGAAGAAGTTGCTTCCTTGCCCAAGAATATCTTTCTGGGGGATCAAATATTTAACATTAAACCAGCTAGCAATCTGAGTCTAATTACCATTCCTAAATTTAGACGTGCTTTGATGCTCGCCCGTCTTAATGCACTTCCATCTGCTGTTATGGAGGAAAGATTTAAAGGTATTCCTTTCTCCGCTCAACTTTGCCCTTGTGGGTCTGGTCAAGTGGAGACAAGTGCGCATGCCATTTTATACTGTATTTTCTATAGGGACGCCTGCTTAAGACTAGTGTCCCCTTTGCTGCAACGTTTTCCTGGGCATTTAGATGACTTCTATTTGAATTATTTACTGTCCAGCCTTGACGACAACTTAATTAGCAAAATGACAAGGTATTGTTATATCATTTGCAACATCCGCTTAGGTTTTCAATAATGTTCTGACTTCTTCTTTCCGTGACTCCTGTTTTATGATTGTAATGGAGGGTGCTCTGCTCTCTTTGGCTTTCAGTAAGTTCACCACAACTGTCTTAATTTTAACCCGTCAGTATTGCACCGATTGTTTTATTATGCTGAGTTTTGTGTAAGTATGTTTTACTGAATATTGGTCTATGACCGCAATAAAGGATGACTGACTGACTGACTTGTAGTTGCTTCTCTGAATGCCTTATAAGAAAGAGCTTAGTTCTTAATTTCCCCTTTCAGAGCCAAATAGTACAAAATCTGCAGAAAAAGATTGTGGAAGAAAACAAAAAATAAAGCATTCAAATGTGAATGTTGGAAACATCATTTATTTATACAATGTACAAAATTTACAACATTAACAGTGAGGAGCACTATTTACATGGGAATACATTGACAGACATATGCAAGGCAGTAGAAGAAGAACCAGGAAATTTGCATAAATTTGGCTTCATATTATGATGCTCTTATTGTATACCATTTTGATAACAAAATGGAGGAAAATCTCTTTTCACAGACCAAGAAAATCTCAATTCACAATGAAATGCAAATTTGGAATACAAATTTAGTACATCATTATGCTAAGAGTGTAAGTTATCAAATAAAGGTTTAGAAATGTGTTATAATTCAACTTTTACAGAGATTACACTACTTTCCTGTGTAGCATTCATAACCACCGATTTCACAGATGAGGCAATTAATTTATTCTTGCTTTTACGTAAGCAGCATTAAACGAAACTGATGCCCATGGGCTGCCAAATATGTTACATATGGCTCATCATGCAGCAACAAACAGCCCAGCACCCTTTCCAGAGAAGTCACAATGCAACATGCAATTTACTTATCACATCTCTTTGTAAAGAATAGACACTTCAGTCCTTTTTTTTCTTAGGGCACAATAATAATCACTGTATGGAGAAAGCTTGAAACAGTTTGCACATGATGCCTTCTCCATGCAATTTCTGTAATGACCTGGATGGCTAAGAACACTGGCCTAGAAAATGTTCCCTGCAGCACCAGCCAGACACCCTACTCACAAGTGGGTGCTGCGGGTGTTGCAGTTCTCCACATGATAAGTTGCATCACACTAGACAGCAACACTGTAGACACCACAAATGCTTTTTCTAGTTACCTCCGTGAGTGAGTGAATGGGTGTGGTGTGCAGATGCTCTCAGCTGCCACCACATAATGTTTCCCCTCTTTCCACCCCATCTTATGGGAGTGGGGAAGGAATGATCCAAAGTACTGATCCCATAATTTCTAAGAGTATCTCAATACTGAACATATTATAGCTTTTGGCACAGTAACAAGACTTGTAAGTTGAGGGGAAGTACTATGAAACATGCTCATTTGTTCTGCTGGAAGGTGGCAAAGGGCAGGCCTCTGATCAGCCTTTGTTGCTGTCACACAGTGATACATTCAACGGCGGGTGTATCATCTCCACCTCCAGGTTTGTATTTCTTTGAGTAGGGATGTGCTCAGAGTTTTGGCACCTCTATTTCCAAGTGCCCAAACACTTCGAGCTGCCCCAGCCGAATCATTTTGGCAGGGGGCGAGCAGGCACTTTAAAAGGAGGAAGGCAGGTCTTACCTGCCCCTCCCTTGCTTCTCCACCTCCCCCGAGTGGCACTGTTTGTATTCAGCAGCCAGGTCTCTGTTTGCCTGGCTGCATCTTGCTGATGTCATGTGCGGACGTCATCTTGAGTGTTCAGTGCTGCTGAATACTCAAGATGGCACCTGCACATGCTCGGATGCCATTTCCTTCCTGGCACTGCCCAAAGGCTGCGGGGAAGAGGGAACTTCCTGTTCCCAGAAAGATGCAGTCGTGCAAAGAGAGACCCAGCTGCTGAATACAAACAGTGCCACTCAGGGATGATGGGGGGCAGCAGAGGAGAAAGGGAGGGGCAGATAAGACCTGCCTTCCTCCTTTTAAGGAGCCCACTCTCTGCCCCCCCCCCGATATGCATGAAGTGCTTCGTGTACATCCCTATCTTTGAGCCCTGAGTCTGAACACAAGATACAAGGAAACAGTTCTATCAGGCTCAGTGTGTGTGGCATTGGATATATGGCTTTTAAAAAGTACATATTGTTAATTCAGTCATTACAAACATTAACACATTAAAAGAAAACCCTAGTATTGAATGTGTTTAGGTGTCTCACGGAGCCAATATCAAAACCTGGCTTCATGTGCCATCTCTCAGCCTTGGAAGTGCATGCTCTTCTCCCCCCCATCCCACACCCACATGCAAACTGGAAGAATACTACTTCGGACAAGCCAAGCTCAGTTGTGACATCCAACATGACTGATTCGGTCTTATTCTAACAAAGTGCTTGCAATAAACTGCACTGTGGTTAGAATAAGCCAGGATTGGTAATTTTAAACCTTACAATCCTATCCTGGTTGCAGGTGGCGAGGAGGGAGCACACGTTCCCGAAGCTGAGATACAGCATGTGAAGCCAAGGGGTTGCCCGAGTTTGCAGCAGGGCAAAGTAGGTCTGTTGGAAGGCCTACAACTGTGTAGCCCATGCTGTTCAACTACAACCCCCATCATTCCCAACTACAATAAATTGTAGCTGAGGGTGATGGGAGTCATAGTTCCTCAACATCTGGAGCCCCCCCCCAGTTGGGAACCACTGGTATAGTCTAAAACAAAACAAAAGAAGATTACTGCTATGTTGTCTAAGAAGTATTTTCCTCAAACAACGATAAGCATTCAGAAGAAACATGGAGAGAGTGAGACAAATGACATTGGAAAGGAAGATTCAAACATTATGCCATAAACATATTAATTGAAAGTGAATGACAAAGTTCATCTATTCCATGGGTATTTGAGGCTAAGTAATCCATGAAGCTTCACTCAAGATGGAGACAACTTGGCAAATCCAAGACCTGACGTGAACTCCTCCACAGCTTAAGAACAGCAGACTAAAGAACTAATACCACAAGAGTGTGTGTGTGTGTGTGTGTGTGTGTGTGTGTGTGAAGTGCAACCAAATGTTAGTAGATTCAGCATTAAAAAGTGTAACTAGCATTAGTTGTAAAACTCTTCCTGTTCCGACTGAAAAATCAGAAGCACTATGGGACATATTCAGCCAGTCACATGCAACACTAATGGCTCCATATGAGGATGCACATACTTACCAAAAGATGCATCCAGCACAGAACCCAGATGAACTTTGCAATGTGGATGTGCATCAAGATGTACATCTGCATTCACATTACCTGTATGTGCATACACCTACTTCTTCTACCCTTTGTATTACCCTTTGTATTATACAAAATTGTCTAACTTGATTAAGGTATTTACTAGCGTTGCATTTGCACAATTTGCATAAGTTGCGCAAATGCAAACTTTGTGCAAATTGTGTTACACAAGGGTAAGCCAATGGGCTTAGTCTTGTGTAACACAATTTGTGCAAATATGTTACTAGGCTGGCGTACTGTCCACAGTACGTCAGCTGCTGTCTTGAAGCTGCTCACAACTAGGTGAAGTACTTCTATTTTCTTCCCAAGTTAAGATCAGGAAATTCTGAAAATACACCACAGAAGTGTGACACAGAACAGCCAACAGTGTCAACAAGTGTGACATAGAACAGCCAACAGTAACAATAAATGTTACTGATATTAATAACGCACAAAGTGGCGCTCAACAAGAATGCATGGGGGTACACACCATCATGTGCTACACAGAAAGCTTCAGTGCTGAACGTGCAGATCGTTCTACATTGATCCTGAAGCTTTCTACATATTGCTAGAGATGGAGTTGATAGTGTTTAAACCATCCTACTCTGTGTTGTGCCAGAGGTTAAAAGCTGGCCCAAAATCTGAGAAGTACAGCACGGGAAGGGGATATTTTAACCTTACTGACCTGGTGTTGTATGAAAGAGTTTGAGGGAAAGGGATAAATGGGTGTCAGGAGATGCATGCTAGTCCCCTAAGTCCCTCTTCCCTGACATACTAGGTGCAAATACGGCAGGGCCCTTAAGAACTCTGTGAAATTCTCTTTGTGGGTTTAATTGGGATCAGAGAAAGCTTGAACAGGCCAACCAAGCTACATTTTCATTTCTTCTTCTCTTTACACGTCTGCCCTCAACATTCTGTTCCTTCTGGAAAGAAAACTATACAGTCCTCTGGGTTTTGAGGGGAGGGAAGGGTTACGTTTACAAACTAGTATTGTGTGCCTGGGGGTTACCATGGAAACTCTCAGCTTGTCTGAGCGTTACCTATACTGGTTGGCACAGCACCACCAACTTTATTAGGGATGATGGCTGCATTTGTACATCTATGTTTTTAATTATGGAGAAGGTTTATGGGCTTTTAGGGATGCCTTTCTGGCAGAAATCGAGAAGCCGGTCATTCCAGTTTTTCTGGGAGTCGTTTCATAGACTTTACTAATACCTAAACACATTTCCCTGAAGCAAATTTTAATGGTCCCTCTCCAGCTCAAATTAGCCCTTACCTAAGCCCTATTCACATATTGTATGTGTACATATCCGTGTACGAAGGGGGGATTTCTCATGATTAAAGCTGTCACCGAACATCGGGCGGTGGAGGGAGAAAGAAGCACGCACGTTCCTGGTTCCCTGTGAAGTGAAAATGACTGTGAAATGATCCTGCACAAGGGATCAATCTTGGTTGATCAATATGGCAACCAACATTGGCAACCCTACTTCAAATCTAAGATTGCTGGTGTTGGTTGCCCATGGTGACCAACCACAATTTACCCCTTCCACATGATCACTTCCTGGTCATCTTCAACATGCAGATGGCCAGGAATTAGGAGCACATGTGCCGCTGCCTCCATCCACCACCCAACATCCTCCAGCAGCTTTGATCATGAGAACCAGCCCTACTGATGTACAGCATATGCATATACAGCTCTGTATGCATGGACACATTGCATTCAACACATGTATAATGATACATTTCCTATCTGTACCCTACATTTGAGAAGACCTATATCCAGGTTCACTTTAAAAATGAATACATGTACAGCCATTCACACAAATACATGAAGAGGTGTATAGGCATCAGTATGCAAATACAATGCAATATCTGAACAGGGCCAAACATTCAAGGCCAAACAAGTTAGTCACAACTAAATTAAATCCCTTTGTTTTCAATGGGACTTAATGAAAGTGAGTTCATTTCATGAAGTAATTTCATTACTTAGTGAAATGAATTTTCATAGGAAACATAGGAAGCTGCCTTATACCAAGTCAGACCATTGGTCCATCTAGCTCAGTACTGTCTATACTGACTGGCACTGGCTTTCCAAGGTTTCAGGGAAGAGTCTCTCCCAGCCCTACATGCAGATGCCAGGGACTGAACCATTGAGCTATGGCCCATTCCCCTAAGGGGCATATCTTGCAGCAGACAGTGCTCGCACGTAGCTATCCATCCAAATGTAAACCAAGGCAAACTCTGCTTAGCAAAGGGGACAATTCAGGTTCACTACTGCAAGGCTGGCTCTCCACCCCAAACTTCCATTAGCAGCCTGGATCCAGTTAGAGTGTCAATGCATCCTGTTGCCAAGGAATTGACCCTGACCATTGAGCAAGAGGCCCAGTTGCCCACTGGAATGTACATTGGACCAAAACTATGGGGAAATTGTTCTACTGAAATCAGAGGAAACTATTTCCAGACAGTCCCCATAAACCCAGTTCAGAGCCCAGTATGCACTATGTATGCATATGCATGAAACTGCAGCATACGCGGTTCACCTCATTACGTTCAATGGATTGAGCAGATTCACACACACATTACAAACGAAACAAACTCCTACTTTCTGCATTACAATCAATATGACAGCTCATAACGTCATGTAAAATGGCTGGATTAGGTAGATGTTTTAGGATATTCGCTTATATACTATAGGGAAAGTAGATGGTGGGTTTGTTTTGGAAAGGGATTTTAATCAAGCACTTAGGAGTCTACCAAAAATGGTCTTCCTTTTTAGAGAACATTTCATTAAATAGCTTCCCCCCACTGTTTGACACTCTCACACACATAATTTACTTAAGAGCATGAATCTGTGTTGTAACTTGATAAAGTGCAGGTTCCCCAGTGATCAATGTTAGCCAAAAACAACTCATAAAAATCACCCTGATGTATGATTATATGTCTGTACATGGTATATAAAATTCCATCAAACTTCTATGCTTCAGCTAGTGGGATATAGTTGAATTGATGGCAATCTTACCAGCGCTGTTTTCTCCAATGAAATGGGAGCAAAATGGGTTTTTTGTTTGGGGTGGAGAACACTGAAGATAGTTTGTTTTTTAAAAAAAATACATTATATGTTATCAGAGACACAAGGGCAGCATCACCAGTAGTTGCTTATAAATGGAGCATTTCATGAATGATAGCTTATCTATTCTGATGATATCGTACAAAAATAAAGATTGTGTTCTACAGTAAAATAAGCCACATTGTGAGTCAAAAGTATTGCCAGAGCCGGTAAGAGCTAAAAGGTTTCAACTGAGGCATTTCTTTATAGAAAATAAGAATTTTGTCTACAATAAAGCTTTCTGAGAAAGGTCTGATTAAGCCTGAATCCTCATACTTGTTTTAGAGTGGTCCTACTGAAATGCCAGGGTTGTCTAATCCTCAGCATTAAGGGATACAAGTGCACACAATCCATTCACTTTAAAAGCAGGAAGAAGTTCACAAGGCCATGAACGGGAATGTGCAATGTAGACTTACTTTAGATATGGAAGTTAACGGGAAAGCCTCTATAAGTTACATAGCAACACAACAGATGCATTGCAGTGCTAAACACAAAATTACTCAGAAATAAATTCCACTTAACCCAATGGAATTTACTTCTTAGTATGCATGTTACAGCTTTAGTCTATTGATTGGTAAGAGGAAATTAATAGAATTATGATTTTAAAAGTGATCCAGATTAATTGGACAGTGGATTTTTTTTAACCTCAAGTATTTTAAATAAAAATTCAAAAACCAAGGCTTACAGGAATCATCTTAGAAGAGGCTTTTTCTCCAGCAGAAGAGAATTTTCAGCTAAAAATGCTTTCTTGATCAAAATCATTATTTTATTTATATGCACATTTATGCAGAATGTTAAAACCAATATAATTCATCAACTAGTATTTCTTTAGGGCTGTCAGCTGATCCATCGAAAGCCTATTTAGTGGACTTTTGATGGCTCAGCTGAGCTTCTAACCTGACGCTCTCTTGCTCAACTGGAATTATTGTGACTGCACAACTTCAGATACATTTTCTTAATGAAGGATATATTCTTTCAATCAAATATTTAAATGACCACATATTCTTTGATGACTACAAAAGCAATTCCCTTCAAAATATCAGAATTGCAACAAACTTCCCCTGCTTTCAAATTATAAACGTACAGACCAGAAACTATAAGCAGCAACCAAATTATCAGATGAATTAGTGATGACTAAAGTCCCATTAATATAAATGAGATTTAGTCATGACTAACTTAGGGTGCTGCCCTATGGCTTTTGAATGAACCAAAGCTAAAATGTCACTAAAAAAGTAAAGTTTTTTAAAAAAACAACTATTTAACATATATTAAATTAAGGTCAAATATGTATACATAAATATTTTCATCCTTGATTGCTTTCCCTGGTGTATAACTGGCTCCTTATCCTAAGACATCTACGTAGCGAAGATGAACAGGAGACACAACATTGTTACTGATGCACTTTGGAAATGTCTCTGTGTGTGATTTATGGGGGTAGTTGTTGCAAATATTGCATCACTAGCATTTCTGGGTAATGGCAAGTTGCAGATGTTTCCTTCACAGCAAGAAGTGCAGACCTGAAAGAAAGATAAGTGAAAATTATTTAAACCTTTGGATTGAGGAACTAACTACACATTACATGCAAACATGTGTGACCAATTGTCAGTAGTGGCTTTTAAATGAACAATCACTTCAGGTCTGAGGAATTAAGAGCACAAAAGCTGTGGGGGAGGGAGAAGTCACTTCATGCTTTCCATGCCTGTTTTCTCCATTCCAAATCTTGCCCTCAAGCAGCTTCATTCCTCCTCAGGGTTCTAAAATAATGTTTCTTGCAAATTTGGAGCAAGAACTGATAAGCAGTGAAGAGGTTAAGCACTGCCTGGGATCAATAATCGACAGTGACGAATGCTGTGCTACTCTCTGGCCCAAACTTCCTCCCAGTTTTGAGAGTTGCGGAGTGGAATACAGATCATGCTGACAGTTGTAGAGTACTTTAGAGAAGGTCAGAACTGCAACGAACCATGTGACCTCTAACCCCTAGGGTTGAAGAAAAGGTTAGGCTTTTTTTGTTCTGAAGACATGGAAGCACCTCAAAAAGCCAGTGCCAAAATGTCAGGGCCCACCCTCTCTTCCTAATTCAGGAGAGGGAGTCTGGAGTTTATAGTTTTGCTGTTGCCTTCTGACACTTAAAATGCCTTCAGGGCTCTGATCTCTGAAGCACTCTTTTCCAGAGATCTCTGGAAAGGAGTGCTGGTCTCCAGGGTCTTGTCACTTTTGTGGGTTTTGGGGTGTTCCAAGTACCTTTGAAACCCATCACCAACAAATCCCAGTCTTCTTCACTAGAGAAGAACAGAAACCTGTACTGAAGCTGTGCTCCCAAGCTGCATGGAACATTTCAGAGAAGGAATGGCAAAGCTACAAGTTCTAGCCTCCAGAGTCACACAGGAAGTCTAGAGCTTGTTTAATGCCTGTTTTCCAAGATTATCCAAATGCCCTGAAAGCACAGAAGCATAAAAGCCCACCCCTTCTGCCAACACTGGGAGGTGGGGAGGGGCAGAGATCCAGCTCCTGAGTTTGGGAGGAAACTGGGATTTGCCGCCTTCCCTCGAGTTGAAACCCCACTCCATCACGGACAATCAAAGTTTGTAGACCTCTAGTGAAGCACCATCCTCCACATTTGAGGTTGTGTTTCCATTATTTAAAAAGTCACTGGTACTTGTCTGTCTTTGTGTGTGTGTTTGCGTGTATAAAAATGTAGTCAGCCCTTAGTGTGATAAATATATAACATGATACTTAGCAACAGTCCTTTATACTGGGGAGAGGGAGGAGGCTAAATGTGGGCAGGTAGTTTTCCCTCCTATTTAACATTATCTGCATAAATTGCAAATCTTTGCTACTTTTAAAAAAAACATACTTTGATTAAAACACATAATATAATTACAATAATTAGATACAGATGTAACTCTTTACATCTTTGGATACAGATGTAACAAACTCTTCCCCAAAACATTAGTGCCTACCATAAAAACGTCTAGCCATGTTGATTGTCTTTTATCTTGTACAATTATCATTTTAATTCCTCGGGGAGGTTTCCACACATATTTTATGCTTTCAACATGCTACTCTTCCACAATTCTCTAAAATTAAAGAATATTGATTTGATATAAAGGCTCATCTGTGGATTAAAAAAGGAAACAACTAGCATGACATCTGAACTGGAATCCCAGACCCCATCACTTCAAAAGGGTACAAGCC
This sequence comes from Hemicordylus capensis, assembly GCF_027244095.1. Taxonomy (NCBI): domain Eukaryota; kingdom Metazoa; phylum Chordata; class Lepidosauria; order Squamata; family Cordylidae; genus Hemicordylus; species Hemicordylus capensis. Next base: position 180,529,310 of record NC_069657.1, on the reverse strand, counting down.
CTGCCACCCACTGCTCTCCAGGAACTCCGGGTCCCTGCCCATCAAGCTCCTATTCACAGAGACAGGGATTCACCTCACTGAAGGGAGGTACTGCTTTGCACAGCCCATGAGGGACCCCTCTTCCACTGCTCAAAATGGTGCTCTTTCAGGAGAAGATCTTGCTGTCTGATGCTTTGCCTCCCACTACTCCTAGCTGCATCACTTTTCATTCTGACCACTTCACTGGCTGAGCTTGGAAAAACCTTTACGTTTCCTGGAGGAGTGTGGCAGAACATCCCAGTGCTGGCACCTCTGTCACCCAACAGAGCCTCTGGGATGATACACTACTCACAATCCATGTTCCCTGTGACAGGGTTTCCCAAATGTTGTTGACTACAATTACCAGCATGCCCAGCTGCAATGGCCTTTGGCTGGGGATTATGGGAGTTGTAGTCAACACCACACGGGAATCCCTGTTACAGGTAACACTGCTCACGACTTCTAACATTAGCTCTACAGAATTCATACAAGCTTATAGTTAAATAGCTAGAGACTTTTAAAATAAAATATTCTTACACAGGCCGAGAGTCTAAGAAGCATGTCCTGCCCTTCCAAGGGCATTTTGGGTGTACACTACTCAAACAGCATCCCTCTCTACCATGCCACATGGTCAGCCACTTTCAAATTGAGGGGACATTCCAGAGCAGATCGTATAGGACACTGCTGTTTAATTTTTATTTTTTTAAGTCAAGAATTCCTGTGCCCACGCCCTATTTTGGGGTGTGTGTGTGTAAAATGCAATGTTATCCTCACCTCCAGCCTGAAGCATACTGTCCAGAAACAATTTTATTATGCCTATATTGTTTTTGGAGGGTGGAGAACCCAGCCAAAGTGTTTCAGGAAAGGTTTGCATAGTCAATTTGCATTCACAAAGGTCATATATTGCAGGATCTTACTGCAAGAAACTGCTAAGAAAGAAACTGCCAGAGCATTGTCAAACATCGCAATTCTGTGTGTGAATTATACCGGTTGGTTGACCAAAAAACCGGCCACAGTTGGAAGTTACTTAACTGCATAAATGAACATAAAATTCTGCTTCTCACCTTACGTCCTTCATGGGGGAGATCTACGCATCCTGTAGACAGGCAATGTTCCAGCGCTACACAACGCTTAGTAACCAATACGCTATTTCCATTAGCTTCCAGTATGTGTTGCGTATAGCAGTATCTTGTGTCTGCCAAGGCAATAAAGAGAATCTGAGTTTGGACAGGTTTTCCTGTCACGAGTCATCTTGTGGAGCAACAAGGGAGACTACCTAAATCAGAGATGTGCACCTAATTGTGATAATCTGGGAACTTTTGGCCCTTTCCCTACTAAGATTGCGTGTAGACCAGAAGACCTCTTCTGCTCCTTTCCTAAAAGCCATGTAAGCTAGTGGACATCATCACCAATCTTGTGGTAAAAAAATCAGCATGTTATGTACTGTGAAGCTTTATTTTGTCAGTCCTAGGCCAAGTTCTAATTTATTAGGATGAACCCAAGTTCTACTTTATCATGTACAAGAAACATTCATCTGTTCATTTCTTCAAAATCTTACATTGCCTATAGTAACAGAAGCTGACAAAATCATAGGACATAATTACATCTGTGCTGTCTCTCTTAGAGCAATGCTGCTTGGTGTTTTGTTTTACAGATCCTCGTTGAACTCATTCAGGATGCCAATCCTGGCAAATCCTAAAGAACTTGTGCGCAGCCAACTCTGATTCCTCTATTGTCTGCATGGCAGATGTGGGGAATAATGGGCAAGGATGGGGGTTACACAGTCCACAGAGCAGGAAAGAACACTGCTGGTATGCAAAATCTCCATACACCTTTCTTCAAGATACCTGCGCTTCCATTTCAACACTGGTGTGCCAAACCAAAATCTTGGGAAGGTCACAAAAGATTTTCTGCTTGTGCACACTTGAACATTTCTCTTTCCTCTCTCTTCTCACCCCACCCCTTTGGAAAATTACTATAAAGCTGGATCTTTAAAGATTTTCCTACCAAGAAAAAAATTCAGTGTCAATGAAAATTCCTTTTAGAAACAGCGGAGTTTTGATTGAAAAGTCCAAAAGAGCAGCATGCTTCGAAAGTTTGCTATCCTGAAATAACTTTACATGTTCATTCTTTCAAAATTATCTCTGGAAAAGAAGTCCAAGTAACCCCCAACTCTGAGCCCAACTCTGGCTAAGGCAAATGTCTAACTGCAAAGTCCAGTGTTTCCCGTGATCTTTAATGGTTGTAGGCTAAATAAGCTAGGTGAATAAATGTTATCAAATAGTTCAATCTAAACAAATTTTGGAGCCTTTGTTGAAAAGATAAAAGATGGATTAGATTTTCCACCTGGTCAGTTCTAGCCTCCAAATCCCATATTTTGTAAATACACAGCAATCCTGCTGTGGCAACATGTAAAAGATTCCTGGTATCTTTCAAAGCAGATAAAACAATAAGAGCTTTAATAAAAGCCGAACTGTGGCAAGTGTATCTCCACTAGACCATCAAAAGCAGGTAGATTATAAGATGAGCTAATGAATCAAAGGGAGTAATGAAAACATGCATTCAAAATTGTAAGCTGTCGTGCAGCCCAATTAGTTGCTCTGCTTTAATGTCCAAACTCATGTCTCTTTGAAGCTGGAAAATGTCTTTAGAAGTCATTGCTGCTGTTCACTGGGTTGTATTTTATTGAATGGAGCATTAAGCAAATGTGGTTATAACCATTTGCAATCCAACTACAAAAGAACCGATTTATATTGGTACTCTCGCACAGAGGCCCAGGACATTTCATGCACAAGGTAGTGATTTTTTGGAGGGACGGGAGACGGGGAGAGGACATCAGCCCCTCCCTTTATTACAGAATCTCTCTTGCTCATATTCCTTTCCATCTCCCTTCATTTCTCCTTCTCCATTCCAACCTCTGCTCACTTTGTGTAGTCTGTGACCTGCATATGGCAGATTAAATACAGGTGACTCTTTAGGGATGGTTCATTGGAAGAAATTCTGCAGTAGGTTCTCCAACCATTCCTAGAACAGACACACTTTCTGAGAATGTGCTGATTTGCAAAAGGCAGCTTGTTTACCTTTTGGACAATAGATATCTGGAGCCCACTGGTTGCATTCGTAGTTGTCTACTGCTTGTTCACAGGTGAAACATTTGAATCCACCAGGATATGGAGTGGCTGTAAAAAGTAAAACCAGAAGAAAGGTTAGTTTATTATTAATCCAGTATGGACCACTTCCTTTTAAGAGATTTTAAAATAATCATTTTAAAAAGAAATAATAGGGATAACTTGTCATACTGGATTTTCACAGAGTTACACAGAGAAGCTGAACATCTGTACAATGAACTGGATTTTCTGGCATTTCACTCTCTCTCACATATCTAAACTCACTAAACTCGGAGCTCAAAATTTGTCTGAAGTCAAAATAAGAACAATTAAAAGCAAAGCATAATTGGCTGAAGGAGAATACTTTCTATCAATTGGTTGGGTCAGAATCCACAACTGGGCTGGGCATCAGAAAAGCACATCCATATCAGGTTGGTGGGTTTGTTTGTTGGTTTTAAAGAGAGACTGGGCAGGGGAAAGACGAACATTAAAAACAAAGTTAAAGTGTGCCCCAAGATGGCTGACAAGCCATCTATAACTTAAAATATCACTGATCAATTAATGTCACATTTATTTACCACTTGGTAACAACTACAACAACAAAAGAGTTCTCAAAGAAATGAGAAGATGATTCCTTGTCCCAAAGGGGCTCACAGTATAAAAAGGAAAACACAAGGGAGACACACCAGCATGCAACCGTCCCTGGGCAGGGATGCTATGCTGGGCTGAATAGGAACAGCTGCTCTCTCCTTGTCAAATTTAAGAGAGCCACCAAGGTGCCTTTCTGCCTATTAGCAGAGGGAGAAGGTTATATTTTACAGAAGAAAAGATATTAAGATCTTTTACAGAAGTAAACGTCAACCTTTTAAAATCTGGGACCCATCTTCATCCACAAACTGCAACATTTTAAGATTTAAACAAAAAAGCAGCAGGCCTTTTCCGCAATCCAGGCAACTCTAGCTCCAAAGAAATCCCCAGCTGTTTGCACAGCTTTCCCCACTCCCAGTGAGAACAAGTGAAGCAGTCAACTTTGAATTCAGAAGCTTTACAGGTTTTGGCTGCCACAGTGGCCATATAAGAAAGGTAACAGTCCACAAAAAGAAGTAAGCCATAAACAGCAGTTCTCAGTGCAACACCGTTTAAGAACCCCTAGATTCGGATAGTGCTACAGATGCACGGTTGAATGTGTGCTTCCGCCAGGACCTATTTGTAAAGTATATTGTTCTGCTTCCCCTTCTTTGACTGACTTCAACCAGTCCTTTGCTACAAAGAGGGAAATTTAATTTACAGGGCACATCTGCTTTATAGCCTTGTGGCTACAATCCTATGTACACTTACTCAGGATTAGTAAACCCCATTGTACAAAATGGGACTTACTTCTGGGCAAATGTGCACTAGATTGTGCGGTTTAACAGTAAATTCATCTCTCCACTGGGAAGTATACTTCAGGTAGGGGGTGGGGGTAGGGATTTCCAACACAGAGATTATCTGCACCCTCAAACAACTGCAATTCCAAGGATGATTGGGAAGAAGCAGTTTGTGATAGTTAAACTGGTATAAAATCCATATAAGTTTGTAGATATACCCTTAGTCCTGGGAAGGCCTTGTCTACAGCGATAAGCCCCTGATTAGATTCAGTGGCATTGCCTAACTGATCCTTTTAATTTCAAAGGGACTGCTTTAAGCAATTTTCCTCATCAAGTCAACCACTGACTATGCTAGACTATGCTACAAAATTTTAGCTTTTGCTTAACTGAGGCAAGAAAATAGAATACAAAAGGACCAGACATACATTTCATATGATAAACATTTGCAACAGTGAACAAAGATCTGTGGACTTAGACGTGAAGAACAAATTCTTGTGTAGATGAGATGATGCTTAATTTCAAAGAAGAGTGTTAGTTCGACAAACAAATTTTCTGAACTGGTATCTCGCCAGGGCCTTAGAAACATCTTGATCAATATAAAGTGTTAGTTAATTTTGGCTTTTGAGGAACATTCCATTATACAGCTGTTAGCGAGATTATGCTTTTTTTTCATAAGAGGCCTGAATTAAAGCATAGACTTTCACGGTTGTATTATCTAGGAGCTGTCAAAGAGTGATTACTTTCTTCCTCCTGGGAAAAATGAAAGCCTGTTATAGTGATTGTGCATTGGCAAGCAGCCTATATCAACTTCATAGATCATACTATCATTACTAACTCACAAAAGATGCCTTGGGCCTTGGAACACTGAAACAGTTTAGTCCTCTGCTCCAAAAAGGAACCAGTATCTTCCAAAAGAAAGATGAAAAGAAGGCTTTATACCTGCTGCCAAGACTGGAAAACATCCCTGGTGCTTGGGTTCCCAAGCACCTACAAATCTGATGCCAAGGAATAGGATTCCAGTGCCAAGGTATTCAAAACTACTTATTCAGCTGTGCTCGGTGCTCATGGCTCTCTGTAATTTGGTTTTCTTACTCATCACATTTTCCTTCTGTTCTGTCCTGTAACACATTTTTCTCCCACTTGAAGTGACAGGATGGCTAGAAGATAGTGAATTCTGTGCTTTGATGCCCTATAACAAGAGTTCCCAACCATTTCTTTAAAAGTGTACCCCTTCTGTTCCTAACCTTCATCTCAGGTACCTCATAGAGATTTTGTGTGTGTATCCACACACCAATTTAAATGTTACAGCTATAAGACAGGATAGTTATTCATAAGTACTTCCATTGAAATTAATGAGACATGTTTACTTGCCCTATTAATTTCAATAGGAGTAAAGGTAAAGGTAAAGTGTGCCGTCAAGTCAATTTCGACTCCTGGTGCCCACAGAGCCCTGTGGTTTTATTTGGTAGAATACAGGAGGGGTTTACCATTGCCTCCTCCCACTCAGTGTAAGATGATGCCTTTCAGCATCTTCCTATATCGCCGCTGCCCGATATAGCACCAGTGGGGATTTGAACCGGCAACCTTCTGCTTGTTAGTCAAGCATTTCCCTGCTGTGCCACTTAATGGGAGTACTCACTGCTAATTTTCTGAAGCCTGTCAGTCAGACTCCAGGGAGGGATACACTGAGCTTCAGTAGGTAGCCAGCCAGTCGTCACTCTCCTCCCTTTTCTTCTGCATCACATCACTGAGGGAATGTAGGCTTCAAGGCAGTGACCCTCAGATGGGGAACAAATTGTGTGGCTGCAGCATGGGGAAGCAGGAGGGCCCTGAGTACCCCCTGGGAGCCCTACAAGTGCCCCTAGGAGTACTAGTACTCTCTGTTGGGAACCCTTGCCCTATAATGTTACTTTTGAGATCAAATATGCTAGAGATGAGAATGGTTTCCAGCGCAAGAGTTGGAAGAGCTGAAATCCCAATAAACATGAGAGGGCAAAGGACTAAATTCTTTTTTTAAAAGCCCAGATCCTAAATTGCTGGATCAGGTTCTCTCATATGGTTACAGAATAAGTACAATATATCAATTGACATAAAGACATTTTGACATCACGAAACATAGTTTGCAAACTATCTAAAATACTGGCCGGTAACTAAAGTAAATGTGCCGTCAAGTCGATTTCGACTCCTGGCACCCACAGAACCCTGTGACTGTCTTCGGTAGAATAAAGGAGGGGTTTACCATTGCCATCTCCCATGCAGTATGAGATTTTGCCTTTCAGCATCTTCCTATATCGCTGCTGCCCAATATAGGTGTTTCCCATAGTCTGGGAAACATACCAGCGGGGATTCGAACCAGCAACCTTCTGCTTGTTAGTCAAGCATTTCCCCGCTGAAACAGGGAACAGTGGTTAGAAGTGTGAGCTATGAGCTGGAGCCCCTTGGTTCAATTCTCAGCTCAGCCTCAAACTCAATGAGTGGTCATAGATAATCTACTAAAGGGCTTGACAAATCCCAGTAGGGGTATACCCAACCATGGCTCGAGCACTAGTTTGGCACTGCAGGGAGGGGAGGGAGGGTTTAAGAAAGAGGTGTGCAGGTCCTTACTTGCTTACATGCAGCTGCCTGCTCAGCCCAAGTACCCCCACACGGCGCAAGCAAACACATGGCGTCTGCACATGCGCATTTGTGTGGTCAGCATGGTAAGGACCTGTTTTCCTCTTTCTTCAAGCTCTTGCTCCCTGCTCCCCTCCCCTCAGTGCCGAACCGGTGCTTGCACCTCAGTTCGTGCACACCCCTAAATCCCAGGCTCCAGAGAGCCATGGTGCCTAGAAATTCAACAGTGGCACCTAGACGAGGATATTCAAAGTCTGCTTGTTCTGATTCCAACAAGAGCCAGACAGAAATTTTGAAATATTTTATGACTATTAATATAAATATTTAAATTTATATACCACATGTCAACAGAAGTTCTAAAAGCAGTTTACACACACACACACACACACACACACACACACACACACACAGAGATGGTTCTCTGTCCCAAAGGGCTCACAATCTAAAAAGAAACACAATGTACAAACAAGCAACAGCCACAGGTGGGATGCTGTGCTAGAGGAGAAGTGGGCCAGTTGCTCTCCCTCTGCTAAATCTAAGAGAATCGCCACTTTAAGAGGTACCACTATACATCCTATACAGGAGCCTCTTATGTACAGTGAGGGAAATAAGCATTTGATCCCCTGCTGATTTTGTCCGTTTGCCCTCTGACACAGAAATGACCAGGCTATAATTGGAATGGTAGGTTTATTGTAGCTGTGAGAGACAGAATAACAACAAACAAACCCTCAAAAGCCCAGTGCCCAAAAGTCAGCGATGGATTTGCATTGTAGTGAGGGAAATAAGTATTCGATCCCCTATCAACCAGCAAGATTTCAGGCTCCCAGGTGTCTTTTCACTATATGCAGGTAACGAGCTGAGAGGAGGAACACCCTCTGTAAGGGAGTGCTCCTAATCCCAGCATGTTACAGTACCTGTATAAGACACCTGTCCATAGAAGCAAGCAATTACTCAGCTTCCAAACTCACCACCATGCCCAAGACCAAAGAGCTGTCAAAGGATGTCAGGGACAAGGTTGTAGACCTGCACAAGGCTGGACTGGGCTACAAGACTATCGCCAAGCAGCTTGGTGAGAAGGTGACTACAGTTGGCACGATAACTCGCAAATGGAAGAAACACAAAACAACTGTCAATCTCCCTCGGTCTGGGGCTCCATGCAAGATCTCACCTCGTGGAGTTGCAATGATCATGAGAACGGTGACAAAGCAGCCCAGAACTACACGGGGGGAACTTGTCAATGATCTCAGGGCAGCTGGAACCATAGTCACCAAGAAAACAATTGGTAACACACTACGCTGTGAAGGACTGAAATCTTGCAGTGCCCGCAAGGTCCCCCTGCTCAAGGCAGCACATGTACACGCCCGTCTGCAGTTTGCCAATGCACATCTGAATGATCCAGAGGAGAACTGGGCGAAAGTGTTGTGGTCAGATGAGACCAAAATCGAGCTCTTTGGCATCAACTCAACTCGCCGTGTGTGGAGGAGGAGGAATGCTGCCTATGAGCCCAAGAACACCATCCCCACCGTCAAACATGGAGGTGGACACATTATGCTTTGGGGGTGTTTTTCTGCTAAGAGGACAGGACACCTTCACCGCATCGAAGGGACGATGGACGGGACCATGTGCCGTCAGATCTTGGGTGAGCACCTCCTTCCCTCAGCCAGGGCATTGAGAATGGGTCGTGGATGGGTATTCCAGCATGACAATGACCCAAAACACACAGCCAAGGCAACAAAGGAGTGGCTCAAGAAGAAGCACATGAAGGTCCTGGAGTGGCCCAGCCAGTCTCCAGACCTTAATACCATAGAAAATCTGTGGAGGGAGCTGAAGGTGCGGGTTGCCAAACATCAGCCTCAAAACCTTTCCGACTTGGAGAGGATCTGCAAAGAGGAGTGGGACAACATCCCTCCTGGGTTGTGTGCAAACCTGGTGGCCAACTACAAGAAACGTCTGACCTCTGTGATTGCCAACAAGGGTTTTGCCACCAAGTACTAAGACATCTTTTGTGAAGGGATCGAATACTTATTTCCCTCACTACAATGCAAATCCATCACTGACTTTTGGGCACTGGGCTTTTGAGAGTTTGTTTGTTGTTATTCTGTCTCTCACAGCTACAATAAACCTACCATTCCAATTATAGCCTGGTCATTTCTGTGTCAGAGGGCAAACGGACAAAATCAGCAGGGGATCAAATACTTATTTCCATCACTGTAACTGCTGGGCCTGGACTGATACCCACCTTCCATGCTACCAGCCCCATCCCACCCCATGATATTTACATTATATCAAGTGAATATTAGGAAGCAGAGCCAAATGCTACCTTAGGAGCAGTCCTTTTGCCTTGGACTAGAACAGTGTCCAGAGAGGAGACCATTTCCATCACCAATCAGCGACTGGTCAGATGTGTGTGGACATTTCCCCTTTAATGCCACCAACCTCCTACTACCATACCTCATGTCTACACCCCTGCTAACTGGGCAAAGAGGCACCTTTTAAAGCTGTGATTCTCTTTATTTAGCAGGGGGAGAGTAACTGGCCCTATCCACCCCCAGCACAGTACCTCCAGTGACTGTTGCTGGTGTGTGTCTTATGTTTCTTTTTAGAATGTGAGCCCTTTGGAGACAGGGAGCCATCTTATTTATTTATTATTTCTCTTTGTAAACTGCCCTGAGCAATTTTTGGAAGGGTGGTATAGAAATCAAATTAATAATAATGATGATGATGATGATAATTACACACAAAAACCAAAGAGAAGCTGCTGAAGATTCTGGAAGCCTGGTGCCTGGTACTTTCTTCAGCTGTGTTATTTTTTTAGAAATTAATTACTAGTACTGAAAGGAAGTTTCAAAGAGCAGTTGCCACAGCTGTGAGAGACTCTCATTTGGCTCATGATCAGAGGATTTAATAAGCCTGATAGACTGGGTTTGGAGCACAAGGCCACAGTCCCTTAAGAGGACTATTCTCAAAGAAATAAAAAGTGACTGCCCAGTGTACAAAATTGCCTGTAACTATATCTGGCCATTAACTCTCTCAGTCAACAGTAATTCACCTTTTACTCCAAGCTGTAAGAAAAAAGTAGTGGTCATCTTCTTCTTCTTTTTTTGCTTTGTATCATTGCTGTTGTAATTTTTAAACAAACTAGTTGCAATTCCAAAAAGAGAGAGATTTGGTTTGCAATTATGCAAGTACAAGCATACCTAATTCAAAAGATTCCTAATTCTGTGAAGATGAGAGCCTGTTTCAGATTTGCATGTTGGGTCTCCTGTATAGGCCAGTTAAGGATAATTGTAAGAGCAAGAGGAAGGGAGGAGAAAGTATGGAGAAGAGAAAGGGGCATGCCACAATGAACATAAGCAGAGAGCAAAAAGGGCCTCCAAACGCCATGCATGCACTAGAGAGGACACTAGGAAGATAGGAAGCTGCCTTATACCAAGTTGGACCATTGGTTCATCTCGCTCAGTATTCTCTACACAGACTGGCAGCAGCTTCTCCAAGGTTACAGGCAGGAGTCTCTCCCAGCCCTATCTGGAGATGCCAGGGAGGGAACTTGGAACCTTCTGCATGCAAGATAGCAAATGCTCTTCCCAGAGCAGCCTCATCCCCTAAGGAGAATATCTTTTAAATCATCATCATCATCATCATCATCAACCACAATAACAATAATAAACTTTATTTGTTGGTCGCCCCATAACAAAGTGTTCTCACAGTGCTCACACATGTAGTCTCCCATTCAAATGCAAACCAGAGTGGACCCTGCTTAGCAAAGGCGACAATTCATGCTTGGTCCCACAAAACCAGTTCTCCTCCCATAGACCAACTCTTCTCCCTCTAGTATCTCATATATTTTTTTATTCACAGCAGTTACTAAAAATCTGAGTGGTAGTCTGATCTTTCTATTCTTTGCATATTAGAAGTTCCTTCTGCATATTTTGGTTTACTCCACAACTGGCTTTTTCTTCGCAGGATGGTGGGACAAGGCAGGAAAACAATTCATCATTTATTCTTCTCAGACTTTAAAAAATCTAGATCATGTTTAATCTCACCAAGGCATTGCATAGCGTGTGCCTCTGTGTATCCCAAGTTGATCTCCTCTTAAACAGGGATCCCCTGGCATTTCCCAGTATTTTCCACCTGCCCCCATAACATAGAGATTAGTGCAATAAATGTGTATAATCCTGTACATCATAGAGAAAGTGGGGGAAAATGGTGAGAAGGACCCAATAAGCTCCAACCATCAGGAAGAGCCACTGTCAAATTTGACAGCTTCCTATGCACATCTATTTTTGAGGCAGGATATGTTGGTGGAGTGGGAGAAAGTGTTGAAAGGTAGCTAAATATGCCTTCAGGGAATCCTAGTATCAGCACTTTTTATATTAATGATTTAATTGCTAGTATTTGCAGCCAGTGCTATGTTTCAAGAAGCTATTTTAGGTTAATATTGTATGTTGGGTGGGAAGGAAAAGAGGGTCACAGAGAAATATTTAATTGCCAGTATGCGTAGTCAGTATCACAGTTCCAGAAGCACTTTAGTTTTTAAAGGTTTATTTTATTTTCTGATGAGAGAAATGGGAAATTGTGACCAAGACATTATGCCATAATTTTCAAATGAACAATAAAAATATAAGAACTGTCTGGCTGAACCGGACCAAGGGCCGTCCAGTCCCACAATCCGTTTCCATAACAATCAAGATACCTCAGGGCACTCGCAAGCCATGCATGAAGTATACAATCCAAATATGGAGGTTCCATTTTGCTATCACGGATACTGGCAAATCTAGTCTTCATTTGTGTTTGGGCAACTCCAAAGATTAGACCTTTGAGCACCTGTACTTTAGAAGGGCACCAGTCATCACTGATCTGGCACAAGGCATTCAACTACACCAAGTTGGTCTTCCAGTTCTAGGAACCCATTTAGTTTCTGCAAAAGACTAGCCTATTCATACCATCTACTGCATCTTCTCTTTGAATATTAGTTGTCTCCCCTTTTCACAGGAACAGGGCATCATCTTATTACATTAAGCTCCTCTATGCATCTTACTTGAAGGATGAAGGTAGACAATATCTTTCACCGTAAAGTCTCGGGCTTGAATTACTTTCAGGCAATCAGCAAACAGGCTAAGGAGCAGGGCCCAGGCCAGCACAGGCCAGGATTCCATTGCAGAGGAAGAGCCTCAAACATGCGGATTTCTTGGGGATAGGTTCTCCTTGTACCCGGAAGAAAAAGGCACCTGAAGGTAGACAAGGGGGGGGGGGATGATGACAGGTGAGTAAATCCAACATCCAAGTGCTACACACAACCTAAGTTGTGCAGTAAGAGATTAAACAGAAATGACTTGTTCGTCCTGGACAAGAAAAACTAACTATGCTAAATATCCATAAATATCTTGAAAGCTAAAACTTGACTGCAAGACAAAGGCAGCCAAGGACCTTTAAGGCAATGAGGGAGCACATACGTTGCATATATTAGGTCCCAATTCTTACCATCTTCACTTAAAGAATCTTGGGTAGCAAGATGCAGGGGGAGGGGGAGTTTCACTTAGCCCTTCCCCCAGAAATGCTCACTGCAACCCAGAGGTAGTTCCCAGAGGGCTTATTTCCAGGTCGTGGGGAGTACTTCCAGGGGTTAGAAGGGATTGGTAAAATCTGCCCCTCCCCCATTCATGCTGTGAGACTTTGCATTACTAAACACTGCAGAGGCAACTTGCTTGCCTTTAGCTATATGTTCTTATAGATACATGCATGCAGGACAGGTCCATCAATGGCTACTAGTCTGAGGGCTATAGGCCACCTCCAGCCTCAGAAGCAAGATGCCTCTAAATACCAGTTGAAGAGCAGCAATAGCAGGAGAGAGGGCATGCCCTCAGCTCTTGCCTGTGGAGTTCCCAGAGGCATCTGGTGGGCCACTATGCGAAACAGGATGCTGGTAGGCCTTGGGCCTGTTCCAGCAGGGCTGTTCTTATGTTCTTGAGGTGCCTCTGCACCATTAGTAAAGATGTCAGCCTCTGCACACACTATGATATGTGAGGATTATGTATGTCTTCTTTAACCACATGTATATGCACTTATAAGTGGTCATTCACAGCAAGTGACATATGATCTTCATTAATGACAGACAGGATCCAGATAACACAGAGACAGGATCCAAACTAAGTTAGTCATGACTAAACACCATTGAAATAAATGAGACATGACTAACTTAAGTTGCATGAATTTCAGTTGAACTTTGTCATGACTAATTTAGTCTGGACCCTTCCCAGGGACTTTTTCCAAAACCAATGCAAACCAAAACCTTATGGATGATGCACCCCCTTCAGTGTTAAGGTCTACGCTGATTTCAACAGAATCAGTATTGCTTCACAGCAGCATATCAGAACAAGAGTACAAAGTTTCTGCACAATACAATTGCCTCTGTTCCATCAACTGAGATTGTTAGTGAGATCCAATAATATTTGCCACTGGGCAAATGTAAATGCAGACCCTGTAAAACCTATGCCTTTTGAAACTCTTAAAGATTCAGCATACAGGGAAGTTTAGTATATTGTAATGACGAGAACTGCACCAAAATGGAGTCAAAGTGTTGTTTGTGAAGAGTGAGGGAGTGAAGAATGAGTGTACCATTATGTATACACAGCACAGATGTCATGGAGGCAAAACAAAGCCAACCAGAATGAAGGCAGCGTTTCCTCATCAGTCATGGGTGACCCTCAGTCAGGTCACCAATTCCCTCACTCTTCTCAAACACCACTTTAACACCATTTTGATCCAATGCTTGTGGGGTGGAAATCGCCCAAAGTGCAGGCATTGTTCACCACTCACAAAGATATCTGGGAGATGTTCTTCCTCTGCCCAACCTAGATGAGGCTAGGATGGCTCAGAAAAACCTGAGAGTCAGACACTGAAGCTATTCTCACGATCACTGGAAAGCGGGCTAAGGGAGCTTAGCCCGCTTTCCAGGGATCATGGGAACCACCGGGCTCGCAGGTGAGCCCGGTGCTCCCAAGGCAGCTAGCCCGCCTAACTGCCCCTCCCCTAAGATGAGGTTAACCTCATCTTTTTGCTCGTGTGTTGCCGCGGCGTGCAGCGACACACAAGTAGACCCCCGACTGGGAGGCTGAAAGCAGCCTCCTGGGCTTGGAGGTCTCTCCAGAACGCCCCGTGCACTCATGCGGGGCATCTTGGAACTTCCGGGGGCTGCACAGCCCCCGATCCCCACTGCCCCTGCTGGCTCCATGATGGAGCCGGTAGTCGTGTGGGCAGCCTATCTGGCTGCCCAGCTACGAGCGGCTGCTTGTCTGTGGGGAGAGCGGGCTAAGCCCGCTCTCCCTGCAGGTAGCCCCAAAGCTCTTCTCACTGATCATGAGAAGAGCTTCACTATCTTTTGGGGTTGTTTCATCTGACCTCATTTCACGTGGATCTGTTTTAATAAATTGTATTACATCACAGCTTCTGTTCGGTTCCCAAAGTTTGTACTGACCTTGACTCCTTCTCTATTCTCCATCAAAAAGGCAATTTTCCCCCCAGACTCCGGAAATCTACCTTAGCAACAATGCTTGCTTCCCACACATTGAGTCTGTTGCTACTGAAAATTAACTGGGCCTATGATGACCAGCCACAGGGCAACGTTTCACCATTGTTAACAACAAGGAACCTGAAGACCTCCTACAGACTCAAGGAGAGTTTATATTGTTTTATTATTCCCCATAACTGTGAGCATGTACTTGGCTGCTGTGAGGGGTCTTAAGGTTACAAAATGGGCGGTTGTCTTGTCACTTGTATACTCTTGTTCACAATGATTTTTCTCTAAGCAGCATGTGCAGGTATATGACAATATGGCTGAAGGGGTTTAGCAGTGTGAATCTGCTCTTTGGATTCAGATAATCACATCATCTCCACAACAGGCAATTACTTTTTGCAGTAGCTAATTATTGGCAATTGGGAACATAGGAAGCTACCTTATACTGAGTTTGCTCTGTCTAGCTCAGTATTGTCTGCATAGTAGTAGCGACTTCTCCAAGGCTGCAGGCAGGAGTCTTTCTTAGCCCTATCTTGAAGATGCCAGGGAACCTTCAGATGCTGTTCCCAGAGCAGCCCCATATCTTCCAGTGCTCACATTTTTTACAATAATATCTTCTAGTGCTCACATGTCGTCTCCCATTCAAATGCAAACCAGGCTTAAGACCCTGCTTAGCAAAGGGGACAATTCATGTTTGCTACCACAAGACCAGCACCAGTTAAGTCAGATTAGGCTGCTTGCTAGTGGTCATCACTTGTGACACTCATTCAATGACCACTTGTTGGACAAGGTAGGTTTCTAAAGCTTGTCCAATGAGTAGTGCCCACAAACATAAAGCAGCAAAAATTCTGGGATAGAGCAGTTTTTATTTATAACCTCTAGAGAAGGCAATTTTAATTGACTTTGCCTTCCTGTCCTCACTCATATCATGACGCAAGGGTGAGCCTTCTAGTTGCTCACTCCAAGTTATAGCAATAGCAATAGCAATAGCACTTACAATATGATACTTTGATCCAAGTTATGCAATAAAAGAGATGAGAGACACACAAGAAGAAGTGTTCAGAAGTAATCTAAGGTTGGGATCACAAAGCTATATCACAAAACATACCTATGAAGATTATTAAGTGGTTACATAACTGAATTCTTATTTACTTCAGTATACAGAGTTTGGTGTACAACATGGGACAATGTGTTCAGATCCATTTGCTAAATGATATAATGCTGAAGTTGTCCCAGTTCCTTATGAATAAGAAATACAGCAATTCATTCTTGTGTCATATATTGTTCAGACTGACCTACCTACTGCTTTTCAGATAGAGAAAGAAGATAAGGACGGGAAAGGGCGCTTGCTTATTCCAACATAGCCATCACTGCATAATGAAACAAATTTGCTATTCTGATCAGGGGGGATGTCATCACTCTATGCAATGCCTGTAATAATGTCTAGGTGATTAAAAAAATCAATGGCTGGTCTAAATTATGATCCTTGAACTCTCATTTCAATAATGAAATTCTTGCTCCACACCTTCATTTTTCCAGCACTACACATCTCTCATGTATGCATTCAAGAGAGTGAAGGAAAGCTAGGTGAAGATTCGCCCTGCAATTTTTACAGCGAGCTATTCATTCTTACACCTCTAGTACCATGAAGCTGCTCTCTGACATTCTTTCCTGGGGCAATTTAAAGGCTGATTCTGTTTTTCAGCTGTGGTCTCTTGCATATTCAGTTTATGAGAACACACAGTAGAGACTGCATATAATATATAATATAATTATATTCACACCTCAGACACACAACCTAATGAGAGCAACAGCATATACAAAACAACATGATACTTTGATCCACAATTTAGTTAAACTGAAGGGCTTTAACTCATGCCTGTGGCCTGTACTGTGAAACTGAAAATGTCTGCCTTCAGATGTGTCAGATTAAGCACCAAAGGAAGGGGGGGAAACCCAGTCACTGTTTAAACCCAGTCACTTTTAAACTACCTACTATTACTTTTTAAATAGACCTGCATGTGCAAGGAAGTATATGAGAAAATATTATCAGGAGGATAATATCAAGTAGTTTATATACTTAGACAACAGTAGGGCTCTTGATTCCGCCCACCAGCCTACCTTTTATTTACAATGAATAACCATAGCTTGATCAGTCCAAAAAAACAAAGATAGGACCCATTTTTTGGCAGGGCGGCAGAGGGGGGAGATCAGAAGTTAGTCTGGATCAGAATACAGTCATGGAAAAGCTCGGAGAGGATAAAATAATATAATCAATTACTACACATGCTCTAGCACTTGATTGTTGAAAAAAGTTCCTTCTTCTTAAAATAACCAATACAGTACAAGCAAAATCTCTACACAAAAGGTACAAAGAAATTCCTTTAACCTTCAAGGTGCAGATCCTCTCAAAGCATTTGAGGAGTCCCCACACAAACATTTTACTGACTCCCCCCTGCCAAGCCTCATAACTCATATCTTTAATTCCTCAGATACATTTTTCACACCCGCAACGGTGTCTTTCCTCTCCCCCCAAAATTTTGAGTGAGGCGTTCTTCCCTTCTTTCCCTTCTGTACCTCTTGAATGGGCCTCTCAAGTCATTCTCAAAATATCATTTTTAAAAACAACAGAACCCCAAGAGTCAAAGACTTTTGACATCAGAGCCCATTTGCTTCTTAGCCAAGCCCCATCATTCTTCTTTAAGTTCCCAGGGTCATCATGTGAACAAACTTGATTTTTTTAGAAACACAAAACTGTATTAGCTAGACTCTCTTAATAATCTGAATGTCTTGAATTTTACAAAAGAAAGGCAGATATAAACATTTATAATAAATAACAGGGTAGACCTCTAAGTAGATGACCTCACACCTTCTTTCAGCAGGAAATGGCTGCCATAATTTGCAGATGGTTACTATGGGAGAACAATGGGTCTGTAAGTAAGGATGTGTGCACTGGCTTGCTTCAAGCTAGGCTTGACATTGAGCTGGCCCGGTTTGGGGGTGGGGATACTTCGTGGGTCAGCTCAGAGAGTATACTTGTAAAGGGGAATCCAGCAAGGATTCCCCATTACAAGTAAAGGAAATTCCCTATGCTAAATTATGGAAGTTTCCATGGCAGCAACCATGGAGAGATAGGTGGCAGCGGTGAGGGCTCCTCCAACCCGCGCCCCCCCCCCCAGCCTCCCAAATGGCAGTCCCGGGCCTCTACACACATGCAGAAGCTATTAGAGTAGCCTCTGTGCATGTACAAATGGCCTCTTGCAGGATGATGCAAATGGCCTCTGCACACCTGTGGAAGTCACTCTAATGGCCTCCATGTGTGTGCAGAGGCCCAAGCCTGGCCACAGACTGCCTAGCCTGTCGTCTGGGAGGCCAGCAGAGGGATTGGAGGCATCTCCGCCATCATCCCCAACGCAACCACTTCCACTGTCCCCACTGATACCTTATTTTTAAGGTAAAGACTACCTTTTCTCACACCCCCACTGCATCTACTTGTAATGGGGAATCCTCACCAGATTCCCCATTACAACTATACCCCTTGTTGCCAGACAGCCCGATTTAGGGGTAGCCCAGAGAACACCTCTCTCTATCTGTACTACTTGGGAAGGGTATACAGCCCGAAACTGCAAGATCATAGTCCCTACTGTGAACGTTTCACCTGCCTATGTTTGGCAAGACTCACAGCTGGTTGCTCAGCATGAGCAAAGCGTGGTTTAATATAAAGCGTGAGTCAGAATAGCAAAGACTGGATGGGACGTCCCCATCCTTCTCTTTCAGAGAGAAGGCAGTAGCTGGCAAGCAGATCCCATTTCAGAGGGCAAATTAATCAAGAAAGGAATCCTCCCTTTCTTGATAACAAGAGATAACAGTGGCGCACTCCTTGGGAGGTACACAGATAACTGGTGCATTCCCCAACCCATTCTAAAACCAACACATTAGCTGGCAAGGACTCAGATAAATGAGCACATCAGATGTGTAATCTAGACACCTGAAAAGAGGCATCCTGTCCTTGAGATAGTTAGCCCAGCAGTTCTATTCAACACATCTAACACATTTACATCACTTTACCCATGCCTCTGTTGGGCAACCTACCCTCAGAGTGATTAGGTTTGAGTGGCAATAGATTTCTTTGCCACCCTCTGGGTAAGCAGAATGGCTTGGATAATTATCCTATGGACTCACATCCATATGAGTTGTAGCCCCTCCAGTCCTGACTCCACTTCTTCCTGCCTGATCCCTTGAGTTGAAGCCTCCTTGCCAATGTGCAATGAAAGCATTAACTTAAAATCAGGAAGGATAGGTGAACTAACCTCTTGCCCTTCTAAGCCTCCACCCCCCACCCACCCACCCCGATCCTCTCTGCCATCTACACACTTTTCATGGCAAGCCTTAAGACAGGCTCTAGTCTAAGCACCTCAGCCCAGCCAATCAATTTCTAATTAGGACTTTAAGCTGAATTACTGCTAGCCATACTCTTGCCTATTAGCTAAGTTTTATTGCCTTGCCTGACTGAACGTTTGTCTTCTGTACCTCTGTATACCCTTAATAAAACTTGATGAACTGTAAGACTCTGTCTCCTTGTTTTTCCAGTACACCAAAACTTGCTCAAATTGATACTTACTGAAGCCAAACTGCTCCCCAAGCCAAACAAATGCAGACCCAAAGCATAGTTGCAGTGTCTAGCCAGCAGTTCCAGTTACACTTGCCAGCCTGTTCGTGAGCCGGCTCAGTCAGGCTCGATGCCTGGACTGGAACTGGCTCTGTTTCAGTCAAGCTCAAGCCACCCTAGGCGGTTCAAATCCGGTCCCAATTGGAGCCAAACCAGGAAACCTAGTCTGTGCACCTCCCTAATGGAAGAACACATGCTTCATATGTAGAAGCTCCCAGGTTCAATCACTGTCATCTCCAGGCAGGGCTGGAATAGACCCCTGTCTGCAACCTCAGAGAGGTGCTTCAGGTCAGTGTAAATATTAATAATGATGATTAATAATAATAAACTTTATTTGTTAACCAATCGATAACAAATTATAATACCGCCCAGAGAACTTGTGTTTGGGGAGGTATAAAAATATGATAAACAAACAAACAAACAAAATTGTTCTCTGGGCAGCTCACAACACAGCATTAGAATATAAAATAAAAACATATAACACATAACAGATTAAAAAGGGGGGATACAATACAAAGCAATTTAAAAACACTTTTAAAATCAGTTTAAACATCAAATTTAAAAATCAAAATCAAAATTTAAAAATGCCTGAGTGAACAAAAAGGTCTTCCATGGCATCTAAAAGAACAAAGTGATGAAGCCAGACGAGCCTCATTGGGAAAGCTACTCCATAAATGGGGTGTAACCACTGAAAAGGCCCTCTCTCTTATAGCCACCCACCTCATCTCGTTTGGCAGTGGCATTTGGAGGAGGGCCTCTGAAGGAGATCTTAAGGTACCAGTTGGGACATATGGGGCAAGGCACTCTCTCAGACAACCTGGTCCCAAGCCATATGGAGGGCTCTGGAGATTAAAACCAGCACTTTGAATTGGCCCATAAATGGACTGGGAGCTAATGCAGCTGAGGAAGCACTGATGTAATATGCCCAAAAGGTCCAGTCCCAGTTAATAATCTTGCAGCCCTATTTTGTACCATCTGCAGTTTCTAGACCGTTTTCAAAGACAGCCCCACGTACAATGCATTGCAGTAATCT
This sequence comes from Hemicordylus capensis, assembly GCF_027244095.1. Lineage (NCBI taxonomy): Eukaryota > Metazoa > Chordata > Lepidosauria > Squamata > Cordylidae > Hemicordylus > Hemicordylus capensis. Next base: position 180,508,990 of record NC_069657.1, on the reverse strand, counting down.
AAGCGAGAGGTTACCAGAACATGAGTTACTGTGGTCATGCTATCTCTATGCAGCTAAGGTTGCAGTTGGCATATCAGCTGAAGCTGATAAAAAGGCACTTCGAGCCACAGAGACCACTTCAGCCCTAACGACAATGCTGGATCAATGAGCACTCCCAGACTGCGAACCTGGTCCTTCAGGGGGAGCGAAACCCCATCTAGAACAGGCTGAGCATCATTCACCCGGGCAGAGGAATAACACTGAGGTGAATGGACCAATGGTCTGACTCAGTATAAGGACGCTTCATATGGTCACCTAACATCCATCTATTAATATTATAAATATTATCAAGGCACTTTGAAGGTGAAGGAGACGTTGAAAGGTGTCTGTTTCATCGTTTCCCCTCCCCTGCTTCCCTTCTGGGTGGGGGAGGTTGGCTTAGAGGTTGGCTGCAGGCTTGGCTTGGCTTTGCCTGGGGCTTCCTCTCCCACCACTGTCCTCCTTGGCAGCTCCTTGGCTGCTCTGCCTTCCGTAATTTGCTCAGATACTGGACAGCTGGGCCAGCCCTGCCCCATAGGCGGGTGGCAGGCTCCTGTGAGTGGGGCTTTTCAAACTCTTGGCCCATAAAAAGGGAGGGCGGCAATGAGGGTGCAGCCTCCGGCACAGCTCGCCAGCAGGCGCACCACCTGCAAGTGGAAGCCCTTTGGAGGTGGTCTTTGGGGGTGGGGCTGAGGCCAATTTATTTATCATCTTGGACTCCTTCCCTATAGTGCCGGCCTCTCTTTTATTGCCTGGCTATTTATAGCTATGTGTCAGGGCTCTGGTATAGGTGGAGGCATAGGGGGCACTTCTGGAAGGTCTGTAGTGGCTATTACAGTAGTGGTGGGGAATAGAAGTCTTGATGTTGGCAGGTCAGCAGGCCATTACAGGGGAAGGGAGATCAGAAATTTAATAACTGTTTCCACTTCCAGTTGCCTTGTCAGCATTCAGACCTCACTGTGTAATTCCATTTATCCGCAGAACCTGACCTTGCTCCTTTGCAATGCCAGGTTGGTTCAAATAAGATCAAGATCATCCATGATTTAATCACAGATGAATGAAACGACCTGGCTTGTATAACTGAGACCTGGTTGGAGGAAACTAATGGCCCATTATGAGCTCAGCTCCTCCCTACTGGGTACTCAGTGGTGCAGCAGGTTAGGGGAAGGGGGTGGAGAATAGTTAGTCTATTGGAATAACATCTCCCTTACCAGGATCCCTGTGAGACAATTGGACCATATCGAGTGTGTGTATCTTGCCTGGGAACTTGGGATAGATTGGGGATTGTATTGGTGTACCGGGCACCCTGTTGCCCAATGGAGTCCCTAACTGAGCTGAAGGAGCTGGTTGCGGAGCTCATGTTGGAGTCACCCAGGCTTTGGTGTTGGGTGACTTCAATGTTCACTTTGGGGCTGACTTGTCTGGTGCAGCTCAGGAGTTCATAGTAGTCATCATGATAAGTATGGGCCTATCCTTCCCAACTGGTCACGGGGTAAACACACCCTGCTGGTAACACCTTCAGTTTGGTCTTTTGCTCAGATCAGGGTGGTGTTCCGTGGGTAGAGACTCCTAGAGTGCCTCCATTGTCATGCACAGACCACCATCTGGTTAAGGTTGGTTTCGTGGCCACAACCCACTTCTTCATGGGTGCAGGACCTATTAGGATGGTCCACCCAAGGAGTTCTAGGGTTGGTTCTGCTGGTGATTCTGTTGATGCCCTGGTGGAGACCTGGAATAGGGAGCTTACCAAGGCAGTAGACACTACTGCCCCTAAGTGTCTTCTCCACTCTGCTTCGAAACTAGCACCACTGAACAGCTACAAGAACTGAAGTGGCAAGGGAGAAACTAGAGCGTACGTGGAGGAAGACTCTACTTGAATCCAATAAGACAATGTACAAAGCCCAATGGAAGGCTTATTATGTGGCAATACATGCAGTGAAGAAGCAATTCTATTCTGTACATATTGCATCCACAAGTTCACATCCAGTGGAGTTGTTCATAGTTGTGAGAGGAATGACTCAGGTTCCCTCTTCTCTGAAAATAAATTTGGATTTTTGTTATGATCCCCACCGCACATTAAAATAATCAAGAGAGGTTGTCTCCGTATACCACCAGCTTATATGGCCACGACCCGGGTGCGGACCTTCTCTATAGTCACTCATGGGCTGTGGAATACGCTCCCTATAGACATTCGTGCCTTAAGAGCATTACCAGCCTTTAAAAGAGCCCTCAAGACACTTTTTTATCCAGGCTTTTAATAATCTCTGAATGTTTTACATTTTTAATTGCTGTTGAAATTTTTTAAATTGTGGTAATCTTTTAATGTTTTAAATTTTAATTGTCAGTTTTATTCTGTTTTTATTGTGTTTATTTTTGTAAACTGCCTAGAGCTTTTGGAGTCAGGCGGCATATAAATTAAATAAATAATAATAATAAAGTTTAATTTGCCAAGAATGAAGTATAGTTCTATGAGTTTGGGCTTACACAACCATAAATGGGTGTTTGGGCTCTAGCACAAGAATGATGTGTGTGATCAAAGAAAGACAGATCAAAGCTGGCACTAAAACCTAGTGCTAGCTTTCAGGCATAATCTGAAGCATGGATTCTGGGGACACACCAAATACAAAGGATATTGAGCAAAGAGACAGGCATAAACCGGTAATCAATAATCATCTTAATGTGTATCTTTACTCCAAGCACAGTTTACTTCTGAGCATATATGCTAAGGGTCGAACTGTATGGGAATAACTCATACGGATGCTTTTCAGTTAAAAAGAAATAGACATGTTTGCATTGAGAGCATGTCTGAGTACACCACATAGTCTGACCCTTGGAGCAGCTAGATTTCTTATTTTAAGGAACAGCTCTGTATTACACAATAGCCCAATTCAGATATTGTGCTGTATGAGTGTACAGATGTCTGTACATTCATATGTGTTTGTGTAGATGATTGTACCTGTGTTCATTTTAAAAGTGAACCTGGATACAGGCCCGTCAAATGCATAGTACAGATATAAAGTGTACTTCTGTACTTGCATTAAGCATAACGTGTGAATGACTGTATCCATGTACAGATCAGTACCTGTGTACACTGTACACTCGTATGAATGTGCCTAATGGAAAAGCAGGTTTGCACTCTTATGGTTGGTCTTGCCACTGAAGATAACCCTACAGATTTTCCAAGTCAGGTACCAGCAAACCAGCTGCTAGTGGCAACTGCAGAAATAGCTCTAAACATCCCAGGGCCACTATATTTTAAAAAGGGATGATACCAGTGGTTCTGGACTTGGAGGTTGCTCTCCCATTGGAAAAAGAGAGAGAGTGAGAGAGCTGTGCCCAAAATACAGTGTCCCTACTACAGAAAATGTACAGGAGTACTTTAGGCATAATTACTAAGCATAGATAAAACAGATACAAATAATCACCATAGGTCTTACTGCAGGAGTGAATTCTAATGTGAGTTTTCCAGGTTAAAAGGGAAGGCAGAACGCCATTAAAAAACCATTAGCCCATTCTAAGCCATCTCTAACCAATCGAGCTGGTGTGTTTGTATAGCTTTAGAACAAGGGCAGTGCAAACACAGAGTAAACAAGAAACAAGCAAGAAACAAGCAACATGGCCACCAAGTGACGTCCCTCTTCACAGCTCTGTTGAAGAAAGCTCGCAAGGGATAAAGCCAGAAATTGAGAGATAAAAGGCAGCTCAAAAAGGGCAAGCAGCAAAATCTCAAGAGAAAGAAGAGGGAACAGTGAAATGGCCTTGACTCAATATAAGGCAGCTTCCTATGTTAATACACTGAAATTGCCCTAGGGCAGAGCTATTCTAACCAACTGTATGCATATTACCACCAACTCCCAATGCCTAAGCAGACAAGTCATCTGGGTCTTAGTCACAGCTGCTTCCATAGAGAATACACATTTACATATTTAACTATAAAGGGTTACCTATTTGCAATTCATATCTGGGAGACTTACTTTTACTACATAAATGGAAAGTAAGTATGGGTGGACAGAAATAAAACAAGGGTGCTAAAGGCATTCTAGAAAGTGAATGTTTTCCTGTTCAAAGACAGGACACACACATACAAAAAAAACCCCTAAGCCAGCCAAAAACAAGTACATAACCAGTACTTGGATAACTGTGGCAAATAAGCAAAAGAGAAAGAAAATGGATGGAGAGTTTGTGCTATTCCAAAAATGAGCTGCAACCTAGTTCATTCATATTAGAAAACATAAAAGGCCCACACACAATTATGTTAAAAATGTACAGTGTACACAGGTACGGTCATTCATGTGTTATGCTGAGCACTGACACAGCACAGTTCCAAGCCATGCCCTGCATTTGATACATCCAGGTTCATTTTTAAAATGAACACACCTACAGTCATTCACACACACACACACACACACACACGTACAAGTGTACAGACATCTGTACACTCATACAGCATAATGTATGAATCATCATTTTAAAAAGGAATTTAAAATTCTAGACTGCGCTCTGAGAAGGGATTTGCTTAATATAGTGGCCAAAATGATGAGCAGCAGTAGGTCACTGTAAAAAGGGCCGTGGGGCCACTGGGAGCCTCTAGCGTCCCTGCAGCTATGGCAAATTGTGCAGCAGAGTAGATGCAGAGGGGGAGGGTAGAGCAATTTTTGCTTCTCTCCCTTCCATTCAGAAGCCCTTTCCACTTGCAGGAATCTGTTCTTGTGCAGCCCTCAGGAACATATTCCTGCAAAGGGAAAGGGCTTTTGACGGAAGAGAAGAGAAGAGAAGCAAAATTCCTTCCACATGTGTTCGGCTGAACAACGCCCCATTGCTGCAGGGACACTGGAGGTTCTTCCCAGCAGCCCCACAACCCTTCTTACACCGACCTACTGCTATGCACCATGTCAGCTATCAATCATAGCTGGGTTGAGGAGATGGACCTTCAGAATTCTTTCAGGTTTTTACATGCTTCTCTGTGTCAAATATCATAACCTGCCCTCCTTTCCCAGTTACCTCAAGGTTGGTCCTTCCCTGTCCATTCATTACATTTCCACCACTCAAAGAAAAAGTATTACAAGATGCATCACAATTTCCACACCTTCAGTTCTCTAGGACTTTCCTAAGCCCCTCTCTTACCTCAAGAAACCCCTCAAGATGATAAAGGGGGAGGGGAGAATGGGAGGAAATGTAGAACGGGAAAAGTGGGGGAGGGGGGTCTGGAATTCTTAGAGATAAATGAGGCTCGACTAAATTTTCTAGGAAACATTCCATGTTTTTTATGGCTAATGAAAAGCTTTTCAGATTTTGCTGCTTGATAGAACAACAATATCTTTTCAATATGTGTGTTTGGAAGATGTGGTAGTAAAGAAAAGTAAAATGTACCATCAAGTCGACTTCAACTCCTGATGCCCACAGAGCCCTCTGCTTTTCTTTTGGTAGAATACAGGAAGGGTTTACCATTGTAAATACCATTTATTAATACATTTCTATAGTTTTCTGTTTGTTTTTGTCAATACATTTCCCTTTGCCACTTTCTTTTAACTGGGTTTGGCCTGAACTTTCCATCTATCATATAGCTTTACAGTCTCCATGACTTTTCTTGCTCCATGGTCTTATTTTCCTTTATTTTCTTCTATGGTGGCTTCTACTGCTGTCAGAGTTATATTTTCTGCCCCACTCTTCAGATCATACTTACACCATTCTCTTCATAGGCTTCTTCTTTTTTCCCTCCCCTTGTCTTCATTAAACACCTTGAACCTGTTTTGTATTTTAAATAAGTCTCCATCTATATGTTCCTCCCTGGGGCTTTCAATCTGTAGGTAGCAATTTGTTAGCTAAATCTCTCTATTCATTTCCAAGCACAATGTAATGTGCTGTTTTTCGGCTTTTAAAGCCCTAAGCAACTAGGGGCCAGAGTACATTAAGTACATCTTTTTTCATGCACATTCCCTGTTGCGCTGCATTCAATACCTGAGGCCCTGCTATGGGTGCTCCCACCAACTGAGGTACAGTGAATATCTTCCAGGTGCCAGGTCTTTTTTAGTTGTGGCAGAGCATTTGGGAGGCATATGATCTACTGAGGTTACCACAATTAGTGGAGTTCCTAGCTGTTATCAACTTCTCTTTTTTTGGTGTGCCCCTGATGAAGGCAATTTTGCTGAAACATGGGCTTAGACAGAAAATGTATTTTTAAAATATATTTCATATTGTTTGTGCCTTTTAGCATTCCATCTCCCCCTTTCTGCTGTAACAGGAATTCCCAGTTGACTACAACTCCCAGCATCCCCAAATGCAATGGCCTATGGCTGAGGGATTATGGAAGTCCCTGTTACAAGGAACACTGGTGCTAGCCCTCTTTTTGCCTAGTTATGGTATAAATCTTATGGGGTGCCTGTGAGACCCCAGTACTGTGCACCTTCAGAAGTCATATCGAAAACCTGACTTTTTCAAAAGTCTTTTGGCACAAATTGGCTCCCATACTTTTGTTCCTTTGGCTGGTCCATTGCATTCTCTAATTGCTGTCTTATACGTTTTTACTGGATTAGCTGTACTGGTATTATTTTAATTGCATTTCTTTGTTTTATTTTAGCATATGTGGTGCTTGCTTTTAATGTAAGCCTCTGAATTACTTTTAAGAATTTTTATCTTAAAGGCTGGGGGTGGGAGTTACGAGAAAAATGCAAGTAATTTCTGACTTGCATGGACATATATCTGAACAGTAGGTAAGACAGAGGCACATGCTTAACTTGTGAGCCACTGTAAAACATGCCTGCACTGCTTCCAAAGGCTAAGATGCTGCATACCTACTAAGTATTGCTAAGATGCAGTTGCGATGTTATTCTCAATGGGAATGAGAGTGGCATTGCAACTGCATTTTCACAATGCTTAGTAGGCATGCAGGAACCTCGCCTTCGGAAGCAGTGCAGGGGTGTCTCACAAGCTGTGTGCGTGTCTCTCTCTAACACAGATAGCTATCAGCATGCTAAATAAGCCCGTTTGTGCCACTTTGCCCTTGCACAACCCCCAACATCCAACTCTCTTCCTTCATTACTGGAGTCAAGAATCTACCTCAAGACTTGTCATGTGTCACCGTGGCTTTTCCCAGTTGACCATCTGTTCCTTTTTACCTCCTTCCTTCAAAAGGTGCCTTCTCTCCGAAGAGATTGTGAGCCAGCAGATAGAAGCCGCTTAACTTTTCATTTTTAATTAGAAATTAGTGGTTTCTGGCCCTTAAGGACAAACACACCTTGTATAGTGATTACAGTGACTAGCCAAGGCCCCTGTAAACTCAGACATCCAGATAGCCTTCCAATGTTATTGAATTCATGGAAGTCAGCAATACATGGTGGAAAGGACCCTGTCTTCTCTTGTACTGTGTGAAGGAGCCGTCAGAAGGGGTAGCATGCTATGTTATTCACTGAAATAATAATAAACAACCACTGTCCCACAAGTTCACGTACAGCAGGGGTGTCAGACTGTAGCCCACCAGCTGCTGTTGCCTGACAATTCCCATCATCCCCAGCCACAGTGGCCAGTAGCCAGGGATGATGGGCGATTTAGGCCAACAGGGGCTGGAGGGCCACAGTTTGACACCCCTGATCTACAGGATCACCAAGGATGATTTTGATATACGGTCACAGAACTGTGTCGCTGGAATGGAGAGGAAAGTCATCTAGTCCCCTATACAGTAATCCCTCGACCTACGAACTACTCAACTTACGTTTTTTTCGAGTTACGAGCGACAAAAAAGACCGGAAGTAGTTGCTTACCGGAAGTAGTTGCTTACTCAACCTACGAATGTTTAGATGCGGCTTCCTCGAATTACGAGTGTTTTGAGACTTCCGTGGTGCGCTCCTCGACTTACGAAAATTTCGACCTCCGAACGTGCGTTCGGAATGCATTATTTACGTAAGTCGAGGGACCACTGTATAGACAAAACCTTCAATGCTCATATATCCCAGTAGATTAGTTTGTTATCCAGAACACACTGTGCTTTAAGGACAGAAAAGCAGCAAGCAATGTAACCAGCCTAGTCATATCTTAACTAGATGTATCCTTTGCCTTGTAAAGCTAATGGTTATAGGACAGCAGCTGTAACATATTCTGAGGCAAGTCACAATATTATCCTGGGTGTTTTTAGAAGGAATAACCTGCACAGTAATTTATACCATACAACCTATATCTAAGCTATTCCCAAGAGCCCTGGTAGGAAATCCAGTCTCTCAACCTTTCCTAGCTGGCAGGAAGCAGGAGTACGTCTTCCCCAACAACATTCAGCAGGGCAGCTTCTCCTGGCCCTTTTGCTCTGAAACGGAGCTATTGAAGTCATCCAGCAAACTCAACAAGAAGCAATACAATTGTTCATTTGTCAGATCTGATTAAGATGGTGACATGCAATCCTTGCTATCACCAGCCCAAAAGACAATGGAATGGGGGTAAGAAACCCCAACAGAGGCTTTTTCATGTACAGCAGCAGGAATAATGAAACTTCTAATCTTCTTGAACACTGGGCAGGATTTACTGAGACCTGGGCATTCGGTCTGCTCCATGCCCAGCAATGGCTCTCCATCAGTTATATTCAAATGGTCCTTTGTCAATACAAAGATTTAGCAGCTATACAAATATTCCTGAATATATTGCTGCAACTACTGTACCACTTGCAGAAATTGGAATATCACATGTCAATGATTAAATGCCTGGCTGCTCTTTAAATTACAGTGGCCGACGTCTAGACAAACCCTTCACCAATGAATCAGGGCTTCCATTGCACAAGGAGAGGTGATTTTTGGCAATCCCCTTTTCCCTTTGCAGTTGCCTCTACTTCCCAAAACTACGTACCTGAGAGTCCCCCAACCAACTTGAACAAATCTGAGCAAAATCACTCCACAGTCCCAGCCATTACAATAAGGAATTCAGGCATAATCCTCTACATCTTTCTATTCATATCATCATCACCATCAATAAGACTCAGTCTGCTCCCAAATGCCTACATCTTAGGTTGAAAGCAACATTACTGCATCAAATAAAAATGTGGATTTTTCATCTGATCTGTCTGAAAGATTGTTTATTGCTAGTGACATTGCTATAAGCAATGCAGGCACATTTCCTGAGTTAGGGAATGCATTTCATAAGATTTTCTTATGTGGCGGGGGGAGATTGATTTTAGTTGACAGAAGCCTTGCATCCTCAAAACAAAAAGAGATCTATCAAAACACAAAATCTGTTATTTCAACTATCAAACAATTGCCTAAACACTTTAATAAATCCTGTAATAGCCTTATTCTGTGCATCCTTATTTTATCATTGCCATCTAGTTCATTCTCTGCATCTTAGATTGCTTAATAGTAATTTTAAGGGATCTCATTGCTAGGTTATTAACGCAGCAGAACCAGAAATTTCATTTCTGGGCGGTTCACAACATAAACAAATTATAAGAAAAATTAAATCATTAAAATAATTTAAAACGACAATTCTAGTTTTAAAACTTGGGTAAATAAATGAGGAGATTCTCACGATCCAACAAAAGCAGGCTAAGGGAGCCTAGCCCGCTTTGGGTGGATTGTGTGCTGTCACGGGAGCCACACAGCTCCCGGCAGCAAACCCTCTTAATTCCCCCTTAGTGCTCCGCTAACCCCGTCTATTTGATCGTGTGTTGCCACAGCGCAGCTCTGTGCCATGGCAACACATGAGGAGACCCCCACCAGGAGGCTGAAACAAGGGGGTTTCTCCAGGATGCCCTGCGCGCTTGTGTGGGGCATCCATCCTGGAACTTCTGGGGGCCGCGCAGCCCCCGATCCCTGCAGCCCCCACCAGGTCCATGACGGAGCTGGCAGTCATGTGGGCAGTCGATCTGGCTGCTCAGGGCTGCTTCCCTGCTCGTTTGTGCGGAGAGCGGGCTAAACCCACTTTCCCCGCAAACCCCTTCCCAGTGAGTCTCACTGGTCATGAGACTCGCTTCAGTGAGTCTTTAAATATTTCCAAAAGCTGTCGGAGCTGGGGAAGCTCTTGTTTCAGCAGGGAGCACATTCCAAAGTTTTGAGGCAGCAACGGAAAAGACTCAGCCCTGAGTAGCCACTAGACAAACTGGTGGCAGCTGCAGACTGGGTGATCTCAATGGGCGATGGGCTTATAGTGAAGAAGACGTTCTCTTAAATACCCAGGGTCTAAGCGGATTAGGGCTTTATAAGCAATAACCAGCACCTTGAATTTTGCCCGGAAACGTATTGGTAACCAGTGTTCTTTTAATATAGGAGTAAAATGCCTGATAATACTAGCATGATAACTAAGAGGGGGGAGGGGGATTTGTTTATTTATTTCATATATTTATATACCACCCCATACAAAAAAGTCCCTGGGCAGTTAAAAATATAAAATCATTAAAACATTAACATAATTAAAACACAATAAAAACTCTAAAACCAAAGCTTTAAAACTCTGGTTTTAAACTATTCATGCAATTCACTAAACTGTCTTTCATTACATTATATGGATAATGATCTTATGTGCAACTACTTCCAATGCTTTTTGCATTCCCTCTGACTTTCACTGCCCCCCTGATAGTTTAGTTGGCTCAATCCCTCTCCAACATCAGCATGAGGGCAACTTGAAATGGAACTGTTTCTATTAGCCATATTCAGTATGTCACCACAAATCTTGGCTGTATGGCCCCATTTGGGACCGAAATAATGCCCCCCCCCATGCATGTGATGTCAGACATGGGGTGTGTGTCCGGGCCCGCGCTTGCGGCCCCTCATTGGTGGCGGCCCAGGTTCTTTGAACCCATTCGCCCAATGGTGGCTCCACCCCTGCTCACATTGTTTCTCACGTGGAGAGCCTCCACAGAGATTCAAGTTCAAGAACCTACCAGGCTGCTGAGCTGTTTGCATGTGTGAATCAAGCCTGAACCAGCTTTGTTCTGAAACATGTTTTCCATGGCAAGACATGGAGAAGGAGATTGCATTTGAGAATATGCATTGTGCTTTCACCACTGACTTGCTTTCCCCAAACAGCTGTAGTACACTGGATTTTAAGACAGTCTGTACAACAGACGGTTTCAGGTTTCAGGACAGACTGTGCAACAGCTCTAGGCAGCCTTCAACCACTGGATCACTCACTTTAGAGTTACAGCTGCTAACACTATATAGTATAGAGCTCCTTGCAAAAAATGAATGGTGTTGAGGTTTGGTCTGCAAAAATCATTGCCATACAAATGTCATACAATAAAGAAGGCCGTAAGGGTTTTCAAAATGTGCTACTCTGAATTTATGCAAGCAGTGAGCATTGCCTTTGCCACAGGTTTCCCATTGCCTTAACTTCTGTTGTATAATCACCATCACTAGCAGCAAAACACACACACACACGCTACACACACACACACACACACACACACACACACTAAACAAAACAAATAAAAACCAGACAAAACTCCATAACAACTCTCACATGGTGCTATTTCACCGTAGAGAGCCTCTTCCTGTTACTGTTGTATTTGGAAAAGTTTCACTAGTTTCCCACCAAAGTAAGGACATGGACAGGCAAAGCAGGGGAGGAAAAGGTAGGAATAAATTAGATGGTACTTGATAGGATAACGGCAAAGCACTGCATTTTTATCAAAACAACCAAAATTCTACTTGGGAAATGTCTGCCTGCCAAGCAGTGGTGTGGAAAAGGATGCAAGAGGTCAGAGCTGATAAACTGCATATGAAGACCTTTCCAGATGTTTAAAATATAGTCAAATTTTATTCTAAGTACTATATTCGTGCTGACCCCACAAATAGGATTGCTGTGGGATATCCCATTAATTCAGTGCCAGACCCTATCTACAAATTACAATCTGCAACCTAGGCCCCGGTTTCATATTTTTTAAACCATTCATGTCTGCCTTATAAGAAAATAAGAGCAGCCATGCTGGATCAGCCCAAAGATCTAGAGTCCAGTATCCTGTTCTCAAAGTGACCAACCAGTTGCCTCTGGTATAGAATAATAACACAAGGACACATACTTCTCCTGCTGCTGCTTTCCAGCAACTGGCATTCAGCAGCATACTCTAGGGCAGGGCTGCTCAACTTCAGCCCTCCTGTAGATGTTGACCTACAACTCCCATAATCCCTGGCTATTTGCCACTGTGGCTGGGGATCACGGGAGTTGTAGTCCAAAAACAGCTGGGGGCACAAATTTGAGCAGACCTGCTCTAAGGCAGACAGAAGTAAGGGTTCCTGTAAGGTTAATAGTTGCAGAGCAGATAGAATGGTAAAAGAGCAAGCTTGTTGTGCAGTGATGAGAACAAGATATCCGCTAAAATGTCTTTTTCGATATAATGCTTGGCTGGTCCAGATGATTCTATCTGACCAACCGCTCAATCATGTGGGGAGGAGTATGCGTACGCACATTTTCCCACAGACCACTAAACAATTCTGTCTCTACTTTGACATGTGGGAGGAGCAACATTAGAAACATCTCTGGGCACAGGCAAGTCCAGTTGGCACAAACAGGTGGTTTTGGTGAGCACCCTGGCACAAGCTGCAAGTTAAGAACATAAGAACAGCCCAGCTGGATCAGGGCCAAGACCTATCTATTCCAGCATCCTGTTTCACACAGTGGCCCACCAGATGCCTCTGGAGAGCCCACAGGCAAGAGCTGAGGGCATGGCTTCTCTCCTGCTGTTGCTACCCAGCAACTGGTATTTAGAGGCACCTTGCTTCTTGGGCTGGAGGTGGCCTATAGCCCTCAAACTAGTCGCTCACAAATGTTGGGTTGCTGAGCAGCACTTTCTTCCTTCACCCAATATCTGCAACTCGACTTTTAAAACTTGGTTAAACATGTTGGGGGCAGAGGAGATCCAGCATGGTGTACTGGTTAGAGTTCTGCACTAGGACCGGGGAGACCCGAGTTCAAATCCCCATTCAGCCATGATACTTGCTGAGTTACTCTGGACCAGTCACTTCTCTCTCAGCCTAACCTACTTCACAAGGTTGCTGTGAGGAGAAACTTAAGTATGTAGTACATCGCTCTGGGCTCCTTGGAGGAAGAGTGGGATATAAAAAATGTCAAAAGGGTGGGGGGGGGAGCATGGCTCAGGAACCTGACATTGGTAGATTTGCATATCACAAAATGAGCCAAACTTACAGTTTGCAGTGAGAGAGTGAGCCCACCTGTTAAAATAGTACTCTGAACTAGTAATTTAACCATACATTGGGGGGGGGGGGGTGTTTGAAGAGTCTATGCCCTTCAGTGGCACAGGGATGGAACGACACACCAGGAGTTGTGGGTGGGGGAGTCAAGCATGTACATACTCTTCTCATGTGACAGGCCGGCTGATGGTATTGTTGAATGAGCCTTTATAAATTACACAGAAGGCCTGTGCTTCTGGTCACCCTTTCTCTGCCTTTTGCTATATATAAATGGAGTCTCAGCAGCTGCATCACAACTTAGGTGAGAATGCAACCCATCTGTGAATTCCAATCCCAGCGAAAATGCAAACCCATCTGTGGATTCCAATCCAACTGAAGATCAATGTGTTAATGAACGGGCTATTGCAACAGTGCTGCTGGATTCCTCAGCCCTCCTGGCATTTCTTTACTTCTAGTTTTGTTGATTCTTGCATTCTCCATTGGCCTTTTCCCTCTCTCTTCCAGGTGCAGCTGGCACTTTGAACAGTCTTAAATTCTATACTTTAAAGTCCCCCACCCCACCCCGACATCTACAACTTGTTCTTTCCCCAACACCTCCATTCATTTGTTTTTTACTTTCCAGCATTTCTCTCTTCCCAGCCTGGGAAAGGTCAACTATATTCCAGCCGTTTCGACGTCTGTGTAGGCTTCATTATATCACATTGTCATCAGTAAGACCCAGGGTAGATACGGTGGAGGAGTTCACCATCCCACCTCAATTACAGTAAGCAAGTATGGTCAAACAGTCAAACACAATTAGTGTACTAATTAATCTCTGAAAAGTGGACCATCCAGTCTTGCTGCTAATTACAAGTGGAGTTCATGGAACTAAAAAACCTAGCACATCTTATGTCTCACATGAATATGCCCCCCGCCACACCCTGCATAACATTCTTTTTAACCTAACCAATTTGGGGTTAGATTATAAAGAATAAACAATATTCGACTTTTCCCACCAAGCTACACATAAACACATAATAAAACATAAGATTAAACAGTACTCAGTAAATTAAAAAATCTGCAGCAAATCTAAAAAATCAGTAGTATCAGCAAGAAAGAAAGAAAACATAGAAATTTAACTGAGAGCCTAAAAGAATAAAATGGCCTTTCCTGGGTGCTGTAACAACAGCCTCAGAGCAAAGCAAACATCTCTGGGAAGGGAATTGCAACAAAGAGGCATCATCACAGAAAAAGCCCTAGCCCCAATTTAAAGTAACAAACCAGACATACATTTTTGTTTCCATAATTACCCAACTCTTATGAGCGACTCATATCCTTCAAGATACATTTTTCCATTTAGATTTATTTGAAAAAAACATTTTTGTAATATGCATGAAAGTAAAATCCAATTTTTATCTATGAATTACACACTTTATTCAAGCAAAGAGAACACAAGCCACTCAGAAGGCACTTCTGCCTTCTCTGGGCACTTAACTCTGCTCCCCACCAAGGCCCAGACCCCAATTCAAAGCCTTGTATACATGTCAAAGGGCTCTCAAATCGCCTGCAGTTCATTCACATAGCAGTTAAAACATATCGAGTGTTATTGTTTAATCATGAGCAGCACACAACCATACTTCTCTTGTTTACATTAATTGTTTTCATTAATGTAAACAATTGTTTACATTAATAGTTTTTCAAGTAAATAATGCTGAACAAAAGTTGGAATAATGAAGAATGGACATCACGCAGTCACTTTGATAGAAACTTATGTGGTTTAAGGCAGGTAGAAATTTAACAATGGCCGCATTCATACATAACAGATAACCGCAGTTAAACATGGCCGAGGCTGTCATGTCCGAACGCACAAAGCCATAGTTACAGGCCAAAAGCAATCTCCGGTTTGCCTCACCAAATTAACCTTAGGTTATCTCTAAGGTTTGCCGTGAGACTTGAGGTTTTGCCGCTGAAACATTATGCCTGTCTCGTGGCACAGCTATAACTGCAGTTTCAGGCCAATTTTCAAAGCGCAATCACAGAAGAGGCGGTGCAGACCCGCCCAAAAACATGGCTCCTCCATGCTTTCAGCACTTCTCGCCGACAGCCTCTCGGGAAACCACCCTGCCCCTCCTGTCAGCTATGCAGCTATGGAGGCTACAACTCCATTGTGTTAAGCTGCACAGTTGCTGGGGGGGGCATCCTCAATTCCCACTCTATGTCTCTTGCTCCCCCCACCTGGCAAGCGGTAGGGCAAGGGCACGGGATGTCAGGGCAGGCACCAAGCGTTCTGCTCCCCAAAAAGAGAGCAACAGCCATGTATGTTCACATGCACAAACACTCCAAGTGGCAACATAAGCAGTGTGCACCATCACAGCGACAAGAGGGCCAATTTTTCCGGGGGGGGGGACTGGGTTAGGATATAAAAGACAGACCCAATCTGGGAACCTGGAGCAGCAATTCTATTGTTTTCATTTATAGGTTGGGAATCCCCAGCCTCTTCCCCAGGTGGTGATAGTTGCTCCCTAATCTTGCTTATGAGAAGAACCATCTGTGGGCCTAATTTCAAATATATGGGGTTGTATTCTCATAATATGGAAATAGTCCTCTCCATGCTGGAGACTTAGCCCATTATCCCATTGACCACTCTCATGAGACTAAGGGAAGTGAGGATGCTCTATGCAAGAAAGCCATGGGTACTTGGGCAAGTGCTGTCTTGGCAACTACCTACGGGCTGCTGTCAAACCCTGTGCTCTGCCAGCCCACTAACCAATGTGGGGATTTGTGCCCCTGCCCGCAGCCACAAAAGGCAAGGCCAATGTCCAAGGCCAGCTGGAAACTGGGGCTCTCCTCTCCCAGGAATCCCTGCATTGGGAGCTGCATACAGTGCCATGCCACACCGAGCCCAGGAATTCTGAACGGGTTTAAAGGTCCATGCCCAATCCTTGTGTCTACACCATCCATGCAAGCAGGTATGCTTCCAAAAAGCTTTTGACAAAGTTCCTCATCAAAGACTCCTGAGGAAACTTAGCAGTCATGGGATAAAAGGACAATTACATGTGCGGAATGCTAACTGGTTGAAGGACAGGAAACAGAGGGTAAGGATAAACAGAGAGTTTTCAGAATGGAGGGAAGTAAGAAGTGGGGTCCCCCAGGGATCTGTACTGGGACCAGTGGTTTTTAATTTATTCATAAACGATCCAGAAGTAGGGGGAAGCAGCGAGGTGGCCAAATTTGCAGATGATACCAAACTCATTCGGGTAGTGAAATCCAAAACAGATTGTGAGGAGCTCCAAAAGGATCTCTCCAAACTGAGTGATTGGGCAACAAAATGGCAAATGCGGTTCAGCGTTGGCAAGGGTAAAGTGATGCACATTGGGACAAAAAACCCCAACTTCAAGTATACGCTGATGGGATCTGAACTGTCGGTGACTGACCAGGAGAGGGATCTTGGGGTCGTGGTGGACAGCTCAACTCAATGTGCAGCAGCTGTGAAAAACGCCAATTACATGCTACAGATCATTAGGAAGGGGACTGAAAATAAAACTGCTAATATTATAATGCCCTTATACAAAACAATGGTGCAGCCACACCTGGAGTATTGTGTACAATTCTGGTCACCACATCTTTAAAAGGACATGGTAGAACTGGAAATGGTACAGAAGAGGGCAACCAGGATGATCAGGGGCCTAGAGCACCTCTCTTATGAGGAAAGGCTACAACACCTGGTGCTATTTAGTTTAGAAAAAAGATGATTGCGGGGAGACATGATAGAGGTCTATAAAATCATGCATGGTGTGGAGAAAGTGGAGAGAGAGAAAATTTTCTCCTTCTCACATAACACTAGAACCAGGGGTCATCCCAGGAAATTGATTGCCAGGAAATTTAGGATCAACAAATGGAAGTACTTTTTCACACAACGCATAATCCACTTGTGGAATTCTCTGCCACAAGATGTGGTGACAGCAAACAACCTGGATGGCTTTAAGAGGGGTTGGGACAACTTCATGGAGGAGAGGTCTATCATCGGCTACTAGTTGGAAAACTATAGGCCACCTCCAGCCTCAAAGGCAGGATGCCTCTGAGTACCAGTTGCAGGGGAGTAATAGCAGGAGAGAGGGCATGCCCTCAACTCCTGCCTGTGTCTTCCAGCGGCATCTGGTGGGCCACTGTGTGAAACAAGATGCTGGACTAGATGGGCCTTGGGCCTGATCCAGCAGGCCTGTTCTTATGTTCTTATGATCTTAACCCTTCATGGCTGTCATAGAAACTTATGTTCTTATGCCCTGGCAAAGGGCCACCTCATGGCAGAGACAGCCAGCATGAGCAGTGCTCCCCTCTCTGGCTGGGGAACAAATTTTCTTTGGTGGGTGGTGCTCCTGTCCAGGTTTTAGAGGCTGCCGTAAGCAGGGAATCTGAAGCTGCCAATTTCTATACTTTTCACTGAAACATTGGGGAAGGGGCACAGCCCCTTCCCCTTTGGGGGGTTCTTGCTCCCCACACTAACTCATGATCAAGGCTGGTCGCCATGGTCAGTAGTGCCTCTGTACCAGGAGAGAGTACTACAACAGTTAGGAATGAGCCACCCAACCTTGAGTGCAGTGCTCAATCATGAGAGTGGAGGGCCATGCGGACACCCCCAGACAACTCATGAAAAAGACCATCAGAGGGAAGGGGAGAGAATTACCTGGACAAATCTGAAATGAATACAGATGACCAAACATCCCCTGCTCCCACTAACATCTCCCTCACAAGAGTGTCTGGTCATGGGTGCTCTAAATAGAGCCAGGTTGCTGTGTGCAGGTGAGTGAGGGGTACTCCGGAGACTACATTCATTGTCTTAGGAACTGCAGTCAAGGTGCTGTAAAACCATGCTCCCTGCCAGCCTGCCCACCCATACGTACATGTGCAACATTGCCATTACCCCGGAACAGCCACCCCGGTACGGTCACCCTCACCTGTGATCTTTGCAGTGAACCCTGCTGCCCCAGGGTTGAGGGAGAAGAGGAAAATGCCCTCTCCAGCTATTCCCCATGCCCACTTATCTGCATACAATGCAAAGGCAGATTGGCCCTGAGATTTTTAAATTTATCTAAATTGGCCCACTCCACAGCCGTGCATGTTTCCAGGCTATGGCACATGAGGTGTCAAAATCTCCTCTGGGGTACGTGCAAGGTTTCAGAGGGATTTGGAGAGAGGGAGGTAGGGGAGAATCAGTTCAATTTTTTACCATAGAGTTGGGGGCCCCACTAAAGTGGTGCCCCCTTGGGTTCATTGGTGGGTAAGTGGGCTGGCTATAATTGTGAACTTGCAGTCTGTGGGTTGGTAATTACCCTTCTATGGGCACAGCACAGCCATATTCCCAGTAGACTGGCCCTCTCATGAGAGGGCTAGTCCGCTGGGCAGCAAGCTGCCAAACAGATTTTGAATGGGTCTACGTGCACTGCTTTGCTGGGGTCACCCTTCATAACATCTTCCCTGGTTATAGTGGGACAGAGCCCTCCCTCAGCATCCTTTGTGCCCCCCATAACAGAAAATCTGAATTTTCCCTTCCTCTCCCAGCCTACTGGGGTGGGGGGTGGTTCCATCACTGGCAGAAGAAGCGCTGGCATTGCAGGGCATTTAAAGGCCTTTGAAATGCCCCTTCCCTGACAAGGGCAGGCAGAGCGCTCCAAAAAGGCACGCTCGTACTCGGCACACCCCCTTCAAGATAGTGGCCAATCTCAGCTGCCCCACTTACATGGTGACGCTTTGCCCACAATCTGGCCATGGAGCTGGCTCGGAACAGACTCGAAGGGAGGGTAGCAAGGAGGGGCTCCCCTCTCCTGCAACTGGAATTTGGCAGGCAGTGCTTTGGAGTTTGGTGGAACTGCGGTCGAAACCTCAGTCACGTTTACCTCCAGTTAGCTGTTACGTCTGAGTGTGGCCAATGCATTTTTTTCCTGGCATGCAGATGCATTTGTGAGGAAAGCATCTGATGAATTTATGCCTGCCCACTGTTGAAGGCCAGAGCCTTTAAGGGGCGAAAGGTGACCTCCTTAACACTGTTCTAAGCGTATTCTGTTGTAATTAAAATAATGTTTATTAGTGTTCATAAGAGCATTATAATCTGTCTCTATATAAGGTTGACACTACTTGCTGGTACACACTTCAGTCACAATCCGTGTTCCCTCCAATTATTTTCATCTGTGCATGGAATGAATATTGTTCTGAGCGGCAGTATCAAGGCAGTGTGTGCGCACGCACGTGCATTCAGAATGGGGCCTACCTGATTCAACCTGAGCGGGGTCTAAAATTAACTGAGCAACCATCAAAAAACTTGCAAGTAAACGCACATGCGCACACCTTAGAGGAAACACTGGACACAATTTTGGAGGCCACTTAAAATCCCTTAATTTGCTTCTTGTTTCCACTTAAACCACTCATGCATATTGCTTCAGAAGGCAGACTGATGGTTTAGAGAACGTTTCCAAGCTAAAATGGTCTGGGGTGATGCAGAAGATGGATCTTTATATAGCAGCTGTAATGTATGTGTGCCTTCAAGTACAAATGTACCTATATGTACAAATGTACTTATATGTACAAACATTACATTTACACATTTTTTGGTAATTTTAATAGAAGGGCTTCTTTAACGTGAGAAGCATTTTACAAAACAATATGATGTCTGAACATTATTATTATTTTTCTGAACCTAGCCTTCTGACTACACTCTGTTCCATAAATAATTTGGAAGCTTCATTTCCACAAAGCAAGAATCAAATGAATATTTTATATCTGTTAACACAACCCTGGAGCATAATAAGAGATGGGGGAAGACCATACCCACTGTTTCAGAAAGCTTGGAAATAACATCCTTGCACAGCTAGCTAGACTGGACTGAGCTGATCTTTCTCATGTTTTTCCCCCCGTGAAAGTATGGGAGAATGAGTTTAAGCCAACATTCCTTCAGGCTAGATCAAGGCACTGAAATATTAAACATGATAGCACCTACTTGAGCATAAAAATAATGTGAATGCACCCTGTTTTCTGAAGTGATGCTTCATCCCTTTCCTGCAATACAACACAGGTAAAGCAATTTGGTCTGTACTGAAGCATCACATCAGAAATATGTAAAATGGATTGGAGGACCATAACTAAATTTGCAGATTCAGTTGAAGCATGATATAACTATTCTTTGCATATAATTTTAATGACTATGGAAGGCAATAAACTACAGCAGGAAGTTTTTCATACCCGGCTTTTAGCTCGCATCTCCTCTGGAATAGAGGGAGTGTGTTCACATATTGGCCAAATTTACCCGAAAGTCCCTGAGAGATATTGGGGAGCACTTCACAAATAACTCAGGGTTTTCATTGCATGTTAGTATGTAGCCCAGTTTATATCCAGGGTAAAAAAACCCCACTTTTTGAATCAGTTTTGGGGGGCAACTTCAAACTTGCAATAAAGCATCGCAGAAAATCCACAGTAAAGCCTACTGTTTGGGAAAGCTCCTGGTAAGCATGCTGCCTCTTTTCAGTCATGTGTCCCATCCCCCCCCCCACTGAAGATATTCTGAAATGTGAACAATTTCAGAAGAGAAGTCCTGAAAGCAGAAACTCTCCCTACACAGCCACTTTTCCTTGCAACCCAGCACAGATGCATCCAGAATCGTGGCTATGCAAAAGGCAGGGTGCGCCCCATTTCCCACCCCTGGCATCATTTCTCCATTTCAAATTAAGTGTCTCCCCGCCCCTCCACTTCTGCTTGCTGCCACTCTGTGCTGGAGTCGCAAATCCAGAAGTGTGGGCGCTCTCCAAGACAGTTCTCATAGCCACATACCTCACTTGGATAGATGCAATAATTTGGGGGGTTCTGTTACAAGAAGTCAAGGATATGCAATCCTATACCAACTTACCTGGGAGAAAGACGCACTGAATTCAGCGAGAATTAGTTCTGAGTAAAATTATAGATGTTGCTTTAAATATAACCGCTCAAAAGCCAACTGATCTGAGCTTCGGAAAACAGAATCCCTGCTGAGTCCTTGGAGGGCGGGGGGGGGTGAGTACAGGGACTACAATCCTGCCTGTCCCAGAAGCACTACACCACTGTGGATCAGGGAAACTGTTGCTCCACCTAATATCCAGTTCCAGCCTAAGCCTCACTAAGGATCACTGCAAAAGCCTCATGATGGGGCTTTTGGACTATCAGCCTCTAATAACATTATTAGTATTCATACCAGACGGTCTCTGCTGTTGGACACATGACTTTTTTGCCAGAATTGGAAGCGATCACCATTCTTTAAGATGGCACCATTCATAAAATGTTGGTAATTGCCAAGCAAGCAGACCTTAGTCTGCAGCATGCATACAGAGCTAATGAAGATGGATATCGACAAAACTCATCCCTGCTACCTCTATTCCTAGACTAGGCTGTGGCTCGATACTAGAAATCAAGGCTTTTTAAATGTGCGACACAAAATGTGCAGTTTTAAAGGAAGATTTGAGCAGTTCAACAATTCAAGTCATGCAAAAACTGTATTATGTAAGATGATGTACAGGTGACAGAGATCAATGAGAAAACCATCAATGAGAACCCAGCCTTAATCAAATGTACCTATTTTTCCTCCCCCTGCCAAAGACATTTCCAGACTCACTGTTACTCTCCACAGAGTCTTCACCAATGAATGTAACAATCTTCTGCAATAGTGCTGTCAAATTCCCAGCTCCAGGGACTGTCTTCTAAATGTTATGGATTGTGACTGCAGGCATCAAAGGAGATGTGCACAGTCAAGGAAAACCCACAGATATGTGCTGTAGTGGTGCACACTACATGCATGAATTACACTCACACACCGATGTGATAACTGCAAAGGGTTCAAGCACCTGGTGCAACGACGCCAATTGATTACACCAAGAGGAGATCTAACTTACTTTATTATATTCTGCTGAATACAAGAAAGGTGATGCCCTATATCAAATGCAGCAAGGCAGAGCAACCCAAAATGGAATCCGCTCTACGTATATATACAAAATGACAACAAGTTTTACACTTCCAGCAAATCAAAGGGCAGGAGACAGTCAGGTGATACATCACCATAGCAAGCTTCTACATCAAACAATGACTGACATTGTTACTACTTTACATTCCTAAAAATATGCATCGTTATTCTGAGCAAGAGAAACAACCCTATTTCCCATCAAAGGGAAAGAGCAGGATGGCCCATCACTTCATGACTCCTGCTGAGTTCAGGATACAAAAGTAACATAGGAGTGTGAGAAAGGAATAAATGGGAACGCTGATAGCACCTAGTCAGATCCCTCCACCATGTAGGTAGACATGTCAGGGCAAGTCTCAGAGCCTGTGGCTCTGTATTAGCAATCTAAAATGGCGTAGCTTATGTTAACTAAAGCAAAACTGAGTCTAGGGGTATTTTCCAGATATTATAATGTGCAGATCTGAATTTTCCTTTTTAAAAGGAAAGGCATGAGACAATACAGGCTCCCTTTAGCCTTGAAGATAAATACGGAGAGTCAGAAGTGGAGCAACCCACCAGTGAGAGTTTTACAGATAAAAACATACAAAATGAAACCAGATTGTCATTTGTTTCCATAGATCAAGGCCTAGAATTTGTTAACTTCTGCTAAGGTCATTTTCGCTAGCCAGTCATATGAAGGAGGCATCCAACTTGGCTCTACGCTCAGATCTCTATCTAGGTATATTACGGGGATATCTCCTAGGACAAAGTCACAGACACGCACAGATTCAATTAGATAGCACGTTAACATTTTGTATTGCTTCTGTGTTCTGATGATCTTGCAACTTATACATACCAAATACTGCACATTTCTTTCACATTTCTAAATAACACAACCTCTGTTGAGATGCACACTCCTAATCTCAATTGCCCCTGCCCCACAAGCAGTGAACAAGGAGTAGTGGTGCAATTTCTACATGTACCACTCACTGCTGTTGAGCGGCAAGGGCTGTATGAGCAAGAAACGTTTTCCCAATGCAGGTACAGCCTAGCTTCACCAGCACAATAACTTATTTTGCGCATGCCAAAAGCATAATCAGCTAGAACAGCTTCAATACAGACATATATTGGTTGTGCTTATACCAGGAAAACTAAGTTCCTCACTGTTCACTTGCACTCCCCCCACCCCTCAACACACACAATTGCTTCCCCATGGTTGCAGCCCATAGGTACAAGGACGATTTGCAAGCCACTGTGTCACAATGGCAGTCTATGTCACCAAGCAGCACAAGGGCCACTGATGATGCAGCCAAAGTCATACGAAAGAACCAAGAGAGGAACTAAAAACTTGCATGCATCATGCAGAAGGCAGAAACAGGTATTGCAAGACACAAAGTTTTTAAAATACTCCATTTCAGAAAATCAATGTTCAAAGCAGAGGCGTAACTAGGGAAAATAGCGCCTAGGGCAAGCACTGAAATTGCGCCCCTGTCAAAACAGGAATGATGGGACTTGTAGTCAACAATATCTGGAAATCCCTGTTAAAAGGAACACTGTACCATCTAGACATGGTTGATTATCAAAACATGAGCCATCTCTGTAAAAGACTCAGAACAACAGTCAGGAGTTATGCGAGGATTCCAAGTGTCATTTTCTCTGTCTCATCCCAAGTGTCATTTTCTCTTTTAAAAAAAAACATGACTTTGTCCTAGAGGATCACCTGCCCAAATAGCCACTAGCAAAATAGGGGAAGAAGAAGGTGGTGGTGGTGGTGGTGTGTGTGTCTATAAACCAGTGAATGATTCCTGCCAGCCTTTGTCTTATGATGACTGTTGGCTCATGATGGGGTATATGTGCATTCACCACACCAGTGCTTACTTTGACACCAAGAGGGAGGAGGATACATTAGTTTGCCACACTAGACAGAGGAATTTGTAACAGGAGCAGACAGCCAAGTTCTGCCAGGGCCAAAACCAGCCCCTGCCAGACTAAGAAATCATTGTAATTTGCCCCTTCCTGTCACAAGCAGTGTGCTGTTCTTTTATTATTGACTCTTAACTCTCAGATATCCCAGTCATGGATGGAAAATTCAGGGTCAATTTACAAGAGACACATTTTCTACATGGAAGTTTCTTCTGTGCAGGTGTTGTGCAGAAACCCATGTGTAGTGACCGCCAGAGGCATAGCAAGGTTGGAATGGGCCAAGATGAGATTTTAAAATGGGCCCCCAGCCCCTCAAAGTCCAGGGCCTCCACACACCCCAGACCCCCAAGGATTTAAGTCTAATATTTCAAAATAAGTATGCTGCCTGGAAATACATTTCACTGAATACACACATGCAAACTTCACAGTATATAATGATATACATTGAGTACTATACATTTGTGCTACTATTAATGCCTAGAACACACTAGCAACACTAATTATTAAAATGACCCCCTCGCTGCAGATTAGCAAAGGAGACTTTCAACCATGCAGTGTGAGCCTATGTTTGTTTTCTCAGAATTCTGAACAAATTCAGTAAAGTTTGATTCCAGGAGGTTTTTCACACGAGGCTTTTAAAGCCCTTTAACACACATCTCCTCTGGAATAGAGGTGCTGCATTCACATGTTGGCCAGATTTACCCTGAAGTCCCTGCAAGTTATTGGGGAGCAGTTCACACACAAGAAAAATCAAATAAAATCAAATCAAATAAAAGCACAACACATGCTTCACAGTTCTCACTCAGACCTTCTGGGTTGCAAAACAACTTGAACATAAGTGCATTTATGAATGAATGAATGAATGAATGAATGAATGAAAATAAATAAAATATACGTGTTCCAGAAGTTTTTGTAATTTTCTGCCATGAAACAAGCCACTTATAGGCCTTTTTAGATAGTTTTTGTTTTTAAAGCCAGCACATTTTTCAGTCTGTTTTACATTAAATATTCAGAGACTTCTCAGTCTCGCCCCACCCCCCCATATCAAAGCCCTATGGCAAGCAGATCCGTATAGGGGTGGGGGGGACCACAAAAAGGAATTCACAGCCTACCTGGCAAAAGCTGTGCTGGATGGTCTGGGCAGAGGGTCTGCTGCTGCTGCAGAGAACTCTGCCTGCTTCCTCCTTCCTGGCTTGCTTGGCCTGCCGAGTACAGGCTTCAGGGAGGCCTATTCGGAGGCCTCTCCGGAAGCCCTGCCCACCCGCTGATCAGCTGAGAGGCAAGGAGAGAAGAGCTCTGCAGTTTGTAGGCCTTGCCGATCCTAGGCCTCGCCAATCAGCCAGAGCTGGAGGCAAGTGGCTGAGGGGCCCTGGGGCTGGGCAGGTGGGCAATGGGGTGGGGGTGGCAGGAACTGGCGTGGTGCCCCCACCTCAGTGGTGCCTAGGGCATGTGCCCTGCCTGCCCCCCCAGTTCCACCTATGGTTCAAAGAGCCAGGAACAACCACAGTGCTAAAATGTTTGATTCACACATTTTCAAAACAGCATTTAATCACAAAAGCAATGACAAATCTATTTTAAAACCAACACATACATTTGGGGCAAGGGGCAGGAGGCCTAGATTTTCAGCCAAAACAAACAGGAGAAAGTGCATTTAATCCTGCTGATTGCTTCCTTTCATTTGCAGGACAAAAACTTGGAGAGATAATTTAGAATTTCTGAAAGTCTAACAAAGAGAGGACATGTGACTGTTCTCCTTCATTTTTATGTACATTCAGCCACAATTGTTCACTACATGAAGCACGTAGCTTTGTATATCCACAGCCAGAACTTTTAAAACATTGTACAAGCTGTACTTTTGCCTGGGGAAAGTGCTGGCTCTAGTTGTCAAAAATAGGAGGGGGGCAAGGGAAGAACTGCTTCCACTTTCTTTATCCAGAAAATTTCTATGGGTATTTGAGTTTAAAGGTGGTCTAAGTTAACAATGAGGGCCTCTCTATCAGATGAGGAGATGAGACAGTAAGAAATGATGGCCCTATTACTGGACGTATCCTAAGCTGGTTTACTCTGCTCATTGTAGAATATTTTTATCACATCTTTCCCTCGATTCCCTCAATTTTGGAGCCCTAAAAGACACTGTACTCATGTACAGCATCTAAAGTGGGGCCAGAAGCCCTGCCCCAGCCCCATCACTCACTCCTTCCTCCATGCCACTCATGGATATGCCAGCACTCATCTGAAGAGGCAAATGCTTCCGTAATCGGAAGGCTGCAGCACCATTATTCAGATAATGTCTGAACAGAGATACGATTTCTCACATATACAGTAAAACCAAACACACACAACCACACACACACCAAGACGTCGAGACATGCTGAAAATAGCATGTCACTCAATCACATAGCCATAGAAACCAATATAATATTCTTAGGACCTGGGTCAACGAATCTTGTGAGGAAGGACCTTGACATAGGCAGCAACAGATCATATGATGCAGTCCAGACCAGGGCTCTCCCTGCACAAATATTGGCTGGTCACAGGTAAGAAATGCAGGTAATTATGTCTTGCTATATTTTAATATATTATACATTATTTTAATATATTAAAATATTATTAATAACAAAACTTACTGAGAAGGAGGGAGGGAGGCAGCCTGCCTTTCTGGAAACTAATCTGCACAATAGCCATCTTACAGAAGGGGAGGTTCTATACACAAACAAGTTTAATCTGCACATTTAAGGGCAGCTTTGCAGAAAGAGAGGTTGGGGGGGGTGGCGGGGGAGAGATGGACAGCACTTCCAAAGCATAACTTCTGCAAGTAGGCTTCTGTTCAATCAGTTTTAGGTTGTGCTGAGGTTGGGCTGAAGTTGTAATGTGTGTGGGTTTGTCTGGAGATGGGGAGCCAGGGAATGCCTTCGTTGAAGGTGGGGCTGCTATTCCTGTGGTGGTGGGGAATAGAAGAAGTAACGCTGGCAGGTCCGCAGGCTGTTCCGGGGGAAGGGTGGTCAGAAATCTAATAGCTGTCCCCCTTTCTGGCTCTCCTGCCAGCTCTTTGATCTCGGGGAGCACTGCCAACATCACACATAACCTTACCTTGCTTCTCTGCAATGCCAGGTCGGTCCAAAATAAATCAGAACTCATCCATGATTTGATCATGGATGAAGGGGCCGACCTGATGTGTATTACTGAGACTTGGTTGGGGGAGGCTAGTGGTCCAGTTTGGTCCCAGCTTCTCCCGCCAGGATATTCTGTAGAGGAGCAGGTGAGGGGACGTGGGCGGGGAGGTGGAGTGGCTGTGGTCTATAAGGATAACATCTCCCTTACCAGGGTCCCTGTTAGGGTATCGGACCATATCGAATGTGTGTACTTGAGTTTGGGGACCAGGGATAGATTGGGACTTCTGTTGGTGTACCGATCGCCCCGCTGCCCAACGGAATCCCTTACTGAGCTCACGGACTTGGTCGCGGAACTTGCGTTGGAGTCTCCCAGACTTTTGGTGCTGGGGGACTTCAATGTTCATTTTGGGACCAATTTGTCTGGGGCAGCTCAGGAGTTCATAGCGGCCATGACGACTATGGGCCTATCCCAAGCGGTCTCTGGATCGACGCATATTGCAGGTCACACGCTTGATTTGGTCTTTTATTCTGATCAGGGTGGTGCTCCGTGGGTGGGGACTCCTTCGATCTCCCCGTTGTCATGGACGGACCACCATCTGGTTAAGGTTGGACTTACAACCACTTCCCACCTCCGCAGGGGCGAGGGGCCTATTAGAATGGTCCGCCCGAAGAGGTTACTGGATCCGGTAGGATTCCAAGGATCCTTGGAGGGATTTAATGTTGGCTCTGCAGGTGATCCTGTTGATGCCCTGGTTGAAAACTGGAACAACTTGCTTACCAGGGCAGTAGACACGATTGCTCCTAAGCGTCCCCTCCGACCTGCTTCAAAATTGGCCCCTTGGTATACGGAAGATCTACGGGGGCTGAAGCGGCAAGGTAGGCGACTGGAGCGCAAGTGGAGAAAAATTCGACTCGAATCCGACAGATTACGACATAGAGCACATTTAAAGATCTATGCTCAGGCGATACGTGCGGCAAAGAAGCAGTTCTTTTCTGCCCGTATTGCCTCTGCGAGTTCACGTCCAGCGGAGTTGTTCAGGGTTGTCAGGGGACTAGTATCTGCTCCCTCTCCCTTGAACCAGAATTTGGAAGCATCAGTTACCCGCTGTGGTGTGTTTAATGAATTTTTCGCAGACAAAATCTCTCGGATTCGGGCCGACCTAGATGGAGACTCCACAATTAATCTGATGTCTGAACTGGAGGTGTCCGACAACCCCTCTTATATGATTCGGCTGGATCAATTTCAGTTTGTGACTCCTGAGGATGTGGACAAGCTGCTTGGAACGGTGAGGCCCACCACTTGTCCTCTTGACCCTTGTCCAACATGGCTTGTTCTATCTAGCAGGGAGGCTGTTGTAGGCGGCCTGGTAGAAATCATAAATGCTTCTCTGAGGGAGGGCAGGATGCCTCCTTGTCTTAAGGAGGCAATTATTAGACCTCTTCTAAAGAAGCCTGCGTTAGATCCCTCAGAGTTGAGCAATTATAGACCGGTTTCCAATCTCCCATGGTTGGGCAAGGTAACTGAGAGGGTGGTGGCCTCTCAGCTCCAGGCAGTCTTGGAGGAAACTGATTATCTAGACCCATTTCAAACTGGTTTTCGGGCGGGCTATGGGGTGGAGACTGCCTTGGTCGGCCTGATGGATGATCTCCAATTGGCAATGGACAGAGGAAGTGTGACTCTGTTGGTCCTCTTGGATCTCTTGGCGGCTTTCGATACTATCGACCATAGTATCCTTCTGGAACGTCTGAGGGGGTTGGGGGTGGGAGGCATTGTTTTTCAGTGGTTCCGCTCCTACCTCTCGGACAGATTCCAGATGGTGTCGATTGGAGATTGTTGCTCTTCAAAATCTGAGCTTAGGTATGATGTTCCTCAAGGCTCCATACTCTCTCCAATGCTTTTTAACATCTACATGAAACCGCTGGGAGAGATCATCAGGGGATTTGGAGCTGGGTGTTACCAGTATGCTGATGACACCCAGATCTACTTCTCCATGTCAACTTCTTCAGGAGTTGGCATATCCTCCCTAAATGCCTGCCTGGAAGCAGTAATGGGCTGGATGAGGGAGAATAAACTGAAGCTGAATCCAGATAAGACGGAGGTACTTATTGTGCGGGGTCAGAACTCTAGAGACGATTTTGATCTGCCTGTTCTAGACGGGGTCACACTTCCCCAAAAGGAACAGGTTCGCAGTCTGGGAGTACTTCTGGATCAACGTCTCTCCTTGGTTTCTCAGGCTGAGGCGGTGGCCAGGAGTGCCTTCTATCAGCTTCGGCTGATACGCCAGCTGCGCCCGTTTCTCGAGATCAGTGACCTCAAAACAGTGGTACATTTGTTGGTAACCTCCAGACTGGACTTCTGTAATGCGCTCTACGTGGGGCTTCCTTTGTATGTAGTCCGGAAACTTCAGTTGGTCCAGAATGCGGCAGCCAGGTTGGTCTCTGGGTCATCTCGGAGAGACCACATTACTCCTTTGTTGATGGAGTTACACTGGCTGCCAGTAGGTTTCCGGGCAAAATACAAAGTGCTAGTTATTACTTATAAAGCCCTAAACGGCTTAGGCCCCGGGTATCTAAGAGAGCGTCTTCTTCGCTATGAGCCCCACCGGCCACTGAGGTCACTTGAGGAGATCCATCTCCAGTTGCCACCAACTCGTTTGGTGGCTACACAGAGACGGGCCTTTTCAGCTGCTGCCCCGAGATTGTGGAATGCACTCCCTGCTGAGATACGATCCTCCCCATCTCTTGCAATTTTCAGAAAACACCTGAAAACACATCTCTTCAGCCAGGCTTTCTCAGCTTTTTAAAAAAATTGTTTTTAAATTGTTTGATTGTTTAATTGTAGTTTTATGATGTTTTTAATTGTTAATTATTGTTATGTTTTATAATTTTTATTTTAATTATTAACTGATTTTAAGGTGTTTTAATGTAAACCGCCCTGAGCCTTTTGGAAGGGCGGTATAAAAGTTTTAATAATAATAATAATAATAAAGTACCTTTCCTTTGGGACAAACCCTGTCAATATCCATTGTGGTCATCTCCATTCACTGCCCAGATGCAAGGTGGTAATGGCAGGCAAGACAACAAACTGGGATGGAACTAGAATGTGTGCGAGATGCACATCATCCTATACTTCATTTCATTCCCACATCTTTCTCCTCTGCCGAGTTTATTTATTGTTACATAAATAACAATTTCATAGTTCACAGTTGTGGCACACAGCACAAATAGTGCACATCTTTGTCAGATGAGCTGAATCCTTCTCCCCTTTTATAGGATGTCTGCATTTCAAATTTCACTTTCTGAAATGCGAAGAGATTTTCTATCTTCTGTCATTTAGAATCTAGAGCCTCCTGAGCCATTGTTTCTGCTGCATAAGATTTGCCGAAGCACAGGTATGCGCAAACTACAGTACAGGTGATATAGAACTCCTTCACACTGAAATGTATTTATCCTTTGATGAGTGTTCATTGCTAGGAGGTGTCAGTCTGTTGGGACAGATATACTACATACTTTGGGGTCACACCAGTTTTTTGGAGAAAGAATGATGTTGACAATTAAATAAATGACAGACTATAATTTGACTTATGATCCAAAGGTAATTCTTTCTGGTTATACATAAAGATGGAAGTGTGTAATGAGGATTTAGAGATGATTAACTCCAAGAAGTACTTGTGTAGCAAGTTTTTTTTTAAGTGGCACCTCCAATGAGGCTGGACAGATGAAAGCACATTTGGAAAGTGATATTTCTGATCAAACTTACATATTACAACCATTCTTAATATAAAAATACAACATATACATTTATGCATAAATTGATGGCATTTATTCAATAGAAAAGAGAAAGTTTTGGATTCTTTATATCCATAGAAATTATTTTTAGCATTCTTTAAGGAGAATAAGCTTATGAGATCACCTGGCATTGTGTGTGTGTGTCCCCATGTGTGTTCCCCACTATCAACTTCACAGTGCCTAGACCAATATGAACCAAATTGGATACAGTTGTAGGGACACATAGGGACACCTCAACTGCGCAGTTTGTGATGATGTCATCCACCCCGATTCAAGAGAATGGATTTGTAAATATTTGAGGTGTAAGTGAGCTAAATTGTAAACTGCCTAACCGATCTGATGTACCAAATTTGCCACAGGTGTAGAGACATATAAGGATGCCTCAAGGGCGTAGTTTGCGATGATGTTTGAGGCACAAGTGGGCTAACTTGTGGACCACCTAACCAATTTGAACCAAATTTGGTACAGTTGTAGTGAATGACACATAGGAACACCTCAGTGGCATAGTCTGTGATGATGTCATCCACACAAATTAAAGATGCCAGATGCATGAATGTTCTGAGGAGCAAGTGTGCTAACTTGTGAACCTCCTAACCGATTTGAACCAAATTTGCTACAGCTGTATAGAGTCATATAGGGAAGGCTCAAGAGCATAGTTTGTAATTATGTCATCCACCCCAATTCAAGATGGTGGACGTGTGAATGTTTAGGCTGTAGGGGACTAGCTTGTGAGGATGGTAATTATCAATCAAGATTACAGAAAAAGGAATGTAGGAAGATTAGTTCTTACCAGAACAATCTGTAATTCAATCATAAAATTGGTTGAAGTTTGACCTGTTTGTAAATCATATGAATTATACAAACAAACAAATATTTGCTACATATCTATTCAAGGGAGAGTTGCATTAGGTCTGAACTGTAGTTTAATTCACATTTCAGCATTATACACCCACTCAAAACTATTTCAAACATTCTTAAGAAGTGGAAGAGAAAAATTATTCCATTTATTTCTACCCTACATTTACAATATGATCAAGGGTCAGGGGGGACCCTGACAAAATCAGAAGCCTTATTCAGTCACCATCCAAAGTGTGGACACCATGCCCATTCCTCACAGCAACAAGCTCTGTAGCCCCAAAGCTTGTGGGCCTCAGTGGGAGCTTCTTTTCCATGAGTACAGCAATTGTCCCCTCAGATAAATGCTGTACTCGTAACAATGTGGGCAGGGCGGGCAGGGCTATGGATCACACTGGCGCACTGCTGACATGCTCCTGTGGATGCTACACTGGGGTACAGTCCATGCTTTGGGTAACAACTGAAAAGAGCTATACAACTGCAATAGTCAACATCAGTAAGACCAGCATCCAATAAAAATAGTCGAAAACAGCAGTGATCAGGCACAAAATGTCAACTGAAATTAATAAAAATTAAACATAAGAAGGGGAGAAACCAGGTAGCTAGTTAGCTCCATCCAGGGAGGAAATTCCATAGTCGTGGCCTCACACAAAAATGGCCTTGTCCCTGGTAACCGCCAATCATATATCTAATAAAGACAGGACAGCAAACAGAGCATCTGAAGTCGATCTTATTCCTGGGCAGGTTCCTACAGGTCTGGCAGCATGAGCAATGAGTGCTGCTTTCTCCCCACGCTTCTGGAGTTCTTTCAAAGAGTTCAGATGCACATTTCTCATTTTCTACACCTTATCAGATGAGCTTACTCTCCCTATACCAGCAGAATGTGCATCACAAATACAGTGGCAGAAATGTGCATTACCCAGAAGTGATGCATAAGCCCCGCCCACTTCCCCGCTTGCCACTTCTTTTGAACTGTGTTGTGATTCTCACAGTTTTTATTTAGGGCTGCCCATCTTAACTCTTTGGGTACCAACAGGAACAGGGGTGCACCTAGATAATTTTGGAGCCTGGACCTGAAGGGCTTTGGAGAGGGGGGCGCTCGAGGGCTTGGGGGGGATTGGGGGCAAGTTAAATCTTGTTTTTCTTACTTTTTTCAGCCGCCACTGCATGGCAAGGACAGGGGCAGCCAGCAGGGTGTGTGGATACTCGCTTGAGGGGAGACCAAGGTGGGGGAGGCAGCAGTGGAGGTGGCAAGAGCTCCTTCCTTGAGCCCGCCTACCACCCAAATGAGAGGTTATGACATTTTGGGCCCATTTCGGGGCTCTGTGCCTGTGCTCTGCCACATTGAGGCATTTGAAAAAAGAAAAAAAGATTTAACTTGTGCGGTGGGCAGCAGGTGTGGGGCAGCAGTAGAGCTCTGGGGAAGCCCCCCCATAACATTTGGAGCCCCCCCAAGACAGGAGGCCATGGACCAAATCCCCAAGGTCTGTTGCTAAGTCCGCCTCTGACAAATAACAATCTCAAAGCCAAAGATAACTTTGCAAGAGCTGAGCTGGCAGAAACTTCAAGGGAGAAAACTCACTCCTTCATAAAGTTTAAGGTAAGGAGTTCCATATAATTGGTTTTAAAATTAAACTCAGGTACTACAGAAGACTTACTACATAACTACTCATGGACCTAATGTGCTGAGCTCAAGAAAGAAACAGACTGTACAGCTGTTGTCTGTTGTAATTTCTGCCTGTTGAACTTTACTAAAAATACATCAAAATTCCTGAAATGTTTTACCACCTATTATTTTCCACTGAAAGCCACCATTACAATAGCCCCAAGGAAAACGACGAAATTTTAATTACAAGCCAAGTTGGAGTACCTCATAGTAATATGAGAGAGATGGGGGCGGGATATTTTTGCAGGACTCGTTACTCCAAGAGAACCTACAACCTGAGAAACCCTTTGCCAACAAACCTTTTTGCTACTATTTCTGCACTCTGGTACATTTAATACCCTTTGCTGGCAAGTATGCTGAGATAAATGAAAGTTTTAAGCACCTTAAAATGGATGCTTCAGGGGTGCTCAAAACACTGAAGTGGATCAGATTCCGTATGTCAAAAAACTGATCATTCAATTCAGATCTGTCCTCAAGTACAATTTAGCTCAACACAGAAAGCTGGAAACAATTGGAAAAAGTTAAAGAGCGGTGTGACCTTCTTACAAACAAACATCAATATACCACAAATCAACACTTACAGAAAGTATTTTAGGTCCTAAAGACAGTACTATTAATTGGAAGCATTATTATTTTACTATTAACAAACATATTTCCAGAACATTTGCTTGGGCAAACAGACCTGTCACTAGCAAAGCTGTTTAAAAAAGGCATTTTCATTCCTCAGTGCTCATATTCTCCAGCAATTAATTTACTATGTAAATAGGCCAAATCCTTAATCAGGAGTTTATCCTGGTTACTAGAAACAATGCTAGAATGAATATCAGGTACCACACAACAAAACCTAACTCTGTTGTAGACCATGCAGGAAGAAGCTGTTTATAGAACTCTATTTAAGGAGGCTTTTTCATATCTAAGAAGCCTCCATGTGTGGAATTGGGCTGAGAAGGAGGTGGTTCGGCAGGACAGATGAAGGCCTCTCCCTGTGGTAGAAAAATGTCAGGGCAATGAAACAATCGCCAGCTCCCAAAGCTGCCTCAGTGAGAGCGGCACGTGCATATTTGCTCCATACTTGCCAACACAAGAGTACCATCCGTCCATGTGATTAAAAGATGGGTGTGCCAAAAGTGTGCCCCTCCTGAGTTCCATTATAGGGGGGTATGCCCTGGGTCTTCCAAACCACTGTTCTACATGCTATCCAAATACTAATTAGAACTAGTATTTTGCCTGTGTATAGAGCAGAAAATCAGGAGAACCCTCCCCACAAGGTGATAAAGGACTGTGCTCATGGGACATCAGGACACCCACAAAAGACATCAAGGTAGGCCCACTCTCAATATGCTCCCCTTTAATTCTGTGGGCCAGAAAAGTATCATTGAAACTGGCCCATGGGTTAGTTGATCAGTGTTGTCAAGTTGTGTGGCTTGGGCAGGATTACAAAGCCTAGTAGTGTGACAGGCTCTACTGCTGTTCACAAGCTTCTCCAGCAATGCCCACGAAAAGAGCCCAGAGCTCTCTCTCAATAGTGTGCTGCTTCGCTGCCTCTGCTCTTCTGCTCCTGTTCTGGCATCCCACTGAAGACTCATAGACCTTCAGCTACTGCTTCTTCAGTGTTCTGCCCTTTTCTTCCCCAGCGCACTGCAGACAGTATACTCAACAGTCACCAAGCTCAGCTTGGCTCCCCCTTCAGATAGATGCCCTGGGTGAGAAGCCGGTTCTCCCACTCACAAGGCCAGCCCTGGTCCTGGGACAGAGCATGAGCCTCCCTCAGTTCTCTCCCTGGAGCCACTGCCAGCAGGAGTCCTTTTGGAAGTAGGGGGTGGGCAGGCTGTTCCTTTGAATTTAGGGCCCGTCAAGCCCAATACTTCCCATGGATTTTTGCTCTCCACTTGTGCTGCCTATTTTCTCTGAAAGATGCCTGTCGCCTCCTCTGATGCAAAAGAACACATCTCAAAGAAAAACTTACATGCCGCAAGACGGCTACTGCAGTGTAGCATTCTTGCCCTCATTCCTACCTGATGGAAGCCTAACACCATCCTGTCCATTTTACATGGAGAGCAAGAGGTTGCACTGCACAGTTATGTTTAGCATCAGTACAGTGCTAATAGGAAAGTCCAGGGTTTCCCACCACCCCACCTGATTGATGTTCCAAGCTTGCAATCCTGCACTTACGCTCCACTTGACCTGAAGGCTACAATCAGATTGCAATCTGGCAAGGCACCCTCAGCTTCATGTGCACCTTTTCCCATTAGGGATATCTTGTTTACATTCCTCATCTAGTGTGCTCTACTAATTTGATATTTCTACCAGCCCAAATGAGTAGCTGTAAGCTTCACAGCCCAACATATTTTAGACAATAACTGAAAACATTTATATAGGATGTAAATAGATGTCAAGTTCTCTAACCTGATCCTAAAAGATCCTTGCCTGAAAAATAAGTACTTAGGATGGTGTTTACTGACCCGAATTTGCAGGGTGGCACATTATGTTCGCATTACAGGCAAACATGCCGATACAGATATGCAGAACAGAGCTGCCAAACTAAATTCTTCTGCACAAGAAAGCTGTCCTGATTTAATCTGTGCATCTCAGCTATAGAAAGCTCTACTCAAGGAAGCCTAATGGGTCCAGTCACTCCCTGTTTTCTGGCAGATGGTCCAAACCTGAGCTTTTTAGAAGGCTTTGGGGAGGCCAGCATCTGATTGTTGGCTGATATGGGTTGGGAATAACCCAGCTTGGTGGTGCATTTATTTCTGAATTGGGTCATTTGTATTCTTAAATTTCTTTTTAAAGGATTGCTTTGTCATTAATATCCAAATTGATAAAAAGTGGGGGGCGTACATTGTTTTATGTGGAAAACAAATAGAATGGAAAGAAATAACTCACCACCTTGCCCTTTTCCTCTCACCTTCAACTCTCCAAAATGTGCCACTTTCAAACAATTAAAAGGTATTTAACAATGATACATAATTGTGGCTTACTTTGAACCAGAACAGTGAAGCAGAACAAAGGTCTACCTACAATCAGTATTGCTTTTAAAATACAACGATTTGTGGGTGTGAAACAAGGAACCAATCAAAGCCAAAGAATTTCCATAATGGACAGCACAGCAATGGAAGAGAGAATCCTTATGCAAATCAGATGTCTTGAGTCACAGGGAGTTCAGGGATTCACCTAACTGAAATCTAACTACACAGTTTTGGGTCAATAACTGAACGGCATCCCTGAGCTCAAACACTCAAACACTCATTGGCTCAAACACTTACAGTTGAGTATAGTGTAATGTGATGTCTGAACAAAGCTGTCAAAAAACTAGGACCTTTACAGTTATGAAAAGCTTGTTTGTTTGGGCAGAAGCCCTGCTGTTTAGAGAGAGCAACAGGGTGTCCAACAGAAGACTTTTCAGCCAGAGGGTCACTGTGCAATGAAGTTGAACAATGAGAATTTTAGGTCCCTACACTATCTAGATTAGCAAACGATGAGAGTTTAATACCAGCAACAGTAAAAATTACTCTTATTACGTTTGCACTTTAAAATCTGAAAGAAGTGATTTGACAATATTATTTGCAGACAATGCAAGGAAGAGCGTAATAATTTTCAGAACAACACTAATGCTTTTTTAAATCACATCAAAATGATTGCTGTGGGGGCCCTGGGTTTTTGTTTTGTTTTGCTTTGTTTTGTTTTGTTTTATTCTTGGAATAAGGGGAAAAACACTTTGTAGAGTCAAAATTATGAAGGGTTTTTTTGTTTTGCTGACCAATTAGCAACTCCAATTAATATAACGGGTTCTGAATACTACAGAAATTTGTACATTTATTGTTGTAAACTGATAGAGACTTCGGTAGTAGGCGGTATACAAAGATGTTACATACATACATATCACATCAGAGAAGGGACCAGAGACATTTCTGCTTCTTCACTCCGTGAGAAACAGGCAGAGCTTTAGTCATTTTGAAGGAGATTTGTGGAAAGAAGGGTTGAAGAGATCTAATCTAGTTTCCTATACAGTCTAAAGAGTTGCAAACAAACAAAGGAATCATACAACAAATCAATCCAGAATTTTCACTCGAGGCATAAATGACCAGGCTTAAACTATCAATCTTCGGATATATTATGCGAAAACCCAGCTTCCTTGAGAAGTCTATAATGCTGGGAAATGTTGAAGGAAAGAGGACAATCAGGAGCAAGCTGGATGAACTCAATTACAACAGCAATGAATGCACCACTGAAAGACCTTAAAGGCCAAGTTGAGACAGATCATCCTGGAGAGAATCTATGTGGTCGCTAAGAGCCGACACCAATTTGATAGCACTTAATCAAGGTCTGCCACGTTTTGACCAGTGCTGTAATAATTTTGTCATACAACCCAACTCTTCAAGTTTCCACATTTTCAACCAACAGAAGTATGTTTGCCAGGCCCTAACCCAGAGATGGCACCTTGCTCTTTAAAAGCTCTAAGACAGTGATCTTCACTCTTTTTCAAGCAGGGGTCAATTTGGTTGTTTTTTTTTTAAAATTCAACTTGAGAGCCATTTCCCACCATGCTGACCTCCATGTACAGTAGTGTTGTGCTTTCCCCAGTACTGAGAGAGGGGTTTTATTTTTTAGAGAAACCGAAGAACCCTGCCGAGCCCTGGCACCAGCTTGGAAGGCACACATGGAGCTCTGGGAAGTGTAGTCCTTCCCAATGTTTTCCCAACTCTATGGGGAGAAGTGCTGCGAAAGACTATACACCCCAGCACTTTGTACGCACCTTCCAATATGGCACTGGGTCTTGAGAGGGTTCTGTCTGCCTTAGAGCAGCCCTGCCGGCACTGGACAAAGTGTGGCACTGCATGCTGAGGGGTATATGGAGTACTCTGCTTTGGCTTCACACGGGCCTCACAAACAATTGGAGCTATACTTATGACTGATGGAGCTATACTTATGACTGATGCCATATTGGAGCTATACTTATGACTGATGGAAGCCGCCACTGGCTCCCAGGCCATGGAATGAAAACTGCTTTAAGGCCTGAGGACAGAATGTGGCACTCACATCTCCTCTATTTTTCCACCAACATCCTCATTTACCCTCCTCCCCTAAGTACTATCTAAATGATTTTTGCTGGTCAATGGACCGAATAAAGATGACTGATTGATATCTAAATGATTATCATGCTTACTAAAGTCAGTAAAATCCGACTTTAAATTTTACCCCACAAGAGTTGGGGCAATGGTGTGCGAGAGGATCAGTGAAGGAAGAGCGCCTGAGGCAGCTTCTTGTATCAGTGTCTCAGACCATTTAATCCAGGAGCTGTTTTCAGGCAAAGGTCTGGCAAGCCAATCCTGAGAGACCCTTCATGCCTGTTTTGAATGCCAGGGGATGCCCAGGGACACATAAAGTTCATAGTAAAGATATTAACAAAATACAAAATGTACCACCCCAGAAATGGGTAAAGCTGTGCTGCCGCTGCTGCCGCCACCACCATCATCATCACCACCACCACATACATTCACAGCCTTAAGTCTGGGACCTCTTTTTAAAACAGATGAACATGAACATTAAATCACAGGTGACAGCAGACAGACAACTGGACCCCACATTTCAGAAGCCCATATCTCCACTACTTAAGAGAAACATAAAACCAAGTCTAATTCTGCTACCACCACCCTCCCTTCTCTCTCAGCTTTCACTCATCATTCAGTCTCCTTGGCTTGCAGCACCTGCCCATGCACGCTAGAACTCTGGCGGGAGGCAAGGGCAGAGGCAGGCAGAGGAGAAGAAGCCAGCAAGCAGCAAAGTAGCTGAACAGGTCTCCACAGCGGTGATGGTCAACTCCATTCAACTGGACTACCTCCTTTATTGTGTGATCAAGCCATTAATTTGTAAATCAGAGCAAGGAGATAAACTATTGTGACTGCTGGAAATATAAATTATCTTTACCCAGACAGACATAACCCTTCAGTCAAAAGGAGCCTAGTACGGAGCACACACAAACGCCTCTCTCAGTTTTAATCTTGATAGCTGTTAGTGGTCTGGTGAGAAAATAAATAGATAAATAATACTGTCTCCTCCTCAGACTCCCATGTGTTACGTGGCAAACATAAATACCTGTTCCCCAGAGAGTCTGAGAGTATTTGTTAGCATTTATAAAAGGCCTTTAAAGATGAAGAGCACCAAGCAGTAATTAACCAATGAGCAAGATCACAAGACTTTTTTTCACTAAAGTCAAAAAGTCTCAACATACATAGTGTGTAGATCTTCTGGAGGCAACTATGCTCCCTGCATGTGAAGAAAACCCACAAAGGCAATGGGTTCATGTAGAACAAAAGAGCAGCCCTGCTGGGTCTGAACCAAGTATCCCTCTAGTTCAGCAACTTGTTTCCCATAATGGCCAACCAGATGCTTCTGGGAAGCACATAACCCCTCTTCCTCTACTGCCTCCTAGCAACGGGTTTTCAGAGGTATACTGCCCCTGAATGTCAAGGCTCCAGAAGTCCATGACGATTAGCAGCCTCCATTTTAGAAAGAAAACATGCTAAAGTTGACATGGGTGGCTAGATTTTTTTGGTGGCTCCTGTTCCTCCTGCTGCCGCCATGCCATCAGCTCCCACGCCCCTGCTCACCTCCCTCCCTGGCCCCTATCTGCCTCCCTATGGCCCCACTGGCACCAACAAAGAGCTATCATGCAAGGTAATGATGTCACCACCTGGCACATGATGCTGGGCAGTGATGTCATTAGCCTGTACGCCAGCTCTTTGACGATGCCAACAAGGGTGAAGGGAGGGAGGGAGGCGGGTGGCTGCAGAGGCAGGCAGTACACAAATCCCCAGCCCTGTCTCCATGCACACTGGCTGTTTGCTGGCACCAGTGAGGGCGGAGGGAGGGATGGAGGGGGCCGGGCAGCTACAGAGGGAGACAGTGCCCAGCTCCCCCAACTCTGGCCCCATTGGGCAGCCCAGGTTCACTACACACTATGCAGTGTGTCAGGCAGATCCAGTGGTAGATCTGCTTGTGCTAAAGAAGCCTCCTTGGAACCTAAATATACTGACTTGGAATAACAATTCATAATTTATAGAAGTATTCTGAACACATTCCAAGTGTTCAAAATACTCACAGGAACACAGGAAGCTGTCTTGCACTGCTTCAGACCACTGGTCCATCTAGCTCAACCTTGCCTACCCAGACTGGCAGCGGCTTCTCCAAGGTTGCAGGCAGGAGTCTCTCTCAGCCCTATCTTGGAGATGCCAGTGAAGGAACTTGGAACCTTCTGCATACAAGCATGCAGGCGCTCTTCCCAGAGCAGCCCCATCCCCTGAGGGAAATATCTTAATGTAGTCACCCATTCAAATGAAAGCCAGGGAAGACCCTGCGATGAGCTCTCATCACATACATCATGTTGTACCTCCTAGAACAGCTCTGCATGGTTGGCCACTATTATCCTTCTATATCTCAGAATGGTGTTGAAGTTGAAAGAAAAGCCTGTTTAAGACCACCTAGCGAGCTTATGGCTGAAGTGATATTTGAACCAGGGATTTTAGGCTCATGCTCTTTGCATATATCTACATTCCAAATTCATATTGGTTTCTAAGTTTAAGTCCACTTGGCTACATTCAAGGGAGCAGTGAGATAGTAAGTAAGGTCCCATCCATGGACTCAGCTAGGATCAATGCCATTTGGCTCCTCCCAGAACAGTTTCCATCATCAGCCATTCCACCTGGTATATATAACAATATGAAAAGTCCCTTCCCAAAATGGATTTTTTCCTTATTTTTTCCATTTTCAAGTTGGACATGAACCCAACTTCTGAATCCTTAGCACTTCAAGATGTTGCTCAGAATATTTGATTAAATGATTTCATTTTTCTACAATATGGCTTTCAGTACTCTGAAACAGGCCTTAAGGGACCCCTGTATTTGTGCCAGACTGTCAGTTGTATACTTAAACCATTTCTATTACCTACAACTAAAGCAATGAACTTTACATTGAATCCCAGCAATGTGTGCATTCAGCTATGTTCATACTCTGCAGTTAAGATGTACTTAACTTCAAACACAGTGCTGGTTCTCACAATCAATAGAACTGATTCTGAATCTAGAGATTCCCACCGTGCAGTACACACACTCCCATTGAGTGTGTCATGTGAACTTAGATCTCGGCTTGGCACCATGCCAAACTGATATGAAGTTAAGATTGTCAACTCAAGTTCAAATCTTAGATTACCAATCTCAGCTTTATGTCGGTTTGGTGCAGTGCCAAGCTGAGATAGCCAACATTTCCTGAGTTTACACAACACGCTCTATGGAAGTGCATATGTGGCAGGAATCTGTAGATTCCCAGTAAATTGACATTAGATTGATCATGAGAACCAATCCACAGCATTTGACTCAAAAAAATACGAGGCCCTCGATTATCATAGGTTCTGCATTCACAGTTTCAACTAACCTCCACTAACTTGTCAAAGAGACACCTCTTAACTTGGTGATTCTCTTTATTTAGCAGGGGGAGAGTAACTGGCCCTATCCACCCGCAGCACAGTACCTCCAGTGACTGTTGCTGGTGTCTCTCTTATGTTTCTTTTTAGATTGTGAGCCCTTTGGGGACAGGCATCCATCTTATTTATTTATTATTTCTCTGTGCAAACCACCCTGAGCCATTTTTGGAAGGGCGGTATAGAAATCAAACAATAATAATAATAATAATAATAATAATAATACTTCCAAAAGGTTAGTGAGGCAAAACTAGCCCTTGTGGAAGCCATGCTGTCTGTGGTTCCTGTATACACATTTCACACTTCTGGTAGCATTTCTGGTGGTATTTCCAGCTTCAAGACACTTCTGGAGGCAGTGTGGAGCTACGCTGGGACACTTTTTAATGTAATTGTTGTTGTTGTTTGGGGTTATTAATGCAGGAGCTGGAGAGCCAGAGAAGCTAAGATACAGTAGTGTACTTCTCTCTTATTTCTGGTGGTGGTGGTGGTTGTAATTTTTACTAGTTTTTAATGTATTGAAGAGCCTAACCCCATAACTCCCATAGTCAAAGGTTTCAATTATCACTGTTTCAGCATTCGTGGTGGTATCGTGGAATGTAACCCCTGTGATAATTGAAGGCCTCCTGTACCAAATGTTTCACTGTAGGGGGCTTTTCCCATTTCAAACACCAAGTTGTTTTCTAGTAAGCATACCAACAGGTTTCACAATCAGGTTTCTTGGGTTACCTGCCCTAAAAATATCCTTTGGATCTCTTCAGAGATACAGAATTCCAACCAATGCCATGGTGATCCCCGGCCCATCCAAAATAACACTTCTAGAGGACATCAGGAGCAGTCAGTGGTTAGAATTCTTCTGTTATTTTCAGAAGAAAAATAAAACAAAAAGAAATTACTTTCAATTGATTTAACAAATGTAAGTACTCCATGAATCCACCTTCTCCTTCAAATTAATTTTCTTTTTGGTCTTCCACTCTGTGGCTAACAGCCTGATTACATTACTCAACTGAAACTGCACTGAAACTAATAGAACAAGTTAGTATTAGTAACTTCATCTGTTAATGTCAATGAGACTTTCACTAGGAAGTTTAGTCCAGATGTTAGCCTATATTTGTTCATAGAATGATTCCATATATCACTCTGAATTGGTCATAATATGCATAATACAATAATGCTTACCACCATCTAACTTTGTAAAACATTCAATGTTGCTGTTTGGTTGCATCTTTTGATGCATAAATATCACAGCAAAATGCACACTTCCCTCTGAATTTCACCTGTGCCAAAATTGTCTTTCATAAAACCACTGGGAGAGATCATCAGAAGATTTGGTACTGGGTGCTATAAATATGCTGATGACACCCAGTTCTATTTCTCCAGATCAACTTCATCAGAAGATGGCTTAACATCTCTAAATGCCTGCTTAGAATCAGTAACAGGCTGGATGAGAAAGAACAAACTGAAGGTGACTCCAAACAAGACAGTTGTTGTGGAAGGCTGGAACTTAGAAAGTTGTTTAGAACTGCCTGTTCTGGATGGGATTACACTCCCCCTAAAAGATCAGGTATGTAGCTTGGGAGTACTTCTGGACCCAAACCTCTCCCTGATATCTCAGGTTGAAGCACTGGCCAGGAGTGCTTTTTATCTGCTTCGGCTGAGATGCCAGCTATGTCCATTTCTCAAAACAAATGACCTTAAAACAGTAAGTGGTGCAGATTCTGGTAACATCCAGTCTTGACTTCTGTGATACACTCTACGTTAGGCTGCCTTTGTACATAGTTTGGAAACTGCAACTGGTGCAGAATGCGGCAGCCAGGTTGGTCTCTGGGGCCACCTGTAAATACATTATTCCTGTTTTAAAAGAACTACATTGACTGCCAATCAGTTACCTGGCAAAATACAAAGTGCTGCTTATTACCTATAAAACCCTGAAGGGCTTGGGCCCAGGGTATTTAAGAGAGTGCCGCCTTCTTTATTAACCCTTCCACCTATTAAGCTCATCTGGGGAGGTCTGGTTGCAGTTTCCACCAGCTCACTTAGTGGTAACCCAAAACCAGGCCTTCTCTAGAGTTGCCCCAAGGCTCTGGAACACACTCCCAAATGAAATCAAAATCTCCCATCTCTGGTCGTTTTTAAAATGACTTTTGAAAACACACCTGTTTGATTAGGCTTTTCATTTATGATGTTTTAAAGTTTTGTTTATGATAATTTTAATCTGTTTTATGTTATTTTTAGGTTTTAGTTTTGGTTTGTTTAAACTATAAACCACCCTGAGATTTTATACAGGACGGTCAATAAATGTGCTAAATAATTAAATAAATAAAACCTCAGCTTTAATCCACATGTTAGACTTTGAGAGAGTAATAATGGTTTTGTTCACATGAATGCTCTCACCCTAAAAAAAAAAATCTCTGAAGTATGTCTTATTAATTTTTGATGGAGAAAACTTTCAGGTAAGAATGATTAGAATTGAAGTCTTATTTTATATTTCCAATTTACGATTCAGCAGTAGGCGAACAGATGGGGGTGAGGAGCAAGCTACTTGTCTGAAGAGGATTTTCTCCTCCCCAACCCAGCACCACTTCTGGCCATCAGAGGGTGACATCATCAGAACAAGGGGGGAAAGAAGGAAACATCTAAAATGGTACAGAATATTTAGTCAGCAATCCCAGCGTATTTAAAGTAAGAGCGGTTCTTCATGTCCAAATTTATTTATTATTTATTATATTTATAACCCTCTTTAACTCCAAGGAGCTCAGAGACATGCTTTTTTAAAATCCTCACAATAACCTTGTGAGGTAGGTTAGGCAGAGAGATACATGACTGGCCCAGAGTCACCCAGTCAGCTTCATGATTGAATGGGAATTCAAACCCAGTCCTTCCCGGTCCTAGGGTAATTGCTTATATAGCAGAGTTTTCCAGAAGCTAACTCATTCCCATTACAGCAGAAGTTAACAGGGTCTCAGGAGCAACAGCTTGTAAATTATAAGAATGGA
The DNA here is from genome assembly GCF_027244095.1 of Hemicordylus capensis. Taxonomy (NCBI): domain Eukaryota; kingdom Metazoa; phylum Chordata; class Lepidosauria; order Squamata; family Cordylidae; genus Hemicordylus; species Hemicordylus capensis. The sequence continues at coordinate 180,464,107 of NC_069657.1, read as the reverse complement.
GATTCATGTAAGATTAAACTAATCTACTTTATTCAAAAGTACAGATGATAGAAAAAGACCTACAGGTGAAACTCGAAAAATTAGAATATCGTGCAAAAGTTCATTAATTTCAGTAATGCAAATTAAAAGGTGAAACTGATATATGAGATAGACGCATTACATGCAAAGCGAGATAAGTCAAGCCTTAATTTGTTATCATTGTGATGATCATGGCGTACAGCTCATGAGAACCACAAATCCACAATCCCAGAAAATTAGATTATTACATGAAACCAATAAAACAAGGATTGTAAATAGAACAATATCGGACCTCTGAAAAGTATAAGCATGCATATGTATTCAGTACTTTGTTTGGGCCCCTTTTGCAGCAATTACTGCCTCAATGCGGCGTGGCATGGATGTTATCAGCCTGTGGCACTGATGAGGTATTATGGAAGACCAGGATGCTTCAATAGCGGCCTTCAGCTCTTCTGCATTGTTTGGTCTCATGTCTCTCATCCTTCTCTTGGCAATGCCCCATAGATTCTCTATGGGGTTCAGGTCAGGCGAGTTTGCTGGCCAATCAAGCACAGTAATCCCATGGTCATTGAACCAGGTTTTGGTACTTTTGGCAGTGTGGGCAGGTGCCAAGTCCTGCTGGAAAATGAAGTCAGCATCCCCATACAGCTCGTCTACGGAAGGAAGCATGAAGTGCTCCAAAATCTCCTGATAGACGGCTGCGTTGACCCTGGACTTAATGAAGCACAGTGGACCAACACCAGCAGATGACATGGCTCCCCAAATCAACACAGACTGTGGAAACTTCACACTGGACTTCAAGCATCTTGCATTGTGTGCCTCTCCATTCTTCCTCCAGACTCTGGGTCCTTGGTTTAAAATGAGATGCAAAAGTTGCTCTCATCAGAAAAGAGGACTTTGGACCACTGAGCAACAGACCAGTTCTTTTTTTCTTGAGCCCAGGTAAGACGCTTCTGACGTTGTTTGTTGTTCAGGAGCGGCTTGACAAGAGGAATACGACATTTGAAGCCCATGTCCAGGATCCGTCTGTGTGTGGTGGCTCTTGATGCACTAACTCCAGCCTAAGTCCACTCCTGGTGAAAGTCCCCAACACTTTTGAATGGCCTTTTCCTGACAATCCTCTCCAGGCTGCAGTTATCCCTGCTGCTTGTGCACCTTTTTCTTCCACACGTTTCCCTTCCACATAACTTTCTATTCATGTGCTTTGATACAGCACTTTGGGAACATCCAACTTCTTTTGCAATTACCTTTTGAGGCTTTCCCTCCTTATGGAGGGTGTCAATGATGGTGTTCAAGTTTTCAACTGTCAAGTCAGCAGTCTTTCCCATGATTGTGATTCCTAATGAACCAGACTGAGAGACCATTTAAAGGCTCAGGAACCCTTTGCAGGTGTTATGGATTGATTAGCTGATTGGAGTGGGACACCTGGAGCCTAGACTGTTGAACCTTTTCACAATATTCTAATTTTCTGGGATTGTGGATTTGGGGTTTTCATGAGCTGTACGCCATGATCATCACAATGATAACAAATTAAGGCTTGACTTATCTCGCTTTGCATGTAATGCGTCTATCTCATATATCAGTTTCACCTTTTAATTTGCATTACTGAAATTAATGAACTTTTGCACGATATTCTAATTTTTCGAGTTTCACCTGTATATCTAACAGCTGACTACATGTTGGTCATTACTGTGCATAGAAGCATGGTGCTCAGAGAGAGAGCTCAAAGCATTCTAAGAAGGAGGAGGAAGTCACTCCCAGGGAGTTCCTGAGAACATTCTATCCATAGAGGGTTCATAGAGGCAGCGATAAACAGGAAAGAGAAAGAGACCCTAACTATCCATCTCTACTCCCAATACTCCTAGTGGTCATTAGGGTTACAGGTGCAAAAGGTCGATGCCATCTGGAGCTGGATCTCCAACACAAATAACAAACTTTATTATATAATAAAATTCTAAGACACATCTTATTCTAGATCCTAGTGGGTTTTTCTTTTATTCATTAAAGAACAGAGCCAAACATTAGCGTGTGTGCACGCCCCACCCTTAAAGAGTCTTCCATAGCCCTTCAGCACAAAGTAAACTTCACACATTTAGGTCTAGGTCTGAAGATCCCTTCAGTTCACACCAAAGATGTAAGTTTCCAAGATGTCGCCTACTGGGCTATAGAGTTACAGCCCTACAGCCTACTGGAGGAACTTTATCCTTTTGAACTTCTTACTAAATTAGACCACAGCATTAAAAGGCATCAGGAATTAATTAGAGGGAGGGTTTCACTACCATTTTTCCAAAGGCTTATCATGTCCACGCTTTCCACTGAAGTGTTGTTTTCAATGAAAATAGAGTTAGGAAAACATATACCTAAATGTGTGTAGGCTGCTGTACGGAACAGGTCTTTACTGGTGCTTTGAAATAACTGAGTTTTTTAAAAAGCAAGCAACAGCAAGAAGGCTGTTGTGGGTGTGGAATAAAAACTGCTCAAATCTGCTAGGAGTAAGAAAGAGTCCAACTTATATTAATCTGATTCCCAAATACACATACGGCAAGATTTTCTTTAAATGCAAGTGTGACTATTATCCTAAGCACATCTGAGTATCCTGAGTACCTACTCAGAATAAGTACCACTTAATTCAATGGGATTTACGATCTAGCAACTGTGCTTGGGATTCATTAATTCATTACATTTTTATTTCACCTTTTTAAGAAGCTCAAGGGAACACAAAAGATTCTCCTGCACCCAACACACACACACACACACACACACACACACTTGATCCTCAAGACAATCCTGTGAGGTAGGTTAGGCCAAGAAAAAGCAATTGCTCCCAAGTCACCCAGTGTATTTCATGGCCAAATGGGGATTGGCAGGGGCATAACTATAATAGGGCAAGGGGAAACAGTTGTCTGGGGGCCCACTGCCTGGGGGGGGGGCTCCAGAGGCAAGTCACATGACTAACTCCCCCAGCTGCGCACCCGCCTGGGCTTCCTTCAGTTGTATTCATCCTCCAAAACTGATGTGGGTGTTAAGACCTGGAGCTACCAGAACAGCATGTCTTTCTCTAGTACCATTAAATGACTTGCATAGTCCACAATTTACAAAACCTTTTAAAAAATAATTTAGGATGATGTTCTATTATGGCACATAGGAGACAGATATAGATATATATGCTTTTTGTTACCACTATTCAGCCTCATTTAAGATTTATTTATTTCATGAGCTGAGCTTCAGTGGGAGGTGGGCCCATTTTAAAATCTTGTCTCTGGGCCCACTCCAACCTTGCTATGCCCCTGGGGATTTGAACTTGGTTTACAATAGGGTTTCAGTATTAGAAGGATAAATCAATCTTGGTATTTATTTTTAAAAGATTACTGAACACCAGACACCAGAAGTACCAGGCCTGATGTACACATTAGATTTTGGACCAATCTGGACGATTGCCAGCCTCAACACTCAAACAAGGCAGGGTTGTGCTGAGTGCACCCATCCTGACATCACTGAAGGACCTTCCAACACACTGTCAGGGTGCCACTGAATCACATGAAAGGGGTCTTCATTTTAATCGCCCCTCTACACATGCTCCAAAACCCAATTCAGACTAATGCACTGTTGGGATGCCTTGACAGTGCATTGGAACATCCTTCATGATGTCAGGGTGGGCACACTCTTGGTGTGGCCATGTCCTGGTTGTGTGTTGAGGCCAGTGATCACCGAACCAGCCCTTCTAAAATAGAGACTAAAAACTGAGCTGTCTTATTAAAGGACATTATCCAAGAAGGAAAGAGAAGCCTCACCTGTTGCTTAAGTACATCTTTTTTTTTCCCCATCAATGAAATGAGGGCAAATTTTATATGAAGGAAATAGCTGTTAGCTCATGTAACAAGGTCTAATTCACGTCCCATTGAGGTTCATCACAAATTGAGATCTAACAAAGCTGCTGTTGATTTTTAATGGCTCTGAACTGCACACCAAGGCTGCAATCAGAGACAGGCTTCCTTGGAAGGCAAAACTTAATTATAATTAGAGGAACTTGTTTTTAAGCAAGATGGTCCGGAAAGCCAACGCTCAACAATTCCTTGTTAATCTGCTCATGTATGATAACAACCAGCTTACAAATTAGAATCATAACAACTGCAATTGGCCACAACAATTGACATAATTGCTCAACCGATGTTACCATAGTACTTCCAATCTGCTCACCAAAAGCAGCTCTCCATGCTTCATGGCAAACGGCTTCCGAAACTCAAGAGAACTCTCATATATTGTTTGCATTGTTCTAGAGAGAGTCACTGCCAGGTATACCCAACATTAGCTTTCAGAGTGCCACATGTAACTTAGATCAGGCCTCCATAGTTGACCCCAACATCCCAAGTGAAGTCAACCAACAATGAATGTATTGTGACTCGCCTAGTGGTTAGCAGCCTCCCATTTCCTTGGTTGTTATTTTATTATTATTATTATTGTTGTTGTTGTTGTTGTTGTTGTTGTTATTATTATTATTATTATTGCACCCTCAGTAACACACATTATGTTTTTACTTGCTTTCTAAAAGCCATCATGGAAGCGGAGAAGGAGTGGATGCCCACCGGGAGAGCATTCCAAAGCCTGGGTGTAATGACCGAGAAGGCCCTGTTCTGCGCGCACAAGAACTGAGCCTCTCTCATTGTCGGCACATGGAGCAGAGCCCCCTTCAATGATCTTGTCAAGCGCAAGCAGTCAGAAACCCTAGGCAGCAGGCAATGTTGCCAAATGTGCTGCTGTTGCAGCTATCTCGCATAAGTATGGCTGACAACCAGACTAAATTACTCATGAGTAGTCCCAATGAAGCTAATAGTACATGTTAGTCATGACCAAATTGCCCCATTAATTTCAATGGACCCACTGAGTCTGGATGTCAGCCTATAACTAGATCCACTGCAAGAGTAAACATTACGTGTAAACACTAACAAGAAGGAACTGCTACAATGCATTTACAAATATGTTCTTCTTCTTCAGAATACAGTGCAGGACAGGTACTGCAGGAGGTACTGTAAATGAGTATACATACAGCAGGCAAAACAGAACCTTCGGCAATGGGTAATGGTGGAAGTCACCCAGGCAGTGAGTCTTCATGCAAGGACAGAAATGTGTGCTACATACACAGTCCCTATTTTCATCTGTGTGGGAATTGGAGGATGTATTGGTCAGCAGTCATTGGCCAGCAAGCTGCATTTGGCTTGGTGGATCACTAGCTCTACAGGTCTGGAACAGATGGTAATATTTGTTAGACATCTAGACTGAGCAATATAATTAATCTCCAGGCTGCATACATAAAATTCAAAACATTAAAAAGCAACAATTAAAAACAATTAAAAACAATACAAATGTTTTAACTTAACACCTGAAAAAAACATGTTTGTCTTGAGTTTTCTTGAAGGCAGCCAGAGATGGGCAAGCTCTTATTCTGACAGGGAGTTCATCGATTAGTCCCAGGGCAGCTATAGAGGAAGCCTGGTTCAGAGTTGCCACCATTCAAGCCACTGGCAACTGCAACTGGACTTCTAATTATCTCAGTAGGCAGGAGGGCTAATAAGGGAAGACTCAGCTCTGTATTATGTGCCATGTTGTTTGGCTAATAGCACGGAGGGGACAACATTGTAGCTTAAGTCTGAATCCCACTGAAAACTGTATTCCTTTCAGGGCCAAAACAGATGGGATGTAGAAGATCCATGATCAGATGTCCTCATGTTTCAATCTTTAAAAGGAGAAAGCCACTATGATGCAACTGGTAGAGCAGAGCTGCTTATCTTTGGCCCTCCTGCAGATAGGGATGTTCCTAAACCGGTTCGATGCCTCCTTAGGGAAGCACCGGATGCATCAGCATTCAAACCAGCTCGTATCTGCGACTACTGGCCACTGTGGGTGGAGATGATGAGAGCTGTGGTCCAAAAACAGCTGGAGGGACAAAACCATACAGCCCTGAGTCAGACTGGGATCCAAGACCCACTCAGCCAGGCCTCAAAGTACTTTCTGTTTATTCCTGAAGCACATGAAAGTATTTAAGAAAATGATGCTTAAAATTTGATGTCCAATGAAAGATGTCTATTTCGCAACTGGGAAAAGCAACGGGGCGGGGGGATATAACTCATCAGGTGAGCTTGAGCTAGTCATGGTTTTTTTCAGCCAAATGGACCTCACAGGATTGTTGTGAAGATAACATTTTGTGTGCCATCCTGAGATGAGCGGCAGGATAAAAATGTAATTAAAAAGTAAAAAGCAGCTACAGAGGCACTCCCAATTTTGATCAGGGCAGTGGACCTGTGGGAGTAAGGTGGGTTTTTAAAAATTGTTCTACCACACCATTCCTTTGATTGCACACACACCCAGAGCTGATATTAATCCTGATAAGTGAGCAAAGAGACACCTTTTAAAGTGGTGGTGCTCTTTTATTTAGCAGGGGGAGAACAACTGGCCCGATCCAACCCCAGCACAGCATCCCTCCAGTGATTGTTGCTGGTATCTGCCCTGTGTTTCTTTTTATATTGTGAACCCTTTGGGGACAGGGGACCATCTCATTTATGTATTATTTCTTTTTCTATGAAAACAATGTTGAGAACTTTGGTTGAAGAGCAGTATATAAATATTTTGTTGTTGTAGTAGTAACCCCAAAGCATAAATTATGCAGGTTAAAATCCCCAGCAGAGCTACACAATCCAAATCAGAAGCCTCCACAGCTTCTTTTTAAGTCACAACATAGGCAATCCGCTCATTGATTTTCCACGTCTCGTCTGACTTGGCCTTCAGTTTTCCACCTGAAATAGAATCACTTACAAGGTGCCTGGAAGGAAAAAGCAGGGACTGCAAATGCTGGAAATAAATAGTTATTGCTACAGTTTGCAAACTACTTTCCCGTGCACTTCTGAAGCCCCTCTACTATTTTCAGCTGAAATGATTTAAGAAAAAGATACTGAATATGGGATGCCTCAAAAGAGAAGAAATTTTACTTCACAACTAGAAAAGCTATGAGAAAATGTGTCAAGCTAACCATTTTTATTAGGATAAGGCAGCCACCTTACTACCCATAGTTAATAAAGATTAATATTCCCTCTTATTCAAATTCAAAAGGGCCCATTTACATTAATTATTTGTAAATGGGTTTCATTTCCATACAGCCAGGAGCTGAGTTATCCTGCCAGTCACATGATATCATATCACCTCCGTGCCAGTTTCAGCAGCCGTGTACACCTAAGTCATAATTAGCTTCCTGCTCCAAGCGGAGGGTTTCACTCTAAGTGCTGCCCTTGAAGTCAATGCCAATACAAAATTATCTAAAGCCCAAAAAACTGCTGCGATGCTGTATTAGCAGCTTTCTAATGGCAGATGACTTCAACACGGCTCTGTATATTACTATTTCCGCACTGTAATAATACACAGGGGCCTGAAGAGATACTGACAAAATAATGGTACCCTGCAAATCCCTTCACTGAAATTATTCTTTCAAGACTGTAGCTTAAGGAAACATGTCCCAGCCTGGCCCCAACCCAGCCATGTAGCAACAAAGGTACGGGGGCACAAAAGCCCAGGGCTGCCAGTATAACTGAAGGCCACCAGCCACCTCCCCCAGATTGCAGGTTCTTGCACCCCACACTGTTGCCTCTGAGAGGGGTGGGGGGGAGGGGGGGAGGCTGCCTGTACTTCTCTGTGCCATTTTGGGAGCCAGTGACAGCAGCAGCTCACTTTCAGATGCAGCAGTAACACATTCTGAGAGGCAATAGAAGCCTGGCTGTGCTTCTCTAAGCTGTTTCAGTAGCCAGTGGGCTACCACCAGCTGGCATTATGTGAGTGCTACCTCCAGAGTGCACACCATGAAGCCTGATGACCTGTAGGTCCTCACAGCCTTCAGTTCCGGATTCACGATCTTTGAATCATTGTTGTAGGATTATAACGTCCCCAAGCTACCATACTTACTTCAGGGAAAACCTTGGCAAACTGTCCTCTTTGGGACTGCTACTACCTAGCCTAGGCCTGAGAGAGTCACTCCCCACCACTACACAAATGCTATGGGTACAGAGGTGATCTCAGGGATCAGCAGGCAGCCCCTTTAAAAGCCCTGGGCTGCTGTCAAATGATGCTGCACCTCAGTGCCAGAACAGATATCCCCAGAACAGATATCCCCAGAATAATACCTATGTTATGAGATCTCAAAGACACAGAGTCCCACCATAAACATGTCACCTAGCCTGTAGTACTGTACCTTCAGATTTATTACTGTTGAAATCAATCACACTTCCAAACATGTGGAAGCAAATATGATTGTATTGAGGATCGGGGTGTCACATCTCAGTCTTACACTTTAGATCACGGTCTCAAACCACAGCCTACAACTCCCATAATCCCTGACTACGGGCCATTGTGAGTGGGAATGAGGAGTGTTGTAGTCCACCAAAAGTTGGAGGTCAGCAGTTTGAGACCCCTGCCTTAAACCAACAGGTATGCAGCACTCACTTCAGCGAGCATACGTAGCATCATGAAGCCTTTGGGGTACCGTACTTTCCGAGATAGGAAGTACAGAATGAGTGGATTTAAAATGCTCTCCATGCATTCTAGACTGGTCCCACTTAGAAAAGAGACTTAGAAAAGATGAAATTAATATTGTAGAAAATGACAGAGTTTCTGTACCACAACATCGTGCACTAGTGTACATTTCCCCCAAAGGAGCATTGTCCCACAGTGAAAGGTTTTTAAGTCTTGGTTGAAGAATGCAAATACCTTAATAAAGGCTCTTCCGTTATCTTGCGTTTTGCTGAAGGATTTTTAAAAGCCAATGATGAAAGGCATCTTAATTAGAGATTGTAATTTTCCGATTGCTTATTCAGACACCAATTTTTCAGTAAGACCGACATTGTGTGATTTTTTTTTTTTTTAATTTAAGCAATATAGCTGTTACCATCAACCGCAAGCAATACCATTAACGGACTAAAAATGTAAAGTACTGTACTTGATAACATTCATTTAGCTAACAGAACGTTTCAGAAAACCCATGAAACGTAAGTCAGAGTAAATGCAGAGCTCAGAAGAGGTAGAACAAAAGCGTTGTTCCTCACACACATGGCATGAAGGAAAGAGATAGGAGGTAATAGGATATGCTTAACAGATTGGGATGTATTTGTTAAGGGTATTCATAAGAGAGCCAACTTCCAGAAGTAAACAATTTTTTTTTCTGTTCCAAGAAAAGCTAGTACTTTGAACATCAGATTTCTCTCTCTCTCTCTTTCAGTAACTGACCTCCTTTGCTCACTTTAAAGATAACACTGGAATTAAGCAGAACTTTGATGCTGGAAAGCATGTACAGCTTTCATCTTTCAGTGTTATAGCCTAGCACAGGTCCCCACACAGGGGTGGTCTAGGTTTTAAGGATTAAAAAAATGAAGAGACACAAGAAGTTACACAATCACGTGCCAATACTGGACTGTCCAGTAATAATACTGACGCTTATTATTCTATCTTAGCAAATACAGGCCCCTCACTTTCACCCTCATTCCCAACAGCCTAAGGCTGATAACGCCTTTGGGACAGTTGTTTACTGCTGTCCTGAATCATAGTTCGTTGGCGCAGCAGTGGATTACAACGTATCACTTATGCCTCCCAGAAGGTTCTGAAATGCGTTAGAACTCTTCTGGTTAAGCAAAACATTCTGGAAGTACATGAACAGGTTTGGTTTCTGACCATTATAGTAGTGCTGGTTTTTTTCCAGCATTTATTCAACGAGGTGGAATAAGACATTAATTTTACTAATGGCCAGCATTACAGTGGCGCTGAAACACAGCTACATGGTTACTCAACTGATTCTAAGTGTCTGCCACATGAAAGGGGATGACATTTGCAAACTTGTTAAATACAGTACAATCAAAGCTTTATTCAGCAGCCATGCCAAGGATTTTAACAATACTTGGAATGCCTTCTAAAAAGAACAATTATGGTCTACATCAATTTATACTTGATTTCATGATTTAAAAAACTTCACTTAGCCATACCTAAAGATCCCTGTAGATCCAAGAGAGAAGTACAAAAATGTGCATATTTGCAAACTTCAAGAATGGCTTTCTAAACATAACAAAAATGCCAATATTGTACTACAATTTTCCTGGCAAAAAAGAAAACTGTAGTGGATAAAGAACAAAACATCCCAAAACTATACTGTTTAACTTGAGAGTATTAATTCACAAAGTTGTGGGTAACTTCCATTCATTGGGCAGCATCCAAGCTAACATTAGAACTTTTTTTTCCTGATTTACCCCCCCCCCTGCTGAGCCCAATGTATGTCCCTGAGGGAACCCCAGGACTCAGGGACATATATTCAGCGGGCTTCAGGGTAACAGAGGGAAGACAGGATGGAGACTGGGAAAAATAGTTATTTAGTTATTTGCATGAAACATTTTAACATGCCAACAGTGTTAGTCTGGATGCTGCCCATTGAAATTTTAATTAGGTTGAATATCTCCTTGCTATCAAATATAGTTACTATTAAGATTTTAATATAAAACAAATGTGAAATATAAATACCTATTTTCACACCACATTTCTAGATCATTTTCTAACGACAACCTCCAAGGACCTTCTAACTTCCACTGGTTTAAATGAGTTCCTGGCTTCAATGAGTTTTGAACTGAAATTAGTAATCAGTAATTCTACTATGGTCCTGGTTTTCCTTGACCAAGTCTATCAATACTTATCTCTAAGCAAACTCTTCAATTTTCCTGGAAAGTACCAGAAGTTCTAATGCATGAATGTGTCTAATGGAAAAATGTGTTTTTATTTTAAATGGGAAGAGCTATAACAGCTTGTATTCAAATAAAGTATTCCAAATTGATCTTTATATTAATTGCTTAGTTACTGCTTAAATCTCATATAGAAAAAAATAGTACTGTTAAGGAACAATTAAACAAGTATGAAGGAGAAAATAAACAGCAAAGTCTATTAGTATTGTTGACGACTTCTCAAATAGCCTAGGAACCCAAGAGGATGCCACATCCACACCTCATTCTCACTGCAATTCACTGAAAAGCTGCTCCTGAAGGTTGTGGAACCCTGGAAAAGTGTTTAACATGGCGCAAACGTGCAAGCAGAACAGGAAATCTGCAACCCTTTAATAGCAGTACTATGGGTACATGTGCAAGGGACTCTTTGGATCCCAGACATGAATTAGGTCTCTATAGAAAATAGAGACCCATCAAGACATTCTGGAACATAACACATCGAAAAGAGCCAGTGTGATATAGCTGTTCGATCAATTAACTAGGAGTGGGGAGACCCAGGTTCAAATCTCCACTCAGCCATGACCCTGTTCCGATCATAATCTCTCAGCCCAAACTCCCTCACAGGGTTGTTGTGCAGAAAAAATAGTGGAGGAGAACCTTGCATTCTATCCTGATCTCCTTGGAGGATGGGTAAGATTGAAATGCAATAGAAAAAAATAATCTTCTGCAGATTTTATTGCAGAAGACCAATATAGGATTTTGAATGAACCCCTGCTTTTATATCAAGTAGGCATTTGTTTCCAGAACCATTGCCAATGTCGATGTGGTCACTAATACTCTGGTTCCAAACAACAGAACCCTACTTTCATGCCACACTGAAGCAGCTATAAAACTTCTCTTAGCTACAAAACACAAAGGCCCCACTTTGCATTTTCTGCCTGCCGTACATTTAGAATATTTATATATTCTTTTAAATAATCTTCAATAATCAATAATCTAGAGTTCTCAAACCAGTTTGCAAAGTGAAATTGGGCAACACGACCTAAAGCACGTGACATGAGAGGATCAAGAACAGACTGTTTCCATTCACTGTTTGATGCTACCAACAACAACAAAACCCCCTCAGACAATTATCTATTACTGGCTATATCTGAAGGAATCAGCTGCGGTGGCACAACAGGGAAGCAGCTTGCCTAGAGTACAAGATACTGTTAGCTCAAATCCCCGCCAGTATGCTTCCCAGTCCGGCACTGGGGAGGGGGCTCTTTTATGGCAAGGGAGGGTGTACTTACCCCTCCCGCCTCTTTTCACCCTTCAGCACTCCCAGTTTTTAACACATTTTGGGAAGGAGGGTACCACCCTGCTGCCCCTTCCCCCATTCCTCAGCAAAAAGCTTCAAAAGCCCGACTGCGTGTGTGCACACCGTGCATGCGTATCACGTCCGTGCACTGCATGCGTGCGTACATCGCACACATGCACGTTTGACATATGCACGGGACGCACGCATGTGCAGTCAGGCTTTTGAAGCTTTTTGCTGAGGAACGGGGGAAGGGGCGGCAGGGAAGTACCCTGCCACCTCAAATGCGTTAAAAACCAGGAGTGCTGGAGGGAGAAAGCAGCAGGACACCCTTCCCCTGTAATTACACCCTCCCCTGCCCTTAAAGGGCCACCCCTCCCCTCCAGCGTCGGACCACCAAACTGATCCCAGGTCCAGACCAGTCCAGAGGCCCTTAGAATGGGCTCTGGACTGGTCCGTGCACATCCCTAATATTGGGCAGCAGCGATATAGGACGGTGCTGAAAGGCATCATCTCATACTGCAAGGGAGGAGGCACTGGTAAGCCACTCCTGTATTCTACCAAGAAAACCACATGGCTGTGTGGTCACCAGGAGTCGACACCGACTCAATGGCACAGTATTTGGCATAAGGGGAAAATGTAGCTGTTTTCTTACTGCAATCCAGCAGACTGCACAGGGCAGCATGAGGGCAACATACATGCAAAGCTCTCAACAACCATTGGCTTTGGAACATAAGAAGCTGCCTTACACCAAGTCAGACCATTGGTCCATCTAGCTCAGTATTGTCTACATAGACTGGCAGTGGCTTCGCCAAGGCTGACAACTGGGGAGTGTCAGGGGATTATTTTGACCTTCATTGAGCCAGTTTGAACAATAGCATGCTCACCTATTAGGAAGAGGATGCACTATTAGCAATTAGGAAGGGGATGTGCTGGGATCTCACCCACTGGAATGCCCTACATGGATGTCTCAGAGCCCTCTGGCACATCCCTTTGTGCATGGGAGCTGTTCATCTGAATGGCCCCTTTACACTTGCTCCAAATACTTCTTTAAAACATTTATGTTTTAATACTTTAATTTAAACGTTCTCCCACATAAAGAGGTCATTCGGGATGAACCAGCCCCCCATGCAATAAAGGGACTTGCCAGGAGGGCATCAGGGCATCTGGGGAGGACATCCTTATGGGCATGCTCTTGGCACATCGCTTCCTAATTGAGTGGGCAGGGACGGTGTCATCTGAACCACCCTATGTAGGTTTAAGGTGTGGTGAGGGGATTCTCTGAGGATTCAGAGGGCCTGAGGCAAAAGGCTCACCTCAGAAGAATAAGCCTGGTTTTAAAGCCTACTGACAAGTGTGCAAAACAAGCATTTCAGGAGACAGCGGTCTACAAAAGAGAGGGAGACAACAGCAGTAGAAAAACGAAACAGGAGTCACCACCGTAGATTTGTAGAGCATTTCTGGGAACACAATCCCTAGTTTGGGACACTAAGTCTAAATGCCTTACTAAATTGTTTCCCACTGAACACTGCTATATTTGTGTTTTAAAAGGGGGGAAATGTTTCTAAATGTTGAAGTGTTGTCCACTTTTTGTGTCTCTTCATTTATTGCTGATGTGCTGAGAACTACAAACTGCCACTAAAAGTCCACTCATCCTATTACACATTTTGTGGAAATCCAAATGATCCCATTTTGGCAGGCTCAGACGGGCCCACAGGGCATATTCCCGGTGCGCCCCACCTGCAGGGTGCCCCTGTGCCCCACCACACTCAGCAGCAGTGAATACTCCCACCCTTAAGTCCCCATTCTGCTCAAAACCCAGCACCCTCCCCACATACATTCCTCCGCCCTCTCAGTGCCCCCAGTCTGGCACCGTTGGGGTTACATATACAGGAACAGAACAGCATGCGGTTGAAGGGGGAGAAGAAACATGTACTCACACACTCCTCACAGGACTAAGTAGCTGCCACTCATATCCATATGCACCAGCCCTCTATTTTTACTCCTCGGGTAACCATACACTCAATATATCTATTAATATATTACTAGCTGCTAACAGGGCATGTGGATAAGCAAAGAGCCTTCACAAGCTCTCGCTAAGGGTGGGGGGAATTTGGGGGTGTTGGGACCCCATAAGGCATATCCAAAAATATTAGTTTTGGAGGAGAGCCTGGACCTCTCTGCCAGAACCAAAAAGCACCCCCAAAGAAACAGACAGCACATATGCTTTACAGCCAAATAATGCCTAAATGAAGGTTCCCTAAGGATGTTGTTCTGCTGTCAATCAACAAGGCAAAGCCAATAACACTGGAAATCTGAGGTGAGGACAGTGAGAGAGAGAATTGGGAGAAGGGAGGGAACAAGGAAAACTAGTACAAGGAAAAGGTAACAGTGGTGACGGTATTAACTGTTACTCAAATATACAAGAAAAACAAGGGGGTGGGAGAAAGGGGAAGAAAATGCCAAACCCAGAAACAAAGAGAGGGCATTCTAAAAAGAAAAAGAAATGAATTGTAAGCAAAAAATGAGAACACTGCAAAACCAACCACATACATCAAACAAAAAAACCCAACAAAAAACCATTCTGACAAGACCTTTTCAACCCTACATTTCAATGTCCTATTCCTGCTGTGTATCAATGTCCTATTCTGTCACTTCCTCACCAATGTAACACATACAATTTCAGATCCCACATAACATTTTTGTCACGGGTTCCACTTGTCCACTACTAATGCAGGAAGATATTATGATGACTATGCTCCTACATAACTCAATAGTTATCAAGTAATGATCAGATCATATTTTCCACACACTCGTCCTAATATTCCAACAGCGCCATCTTCTTAGATATTTATTTGCTGATGATGGAAGCTTTAAGGTTGGTTGAGAACCTTTTAATTATGCAGGCCACACAACATTTTATCGTAAATAAAGTTAAGATTGTCAGCAACTATTTTAAAACTTGTTACACATAGCTATTTGCGAGTCATAAATGTGAACTACTAAGCATTTACTTACAAACAGCCCATTTGTCTTTGAAACTACTGTCATAATGACCAGTACCTGCAACTTACCCGACAAAATATAGATGTGATTGTTGTACAAAACTATTCATTACCCAAGCTTCAAAGCTGCTTAAATTAGCATGGGAAATACTACATGATCCAAGTCACATGATCTGGGCCCATACAATACTGTTCATTGGTAGCTTTAAGATGGATGTAGCTTTGTCAGCACCTGGATACAAGACCTGGATGGGAGTCCCATCGAAAGGAATAATAATGTTTACATAAGCCAGCCACAGGTAAGTGACTTTGACATAGATCTTCACTTTGTAGTGGCAACCACATCACAACAGCCCTATTCAGGCTTTACTGAGTGTCATGGCACTCACAGTCACAAGAGCCAAAGCAAGGAGGAAGTCTCACCCAAGAGGTGTCATTCACCCCTTCCAGCTGGGTGCTCAGTGTTACGTTGCTGTTTGTCTGAAGTGGGAGTCGCTCTGATTGTGATGGCTGACACTTCCTCAGGCAATCCAGGCTGCTGTTCATGGAAGCGCTGGCCATCTCACGGTTATGAAGTTTTCCCCTTCCAGCACCGTGACC
The DNA here is from genome assembly GCF_027244095.1 of Hemicordylus capensis. NCBI lineage: Eukaryota > Metazoa > Chordata > Lepidosauria > Squamata > Cordylidae > Hemicordylus > Hemicordylus capensis. The sequence goes on along the minus strand of NC_069657.1, from coordinate 180,448,454 downwards.
TTGAGCACCTGGCTGGAGAGGATGAGTGACTGCTTCAGGATGGGACTTCCTCCCCACTTTTGCTCCTGTAACCATGAGAGCCACAGTGTTCAGTAATGTCTGAATAGGGCTAATGATAATGCATTAACTGGATCTTAGGCAGTAAAAGTTGAGTAACCCTATGGCATTCCATTACCTGTGCTTACAGAGTACAAGTGGAAAGTAGGGCACCTGCGGGGGAGGATGCTTGCATTTTTATCTGGCTTTCAGTCCGCTGTGGGACTTTAAAGCATTTCATGAACCCATATACAATTTCTTCCTTTCAGCTGCTGGCTGAGACAATTGTTTATTTTGATTTATTTATTTATTTATTAAGCAGGCCCTTGGAGACTTCAGGAGGCTCACTTGGATAGAGTATTCATGCCTTAGGCTGACTAACAAAGCCCATAGAATGTAAATGTGTTTGGGGAAATACATTTTTTAAAACTACCCTAAAGCCATTTCGTGAGCCACTAAACAAATTGACCAAAAAAAGAAAAAAATGACTGATTTTAACATTCCAGTTCCAATCTGCTCAAAAGTACAGAGTTGCTATGAAAATACAAGAGTTTTACTTAAAGCTAAGAGCACAAAGAGACCTAATATTGTGTAGTTCAAATGTGTCCAGAGTAAAGTGTTCTTGTTAATTAGTTTATATTAGGATGCTACAAAAATATGCTATTTTCCACTTCCAATGCAAAAAAACCTGCTACAGGAGCAGGTCTTTAAATATCATTATTTGATCCTCTGGTGATAAAGAGCAGGAAGTGGAGGTACAAGCTGATGCACATTTAAATCAATTACATACAATATGTTTGCACTATGCAAACATGACATAGATCTTCACTGCAAAAACAGCATATTTACTTCTGCAGAGAACATCCTGAATAAGCAATGTCAACATATATGAAGCACAAAATATCTGAAGTGGTGAAAGGGCAGATGTTGAATATCTCCAGTTTACATATTTTCTTGATTTGATGCATGGACTAGCTCTATATAATCATTCATAATGAACGAACAAACAAACTCTGTTATTTTACAATTCACAACATTCAGCCATACTAACCTTTAAGTTGCCCGTGCTTTACAGAGCAATTCTATGCATGTTTATTCAGAAGTTCCATTTGTTAGAAGTAAGAATTCTAAAGCATAGCTCTTAGCATCACCTTAACCTGTTCTTGCTACTAGAGGCATGAGGAGTTATGTTAATAGGTCTCTCTTGGTCCATTAAAAGTCAGTTAGAACTGTTCAGTTGTTGTTGAAGGCTGGTGTCTGTTTGGGTGTGCTGTTCAACGTCGCTCTCTCAGTATGTCATGCTTAGTTTCTTAATAAATCTTTATTTGTTTTTTGAACTCAACCTAAGTCTCCAAATAATCTCTGGGGTTAAACGTCATTACCACCAGAGCATACTCTGCTGTGTCACGACTTTAATGTTTCTCCTCACACCCCTCAACACCATTAAGTTCAATCAGCCTTACTCCTATGTAAGTGTGCCTGGCATTGCACACTAAATTTGAGTCATTAAATGACTCAAACCTAGTAGAGATACAACTAATGAACACAACTTAGAGAAAGTCCTTTGAGTGGATGGGCATATTTCCTGGTAGCACATCTGGGTAATACATTTATGTTTCAGATATGAAAAACAAAAACCCATGCAGCTTTTGGTATGTGGTAGAGCTAATTCTTTTGTTTCCAATAAAGCAAAGTTACTGGCTCCTTGTGACTTCATTCCACACTGCTCCAATCTAGGACTCACACGAGACGTAATCATGATAGTACCACAGCTGCCATGGATGCATCTCCAGAGCTTGACAAATCCCAGGCATGAGAGAGTCATGGCACCTAGAAATTTAACTGTGGCATCTAGACTAGGCTATCAGAGGTAGAGCTATATAATATAATCATTCTAAATAGGTCATCTATAAATGGGATTCAGAGAAGCCCATTTACCCTTTCCCCACCCTCACAATGTCCATTACTAAATCAAATAATTTTGTCACTTGTCCATTGTCTGGCTTCTAAATTTTGGGGCTCCTAGATCCAAAGACAATTTGTCAGGGTCTGTCCTGGTTCCACACAGGTACTGGATTTAGACATTGCCAGACTCGTGTAAGACAGTGTAGAAGGAACCCTACAGCAAGCAGCAACCCAACCAATCTGGGTAACATATACATTTCCACACTCATGTGGGAATGGGACAAGGGAGTGTGCACTGTCATACTCAAGTCCTAACTCACAGTATTTATAATGATGTATATGGGAACTGCGTTCAACTGCAACCAAAGTTCTGCACAACATCTAAATAGTTCAGATGTTGCATGGAACCTTAGTTGATGCTGAGCTCTACAATCCTCCCTCCCAACCCCTTCATGAGTGCCTATTCTCTTTCTCAATTGGGATAAACTGAGATTGTTCACTTGAACCTGAGGGTTCAATCTCAGCATATTCTAACCAAGAAGGCGCCCATGCAGGAATGGGAGGGTGGAGTGTGCGCTCCAAGGGCTGAGGGAGGTCATGCAGAGTTCAAATACAACCAAGGTTCGGCGCAATGTCTGAAGCCCCCATAAGCTCATTAGGAAGGATCTATCCAGAAGGACAGCATTTGTCTCTGTAAACAAATGCTAGACGGGCGGGGTGGGGGTGGGGATTGTACATGGACTTTTTGTAGTGTGTCCCCAGTTTGCATGATGCCTGAACAGAGTTTGGTCAAGAAAAGTATCCGGACAAGCAGACTTGGTTATCTCAAACAGAGATGGTTATTTCCTACCTTTCAGACTGTTTATGTGTCACTAATGCAGGGCGTGACAAATCCCAGGCACCAGGGAGCCACGGTGTCTAGAAATTTAACTGTGGCTAGAATATTCAGAGGTATTTATGTTACTTGTAAAGGGGATAAAGATATGCCCGTTTACCCTCCCTCATCACAATATCCATCACTAAGTCTGGTAATTTTGTTAAGTGTCCACTGTCTGGCTCCCAAATTTTGGGGCTGGCTTGTAGATCCAAAGAAAATTTGTCGAGGCCTAGACTGAGTATACGTGGGCAGACTTAATTGCATGACTTAAAGATAAATCTTTAAAGATGATTTAAAGATAAATCATCATCAGGTGCTCCTAGCTGTAAGTGACCTGTTTGTGATAACACTGTATTTTTGAAACGATGGCTCTAATCCAGAGATCCCACATAAGCAGAAGGCTGCACACATGCTGCTATGGGCACAAAGACACAGTGCCTTGTTCATAAGCTTGGACCATTTGGACCATTTCATAATGCGTGGGATTCTGCCTAGATTACTCTACTGCCATTGTAAATAGTGACAGCAGGTAATACACAACTCAAGACGCACCTGTAGAAACCCATTTCCAAATGTAGATTGCGTTCCCTGGTTTGGGGTGTATGATTACAGCATTTCCTAAAAATAAAGCTTATGGACACACAAAATACACATTTAACCTTCTAACTTCCTGCTTATAAATTTGAGGGCATGTGGAAACAGCTATCAATTTTAAGGCATGTGGAAAAAGCTTGTACTGAATGTGTAGAAAATGCTGGCCTGTTATCTTAAAAGACTTCTGCAACTCTGCATGCCATGGGTGCAAAGACTACTGTTCCTCCTGGTTTTTGAAAGCAACATGTAAAAAGGACTTTATACGCATATTAGGCAGTTAATTGGGCATGTAATTATGAATTGGTTACAAAAACCACTGTAAAAATGGGTAGATGAATTCAATAATTATACAACTGTACATACACACATCAATTACATATGTTAAGCAGACATTTTCCTCTTTCAATTAACCAGTCTAAACACTTAATTAGTGAAATGGACAGACTAGTTTATCATGCAAACACACACGCCTCATTTGTGCAGTTCCCATATACATCATTATAAATACTGTGAGTTGGGACTTCTGGCTTTGTCAACATGCTGCATCCATATTCCACAATCCTACCTTCTTTTAAAATTAACTGAGTAATGTTTGCTGATTTATTAACTTCTCCACATATGTGGAGCAGAAATCTATCTAAAATAAACCCAGATTTATATGTGTGTGTGTGTGTGTGTGTGTGTGTAAATGAAATTCATAATATGTTTAAATCTTTTGATGAAAGGGCTGGTGTAGCACTCAGACAACAGAAACCATAAAGCGGCTTTTTAAAAAATCACTGTCCAATAATTGCTAGAGCATATGCTCAAGGAGTTGGACTGTTCAGTTCTATCAGAGGTATCATTACACTCTTCATGAGATACATTCCACAATATTAAATACTACCAACAGTATTTGGTACTGAATAGCCTACCATTGAAGAGGCGGGCTATAAATATTTTATAAATGAATAACAACAACAATACTGCAGAGCTCATCCACATTCTCACACCTACTTCTATGACATCTTCTCAGTTTCCAGACATGCCTAATTAATGTAGTTGCCCACTGGCCTCCTAATCACATCCAAAATTTCAAAAGTAGTTGTAAAAACAAAGTGTAGTCATTATAATTGGAGTTTGTAAATTTATTGTTCCAGTTAAACTCTTTCATAATTATGAGAAACATTAGTATGAGAAACACTTTATGAGCATGATCCAGCCAAAGTTTAGTAGTTTAATTAAGTCCCACTTATTTAAAATGGGATATTTAAGAAGTCACTAAAGTTTCACAAATATTTATTCCACTGTCCGTTTTTATGACAAATACTTTTGAAGAATATGTATGTGTACTGCTTTGCAAAGTTCCTAAACTGGCCATCATTTTAAGATAATGAAATTTTATTTAAATGGATACCATGTTAAAATATTGGCAATACACAGAGCTTTATAGCTATGAAAATACATATAATCTAAGATGTATACAGTGTGTATGTACATACATACACTATGTATTGTGTGTGCGTATCTTACAATATATCCTATATACACACACACCCCATTTGACAGACACAAGATAGAATCTGCAGTACCACCTAGAGTGCAATGTAAAAATAGTTGTGTGGATCCAACTCAATGTGTCACTAGTACAGACCACTTGTAAATGCATTTACAAAGACTAAATGTAGTTTCCTAACATGTTACATGATACATGGAATAAGCATAAGTGCCTTTATAAACACCTATCCCTTTTTAGCAATTTAGGATGTGAGGACAGCATCCTAACGAACTTCAGAGATGAAATGCTTCATGTTAAACTGTGAGAAGCAACATGTGGAATCCACAGGAAAATATATGTACACTTTCAGTGAAACATTTGGAAAAAGCCACTTTAACTTTGCATGCACATCAAATTACTGAAAACATGGGCCTAAAAAAGGAACTTGAGTGGCTGTCATAATAAGAGGAGTAAATCTGGTTATTCTTCCTGAATGTGGTTTCTCCTTCTTACAAACATGTATTCACACAAAAAGCAATACAAAATAAAAAGACTTATTAAAGTCAATCAAGTCCTGCCCTGTACTTAAACCCAAGTACTTTAACTGAGCTACTGTATATTGAATCTAGTGTTCCTTCACCAGCGGGCTTCCTGGTATAATACCTATTAAAGTTAGGGTGCAGGTTTAATAAAACACATTACTATAACCAAACGGTGTGTCAAAGAGCTACCTTGACATTTCCTTAAGCTTTTCGAACTGATCTAAATAACCACTGGGGTACAATGTATTTTGAAAACAGTGGGGAAAGTTTTGGGGGTGTTTTGTTTTTTTTAAATAAGCACAATTCATCTTATACTGAAACAAATCTATCATTCCTGGGCGGAATTATTTGGGAGAAGGGCTCTGTCCTAAATTCCTCTATAGATCGTCAGCGGCAAACTTCTCCCCCGAGAAGTGTGTATTATTTCCTGCCCTTTAAAGCTCTCTTGCTCTCGGTAACACCTTGGGCCATTAGCGGACAATGACACGATTGCAGCACGGAGTGAATGCCAGACATGAGAAGGGGGAAATGATCGCGTTCCGGAGGTGCACTTGGAAGCGCCAGGCAATTGCCCAAACATTTCATCTGTTGCTGCAGCTCACAAGGCTAGGCACAACGTCGAGTGCAACAAAGCCTCCTCGTCCGACGCTCTCCGCTCTCAGACAGCGCTGTGCCTCATCCTCTCTACACTTGACCCTCCTTTCCCTTTTGTGCTCAGTTAGGAAGCCGGACAGAAGAAGCCTTTACTCACCGGTTCAATGGCCAGACCCCCGCCTCCAGCCAGCCGCCCCATCCCACGAGCGCACAATGCAGCCAGGCAGGCGGCGTGCACTGCAGTCCTGCTAGGGAACGCTCAGCCTCTCAGACACTCCAGCCAGCCAATGAGGCCGCCGAAGGCCACGCTAAATTCTCAGACTGCTTCGCCATTGGCTATCCAATTAGCGTGGCTTGGCTGATCAGAGCGCCGAGACAAGCTGCAGGGATTGTCGCCCGAGTTGAGAGAGAGCGCGGGGCGCGGGCGGGGGCGCTTAGGAAGACCGTCTGCAAGGTTTAGAGGCGCCTGCTGCTGCAGATGGGCTTTTTTTCTCCATAGCGGAGGGGAGATATTTTAAGCCCAGTTATCCAAATCCTCAAAGCAGAATGCCTGTGAGGAAACCTGAAGAATTTCCTTCCCATCTTTGAATAAACACAGATCCTCGTTCTTCAGACATCCGCGCGCGTATCCTCTGCCCAGCCCACAGGCTGCAGTGCAACCCAGACTTTTCCAGTGCCGAAGCCTGATCTTGTCACTCAGCAGCTGTAGCTGTGTGTGCATGCACTTTACTGGATGGAGATGTAGCAACAGCTGCTGTATTATGTTTTGTTTCAGAGACCTATGTCAGAGAGAGAGAGAGAGAGAGTGTGTGTGTGTGTGTTTGTGTGTTATTGAATTAGCAAAAGGGGCAGCCAGAAGAAGAATCTATTCTAGAAGGGGTTGCAGCACAGGGCTATAGCAGGGACAATTAGGCTTAAAAGAAGTAATGGTAAAGAGAACTTACTGTAAGGCAGTGACAATTCCATAGAAAAAGAGCAGGACATAAAGGGAAAGCAACTTCTCAGACACAATCCATATTGGAAAATTGTCCATGCAGAGAGCATGGGCTTCTCCCTTTGATAAAAGTTGTCTGCTCTCAGAAGCAAAAGTTTTCTCTTCCATTGTTTGATTTCCACCCAATCTCTCCTGCCAGCAACCACCGGGCCCTGAGCCCATCAGCTCCTAAGCCAAGTTGATCCTCTTCTCCAGCTTGGGATAAAGTGTCCTGAAAAAGGCCAAAGCTTCATCCTTATTCAACAGGTCAACTCTTAACAAACCATCAGATCTCTCACAGTCACCTTCCCATGAGATCCCTTCCTGCCACAGTTCCTGTCCTGTGTGCATTCATTCCTATGCCTCCACTCCATTTAACTAACCTTTGCATCTTCTCATGCTATCCTATCTGTAGCATCACCATTCACTGTCTTCTTATGTTCTTTTCACCACCTGAGTACCTTCTTTAGCCTCCTAAACACACGTCACATTGATCTTCTTGCCAACTGCATCCTTCCGGCCCTGTAAGCCTTCTATCTGCTTATAAACACGATTCAGTGATCAACCAGAGGCATCAATTATAAACACAGCTTCAACTATTCAAAAGGAACAGCCAGACAGACGGGGCATAGTTAGGGGAGAAGGGGCCCATGTTCACCCCCTCCCCAGCATCCCTTCAGAGTGAGGCAGATAATGAAGAAAATAGAGAGGGGTAGAGCTGGGGGGCCCTCAGAAGCTGGGGGGAATGAGTTCCAATCAGCTCAGTTATAGCTATGGCTATACGAGTGGGTGAAGGAACATGCAATTCTGTTATGACTGCACACTGGGGGAGAGACAACTTGTCTGAGGCAACACATTTTGGGTACCATTAGTGGGAATCAATATGAGAATCATTTTGCTCATTTTTACGACTATTGGTTGAGGGAGTGTTTGGATGTTCTGCTTCAAATATCAAAATACCTTGGACTCACTGTTCCCTCTAAGGCGTGTGCATGTCCGCGTGCTCACACGTTTTCTGATGTCCGCTCAATTAATTTTAGGTCCCGCTCAGGCTGAATTAAGAAGGCCCCACTCTCAATGCATGTGCGCACACTGTGCCTTGATAGTGCTGCCCAGAACACAACTCATTCCGCACAGAGATTTTTAAAAAAAGATTAGGGGGACCACTGCTTGGACCATCTCAGTAAATAACCTCTGGGCAATTTTAAGCTAAGTTTTCACATCTTCATGACTGGATATTGGAAACTTCAGTCTAAAAGACTTGGTAGATGCAAACTTAAATAAGCAGAGTGTTTGGCTGCATATATTAGCATTACATAATTCAATCCAGACAGTGGCAGTAGCTATTGAACAGATCAAGACAGGAAGCTAGCTAGTTTTTACAAGGTCATAGGGATTTCTCTAGTTTCCTCACAGAAATGAAACCACACATCTCCATCATTGTGCAGAACTGTGCAGTTAAAATGGAATGGAAAGTTAGGGGGCAATATTGGTTTGTTACTTTCTGATCATACTTCCATAACTTTTTTTCATCATACCTCCATATATCTTAATTAAATATGATAAAAAATTAACAGATCTTGGCAATATGCTTCTTGCTGCTAACTCTTGGTTTACCTGAAGAAAAGCTAGTTATATTCAGTGTTCATACTCATCTTAATTTCAAAATATTACATACATTGAGGCTATTCACACACATGTGCAAAACGGGGCCAAGGGAGCCCAGCCCAGTTTTGCATGTTCATGTGAACCTTGGGGATCACGCCCGATCCCAGCAGCACCACCATGGCAGTAAACCCGCCTACGGGTCCTCCCTTGAATCATCTAACCATCTTGATCCTCCCTTGACAGATCATCCTGGAGACAATCAATCCATTTTCTGGATTGTCTGTTAGTTGCGGCTGTAAGCAGCCATTACTAACAGACTTAGGGGTGAGGGGAAGGATCCCCATAATGCACAGTGCCCTTGCATGGTGCATTATTGGAACTCGGGGGGGTGATGTGTGGGCGGGGCGTCTCAGCACCCCAACACTTGGAGCTACCAGCAGGAGCCAGTGCTCATCTGGGTGAGCGATCCGCTCACCCAGGGACGGCACAGCAGCCTGCTCGTGTGCAAAGAAGTAAGCACTTTCAGGCTTCCTCCTCGCAAAACACGTAGCCCTTTCTCACTGCCTGTGAGAAAGGGACTCATTAATTCAAACTGATGTATATGGGACCGGCAGCCTAGACCAATATATTCTTATATTAAGCCATTTTTACAGGTCCTTTGTTGGCGGTAGGGATGTGACATCACAGGCTTGTGACACTTTATTCTAAGTGCACAGGCTCACCAGAGCGTCTCACAGTTCTCAGAGGCCGCTGAGCCAGACAGGCTCATGGCTACTCCTGCTCCACCCACCAGCACCGCCACAGAGAGGCAGTCTGCTCGCCTCACCCCACACCCCACACACGGGCATTCACATGGCGGCTAGAATATTGGCAGTTCGGACTTGTGGCGGCAGGGAGGAGGATTCGCGCCGGCAGGGGAGAGGGATCATGGCGGGGGGGCCTCGCGATGGTGGAGTGGCCTTGTGGCAGGGTCGGTCCAGGCACCCAGATTGCCTAAGTGTACCACTGACTATCTTCACTGATATCCCATTTGGTTCCAGATTCAGCTCAAAGTGCTGGTTCTGAAAGAGCCAGTGTGGTATAGTGGTTAGAGTGCTGGACTAGGAACAGGGAGACCCGAGTTCAAATCCCCTTTCAGCCATGATACTGGCTGGGTGATTCTGGGCCAGTCACTTCTCTCTCAGCCTAACCTACTTCACAGGGTTGTTGTGAGGAGAAACTTAAGTATGTAGTACACCGCTCTGGGCTCCTTGGAGGAAGAGCGGGATATAAAAAATGTAAAACAAAAAACAAAACAAAAAACAAGGGTTGTGCCTGACCCCCCAAAATTAGTTCTCCTTTGTGCTTCAAAGGGAAATACCAACTTCAGTTAAAATTCTAAATGGTTCTTTAGATGCATTTTCTCCTTAGTTGTACACTCTATTTATTCGGAAGAGATCATCTTCTGTTAATTCTGACTCTACTACCCCTTGACACATATGTGTTCGAGGAGCTAGCAGTGTTCACAGATCTTATTGAGGCAGCCACCTTTTCTATGTGTAAGATGGGATAAACATAGTTCTGTCACATTGCCATTAGAATTCGAAGTAAGAGTGTATCTGTATAGCTAGACTTCGTAAGATCTACCAATAGCTGGATTAGCTATCGTTACTGTTTGAGCTGTATGTATTATATTTCTTTGGTCAATGACCATAAATAAACTGGACTGAACTGACAAAATGGTTTGAGACCAACCATCCTACCACATGAATCTATCAAAATACTGAGATGGGTGTCAGAGGCTTTGTTCTATGTTGCTCCATTGTCTGAGGTGCGGTAGTTGGACATAAGACCCTGATCTAGGCAGTCTCTGAGTTTCCTGAAAATCGCTTGCTGAAAGTTGACAGACCCCCAGCAACACCCTTAATTGCAGCCCAGACAGCTGCAACGGGAAGAGAGAGGGCCAGGCAGATACACCAGCTCCATTAGTGGAATTCTACCCAGTTCCCAGACTCCCATTCACCTGCATCCCACTGCATTGCCAAGAAACCCTTGACACTCAGCAGGGACTTTTCAGTAAGCCCAGGAGCTGCCTCGGGAGGAGGTAGCAGCTGTGAGGATTCTGCATTCCACTGGCTCTACATGTGAGCCATAGTCTAAATTAAAATTTTAGTTTAAATCAAAATATTACCAAAGGGTGACATTATAAAGATTGATAGAGACTGTACAAAGTGATGTTTGTTTCTCTCAGAGACTTGCAAATCTCAGAGACTTGCAGAGTTGCCGTTAGATTTGTTGGCAGATTTGTTTTAGGACAGATAAAATTAAATACTCACAAAATGTGGAAAATTCATGGCCACCAAAAGTGGTGATGGATATTAACTTGAATGTCTTTTTGTTTTGTTTTTAACTGGACAAATTCATGGAGAATTGGTCTATCAATAGCTAGCTATTAACCACCATACTTAAATAAAACCTTCCTAAGCAGAAACTATGTATGTCTAAGTCCCAGATGATGGGGGCACATCATCTGCATCATCGTTGTCATCGTCGTCGTCGTCGTCGTCATCATCATCATCATCATCATGTTTTGTTGTGAGCTTTCAGAAACATTTGAACTATATTGACAAGAAAATGCTGAATGAGATGGTCCCTGGTCTACTACAGCAAGTCAATTCTCTCTTTTTTTTTAATGGTGCATACTTAGGTCCTCTTCAAAACAGTTCAAATGTTTCCTACAAGAAGTCACCATTTCTGTCGGATGAATTCCACAGGCATATTTGGCACATAGATGACTGTGTTGGAAAACTGTAGTCAACTGTAGCTTCCAAGCACACGTACATCCATGCAAAATCATCACTTGTTATTATCTGCATATGGCATTTGTATGATTTTCGATAAAGATGCAACTTGTGTAAGAATTTCGCAGTGACTGAAGCATGCAGTTTTGCAAGGAAAGTGATACTCGAGTCTTACGTCTTTGAGCAACCTGTACCAAAAGGACTCTGTTAAGAGTTACATTCCTTAATTAATTTCAAAGGCTGCTGTGATCACCATGGGACAGGAATATGTTCACTTCAGCTACTCTTCACCTCAGCTTCGATACTTCTGTCTGTGCCATATTTAAATTTATTTTATTGCCTTCATTCACTATTGGCATTTTCTTTAACATTCTGAAATGTTTGAAATTTTCTCAAATATCAGGTTGGACTAATTTCCCATGAAACTCAGAGACAGTACCATTGCATGCTAATGTGGAAACAAAGTTGTGTTGACCAAACTGGATTTTTTCTTTTAAGTAAGAACTGTGACCCCATTCATTCTGTTTGAAATTTTAATGAAATGCCCTTTGTAAAATCCTCAGGACTACTGTGGCTAAACAATGAATAGTCTAAATCAACTCAGGCAGCAGCTGGAAAAGAAGGATGCCCTAGTCATGACAACATAAAGAACCCAGGGGTTGTGCCTGACCCCAAAAAATTAGTTCCCCTTTGTGCTTTAAAGGGAAATACCAACTTCAGTTAAAATCTCAATGGCTCTTTAGATGCATTTTCTCCTTAGTTGTGCACACTATTTATCACCATTCAAAATGTCCTCTAGTGCTGCTTATTATTTCAACCTTCACCTCTCATGCTTTCGTCTATCTCATTTGTTACCCATCTTCTCCTCGATTCCTTTTTCTTCATGAATATTCACTGTTGTAACTGGAAAGTATGCAGAGTGTCCTAGAAACAATTTATTTGGTTGGGCACAACTCAGGTGTGTGTGTGTGTGTGTGTGTGTGTGTGTGTGTGTGTGTGTGAGAAAACCCTTTGATTCTTAAATCAAGTTTGATCTTCAGAGTCCCACAAAACACCAGCTATCAACAGGATTCTTTTATTTGTGATCATTGTGAGTTTTTATGTTTCCACCACATACTGCAATATGGAGCAATCTGCAATAAAGGTGTATTTTGTTCAAATACTGACCTTTTCATTGTGTTTCCTGACTTGTGTTATGTCAGGAAACAAATGAATAAAGTGCATTTGTTCCCACACTTTCTTAAGTGTACAACTGAAAATCTATTGTGTTTATTGAGTGACCCCCAAGTTCTAAGATTATGATAGAAAGAGAAATATTTTCCACCTTTCTTTCTCTTTCTTTACTGTTCACAACTGTATAAGTCTTTATGGTTCTCCTTCCACTTTGGTCACTCCTTTCATAAACTAAAATGCCCCAAACACTTTACTTTCCTCAGTGAGAAGATGCTTGAGTCCCTTGATCATTTTAGTTGCCATTTTCTGAACTTTTTTCAATGGAGTGACGAACTGCTCACAGTATTCCAAATGTGGCTGCACTATAAATGTACATGATCTATGTATACAGCCCCACTGATTCCTTGACCACAGTCCGTATGTATGAAGGGAGCCTCGGTTCACATACCTATTCAAGTGAAGAGGTACAAATCTACCTCGTACACTCAATTGTCTCTGACAATTAATATTAATACAGTTATTAATATTAATACAATTAATATTAATTAATATTAATACAGTAATATTCATTTTTATTTATTTATTACATTTATATCCCGCTCTTCCTCCAAGGAGCCCAGAGTGGTGTACTACATACTTAAGTTTCTCCTCACAAAAACCCTGTGAAGTAGGTTAGGCTGAGAGAGAAATGACAGGCCCAGAGTCACCCAGCAAGTATCATGGCTGAATGGGGATTTGAACTCGGGTCTCCCCGGTCCTAGTCCTGCACTCTAACCACTACACCACACTGGCTCAATAAATAATAATTCCGGTTTACCTTACAGGGCTGTTATGCAGATTACTGAAATAATGTGAAGCACTTTGAGTTCTTGAAAGCATTTTGGCTGATGTAATGCACAGCATTACAGCTTTGTAATGTTGTACCCTGGAGTTACTGCAGAGTCAGAATGTAGCCCTGACAGAAGTGCTACTTGCACTACCACCGATTCTTACCAGCATCGGGGGCTGCCTTAGGCATCCACAGCAGCCCCAGGGCACAGTGTTATAGCTCTGTAACATTGTGCATCATCTTGGTGACATATATATATATATATATATATATATATATATATATATATATATGTCACACACACACACACACACACACACACAGACATATATATATAGATATATAATTTTATTTTTATTATTATTTCATTTTTAGCAAAAAGCTACGTTGGACTAAAGAGGTCTCCTTAGCTTCAATGTCTACAGGGGAACAATGGCAATAAAATCTATGCATGGACAAAAATGTGTACTCCCTCGGCTCTCATTTGGCTGGCTTTTCACACTTCCTGTGATATGACAGAAACCTTTCCAGGTTTCAGAGGAGAGGGCTTTTTCTTGTTTGTTGCCCAATTTCATGCAAGCTAAGTGGGAGGTGGTACTAATCTCTTCCTTCACAACTGTGAGTTGCTTCTGAAACCCTGTTTCCCCATCTACTTTTCTCCTACCTGGTCTCTAAGACCAGAAGTAAACCATGCTGGAAACAAACTGTCAGAGGAAGGCAGTTCCATGGTGGCAATGCTTCTCCACTTTAAATTGCCCCATCACATACATGCACACCCGCTGTCATGGGCATCCACAGGGATTTGGGGGGGAGGGCAGAAATATACACATACAATATAGGTAAATATAAATCAAAACACAAGTTGTATCCAATGGTAATATTGGCACAAATATTAATATTGGCACAATGGTAATATTGGCACAAATCAAAACACAAGTTGTATCCAATGGTAATATTGGCACAATCTGGAGGTGCAATGCCATGCTCACTGTATTCCTATCTAATCTATGGTTCATGCCACTCTTACATCTTAGATACTGTTTTCATTGGAGATTACATCCAGGTAAGTCTGCATAGGATTGAAGCCCAATGTTATTGTTGTTTACACATAAGTTAAGATATATACAATTCAGTGGTATTTGCTCCCAAGTGAGTGTACATAGGAGTGCAGTCTTATAGTCTCTAAATATTTATTCCAAAGTCACTTGCGTGGAGTTCAGCAGAAATTATGCCCATTATACATAGCATTTCAGCCTCAAGCTCTTCCCCTAGCCACTTCTCAAACAGGCATATACATTTAGTTCTGAAAACAATTCAAAACTAATTTCTGTCTGTGGCTGACATTCAGAGTAAGGAAACATCGATGCATCAAGATAGCAGCCTCACAGAACTTACAACTGCACTGGTGCAAATGGGGAGCAACAATTTGTGATGCCCTCCCCTTCCCCAGGAAGCCTTCTGTGCCATCCAAAACATGCCCTTGTGGGCTAAGCAACCCTCAGGGACATATTTTTGGGCAGCACAGAGGGCTTCCTGGGAAAGGAAAGAACATAAAACATTGCTGAACCAATGCAAAGAGTTTGGAAGTTCTGTTGGTCACTCTCTCACAGCACTGATCCTTCCTTGTTCTGAATGTCAGCAACAGTGCCTTAGCTTTTACAACTTGCTACTTAAATTACTGTTGGGTATTGGTTTAAAAGCATCTGTCATACCAACTGTGCCTTGGTATGTGGATAAACATGCATTTGTTTTGGCTTTTATGAGCAGCCCAAAGCATCTGCCAAGCTACCCTCTGCTCTGTTAAGAAAATGCTGGAGGGAGAAACAAGCCCAGAACTATCCCTTGCCAGACAACCTTTCCACAAATTGAAGAATACTCTAGAGGAAATGCACTTCTGGATCAGTGACAACTTTAAAAGTATTCCCACCATGAAGCAGGGGATTAAAAAGATTTATTGGAATAAAATATTTAGGATTCTTGGGTATTTATGATTTACATTTTATCCATTTGTAGCACCGAAGAAAAGAACTGAGCAAAAATGAACAGCTAAAAAGAACCCCTGGTGGCTTCTGATTAACTATAAATATTACCATACTCGTATTTACTATGTTTAAAAGTAAAAGGGTGAGAAATTTGGTTTGAGACATGAGACCTTTCATTACAGCATCCTAGAAAAACGAACCCAATAGCACTAGGTTTCTCCACAACCTATAGAAAAATGCAAACACATAATGGAGTTCACTTACAATTTTCACAAAAATCACATAATTGATGATGAAATGAAAACATTTTCCCCACACCATGTATAATCTTACATGCTTCTGTCAGACATAGGTCCCTCTAAGTTCAATGGAACTTGCTGTCTAGGACAGAGGTTCTCAATCTTGGGTTCCCAGATGTCATCTTCAGACATTGTGGTTGGAGGTGATGAGAGTTCTAGCCCAACACTGGGAGATCCAACATTGAGAACCCCTGCTCTAAGAAGTGAGTTCAGGACTGCAGCCTAAGAATCTGTTTGGAGATCCTGTGTGATCTCCAAGTGCCCACTGCAACAATGGCCTTTACCCTTGGCCAGCCCCAGTGGATCAGGCCTGTGATCCTACCTCCCTACCTTTTTAGTTCCATACTATACACTGTGAGGCAGCAGTCTAAAGGGCTGTAGTACTGGAAATGTGTAACTGAAGGTGAATCTGTGTTAGGATCAAGGAGACTCAGCTTCAGATCCCTCATCTGTCTCATTCTTGAGCCAGTCATTTTTTCTCTCACCAACCCACCTTACAACATTGTTGTGAGGACTAGAAGGGGCATCTCATATTCTCTGTATTCTCTGCCTTGAACTCCTCAGAGAAAGGACAGGATATACACATAACAATAATAAAAATGCCATCATCGTTGTCATCATCACTGAAATTCTATGACTCTGCTAGGATGTTACTGGCTGACATCCAAAGCAACAAACCATTTGCAGAAGGACTTGACACTAGCAAAAAAACTATTGGATTAGTAGTGCTGGGTCTATAGCTTGTGCGCCAAACTAGTATTGCACTACTGGTTACCCAACAGTTGTGCAACTATGACATGCCTCATTTATTTCAATGGGAATGTTTGCACAAGAGTAATCCCTCATTTTATCACATCTAAGCTAATTTATTGCACTACCTCAGATTTGCTCATTCCTCAAGCAGTTCATTGCTTTGGATGTCTGCCTCTGACTTTAAAAGACAAAAATCCATGCATTAGGAAAGGAACTAAGAAAGAAAACAATGACCTACATCCAAATGCTGCACCCAGAAGTGTGTTCCGCCTTGCACAAGGGGGAAATTTTTCAGCGATCTTCCCTTCTCTCTGCAACTCCCAGTCTCTCCCAAAGATATGTCCCTGAGGGTCCCATCATGGGCAAAACATACTTACAAGAGCAAAGCCTTGGTTTGGATGTAGGCCATTATATTATTCAACAGTTTTAATACTATAAAAACTCTGTTTTGTTTCACCTATATTTTTAAAAAGATATTTGCTTTGCATTGTGGGTTCTTTTGAGTGCCCACACAAGACTTGTTTGTTTCATTCTGGGAAAATATACTTAACTCTTTCTATCTTCTTCTATTGATTGCAGCACACACAAAAAGAATCTGCTTGGGAACATGCCAGAAAACACGGAGACAATGCGAAATATTTCTAAGCAATGATCTCTACAATTCATGGGAGGAAAGCCTTTTGCAGAGCTGGAATCTGCGATTGGCGCAAATTAATGAGAAGCTTTGGGAAGGCTGTAAAGATCTCATTAGGAGATGGCTGTCTAGGATTACATCTTTGTTTTCTGCATTTCACTTTTAACTGGTCTTTAAATGGAAAGAATAATTATCCCATGACACAGAAAGGGATGGGCAGTGGTGAATCATATTTGTACAGCTGAATAGTTTAGACTTCAGCTATGCCTTACACTAACAGGCAGCCCAAACCTAGGTGCGTTTACTCAGAAGTAAGTCCTGTTGACTTCAAAGAGACTTACTTGCTCCCAGGTAATTAGTTGTACATAGGACTGTAGCACTAGATAATATTTACAGGCCAGCTATGCATTGAATCAGAACAATAATCTGATCCAGTTTTATATAATTTGATTGAATTTGAAACAGCCTCTATTGGCAGCATTTTGCATTGTATTCTTTTTGCAGCAAAATCACAAATATCAGTAATGTCCAATATGATATTTTTCGTATCATACTGGACTGTTGTCAAACTCCATCCCATAATCAGATGGCTGTTTATGTTCTTTTCTCTCTTGCTGATGATGTCACAAAACTTACTTGCTTGTTGAATCTGGTAATGTGCCATATTTGGAAAATGTGGGGTGGGGGAGAAGAGAGCAGTGGTGTGATTGACATCTTTGCTTCAATCCCTCAGCCTTGCAGCTGCTCAGAGGATGTTCAACTGGTTCATCTCCCTTCCAATCACAGTGCTTGTGGGGAGGGGCATAGAATTGTATAGTACAAGGTGTATGAGTCAAAGCTCCACACCCTTCTGTGAGAGAGTCTTTAAAGGATCACTGGGAAGATACTGCTTGCCAAGGGAGGCTGCAACTGAATATTGTTAACCTCATCTGAATGTATGAAAAGCAAAGGCGTGAGAAGCAGGAGAAGGTTTGCCTGCTTCTCTGAAACCCTGGCACCTTTTCATGAAATGGGAGTGGTATCAAGTCTTAAGAAGGGTCCACCATTAACTCTAGTGAGCTGCCTTTGTATGTAGTCCAGAAACTCCAGCTGGTGCAAAAATGGTGAACATTGTACCTTATGAGCTGATGGCTCCATAGCTGATTTCCAGAACAGCAGTTGTTATGGCAAGTACCAGTTAGTTTTGATTAACAATGTTAGTTGTCAATGGAAGGTTAATCATTGGTTCACACTGATTATATGCACATTACTGCTCAGTTTTTGTGATGTGGTGGCAGGTCATGTATATCACATGGTATTGTTCCTGATACTCTGCTGGATGTCAGAATATGTTGAAAAGGAAAGATGCAATCTGGCAAAAGTTAAGTGCTTTTTAAGCCTCATTTATTTTCAAGCACAAATTTTGAAGGTCTGGAATTAGTAAAATGGAGTAAAAATCATGGTTAAACAGGCTAGAAAATCATTGGCTGGCATGTTGAGTACAATTACTCAAAATAGTCCCACTGAAATTAAAACTTAGGCATTACTTTGCATGTCATTTTAAATTCAACTTGTACTTTAAGTAATTTTAATCATCATGCTATCCACTGTTATTAATAACAACAACAATGCATAGCACCAGAATCCATTGAAACAGGTCATTCTTTTAGGTTGCAAAAGTGGTTAGAGTGAGACTATACCTTACAGGCATACAACAAATCCACTACAGCCATTTTCCCCCTAGGATATGTTGATCTTGGACTTTAGTTTGTTACACATGTATACATGTAGTGTGTAGCTATGACTTTCTTGGTTGCCAGTACAAAATATGAGCATGATAAATATCTGATGCTCCATCAACTTTACATGCCTAGACTAGTTAGCTGGCTGTAGCTCTCCTCATGAACACCAAGAGCTGTGGCTTGATGACGGTGCTGTGCCTGTTAGCAATTCATAGACCCAAACATAGAATTTCCATGATGAGTGTTCCCTGGGACAAGGCAAAGCCAAGACTAGTAAGACCATTTAAGTCTTTAGTGGATGGTTTATAGATGGAAATCTCTATAGCATGCCTTGGACTGATTCCTACATTTTTTCATGTGATTATCTACTATTGCCTGGATGTCTAGAAACTATAATCTCATGCAATAGGGCATACTTTTTACATTCATAAACTTTTAAATATGGAAGTTAATCTTGCAGTGACCTAGTTGTCAGAGTCATGATAGAGCTGGTCAAGCAGAAATCTTGGATATAAAGGTCATTTATTTTCCATACTTATTTTATGGCATTTGATAATACTGCTTTTTGATTAAAAAAGAAAAAACCTTTGAAACAGTTTAACAAATTCAAATTTTCTATTATAACATAAGTCAAATTAAAAACACAACAATTTGGATTATGATATATTATTAAACTTTAAAAAACAGTGTTTGCCTTGGAAATATAGGTGTGGTCTGAATGCTGCCGCCATCTTGCAGAAGCTAAGCAAATCTGGGTCTAGTCAATGCTTGGATGGGAGACTGCTTGGGAACCCTGAAAATGCTTCCTTGATTTCAATCCTGGAAAAAACACAGGATATAAATGCAATAAATGACTAAATAAAGAATAGAATAGAATAGAATAGAATGCCTTAGTCCTTACACACACTCACTCATGTCCCTCTGAAACATGAGTACAATGATAACAGTACACACTGGCTGACATACTGAGTGACAGTACATGAGCCTAGTAACATTGCAGGCACACAAGTTGCACAAATCTGAAAATTGTGCAAATGATGCTACACAAGTGTAACCCTATTGGAAATAATAGCCTTATGCTCCTGTAACATCATTTATTATTTATTTATTTATTTATTTATTTATTTATTCGATTTCTATACCGCCCTTCCAAAAATGGCTCAGGGCGGTTTACACAGAGAAATAAAAAATAAATAGGGTGGATCCCTGTCCCCAAAGGGCTCACAATCTAAAAGAAATATAAGTGCAAAAACACATTTGTGCAGAAATTGCATTTGCGCAGTTTGCACACATGCAATATTACTAGGCTGATGTATCATTGCACAGTATGTCAGCTACTCACCCTACTTCAGGAGGTAGAACCCTATATACATAGACTGACATGATGCGCAGCCTGCCACCTCTGTAATGGTGTGTCCTGAACAGGCACGCGGCCAACATTGAGCATAGGAGGACAAGCATACCCCAGCCGCCGTGGTCCCGAGTACTTTTGGAGGCCGCCAAAGGCTTCCCCCCCACTTTCCCCCACACCTTCGAGGGGCCACTATATTCACTCATCCACCCCTGCTTGTCCATTGCCCATGCCAGGCGTGCTGCACTAGGCTCTGTTCACATGCCATTGCAGTTCATTCGGGCAGAGAAAAAGCATATTACCCCGACTGCAATGGTGCACAAACGAGGCACTGAGTGCAGCAGGCACTTGGGCACCACTCCCATCTGTCTGCCGGCGGCCCTCTTGCATATGATGTCATACACAGAGGTGTGGCCTGTGTGCTAATACACACACACATTACTACAGGGACAGGGGGCCGCTGGTGAGCTCCCTACACCTCTGACCCCAAGGTTTCTACAACTTCAAAAGTAGCCCCAATACTGATTTGAAGTCGTGATTGCAGAAGTTGCATTTCTGGAGGTTTCTGGTTGTAACAATGGGGAAATCGGTGGATATGCAACTTCCCCAATGACTGCTTGAAAACATTGTCAAGGATGCCTTTGAAGACTGCAGCAGCTCTGAGCGGAACCATTAGGGAAGCAGAAGAGTGGCCATCATGTCAGCTACAATGTTTTACCATTTTCAGTTCCACAGAAGAAAGGCAGGATATACATGGACACATAAACAAACTCATGTTTGTTTTTTAAAGGTAAAAGCGACAGCAATAAAATAAAATAAAATAAAATAAAATAAAATAAAATAAAATAAAATAAAATAAAATAAAATTGGACCATCAGCCAGAATCAATTCCCTAAACCTTGCAGAATTTTTTTTAAAAGTCTTGAACAAATGTCATCAAGCCAAAGAAAGAAAACAATTTCTTTCAAGGGAAATGTCTTTGTTCAAGGAAAAAGCATTCCAGAACTCCAGGATAGAAAGCTGTGCTCTGGACAGAAGAGAGTCTAGCCTCCTTACAATATGGCACCTTCAGCAACTTTTCAGAGGCTAACTTTAAGAAGGTGATGAGAGAAAAGGCATCCTTGAGGTAATTTAGACCTAAACCCATTAGGGCTTCAAAGCTATCACCTTGATCAAGTAGGCAGCTAATAAGGCTGCATCCAGATTGGCATGTTGTGCTCCCACCACATACCTGACCAAAGCTGGATGGCCACATTCCAAATTACTTGAAGTTTCTGGGTCACCATGGAGGATAACCGTATGCGAATGATAGAAGTCTAGTCCTGTGGTTAGCATGGCATGACTGACAATAACTAGGGCCCCATCTTCCAATAGTGGATACAGTGACAAAGTACCAAAAGTTTCAAAAGGCAGGCAGGCTACAGACAGCAACCAGAACCAAAGCAAAGCGATATGGATCAAAAAGGTATATCACACAAAAGAAAGAATTGAATTATGGAGCACAGGATGACAAGGAGGAGGAAGGGAGGTTTTCAAACATCTTAATATCTGGCATGCTTTATGGATCATAGCTACTGCAATAAAGTGGCATTTCCATGGTGAATCTAAGGATCGACCACAGCAATTTGGAGAATGGTCACCCTGACAATTATATTGACCTTCAGGCCAAAGAGCAAAGGGAAAGTGATTATTTTAACATTGTTGCCTTTTAGCCCTTCTGCCCATGTATGCTACTATACTATGCCTATCCTAACTATGGATGGTGTAGATCAGGTCCCAGTCACTCTTTTCTTATCGTATTAGAAGAATCAATGTGCAAACTGAAACTCGAGCTGAAAGAACACAAGAGAATAAAATCTGCTAGATGTAACTATGCATCGTTTTGTTAATTAATTTCATAATTATTGCTTGTGATATGCTTCCTCATTCTGGGACGAATGATGTTCTAATTCTGAGTGTGAAGCAGAATTGTGATTAATATGTTTTGGCTTTTGGTGCTCCAGGAAGAAATTCTAAGCAACTGATTACCTTTCATCTCATCTCAAAGATGATTGGAAAGATTTATGATGGTAGAACAAAGAACACAAATTCTTCACATTTCTTTTATATTATAATTTTAATGCATTTTCTATCTTTTATTGCATCAAAACCCACCATAAAATTGCCTCTTCCTTAACATAATGAAGTTGACAGTCTGTCATTTATTTTATCTTTGGCCTTTTTGCTAGATGGAAATTCTGTGCAGTTATTTACTCTCAACAGTGTCAACACAACATAATTAAAGACCTGATTCTACTTTTAAGAGATGCTATTAGTAAGGCACACTGACAGCACCTGTGATGAACCAAACCTATCTCTTGCTGTTGGGGGGAAATTAAGCACATTCTGTTAGGAAACAGAGTAGAGAGACTGTGTCTCTGTTTAGCCAAATGTGATTCATCTTTCACATACACAGTGGCACTCTATCCCCTGTTTCCACACTGATGCCCTGGTTTACTCATGTGCTTAAGTGTACCCACATGTTTAAGTGTTTTCCTGGACTGGGGCCTGGATCACTTGTCTGGCAGCAAATACAGCTTCATTAGCTGCTTTTTAGGCCAGCAATGAGAGGGACACAAAAATGCCACTAGGATAATATGGTTGACACAAGGAATGCTGGATGGAAGCCACTGACATTAGGGACGTGTCATTGGAAGGTCAGAAGGAATGAAATATTCACAGCATCAGAAAAGCATTGTGTGAATACTGCTGGCTATAAATGGGAAAACTGCCAATGTGTGAATCTCATTTGGTAGCTGAGTTATATATTTAAGACTACATTTTTTAAAAAATCCATAATTTATATCCATAGAAATTGAGCTCAGCTCCCCAGCAGCACCTGGGCTTTTCTCACCCCTCTCCTTCCAAACAAATGGTTTATGTGCAAGGGTGGCCCTGAGGGGGGCAGGATAGGCAAGTGCCCCTTCAGAAAATTAATTGCCCCCATATCTGTTTCAGAAATCTAACTTGTGGGTCACGGTTTGCCCACCCAAACAAGCACTTTGTCCTTTCTGTGACCACCTCCACCAGTCCCCGCCCCCCAATGCCACCAATGTTCACATGAACGAAGAATGTCGGGAATGATGTATGTTTGCATGCATGTATGGAGCAACACACACACACTCTGCATTCTGTATGCATTTACAGAGCCAAGTGGTGGCATGCTTATGGCCCATCACAAGATCCAGGTTTTCCCAGGGGTAGTTGTGTGCCATGCGGAAGAGTGAGTAGCTAGAAGCTCTTAGTGTGTGGCTTCTCGGACCTGGGTCCCCAGATGTTGTTGGACTAGAACTCCCATAATCTCCAGCCATAATGGCCTTATGTGCCTGGAGATGATGAAAGGTATCACTCAACAACATCTGGGGGCTCAACTTTGAGAACCCCTCTCTTAGAAGAAGTACAGTATGCAATAGGATTACAATAGGATTACTATTGCAGCACATCACCAGTATGGTAAAACTAACCTGTCTCACGACGGTCTGATCTTTGGAGTGAATAGCCTGGCTGTGAGCTTGGTGACAGTCGCTCCTCAAAGCAGGAGCCGTTATATGGAGTCCCTCAGGGCTCCATTCTGTCACCAATGCTTTTCAATATCTACATGAAACCGCTGGGTGAGGTCATCAGGAGATTTGGTGCTGGGTGTTATCAGTATGTTGATGACACCCAAATCTACTTCTCCCTTTCATCTTCAGGAAATGGCACTCATTCTCTAAATGCCTGCCTACAGGCAGTAATGGGCTGGATGAGGGATAACAAATTGAAGCTGAATCCAAGCAAGACGGAGGTGCTCATTGTGGGGGCTCAGAATCTGGGGGGTGAATTAGATCTTCCTGTGTTGGATGGGGTTACACTCTCCCAGAAGGAGCAGGTGTGCAGCTTGGGAGTACTCCTGGACCCAGGCCTCACCCTGGTATCTCAGGTGGAGGCCATGGCCAGGAGTGCTTTGGCTGATTCGACAGCTGTGATCATTCCTTGAAGAGGATGACCTCAAAACATTGGTGCATCAGCTGTAACCTCCAGGCTTGACTATTGCAATATGCTCTACATGGGGCTGCCTTTGTACATAGTTTGGAAACTTCAGTTAGTTCAAAACGGTTTAGGTCGGAGTTATCTTAGAGTGCGCCTTCTTCTGCATGATCCCCACTACATGTTAAGGTCATCAGAGGAGGTCCGTCTCCAGTTACCACCGGTTTGTCTGGTGGCGACTCAGAGGCAGAGCTTCTCTGAAGCTGCTCCTGGGCTATGGAATGCACTCCTGGCAGAAATCTGGAATTTGAGTTCGTTATTGTCTTTCAGGAGAGCCCTTAAAACCTATCTGTTTGGCCTGGCCTTCCAGGATTTTTAAATTGTTATAAATTATTTTAAATGGTTTTAAAGGTTTGCCCTAGTTTTCCTTGTTTTTAACTGTTTGAATGTTTAATTGGTTTTATTCTGTTTTTATAGTTTTGGTTTTAATTGTTACCTGGTTGTGATTGTTTTTATTTTGTTGAAAACCACCCTGAGCCATTTTTGGAAGGGCGGTAAGCAAATAAATAAATTAAGTAAGTAAGTAAGTAAGTAAGTAAATCTTGGATTATATGGATTATCTAGATCCCTTCAATCTGGCTTCCATCCTGGATATAGGAAAGTGTTTTGGTCACCATAGTGGATGATCTACGCCAGGAGCTTGACGGGGAGCATGTTCCTGTCAGTGGTATTTGATACCATAGACCATGGACCGCTTCTCAAGTATGGGGATCGGAAGCACTTCTCTGGAGTGGCTTTAGTCCTTTCTTGCAGGAAAGGTCCAGAAGATGGTTCTGGGGGACTACTGCTCAACTCCTTGGCCATTGGTTCAGGCAAGGATAGATGAGAGGGCACCTTACTGGCTGTGGTGGTGGCGTCTTCTCAGCATCGGGCACAGTGGCCCCTCTCGGCCTCACCAGTGCTCCCACCATACTGCAGGCCTCCCACCAGCCCACAGTGTGGGGGGAGCACCGGCGGGGCTGAGAGGGGCTGCCACTCCCACCACAGGGAGCCACCAGGAAGCCGCTGCTGCCACCACAGCCGGTAAGGTTCCCTCTCACCTGGCCCCCACCCATCCCTTGAACCCCTTTTGAGGTAGAGAATTCCTCTTTGCTTGTAAAGAGGAATCCTTGCCGGATTCCCCTTTACAAACATGGCTGAACTGGTCAAACCAGTTCAATCCAAACTGGGCCCAGTTAATTTTGAATTTAGGCAACCCGGGGGGCGGGGGGGCTGGGCCAAATCAAGTGTGTACTGGTCAAACCAGGTCAGTTTGAATCTAACCAGGTTCAGCAGACCCCTAAGTGAGGGAAGTTCAGCTGCCGAGCATGTGGGACAGGGCCTTCTCAGTCATTGCCCCAAGGTTTTGGAATGCTTTCTTGGCTGGCATCTACTCCTCAGCCTCCATCACGATTTTTAGGAAACAAGTAAAAACATGGCTCTTCACCCAGACTTTTATATGGGAGTACAGTTTTTACTGCTGCTGCTGTTTTTGTGTGTGTTACTGTTTTATATACATAGGTTTTTAAAGTTTTAAAAAAAGAAATATTTTTATATTTATAGTTAATATCTGTATTTTTCTGTATTTTAATTGTGCATTTTAAAATTTAAATTGTAAAACACTTTGGGATTATTTTAATGAAAAGCGGTATAGAAATTGGACAATAAATAAATCAACAAATTACTCTTTTTTAAAAGACATCTTTGATGATATCTGGCATTGTCTACCTACAGCATTTGCAAGTTTATGAAGAAACTTCTCCATTATTCAGGATGCTGAAGTAGGTCTGTGCTTTTTCGTGGCAAGATACAAAGCCATTATCATTGTTTTTCTTTTTAATTTAGTCTTCCAGTTGCATGATCTTCCTGCATTTACTAGAAATAAAGTAACAATGGGAATATTGAAGACATCCAAAGAGCAGAACACAGAGCTATTGAGCTGTCTGGTGCTATCACAGATTTTATCAGCTTCAGCGTCTACTGCTATCTTCTCCTTCACTTTCACTTCAAAGGATATCCGCAGAGCCAAGCAAATTGCATGTAATTGTGATGCACTTAGAAATTTCAGAAGAAGAAGCTACATTTCAACATACTTTTTGTACAAAACATGAAACAGGTGTGCAGTGAACCCTCCATTAACCATCACTTCACAAAACCTCAGTCAATTATAAAATGCTTCCTCCTTGCTCCACAAATAAGTGTGGAGAAAATTGGATGCCACCATTCAGTGGATCCAGTCTGCATATACCAAATCCAGTCTGCATATACTGGCCTGCATATCTGCAGAAGCCACATCAGTCCTGGTTGGTGATGAGAACACAGGACTTCTGGTTTTATTCCTTAACTTGACAACATTGGCTGGCATAATGCATGGTCTGTGGGTCAACAGAGAACCTTCCGCACTCCTGCATTAAAGGCTTCTTGTGCAGTGGACCGCACCAGAGGGGGAGGGAGGAGCAATTTTTTGTCTCTCTCCCTTCCATCCATGAGCCCTTTCCACCTGCATACATATTTTCTGGAGGGCTGCACATCTAATCTAGTTAGATGTTCATTTTCCTTAAACTATTTTTGTATTAATGGACTAATGGAATCCATTTGTTTTTCTCCATGTTGTAATGGCAATGCTATTGTACTGCATCAAGAAAAGAGAGGGCCAGCTCTTTAGGCTCCTGAATGCTTGATCAAATTAGCAGTGCTTGCCGGTGACTCCTCCTTGCTCCTGAACAGTGACACCTGCCTGAGTGGAGTGGAGGGCTACTTGGAATGCAGACAGCAAGCAGGGAGGGCTTTGTTTTTGCAGCAGGAAGGCATGCAGGAGATTTGCAGAACTCCAAGGTAAGCTGTGGCTTTGGGGAAACTGATGCCATTTGCAGATTTTGCTGCCTGCCCGCTCTTCCATGCTTATTTGTAAATAATTAGATCAACAGATATTCTACAGTACTACATCCTCACAGGGAAACTGACCCTGCAGAAGGCTGCTTCCAAAATTTTTGCACTGTTTGGGGTGGTGGTGGGAGGCTTTTTTAAGACTGCGAGCCCCAGGGACAGAATGTTCATTTAAGCCTTGCTGCCCTGCCGCTTTCTTTGGCTGACACCCTGCACAACATTACACATGCGGTGGACCGGACCATTTGCGCAGTTGTGCAAGCGCTGCACAAAGGTTATGTTTCACCAAGTGTGTAATGTTGTGCATGATGTCAGCCCTTGCATCCGGTGTCCATGTGAGAACTCCAAATTCTGAAATAACTGTAGATCCTGACCTGAAGCTATATTTTAACTGATCTACTTTTCAGCCAGGTGTTGTAGTACCAGGGCCTGATCAAGAGCTGACTGACCTGCTGTGAACCCCGCCTGTTCCTCCCTAAATATGTTCTCTTGTTCCAACCAATCCATAAGTTTACCATATAGGTGTCTAGAATATAAATTGCTGATAATGCTCAAGAAACTGATTGGTTGATAATAAGAAGGGTAGAAGCATTGGCCTTTCTTATAAACAGGGTTGGGGTTTATTTTTTATAAATCACGGCTGTACCCCACTCCTCCAGGATACAGGTGGATCGATCAATGTGAGTAAAAAGACTTGCAAGTCCAAGGACCCACCATTTGATATTTGATTTTAACAGTTCAGGAGGGATCTGATCCAAACCCAGGGCCTTACCCAACCTAAGTTGGGTCACTAAACTAGTGACCTCGATGAAAACTGGGGACCCATTTTAACTGATTAGTTTTATTAATGAGCCTTGAATGAAAAGGATCGATCTGATCATTTCAAATACTGAACCATACTTTGGATGGGGCCCCCACATATGTGGGGTCTGGGGCAGTTGCCTCCCCCACCCCACCCCACCCTGCCAAAAAAGGCCCTGCTTGGGGGATTTAGGAATACAAAACAATATGCCACCTACCACAAGCTCTAAATATGGACATGCTCATCTCTGCAAACGTGCCTACCTGTTTCTGTGACTGCAGTTAAAATGGAGGTCTGTGCCTAGCAACTGATACACTTTTTTATTTGCCAGAACAAAATGAAGCTTGCATTACGAGTGTGCACGGGGGCCTTGTTGCAGCTCAGATGGAGGAGGAGTCTGGATGAGTGGACCTTGCTTTTTAATGGATAAACTTGACATCTGAAATGATTGCCTCATTTCTGTGATTAATGGTTATATTCTTGAAAGATCTAATACCCCCTTCCACTTCAGGCAACCTGTAATTCGACTATCTTGGTTGCCTTGAAATTATCCGTGAGGGCTATATTCAAACAAAAAGTGCATCCAATCCCAGAATGGCAGGTGAGGGTTAAAGGTCAATTAAGGGTGCTCAGTGATAGCCTGCCCAAGGCCAGAAAAATTCCAAAGATGCTTCACTAGAATACAGGCATAATGATGGGTTTGAATATATTGATGACAGACAGAAACATAAAGAAGTTGAAGTTGCACTGTATGGGGAATTCTTTGTTTGTTAATTTGTAGTATAACCCAATCGTTCATACATAGATTTAGATACACACGCACACACACACACATACACTAATGCTTGAGGCTGCAATCCCAAGCATGCTATGTGCATTCAGTGGGTCTTAGTTCAACAGGACCAGTGCTTGAATTACAGGAGAAGGCAAAGAGGGGCCCGGCCCCCTTAGCTACTGTTTTAAGAAGACTGCAGTGCGGGGTGACCATGACTTTCCTAAAATTGAGTGGGGGAATCAGGCAGTACAGCTTGTGGATTTCATTAAGTCCCACTTCTACTGAATAGTGCTTACTTATGAATCAACTGGTGAGGCAGGGGCTACGAAGTGGCTAAATTTCTGGGGCTGGCAGTACACAACAGCTCAGCTCCTACATTTCAGCCTGAAGTTTATGTCTGAGATTCAAAGAGCTACTTTAGACATCTGGGATTTGGGGCTGTGAATTTTTTTACTTTTCCACTTTCAATAGCAAGCACCAATTCTTATTATTATTACTTATGTGTCA
Source organism: Hemicordylus capensis (assembly GCF_027244095.1). Taxonomy (NCBI): domain Eukaryota; kingdom Metazoa; phylum Chordata; class Lepidosauria; order Squamata; family Cordylidae; genus Hemicordylus; species Hemicordylus capensis. The sequence continues at coordinate 180,419,312 of NC_069657.1, read as the reverse complement.
GAGGAGTTGTGCAGCGTGGAGTTCTTCCTTCCACAAGTGGTGGGGTGGCAAGATGGTGGAGAGATTTAATGCTCAACCTGCTGCAGAAATACCAAAAAATAGCAATACCGTATGTGTTGCTGGATCCCAAACGTTCTATTCTGACATTACATCATGAATAGCGGGCCGGCCACACATAGAGTTTGATTATGTTTTTGTTACTAGCAGCTAGGCTGGACAAGTAGTTTGGTACCATGGCAGAGGTGAGGGCACATTTAATCTGCTGCAGTCCAGACTGGTGTTGGACCCAGAAGGAAATCTCCCATTGGATTATGGGGTGAGCTGACATGATAATTGTGACGGTGCTCATTGCAACCTAAAGGGTGTCCTTGCCCTCACAGAGTCTAGTGTATGCAACTGGCTGAAGGGCAAGAGGTAGAGGCACATAAGGTAAGGCACTAGAAACCAGCTCCTGGAAGCCCAAGTATGAGCTCCCTTCCCCCACAACTGGGCCTCACAAACTACCAATTCCATCTTCCTTGTTGTAGACCACCAGGAAGAAAGAATAAATGGTGGTGGTGGGGTGTGGGTGTGTGACTGTTTTAAGTCAGGGTTGGCAGTCCTGAAAGATTTACTTTGTTTTTTTACTGAACCCTGAGATAAACCCGTCAGCTACAAAACAGCGGCACCAGATACATGATGGCATTTCAGGAGATAGAGCCGCTTGCCTCCTACATCCCATGAGCCATACCCTGGGATAAGCTGCACATGCAAATACAAAACTACTTCCGAGTTTACTACAGACCAGGGAGTCTAACACAAATCTCTAAACCTGCCTAGCAGTGCTGCTCAAAGACTTGGTCAAAGGAAACCAAAAATGCTCGTGGGGAACATGGAGACTAAGAGATGAGCAATTAGCACACCGTCAGCCATGGCAAAGCAGTTTGTTTTGCTTTCAGTTTTAAGCAACAGCAAGTTATGCTAGGGCTCTTAATATCACTTCCCATTTCACAGCCAAGAAATACAGAGGTTGAGACATAGAATTTGCCCACGGCTCTAGCAAGTAAGTGTGCTCAGGACTGCAGCCTTTTTGATGTTGCTGTTCTTACACAACAAGGTCAGAAACTATTACCCCAAAATCCCAATCTTTCTTTTGGCTACTTCTGTTTTAAGTATTGAGAGAGCTCATACTTCTCACATTTTTTCACATCCCAAACTGAAGAAATTAGAATTTGCTCAAATGGTTGCTGCTTTGTTATTATTGTATATTTGCAATTTTATTATATTTTAATATTTAAAAATCATTTAGGTGATTTGAGTTGTGCTCAAAAGACTAATTGAACATTTTTACATAATGGAAAACAGACTTTTAAAAATACATTTGACATGATGTGAGATGATGTGCACAGTTTCGATTTTAAACAAGGGGGGAGTCTGATTTCCATAAGTAATGGATAAAATAGTGCTTTATTTAATTACAAATTGTAGCCAATTTTTATCCATTCATGCCAGCACAGTAACATTATCTAACATGGCAACAAGGCTAATAGATTCAAAGTCAGCAGGCAGAAAAATATTGCAGGAGAGGCATTCGCAGACACTTCTCTGAGGAGGCAAATATTTAAAGGCCACTACTGGACTGTCACAATATAATACAAATCATCACACTTTTTTCTGCGCTCTCTCTCTCTCTCTCTCTCAACAGTCCTTGACAAATAAGACTTACGTTGCATATTACAAAAGGAGTTGCATATTACAGGCATTGAATACAGATGTACACTGAGAGTTTCATGATTTATGTATCATTTGATGTTTCTATGCTAGTGTGATAACTGTGGTTTGGAAAGGAAAAGGTAGGAAAGACACTGAAGAGTTTAACAAATGTTTTTAAATGAGCAGTGAGAGAGATTAAGAAGGTGAAATGAATATATGTGCAGATAAGTAAAATGCAAGAATAAAATGCAGTGTCCCTGTTTAAAAAATTTGGTTGCCCAGTTGAACAATGAATAAGGTCAATGGGGCGAACTGCATAAGGAGATGTATAGGTCTATGCAAGAGGTCCTCAGTTCACTGTATATACTGAAGAAGCTAAATTAGTAGAGAGAAATGTTCTGGTAATGTGCATGACAAGTTGAAGGTACAACTTTCAACCCAAAATTGTTTTGTGTGCACTATATATACTGGAAACAAACAGAATTAACATGTGCAGATCTTTATACTCAATCAGGGATAGGCAATAATATGGGGAAACTAATGAACCAGATGGTTGGAAATCATTTGCATTTCCACTGATGCACAAACAGCATGCTACACATAATACCTGCACTTTAGTGAACTGATGTTTTATCAATTTCCAGTGTGGAGCCTTAAGGCTTTATTTCACAAAAGGCGCATGCTGGTTTCATTTCCCACATGTGCACAGTGACATCACGCTGATTCTCAGTACACTGCTTTAGATAGTCATTTTCTTGGAGGCTTTGAAATACAGTACTGAATGTTTTATTGAAATGGATGATGTAGCTGCTGGAGGCAAGCTTAGACTAGTGAAGATGGAGAATGAAGAATTAAAGAGAATGTAGCTAAATGAAGCTATACATCTGTTCACAGGTGCAGGATAATACATGGACACCAATGTACTTAAATAAATGAGCTGGTTCAGATGGTCCTCCAACTGGCCCCACTCTCACCTGACTGAAAGTGCCGTGAGCATGCACAACCCCCTCCAAGTACACTTTCCTTAATCATGCTGGGGTGCAGATAATTCAGACCACTCCTCTATATTAGTTGGAATGCAGGTAGCAGCATGGCTCAGGCTAATCACCCCATGTGGTTAAGGAATGGCATGCTGGGGGCATGGTGACTTGAAAGCTCACAGTGCACTCATATCAGTGCACTTAGTATGGCAGGTGCTCTACCTAGCCCAGGGCTGCTCAACCTGGGCCCTTCTGCAGATGTTGGCCTACAATTCCCATAATATCTGGCTATTGGTAACTGTGGCTGGGGATTATGGGAGTTGTAGTTCAAAAAAAGCTGGGGGCCTAAGTTGAGAAGGCCATCCCAACCAACCCTGCCAGAGGTGGAGAGGGGGTGGTAGTGCAGCGGTGGCAAGGTGTGGCTATGCAGTGGCGTGGCTCTTTGAAAGAGGCATAAGCCAAGCAAGGAGAGAAGGATGCAGAGGATGGATAGCTTGGAAGGCAGCAGCAACTGAAGAAGCATCTCCTTCACTACAGGGACAAGTGTGTAGCAAGCTTCCCATTTCTGCACACACAGCAGCCACCTGGGGCAGTGATACACACAGAAGTAAAAACCCACAAAAAGGGTATTTGTAAAAGTGATTCTTGCAAAAAATAACAACAAACACACCCACCCAAATCCATTGAAATAACCCAACTCAAATTAAGCACCTACTTTACTAGAGACTCTTCAAACAAAAAATGTTTCCACATTCTTTTCCCCACCATTTATTTTTTAATGTTAAAAACACGTATGAACATATAAAGCTACCTTTTCCTGAGGCAGACCATTAGTCCATTTATAGTAGGTCAGTATATTGTCTACACGGACTGGCAGTGGAGATGCCAGGAATGGAATCGGAAGCTTCCTTCATGCAATGCCCTACAGACCCATCCCCAAAGTTAGAATCAGAGCCAATAAGTAACTTCTTGGATCAGAGCAAAAGGTCATGCTTTCATCACTTGTGGAAGAGCCCCTATACAGCAACATTCCTACACTGAAAGCAAAAGGTCAGTGCTTCCAGTGGCAATCCTGCATATATGCATGCACCCCAATATAGTTAGGGGCACTCTGCATGTGGAAGGAGCCTCCTGTATACATTCAACTAAGATGGGGAACAGCATCTGCAACTGGGTGCCGCATGCATGTTTTCTCTTGTGAATCCAGAAGCTGGGGCTGCACTCATTAACATCTTTTTGTAAGCTAAAATCCCAGCAATTGTCTGTCAAACAACAGATCCGTCAAATTTTAACTTTTCAAAAAGGACTCTGCATGCGCAGCCTCAACTGCTCTGCAAGAACTTCCACTGATGTTGTATATGCATTGGGAGGCTATTGGCAGTTAGGGCTTCCCAGCATGCTTATCAAAAGATGAGCTGCAAATGGAGTATTCACTATCAATGCACATGGCATGGACTTTTTGAAAACCAAAAGTAAGAAATCAGGAAGTTCCTCAAGGCAGGGGCTAAATTTGCTTGCTAATTCTTACACCGAAGTGCTTTCATGCAGAAATGTTGTCATGTCCAGAGGTGTATCGAGAGAAAATAGCACCTAGGGCAAGCACTGAAATTGCGCCCCCTGGCCAAACATCTGACACCCATCTTTCAGATAACTTTACCATAATATCAGCTCAAAAATACAAATCAAGCTCGTTAATCTTTTAATATTTCAAAAATTATTTAGCAGTGGACATAGCCAGACCAAAAAATGCTGGAAAACTACCAATTTCAGTATGCTGGGGCTCATGAAATACCCAAATACTATGTGGAGGTGTACTTGGAAAACTAAACAGAAGTGCCTGTCTAATTCTCTACTATGCATTGTAGCATAAGTTACATAAGTTGTAAAAATAAATGGAGAATTTGCCTTTCCCAGATACTCTGAAAATAATTAAAGGATATACAGAGTAAACTGTGTCACTGCTTGGAATATATTCTAGTATTTCGGAAAGACAGTTAAAATGAGCAAAAGAGAGCAAGAAACTCCCAATGGGGCTTAATACTAAGGATTTCATACTGATTCAAAGACAAACTCACCATTAATAGCCATATTATTAAGACATCACATTTAACTCACTTATCACAAGAAGCAAGGTAAGAGCAAATGAATACAATCCTAGCTCATAAGCTTCAGCTCAGTATTCACAAGCCCTCTGTACATAGTGCCAAACTGAATATGTGTACAGTGACTTATATTAAATTAAAAAAAATTACCTGTAGCCCCTTTCGGGGGCTTCCTATAGGGCATGGTGGGGGACCCCCATCCCCCCGCCAGCCTCTTAATTCACTGCTGCAGCCTGACCTGGGCTGATTTTTGGGCCTCTTTGGGACTACAAAGATTGGCGTGGTGGCCATTTTGGAGGCCGCCATGCATGCTCAAATGGCCTCTGCAAAGCCTAGCAAGGCCTAGGGCCTCACAGGGACCATAGGAGCATGTTCGCTGGCCATCTTTAAAAATAATTTTTTTTAAAAAAATGGCCACCAAAAATAAAATGGCCACCACACATGCTCAAATGGCCTCTGCGAGGCCTGGCATGGCCCACGGCCTCACAGAGGCCATTTGAGCATGCACAGTGGCCATTTTGTTTTTGGTAGCCATTTTTTTAAAAAAATGTTCATTTAAAAAAACTGCACCCCCCTTCAAGTGGCGCCCGGGGCACGTGCCCTGCCTGCCCCACCCTAGATACACCCCTGGTCATGTCTGAAGCAGCCCTTATAATGGATGTTTTCATAATTCGCATCTCAAGCCAGTGATAGTTTGACGCTTAAGTAATGAAAAATGTTTACTTTAAAAACTGTATTGCCAAAGGCACAAATTGGTTTTCTCAAGCTCAATCAAGATTATCTATGCTTTCAAGTCCATCATGCCACACCGCTAAATAAAACTGAAACAGAGCCTGAAGATTCTACTAAAACACTGGATACAAAACAGTGAGTCGTGAGTTTCATGGAGACCCCTGGCCATCTGTTGCACAATTTAAAAAAAATACTTTTTTATCACTACATTGAGGTGTCTTCAGAAGCACATTTTCAGTTATGTTTCTCTGGCTTTCAGGTCCAAAAGATTCATGCAGACCCTGCTTTCCATGTACTGATACCATATTTATACCAGCCAAATTGGCTGATGTAACAGCAGGAGAAGGGGCATGCCCTCAGCTCTTGCCTGTGGGCTTCCCAGAGGCATCTGGTGGGCCACTGTGTGAAACCAGATGCTGGACTAGATAAGCCATGAGCCTGATCCAGCAAGGCTGTTCTTTTGTTATAATGTTATTAAATGTTGTGCAACTAACATCCTTAAAATAAAATAAAAATGCTATAGAATGTAGCTGAAATAGGAGGGAATGTATTCAGAATTCTGGAAAAAAATATTTTATTTATTTATTTTTACATTTATATCCCGCTCTTCCTCCAAGGAGCCTAGAGCGGTGTACTACATACTTAGGTTTCTCCTCACAGCAACCCTGTGAAGTAGGTTAGGCTGAGAGAGAGGTGACTGGCCCAGAGTCACCCAGCTAGTTTCATGGCTAAATGGGGATTTGAACTCGGGTCTCCCCGGTCCTAGTCCAGCACTCTAACCGCTACACCAAATCTAAGATAAGAACATGAAGCAAGATGATGAATGTACAGTATTACATGACAGCTGCATAAACTGAGAAGATAGCGAGCCTCCTGGTAACTGAACAGCAATAAGCGTGATCTCTTAGATGAGAGAGAAATATGGACCACAATCCTACTGACTTTAACCCAATCAAAGGTTTCTCAACTTCAAGGAAACACATTAAGCTACGTACATGTGAAACAAAACCAATAGATGAAAATTTCTTCATGCAACAGAAACTTCCAGCACCTAGCTGGAATAACAAGGATTATTATGGATTCTTCACCCTATGGATAGTTAACACATATTTTGAACTTGTTTGACGCTGTTTTGACACTTTGTAAATGTAGGCTATTGTTCACAAACTGGTAAAACAGCAGTGCTTAATTTGGCAGATTTAGAGTCCCTGGCCTAGTTCAGACAATAATCTAAACCATGAATACAGCAAACATAGTTCAGGTAGCTTCAGGCTCACACATTCTCCCTCCCCTTTGCAACTTCTCAAAATTCCATACAAACTTGGGAAACAAGAATTAGAACAAATCACAACTTTGCCAGTTGGTACTTTAAAAGGAACTGTCAGTTTTTCTTCTCCTCTTACACAAGGAGGCACGCATTGACAGCTCAATTACAATAATCTAAGTCCAGGCTTAGATTATCATCCATACCAGGCCAGTGAAATGCTGTAGGTTACGAAGGTACTGGTTTAGGCTTTGAACAGGAGCGGAGCCAGGCTGGCAGCAGACCATGTGCAGCCACCGCCATAGCCCCCGGCCCCACCCCCCATGTCTGATGTCAGACGCTCCCAGCTAGCCATGCCCCTGCATCTGACGTCAGACAGAGGGGCATGGTCTCCTTTCCAAATGGGGCCATGCAGCCCCATTGGGAAGGGAGATTGGCCTACGCTGCTTTGAGCAATGCAGCGTGGGCCAATCTCTCTCCTAAATGGGGCCGCGCAGCCTCATTTGGGAGGGAGATTGATCAGCCCCGCTGCGTTGGCAGCGGGACCAGGAGTGAGTCACTTTGGCCGTGCTGCCAATGCAGCATGAGCTGATTTCAGCTCCAAATGGGGCCATGCAGCCCCATTTGGGACTGAAATAACGCCCCCACATCTGATGTCAGATGTGGGGGGCATGTCTGGAGCTGTGCTTGCGGCCCCTGATTGGGCGCAGCCCAGGTTCTTTGAACCTGTTGGCCCAATAGTGGTTCTGCCCCTGACTTTGAAAGCCCTAGTGGAGAGAGGTCTTGTTCAATGATGGTGTCAAATTGTGAAACTCTCTCTCTCTCTAGGCATGTTCCACTGGTACCATCAGATTGGACCCTTCCAAGAGCACAATTTTGTTAAATTTTAAAATTCAAAACCCGATTTCGGGGTTTTTAATCACTGTAATTAATTGTTGTTTTAAAATGTTTTTAAATTGTAAATTGTTACATTGTTTTTTAATTTGTTTTAGCTCTTTACTGATTTAGTGGTGTGTTTTAATTGTAAACTGCCCTGAGCCATTTTGGAAGGGTGGTATACAAATCAAATAAATATAAAAATAAATAATAAATTGTTAAATCTTGGCTTTTTATCCAGGCTTTTACATGATTGTTTTATCTATTGCTGCTTCTATGTGTTTTTACCTGTGTATAGTTTTTATGCTTGTATTTTATAGATTTTAAATTGGATTTGTTTAAATTTGGATTTGTTTTATATTTTTAGCATAATATTTTTATTGTCATTTTATTGTATGTTTTTTAATTTTTGTAAACCGCCTTCAGATTGTTTTTAATGAAAGGCAGTATATAAATCCAACAATAAAAATAAATAAATAAATAAATAAATAAATTTTTCCTTCCAGTCACAGAAAGAGCTCCTAGCCATGAAGCACATGATTATGATGGTAGAATCCAGAGGGAAGAGTTGTGGTGTGCAAGGATAATATGATTTAGTGACATCACGGGCTTGTGACGACCTCTCAACTGCATAGGCGTGGCTCGCAGTTGGCAAATGACGCTGGGCCGAATGGACAGGCTCAGTGTTGCTCCGGTCACCATCGGGGGCGGGGGGGCGGGGGGAGAAGAACTGCTTTTCTCACCTCCTGGCAGCCACTCCTTGGCCGTGTGGCAGCTATAATTAAAAAAAAACAACAACAGAGAGGTTCGGCGGGGCAGGCACGGGTTGGCTGCTGGAGGCCTCCTGGCCATTTGGAGTGCCCCCTGGACCTTGGAGGCCACAGACTGGGTCCCCAAGGTCCGGTGGTTAGAGTGCCTCTGATCACTGTTAAATTGTACGGGATGCCCTCAAAGTCATCTGCAATTTGGAGCGGGGTTCTGGAGACAATTACATAGTCAATGACACTCATTTTGGTCCAAGCCCAGAAGGTGAATTCAGCGGACCAAATTCCAGGCTTGTCTAGCAGGTTGGTGATTTCTCTCATTATGCTGCAGATGAATCAATACAGATAAAGGAACCAGGATGGAATCTGAATAAAACCTTCTCCTGTTTTCTGAAAAGGCTCTGTTACTGAAGAAATGGCAGTGTATGCCTGACCCATTACTCCTCAATTCCAATTTTAGGATCACACCTCATCAGAAACTTGGGCCCTTTTCTTCTTCTTGTAACACTAAACTTAACTGGAGCCTCTTTGATGTTATTGGTTGCTGTCAGAGATTCTAGTCTATAAAGGCAGAGAAATACAGCAGTATCTACTATTTCTAAGTTTGTTATTAATGACTATAACATTTAATTCTAATTTTCACCCATGCCATCTCCAGTTTTTAATTAAAAGCTAATTACATTAACTTAATGGCTTTGTAATTTATTGTTTTTATTTCTGACTTTCTGCCCTAGCATTCTGATTAAATAGTTCTCAGTAGCTGAAGGCTAAACACTTTCCAGTTCCTCGAGCTTTTCTGATTTCTGTATGTTCAGTACATGCATGTCAGACCACCAAAGGACCAAATTATATGTTGCACACAAACATGTGTAAAGGCTATATGGAAAAAACAATTCCAGAAGAGAAGGCTAGATGCAGAAACAAGTGAGATGAAGAATGTGTTTAACTCTTCCCTTTCCACCATTTCTTTACTACAAAGTAGAAAGGGGACTAAGACTAAGCCCTCTCCCCCGGCTCCACTTCTCCACAATAAATCATAGCTCCTTTTAGATACAGATTTTCCTGTACAAAAATGGCTGTTGGAATACCATTACATGTATTTGGGAATATGTATGTTTTGGAAGTGGCAACTTTAAGGGAAACTCATCAGAGTCAACCTTGGGGGAGAGCAACTTGATGAATGTGTAAAATAAACTGATAATATGAGGGAGAGCAGCTCAATGCTTGGTAAGTGGAGAATCTTTTCTCACACATACTTTTTAGATTTGTTTTCTATCTATAGTTATTGTGGGTCATTTCCTATCAGCCCACAATAATCCTGGCAGTAGCTGCAGTCATCTGAGCATGTCCCCATGGAGCAATGATGCCATGTTAAAGTGAAATTTCAGTCAAAGTGACAGTTCTAATGTTATGGGAAGAGTGTGGCTGCTCCCAGTAACTGTTACTGTTCCAGTAACTCTAGAACGTAGAGATAATGTGTCAGGAACTACCCTCGCTCAGTCTCTTGGGAATCCTTGAAGGAGGATGACCCCAGCATGGCTCAAGAGCAATCTTTGTCAGAGGACCCTGACATGGTCCCTGGAGAACCTCAGACCAGAGATCCCCAGCTTGGCCCAGGAAGAACCTCAGGTTGAAGAGGACCCCAACAGGACCCCTTAGGAAGATCCTAGCTCAGACCCCCACAGAGACCCAGGCTGAGGTGGACTCTGACAGAGCCCCAGTCGAGACCCCCCCAGCAATGACAGAGAGGATAACCAGCCATCTACCTCCTGGGATTTCCCACCATCTTCCGATCCCTGGGACACCCTGGTGAGTCTGATAGAGAGGAGCTGCCCAACCCCCAGAAGCATCATTGCCATCAAGCCCAAGTCAGCCTGCAGGAGTGGTGGTGAAGCGCTTGCCAATATTTGCTGAGGAATGTCCTCCTCCGGAGCAAGAGAACTACTCAGAAGGACTCTTTGGACCAGCTCCAGCTGCAGGGCCTATGCCTAATGAGCCAGAGGCCAGCTATCAGCTGGAACCCTTTAAAAACCTTCCAGAATCTCAGATGACTGCTGGTGTAACAGCTCTGCCAGCTGTATTTGCCAGTTCCCTTGCTCCAGTCCCCTGAAACCAGTTTGCAGCCCTACTGAAGAGCTACCCTCCAGTCTCTTTCCCCTTGAACAGTCTCATTCCTGGACAGCCTGGGGATCTGCCCTCAGTGTTGCTCTGCCCTCAACCAAAGCTGAACACCTGCCAGAGTTGCTCTAGCATGGTATTTGTACACTCACATCTCACTGACCCTGTGAAGGCAGGACATATCGCCCATTCTCATGATTGGAGAATGGGCTCAGATGGGGTGAGGGTTGCTTACCTTCCCCACAGACTTGCTGGGTGGCTGGATTGGCTGCCCAGACAATGGCCGGCTTCTGCCAGTAACAGGGACAGAGCAGGGAGATTGCGGGGGTGGGGGGCAGAAGGCCCCTGGAGCTTCCATAATGCAAATGAGTGTATGGCGCATTATGGGGAGCTTCCTGATGCTGGTCAGGATGCTACTTGTGTGTAGGTGCTGCGTGAAGCGTTGTGGCACTGACACATTAACATTTAGCCTGCTTTTGGGGCACCATCATGTCCCAAACCCGGGCTGAGTGGCGGGCTCCCTAAGCAGGCTTGCCGCCAGGAGCCACATGGCTCCCAGCCAACACATGCACACTGAAAGCCATGCAGGGCTTCCTTTGCCCAGTTTTTGGTGCACATGTGAATAGTTCCAATGTAAGAATTATCACCTGTGTGGGCATGATGCAAAATTGGTGCAAGAAGTGATGCTGTTATTGGCCCCTCCCACTTGGTCTTGATGATCCAACAATACTGGTTTCCTGATGCGACCACCAGACGACAGCTTCAGCAACTCCACACTGAGGCAAATCTCATGATCGGTGAGACCCACCTTCAGAGGGTTTGCAGGGAGAGCAGGCTTAGCCCGCTCTCCCCACCGAGGATCCCCAGACAGCCCAGGGTAGCTGGATCGGCCACCCACATGACTGACGGCTCTGTCACAGAGCCAGCGGGGGGATGCAGGGATCAGGGGTCATCCTGGAACCCGGAAGTTCCAGGATGCCCCACACAAGTGTGGGGCATCCTGGAGAGACCCCCAGGGTCGGGAGGCTTGTTTCAGCTTCCTGCCAGGGGTCTCCTCATGTGTTGCTGTGGCACAGAGCCGCACCACAGCAATACACAGTCAAAAATACTAAAATACAGTTGACAATGGTCAACTTCAGATGGGAAAAAGCCCCCTTAGTACTTTGCTGGCCCAGACAAGACTTGAAGCTTTAAAACATACTGGCAACATCCAGAGCAGCATTATGTGGGTGGTACTGATCACTGCTGTAGGCTTGTAGTTTTGCACAAGAGTACAAATACTCTGAGTAGTGTGGCCATACTCCAAAGCATTAGCTAGATCAGAAATATACTGCTTGACTGTCAGCAATGTGTATCTAATTTAACTAGCACTTCTGGCCCACTACTTGAAGCACTTGTGCTCTTGTGCAAAAGCACACAACTGCTGGCATTTCACTACAAGCCCTCAGCAGTGCAGGTGGAACAGCACCACCCATGTTATGCTGCACTGGATATCTGCCATGTCAAAAAAGCAAACTTTGCCTTTTCAAATGTCTGCAGCATTCCAATGGATCTTTGCTTAACCACATACAGTAGATGGATAGTAGTCTATTTACAAAAGAACTAATTCCGCTGTATTAGGTCCAGACCAAAAGTGTTCCTTACAGAGCTTCATCCTAATTTCTCTCCCATTTTTGACAAAGGCACACTGCTACAGTACCTAAAATGTGTTTATAATATTTATAAAACATTATAAAATATAAGGCTGTGTGATTTTGATTCTGTTTAGATGACACAAGTTATACCAGAGCTTAGCTATGAACATAATATAATTTGCATGCTACTAGTTTGGCTTGTCTTTCACAATTGCTATGACTGTTTTCTGCACTTTGCCTTCAGTCATTTGCTCTAGTATGAAGTAGTCTATGTTTACGTCTGATAGCAACGACAGAAAGCTGGCTCCTGTCTGTGCCTGATGAAATAATTTGTCCTGTAAAAGACAAGAACTGAGGACATTACTGATGCCTAGACCAAGGACTCCTACAGACAGGCCGTGTTGAAAGATTGTTAGTGTCTTTTCAAGATAATAGGATGTGGGGGTTGCTGACTGCTGTGGAGGAAGAGAGAGAAAAAGAACCTTCAGGGTTTAATGCTTGCACACACATTTGGGAGGAAAATATTGTATGAATTAAGAAATGTTTCCAGATGCTGGCATCTTTTTATGTTTTATATTTTACATATCGAATCCAGGTAAGACAGCTGGTACATGCATGTTCATACATGGCTGCCATGCTTTGAAATTCCAAAGCAGTGAGGTATAAGGGGAAGGGACCATGCAACAGTTAGTTTGTTACAACACCTGCCCAAATTGCAACTAAGAATCTTTGTGATTCCCCCATAAACCTTTATATGTGCATCACAGGTAACCTCCTGGCTCGACTACTACAATGCGCTCTACATGGAACGGCCTTTGTATGTAGTCCGGAAACTTCAGTTAGTTCAGAATGCGGCAGTCAGATTGGTCTCTGGGGCAACCCGGAGAGACCATATGATGCCTGTTTTGAAACAGTTGCACTGGCTGCCGATATGTTTCTGGGCAAAATACAAAGTGCTGGTTATTGCCTTTAAAGCCCTGAACGGCTTAGGTCCAAGTTATCTAAGAGAGCGCCTTCTTCTACATGATCCCCACCGCACGTTAAGGTCATCTGAGGAGGTCTGTCTCCAGTTACCACCGGTTTGTTTGGTGAAGACACAGAGGCGGGCCTTCTCTGTAGCTGCTCCTGGGCTGTGGAATGCACTCCCTGCAGAAATTCGTAATTTGAGATCATTACTGTCCTTCAGGAGAGCCCTTAAAACCTATCTGTTAAGCCTGGCCTTCCAGGGTTTTAAACGATTGACTAATTGTTTTAAATTGTCTTAAATTGTTGCCCTGATTTCTAGGGTTTTTAGCTGTTTAATTGGTTTTATTGTGTTTTAATAGTCTGATTTTAATTGTTAACTTGTTTTAATTTTTTTGTGCTGTAAACTGCCCTGAGCCCTTTTGGAAGGGTAGTATACAAATCAAATCAAATCAAATCAAATCAAATCAAATCAATCAATCAATCAATAGGTGTGAAAGACATCTACATCCAAATTCTTCCATTTAAAACAAATTTCATCATAAACTGAGCCCTGGCATTCCATTATCTTAAGCATCAGTGGCTAACACGCTGTATAGCATTATGGCTCCATAAGGCTGTGCCCTGAAGCTGCTGCAGACTGCTGCAAAAGGTAGCCCTGACACTGTTCAGAAGCTGTGGTTGCAGACACTGCATTTCCACAGGTCCCCTTAGTGTTGGGAATGGGGAAACCTGCAGATGCTATCTTTGAAGTCTGCAGCAGGCCCAGGGCACAGTGTTATGGAGCTGTAATGCTGGACATCATGTTAGCCACTGAAAACAATGTAGTGTCACAATGCTATTTTTTATTCTTCTTTCACCAGTACCGTATTTACCTGACTCCAAGAACAGGTTTCCCCCCAAGTTGTTCTTTGAATTTAAGATGACCCCCTAATTTCTGACATCAGAGTCATCTTCCTTTCAGGTAAACACAAAATAACCTGCATTTAAACTGTGTTTTTAAGGGGGTCCTCTTAAATTCAGAGTCTTCTATTTGGGTAAATACGGTAACGTTGCCTTCCCTCCAGGACTGACCTGGAATATCCAGGAACTGGCATCAGTTCAGGTGGCTACTGAAAGCAATCTTGAATTACTTAATAAATTTACATTGTAAAAAAATATGGGGAGAAAATCTCCAGTAATAGCTTGAGAGTTGGCAGCCAAAGGAAAAGTGTAATACAGTGCACTTCAGGTACAAGCTCTGTTTAGCATTAAGAAAACAGTCAGAACTCCTCTATGTGTGTTTAAAGATGATTACAAAAGATTATTTTGATATATCAAAGTTTTGAGGGATGAGAGTCCCGCCCACCGCCTTTAGTATTAAACGTAATCGGAGGTTAAATCAATCATGGGTGCATGCAATCGGGAACCAGTGTATGTGTTTTTTTAATTCCTGCTGCAGGGTGAACTCTGTTCCCTCCCTGCTTTGCAACTCGAATGACAAAGTTATCTAATTCTGCTTCCCTCAGATTTTCACCCTTTCTCCCACACTTTAGGCATTATCTAAACTAAAAATAAATAAATAAATAAATAAAATCAGGTGCCTGGCATGTTTATCTGGTTATGTATAGCAATAGCACTTACGTATGTATGTATGTATTCAGCACCTTTTTATTTTAAAGGCAGAATTTTCTTTAACTTGAAAGCCTGCTTGGGGGCGGGATTGACTTCACTGTTACCACAACTAGCCAATCAGCAGATTGCATCAGCAGCTTCTACTAGGAGAAAGAACTCTGGAATTGCTCTAGAGTTTGACTCTCTTAGGAAGGTTGTGTGTCTGACTTAAAACGGTCTAGAACCATTCCACAGCACTGGCTTCACTGTGAAAAATATGATCTGCCCTTGTTAGCAGGTCGTAGCTTTGATTGTAGGTGTAGGTGGATCCTTTGATTACCAGCTTCAATCACTGTAGGCAGACCCTTTTAGAAAATGGAGAGATAAGAGTCACAGTCCTCCAAATCCAAAGAACAGTGTTCATTATCGTTCTCTTATAAATGCCATGCCTCTTGAGACAGGTTACAGTAAACCAATCACAGAGCCCACACATTAATTACTCATTACTTATTAGTAGAACCCTTCTGATTATGCTTGAGAACATCATGGAGAGCCAGGTTGGTTAACATGTCTGGTTCTGTGAAGAATTGCTCTTCCTGTACTTCATGGAATCATAACTGACATAGTTTGTAGTTATAACTTTTGATAAGATGATGCATGCATGTACTTGCCAGCGTCTGGGTATTTCATGAACATTTCTTTCAATTTAAGAATTTCAGTTTCACAAAGTTTTGTTTCACACTTCAAATCTCAAGCCAGTTCCTTCATACCCATTGAAATGCCTTAACCGTAGTTCTCATGATTGCACTCCCATATTCTCATCATGCTTGATTACTTTTCCATTCCTAACTGGTTTTTATTTGGTGCAGCTTGTTCAACAACCAGGCTGTAAGAAATCCTAACTAAAAGAAGCCAGTGCTACAACATTGTTAGTTTTGATAGTGTACAAAAATTGAAATGCAAACATTCAGTTTTTCTGCATTGCAAAAGAGAGAATCTGAAAGAATGTTCACAAGCAATGAAAATTCTTAATGAAAATAAAAACATTCCTGACTGATCTCTAGTCTTAACTTTAAAAAAAAAATTGCTCAAATATAACTTAGCCTCTGCATCTCTAGGTTTTTTAAGCACAAGAAGCTCTCGTGGAGAGATGATTGAAATGTGGACATTAATCAGAACTAACATAAGTGCTTTTCCAAAAAGTATCTGATTTCTTTAAATCAAGTCAGGAGCAGTTTACTAGTATCTTCTGCAAATGTACTGTGTACTTTCAAAGCAAAGTCCACAGAAATATATATTTCTGTCCACTCTAATATATATTTGCATATTATAATTACAAAGAAAATAAAAACAGGAATGCGGGGGGAGGATTTATCTGTACTGCCATCAGCACTGTAGGTCCCAGGTTCATCCCTCCCTGGTATTTCCAAATAGGGCAAGTAAAGAGCCTCCTATCTGAAACTTTGGAAAGCCACTCAAGTTGCTATAGCAATACTGAGTTAGCTGGACCAGGAATAAAGCAGCTTCTTATGTATTGGAATTGTCCTCAGGCCTCTCAAGAGAAGTATTGGGAAATAATAATAATAACAACAACAACAAAAAGCAGCTTTACTGGGAACAGCCTATACAGAGGCGTATCTAGGGAAAATTGTGCCTAGGGCAAGCAATGAAATTGCGCCCCCTGTCCAAATATCTGACACCCATCTTTCAGATAACTTTACCATAATAACAGCTGAAAAATACAAGTCAAGCTCATTAATCTTTTAATATTTCAAAAACTATTTAGCAGTGGACGTTGCCAGACCAAAAAATGCTGGAAAACTACAAATTTCAGTGTGCTGGGGCTCATGAAATACCCAAAAACTATGTGGAGGTATACTTGGAAAACTAAACAGAAGTGTCTGTCTAATTCTATACTATGCATTGTAGCATCACTATTACATAAGTTTTAAAAATAAATGGAGAATTTGACTTTTCCCAGATACTCTGAAAATAATTAAAGGATATGCAGAGTAAACTGTGTCACTGCTTGGAATATATTCTAGCATTTCAGAAAGACAGTTAAAATGAGAGAAAGAGAGCAAGAAACACCCAGTGGCCTTAATACTGAGGATTTCACACTGATTTAAAGACAAACTCACATTAATAGCCATATTATTAAGACATCACATGTAACTCACTTATCACAAGAAGCAAAGTAAGAGCAAATCCTAGCTCCTAGATACAATCCTAGCTCATATGTTTCAGCTCAGTATTCACAAGCCCTGATTCTCTGTACATAGTGCCAAACTAAATATGTGTACAGTGACTTATATTATATTAAATTAATTTTTTTTACTTGTAGCCCCTTCGGGGGGCTTCCTAAAGGCCATGGGGGGGGTCTGCGAAGGTCCCCCCTGCTGGCCTCTAGGGCCTCACAGGGACCATTTGAGCATGTGCACTGGCCATTTTAATTTTTTTTTTAAAAAAATGGCCACTGAAAACAAAATGGCCACCGTGCATGCTCAAATGGCCTCTGCGTGTCCTGGCATGGCCTGGGCAGGCCATTTGAGCATGTACGGTGGCCATTTTGTTTTCAGCCGCCATTTCTTATTTTTTTTTTTAATTTTAGAAAATGGCGCCCCCCCTTCAAGTGGCGCCCGGGGCACGTGCCCTGCCTGCCCTACACTAGATACGCCCCTGAGCCTATATTCTGCGACGATATCTATAACAATTGACAATAAAATCCAGCCATCCCAGGTCCTTGGGAAGGACTCAATGTCTGGATAAAACAAACCAGTCAATAACACCTGTCTGACTGTGTAAACAAGAAATAATAATCTCTATAACAACAGCAACAACACTGACAATAAAATTCTGGCATCCCAGGTCCTTGGGAAGGACTCGATGTCTGGATAAAACAAACCAGTCAATAACACCTGTCTGACTGTGTGAAATAATAATAATAATTCAGTTTCTATACTGCCCTTCCAAAAATGGCTCAGGGCGGTTTACATAAAGAAATAATAAATAAATAAGATGGATCCCTGTCCCCAAAGGGCTCATAATCTAAATGTCCTTATTTTTTGCTTTCCTCTAGTTATCAGAGTTAACAAATCAGCAAGTCAAACAGATCCATTCTGTGCAATATGATGCTGCGGGATAAAGGCAACAGGGACAACAAGAAGTTATGAGGTGGGAAATCGCATGGGCTGCAGCAGAGAACAAGAATAAAAAATCTCATCTAACAGATAAGCCATCAATTAACAGTGGTAGGTTATGGCTCCACCTGCTGGTTGGAAGAACTTCATTTTCCAGACTCCTCCATATTGGTTTAACACGATTCACATGCATTTGCCATCACCTTTCCAACACCACCTTTTTCAACAGCAAACTGTTTCAAATACTTTGGTATCTTAAACACCATCAATCAACCAAAACATATCATCATCACCATCAATCAGCTTTATGGGGATTTGTGTCTTTAACATGAACATTTATGTATACTTCAAAGTATCTGTTGGTGCATAAATTAAACATATATTTAACAAAAGCCGTTCAAGCTCTTCTATCTCTATAAACACAAATCAGCAGCTGATTCTGCACTTCTTGAAAGGCTATACATGCATCACATGCAGGACAGCACCAATGCACCCCATAATCTGTTCTCTGCAGGAGAAACATTTGACTCTAATAGAACTTGGCCAAAATAAGGAAGCTTTGAAATCTGGGTGGAAGTTTTGAGAAGGAAGAAATTGTCATTTTGAGAGAGGTAATTGTCTCAAAAGTAACCTGTGCAAAAAGATCCGTTAAATTCAGTTCCATTGCCCAGGGTCTGAGAGTTTAGCTGAAAGTAACTATATTCAGCACTTTAAGAAAGTAATGGTGTTGAATTGTCTCATCTTTAAGCTGTCTTCAAGCAACTGACTTGTTAGAAGTGAACTTGTTAAATATATAAATATATTTATCATGGAGCAGATACTGTAATACTGAACCTGTGAGTAACACACAAACCTGATTTCTTCCAATTCCTCAACTATGTATTGTGTACAATTCTATGGCAAACATGTTGCACAGAGCCATGTGGTTGGTTCTTAACTCCTTGCACTGCATCTAAAGCAACAGTCGTGGTGTTGCCGAACAGGGCTTGTCCGTTACTACTTAAAATTGTGCAATCACACTTCTGTGGTGCATGTCCATTGGAAAGAGTGTAGTGCTGAAGTGCAATTGTGCATTTGAACTAGTCTCAGACTAGCTCTATTCTGCAACACCATGGGTATTGCTTTACATTTCCACAGCAGCACAAGCAGTTCAGAACTGACCGCATTGCCTTGTGCAACATGTCAGCCCCCTGGGAAAGTTCAGAGCAGAAATGGGGACCATTTAACCAAGAACTGTGTCTCAGGCTACCAGTCCATCTAGGCCTAAGACTGTTCAGGACCTTGAGAAGGTCATACAAGCACAAGCACATTCTTCACATGACCTGTTTCATCTTGAGGTCACTGGGCTTGCCTCTGAAAGAGGCAAGTACACACAGATAGAGCAGGTGGAGATACTATATTTACCTAAATCCAAGACTAGGTTTTTTCCAAATTATTTGATAATAGAAATCAGGGGTCATCTTAAATTTAGATGACCCTTTCAGCTAAATACAGGTATAACCCATATTTAATGTCTATTTTAAGGGGGTCATCTTAAATTCGGAGTCAGGTAAATAGGGATACTTCCTCTACAACCAAATCCATCTAAATTCCATGGGAATAAACCAGGTTATATTCTGCTATGCTGCTTTAGGAACTAGTCTTATATGCAAAAGTTAACATAATGAAGGTATTGGTTTTGCCCTCTATGTACATGTAGACCTTTGGTGCAAACACTCCACAGCTGAAGCGCCTGAAATCCTAATGAATACATTCCAATCCATGGGTACGACTTCAGGCCGCCCTCTTTATGGGCGAAGGTGTCCTGGGCCTCAGTCTTTTAATCCCCAGTGGCTGATTTTGCCCCAGGCCCTGCACCTTGCCAGGACTCTCTAAGAACAGTCCTGTGTCCCTTACACAAAACAAGAATGCCCTGAAGCTTCCTGTAATGTTGCAAAGGATTCTCTCCACTTGTGCCAGCAGGAACTGACTGTGCTAAGAGCAGCACAAGAGCCCAGCTCACATGCTTCCAGCACTGAACTCTGCTGCTCTAAGGTGGCTGTCTAGGTTGCCTGTTCAAACAAGCCAGACCTGGGTTTCTGTTGACTGATTAAAAAAGAGAAGAATGTGGCTCTGTTGCTCTGATGCAAACAGTTTCTTCACGTGCCTTTGCTTTGTGCTACTGCTCCTTCTGACACTACAAAATAATATACATTCCTAACCGCATATGTCTCAAGGTAGGAACCAAGAATCCCAAGATAAACATGCATGCATGTGGGAGAAACTTGCCTACTTGTTGAAACTTAATTTGCTGGTTGTGTGACATTCTTGGTTTGGCACTTGTGTACCAAGGTGCTTTCCAGCCTAGTTGCTCAACAGCAGCAAAATTCCTCCATTCAGGCAAGTCACATTCGAAATGTAAACAGCAGGGGGATCAGTCTCACAGAAATGAACAACCGGAAAAAACAGCAACTTTCTTACACCGGATATATGACATCCTAGTTCTATATCACAGCAATTAAATTTGAAACAAGGCATTGGAAATGTGAACGGCACCCAGCTGTCCACGTAGGGACTGTGGTGTCACAATGCAGGTAGTGTGGAAGCACACTTCCAAGATACAATGTGACCCCGTTGCAGGGTCTAATCTGGAAAGCGCCCAAATGGAAATGAAGGAAATGGGTACCTTACAAGCACAGATTCCCCTTTTCAGGCTTAAGCGTGACTTAAGCATGTTGATCTTGCATTGGGAAAATGTTCAGCATAGGATGAAATTCTAGGCATAATTGTACACATCAGATTGAGACATACCCTGAAAGGGGCCATGAAGCTGCAACTTTATATTAAATCAGTATATTTAGCTACCACTGTCAATTGTCTTCGTGTCTAGTGTTTGCACAGAAAATGGTGTGCACACTTATACCATTGAAAATAACCACCCAAAATGGCCCTGAGAAGAAAAGAAAACTAAATATGAACATTCAAGAATCATTGCAACTCTAAACGGCTAAATGTACTTTTTCTAAAAACAAAAATCCAATTCACAAACTAAGGGGCTGGTCATGCTCCATTACTAACACAAGGAGAGCTTCATTTAATGCTGATTGCTGACAGAGTTTCATGGACAATTTTTTCCACACAATAGAAAGCATCCTAGGAGAAAATGCTCATTAGTAAAATATGTTTTTGATGAGAAATATTTTTATGAACTTGAGGTTCTGCCAATATGAACTCATTAAGCATGTATAAAAATCTGCCTTCTTATGCCAAAATTACAATAGCTGTGGACCACACAGCCAAATTAATTATTATGGTAAACTTTCTGCTTTCAAGCACCTAGGGTTGACCTCTTGTTCTGCTTAGTAGACATCTTTGTTTGGGGGGGGAAGTCTCCACAGCTGGCTTATGACTGAGATAGCAGAGAGCAACCTTCCTGTTTATGAGAAGTCTGTGAGATTCTAGAACATTAAAACCAAAGAGCTCCAAATTAATCTTCTACAATATTGAATGTAGCAGGGTTTGTTTGTTTGTTTGTTTGTTTTTTAAAGAAATTCAGTTCATAGAACAGCCATTTCCACAATGACCATAAATGTTCAGAAGCAAATTAAAGGTTTAGAATGTGGATCTTGAAATCAGGATCCAAAAGATGGGTTTCTGCACAAACCTTCTGACTTGTTAGGCCCTCATTCCTGCTGCAACCTCCAGAGATGTCCTTTAGAGCAGGGCAAGCAGGGCGACTGCCCCAGGCCCTCTTTTAACCCCATCAAAACTAACTGGAAAGGGCCCCTTCACTGGATGATTTGCCCCAGGCCCTATACTCTGCCAGGGCTCTCTAACGACAGCCCTGGAACCTGCAAATCAGGAGTTATCAAGACATTATCCCATGTGTTATTATACTGTAGTTTCTACAGGGACACTCGTTATGAATTAATAGAGGCCATCCTAGCAAATTACCCTGGCTGCCCGGATGAATTCCATGTTAGCTATCTTTTATCTGACAGCAATGACAAAAGTTTTGTCTTGTCGACATTAGCATTTGACGTAAGAGTGTATCTGTATAGTTAGATTTCATAAGGTTTACAAATACCTGGATTAGTTTATTTTTACTGTTTGAGCTGTATGTATATATTTTACAGCGGCCGTAAATAAACAGAACTGAACTGTCATGACTAATTTACATCCCATTAATTTCTTTGTCATGGCAAATTTAATCTGGATCCTGCCCATAGTTATTGATTGATAAAAGCCATCCTATTTTTTATTTCCTAATTTTGAAACTGGAAACATTTTGGAATGTAATTTTACACATTTACCCCCTCTTCAGGGAAGGACTGGACATTATAAGAGACGGCACGCACTCCAACAGCATTACTAATCAAAGGATGCTTTTCCAGCTGCTTTTTCACAGCATCCATAAACAGTAGTAAATCTGTTAGCATTTGATAATAATTATATCCATAAACAGTAGTAATAAAAGCTGCCCTCTGTGGTGAATGGTCGTCAGGTTTCATTAATAGCAAGGAATATAGCATTGGTGAAGTGGATTATAGTATTTCACCAACTGCATAGATTACCGCCCCCCCCCACCCAGGTATCTGCAGAAAACTAGAAGCTTTTCGGTGAATGTATAATTGGACTTGCTTCTGCATTCAGCATGCCTGTGAAATGCACATGCACACACACACACACACACACACACACACACACACACACACACACAAAGGTATCTGTATCCTGGTAGCTAATTTGAGAATCAAAGAGCACAGGGCAAGCTGACAAGAAAAGACAATTATATTTCCTGGCCCTTAATTTAACTTACTGTGGAAATAGCCTGAATAAAATATTTCTGTGGAAGAGGCTTAAGCAGATAATGATAATGAGGAACTGGTAGAAACTACCACCACACATTCTTGCTGCCAACCTAGCCTCATACATAATTCTTTTAAGATTTTTTTATATTAGAGGAAATGGCAGCTCACATGCCGACATGGACATAATTTCCATTGAAGCTAATAAGAAGAAAGCATGCAGATGCCTGGAAAGGGGGGCAGGGAAACAGACTGGTAAAGGATTTAATGTACCCGTTATACAAAGCACTATTCATTCCCCCCTTTCTTTCATATGCAAGTGAAGGATGGTTTTAATTGCAGCAACACCAACACATCCTATTGGGGAAAACCAAAATCTCAATATTATAGTCCCTTCAGAAAATACTAGGTGGTATTTTTCAAACCATGATATATGGAGATGGATACAGGAAAATGTTATAACAAAGAAAATTTGTGTAGAGACGGGAAAGCAGAAACTATAATTGCTCCTTTCTACAAGCTTTCTACTGGAAAGCACTTTCTAGTGGAAAGCACTTCCGCCACTAGTAAATCCTACAAACATGGAGATGAATTATGATCCTTCTTCAACCACCCAACCTTAGAGACTTCTACCTTGCTGGAAAAAGAAATACCAATGTAGAGCTCTTTCGGAATGAAAATGAGGCTTTCTTTATTGCTATATTTATGGACACCAGTATTGTGATGCCAGGAATCCATATAACATGCTGTTTCATTTACAAAGTAGTTTAAGGATTCCCTGTACTAGCATTAACATCTCAGTGGTATCTAGACTTTTAGGATCTCATCTCTCAACACTGCTGACATCAACATTAACAATGGGCTTTTCCAGACAGCACTATACTGTATTACAATTTCAGCGCAAACCGTGGTGATAAATTGAGAAATCCACACAATGCACAAGTACATCACATAACATTCTTAGTGTCATCTGCTGCCATAAACATTATGCCAATTTGTGGCAATCCATTACCAAACTGCTTTTCCACATTAGAATAAAAGGAGTTTGAAAAGACAGTTTAGTCATGTACAGTATTGCCACAGATTGTCAGCAAATAGCACCAAGAATATTAAGCAACATCCTTGCACATTGGTACATTTCTCATTTTTTGGTCATAATTTGTGCTGAAGTTGAAATATATCACTGTCTGGAAGAGCCCAAAGTGAAGAAGGGGACAGGACAGAGTAAGCTCTTCCATGGCAGGCCTGTGGCTGTTCTCTCTGTTCAGTAGGGATGTGCTTGAAATGTGATTCTGTGTCTGAATCACAGCACAATCTCTTTACAACTAAGGGCTCACACATAATACTAAGGGCTCAGCACTTAATACTGCTCCATACGTGTTCTTCCTCTGCTTGCTGCCACTTCCGTAATCGCAGCACTTCCCCTAGCTATGATTGCACACCGGCGGAGCATATCCCAGCTGCCCCTGCGCGGAGCACATGGCCTCTGTTCATGTGTGGGGGCCATTTGCATGGTCAGCAACCATGTTTTCTCAAGGAGGAAAAACCAAAACAAAACATTTAGTATAAGATGGAACCCACTTATGCCACATTCTTCAAAACAGAAACGAGCCCTTCCCACATTCAGAGAAGTTCACCAGCCTTACCCTCCACACGCATCTTCCTTTTCTGCTACTGTTTAGCCCACCTGTCACCTGGGGTGAAGAGAAACAGGGAACCCCTTCCCAGTCCCTTCAGTTCATGCAGTATGATGAACTGAATTTCCTGTTGGAAATAAAGGAGAAAGAGCAGCAGCTGACAGAGCTCTTTCCCCTATTATCCCGACTGCCTCTTTCTTTCTCTGCTCTAGGGACTGGGAAGGGACACTGCTGCCTCTCCTAATTGCCCTGGGGACCAGTAGGTAATGAGTAGGAGCCGGGAAGGAAATGCTTGTGGGTGGGGGCTGGTGGGGAGGGAGGGTAATTTTCGGAGCCTCAAAACTGCTTAAAAAATTAGCCAATCAGTCTTTATTATGGTCTCAGACCAGCACAAGGTTAAAGAGCATGTAACCGATGATAGTCTATGCCTATTAGCATAAAGACTAAGGTTACTATGAAATTATTATAAGATTAAAAAATATTAATGTCTGCAAAAAGAGATAAAGGAGATGTAAAATTGCTTAAACAGTAGCATGTGACTACAGAGTCACAGTAGGGCTAAAATCTAAAATTAGCCAATTTCCCCACAAATTGGGGATGGGAGATAATTCCAAGCAATTCTGAAGCTTTATGGGGGATGTTTGCCCATCATTAAATATTACAATAGATTGATAATGGATTCAATCTTTTCACCTTTTGCAAAAGAGTTCTTTCCAGAAGGGACCACTGCTTTAGTAAAGGAGTAAACCTTCTGATGAAAGGCATGTTGAAAGATGATCCACTGTACAAAATAGATTGCAAAAAAGAGAGCAAGGTAATGTTGCAAGTGAGTGTGCACACAAAGATTGCATGAGTTTATGGCATTGCAAATTTGGGCATTGAAGCAAGGAATGCATTTCAAAGTTAGTAAAAGAACAATTAGCAAGAAATCTACAAGTTAAACCATGCAAATCTGAAGTCAAATGCATTGAATGTGTTAAAGCCAAAGCAACAAGGGGCACATATTCATCAACCACAAAAAGGCAATCCAGTGAGGTTTTGGATTTGATTCACAGTGATATTTGTGAGCTCTTTCAGAAGACAAGTGGAATGAATCTCTATTTCCTAACTTTGATAGATGATTTTTCTCACTATACTTACCTTGACCTACTCAAAGAGAAATGAGAAGTGTTGGTAAAACTTAAATAATATGTGTCTAGAGTCAGCAACAATTTGGAAGAAAACCCAAGATTCTGCACACTGATAGTGGTGGGTAATATACTGGGAAATATATTGAGCAATACTTAAAAGAACAAGGAATTAAACATGAGAAAACAATACCTTAGGAATTAAACACGAAAGAACAATACCTGCAGAATGGAGTGGCAGAGAAAAAGAACAGAACTTTGATTGAAAAGTCTAGAAGCATGCTTACTGGCTCAGGTCTGGAAAACAAATACTGGGGAGAAGCTGTAATAACTGCAACATATTTGCAGAATAGTCTTCCAATGAAAACTGAAGGAGTAACACTCTTTTAACTGTGGAATGGGACAAAAATGAACTAAAAGAGCCCCTGGTGGTGCAGTGGTAAAACTGCCGCCCTGTAGCCAGAAGGTTACAAGTTCAATCCTGACCAGGGGCTCAAGGTTGACTCAGCCTTCCATCCTTCCGAGGTCGGTAAAATGAGTACCCAGAATGTTGGGGGCAATATGCTAAATCATTGTAAACCGCTTAGAGAGCTCCGGCTATAGAGCGGTATATAAATGTAAGTGCTATTGCTATTGCTAAAGGGTATTTGGATGCAAAACATATACATATATTCCTAAAGAACTAAGAGGAAAATTAGACTGCATAAGAGACTGTCAGTCTGTTTATTATTTTCTTAGCCTATATTTAGTTAGTAATAAATATCAAACTCTTGTTTCTCAGTCAAAGTTGGTTTCCTGTTCAATTACTTATAAAGGATAAGTAATTACTATGCAATAATTTGAAAGGTAGTGACATTTATCACCTAATTAATCTGTGCCAAATTTCAGACAGATTGAACCAATAGTTTTATTTTAGGACTAATGGAACATTCAGCTCAGACTGCCTCCACATTCAGTTGCACAGGCAGCCACCATATTTTTGTGGGCAAAAGTTTTGTAATGGATTCATCAAGCCCTGCATCTGCCATCTGTTTCCTGTCTTGTTCTTCTATTAAAACAGTGGGGACTTAAAAGACTGATCACTCCATAAATACTCAATGGATTTTTTCCAAACTCCAGAATTAGTGTACTGAATTTTTTAAAAAAGGAAAAAGAGCACATACCCCTCTACTTGACTTGTGAATTTTTAAAGGGGCTTAAAAAAAAAAAGACATTATACTTGACTTTAAAAGGTTGCAAACGTGAAATCAACTACTTGGGGGTATGTTTTGAAACAGTTGTACCTTACTCATTTCTCAGCAGACTTGCACAAAATTTGAAGTACTAATGTCGCCTTCCTATTCTGTGCTTAATTTCAGATTGGGAAATTTTAGAATCAAGAGAATATTCAGGGCTCCGAATGACAGAAAAATTATTTAACAGTCACTTCCACACCTGTATAATTTCTTAGAGTAAGATGGCTGACATCAGTTGTACAATCAATGGAAGTTCATTTAAGCAAAAACAAAATAAGTTAAGGTCTTAGCTAAAGTTAACATAGCTAAGGGTTGAATGGCAACTTTAAGTCCAACACACGAGCCTCACACCCTGCTCAACTACAGCAAAAGGGAAAGGGAAAGGACAAAGACCAGAATTATTTTGTAAATGTTAAATAGCTTCAAAAACCAAACAACATGTTACACTAGGATTTTTTAAAATGCGATCTCCAACCATTCTGAAATATGATGGGCAATACCAACACGAGTTTGTCTTTCTGGATTTATATTATGTTTGATATGTTTGATATTCCATGCCAAGCAGTATAATGTGAACAAGTTGGGTTTTTTTAAATAAGACCTCCAATCCAATTTATGCCTCTTCCCTGATTTGTCTTCTCTACCTTTAAACTCAGATGATGAAAGAGCTAGGGATTTGTTTCTCTAACCATAAATCATGTAGATGTTTAGTCTTAGATGTACCTTAACGCTTTCTGTAAATCGCCCATAAATTTCCATTCAGAGAACTCCCGTACTGTGTGATGTCATCTCAAGTGACCTTTGAAGCCACCTCCGGCTGATTGCAAACCTGAAGATCAAACCCCAGTGAAAGCATTTGCAAAGCCCAAACACTTGTAAAAGCTAATCACCTATTCCTTGTCAGGGAGATATTGCCTTTTCTCATCTTTCAACTGTCCAGATTTGTTTACATTGTGCCATCCTCTCCCTAACCTTTGTTAGACAGTCTTCAGCTCCTGGGCATGCTCAGCAGCTGCAAATACTACAAAATAAATCACAAAAGGTTTTGCCAGAGAGATAGAGAATGAATAAAAATGAGAACATAATTTATGCCTAAAAGATGTTCAGACTCAGGATTTAGTGATTCAGCTTCACGAAGAGAGGCAAGTGCAGACCTGGCTGTAGGTTTGAGGGAGTCTTCAGAAAAGTGCCTTCCGGTGGATCCCCTCATACGTGGCTGGGCCCCTCTAACATGCAAGGGGAGGCTTACTTTGGCAGCAGTGCCTTTTTTGTTTGGCAACCAGCTGTAGGTTTGGTTCTCCTTTCAGCTGCCATCCCTCCCCACTCCCCCGGCCTCCATAATGTCCCTGTCATAGCAGCATTTCAGTGCATTGTGGAGAAAACTGTGGCTGCCCATGGAAGGGCTGCCATATGTCTTCCCCACAATGCCCCAGAACACTATATCGGGGGGGAGGATGGTAGCTGGGCCCCAAGAGCAGTGACCGCTCATCCAGTGTCTTATTTAATTCATTCATTCATTCATTGCATTGCTATACCTCCTAGTATAGAAGTCTCTAGGCGGTGTACGTCTAGTGGACCCTGATATGGTGGGAAAGTCCTAGAAGCTGCCCAACAGTGCTGAATATGAATACTAGGCCAGGGAAGCTCCAAAGTGGCAAGATACTCATTTGGGTAAGCTTAGTGTTCTCATCTGGCAGAGAGGCATCTCACCTATGAGCTCCTTGGAGGAAGAGCGGGATATAAAATGTAAAAATAAAAATCAAATCAAATCAAATCTTCATGGCAGGACTGGGTGTGTGTGGAATTGACCCTTCCATATGAAGACAACCTTAATGACAGCACCACACCACTGCAATAACATTTGACTCCTTTACCACACACGACTGCAGCACCACCCTGGCAAGTGTTATGAACCTCTGCCATTTCATGGCATTACCAGAGCAGGGTGACAAATTGGTATATGTTAGCCCTCAGGCCAGAACAGCAGCTTTGATGGAGTTATTGCAATTACTAGGCGGTTGTTTACTTGTCATAAACATGAGATTTAATGGAACGTTGTCGTGTATCAAGAACTTCTTCATTATCCATGGTTACCTAAGCACACGGAAAGTTATGCTGGTGTCATTTTAGTACTGTAGCACTGTCTTATGTTTATTGTGGAACAAAAATGAAAGGGTGGTGTTCTAAAACACCAGTGATAAGCACAAAAAAAGAGTGATGCAAAGAGAAACAAAGGAACCCTGTGATGCGACCTTTTAAACTGCATCCTGTAATAACAGATTAGATCCTTTGCATAAATATATCCCGACATTTAACAAACAGACAGTTCAGAAAGCTTCTCTCTTGTTAGTACCAGGGAGTTCCTCAAAAATACTTCCTGCTGACCCTTAAGTTTGAAGGATCTGTGCCAGTTCCATGTGAAAAATGAGCAGATTGTAATACAGGGGTGAGCAGAAGTGAAGACCACAGTAACGTTACAGGAGAACCCACATTACAGGAGAACTTTGCCATTCACAGATCCAGCATCTGCGGTTTCACATATCTGTGGTTTGGTAATTGTCACCTAACCTTGGCATACATGGGGGGGGGGTAGACAAAAATGGGTTTTGCAAATGGCTGGTGTGCATGCACAGATAATATGTGGTTGCTGGTGTCGGATGCAGGGACAGCCAGGAGACGCCCTGCCAGCACGCACTTCATTTGGGGTGGGTGGGTGTTGGGAGTATGGCAATGGCGGTGATTGGCTTTAAAGGGGCTGGGGAAACCCTTATTTTTAAAAGGGAGGTGCTCCGCGATTCAGCTTCTGAATCGTGTTTTGGCACATCTCTAAAGTTGACTCATGGGGCCGCTTTCAAAATACCCCCATTGCCATGCTCAACAGTGCATGTTGAGTGGAATTGCATGCAGATTGCTAGTCCACAGACTCCACACTGAGCACCAGGGACAACTATACTTCACATGCCAATGCATAGAACTCCAACAGTGTTTTGTTTTTAATGAAAAAACAGCCTCGGGGTGGGATTTTGAGTGGAGGGGATGGGGGCATGTAACCATATTTTAAGCCATATTTCTGCTCAAACATCTCCTATGGTGTTTCCCTTCCTAGTGAACTTTTTGATATAGATTTTTTCCACATAAACATATATCTGGAATTCTATAGAGAAAGAAGCAGCTGCACATGTGCATGCATTTAAAGAAAAACCAGTCAGTGGTGAAAGGATTAAGGCAACACCTCTTTCAGCGGCTCCTCTGTTGAAAAGCAGAGCCTTCTGAGGCTGCTTTTCATTTAAGTGTTAGAGCTTTTATTGCACGTGTTTGAGTGTTAACAATTTTTTTCCATTCAAAAGTAAATCTACACATTTGCACTGAGCTCAGACAGCACATTTGCACTGAGCTCAATGTACATGAATGGTAGTTACATGCGCCCTTGAACACAGCCTGGAAGAAAATGCAGGCAGAATATTTTCCAGGAGCATTCCCAGACAGGGCTTTTAGCTCACTTCTCCACTGGAGTGGATGGTGTATATTGCATTCACACAACAGCTGGATTCATGCCAAAGTCCATGCAAGATATTGGGGAGCACTTCACATACGATTTGGGTTTTTCATTGTACAAAAAATCCACTTTTTGCATCTGATTTTCTGGGCAAATTCAAACTCTCAGTAAAGCCTCACAGTAAACTCGCAGTAAAGCCTGCTGTCTGGGAAAGCTCCAGTGCAAGCCACATGGGGAGAGGGACATGACTTAGAGGGTGAACCATCATCACACCCATTCAGCCTGGGCAGATTAAGGGTGGACAATTCTTAACACAGATACACACAGAACACTGTTTGGCAGATTACACACCCATTGGCAGATTTGGACTTTTTTATTTCATCAGAAAGTTCACTGGGAACAACTTGTAAAATACAAAAACTCATTTCGCCCTTACTGCCCCTCACCTCGATCTTTGCTCAGTTTTTAGCAGCTGTCATTTCTATATTTATTTGTATCCCTAAAGTTTTTCCACTTCATTAAGCTCCCTTTTTGCCACAAAGTGCTGCATTTAGCAAAAAAAACCCAACAACCCAATAAAATTAAATGGGTGGTGTCTTACAATGGATTAGTAAAGTCATTGTGTATCAATCACATCACACTTAGCTGGCTTCGGGGTATTAAAGCTCATCCCTCAACTCCAGTGAATATCATCCAAATCTTTGTCTTTTTAATCTCTTTAAGGGTTCAATTATGCTGCTCCCCACAACATGAGATGAGGAGGAGCAGCAGCAGGAGCACAGGTGGGGGGAGCGGGCGCAAAGGGAATTGAGGCTACATGACTTTCAAAAGCCTAATCCTTTCAAAGGTGCTGGAGAAGTATAAAAGGAAGGCACATGGCTCAAAAGCACAGCACATATCCCTCACAAAGCATGCATTCAAAAACATGGGTGCACTTGTGCTTCACTTTGCCATCTTGCCCCATGATACAGAGGGCCAAATACCAAGGCAATTTTTGCATAGAATGTTTCTCTATGCAAAACAGGGGCATATGCCAGTCTAGAGTCTCTCTTTGGGTTTAGCGTGATCTTGCTTACTCAGCCTTTTTTTGCACAGGCTGCTTCCAAAGAGAAGGAGCTGCTCCACACATGAACAAAGAATTCTGCATCTACAACTTCTTCACTGTGTGTGGCCTCAGTTCCCCCGCCCCTCACTCAACCAGATGTACATAAACCAGGACAGCTATCTCTACTACTGCTACTGGTCATAATTTCTAGAGAAGTAGTCATGTCAGCCTGTTGAAGCACACACACAAGACCACTCTCATGACACCTGAAAGACTAACAAACTTACACTTAGTATAAGCATATACTGCTAAGTTTCTTAGTTTTCAAGGTGCCTCAAAACTGTTTTTGTATTCAGTTTTTAAGGTGCCTCAAAATTGCTTTTGTATTCAGTTTTTAAGGTGCTTCAAAAGTGCTTTTGTATTTGTCCATCAGTTGATCCTAAAGTCTTCATGCAAGAATGCCTGAAGCATAAGTGTGGTCACATGTTCTCACACAGATAAATGCGGTCACATGTCATCACATCCACTTCATCAACTCTTCTCCCAGTGCAACATTTTGGTCCTTGTGCTAATTCAGCACCTGTGGGGGAACCCCTTAACAATGGAGTCAAAATGAATTACGTGACTACTCCGAACAAAATGTGATAGTCAAGTGTGGCTAGACAATAAGGCCATCAGATAAATTCACAAATTATTGGACCACTGTGCCTAGAGAGTGCTCATCTATGGCTTCTCATCAAACTGAAAGGTGGTTTTGAAAAAGGTGTCATAGGGTTGATATTTCTATCAGGGACATCAATGAATTAGTGGAGGAATTCCTCATCAAGCCTACAGGTGACACAAAACTGGAGAGCAATAGCTAACACCTCCGAAGTCAGGAGTAAAATTCAAAATGACCTTGATAGAATAGTAATGTGGGCTAAAAAAAAAAAAAAAAAGAAATTCAGCAGAGAAGTGCAGAGTTCTGCACTTGAGCATTAAAAAAAAATCAAATGCACAGGATAAGGATGGGGGAGGGGTGTACTTGGCTTGTCAGTAGTACCTGTGAAAAGGATCTTGGAACTGCAGTCAATTGTAAGCTGAACATGAATCAGCACTATCATGCAGCTGCCCAAAAGACTACTGTGATTTTGTGCTGCATTAACAAAACCGTCATTTCTAAGTGGTAATAATTCATGCTATTCAAGACCTTATCTGGAGCACAGTTCTGGACATTGCACTTAAAGAAGGATGCAGACAAATTGGAACAGGCTCAGAGGAAGGCAATGAAGATGGTCAGGAGTCTAGAATACAAGCCCTATGAGAAAAAGTTGAAGGAACTGGATATATTTAGCCTAGAGACTAGAAAATGGAGTGGGACCATAGGAAGCTGCCATATACTGAATCCATCTCGCTCAGTATTGTCTACTATACGCAGACTAGCAGCAGCTTCTCCAAGGTTGCAGGCAGGAATCTCTTTCAGCCCTATCTTGGAGATGCCAGGGAAGGAGCTTGGGACCTAGATGCTCTTCCCAGGGCGGCTCCATCCCCTAAGGGGACTATCTTACAGTGCTCACGCTTCTAGTCTCCCTTTCATATGCAACCAGGGTGGACCCTGCTTAGCTAAGGGAACAAGTCATGCTTCCTACCACAAGACCAGCTTTCCTCCATCCTAACATAATAGTAGTCTTCAAATTTTAGAAGAGCAGTTACACTCTTCTAAAGAGTGTAGAAAAGAGTGTAGAAGAGGGAAAAGACATTTTCTGCTGCCCCAGATCCCAGAACTAGATCAAATGACTTAAAATATAGGACAGTAGATTTCAGCTGAATATTTAGGATTAACTTCTTAATGGTAATCTGATCAATAATGGAGCAAATTACCTTGGATTTTCTGCATTAAGCCTAGATAGCCTACAAGGTCCCCTCTAACTCTATGAACCTGATTTCATGAATCTATAACTAGCCCTGTTTAACCACAGCATAGCATTTCTCCAGCGGCTGTTGCTGGTGTCTCTCCTGTGTTTCTTCTTGGACCAGAGGTTCTCAACCCATGGTTCCCCAGATGTTGGTGGACTTCAACTCCCATAATCCAAACCATTCTGGTTGTGGATTATGGGAGTTGAAGTCCACCAACATCTGGGGAACCAAGGCTGAAAACCCTTGTCTTAAAACTATGAACCCTTTGGGGACAAGGAACCATATTATGTGATTTTCTATGTAAGTCAATTTGAAAACTTTGCATTGTAAAGCAGTATATAAATAGTAGTACAGGAATGTGTATTCCACTATTCTGACGTTTATTGGAAGGCATGTTGGAATTTCCTCTATTCCAAAATGCCTTGTATAAGCAGTTGCCTTATACTGGGTCAGACCAGTAGCTATCTGTTTAGAATGCAGTGACTCTTCAGGGTCTCAGAGCAGTGCTGCTAACACAGCTGTTTTAAGTGGAGATACCAGAGATAGAATCTGGGACCTTTTATATGAAAAGCATGTGTAGTACCACTGAGCTACGTGCCATGGCTTGTTTCTAATGGACTTGTCTATACATGTTCCCTCTGAACTTGGAACACTTATTGCTAGGAAGAAAGCATTTCAGGGTTACCCTCATTTGTGTCGAAATGTGCAACACTAGCATATGTGAAATTCCACTCTTTATAACCAGCAACAAATCATTTAACATTGCAACCTTAATGAGTAAAACTGTATCAATTACCTATAATACTTGCAAGACACAGTATAAGAGAGCCTTAATTCAACAACACACACAATGGAGGCCAGCTGTTTAGCAGTGACATTCATGTCTTACAAAATTTTAGATTTCACTGTAACTATTGACTAAATCTGCACAGGCAAGGGACTATCTATAGATGGTTGATAACCAAATAGTTTTTCATAAAACAGCACCCAACTTTGCTCTTATCTCAGCTCCAGAATGCCATCATCCCATATTACTTGGTGATTTTTATTTATACTATAAACAAAAGTAAAGCCATTGGATTGTCTGCAAGTATTTACAGCAAACCCTTTAAAACCAGAAACCATTTTTAAAAGAATGTAATCAATTACATACAAATTGTCGTAAAATGAGTCGACACACCCTGATGAAGAGAATCCATGAAACAGTTCAGATCTAAAAGCAACATAAAATTTCAGCAAGACTGATCTTCTCATTTCCATGTCATTCAAGTTACATTCAAGTAATATTGAAGAGATCAAACAGGGGAAATCTTAGTTCAAAAGCAGAATATTTTAAGTCTCCCATGAGCATGGCAGAACAACCATGAGCAATAATTAAAATGAATGCACTTTTAAGCACAGATGTTTCTCTCTGTGAAAACAACATAATAATAAAAGTTTTATTGCATTGCCTAGGCAACCATTTTACCTCGACATGATCCTTCCTGGTTGGAATATATTGTCACCATTTATACAGTACATTTAATGCCCCAGGGTGGTGATCTAGTCTTTTCCCTTAAGACTAGCCATGTGCACACATCAACATCACCTTGAACATGTATGGACAAGTGGCTCTCTGTGCACCAGAAGACTGGTCCAGAAGAAACAGATCGCACCCAACATCTTTTATTTTTCTCATCCTCACAACAGCTCTGTAAGGTAGATCATTATTAATCCCATTTTACAGAGAAAGAAGACTTAAGATGCACCAACCTGCCTGCAGGTCAATAATTAAGCAAGAATTGAGGCCAGGCCTCCTAAGTTCAACAGGTTTTCTTTAATCTATTGGACTCCACTGGGCTTGAAGATACTGGGTGAGCATTTTAAAAAAACTCAGATCTCAAGATCATTGACTTTACCCCCCCCCCACAAAAGAACACGCTTTTGTGATGGCCTACTTGTAAAAATCTATTAGGGGAAACAATTATGTGTTGAGGAAGCACAGCTTACATGACCCATGTTTATCTTTTGTTTCCACTGTATAATATTGCCAATAATTTACTCTGTCTTTAGGTCATGGTGAGTAGAGCTTCATGGATCTGCAAGTAATTCATATGAATTCATGAAACCCATTTTCACAGATACTGTGGCCTACCTATAATGGTGTCCTTGGCCATATGCAAGCATTTCTGTGAAGCACGGTTACCCTCCTCTTCCCCGATTGTAGTGCCCCTTGTGCCAGGTCTGGTTGTTTCTAAAGCTTTTAGGGATAGATGATTGTGCTGCACAGAGGTTTAAGTGGTCCTCTAAACTTACACAGACACAAGCCTTGTTCTTTTTAGGTTACCACATTCTCTTTATGCACTGCCTGAACTCAAACATCCCATCAAAACTATGCTACAGGGAATTTAAAAATGCTTTGGCATGATGTTCAAATTGGCAATCCATGGTTTCCAGTTCGGGTGCAAGTGAGTTTCAAGGCTTGGGTTTTCTGAAGCAGGTAGGAGAGAATAAGCCGAGGTTGGTGGGTTTGGACATCACAACCAATCTCGGCATATCCTAACCTAGAAATTAAGTAGGCACTTGCACTGAGATGGGAGGCAGGAGTGCATGCTGCTGGAATTGAAAGAGGTCACGTGGAGCTTGGCTGCAACCTAAGTTCCATGCAATGTCTGAAAGCACCCTGTAAATACTAACTATAGTTGTTAATAAACCAGGATCAAACCATGGTTTGCTATTCTAGTTTGTTAACTAATTATAATTTATATGAACCTCAGTTTGGATAAAACAATAAACTGTTTATTCCAAAACACAAATGCAAGATTTACATAAAAGGTTTCAACTTCCTCCTGTCACATGTAAAGCAGGCTGCTGTTGACTATCCAACAATGTTTATGGCAGCCAAAAGTATATGGCCTTCTAAAAAAATCTGGTCTCCCTCACTTATTTATATTGTGGCCAATACTTATTTGGCAATTACTTTGTCTTTTCAGTGAGTTTTCTCAGTTATCATAGCACCTATACAGCAAGACAAATGCATGCAATTAATATTTATTGCTTTGGTGTAGTTTGGAGTCCCAACAAATATAACATGTTGGACCCCATGCCATCATCCCCTGCTAACTGAACAAAGAGACACCTTTTAAAGTGGTGATTCTCTTATACTTAGCAGGGAGAGAGCAACTGGCCCTAACCAGCCCCAGCACAGCATCCCTTTAGTGGCTGTTGCTGGTGTCTACCTTATGTTTCTTTTTAGATTGTGAGCCCTCTGGGGACAGGGAACTATCTTATTTATGCATTTTTCCCCCTATGTAAACTGCTTTGAGAATTTTATTGAAGAGTGGTATATAAATATTCATAGTATTATTATTATTATTAGTAGTATCAGCTTTACAATTTTATCATCATGATGAAACTTCCAAGATGCTTTTTATTGCTCTGTCCACAAATCACTTTGCCATAATGTTGCTAATTTTTTTTCTTTGGTTGTCTATTAAATTTCCAAATTGTCTATTTTCCTTGTATTGTCTATTAAATTTGTGATTTATTTATTTTTTACTGTGTTAGGCATCACAAGCTCCTCATTGTGAAGTGGGAAGGTGGGATACAAATACTGAAATAAAAACCAACAGCTGCAAGAATGCTGACATGGGAAGATAACAGGAAGCTCTGTGTTGCACCTCCTCATCGGAGAGAAGAAAAATAATTTTTAAATTGTTAGCCATTCGTTGCTACAATAATGTGCAAAAATGCACAGACTCTTCTATCACCAAATGGAGAATTCTGGTAATCTGAGCAACACAACATTTGGTCCTCATGCCTGATCTTCTGGATACTTTGCACAAATTTGTATCTCCAGTATTCGAGCACCAGTCATTAAGAAACACAGCAATATTCCATCTTTTTCCTCGCTATACAGGTATCTGAGAACTCTCGTGTCTCTCTCACCATCTGAGCCAGTCTTTGTCTTGCTTCTGGAGACAAGTTACTTTCGGTTAAAAAAAAAGTCATGTCATAACAAGAAAGCGATTATGGCGAAGACCAGCAAAAGAATACTAGCAGCCTGACTGCTGCTACCTGATGTCCTCCGAGCATGTACAACTGCAAATATAGCATTTGTATGATTCGTTGGTATGTCTACATTGCAGATCATCCCTTCGCAGCAGGAGACACATTCCTGTAGATTTTAAGAAACTTCATTATTATACAGAAATAGAGCCATCTCCTGATTACAGCAATTTTAATAAATCAATCACCATTTTATATGAAGAAAACAACACTTTAGAAGAAAAGAGCATTCTTTTGCTATAGGTAGCATACACACATGACGTTATAGGTGGATCAATTTTAGAAAAGACATTACTATGTGAAACAGAAGAGGCATTCCATTTTCTAGGGTGGCACCAGCCACTTGTGCTTTCTGTAGAGAACGTATTAAGTAATAACTGCCCAGTTAATTGTGGGCTCCTTTAAAATCAACAGTTTTTAATCAATTAATCCATCTGATTCATCAACTAAATGCTGCAGACTGATATAGCAACAGTTTCAATGTAGGCATTAGTTAAGGGGCTGAAAATGTATAATTGTCAAATAGAGGAAATGAACTGCAATGTGTATAATATTTTAAAACTGAGATTTATCCATTTATGCAACACTTTAAAGGTAAAGTGTGCTGTCGAGTCGATTTCAACTCTTGGTGCCCACAGAACCCTGTGGTTTTCTTTGGTAAAATACAGGAGGAATTTACCATTGCCTCCTTCCGCGCAATATGAGATGATACCTTTCAGCATCTTCCTATATTGCTGCTGCCTGATATAGGTCTTTCCCATAGTCTGGGAAACATACCAGTGGGGATTCGAACCGGCAACCTTCTGGTTGTTAGTCAAGCATTTCCCTGCTGTGCCACTTAAGGTGGCATGCAACACTTTATATGCTATGTATTCCCTGTCCTTAGCAGAGTAAGGAATAGTTCTGACATGGCAGAATTGAGACTATCACTTTGGATTACAGGTGATGGATTTTTAAAAACATATTACACAAAAACATGTTCCCTTATATAAAAAGCTCCTTGTTAGTACACCATGAAGGCAGAAGAGTGATGACTACCTCCCCCCACATATGCTTGTTTTGTTTTAGTAGGAGATTTTTATGAGTGGGAGCACTGAAAACCTGGATCCTGCCCCCATTGCTGCCTGAAGTTGTGCAATCCAGTTCACCATCTCAGATATCTACTATGGTATTTCATTCTACTGCACTGGAGACCACACATTTATGTCTCTATAGCTACACACACAATTTTCATAATAGTATACATGCACTATCTAGGTCAAAATGTATTAATCCACATGCAACTGTAATCAGTCTAATCACAGATGTCTGAAAGCCTGAACCTCAGCTCTCAGCAAAAGCACAACAGCATGGCAGCAAAACCACAAAGACTAAGGGCTTGCTTAGACTAAAGACTTCCATCTTATTTATTTGTTGTTTCTCCCTGAGCCATTTTTGGAAGACATAGAAATCGAATGAATGAATAAATAAATAAATAAATAAATGGGCCTCGTAATTGTAGCCTCATATCCCAGTGTTCTATGTATACTTTTTGTTTTTTTAAAAACAAACTACATAAAGTTCTACATACAGTTCTACATAAAGGTCACTCAAATTCTGAAAACCAAGCACATCTGCATATATACATTCTGGTGTTTTTAAAAATAACATATTCTGTGTTTGCTGGTTCCATGAGTACAGCAAAAAGCTATGCTGAGTGCTGGAGCCACAACCCTACTCCTAGAAACCTTACTAAGCCCCCGCCCCCCCACTCTCCAAACTAGCTCCCGAGATCATAAGGCAACATCCACACACTTTAATGCCTAAATCTGAAAGCACAAGGACTAGAAAAATTAAACAAGAAGTTGTTCTAGTAAGAACTAATCAGCCTACTTTTGTTTCACTGTCTCTACATCTGGTCTAAATTTGGTGCAAATTGAGGTCCACAAGTTAGATCCCTGGCACCTCATAGGAACATAGGAAGCTGCCATATACTGAGTCAGACCATTGGTCTATCTAGCTCAGTACTGTCTTCACAGACTGGCAGCGGCTTCTCCAAGGCTGCAGGTAGGAATCTCTTCCAGCCCTATCTTGGAGAAGCCAGGGAGGGAACTTGGAACCTTCTGCTCTTCCCAGAGTGGCTCCATCCCCTGACGGGAAGATCTTCCAGCGCTCACACTTCTAGTCTCATATTCATATGCAACCAGGGCAGACCCTGCTTAGCTAAGGGGACAAGTCATGCTTGCTACCACAAGACCAGCACTCCTCTCCACATGCACACCTCAAATGTGCATGTGTCTCCCATCGCAGATGTCCTCATTACAAACTGCACCACTGAGGTGTCCCTGTGTGTCACTCACTACAGCTGTTCCAAATTTGGTTCAAATCAGTTAGACAGTCCTCAAGTTAGTGCACTTGTGCCTCAAAAGTTTATGCATCTGCCATCTTGAACTGGGGTGGATGACATCATCACAATCTTTGCCATTTAGTTCTCCCTATATGTCCCTACAGCTGTAGCAAATTTGTTTCAAATTGATTAGACTGTCCACAAGTTAGCTCGCGTGTATCTCAAAGGTTTATGCTCCCGCCATCTTGAATCAGGCTGGATGACATCATCACAAACTGCACCACTGAGGTGTTCCTATGTGTTACTCACTACAACTGTACCTAATTTGGTTAAAATTGGTTAAACAGTCCACAAATTAGCCCACTTGCACCACAAATGTTCACGAGGCCACCATCTTGAATTGGAGTGGATGACATCATCACACACACCACACCATTTGGGCATCCCTATGTGTACCTAGAGCTGCAGCAAATTTGGTTCAAATCAGTTAGGCAGTTTACAAGTTAGCCCACTTGCGCCTCAAAAGTTTATGAGTCCTCCATTTTGGATCGGGGTTGATGACATCATCACACACTATGCCAATTTGGTTCATATTGGTCCAGGTACTGCAAAGCTGATACTGGGGGACACACATGGACGGCCACACGGCCACACACAGATAACTCCTAGTGATCTCATAAGCCTACTGGAAAGTAGGCTAAAAACAAAAGTGATTCTCGGGAAGCTGAACTGTGCTCCCAGAATTTTATATTTGTATTGTACTTGCATGGAATATACACAGCCTTGCTTGTAGTGTGCCAAGGTACACAAACCTATGCCATGCAGACCTGAAGAGACCACCTTGTATTACAGATTAGGTCATTCATTCATTTGGTCTTTGGCCCAAACACTTAATTACAGCCAGTACTTTTAACACGTCAACCTCTTAATGGAAGACAGTTGCAGACTAGTTTAATATTTTATAGGTAATCTACTACCCCTGGGCTCTCTTGCTTTAGGAGCTGTGGCTAATGGAAACTGAACGTTAATGTGCACATACATAAGTCTTACTATTCTGAGAAATGTAAGCAGGAAAGATAGTCTCAACCAGGTTACCATGGCATTAATTCCACATTGTATATTTAAAAATATCAATAGGTATAAAAGTTCCTTGATTTAAAATGCTTTTCCATTCAGCGAAGGGAATACTTACTCTATGGCCAGTTTCTCTATGGTGGCGGCAGCCAACAAAATGGCATTCTTCTCTGCTGGCACATTTTTTGGTGACTGAGGTGCTTCTTCCATGGCTGGTGAAGTGATGGACTGTCAAACAGTACTGTGTGTCTAAAGGAGCCAAGGAAGAAAATTCAAAACCAGGGTTGTTTCATTGTGATCACTGCGCCTCTTCTTTGCTGTTTTGTAGATATCACAACAGGCTACAAATTTACAGGAAGGAATGGCTGTTTCTTCTTGTCTTCACTTGCTTCCATATTGTTAACCTTATTACACTTTCCAATACTTTCTGACTTGTGTCTGAAAAGCTGACCTGGTGTTATTCATAAGTAATACACCTCCCCATCTCTGCCATAGACAGAGCCCAAAAGCTGGAAGCTTACTTCGGGACTTTTGATAGGCTCCTTCCCATCTTCTGAGATGTTTCAGGGAGCAAAATTAGGACATACATTTCTGTTCTTCCTTACAAGGTATGCCTGTAATATGCCTGCATATTAGCAGATCCCAAT
Source organism: Hemicordylus capensis (assembly GCF_027244095.1). Classification (NCBI taxonomy): domain Eukaryota; kingdom Metazoa; phylum Chordata; class Lepidosauria; order Squamata; family Cordylidae; genus Hemicordylus; species Hemicordylus capensis. The sequence continues at coordinate 180,378,137 of NC_069657.1, read as the reverse complement.
AAATCCCATTCAGTGCAGCTTTCCCTCAAGATAGTGGGAAAGGAGCTGAGGGTGTCTGCCTAACCCATCCTGCCTCCATCCCTTCCACACAACATCCAAGTAATGCCATCTGCATCTAAATGCATTTAGCAGGCCACATGACTGATAGAGAAGCACCCAGACGAGAAGACCAAGGTGAACTTCAACACCTTCCCACCATCCATTTTGTTTTCTAATTGCTGAAATACATGCAGTATTGAAAAACCACTAACTGGTGGCTAGATCCCACACTGCTGCTGTAATGTTCAAAGGTTTTCCTGCCATGTATAGAGCCAATTATGTCCTTCTCATAATTATCATCTGTGACATCAATGATCAAGTGGGGCAGACCCTGGCTTTCAGTTCTGCCCATTCTGGGCCTTGAAGCATTTCAGAAGCAGGATCAGAACAGCCACAAATAAGTGGCTTCTCTGTAACATATGAACATTGTGTTTCATATGGAAGTACAGAAAGGGACATTGGTTCTTACCAAGAGTTCTTTTTTACCATTGGTTCTTACCAAGAGTTCTTTTTACCAGGGATTGTAGTCCATCCTAGAGTGTGGGGTGTATTTCTGGGATAATCAGAGCAGACAGGAAGTAGTTTTCAAATTTTTTCCTAGCTTCCGGCATCAGAGGGCGCCACTCACCAGTTCCTCGACGTTAATCACTAAGAGAGCACATCAGCAACGACAGGATCTAGAGAGGCACATAGGTTGAGAGGCTGAGATTAGCAACACAATAGAGCTATAAAATACATAGGAAGGAAAATCTCAAAAGAGATTCACAAGTGATAAGGGAGGGCTTCCCTAACAACTGTATGCCCTGGGAGCCATGATCACCCCAAGTGGCGAACTCCCATCCCTTGTGTTAAACGTGAATTATGTACATCTGAGGGTGGGCCGGATGGACTACGATCCCTGGGGGAAAGAACTCATCACAGTAAGAACCAATGTTTATTTTCTCCCAGAGATCGTAGTCCATCCTAAAGAGTGGGACATGCCCAAGCTGAGACTGTTGGGAGGGAACGGATGTCCTCAGACCACCTGTTGGTGGACCCTGCATCTGAAGGAAGCCTGAGATGTCAGAAAGGAGGAGATGTTATAGTATTTAATAACAGGTGTAGTGGAAGACCACATGGCCACTCTGCAGATATCTGCGAGTGGCGTCCGAATTGAAAAAGCAGCCATAGTGGAGGTGCTATGGGCAGAATGCGCCATGATGTTGCCAGTACAGGGAAGTTAGATGCTTCGTAGGCGAGGACGATACACTTGCAGAGCCAGAAGGCCAAAACCAATTTCAAGGCTTTGGATCCCTGTGAGGAAGAGTGAAAAGAGACGAACAGTAAATCAGATCTGCAGAGAGGTTTGGTACATCGGAGGCAAGTCCTTAGGGCCCTGCCATGTGTTTTCCCTGGGGTGAGTAGGAGACAGGCAGAGGGATGGAATAACCATGTCCTGGATTCTGTGAAAGGTGGAATTGACTTTGGGTAGAAAGGTAGGGTCAACCCTAAGAATAACAGCATCTGATACAGTTCTTTCCATGATGATAGTGCTGCTAACTGTGAGACCCTGTGGGTCGAGGTGATGGCCACCATGGAAAGGGTTTTGTATGATACAAGTTTCAAGGGGACCATAGAAAGTGGTTCAAAGGGCGCTCTGGTTAGAGCGCTGAGGACTTTGTTCAAGTTACATGAAGGAAAACGGTGGATAGGAGGAGGTGCTATGTTTGATGCCCCTCAGAGGAACCAGGATATTTATTTATTTATTTATTTATTTATTCATTCATTCATTCATTCATTCATTCATCCATCACACTTGTATACTGTCCCAAACTTGCATCTCTGGGTGGTTCACAATGATATAAAACAGTTAAAAACACATATAAAACACACAAAAACAAATAAAAACTAACAATTTAGAAATCAGTCACAAAATTAAAACCCTTAAATTATCCAGAAGCTGAAAAAGCCTGAGTAAAATGATGGGTTTTTAAATATTTTAAAAAATTGTCAGAGATGGGGAGGATTGTATCTCAATAGGGAGTGCATTCCATAGTCCCAGGGCAGCAACTGAGAAGACCTGTCTCCGTGTGGCCTCTAGACGAACTGGCGGCAACTGGAGACGGACCTCCACAGACAACCACAATGGTCGGCGGGGCTCATAATGAAGGAGATATTCTCTCAAATACCCAGGGCCCAAGCCGTTTAGGGCTTTATAAGCCCTAATTCTGGGCCTACCAGAATTATAACAACTAGCACTTTATATTTTGCCCGGAAACCTATAGGCAGCCAGTGTAACTCCATCAGCAGAGATGTAATGTGGTCTCTCCGAGATGACCCAGAGACCAGCCTGGCTGCCACATTCTGAACCAACTGAAGTTTCCAGACTACATACAAAGGCAGCCCCACGTGCCTTTGAGGGTGGAGGTTCTTTGACCCATGTAAAGACAGATGGAGAACCGATGCTAAGGCTGAGGCTTGGCATTTCAGGGTGTTGGGGCATAGTTTCAGGTCAACGCCTGCTTGTAGGAATGCTGAGATTTCCAGCACTCCTGCCTTGAGGGGGTTGACTCATTTTCTGCTTGCCTAGCATGAGAAGGCTGTGCAAGTCATGTGGTAGATTCTGTTGATCAAGGGTCAGCGGGATTCCAAGATGGTATCCTGGGTGGCTCCAGAATATCCCTTGCGTGCTAATGACTTGCGCTCAACCTCCAGGCGCACAGTCAGAGCCACTTGGGATCAGGATGGAATATTGGCCCTTGGGACAGGAGGTCCAGACGAGAGCAAGGAAGAGCAGTGGACAAGTAGCTAGGGACATCATATCTGAGAACCACGGCTGGTGTGGCCAGTTAGGAGCTACCAGGATGAGCTCCTCTTTCCACAAGCATCTTTTTTACCACCCTGGGGATGATGGCCGTAGGGGAAAAGGCATAGACGAGCCCGGGGCGGGGTGGAGTTGGCTGTGAGTGCATTTATTGCTTCTACCCCTCTGGCCTGGAAGCGGGAGAAGAAGTGAGGAAGACAATGGTTGATTGGAGAAGCAAAAAGGTCCACCTGTGGCGTCCCGAGGATTGAAGTTAGGTGTAGGAAAACTTGATGGAGATACTACTCTGCTGGGTCTACCGCTTTGCGACTGAGCCAGTCCACCTGGACATTGGCTACTCCTTGGCAATGCTCTGCTAAGATGGAGGCTATGTTGATCTCCACCCATCAAAAGAGAAGGTCTGTTTCCCCATGAGTGATCTGGACCTGGTGCCGCCCTGATGGTTTATGTGTGACTTCGTGGTCACATTGTTGGTCTGGATGAGGACATGCTGGCCTGCGATGAGAGGAAGAAAATGTATGAGGGCCAGGCGTGCTTCTCGTAGTTCTAACCAGTTGATGTTGTGGGATCTTTCGCTGTAGGACCATCAACCTTGTGCAAACCGGTTGGAGCAGTGGGCACCCCAGCCTGTCAGGTCGGCATCCATTGTGATAACTATTCTTTGTGGTTCCAAAAAGGGAAGTCCCTTGGCAGTCATCTGGGAGAGCCACCACCTAAAGGAGTGTTTGACCTTCTGTGGAAGAAGAATATTCAGGTGCGTACAGGTCAGGATCGTGTCCTGAAGTGGAAGGATGAACCATTGCAGGGGGCGGGAGTGCCACCTTGCCCAAGGGGTGCACTCCAGGCAGGCAATCATGGACCCTAGGACCTGGGATAGTAGCATCAGGTCTGCGGAAGAGTGGTGGAGCAGAGGACGGGTCAAAGAATCCAGTTTTTCCCTCCTCTCTGAGGAAGACTAAGGCTTGGTTGGTGTCAAGGACAGTGCCCAAAAGTTGAATGACTTTGGATGGTCATAAGTGACTCTTTGCTTAATTGATCAGAAAGCCATGTTGGTTGAGGCACTGAATGGTGGTCCTCTGTTCCGTTTGGGCCTGGTTCACAGAAGGAGATCAGATCAGGACATCGTCAAGCTAAAGGTACTGGTGGATGCTGGAGAGGCAGAGGTGGGCAACCAGCAAGACGAGGGTCTTTGTAAAAAAAACCCAGAGTGGAAGGCAGGCCAAAGAGAAGGGTGAGATATTGGTAGTGCTCTCCATCATAGCAAAAGCAGATAATCTTTCTGTGTGACAGATAAATGGGTATGTGTTCTGCTTCCGGCATCCCCACCATGATGTTAGAGGTGGGGGTGAGGCTATGAGGAGGGTCAGTCTGAGGGGACCCGAGAGCTCCACATGCTTTTGCTGGAGCAAGCTCCTGCTTTCTGAAAGGAGACTCTCCGAGAGGGAGCCCTGGAGCATGTCCCCAATCTGAGAAGGATCCATTTGTAGGAACCCAGTGGGGGGAAGGTAGAAATGAAAGAGAACAAACTTCGAAGAAGGAGCCCAATTTCGCTGAATAGCAAACTGAAAAAGGAAATTTTGGTAACAATTTAAATAACTGAATCAAAGTGGCTCCCTTCCCCCTCTTGCACAATCTGGGAGGGGGAAAGGGGGACAAGCAGAAAACAGAAGTGGGAGGAGAGTTAGGACTCAGATCTGCAAAGCACAAATGTTGAGCTCTCTAGGTGGAGTTGCTGCCCTGAGCGAGACGGGAAAGGAACTAGCGAGTGGTGTCCCCCAGCGCCAGAAGCTAGAAAAAATGAAAACTACTTCCTGTCTGCTCTGAGTATGCCTGATATACAACCCACTCTTTAGGATGGACTATGATCTCTGGGGGCAAAGAATGTTTCTTGTAATACTCCCTCTTTTACGTTTAAGAATGAATTCCTAAAAAATCAGTCCAGAAAAACAGCTGTGCGCTCAAAAATAATCAGAACATTGGAATGTTAATCCTCCTTAATCACCTGATGTTTATGATACGGGGCAGTTAATAGATAGGCCAAGTCACATGCTCTTCAATATCTTACTACTCCCCACACACTTACTCTGAGGACACCATTTATCTTCAGCCCATCTGTTACAGTTGTAATTGTCAACAACACTGTCACAAGTAAAACACTTGAAGCTGCTTGGAAATGGAGTAGCTTTAAAATAAAACAAAAAGAATGGGGGGGGGAGTTAAATCATTGCAAAATCTCAAATATCTTACTGTTATGACCTCAAATTGCTCACCTTGCACTGTTAAGCCCTATGTTGAAAGAAGCAAGCAGCAGTAAACCTGGTTAAATTTTGAATTAGTCTCCTTAGTTGGATTTTCAACATGCACCACAGTGGGAGACTGGACTGTGTGTGTGCCTAAAATCCATGTGAGGGGTCTTTCAGAAACAAAGGCCCCACACCAGCAAACTACAAACAGCATCGTTTGATGCAGGGAAGCAGGTACCAGCAGTGGTTGCACACTGCTTTGTGGGACACCAATCTACACCACATACATTTTGTAGCAGTTCAGACACAGGGCTTGTCCTGTGCATGTAATGAACACGCTACGGCAGGGGGGCAATAAGCTCTCCCTCATGCACTGTATGCACTTTCAAATGTATGCCTTCAGTGTATATGTGTGTGCATAATTGTACACATGTGGAGAGCACTCCACACGATCAGGAACCCTAAAAAAGTAGGGTTCCCAGGCACATGGGAGTGGGTCCTAAGATGCTCTGACCCAAATGGAAAGCACTTCCATTCATTGGGGGGGGGGATGGGGCACACATTCTGCTGATCTTTTCTTCCCTCTGCAGCCCTCAGCATCCTCCAAAGCTCAGAATCAGATTTTTGGGTGGGGGCTGCTGTGATGATAAAGGAGTTGGGAAGTTCGCCTGTGAGCTTTTTTCTGCTGGTGCTCCTTTTGAGTCTCCCCACAGAGCACTCCTTACACTTGCACATGTGTAGACTCATTGCAGACATTCATTTGAACACACATACAGTGGTGTGGGGCAGAGTCTGCCATCTCGTGCAATACAGGCATTCATTATAGGTGCACGGAGAAGCGCTGTTGTCCGAACAAGGCTTAGGGCATGTGGAGGACTTGGCTCTCTTTAATCTGGTACAATTTTCAGAATGGCAATATTATGATAATGTTATGAGTACCAGAGCTGATTAAGCAGACCAGTTGCCTGTTACAGGTGGCTCAAATCAGCACTGAGCTACAAGACACAAGCGTAGGCATACCTTGGATGCAAAGCACCCCTTGCCTCCTATGGTTCTGCATCCACACAACAGGGCAACAAATCGGGGGGGGGGGACGACACACACAATACTCAGTGGATACAAAACCTCCACATAATATGTACACAAAAAAGCATGCAAAAAACATACAAAATGCATATTTTAAAAAAGGTGTGATAACTTAATCAGATGAACATGCAGGTGCACTTTTCAAACCATTAATCAAGAGTTCCACCTAATAATTAACCACCACAGGAGACAATCAAATCAACATTTTGCTTTTAGCGCTCTCTCTCTCTCTCTCTATATATATATATATAGAGAGAGAGAGAGAGAGAGAGAGAGAGGGTTGAGAGAAACTCAACATTTATTTACTGACATCCAACAAAATGGTAATGGGGTACTTACGGTCTATTGGAAGTCTCACATTATAGAAATTGATGTTCTTGGCCAGAATCCAGTTGCCTGACATTATGAGGATCTGAACAAAGGCAACAGCCAACATGTGACAGAGCAAAGGCATGCTGTAATTACACAGCATAGACCAATACTCTTTCACCTGAAAAGGGGGGAAAGCATATCATTAATACAGCCATAAAGAACTAGGAATGTGATTACACATGGCATAATATTTGTAGTGCGTTATTCACAACCAACATTGCTAGCACTGCTGGTGCCAGTGAGGACCATACACGAAATAAACCAAGACACCAACCCTACAAAGCTAAGTGGCTACTGCCTTCTGCTGGCCCTGGTTGTGACATACAGTACAGGATTGTTAATACTGTGAACTATAGCAAAAGTCCAAGTACAGCAGACAGCAGTTGTGGCAGGACAGAGAGAAGAAAGAAAGAGCTTGCACAAGAAGCTGGAAGCTTGGATAAAATACTGCTTAGAAATCAAGTGCAACCCAAACTTCAGTTGCTATTTTCAACTATACTTATATAAATTACTAGAGCTGTCATTCTTATACACAATTTTTCTAGTAGTTTATGGTACACACACAAGATTACCTCTATTTAGATCAATTAATCCTGAGTACAATACTACAATGAATTGGTTTAATATTCAGAATCACTACCCCACATAAAGGAAAAAGAAAGGTTGTGCATTGTGCCGTTGAGTCGGTGCTGACTCCTGGTGACCACACAGCCATGTGGTTTTCTTGGTAGAATATAGGAGTGGTTTACCATTGCCTTCTCCCGTGCAATATGAGATGATGCCTTTCAGCATCTTTCTATATCACTGCTGCCCAATATAGGAGTTTCCCATTTTCTGGGAAACACACTAGTGGGGATTTGAACCAACAGCCTCCTGCTTTCTAGGCAGATTGCTTCCCTGCTGCACCATGAAATCTACCCTTTCACTGCCTGGATTATAAGTAAGTAGAAAGAGAGGATATACTATGTGAAGCTGAACTTGCATATGCAGATTATCACCATGCATTTCCTGGTCGTATTGAACCCAAGTTAAATATTCTCAAATAAAGATGGAGAGCAAGTCTGTTTTTAAGTGCAAGCAAAAATTGTGCATGAAAAAAACTGGCAGGTTAGTTTATACCTGGCTTCATATATACAGTCAGCTGGCTTGTGTAACCTACACCAAAATTGTTGGTTGGTTGTGCATTGGATATCTAATGATGCCCAACCAAACTGGACTTGACAGCTTGATCATACTTTGGGGGCTGCAGTAGTGCTGGGCCATGCCGTACCATTCTTTGTTCAAAAGTGCATCATACACCACACTACCTTCTCACAATTTTAGCTGCACAAGAATACAGGAAATACTGTGCATTACGATTACAGGAATTACTTTGAGGGCAAGAACACCAAGTCCTATGCACAAGCACATGTTCCCATATCTACATACAAAATTTCCTCTATTAAATGCGAATGGTCTCTTTTTAAGTGGTAACGTACCACGTGGTCATCTGTCTAAGCCAATGGCCTCTACTTCCCTGCAAGCAGTGAGATTTGTCCCTTTCTGTGCTGTCATAGATTTCTGACCCAGTGCAGACACACAGTAAAAACTTTCCACACCACTTGGCATGACATTATAGACGACCAGCTGAGTAGTTAAAATGTAAATACCTGATCCAATTGTTTTACTTAAGGATGAATTAAACATTAATGTTTAAAGTTTTTTTATCTGCCTACTTTGTATTGCTGGTCAGAGATCGAAATAAAACAGAACAGAACAGAACTGAACTGAACTAGTTAAAATGTACACTACTGGCTAACTGGGTGTCTGTATTCATCCTACACCTAAAACATACAGAGGCAGATCATTATCAACTAGACCAGGCAAGGTTTTCAAAGGCTATTCAAAGGTTTGAAGTATTTTAAGAGCTAGTTTACCCCTCTACCTTGCTTCAGTTGATTATTAGGGATAAATGGTTGTAAATCCAAATGGCAGTAAACAAAATAATAATGCACAGATCTATGGAGACACTAAATGAACCTGCTGAATGTTATGTCAACACAACATGAAGTGTCTGATACTAAGACGTGAAGGACCACTATTCATAGTCACCACTAGGTGGCATGTGATAAAGTTAGATCTGTGTCCCGTCCCTGTCCCCCGCCCCACACATGTTTTTTGGTAATTCAAGACACTGCAGTTTAGTGAATAATGATGCAGGGAACAAGCTTATAGAACTGTTGTCACTCAACATGCACAAAAGAATTCAAGACACATCATTTGCTAATGCATTTTGGTCATCACAAATATGGGAGAAAAAGATTTCATACAAAAGCTCAGATGACTCAGTACAGTATAAAAAGAACACAGCATTGCAGCTCAAAGTAGATGAGCACAGCACAGCATACCACATTTTGCCTCAGTTTTTCTAAGACATACATACATACATACAACCCTATGAATGTAAATTGTTTATCTTCATCAGATACCAAAAGAATGACGACAGAATCTTGAGCTGCATAATACCCTCCTCAGAGAGGAGAGCTGGTCTTGTGGTAGCAAGCATGACTTGTCCCCTTAGCTAAGCAGGGTATGCCCTGGTTGCATACGAATAGGAGACTTGATGTGTGAGCACTGTAAGATATTCCTCTCTAGGAAAGGAGCCGTTCTGGAAAGAGCATCAGAAGGTTCCAAGTTCCCTCCCTGGCTTCTCCAAGATAGGGCTGAGAGAAATTCCTGCCTGCAACCTTGGAGAGGCCACTGCCAGTCTGTGAAGACAATGCTGAGCTTGATAGACCAATGGTCTGACTCAGGATATGGCAGCTTCATATGAAGAACCCATGTGTGTAAACACTTAGCAGCATACACACATACAGAAATCCTTCCAGTAAGTGATAGCAGACTGAGTCCAACTTGTCATGCCCCTCAAACAATCTCCTCATACCAATATTTGTTGAAGACGCTTGGTTGTTCATACAGCTCCTCCAGCTCATACTCTAGAGCAGGGGTAGGCAACCTTGCAATTGGGGGTGGGGGGTGGCAGCTGTAGTTCAGCAACAGCTGGGGAGCCAAGGTTGCCAACCCCTGCTCTAGAGTAGAGCTCTGCCTTGGTTCTACTGCTGGGGAATGACAGGACTCTGCTGCGGAACAACAAGGAGAAAACAGAACTTTCTTCAAAGCAGTTGAAGGGGAACAGCTGCATGCTATGCACTATTAAAAATGAAAAATAGCTCATAAGACTCATGTTGGGAATGAAACACAGCCACATCTCTCTCTCTATCACACACACACACACACACACACACACACACACACACACACACACACACGTAGTGTCACAGGGAGCCTTCTGTGTGAGTGGCAGTGGCAGTATTTGTGATGGTGCCCAATAAGAAGGTCAAGAAGTAGATTAAATAATCCTTTCATCACGTTGGGTTTACCCCCTACCATGGTAAGGAATTTGTCAAAGGATGCTACCTAGTCTAGTTGCTGTGGTGCAAACCACTTCCTATGTGCAGACCAGCACCAGGTTATTTGAGGAGGCACACTGTCCATTAAAAATATTGTCTGCAAAGATCTCCATATTATTTTTTGCTTTACAGCTTATTTATCTGTAATAATCATCTGAAATGAGACAGGAGTAGTAAACTAGGCATTGAAATAGTCTAAGCCATTTAACAGCCTATGAAAACCTTGCCTTGACAATGCTGCAGCCCACAGACTTGGCTTCCCTCAATTCACACACCTTTCTTTCTGTTTTGTCTCAAAATAGTTCCATACTCGTCAAGCAAAGAACCTTGCATCTCAATCTTGTATACTTTTATTTAAAATATTTATACCCTGCCCCTCCAGCATACTGTTGCTATTTACAAAAGCTGGACTAGCAGGCTCGTTTCTGTTTGTTCTGTGAGGGCGGAGTGCTGAAAGCCTTCAATGCAGGGCTTATCTGCCACAGGAAAGCAAAAATCTTTTATGTAAAGTGTGAAGAACTCAACTTGCTGCAATGCCCAACTACTGACATTGCCAGTAAATGAAACCTAAAACTTCACCTGCACCTTAGGCAAGCCTTTCCCTGTAGACCTCGCTGCTTCAGCACAAAAAGCTTCAGGCAAAGCAAAACACGTGCAGAGGATCATCAGGTGGAATTATAACCTCCAGAATAATATCATTTGCTGTTATGCCAGAGCAGGTTCTTCTGTTACCTTTGCAACATGAGATGTCATCCCTGAGTGGCTGTGATCACATACAACTACTCCAGGAAGCAGCACTGCACCTTCAGTCACCTATAATTGAGCAGATGGGTTCAAAGAACCCGGGCCCTCAGCTCCTGAGGGCCCCCCACTCCACCTCTCCCTATTTTCTTCATTCTCTCCCTCACTCCAAGGGGCCACCAGGAAGAGGGGCAAACAAAGGCCCCCTCTCCCCTAGCTACACCCCTGCCTTCAGTGCTGCCAGGGTAATGGAAGAAGCCTCTGGCCCCAGGGAATGATCACATATTGTTATTCCTCCCCATACCAACTTTGGTTTTTTCAGAAGGTTGAGCAAGGGCTTTCGCCTTAACTTGGTAGTGTGGCAAGGAACCGCTTGATCTGAAGATAGCTATCTGTCCAGATGTGCACAGTACATTCGTCACTAAAATTATGTATGTCTCTGTGCATCCTAACTCCTAAGGTACTTTCAGTGCCTTGTCTGCATCCGAGATTAAAAAAAAAATTACAATTTTGTATAAAGTAATTCCTCCCAAAAATCATCCTCCAAAGTATTTTTCCAGTGCAATTTCAGTTAATTCACTAATTGACTTGAACAAGGTGAACAGGAGATTCCCATACTCAAATCAAACACTTGACAAGAAACATGGTTATCACTGCCTAGTATTATACACCTATTCGCTGACCTCATTCCAATGATCTTTGTGTTGCAAACCTAAAGTAATACACTTGTATGCTTTTCCACAAATTTCAGTGTGGCAAAGAAAAAGTACATGGGACTACAGAAGCAGCTTTTTAGTCCACTAACCAAGAGTTCATGCAGCATGCTGAATCCATGCAGCAGTTGGTGGGGGGGCGTGAAGTGGGAGGAAGTTCCATATAGCAGGGCTTTTCAGAGTTTCAAGACTTAAGTTTGGATTCTTAAGACTCAGGGCCCTCAGGGGATGATGGGAGCTATAGTCCAACAACATCTGGGGAATAAAGTTTGAGAACCCCTCACCTAGGGCTCACCCATCCAAGAGTCCTCAAAGAACTCAAATGTGAAATTGCCGACCTCTTTGCCAAAATATTTAACTTATCCCTGAAATCGGGCTCTGTACCAGAGGACTGGAGAGTAGCAAATGTAACACCGATTTTCAAAAAGGGATCCAGGGGCAATCTGGGAAATTACAGGCCAGTTAGCCTAACGTCCGTTCCAGGCAAATTGATGGAAAACATCCTCAAGGATAAAATTGTAAAGCACCTAGAAGAACAAGCCCTGCTGGGAGTGAGCCAGCATGGCTTCCGCAAAGGTAAATCTTGCCTCACCAACCTTTTGGACTTCTTTGAGAGTGTCAACGAGTGTGTGGATCAAGGTGATCCAGTTGACATAGTCTACCTGGACTTCCAAAAAGCTTTCGACAAAGTTCCTCATCAAAGACTCCTGAGCAAACTTAGCAGTCATGGGATAAAGGGACAAGTACATGTGTGGATTGCTAACTGGTTGAAAGACAGGAAACAGAGGGTAGGTATAAATGGAGAGTTTTCACAATGGAGGGAAGAAGTGGGGTCCCCCAGGGATCTGTACTGGGACCGGTGCTTTTTAATTTATTCATCAATGATCTAGAAGCAGGGCTAAGCAGCGATGTGGCCAAATTTGCAGATGATACCAAACTCTTCCGGGTAGTGAAATCCCAAACGGATTGTGAGCAGCTCCAAAAGGATCTCTCCAAACTGGGGGAGTGGGCAACAAAATGGCAAATGCGGTTCAGTGTTAGCAAGTGTAAAGTGATGCACATTGGGACGAAAAACCCCAACTTCAAGTATATGCTGATGGGATCCGAGCTGTCGGTGACGGACCAGGAGAGGGATCTTGGGTTGTGGTGGACAGCTCGTTGAAAGTGCCAACTCAATGTGCGGCAGCTGTGAAAAAGGCCAATTCCATGCTAGGGATCATTAGGAAAGGGATTGAAAATAAAACGGCTAACATTATAATGCCCTCATACAAAACTATGGTGCAACCACACTTGGAGTACTGCGTACAATTCTGGTCACCACATCTTAAAAAGGACATTGTTGAACTGGAGAAGGTACAGAAGAGGGCAACCAAGATGATCAGGGGCCTAGAGCACCTTTCTTATGAGGCAAGACTACAACACCTGGTGCTTTTTAGTTTAGAAAAAAGACGACTGCAGGGAGACATGATAGAGGTCTATAAAATCATACATGGTGTGGAGAAAGTGGAGAGATTCTTTTCCCTCTCACACAGCACTAGAACCAGGGGTCACTCCATGAAATTGATTGCCAGGAGGTCTAGTACCAAAAAACAGAAGTACTTTTTCACACAACGCGTGATCCAATTGTGGAACTCTCTGCCACAGGACGTGGTGACAGCCAACAACCTAGATGGCTTTAAGAGGGGTTTGGATGACTTCATGGAGGAGAGGTCTATCAATGGCTACTAGTCAGAGGGCTGTGGGCCACCTCCAGCCTCAAGGGCAGGGTGCCTCTGAGTACCAGTTGCAGGGAAGTAATGGCAGGAGAGAGGGCACACCCTCAACTCCTGTCTGTGGCTTCCAGCGGCATCTGGTCGGTCACTGTGTGAAACAGGATGCTGGACTAGATGGGCCGTGGGCCTGATCCAGCAGGGCTGTTCTTATGTTCTTAGGGCCTATATGCCAACTGACTTCTCATTCCTCAGTACCATGCAGTTGCACACATGTAAACTCCATCCTTTGAAAAGTCCTGTATTTGTGACGTGCATCACAAACATGCATCAATGATATCTGAACTGTAGTAGTTGTTTCATGTAGAAAAATCATGCCTACAAGCTGCAAACTGAGTGATAACCATGTTATTGTTTGTTTGTTTTCACACAAATAAATGTTATAACTGTCTTGTGTAAGAAGGCCATATGAAAGACACATACAGTGGTCCCTCGACTTAAGTAATTAATCCGTTCCGAACGCACGTTCGGAGGTCGAAATTTTCGTAAGTCGAAGAGTGCACCACGGAGGTCTGGAAACATTTGTAAGTCGAGGAAACCGCATCTAAAAATGCGTAGGTCGAGTAAGCTGAATCTAAACCGGCAACTACTTCCGGTCTTTTTTGTCGCTCGTAACTCGAAAACATCGGATGTCGAGTAGTTCGTAGGTCGAGGGACCACTGTAATCAAATATTGGCCCACATTCTTCTTTCACAACATGCATTTATTTTTTAACTAGCAGGTGAGGCCTGTCAAACAGGGCATGAAGAAGAATTTGGAGCCAATATTCTGTTTGTGCAAATCAAATCATGCACAGGAATTGAAGTTTTCGGGTACATGAAGCCTGGATTTAAAGCCATTAAGTGCATGAATCCACATCATTCCATGTGCTAGGGACCCTGCTCCAGAATATTACCCATCTAGTAGTTAGACATTCTCTGCTTAAATACACTAATGAGGAATGCATAGCTAATAGCTCTTGTATACACAGGGTGCTTAATCTAAATTTTCCCAACCCCAGATTACATATTAAAAGGCAACCAAGTTAATAAATCTTCTGGTAAACTCCCCACCTCTCAAACATTTACCTTGCTAGATGCACTAAAGGAAAACCAGTCTGAATATTTCCAGTGGCTTTTTGCCCACCATCCACGGCTTCATTAATCTAATTGTTTTTGCATGCTAAATGATGTGCAACAGCCCATGGAAGTATCTGCTACACAATGCCAACTGAACAAATGCACAAATGCCAGTTGTTCTTGGAAGCTATCATTTGTTGCAAATGAAAAATTATAACAATCCAGGCAGTTTCAGCTACTATTTGTAATTAAAACTCTAAAATGGAGTCACTGACCGTGAAATCTACCGTCTTGTTTTATATAAGATTGACTATCAGTCACACAAAAAGCATACAGCAGAAGCAACTGGCCTTAGTGTGCTGGAATGTAACCAAAGCATTAGATCAACTTTTTTCCCCAGTTTGTTGCACATGACTCCTTTCTTTATTACATAATGCAAAATATAAAGGTAAAGTGTGCCGTCAAGTCAATTTCGACTCCTGGCGCCCACAGAGCCCTGTGGTTTTCTTTGGTAGAATACAGGAGGAGTCTACCGTTGCTTCCTCCCGCACAATATGAGATGATGCCTTTCAGCATCTTCCTATATTGCTGCTGCCCAGTATAGTGGCAGCGGGGATTCAAACCGGCAACCTTCGGCTTGTTAGTCAAAATATAGGACCTGTAAAACAAATAGAAGAAATATACAGGTATGACACTTGAAGAGATTGATTGATTGATTCTGGCATGAGTCTCCATAACCATCAGTTTGCTCTAGTAAGGTTGAATCCATGTACACATGTACTGACATACCCTAAAAGCAAGCCTTTCTACTGCTGAATGACTTGCTTCTATGTACGATTTCAGCCAGGGATGTGTAAGCCCCTAAAAATGATTTGGATTTATGAACATAAGCATTAAATGCTAGTTAGGAGTGTTTCAAACAGTGGAGAAGCCAAAAAGTGAAGTGCACATATCTATCTATCTATCTATCTTATATACCGCCCTTACAAAAAATGTTCAGGGCGGTTAAATCAAAATAAAAACAATTAAAATCAATTAACAGTTAATATCAAAACTATAAAAAACAGCATAAAACTAATTAACAGTGAAAACATTTAAACAGTTAAAAAACTCTGGAGAACCAGGCTGAACACTTACAACAGTTAAAAACAATGTACAACAAATTAGAAACCCTGGAAGGCCAGGCTCTCCTGAAAGGCAGCAATGAATTCAGATTACAGATTTACCCTATCAGGTAATAGGGAGATGTATGCACTTCACTGGCAGGCACCTTGAAGGAGGTCAGGTGGTGGGGTGAGGGCTCACTATTGCTACCTTGCAAATACTTTTGGTTGATGGTTCTGACAACCCAGGGTTAGGTATTCACAGCTGGATCCAGTGGTGCTCCTGTTTGCCCAGGAACACTTCCCAGCAGCTTCATCTGGTACGCCAGCTGCATTCCTTCCTGGAACAGAACAGGCCACAGTAATTCATGCCATTCCCCAGTTTCAAAGAGGAGAGCATCGCTCAGTGGAAGAGCACAGGCTATGCATGCAGAAGGTCCCAAATTCAATTCCTGGCATCTCCCGGTACAACTGGGAAGGAATCCCGGGGGCTTTTTCAGACAGTGACTTTACTTTGGGAGGGTGAATGGACGTTCAATTGGCCAGATGTACCCCAAAGTCTGTGCAATATTTCAGAAAGCACTTCAAACATGATTCAGGTTTTTCCCTCTGTATTGGAACCTAGCCCAATTTATGTCCACTTTTTTGCACTGGAGTATCCATTATGCCCCAAACTCACCATAAAGCCTTGCGGTAAACCTACGTAAAGCCTGCTGTCTGTAAAGGCTCCTGGAGAGCTAATACTGAGCTATAAGAGTCTCACTCAGTTTAAGGCAGCTTGCCTATGCCTCAGTTATGACCAAAGTTGATTATTGTAATGTAGCTATGTGGTGCTACCTTGGAAGAATGTTTGGATACTTCCATTGGTGCAGAATGCAGCAAGCTCGACTGCTGTTTGGAGGACCAAGTGCTGGTCTTAACGTTAATGCCCTGAATGATCACCTTCCTCCCATACAAACCTACCCAAGTGTTCTGTTCAGCAACGGAGACCCCTGCATACTCTCCCTCACATCCTGAGTGCAATGGAGATGGGGACACAGCACATAAGAAGAGCCCTGCTGGATCAGGCCCATCTAGTCCAGCATCCTGTTTCACACAGTGGCCCACCAGATGCCGCTGGAAGCCATAGGCAGGAGTTGAGGGCATGCCCTCTCTCCTGCTGTTATTCCCCTGCAACTGGTACTCAGAGGCATCCTGCCTTTGCAGCTGGAAGTGGCCTATAGCCCTCTGACTAGTAGCCATTGATAGACCTCTCCTCCATGAACCTCCTCTCCAAATAGGTCTGTGTGTGTACCTCTCTGCCTGTCTTTCAGTGGGTGCCCAAAATTTGGCTTTTGGGGGAAAGCCTTCGGGCTTTTAGAGTGGCCTAAGGAAGATTTTGGCTACAGTTATTATCCTGGGGCCAGTTCACACACCATCACCAGCCTCATCAGGTGATCAGAGCAAGATTGAACCAAGAACGTACCTGCCCTGACATCACTGTAGTGCAGGATGTCCCAACATACAGTTTTGGATTCAGAGTCCAAAATCCTGGGTCTCAAAGCATGTGCAGAGAGGTGAAAGGGATGAAACCCACTCACATGGTTAAAGAATGTGCTGATAGTGCACCAGAACATCCTGCAGTGACATCAGGGTAGGTGCGCTCTGGGCACAACCCCATCCTGCTCACATGTTTGTTTGTTTGTTTAACTTGTATACCACTCAAACTTTTGTCTCTGGGCGGTTAATGTTGGGGCTGGTGTCCATCTGAACCAGTCCAAGGTTAAGAATCTGGTTTTATTTTCTGCATTTATTTATAGTTAAATTTATGAAAGGTAGTACAGCCATCTCTCCTAAGGTGATTTACAGGGTTAAAATACAACACTGATATCCATAATATCATGACAAAACAAGAAAAAATGATTGATTGAATGGTTTTTAAGTTGCAGAAAGGCAAAAAATCAATAAACCCAGTCCCAAGTGGGGTTATTATAAGACTTCAAATGGGGTTATCTGAAATGCAAACTCTCTCCACTCAAAATGTCTGGTTTGGATCAGGTCTAGTTCCTGCCACTCCTGCCAACACCCAAGCCCTCCCTGCCATTCTCCCCTTCCACCTTCCTAATTTGTTTTTAAAGGAACTTTACCTTGGAGAAGGGATACATACGAGGTTGCCTTATACAGAGTCAGACCACTGGCCAATCTAGCTCAGGATTGTCGACACTGATTAGACAGTGGCTCTCGGGGTTTCCGGTTGGGGGTCTTTCCCAACACTACCTGGAGGTGCCAGGGACTGGATCTCAAAATTGATGGATTCGAAGAATGTGTCTACGCCTGAGCTACAGCCACTGAGATATGGCTTCAGGTAGGCATACAGTGGGCAGGAGCTTGGCCAGGCCTTTCTTAGCCGGAAATACGCAGAGAATGGGACTTTTCACCCCATTGTGTTTTTCAATGGTTCCAATCAAACACTAAAAAAAACACCCTTGAAGTGTGTGTGTTCGTGGGGGGAGGATTGTTTTTGTTTGTTTTAGTGTTCCACACAAATGCTTGAAAAACCCAAATAGTTTGTGGGGAGAGGTGGTATGCTCCATTCTACCACTTCATTGGTAGCAGGCATAGATCCAGCCTGCGGTATCGCCTTAGCAGGCACTCGCAAAACTCTCTTGTCCTCAGCCTTTCAATCATGTACATAATTTTCAAGCCAGTCTTTCTTGATCAAACGATTACCTCGAAGCCAAGCCATATTCTTTATTGGTATTCATTTATTATTTCTCTGTGTAAACCGCCCTGAGTCCTTTTTGGAAGAGTGGTATAGAAATCAATCAATCAATCAATCAAATAATATTAATTATACTGAAATATTAAAGGGGGTGAACAGAACAATTGATTTTGTACAATAAAAACACCCTATGTGGACACAGAAAATGCAAACCCTCTTTTCCCCAGCTCCCCTTACAATTTCAGATGACACACCTGTGCTACAGAAAGACTTCTTTGTTCCCTCTCATTCCTCTATCTCTCCCCCTTCTGTGCATTTCTTTCTTCAAGCTTGTTCCTTTTTTACTGCCTCTGATTACTCCTCTTTTTGCAACTAACCAGACCTCCTTGGGGGGCTGCCCGACAACTTTCATTACATACCATGTAAATACATTGTTTTTCCTTTCTATGACCAACATGCCATACAGCTCTGAACTGAGCTAAACACTCTTAAGCATTGCATTAACTGCTCACTCTATAGACAGAGGTTAGAACATTATCTCCCCTCTGTGATTTAACCATTTGCCTCCCAAGATGGGAGGGTGGAAATGCATATTTGCCTCCCAAGTTAGGAGTGAGGAAATGTGTGCTAACAGCTGGAATTAAAGTATATATTCAATATATAAAACTTAGTACAACCTTCTTTCGGCTAAACTGAATTTGTACTTGTGCTCAATTGAAAGAGGCGCCGTATTCCTTAGCAGTTGCTTCGAAGGCGTGGAGAACACCGATTGCTGCTGAACACATTGCAGTGCAATGAGCTCACTGCACCAGCTGGGACTTGTGCTGCAATTCACAGAGACAACACTCCCCTGTACATGCCTGAGTGTTCCCTTTGTGGATGTGCTTCTTTTCCATTGGACAGCCAATGAGCCAGTCCATGCTGAAAGCTCTTCTGCCATCCCCCATCAGGAGTCCACAGCAGCAGCACTGAATAGGAAGGAATAAGCAGCAAACCTTAATGCCGTAATGCTGTGCAAGGGCAATGATTTGTGAAAGCATGGTTTGCAAAAGCCAGGTTTGCTAAGATTAGAGGTTTAGTATCCTGTTTAATTATTTGTCTCTCCACAAAGCTAGAGGTGGCTTCACATATTTGGCATGAAGATCGGTCCCCGGGTGTTTTGTGCAAATCCAACAAAGTCCAGATCACAAGCCTTCTGCTGAACAATGATAACCAACATTTGAAGTTGGCTGCAGAGTGTTGGGCAAAAGGCTAAGGTAACAGACTTTGGCAGGTTTGCATGACACACCCACTGGGCACATCCACACTCGGACTTCGCGCTGATTGTGTGAAGTCATCCTATGTAAACAAGCAAAGACCTACAACATACTGTAGGCAGGGGGAAGAAGAGAACAAGGCCTTCCTCTGCCTCACTCATTGCAGTGGCTCTCCCCTCACCCCATACTTCCCAAGGAACAGGCAAATCAGACAGAGCGGTCTCCTGGGTCTTTCATCCTGGCCTGCCACTACAGAATTAGGGATGAGTTTTCTTCTGGCAGGCTAACTTTTTTCTGGCAGGAAGACTTAAAGGGAGGGGAAATTAATAATGGTATGTGCCTTCTGCAGCTTGACATTACATGATTCTCCCTTCACACCTAGTCCTTCTCATATTTCATAATGGATGGGGGAAGGAAATAGGGATGGCTTGAGGTCAGAAGAAGAGCAACAAAGGTCATGCGCTTGCCCAGAGGGCAACCCAACATCCACAAATCAGTGCACAGCAAACAGTTTAGGCATTATTTGATGATATACACCAATCCAATCCTCTGCATATTCACTTTCTACAGGTCAAAGAATTTGGGGGAGGGCTTGAGAGGTTGTGTGCACAGAAGGATCAGTTTAGTCTACAACTTCTTGAACATAAGAAGCTGCTAGATCAGATCAAGACCACAGTGACCAACCTGAGGGCTTCCAATTGGCTTGAGATTTCCTTGCTTCTTGGTTGGCTTATTATCATACATACAACTGCTCCCATTGGCTGGGGGGAGGGAGGAGAAGCCCAAGAATAGGGTGTTTCAACATGTATTCTAAGGGACTGGGAGGCAGAGAGAGCCCTTATAGTGTGCCTCTCTTGAAGAGGATACATCAGAAGAGGAGGAAGGAAGGTTTGATTTTTGTGGCTTTCTCCACATTGGGTATAATATACTGTACTATAATTTAGGTGTGTGCAAGCCAGTTTGAAGTCAAGCCAGCTCAGCTTCGAACTGGCTCAGCTTGAAGGCTTGACTTTGAGCTGAAACGGGCCTAGTTTGGCTCAGGGTTGAGTCAAACCAGCCAGTTCGGACCTGGCTTGAAGGGGCCGGGGGACAGTAAATTCATTTTAAAAATATGATAGACTTACTGCCACCGAGGGCCTTGGCAGACTTGGGGGTGCGGTGATAGCCGGTGGGGGATAACAAGCCCCCCTCCCCGGCCTCTCCCTGAGTCTCTCTAGGCTGGTTTGGCCCATTTCAGAGCTGGTTCAGCTCTCTGTGCATGTGCAATAGCCATTTCAGGAGGCTGCTGCACATGTACACTGGCCATTTGTGTGACCCGGGTCACATAAATGGTCAGTGTGTGAGTGCGGCACACACACACCCGCATGGCCGTTGCACATGCACAGAGGACCAAACCAGCTCCGAAATGGGTCAAACTGGCCCAGGGAAACTTGAGCATAGGTCGTCTGGGGGAGGGGGAGCCACTGGAGAGCTCCTGTGGCTGACGCAGCACCTCCCACAAGGCCGCCAAAGCCCTCAGTGGTGGTATTATGTCTCCCACCCACCTTGAGCCAGGCCCGAAGCAGTTCGGATTCTAACAGAACCGGGACAGGCTTGACTGTGCACAAAACTGAACCAGACCCAGTTTGGCTCAAGTTTGGTTCAATTCGAGCCGAACCAGGGTTTCCAGTTTTGTACATATCTGTACTATAGCGATCTGGTTTTGTTGGATCTCAGATTGACAAAGGCAGAACTTGGTGCCTGCCTTCCTTGAGTTGTGGTTTGGCTTGTTTGTGAGGTAGTGTTATGGCAAGAAATGGAAAATGGCAGCTCTGTATATGTGTGTGTGTGTGTGTGTGTGTGTGATATTTCTTGGTGATTGCTGTGATAAACTCCACGGCTGTCCTTGAGACTACCTTGTGCTTCACTCACTGCTCTGGTCTGCTCTGTAATTTGCATTGCAAAAAGTATGCTTCCTCAAAATGTGGCTAATGATGCTAAGTAAGGGTACTGCTATGGCAGCTATTGTAATGCTAGGAAGCAAGGAGTCATAACATATGCCAGTGATGTTACTGCAGTGCAGGCACTGTGGCTGGTGGTGGATTCTGGGTCAGTGATTCTTTTTTGGCCATGTTTGAACTGTGTTTGAAATTTGTGTTCTGTGTTGGGAGGGGCAGATTCCCTTTTACTGTGTCCTTCTGCAGTGTTTTTCAAGGCAGGGTTGCAAAATGCATTACAAATTGCAATGCAAAACTTGTGTGCATGTACTCTGTGAGTTCCACTTGTTCTGGCCATAGGGAACAATTGGGAAACTCTAAAAACTCCATTGCTACCCATGGGTTATTCCTAAGGAAACCAAAGTGGGTTGTGTGGTAGGGCTTGTTTGGTGCTATCTTCCCCTGCTAACTGAGGAAGAGGCACATTTTTAAAGTGGTGATTCTCTTTATTGAACAGGGAAAGAGCAACTGGCCCTATCCATCCCCAGCACAGCATCCCTCCAGTGGCTGTTTTTGGTGTCTATCCTATGTTTCTTTTTAGATTGTGAACCCTTTGGGGACAGGGAGCAACCTTTATTTATGTTTATTTCTCTATTTTTTGAAGTTTTGTTGAAAAGTGGTATATAAATATTATTTCTTGTTTACACAGTCAGACAGGTATTATTGACTGGTTTGTTTTATCCAGACATCGAGTCCTTCCCAAGGACCTGGGATGGCTGAATTTTATTGTCAATGTCGTTGCTGTTATAGATATCGTCGCAGAATATAGGCTGTTCCCAGTAAAGCTGCTTTTTGTAATTGGCTGATGGTGATTTCTGTAGCCCCTATGGTGTTGAGGTGCTCTTCAAGGTCTTTTGGAACTGCATCCAGGACGCCAATTACTACTGGGATTATTTTGGTTTTAGATTATTATTTTATTTTGGATTATTTCTCTATTTTTTGAAGTTTTGTTGAAAAGTGGTATATAAATATTATTATTATTTTACACAGCCAGACAGGTGTTATTGACTGGTTTGTTTTATCCAGACATCGAGTCCTTCCCAAGGACCTGGGATGCCAAAATGTTATTGTCAATGTTGTTGCTGTTATAGATATCGTCGCAGAATATAGGCTGTTCCCAGTAAAGCTGCTTTTTGTAATTGGCTGATGGTGATTTCTGTGGCCCCTATGGTGTTGAAGTGCTCTTCAAGGTCTTTTGGAACTGCACCCAGGGCGCCAATTACCACTGGGGTTATTTTGGTCTTTTTCTGCCACAGCCTTTCAATTTCAATTTGTAGAACTTTGTATTTGGTGATTTTTTCTATTTCTTTTTCTTCTATTCTGCTATCCCATGGTATTGCTATGTCGATTATTTTGACTTGTTTTTCTTTCTTCTCGACTACAGTTATATCTGGTGTATTGTGTGGCAGATGTTTGTCTGTTTGTAGTCGGAAGTCCCATAATATTTTTACATCTTCATTTTCTTCAATTTTTTCAATTTTATTGTCCCACCAATTCTTGGCTACAGGTAGCTTGTATTATTATTATTATTCATCTGTTACCCACGACCTAACCCACAAAAGAAATGGGCAACAATCATAAGGGGGTTTGGGGGGAAAGGTTAACAGTTTGTTTTAAATCACCTGCTTCCCATTTCTTTTGTGCGTTGGGTGATAGGTAGCACCCACCATGCCCTACCACCCAAACCACTTTAATGTCCCTAGGAGCTTTCCCAGACAGCCAACTTTACCACGGGTTTTTGGCGAGGCTTTACTGCAAGCAAAGTTGCCCAATAAAACCAACGCAAAACGTGTATTTTTGTTTTACCCCAGATATAAATGGGGCTACATTCTAATGTATGATTAAAAAACCCAAATTGTATGTGACGTACTCCCTGATAGCTTGCAGGGACTCAGGGTAAAATTGGTTGAAATGTGAATGCACATCTCCATTCCGTAGGAGATGCGAGTTAAAAGGTGGGTTTGAAGAACTTCTAGAAGCTACTCATGGGGAAGAATGGGGTATTTCGAGTTTCATCATTGTTCCCTATGGCTGAAACACTCAAAACATTTTGAGTTTTGTTCTGCTGAAACAACTAGTTCGACTGCTATATTGACAAAACATTTCAGCCACCTGCATGTTGTTTTAAGCTGGAGGGGTGGGGAATGCAAACTCCATTTCGTGCACATCTCTAGTTTTAGTCAAACAAATGGATTCAATTTTACCCTCACATATTTCAGCTTTCTTGCTACAAGCATACAGCTCTGCCAAATCTCAGTGTACTGCTTCACCCATGCCTGCCCACATCAGAATAATCATGACACTGAAGTAGATTGATCAGATTTGTGTGTTTTTTTAAAGTTGTGGGGGGAGAGACCTGGTAAGATAGGTTAATAAAACTACCCAGAACAGAGCAACTTGCTGAAAATTAGAGAGTGCTGTAAAAATGCCTGAGGTAAGGTGTGTGTGTGTGTGTCCCCAGTGTGATATGCTTCTTACTCATGATGATAAAATTTCCCGTATATATCCCCCTACATACCTTTCACCCACATATAAAAACAGGAGCAAAACATCTTATAAAATAGTAAAAGGGACAAATCTACTGTCTGAAAGTTATCAGATTCCTGTGCCTATTCGTTGCGTACATAGTAATTAAACATACAATTGTTATTTTAAAACCTGGAGAATGATCCTTGCCTTCAGCAAAGCCTTTTTATTCCCACGATTTTGCCAAGTTAATGCCTAAAGATCAACATAGGGTAGAGGTCATAGTCAAAGTGGTTGTGCACTTAAAATATGGTTGGAGAGACCATATTACCCCCGTACTGAAAGAGCTACACTGGCTGCCCATTTGTTTCCGGGCAAAATACAAGGTGCTGGTTATAACCTATAAAACCCTAAATGGCTTGGGCCCTGGGTATTTAAGAGAATGTCTTCTTCGCCCATTTGAGATCATCAGGAGAGGTCCATCTGCAGTTGCCACCAGTTCATCTGGTGGCTGCTCAAGGATGGGCCTTCTCCGCTGCTGCCCCGAGGCTTTGGAATGCACTCCCTGCTGAAATAAGAGCCTCCCCATCTCTGACAACTTTTAAAAAGTCTTTAAAGACACATCTGTTCACTCAGGCTTTTAATTAAATATTGTTTTAATAGTTTTAATACTGTTTTAAAATATTATTTTAAAAAATTTGAAGTGTTGTAACATTGTATCTTTTTTGTTGTTCTTTTGTTTTAACTATTGTTTTATTTTTTTCCTATTTTTACTTTGTTGTAAACTGCCCACAGACATAAGTTTTAGGAGGTATTAAAAATGTTAAATAAATAATAAATAAAAACAAAGGTAGTTGAGGGGCTACAGAATCAAGGCAATATAATATGATGGGGTGTTGGCTCCTGTCCTGCAGTGTTCATCTCAAAATCAGGATGCCAAGAGCCTTTGCTAACATAAGGGTTCCTTAGCATTCTATAATAACATCGACAAATATAGAGGGGTTCTGATGAGTCTAAGGATCTACTCCAGCAGCATCATAGCATATATCAATGATCTTAGAAATCTCAGGGTATACTGAATGTTGCCTTGGATTTCTCCAACAGACCTTTCCTCCGTTGTTATTGACCTACTGCCATGCTTTCTCCATAGACCTGACTTTGTTTCACTCATTTAAAGATTCCCCTCCACTAACACAGGCTTGTCTCTTACAAGATGATTCCCATTTCTATAATTGATGTTAAACCTATGGCCTGCAGCCCATGTAGTTAATGATCCCTGCTTTGCCACCAATCACAGTTACAAACTACTGTTTGCAACAGTTTTACTAGCTGTGCTGGGCACCTGTATGTTTAAATTACACCTCAAAGCTTCACTAAATTGCTACAGATGCTATCACCAGTCAGAAAAAGCACCCAACTCCACAACAAAACCCACGCTTCCCCCCTACTGTTGCTACAGCAGATGTGGGATGCTGCTTTCTAAGAAGCTCAGTTAGACTAAGCCAGACTACACCCATCCAACCAGTCCAGCTACCATCACATTTTATCACTGGCCGGAATGAAGGGCTCTGTTTTGTTGACGCATACTACTACTACAAATATGAATAGATCTCTTTTCAACAAATGTTCTCAACATGGTTTGCAGAGAAAAATATTAAAATAAATAAATAAGATGGTACCCTGTCCAAAAGGGCGCACAGTCTAAAAATAAACAGGTAGACACCAACAACCACCACTGGAGAGATGCTGTGCTTGGGTTGGATAGGGCCAGTGTTCCTTCTAAGGCATGCACATGCTCACATGTCTTTTGATATCTGCTCAGTTCATTGTAGATCCCACTCAGGTTGAACCAGGAAGGCCCCATTCTGAATGCATGTGCACACACAATGCCTTGACACTGCCACCCAGAACAAAATTAATTCCGCACACAGATGAGAAAAATTAGAGAGAACACTGGATAGGGCCAGCTGCTAATTACAAGAGAATTGCCGCTTTACAAGGTGCCTGTCGATTCAGATGATTTCAGTAAATGAGACAAGTGACTGATATTAAGGCAAATGAGCAATAATGCGAAACATCATATAATTTGTTAAAAGAAGTTCTCCATTGCTACTAAACATTTATATTAATAAAAAAATATAAAAAATAGCACACAGCAGGCTTTGCACATATAGCACATGAAACTGATTTTTAAAAATCCATTTACACAGAGCATAATTTTTCCTTTAATCTGGGCTATGAATGGTTGATGTGGGACCATTAATAATGGTGATATTGCTGATTTACTGGACTAAAGTAACTGGCCATTTTGATTGTCACTGAACAACCCCTCTGCAGCACCTGTGGGGTTGGCAACAAGTGAATTCCAATTCTGGGATGAACCCATACTCCAATGTTTTACCACAGAAACCCACTCACTCCTCGACTATTGCCTATTAGGGCTGTGCAAGGTCAGATTGGGGAGATTGTCCAAATTGGAAGGGGTTGGCGAGAGTCCAATCCCAACTTCGCACAGCCTATGTCGGATTCTACTGCTGAGCAAACAGAGCTCTTTGGAGCGCCATGTAGTTGGTGGAAGTCCCCGATCGTGGCTGGGACCGGGGGATGGGGGGAAGGACATTCCCCAACGCCTGTCTGCCTACCTGTCAGCCTGCTGTTGTTTTTAATTGTTTTAAAGTTTTAAAAGCTGTGTAGAAATCAAATCAAATCAATACATAAATTCACAGTTTGGAAAAGAAAGCAGAATATTTCCACTTGGCATCACATCCCCTGCGATACTTTGGAGTTACAGTTTTCCTCTAGTTCACTATAAGTATTACTTTTAAAAATTAATTTTAAAACAGTGGATGGTCTGATTCCTTTGCAATTATGTGCACAGAATCTGCCCATCCTTGTTTACTTCTCTGCTGATGTGCTGAGATTCCTGCCAAGCCGGGTTTTGTTTGTTGGTGGTTTTAAATTTTATTTTCCCCATAGATGTCTATGGGGATTTCCTCTGGAAGAAAAGAAAAAAAACAGATCGAGGATAAACTGGGTCCAACCCTGATATTCTGTAGGGTCCAAAGGATCCAATCCCGACCTATGGAATTCTGGACTGGACCCAATCCAATCCAACTTTTGCAATTGTGCACAGCCCTACTGCCTATCCTACTTGTGTTTCGGCCATATACACAGTTACTTTCACATATGCCATGACTTTTCAAGAGAGCTGTCTATGTGTGCAATTCTGGAGTTTTTGTCCCATCAAAATGCTACTATACTTCAGATAGTGTTGTATCCCCATTTTTGCTAGTTATTTCTAAGGCCTAGTATTCTCACAACTAAGCTCTCAGCTGCCACAAGTTAAAACTTCAATATTGCACTGTTCTCTGTTTAGCAATCTGCAGGAAATGGGATGATTTTGTGTTTTGTGCAAGATGACACAACAGAACTTCACAGCAGCTGTGTCCAAGCACAGTACAGTACAATAATTCACAAAATTCTGTTATGCTACTAATGCCTTTAATGCCAAGTATCAGCCTGGAGCAAATTTTTATGGGTGAGTTATAGCATTCACTCTTGCAAGCTGGGCGAGGTATATAATGGATCCGCTAACAAACTATCTTAATTACCACTGCTTTGAAAAACACACATTAGAAAGAAAATCATAAAAACTCCACATTCAAAACCCCAAAGAGATTAGATCAGTAAGAATTCCTTTGCTATGAAACTGTAACATGAAAATACAAAGGAAGTCTGCGTTATTGTCATAAATCAATGAATCCCTTTGATTTCTGCGTAAACTGAAGAATCCCAATGGCCCTAATTTACACACCAGGTGGTGCCTGCAATTGTCTAGAGTCAAGCAAATGCAGAAGCAGCCACTAGGTTTATTACTGGCCAAAATATGCACAACAGTCTTTGGAAAGGATTATTGATTATTTCCTTGCTCTTCATACAATTAAGCTATGGCTGTTCAAATGCTCAACAGTAATTATTTTCAGAATCTAATTTAGTATACTTTCTATCATTATACATGGCCATGGGCACTACTACAAAGTAGTCAGTGGCTATTAATCTGATGGCTACATGGAACCTTCACCTTCTAAGGAAATATTACACTAAGCATGTAGAACTGGGAAGCAAGGAACGGCTTCTGTCTTTAAACCCAGCTTGTGGTTTGGTCACTAGGAAACAAAATGCTGGACTATGTGGACCTTTGGTCTGGTCCAGCAGGGCTTCCTCTGCTTTGTAAGCACGCTTCTATCATTGTACGTGGCCAGTGTTAATGTTGCCAGAAAAGGCCTCTGTGAAAAGACAGGCCTTTTGAGCTGGAGCAGAACTCTGTTTAAAAAGGCTTTTTTCTCATGTTAGAGTCAACCCCAAATTATTGGGCATGTTCCAGCCAAAGTTAAGTCATGTGGTGTCCCTTTTATTTCACGGCCAGTAAGGCAAGCACACGATTCACCCTTCCAATAAAAACAATGGGAGAAGAAAATTAAAACAAATACGACAAATATTTATAGCTTTTAGACAAAAATTTCCAAAGCAGTTTACATAGAAATAAAATAATAAAATAAAATAACATGGCTCCCTGCCCCCAAGGGGCTCACAATCTAAAAAAGAAACATAAGATAGACACCACAAACAGCCACTGGAGGGATGCTGGGATGGGTAAGCCATTTTCTCGCCCCCTGTTCAATAAAGAGAATCACCACTTTTAAAAGGTGCCTCCTTGCTCACTTAGCAGGGGAATAACTAATCCTTGGCTTGATTGTGCCCCAAATGTTTCATTTCCAACCTGAGCAATCCTTAGAACACTGAACAATTGTCCCAGCACCAGAAGCCCCTGCCATTCTAAATCCCTGCTGGCTTGCACAAAACAGCAGACTAAAACGACTAGCACTTAACGAGGCTGAGTGGTTAATTCTCGGTTATTAGACATATATAATTTCCTGCAGTTTAGATGCTGCTGCTGGTTGCCTCTTTGATGTTCCATGGTTTTAAGGCTGGGAAAGGACCACCGCTAGCAATGCCATTCTCCGAGAACGTTGCTTCTTGTTCTCATTTGTACTTGTTTGCTCACAGCACCGAAAGGAGGAAATCTCTTTCCCTTACATTTTAAAATTACTTTCAAGTATGCAGTTAGCAAAGCTTGTCCTAACAAATCAGTGGCCACCCACATAAAGCAACCTCCTGGCTCTCAGGTACTTCACAACCAGCCGGCATTAGTGCTATAACTTTCTATTCACTCGTGCTAAGGAAGAATATCTAGTTAATGTTGCTCTAACTAACCATTATGGCTGTACAAAACAGGCATCTAAACACTGGCAGGACATAGTGGCCCCAATCTAGCTACAGAGTTAGACCAGTTAAAAGCAACAAGGCATTTGTTAGTCACTAGGGATGTGCACAAATCAATTTTTTTGATTCGATTTCTGCCCAAAACACATCACCCCTGATTTGTTTTGTGTCCGAATCTACCCCCCACCCCCACTATCACCCCAGATTCTATTTGTATTTGCTTTTATTTGATTCGGATCTGGATCAATTTGGACCACTTAACAAGGTCCTAGGGGCACCAAATATGGGAGGTAGGTAGGTCCCCATGGGTGCCACCTACCATCCAAATTTCAAAGCAGTGGGGCACTTGGTTGATGTTTAATGAATTATTTTAGTTTTTACTGAGTTTGAACATTTCCACCATAGAAAATAATGGGGATTTGACGTCGCAATATCCTAATCCTAATACGGATCTCCACCTTTCATTTTTTTAAAAAAAGCTAAACTCTAGCCCTTTGGTGTGTAATGAATCCTCATAGAGATTCATTATGAGGAAATGTTATTAGACACCAAAAAGCCTAAACACGGGGGGGGGGGATCCTAGAACATAAACTGAGTAGTACCCCACTGCTTTGCAGGTGGGAGGGGGGTGTAGTTGGCACATGGCAGTTGACAGTTGGCACTGACATGGGAGAAGAGCTGGTCTTGTGGTAGCAAGCATGACTTATCCCCTCAGCTAAGCAGGGTCCACCCTGGTTACAAATGAATGGGAGACTAGAAGTGTGAGCACTGTAAGATATTCCCCTCTAGGAGAGGAGCCACTCTGGAAAGAGCATCAGAAGGTTCCAAGTTCCCTCCCTAGCATCTCCAAGATAGGGCTGAGAGAGATTCCTGCCTGCAACCTTGGAGAAGCCACTGCCAGTCTGTGAAGACAATACTGAGCAAGATAGACCAATGGTCTGACTCAGTATATGGCAGCTTCCTATGTTCCTTTGTCCCACTGTCCAAAAGACAGTCCAAATGAATAGAAGAAATGAAGGTGTGTAATGAATCCTCATAGGGATTCAGTGAGGGAAAATTATTATACACCAAATAATCCAAACACTTGAAAAATAGTGACCACACATTTGGCTCCATAACTCCACTTCAACAAGGG
Organism: Hemicordylus capensis; assembly: GCF_027244095.1. Lineage (NCBI taxonomy): Eukaryota > Metazoa > Chordata > Lepidosauria > Squamata > Cordylidae > Hemicordylus > Hemicordylus capensis. The sequence goes on along the minus strand of NC_069657.1, from coordinate 180,347,944 downwards.
CTAGAGCTTAGCTTTAAAAAAAGAAGAAGGAGAAGACTGAGAAAATTAATAGGAGGGATCCGAATTGCGAATCAATTGGAATAGAATCAGGCACGATTTGATTTGGATCCAAATCTAGCCAATGGACCACAGGGGTGATTTGTTTTGTCTCCAGATCACCCAAATCAGCTAGATTCGGGTACAAATTGATTTGTACCCAAATCAATTTGCACATCCCTATTAGTCTTAGTCATAACTAGTGACTTAATTGGCTTCAGTGGAATTTAGTCAGAACTCAGTTTAGCTGAATTGGGGGTCACTGGATTTAAATATTTAGTTATCTATGAATTCACTGAAGAGCACCGGCAATGCATTGTTTCATTATGGTTTAAATAACTTTGCAGAAAAGAGTTGTAGTTTTGCTCCTCTAAAAGTCAAGATGTTTGCTTGCTACTAAGTAGGTCAATGGACAAAGATAAGAAGAGATAAGGTCAGGCTAGGAGCCCAATAAGCTGCATAGATAGCAGGACCCTTGAAACAATCTGTAGTGCTAACAACCAGAAACAGAATATTTAACATGAATTTGACAATGCAATACAAGACAATGAGTAATTTTACTTAGATGCAATTAAATTGTTTCCTAACATACACTTGAGAATACAACCCCCGCCTCCTACAAAAAGTCATTAAAGGTTAGCTGGTGGTTTGGCCTACAAATGTAAACAGCATTTTACAGCCCAGCATCTGCAGGAGGCTTTTCAGACAGCAGGATTTACCATGGGACTTTACTGCGAGTTCAGAGCATAAGAGATACTTTGACACACACACACAAAAGGCTATATTACCCCGGACATAAATCGGGCTAGGTTCCAATACAGAAGGAGAAACCCAAATCACGTGTGAAGTGCTCTCTGAAATATTGTACAGACTTTGGAGTAAATCTGCCCAATTTGTGAACACACACTCACCCTCCCAAGGAAAAGTGGCAGTAAAGTAGCTGTCTGAAAAAAGCTCCAGGTAACAGCAGATTTTGGGAAACAAAAACAGTTCAGATATTTACATTTTCCAACTATGGTAGGACTTGTTCAATAATGAAATACCATTTGGACAGTGCCATAAACCTACCTAGGTACTGTTGCTTGGTCTCTCCAACATTTTCCATTATTCCTTGGTGCTGAATTATGCCTTTATAGCAGGTATTTTGGTTTTTTGCATGACACCTCATCTTTATCCTGAATAACTGTACTGTGTTTGCTCAAATCATTAAATGTAATTAACTTTCTATTGAGAAGTAGCTATGCAGAAGATTGCCCTGTTATAAAGGGCTGCTCTATAGGGCTGTCTAGTAATGGTAGACAGCTATCTTTGTATTCTCAGCTTTACACGATGTTCATTTTATAGCCTTCACTTTGGTTCCCACTAACCTGCTTATTCTGGAAATACCTGGAACTGAAATTAATGGACATGTTGCGCAGTGAAACATGGGTTGCTCTGAAGTGCCCTCACAAGTGCGGAAGCCTAAAAAATCCCACCACCAGTCTTGCACAAGAGTGTTATTGCGCAAACGCTTAAACTGGTATGGTTGCATTTCCATGATGCTACCTCCATTGGAAACAACATAATTAGTGTTGTGGAAGAGCAACCATACCCATTTTAGTTTTGTGCAACATCGAAACTGTTGTGCAAGATCACCAGCTTATTTTTTTAGGCAGCCATAGCAGCGCAGGTGGTCCAGAATCAGCCAAGTTTCACTGTGCAACATGTCAGAAATGTGGTTAATTTCATAAAAATGAAGCGAAATTCCTAAATTGTTGACAACAATCTTGGAGGGTTATTCTCCATCACTGCGGTCCAGGACATAATCATATCTTGCATAACTTCCATTTTAAACTTATTTGCAAGTAGTATATACACAAATGCTAATGCCATTTTCTCTTTTTAATAATCAGCTATAGAGGAAGGCACAAGAGGAGACAACTGCAGGCCACGGTGGAAACATGCCAGCACAATGGAGCTGAGACAGACATGGCACAGGACTGACCTCAGAATGTCTTAGTGGCGGGGGGGGGGGGGAACAATGATAAAGTGCATCCCACCTTATGCACAAGCAGTTCCCGTACGAGTTAGCAAAGATTCCCACCCTTGACTTGCAACATTCATGGCTCCAGGGTACCAAAGATGCCAGCAATAGGAAGCTTCAAAAGACTGCAACAAAGAAGATTTATTCTATGTGGTTAAACCATGCTGAGCAAAGGAAAATTTCCAAGATAACTAGTTCTCTTGCATATGCACAAAGCTAGTTTAATCATAAATTGTTTTGTATTGCTGAATCAGCATTTTAAAGTTTATACTTTACTAAGGTCACAGAACAGACATCATTATATTACTCTGAGTTCTAATTTTTCCTATCAGCCCTCAAGCATAGTATAGTACGGCAAAGGAACAGAGGGGGACATGAAACAACCTCCAAAATCTCTGAAGATCCAGTTTTAATATCTAAGTGTTGACATTAGTGCCTCAAACATGTGTGCCATTAGCAGCAATTTGGCTTCTCCTTTGCACATTTGATATGCTATTGCATGCTTTCATTGGGCACTTGCCCTTTGTTCTGCTAAGGTTGCCTGCCGTTTCGGATGCCAGCACAGCTCAAAATTATAAGAACATAAGAAAAGCCCTGCTGGATCAGGCCAAAGGCCGATCTAGTCCAGCATCCTGCTTCACACAGTGGCATCTGAGAAACCCACAAGCAGGGGAAACAGGGCAATCACTCTCTAATTCTAAAATCATGTTGTAGAACAGCAGTAGCACCAGCTATTGCACTGGTCTGCAGTACAGAAACCATGGTGTTGGTTAAACATTAGCACGTGGCCATACTGGCTTGCTTGTGCAATAGTTTGTGAGGCATGGGTAGCCTGCTAATATTAAATAGATATGGACTTCATATCTCCTGGAGACATGCTCTAAAAATATGGGCCCAAGCCATGGTCATCTTCAACACGCTACGTCAAACTCCAACAAGTATCCAAATCCTTCCTAATTCATGCCCCCTCCAAATCATGCATTCTGTATAAATTTGCTTGCAGATTTATAGGGTAGCCTCCCTAGTTACTGATTGTAAATCACGTCGTGTTACTAAAAAATCTGCAGTCAGGACATTGCTTTCTCACCTAGCTTTACTGTTTAACTTTACTGGTGCTACAGAGTATAACTGCCTGCCAAATGCTATCTATGAAAACTAACAAGGCAAAGGTAAATGTGTCAAACCAAGTTAGATAGACATTGTTTGAACTTCCACTTATTCATCCTCTTAGCCTTGAGCAGGAATTAGTTCAAACATCCTTGTGTGATCAGTAGCAATGGGAACCATAGGGGACAGTATTAAACTAGAATAGTGTATTAGCTGTTCCTAGCTCATTATTCAGGACCTTGAAAATGTTTAAAATAATGAGACTAGAAGGAAAATGAAAAAACTCTCTGGTTGGTTCGTTGGCTGGCTGCAGGGGCGTAGCAAGGTTGGAGGGGGCCCAGAGACAAGATTTTAAAATGGGCCCCTCGCTGATACACACACACACAAACACACTTCACAATATATCGTGCACTCACACTCACATCCCCATTATGAATACGGTGAATATCTAGTTCACATGGAATCTAGTTTTTTTACTCTCTGCTCCAGCCGATCTCCAAGAGACTCAACATAATTCATAGGGGGTGCAACATGGGCAGGTGGGGAGTCATGTGATGTGCCTCTGGGGGGGCCCCTCGAGGCAGTGGGGCCCCAAGACGACTGCCTCCCCTTGCCAAATGGTAGTTATGCCCCTGGCTGGCTGGCTGGCTGGCTGGCTTTACGAACAAGTTCTAATAATCAGAGCTGGGGGGAAAAAGCTTTAAACAAAAGCCCAATTCAGACATTATGCAGATGTCTGTCAGGGATGTGCACAAATCGTGGTTTGACCACAAGTTTGGATCCTAACTGGTTTGGACAAGGTTTGAACTGGTTCGGCGCCACCGGCAGGGGAGTGGCAGCGGGATCCTTTAAAAGGTGAAGAGCAGGTCCTTAGCCTCTCTCCACTGCCACATGCAGCTTCTTGCTGCAATGGTGCTTCCCGCAAAAACCCATACATGTCATCTACTCATGTGCAGGCACCATTTGTGTGGTCACCATGGTGTTGCTGATGCTGCCACACAAATGGAGCCCACGCATGAGCAGATGCCATGTGCATCCTGACACCACGCATACGTTGGGGGAGCACTGACGCAGAAGGAAGTGGTATGCAGTGGCAGAGAGCAGGTAAGGACCTACACTCCTCTTTTTTAAAACTTGCGTGAATGACAGTACTTGTGTTCATTTTCAAAGTGATCCTGGATACAGGCCCTTCAAATGCATGGTATAGAGGGGAAGCTTACTTATGAACCTGTGTTCAGCATATCATGTGAATGACTGTACCTGTATACAGACCTGTACCTGTATACAGACCTATGTACACTGTAATTTGTTGTGCGAGTGTTAAACATAAGGTGTGAATAGGCCTAACGTTTCCAGTGTTATCAGGAAGCAATATTGTTCCAAGTCTTAGCCCTCTCACCAATGGTACTGCTCTTTTTCTCCTCACTAATTCATGTTGCAGTTCCAAACAACATTGGGTGAAGGTGAAAGGCATTCAAATACTTGTGGCTCCATTAACATGACCTATATTTTTTAAAATGTGCCATATCCTCAGGGAGTCTTCCACAATATAAGAAATGTGGATGCATAATATATCTGTACACCTACACTTGCTGCACCATAAGAACAGAGGAAACTTTAGATGGGTAGTTTATCTGCTAAAAGTAATTAACAGGCAAAATTAGCAAAGCAGCTGTATGCATGGGTCTAGAAGTGTAATGGTGCAAATTCATAATTTCAAAAAATGACCCAGTGATGAAGGTACAGGTGGCCCTCATTATTCAGAGGTTCTGTTCTGACTCCAACTGTGGATAATGAAACCTTAAGTCAGTGGGAATGGGGCGGGGGAGGGTTAGGTTCTGGAGCCCAGGAAAATGACCAACAAATCACCGAAAAGCCAGGGTAAAAGCAGCAATAAGGATGAAACTTTTAATGGAACTGCCCAGGGATGTTGGGTCAGCACTCCAATATTTGGGCTTTGTGGGGGAATTAGCTCTTAAAGGGGGCAGCTCCACCAGTTTTAATTTGTGCAAACGTTTGGATTCAAGAAATGACTGGATTGAAATGAGCTTATACTTTCAAAATAAAAAGAAGAATTTATTTGAGGGAGTGGGTTACAGAAAAGAGGATTGTGTGATTAAAGCAATTAAAAATATATTTCTAGATAAATCTACTATTATGAAGTGTTTTAGCTTAAAGTCTAATTAATATGTTTCTAGGTAACCCGACTGCAATGAGTAGCTTAAAGTTTAATTGTGTAGGTTCCCAAGTGGACAAGGGAAAGAGGTGTGAGCGAGAGATAGCAGTAGTTTGGATTTAAGAGAGTGATAGTTTGAGCCTAGTTGCCAGGCAAACAGTCACCTTCACCTGTTCTGGATGACAAGACTTCAGGACTCCAGGGAGGGCTGTAGGGACTCGACCTCCGAGAGAGCCTGAGTGGAAGCAGGAGAGTTGTAGGGATTAGTAGAAGAGAGTAGAAGTTGAGTTGCCCACAAGAAGGGTATCTCCGTGGGGCCAGCTTCCTATGGTGGCTACGCAAGCTAGATAGATCAGCAGAAGGACCAGTCTGGGAAGTGGCACGATAAACTGGACACAGTCTGGCGTGCCCTGTGAACAGTGAATCACCCAAGAAGCTAGTGATTTCAAGCTTTTTGTAATTGCAGGAGAGCATAAGGAGTGCTCAATGGAGTCCCAAGTATAGCGTACGAGGGAGCACAGAGATCGTCTGATGAAGTCCCAAGTGAGAGGCACAAGGGAACACGAAGGTTGCTTGTTGGAGTTCCGAGTTGCAAGTACAAGGGAGCACACTTGGTCATGGGATACTTATATCCCAAAACATGCCTTGAAATTCCTACTGATGTATTTGAATCCACAAAAGGTGAAAATTGTGTACGTGTTTAGGTATATGTGTTTAACTTAACAGAAACTCAGAGTCTTGTAATTATTAAGTGATGTCTTAGTTAGGAGACAGAAGTCTGTGATTCATGCTGATAAGGTATAGCTTGTTTAATTATTGTTGTGTGGCCAATGTTTGTGTAAACTGTATACTAAAAGGTATAAAAACTTATGGAAATTGTAACTCAGGGTCCCAGCTTGGTGAGAACCAGTTGGCACCCTCTGTCTGCAGCAGAGCAAAATAAAGCCTTGAAAATGTTTCTCCTGTGTTATATACTCTTATAATAAGAGCCCTGACAAGAACCCAGAAAGGTGCATTTAGGCACATCAATTGGCGCCCAAAGAACGTGGGGCTCGAGTAGAGGCAGACGGCCAACGATCCCGGATGACAATGGAGTCCAGCGCACACCCTCACTATTTGAAGGGAGGACTGCCATCTTGTACCTGGTGACTGTCGACCCGATGTCTCAACATCCAAAATAAAAAAGGAGAAACAGGCTGGGATGGGACCATTTGTGTGAATATGAAAGGCTGGCTTAAACGGTACGTACTACCTTACACGAGCAAAACCTGGGAGATGCGTCTTGCCTGAACCAGCAAGGGCCAAGGTAACCTGGGAGATACGTCTCACCAGAACCAGTGAGAGCCATAGATAAAGGAAATCTGGGAGATACGTCTTGCCAGAATTAGTAAAAGCCATGGGTAAAGGGCAGAGTAAGCCTAAGGGTCCCACTCCATTAGGATGTTTGTTAAAGAATTTTAAAGTTATATTGGGGAGTGATTTGCATTCAAAACACCTTGTGTTTCTTTGCCAAAATGTTCGGCCACAATATGAGTTGGCGGATAAAAGAAGGTGGCCTTTAGAAGGTAGTTTAGATTATAATGTTATTTTAGCTTTATTACATTTTTGTACAAACATGGGAAAAAATTTCTGAACATTAGTATGCTAGTGGTTTTAGGAGTTTGTGGGCAAAACCTGAAATGTGTAAACAATGTAGTTTAACTCCTAAGGGATTAATGATGTCTGTTGATTAAATGGGTCCCTGATTGATATCAAGCGGGAAGGCATCCAACCTGGTGGCTCAATTTATATTGGCTTCCAAAAAGGGGTTAACCCTCTCAGCTCCACCTCCACCTTACCGAGGTGAGGAGGAAGATTTGCAGGAAATGGAAAGAGGAAGGCAGATGAGAAGTGAGGAAGAAGAAAGGGGAAAAGAAAGAGAACGAGAGAAGAAAGAGGAAGAGGTGATAGAAAAAAGGGGAAGAGACTGAAGAAGAAGTACTTTGGGAAGTTCAGACACCCTCCAAAATTCAGTCTGATACAAAGGATATCAGAGTGGTGCTTTAGAAAGTACAGGAAAAGGATGATAAGCAAGCACAGAGAAAGTTGAGAGAAAGGAAAGTGAGTGCCAAGGCATTTACAGTGAGAGAAGTGGATTTTGAAGGAGGAAATGTACCTTGTGTACATGTTCCCTCTATTAGTACAGATATCATGGATACCCCCGACACCATATTCTGCCCAAAATTATTTATTATTGCAGTTTGATTATCCGTTTTTCGCTACAGTGGATAAAGAGGCCAATGAGCACTTAACTGTTTCTCTTTTGACCCATTTGGCACGAGCAGGTTTCAAAGCCTCAAAACTGAAGGCTCAGTTGGTCAAATCTGAAGTAAAATATATGGAACTCTGTGGTCACAAGATGCTAAGACTTTATTGCCAGAGAGAGTATATATGGTTGTGGGAATGAGGCAACCCACTACTGTTATGGAGTTATGCTCTTTCCTTGGCATGGCTGGTTTTTGTAGACAATGGATTCCTGGTTTTAGCCAAGTAGCTCAATCATTGTATGATCTAACTACGCAACTCTACAATCTGTCTTGGACAGAAGAGGTCTGAGATGCTTGGGAAAACTTTAAATTTTTATTAGTTTCTGCACCTGCACTAGCATTTCCAAACTATGAGAAACCCTTTTACTTGTTTGTAAAAGAGGACAAAGGATGTATGGCTGCAGTTGTGACCCAATATTTGGGTCCAGCACCACGACCAGTAGCCTACCTTTCTGGAAAACTGGAAAGAAGGGACCACCATGTTTCTTCTTATTGTAACTAAATATAAAAAGTGTAATTCCTGTATTTTAACCATAGTATGTGGGTCTTGGGGAGAGTTGGAGCCTTTTCCTCTCCCTCTGCTTTAAAAAAAATTCTCTTGGGAACCCAGCCCAGCCAAACTTTTAGTTAGATGCCAGCCAGTAAGAGGAACAGCTGGTAGAGAACTCCAGTTTGTAACCTATTGGAATTCATTGAACTTTTAATCAAAAGATTTAAAGCATATTTCATCATTAAGATTATATGTAAGATAACTAGCTGCAGGAAATAGTTTAATACTGTGCTGTGTATGTTTATGGCCGCTTTCTGTAAAGACTTGGGATTTTGTTTGTAACTTCTTTGTACATTCTCTTATGGGAAGGATGGGTGATTTTGATGGATGGAGTTGTTGTTTGGAAGCACTTTCATGAGGAAGCAAAAGGGAGCTTTCATGCTCTGAAGATGGGTAACACCTTGGTCATATACTGAATAATCCTTCTGTAAATGATTGTGCTTCTCTTAAAGTTGAAATAGGGCGAATTAACCCTTGAACAGTCTAAAGGTAGAACCAGGAATACTGGATTAGCAATGTTCATGCATAAAGATGTTGCATATCTCAGTGTTTATTCATAGTAGTAGTAGAAAATTAGGAAAGGATTCTAAGGTCCCAATGTTGTAACTCAGCTGAACTCCTTTAAATTGATCTCTTGTTTATTTTGGGTTTTGGTATTGTCTTATCAGATGTCATTAGTCTGTTCAGTTATTGATAAAGTAATGAGAAAGAGGGGAACTGTAGCGCTTCCCCAACCCCACACTCACCTCTGTACAGGTGGGGCTTTCATTGTGTATAACTATACTCTCTTGACTGTATACCTTTAGAATAAGGACTATTATTGATGGTTATCTAGGAAAAATACCATGTGATTTGGCTACAGATTGGCCTGAAGCAATAAAAGGGGGGGCTCTTAGATTCTTCCCCCCCCCCCACAGCAGGGGCACAGCTAGAGGAGAGGGGGCCCGTGTTCATCTCTCTCTCTTGCGGCCCCCCAGAGTAAGGGAAATAATGAAGAAAATAGGGAGGGGTGGACCTGGAGGGCCCTCAGGAGCTGGGGGTCCGTGTTCTTTGAACCCTTTCGCTCAATTGTAGCTATGCCCCTGCCCCACAGTTAACCTTGCTTAAGCTTTTTTATGGTATGAAGGGATGCCAGTAAATTGTGGGAGGATGAGAATGCTCGTGAGCATATCCAAAGTGCAATCTCCAAGCCTGGAGATGCAACAGCAAACAGGGAGGCTCCTGGGAGCTGGGCAGCATAAGCACAGCAACCAACAGAGCACAGCACTGCACCTTGGCTACCTCAGCTCTCCCACTCTCCAGCTCTTCCAACAATGCCCCCCCAGCTTCTCCAGTAATGTGTAATCATGACCACTGTTCCCTCCATTTTTTTTCATCTGTTTTCATGATTAGTTTTGTTCTGGATGGCAGTATCAAGGCACTATCAAGGCAGTGTGTGCACATGTGCATTGAGACTGAGACCTTCCTGATTCAACCTGAGTGGAAGCAAAAATTAACTGAACAGACATTAAACAAATTGTGCGTGCGCACACATGTGCGCGCCTTAGAGGGAACCCTGATCATGATGCTTCCTCACCCTACTGCTGAAGTCCAGTAGCACAAACACCCTTCCCCTGATTGGTTAGTAGGTTGGACAAAGATGCAGCACAAAATTAAATCCAGTTCAAGTAAACATGCACAGAGGAGTATGTGAGAATCAGGGAGTAAGAGAAGAATCAATGTTCAACGAGTAAAATTAAAAAGAAATTTCCTCATTTGTCCTTCTGCTTCCTCCTACTCTTCATAACCAGTCTAGCAGCACACAAGGGCAGAGACAGAGGGGTGTGTGTGTTATGCAGTAGTGGCTATCACTACCCAAGAGAGAGAGCAGAGGTGTACATGTATAAAATCAAGTGGCGGCAAAAGCTTTCACCACCACCACTTTAAAAAACTAAGGGGGAGAGAGGACAGTGCATGTGCAAGGGAGGGGCAGCATTTGGTGTCTGCCTCAGGCACACAGAGTCCTTAGACCACCATTGCTTGTGGTTGCAAAAGTCAGAAAGTATCATCAAGTGGCTCAGAAATACAGTGCTTTGGAAGAAACTTCACACAGTTCTCCACTCTCTCAGAGGGCCTCATTTTCTATTTCTCACATGTTAAAAATTCTGATTCTCCTCTTCTCCCTCACCTTGCAAAACAAAAATTTTAAATACCCAAAATGTTGCAAGGAAGCCAAAATTTTGACTCTGCATTATGCAAAGTAAATGCACATCAATGTGCACCTCATTGTGTCTGGTTTGTAGAATTAGTCACATTATAAACATGTTTTATCTGTCTTGTTTTCTTAATTTTGTATACTGTATTTTTTTTAATTTTTTATTTTGCTAGCTGCCTTGGGACTTTATATGAAAAAACAGTATAAATAGACATGAATTGGGCAAGGCATCATTCAGTAGTCGAGCATTTGCTTTGAATTCAAGTGGGTCTCAGGTTCAATTCCTGAAATATCCAGAGAAAGGCTGGGAAAGACCTCCATCTGAAATATAAGAAAACTGCTACTCGTCATTTCAGACAATTCTAGACCAATGAGCTGACTCAGGATAAAGCAGCTTCCTAAGTTTTTTTTCTTTTCCTAATTACAAAATTTGAGATGAAAATTTACACTGAAAACTTAACAATGGAATATGTTCATGCTCTTCCAGCATGTTCCCATCTACTGACAGGTGCAAAGTTGTATGCATGCTACATATGGAGTCCAACAACAAGCAGCGGAGTGTGGTAGTTGCTTTTGCAGAGAGATTGCTGCTCTATGTGGGAGGTGATGTCAATTCAGGTGTAATGCAGTACCTTCAGTCCTCTCCACAGTGTCACAATCAACAGAAGGCATGATGTCATTCCACTTGCAAATTTGCTGGGGGTGGGGCAACTTTAAAAAAAAGGAAATCTCCCTGTACTTATAACACATTTTATACACATCACACAAATCTAGTACCTATAATGAGTATTTTCAAATCAAGAAGCTGAACAGATAAAAGCAAAATGAGTAATTTGGAAATATCTGAATAAAACTGTTAAAAAACAAAAAGCTGGCACTAATGCAATCAGATTCCATTCTACCAGCCAAACATAAACATCATTGAATAGTATGCTCCATAATAGTTGATATTTTTAACATATACTGGTACACATAGAAAACACCAGCATGGAAACACTTATTGATTGACTGATTGATTGATTGTTCAATTTTTATACTGCCTTTCATATGGCATCCCAAGGTGGTTTACAAAAGTTAAAATACAATAAAACTCCATAAAACCACATTTTAAAACCTTAACAGACCATAAAATTAAAACAGACAATTTTTAAAAGCTGAGAAAGCTTGGGGGAAATATGGGTTTTCAGGTATTTTTTAAAAGTTGCCAGAAATGAGGAGGATCGTATCTCAGCAGGGAGTGCATTCCACAATCTCAGGGCAGTGACCAAGATTGGCTCATCTCTGGTAGCCACCAAATGAGTTGGTGGTAACTGGAGACAGACCTCCTCAGATTTAGAAGGTATAATGTGGCAGTAAAGTATCCTAAACCAGCAAACAATGAGTCACGTGACACAAGAACGGATGTACTGATGATTATGGCCAGGGATAGTACAGTGCTAAGAGAAAGCAGGATCTTATCATGGGATAGGAAAATACCTTCATTTGAAAAAGCTCTCAAATGGCCTTCACTTGCTACCTGAGGTTGAGAAGAGAGAGAGCAAGAGAGAGAGAGAGAGAGAGCGGGATACGCCATATGGGCTGATGATTCCATAAGGAGAGAGAACGAATGAAAAGCACACGTGACTCCTATGCAGAGCTTTGCACATGTGCAAGGAGGAAAAGAACAGTTACCATAACCTTATAACAGGGATAGTTCGAGAGCATGTTGCTGTACGCAGAATTCTAGCTTACTCTGTTCTTTAGTTACCATACACAATTGGTAGTTTTGTCCACTGAATCTGAACAAAACATCATGGACACACTCTTCTCATCATCCCCCTCCCACAAAAACACAGACCAGTAACTCCTTTGAAAACAAATAATTAGCTGGAAGTTCACCAAATACAATTTATCAAATGCTATATGCAAGAGTAATCCTTTTCATTCTAACTGCCTCACATTTCCAAACACTCCATAAGAGAACATGCTTCTCCTGAAATCTTCTCTCAAAATGCTGTTCTGAAAAGTTTGTTTAACAGGGAGTATTGAAAAAAGTCCACATAGCATTTCAGGTTTGGCAGATAATAGAAAACTTAATAGAGTGTGTGTTTTAGCCATATCTTTATTGACAAAGGCATGCCTGTTGGCAGAGTTGTCCACTTTAAACACAGTACTTTGCTTCAAAAAAAAAATGCTGAACACAAGTTTCACGGGCTTGCTATCTTGACAAATTCCATAGCTGCTAGGAAACAACTATGCAGTAGTGTCTATGTTGTACAACTGGGGCACAATTCTTCATTATATTATCTACAGACCCACCTCTTTCTTTCTGCAAACGACAGGCTTCAGCACAATTATTCTTCATACCTCACAGAATCAGTTCCCAGTGCAGCACAATGCTAACTCACACTGTGGTGGTAAATAATATGATACATTCATAGATTTCTAACCATGGAAGATTCCCAGGGCAAATTCTTTGTTCCTCTCATATTATCCACTGCTTTATTTCTACAAAGAAAGGTCCTGGAACTAACCACCACTCTGGTCACATGTCCTCTGACCTAAATATCCTTCCTCCAAATTCCAGAAGTACGAGAGCTCATTATGGGGACTCCTCACCTACAAGCTATGAAATAACATGCTCTGAATATACTCAGACATTCTTATTCCTTTAGAATTCCCTTCTTTAGCATTCCTTCACAACTTCCAAAGCTAAGTCCTAGAAGTAAAAGACTGAGCTTAATCTGAGCTTAATCCTTAGTTAAAATCATGCCCCAACAATGGCTCCCTATGTTAGACGTCATTCACATGACCTTTAGAGCACCAGGAAGGGAAGAGAAGATAGCACCTACCTTCCCCACCAGATTATCTGGCAAGGTCCCGGGACATGTGGCTTGTGTGCCCACACAACTGGCACTTTTGCAAACTGCACGGCATTCTGAAGGCCGGGAAAATGCATTCCAGCCTCAAGATATCCCACAATGCACCATGTGATGAGCACCATGTATTGAGGGACCCCACTGTGAGTCAGGTTCTCTAGGCGCCCAGCTCTGTGTCTGCTCAAGGTGCATGCAGCCCAAGCATTCACACAACCCTGTACCTGGGTAGAAGGGCACAGTTGCGCACTTCTACCCAGGTAAACCATCAGGTAAAATTCCTGGGCTACCTGGGAGGGCAGTGGCCCTACCCTGCTCGTGTAAACAGTCTCTAAGTCTGTTGCTTACTAAGGGTCCCTTCACATACTATATTCACTCCCACATTATTTATGCCAGTACCTCCACTGCAGCATTTGAAAGCCTAAAACTGCACAGGCCTTTCCTCCCGAACACGGGATATAGGGTGTGAAGGACCTACATAAATTATCCTGACCATATGCTCTCAGGTTTCAAAACATTACCATATTGGTGTGAGCAGAAGTCACCAGGATAGGACTGTCAACTCTGACTAAAACTATTCCTGGAGATTTTCCCAAAACCTTTCATAATAATCAAGCCATTAAAATCTCCAGGTCTGCTTTCAATAGTCTCTTGGATATGGATACCAATTCCTGGAGACTCTGGGTCAATCATGGGAAGTTGACAACCGTACATAGGGAAGCAGCTCCTCAATGTGATCACTTAGGGAAAAGCCCTGTATTAAGGTTGATGTACTGTAGCTGTAGTCTTGAAAGAATCATGGCAGCTGAAGGGAATATAAGGTTATATCCTAATTTTGCACTCTGTGAACAGAAACTCTGTGAACAGAAACAGAAACAGAAATGGAAGGGGCTTTTTATTTATTTTATTTATTTAACAAATTTCTATACCGCCCAAAACTTACATCTCTTTTGTTCACAGAGCACAAGTAAGATACAACACATTGTAAGAATAGAAGAACAAAAGAATAGCCCTGCTGGATCACATCCAAGGCCAATATACAGGTGAAACTCGGAAAATTAGAATATCGTGCAAAAGTCCGTTAATTTCAGTAATGCAAATTAAAAGGTGAAACTGATATATGAGACAGACGCATTACATGCAAAGCAAGATAAGTCAAGCCTTAATTTGTTATCATTGTGATGATCATGGCGTACAGCTCATGAAAACCCCAAATCCACAATCTCAGAAAATTAGAATATTACATGGAACCAAGAAGACAAGGATTGAAGAATAGAACAGTATCGGACCTCTGAAAAGTATACAGTGTACTGTGCTTGATTGGCCAGCAAACTCGCCTGACCTGACCCCATAGAGAATCTATGGGGCATTGCCAAGAGAAGGATGAGAGACATGAGACCAAACAATGCAGAATTGCTGAAGGCCGCTAATGAAGCATCCTGGTCTTCCATAATACCTCATCAGTGCCACAGGCTGATAGCATCCATGCCACGCCGCATTGAGGCAGTAATTGCTGCAAAAGGGGTCCAAACCAAGTACTGAATACATATGCATGCTTATACTTTTCAGAGGTCTGATATTGTTCTATTCTTCAATCCTTGTCTTCTTGGTTCCATGTAATATTCTAATTTTCTGAGATTGTGGATTTGGGGTTTTCATGAGCTGTATGCCATGATCATCACAATTATAACAAATTAAGGCTTGACTTATCTCGCTTTGCATGTAATGCATCTGTCTCATATATGAGTTTCACCTTTTAATTTGCATTACTGAAATTAATGGACTTTTGCACGATATTCTAATTTTCCGAGTTTCACCTGTAGTGCAAAATCCTGTTTCATAGGAACAAAGGCAGCTGCCATATACAGAATCAGACCACTGGTCCATCTAGATCAGTACTGTCTATACAGACTGACACAGGCTTCTTCAAGGTTGCAGGCAGGAGTGTCTCTCAGCTCTATCTTGGAGATGCCAGGGAGGGAACTTGGAACCTTCTGCATGCAAGCATGTAGATGCTCTTACCACAGCGGCCCCATCCCCTAAGGGGAATATCTTACAGTGCTCATACATGTAGTACTAGTCTCCCATTCAAATGCAATCAGGGCGGACCCTGCTTAGCTAAGGGGACAAGTCATGCTAACTACCACAAGACCAGCTCTCTTTCACACAGTGGCCCACCAGATATCTCTGAAAAGCTCAAAGGTGAGGGCATGCCTTCTCTCTTGCTGTTGCTCACCTGCAATTGGTATTCAGAGGCATCTTGCCTCTGAGGCTGAAGATGGTCCATAGCTACCAGACTAGTAGCCATTTATAGACCTGTCCACCCTGAATTTGTCCAAGCCCCTTTTAAAGCCATCTAACCTACTGGCCATCACCACATCCCATTTCAGAGAATTCCACAGATTAGTTATGCACTATGTGAAAAAGTACTTCCTTCTGTGGTCCTAAAATCCCCAGCCTTCAGTTTCATGGGATGACCCTTGGTTCTACTGTTGTGACATAGGAAGAAAAAAGTTTCTTTGTTCGCTCTCTACTCCATGCATAATTTTATACACCTCTATCATGTCTCCTAGTACTCGCCTCTTTTCCAAAAAAAAAAAAAAGGGGGGGGGGTCATCTGCAGCTTTTTCTTTCTAAAAAGCCCCAGATGCTGTTGCCTTGCCTCATAAGAAAGGTGCTCCAGGCTCCTGATCATCTTGGTTGCCCTCTTCTGCATCTTTTCCAGTTCTACAATTTCCTTCTTAAGATATGCTGACCATAACTGTAAATTTAGCCACTTTGCTGCTTACCGCAACTTCTAGATCATTTATGAACAAATCAGAGAGCACTGGTCCCAGTACCGATCCCTGGGGGACCCCACTTCTTACTTCCCTCCATTGTGAAAACTGTCAATTTATTCCTATCCTCTGTTTCCTGTCCTTCAACCAGTATCCAATCCACACATGAATCTGTCCCCTTATCCCAAGACTGCTACATTTACTCAAGAGCCTTTGGTGGGAAACTTTGTCAAAAGTTTTTTGGAAGTCCAAGTATACTATGTCAACCGGATTGCCTTTATCCACATGCCTATTGACATTCTCAAATAATTGCAAAAGGTTATTGAGGCAAGACTTTGCCCTTGCAGAAGCCATGCTGGTTCTCCTTCAGCATGGTCTGTCCTTCTATATGTTTAACAATTTTGTCATTAAGTATGCTTTCCATCAATTTATTAGACACAGAAGTTAACCTAACTGGCCTGTAGTTTCCTGGAACCCCTGGATCACTTTTTGAAAATCTTGAGTTACATTAGCTACTTTCCAGTCCTCGGAACTTGATTGTAGGGACAAGTTACTTATTTTTTCTAGGAGATCAGCAATTTTACATTTGAGTTCCTTCAGAACTCTTGGGTGGACGCCATCTGGCCCTGGTGATTTAATTTTTAGTTTTTCAAGACAATAGAGAACATCCTTTCTCATCTCCTCAAATTGGCCCTGTTCTTCAGCCTCCAAGCCTGAGAAGCTCAGTTTCGGAGTGGGTATATGGTCAGTATCCTCCACTGTGAAGATATATGCAAAAAACTCATTCAGCTTCTCTGCAATCTTCTTATCCACCTAAATAATCTCTTTCACATTCTCATCATCTAAGAGTCCAACCCCCTTCCTGGCAGGTTTTCTGCTTCTGATACAGAATCAGAAAGACAATAGAATAACAGTATAATAATAGAAGCACACACAAATTTATTATCAAGCCTGCAATGTAATCTATGTACACCACTTTAGAACTCTGCCACAGATAAAAACTGGAAGGTTGGGTAGGGCCTGTCCTTACAAAGAAACTGTGGTGAGGCAAACTGCCACAGAGACCAAGACAGCTCCAGCTTTCCAGATAAAACATGGAAGAAGCAGTCTGCAGGAGAAGACCCCATGTTAATAGCCAGCCACTAGATCTCATAGAATCTCCTGGCTGTGTGTTTTATAGCAGCTTCTCTCAAAAACAGATGTTCAGCAGTTGACCTAGATGAGGCAAAAGACAGGGCAGTACATAGCAATTACTGGCAACATTTCCACTTCTCACATGGCTGCTCATTGGTCACAGGTGAATATGCTCTAGGGATTCTGCAACTGCTCACAGTGTCAGGTGATCCACTCATCCTGGACTGCTTAATCCACACTGCATATGGAGAATCCAAAGCTGCTGTGACTGTGGTGAAGGATTCCAAACATGGTTATGTCTCTGTTGCAGGAGACTTGAATAATCCATAGAACCTTTCTCTGGATTTAAAGAAGAAAAGGTGCCTCTATTCCATCATGGCATAAACAGTTTACTTTAACATGCTATATTAATTGACTCATGCAGAATAAATTGGGGCAGGGGAATAGGCAAGCTACTTGCCGATACATGCCATAGCACCTGTCACCACTTAACCTGAAGTTCTCTTGACAACACTTTAATAGTGTGTTTGCATAAAATCTCTAAACACTACTGTAACATTATTACAAGGAAAGGTAGGAACTGGGTCACCTTAATGAGATTGCAGATTTCTTCTGCTGGTCTCTAACAGTTAGAACAGCCAGGCCAAGTTTCTTGCTCAGCCCTCCAACAACAAACAGTCTTTGTGCACACCTGACAGAAAGTGAGACGCCTTCATTCGAGTGCTAATAGGCCCAACAGAAATGATAAAGGTATCAG
Organism: Hemicordylus capensis; assembly: GCF_027244095.1. Taxonomy (NCBI): domain Eukaryota; kingdom Metazoa; phylum Chordata; class Lepidosauria; order Squamata; family Cordylidae; genus Hemicordylus; species Hemicordylus capensis. Next base: position 180,330,029 of record NC_069657.1, on the reverse strand, counting down.
TACTTGCACTGCCTGAGAAAACCTGGGCTTTGTTTATTCATGGTGGCAGTTATCCAGAGACACAGTGACTGCTGTAGTGTTCTTTAGTAACATTTTTTAAAACTTTACAAGTTGGAGAAGTTGCTAGAGAGAGGGAAAACTGCAGTTTAGGGACATCTGATTAATTAAACTGGGATTAACATAATTATGTCAAATTACAGGCATTTCAGAGACTTGCAGCTGTGCTGGTTTCCCCAAATGACACAGCATCCATTGCTAATTGCTGACATAATTGTGTCTATAACAACAACAACATCATCAACAACAAATATTTATATACCGCTTTTTAACAAAAGTGTCCAAAGCGGTTTACATAGAGAAATAAATAAATAAACAACAAGGACCCCTGTCCCCCCAAAGGGCTCACAATCTATAAACATGAAGGGCAGGTAAACCTAGATTATAGTTAAATCATATCTAGATTTTATTCATGTGTTTGTTACATGCCATCACTCCTCTTTCATCCCAAATGTGGTAGAACCTTTCCACTATTTAATTAATTAATTAAGATGTTTATACCCCGCTCCTCCAGTACACTACTGCTCAGGGCGGCTCACAACAATAAAATAGACACAATGAAAAATAAAACTAATAGAATTAACCAAATTAAGTAAACAAATTAAAAGTCAGGCTAGAACCATAATCAGAATTAAGTTTCAAATTAAAAGGTGTTTTAAAATCTAAAAATTGAGAATTGAGTGATTAAGTGCCATCAAGTCAGAGTCGACTCTTAGCAACCACATAGATAGATTCTCTCCAGGATGATCTGTCTTCAACTTGGCCTTTAAGGTCTCTCTGTGGTGCATTCATTGCTGTCATAATTGAGTCCATCTACCTTGTTACTGGTCATCCTCTTCTTCTCTTTCCTTCAACTTTTCCCAACATTATGGACTTCTCATGGGAGCTGGGTCTTCGCATAATGTGTCCAACGTATGATAATTTGAGCCTGGTCATTTCATTTGAGTGAAAATTCTTGATTGATTTGTTCTAAGATCCATTGGTTTGTTTTCCTGGCTGTCCATGGTATCCTCAAAAGTCTTCTCCAGCACCAGAGTTCAGAAGTATCAATACTTTTTCTATCTTGCTTCTTCAAAGTCTAGCTTTCGCATCCATAGAGATTCACGCGAAAAACCACTAACTGAATTATTCTAATCTTTGTAGCTATAGACATGCCATGGCATCGAAAAATCCTTTCCAAGGCCTTCATTGCAACCCTACCAAGTGCTAGTCTGCAGCATATTTCTTGACTTCGGGTTTCTTTACTGTTGATGGTCTATCCTAAAAGGCAGACGCTATCCACCACTTCAATGTCTTCATTATCAATTCTGTGGCTGGTTGCTGTACCCGTTGTCATTAGTTTAGTCTTCCCATTTTTTCACTGTACTCTTTTGACTTTCATTACTAGACCTCGCAGATCATCTGCACTCTCAGCTATCAGAGTGGTGTCATCAGCGTAGCACAGGCTTTTGATGTTTCTTCCTCCAACTTTAAAACCATGCTCATTTTCTTCCAATCCAGGTTTTCTCAGTATATGTTCAGCATATAAATTGACTAAAGATGGAGAAAGTATACAGCCTTCTCTTATTCCTTTGCCAATCTGGAACCAGTCTGTTTCACCATGTTCTGTCTGGACTGTGGCTTCCTGTCCTGTGTATAGGTTTCTCATCAGAACAATGTGATTTTCTGGGACACCCATTTTCCTAAGGATATTCCACAACTTGACATGGCTGACACAATCAAAGGCTTTTCTCTAGTCAATAAAGCACATATTGACTTCTTTTTGGTATTCTTTGGCTTTCTCCAGTACGCATCAGCAATGATACCTCTTGTTCCTTGGCCTTTTCTGAAACCAACTTGAACATCCGATATTTCCCTTTCCACACAGGTCTCTAATCTGCACTGGATGATCCTGAGCATTATTTTGCTAGCATGTGAAATTAAGGATATTGTGTGATGTTTTGCACAATCTGTTAAGTCTCCTTTATTTGGTATGGGTATGTAGACTGACCTCTTCCAATCTGTTGGCCACTGTGTCGTTCTCCAAATTTGCTGGCATAATTTGGTTAGAGCCATGACTGATTCTTCTTCAGTTGCCTGCAATATTTCTGTAGCTACTCCATCAATTCCTGTAGCCTTCCAACTTGGTAATGACCAGAATGCTGATCTAACTTCAACTTCCCATTCTAGAGGTTTTTGCAAGTAGGGGATATCTTCTAGAGTATCTTGCATGTTGACATCCCTGATGTACAGATTTTCAGTATACTCCTTCCACCTCTGTTTGATCTTCTATGAATCAGTTATTATCTGTCCTTTGGCATCCCCTTAACATACCAATTTGAGTTTGGAACCTCCTGAGTTCAGACATCTTTTGGAAAACTTTCCTTGTTTTTCCATGTCTATTTCCATCCTCATGGTCTTTACAGATGTCATTGTAGTACTGCTCTTTGTCTTTCTGAAATTCCCTATTTAACTGCTTTCTGAAATTTCCTATTAAATTCCTTCTTGAGGTCTTTATCTTTCTTGACTTTGGCTTCACTCCTTTTCTTGGCAATTTCCACCATCTGTTCTGATATCCATTTTGCTTTCTTCTGTTTCTTGGTCTTTGGCAGACTCTTTTCACATTCATCCTTAACAACTTCTTTGATTTCATTCCACAGTTCCTCTGGTTCCCTATCAATGAGGTTCAAAACTTCAAAGTGGTTCCTGATGTTCTCCTTGAAAATGCTGGCTAAATTCTCAAGATCATATTGTGGAAGCTGGATAGCTTTGACTTGACTTTGACTTAGCTTGACTTGGAACTTGCACTTGAGCAGTTCATTATCTGTTTCACAATCGGCACCTGGCCACATTTTTGCTGTTATAACTGAGCTCTCCCAACTCCCTGCACCAGTAACATAATCAATTTGATTTCTGTGTACTCTATCTAGTGATGTTCATGTGTATAGGCACTTTGGTTGTTTGAAGAAAGTGTTAGAAATGAAGATATTGACAAAAACTAATAAGTCATTCTCCTGCTTCATTTCTGTTTCCTTTTTTTTTTTTTTGCTTTAAATTTTTATTGATTTTAACAATATCTTGAAAATCTCATTACATCAAACATTAAACAAAAATTGACTTCCAGCTCACCAATCAGCGCGAATCATTAACTATACAATTAACCCTTGCTATAATAATTCAAAACAAATATCCTATACATTACCAAACTCGATTTTAGTCTACTCAACCTGCTAATATTACTAAATTTCAAACCCTGTTGAAAAATCAATATTAGGAAAATAGTTCTTTAGGTACAGTAAGAATGGTTTCCAATCTTCTTTAAAACCTTCCAAATTTTGATCTCTTATCAGTACTGTAAGTTTTGTCTCCGCGTATTCCAAAATTTTTATCAGCCAATCTTCTTTTGAGGGCAGTTCATTGTCCTTCCATTTCTGTGCATATACTATTCTGACTGCCGTGTTTGCATACTTGAAGAATGTTAAATTTCTTGTGGAAAACTCTCCTTGCATTAGTCCCAGAAGGAAGGATTCTGGGCTCTTAGGAAATGTCATTTAAAAATTTTTTAAAATCATTATATATCATGTCCCCAAAGGCCTTTGCCTTCCTACAAGACCACCACATATGAAAAAAAGTTCCTTCACAATGTCCACATTTCCAACATTTGTTTGAAACATTTTTATACATTATCGCCAGTTTTTAGGCGTCAAATACCACCTGTACATCATCTTATAATAATTTTCTTTTAAAGTGTAACATGCAGTGAACTTTAAATCAGTTTTCCAAAATTTTTCCCAAGCTGCCATATCTATATTATGACCCACATCTTGAGCCCATTTTATCATAGTCGTTTTAGCCACTTCATCTCTTGTCTCCTCCAAAAGCAACAGCCTATACATCGTGGACACTAATTTTTCATCATTTTCATATAGCTCCATCTCAAATCTCAACATTTGATCCTCAAATCCAAGTTTGAAATCCTTCTTAAAAACTTCATTTAACTGATGGTACTGAAACCAGTTACTGACCAAATTTTGTACTTCAATTAGATTTTTTAACTTACAGCCCTTTTCTTGAAAACACAACAGATCCCTATAGGTACCCCATTGCGGTTGCATATTTATCTCTTTACGTACTAAAGCTTCAATCGGGGATAACCATAACGGATTTTTAGGTTTCTCATTAGACTCCTTCTTACATAGTGATTCAGAAAATCTTTATGTATTTTACTTTTGTCATACCACAAATATGAATGCCATCCGAACCTTCTATCAAATCCTTCCAAATCAAGTATTCTAGGATTTCTTAATGTTATCCATTCTTTTAACCATGTCAAACAAACAGCATCAAAATACAACCTTAAGTCTGGCAGGGTCAGACCACCTCTTTCTTTAGCATCTGTTAAATTTTTAAAGTTAATTCTTGGTCTTTTACCCTGCCAAACAAATTTGTTCATGTCCCTCTGCCATTGCTTAAAGTTAAAGTATTAATTATAGGAATAGTCTGAAAAAGAAATAGCATTTTAGGTAAAACATTCATTTTCACAACTGAAATTCTTCCCATTAAAGATAAGTTCATTCTAGACCATCTTTGCAAGTCGATTTTTACCGTATTCCATATTTTAATATAGTTATTTGAAAACAACAAAGAGTTATTATTTGTCAACCAGACACCCAAATATTTAATTTTTTTCTCCACTTTCAGTTCACTTATTTCAAAAAGTCTGTCCTTAGATCTCTGATCCATATTTTTTGTCAACACCTTTGTTTTAATCTTATTTATATAAAACCCAGCTAGTTGGCCAAATTGTTGTATTTTTTCCAAGAGTCTTCCAATCTTCTCTAATGGATTTTCTAAAAAAAACCCACTACATCATCCACAAAGGCTCTTAGTTTGTACTCTTGTTTCCCAATTTTTGGGCCTTGTAATTGATCATCTTCTCTAATATTTCTACAGAGCACTTCCAGTACTAATATAAAAAGTAATGGGGAAAGTGGACATCCTTGTCTAGTTCCTTTCTGTATTTTGCAATTGTCTGATAATTCCCCATTTACAATAATTTTAGCATATTGCTCCGAATAAATTGTCTTAATAGCCCTAATGAAATTATTACCAACTCCCATTGCATCAAATAATCTCCACATGAACTGCCAGGAGACATTGTCAAAAGCTTTCTCTGCGTCTAGAAAAATCATGGCTATCTGTTTATCATTGTGTTTTTCGTAGTACTCCAATACGTTCAAAACTGTTTTCACATTATCTCTTAATTGCCGTTTTGGCAAAAAGCCTGCTTGATCTTCATGAATAAAAAGTCTTAATATAGCCTTCATTCTCCTTGCCAAGATGGTGGCAAAAAGTTTATAGTCATTGTTTAAGAGTGAGATTGGCCTATAATTCTTGACTCGCGTTAAATCTTGATCCGGTTTTGGAATTACTGCAATATTGGCATATTTCCAAGACTCCGGCATAATCCCTCTTTGCAAAATATCATTCATCGTCCATTGCAAAGGCTGTAGTATTTGATCCGTAAATGATTTGTAATATGAAGCTGATAGGCCGTTGGGTCCTGGCGCCTTATTAGCCTTACTTTGATTTATTACTTCTGTTATTTCCATTATTGATATCGGTGCATTCATAGTTTCTATGGGTTCCTTAGAAAGTTTTGGAATATTTTGTGTCTTAAGAAATTGGTCGATTTTTATATCTTCTACTTTATTTCCTTTGCATAATTCAGAATAGTATCTAAAGAATTCTCTTTTTATTTCCCTTTCATCATAAGAAAGCCCATTTTTTGTTAGTATCTTGGATATATACTTATTCTTTTTCTCATTTCTAATTTTCCAAGTCAACAACTTGCCTGGTTTGTTTGCAAATTCAAATGACTTTTGCTTTGCATATTTTAAGTTCTGTTCAACTTCATTTAATACTAACATAGAAAGTTGTTGCTGAAGCATTTTAATGGCTTGAGTAATCTTCTTCTTATCCTTGACCCATAGTAGTTCTCTTTCTTTTTTAGAAATCTCCATCAATAATGCCTCTTTTTTCAATCCTCTTTGTTTTTTTAAAATATGCATTTTGTTGTATGAAGAAACCTCTCATAACTGCTTTTCCTGCGTCCCAAACTATTTTGTTATCCATTCCTTGGTTTAAATTCAATTCAAAATAGTCCTTTAACTTCCTTTTAGCTTTCTCCTCATCTGGTGTTTTCTGTAAGTATTCATTCAATCTCCAACGAAAGGAAACCGTTCCTTTCTTCTTCCATGTAAAACAAATTGCATTATGATCTGAGAAGGTTCTGGGCAAGATGTCCATTCTTTTTATACATGGCGTAATAGATTTAGATGTCCAGAACATATCTATCCTTGAGTGAGATTTATATCTGTTTCCTAGGCCATACAGTCCAACTGTGTTTTCCTCCTTACCATTTCCAAATTTGGCATTCCAGTCTCCAACCATCACCAGAACATCTTGCTTGCATGTGCTGTCAATTTCAGACTGAACCTGAGCATAAAACTCATCAACTTCCTTTTCTTCTGTATCAGTCACTGGGGCACAGACTTGAAGAACTGTCATGTTAAAGGGCTGTCCATGAAATCTAATTTATATTAGTTGGTCACTGAACACATTGTACCCAAGTACTGTCACTGCTATATCCTTCCTGACTATGAAAGCAACACCGTTCCTTTGTTGTTTTCCATGTCCTGAGTAGTAAATAATATGATTTTCTGACTGAAAGTGTCAAATTCCAGCCCATTTTAATTCACTGATGCCCAAGATGTCAATTTATAGTAGATTCATTTCATCTTTCACTGTGTCAAGCTTACCCGTATTCATTATTCTTACCTTCCACGTTCCCATTGTAATTCTGTCTTTGCAGCTTCAGATTTCCTTTTCCCTTATGGCAACACCAGCCGCTAGACATTCAAAAGACTTTAATCCTACCATGTCACAAAACACCATCAGTACTCTGAGGTATTCTCAGCTCTTCCTCAGAAGCATGTTGAGTACCATCCAATCTGAGGGGTCTATCATCCAGCACTACATCTACAATCATTCTATTTTGTCTTTATGTTTTTTGACCATCATTCTATTTTCTAATCTATTTTCTAATCCACATGTCTATCCATGTGGTTTTCTTGGTAAAATACAGGAGTGATTACAGGCCTTCTCCCACGCAGTATGAAATGATGCCTTTGTCATCACTGAAGTGATCATCTGCCTCCTGCACCTTCCTATAGCGATGCTGCCCAATATAGGTGCCTGCTTGCTTTAGCTGGGCAGCTGAGATAACCTCCTACTGCGAGTATACTTCCTGCCGTACTTCGCTCATCCCTCCCAGGAAAACACACACACACCCCATGATGAAGCAGCACAGCAGGACATACCAGATATAACCAAAGGTAAAGCATTAAAAGACTCTTTAAAAAGATATTTTTGGTTGTTGTTTTAAAAAACACTGAGGGAGGGAGCATGGCTCAGCTCTTCAGGGAGGGTGTTCCAAAGCCAAGGGGCCACATCCGAAAAGGCCCTGTCTTACTATCTTCTTACCTGGGCAAGGCAAAAAGAAGCATCCATCTGCTTCTATTTCTGGAACATTCCAAGAATTAACAACATATTTATCTGGTCTGTTTTATCTTTTGAATGCCACCACTAGTCTAGAAGAATCGTCATCTATTTCTCAAATGGGTAGGTGGGGGGAAGAGAACATGAAAGAGCCAATTTTATCCTAATATAAGTTTACAAATCATACTCCACAGCTCCATGCCCTTGGCAATTCAGGCTCTTGAGTTCAAAACAGAGAGCCCAGCCTTCTGCCAAAGCTTTGCTGACTGTATATACATTTCAGAGGAGGCCCCTCTGTAGCAAGAACCTAAATCAGCCTACATTTTAAGGTGAAATCTCCTCAAAGCATTACACTGAATCAAATCCAAACAGATCAGCAAAAGGGAATAATTATTTCTTAAGAATGTGCAACAAGCCTAAGGCATACCTACACATGACATGCAAAGTTCTTAGTCCTGACAGGCTTAGTCTCTTTAGTCAATAGCAACTGTATTGGGAGGCCTTATAGCACCAAGGCTTATCCTTACCCCCACTACAATTCTAACCTACAACAGTCACCAACTGGAGTGCTATTTACCCCAGCCAGGGGGTGCAGGGTGGATACCTATTGATGTTAAATGAGAGCCTCCTCTCCACCAGGGTTGACATCAACCAGAATGGGCCCATGTCAGGGGCTGTGTGCTAAAGCCTCCTACTTTCCTACTGGAACATCTGCAAAAAATACAAGCTACCTGTAGCCAAAGATTGGTGGAACCATAAAATTGAAAAAGTTGAAGAAAATGAAAATACAAAAATATTATGGGACTTCCAACTACAAACAGACAAACATCTGCCACACAACACACCAGATATAACTGTAGTCGAGAAGAAAGAAAAACAAGTCAAAATAATTGACATAGCAATACCAGGGGATAGCAGAACAGAAGAAAAAGAAATAGAAAAAATAACAAAATACAAAGATCTACAATTTGAAATTGAAAGGCTGTGGCAGAAGAAGACCAAAATAATCCCAGTCGTAATTGGCGTCCTAGGTGCAATTCCAAAACAACTTGAAGAGCACCTCAGCACCATAGGGGCCACAGAAATCACCATCAGCCAATTACAAAAAGCAACTTTACTGGGAACAGCTTATATTCTGCAACGATATCTATAATAATAACAGCAACAATGTTGATAATAAAATTCAGCCATCCCAGGTCCTTGGGAAGGACTCAATGTCTGGATCAAACAAACTAGTCAATAACACCTCTCTGACTGTGTAAACAACACTAATAATAATAATATTTTGTCCTTTCATTCTTAGCAAGTTATAGCATTGACTGAAAACCACCAATGTATTGTTAATGTCATGTGCTTCTTGCAGTATTTTGTTATCCGACCAGGGCAGGGGGAACGATAACAATAGATTGATAACTATTTGGTTGAAATGAACACGTTTAAGAATTTAGCAAAATGCAGGGAGTAGCAAAAAGTCTTGTTACAAGAAAAAATTATTTTATTCTGATGCAATATTACCCCCATACTAAAGTCTTCAAGACAAGTCTAAATAGCTGAGACAAGACATGAAACAGAAGCAAAACAACATAGCTGGTTTCAAGGCAACCTTGCCTTTTACACTCAAAAGTTCTACTATTCATGCTCAGAACCTATGCTAAGGCATTGGCTGCACATTTCAATTACGGATAAATCATTCGTTAAATAAAAGATGCACTTTCAAAAGGTGAGAGAGATCATTTACAAAACACAGACACAGGTTTACGGCAGGTGGCCATCACTGGAGCCCTTTTCACACCAAGCACACTGATGCATGACTTGGCAATGGAGCACAACAAGGGAGATGAAAATTTGAAAATGGAAAGCGTGCCTAACTGCAATGCAACAGAACCTTCAGGTCAGAAGCTCTTAAACAGCAAGTAATTCTCTCCAGAGATCTCTTTCCCCATTACCCGGTTAATAGTGGAGACTGCACAGGGCTCTCTCTTTCATTCATTATCAGTGCTGCAATATTTCTCAGGTTTTTGACTTGGCTCCTTTACATGTAATGAAATTTTAAGAACAGTAAGCACAGGACAAGAGGGTAGGCTAATCTATTTCCACAACATTCCCAAACCACCATTTGACAGTCCTTAACATGGATCCTCAAGGCCAGCTTTGGAAACATCCTAACGCTGCTCTCTGCACACACCCCAGTCTCACAACCTTGCCAAGTGGTACTCACTTCCCAAATATAGTCATGTGGCTTGCTGGACCCAGAACAAAACTTTCATCTATCCTATTCCCACAGCAGTGCCAGCTTCTGTTGGGATACTCTCACATTGTGTACATTTCAGTGAGAACTCTAGTTTCTTCAGTACATACCTGCTCTTCATTTCAGATCCACTGGACTATCTGTTAGCTGTTGCTCCTGGAATCCTTTACCTGTTTGTCTACCTGAAATAGAGGTATTTGTTGCCTGAATATTTCTGCTGCCTGCTAACATGTAGATACTTGATAACGTCCAATGGAGGTAGAGCAATGCTGCAGCAGTGGAAAGCAAAACTGGCTTGACATCCTTAACGTTATGTCTTCCAAGATAAGGGGGAACAGAGCTAAATAGATGGTTCACATCGCAATCAAGGTCATGGGGAATCTGGTTACTAGAAGCCTCTCTCATCAAAGCAGCAGCTTAGCAGAAGGCAGAATAGAGACTCCAGAGAGCAGGATTTGGTTACAGAACTCAAGCTATCAATGGCAGCAACAAAACTGGCATTCACATTTATTCCTGAAAGCACAGTGGGTTAGTATTTACAGACAGGGCTACTGGGTGGGGTGTGGGGAATTAACAGATAAGGATATGCAAAGCATAAAACTTTTACTTGTTTGTCAGGGATGAAAACCTCTCTCCAGATTGCAGCACACACAACTGTGAAATCTTTCTATAGTATCTCTCTCTCTCTCTCTCTCTCTCTCTCTCTCTCTATATATATATATATATAGAGAGAGAGAGAGAGAGACTCTGTAGTCATGATAAAACCTATATATTGAAGCACATTCCCAAACTGTACACACAATTGATGTTACTAAGCATCAGACACTGTGGGCTGATGCTTAGTAAAATGTGGAGGGAGGTTTCAAGTGGGGTGCTGCAAGGGCTGGTCTTGTGGTAGCAAGCATGACTTGTCCCCATAGCTAAGCAGGGTCTGCCCTGGTTGCATATGAATGGGAGACTTGATGTGTGAGCACTGCAAGATATTCTCCTCAGGGGATGAAGCCGCTCTGGGAAGAGCAGAAGGTTCCCAGTTCCCTCCCTGGCATCTCCAAGATAGGGCTGAGAGAGATTCCTGCCTGCAACCTTGGAGAAGCCGCTGCCAGTCTGTGAAGACAATACTGAGCTAAATAGACCAATGGTCTGACTCAGTATATGGCAGCTTCCTATGTTCCTAAGGGCTGTGTCTTTGTCCCAATATTCCTCAGCATTTGTATCAATGACATAGATGAAGGGGTGGAGGGGATCTTCCTCAAATGTGCAGAAGACACAAAACTGAGTGAGATTGTTAACACCTCAGAAATGCAAAGTTCTCTTGGCAGAACTGAAAAGTGGGTTGAAACTAACAAATGAAATTCAACAGAGACAAATGCAGAGTTATTAACAGGCAAAAAAAATTCTTAGGATTTGGATGTAGCAGATAGCAGATATGTGAAAATGACTGCAGTCGATCACAACCTAAAATTGAGTCAGCTGTCTTATGCAGATGCAAAAAAGGCTAATATTATTTTAGGCTGCATTAATAGAACCATAGTTTCCAAGTTACAAGTAGTAGCAATACTTCTACTTTATTCTACACTCGTCGGACCTCACCTGGTTGGACCTCACTTAAAAACTAGACTTTTTAAAGTCTAGTTCTGGGTGCCACACATTTAAAAGCATGCAAATAAATTGGAATTATTTTTAATTATTTCATAGAAGGGTAGAAAGATGGGTGGACTCTGGAAAACAAGCCCTATGAGTAAAGGCTGAAGAAGATGGGTATTTTAGGTTGGAAAAAAGAAGACTAGAGAGGACAGGGAAAGGCTGGTAGCTTTTTTTGAATACCTGTCACATAGTAGAATGCAAAGACTTGCTTTGTGCTGCCTCAAAGGCCTAGATGCCATTGCCTCAGGGTTGATTTAAAAATGATTATTATTACATGGCAGCTCTTGCGAAAGTTCATTAGCGAGCTGCAGGGAGGGGGAGAAGAAAGTGACAGCAGTGATGGGGAAGAAAAGGTGAATGGGCAGGTGGACAGGTGAGTGGATGGGGAGAGAAGGCGGCAGCCAGGGGGAGGGAAGGCGGCGGCCGGGGGGGGAGAGCAAAAGCGGAGGCCAGGGAGGAAGAGAGAAAGCGGAGGCCGGGGGGAAGAGGTGGGAAGTGGGGGCTGGGAGGGAAGAGAGGGAAAGCGGGGGCCAGGGGGGAGAGAGAGCACAGAGAGCCCCAAAATGGGGTGAGAATGGGGGGAGAGTGCCAAGGGGCAGGGGAGGGGAAAGGAGGAGATGGCCGAGAAAGAGGGTGAGTGAGAGCTGAGAATTAGGGGCCGAGAATGAGGGGGGGGGGGGCAAGAAGGAAGGAGAGAGGAGGGGGAAAGGGAAAAACTAGAGGCGCAGATGCTCTGTGCCTGGACCAGCTAGTTCATTTTTTAGAAGAACCTAGGTCAAAGATTTCATCATGAATATTAATCATAATTATATTCTATGTACATGTTAACAGCAGTATATTTATTATTATCATTATCATTCATTCATTCATTCAATTTCTATACTGCCCTTCCAAAAATGGCTCAGGGAGGTTTACACAGAGAAATAATTTTAAAAAAAGATGGATGCCTGTCCCCAAAGGGCTCACAATCTAAAAAGAAACATAAGACAGACACCAGCAACAGTCACTGGAGGTACTGTGCCGGGGCTGGATAGGGCCAGTAACTCTCCTCCTGCTAAATAAAAGAGAATCACCATGTTAAAAGGTGCCTCTTTGCCAAGCTAGCAAGGGGATGAGAGATAACAGACGTGGTCAATCTTATTCTGCAGTTGGTGTTCAAGTGACATGTACACAGTCAAGCCCACCACCCCCGCCACCTCTAAAAATGCAAAGACAAAGAAGGTCAACGAATAAGGTAGATCTGAGCTAGGAAAAGGAATCTAGATATGAATGCAAGGAATAGGGGAGGGGAATAGAAAATGAAACCAAACATGAACAGAACATATTCATGAAACCCTGAGGAAACATTTTCCGAGTATATCCTCCATTATACAAGGGAAATACCTCTCATGGCAGCAGGCCGTAAAAGAGACCCCATTTGGTAACATTTTAATGATGTTCCTGTGCCCTGGGTAAAACAGGTATCCGTGTGACATGTGAAAAGTGCAACAAAGAAATGCAAGGTCTGGGAGTTATTCACACATGTCTTCATGCCCAGGGGTATCTGAAGAGCGAATCTGCTTCACAGCAGATCTGCAAGATGTTCAATTTGGTGATTTAAAGAGACAGTTCACATAGGCTTGGCTACTCTCCGCAATCCCTGGCAGATATTTTTCCTGTGTGTTCCTACTGGCTTAGTCCGAGTTTTTCCTCCAACCAATCACAAATCACATCAGTGAGGAGGAAAGTGTAGCTGTTAGTTTGACAGCTATGGAGGAGGAGCCTGGCGTTGGAGGCTCCACTGTTGCTGCTGCTGCTACTGATGGAATGTGGTCAGCAGAAGAGGTCTGCAGCAGAATAGAGCCAACCCACATGTCCCAACAACAGAATCAATCCCTCCCTACCTATGCAGGTGCGGGGGCATGGGGAGTTCTGGGCATTTTAGGGCTGCTTACTTTCCTTTTTGTGCTGGCCGTCCTGGACAGAGAACCAGGGGGGCAGGGGAGGAGCTGAGATGTGATGGCACAGCGGCGGGGGGGGGGGGCGGGGGACAGAACAACAACAAATATTTATATTCCACTTTTCAACAAAAAGGTTTCTGAAGCAGTTTACATAGAGAAATGACGATAAATAATAAATAAGACGGATCCCTGTCCCCAAAGGGCTCACAGTCTAAAAAGACAGACACCAGCAACAGTCACTGAAGGTACTGTGCTGGGGGTGGAGAGGGCCAGTTACCTGCTAAATAAAGAGAATCAGCACGTTAAAAAGGTGTCTCTTTGCCCAGTTAGCAGAGGCAAAGATAGGTATCCAAGCCTGGCACCATGTTGTTGACTTTGAGTTTGCAAGATGCTGTTATATGATGGGTATTTGCTTCACTTCCATGCTTGTGAGGACTGCTGCCACATGCTTGGTGGAGGGATCTTTTTTGAGAGGAATGAGAGGCAATGTAACACTGAGTTAGGCATCTGTTCCTTACTACTGCTGCTGCTGCTTCTGAGCTGCCCCGTTCCCTGTAGAAATGAACCACAGGACCTTCTTGCTGGAAGACTGAGCACCGGAGGGTTAAGAAGCAGTCATCCCAGGTGGCTTGTCATGGAGAAAAGGGGCTGCTAAAATTCACTGAAGCTTTTGTGCAGCTTTCTCTCTTTCTGCCTCTCTCTACCTGTGCTACTGCAAGGGGAACAGAATGAGGCTGGGGAGAGGATGTGGGGACATAAGAACATCCTTGCTGGATCAGGCCCAAGGCCCCCCTAGTCCAGCATCTTATTTCACACAGTGGCCCACCAGATGCTGGTGGAAGCCTACAGGCAGGAGTTGAGGGCATGCCCTCTCTCCTGCTGTTACTCCCCTGCAACTGGTACTCAGAAGCATCCTGCCTTTGAGGCTAGAGGTGGCCTATAGCTCTCCGACAACTAGCTGTGGATAGACCTCTCCTCTGTGAAGTTATCCAAATCCCTCTTAAAGCCATACAGGTTGTTGGCTGTCACCACATCTTGTGGCAGAGAATTCCACAAGTGGATTATGCGTTGTGTGAAAAAATATTCCGTTTGTTGGTCCTAGATTTCCTGGCAATCAATTACATGGGATGAGCCCTGGTTCTAGTGTTATGTGAGAAAGAGAAGAATTTCTCTCTCTCCGCTTTCTACACACCATGCATGATTTTATAGACCTCTATCATGTCTCCCCGCAGTCGTCTTTTTTCTAAACTAAATAGCTTCAGGTGCTGTAGTCTTGCCTCATAAGAAAGGTGCTCTAGGCCCCTGGTCATCTTGGTTGCCCTCTTCTGCACCTTTTCCAGGTCTACAAAGTCCTTATTTAGATGTGGTGATCAGAATTGTATGCAGTACTCCAGGTGTGGCCACACCATAGTTTTGTAGAAGGGCATTATAATATTAGCAGTTTTATTTTCAATCCTCTTCCTAATGATCCCTAGCATGGAATTGGCCTTTTTCACAGCTGCCGCACATTGAGTCAACACTTTCAATGAGCTGTCCACCATGACCCCAAGATCCCTCTCCTGGTCAGTCACCGACAGCTCAGATCCCATCAACGTATACTTGAAGCTGAGTTTTTTTGTCCCAATGTGGATCACCTTACACTTGCAAACACTGAAGCGCATTTGCCATTTTGTCTCCTACTCACCCAGTTTGGAGAGATCCTTTTGGAACTCCTTCCTCACAATACATTTTGGATTTCACTACAGTTTGGTATCATCTGCAAATTTAGCCATCTTGCTGCATACCCCTACTTCTAGATCATTTATGAATTAAAAAGCTCCAGTACAGATCCCTGGGGGACCCCGCTTCTTACTTCCCTCCATTGTGAAAAATCTCCATTTATACCTACCCTTTGTTTTCTGTCTTTCAGCCAGTTAGCAATCCACACATGTACTTGTCCCCTCATCCCATGACTGCGGAGTTTCCTCAGGAGTCTCTGATGAGGAACTTTATCAAAAGCTTTTTACAAGTCCAGGTACTGGATCATCTTGATCCACACACTTGTTGACAGTCTCAAAGAACTCCAAAAGGTTTGTGAGGCAAGATTTACCTTTGCAGAAGCCATGCTGGTTCTTTCCCAGCAGGGCCTGTTCTTCTATGTGCTTTACAATTTTATCCTAGAGGATGCTTTCCATCAATTTGCCTGGAATGGACGTTAAGCTAACTGGCCTGGAATTTTACCAGATCGCCCGTGGATCCCTTTTTGAAAACTGGTGTTACATCTTTTCCAGTCCTCCGGTACTGAGCCTGATAAGCAAGGAGATTGGCAATTTCACATTTGAGTTCTTTGAGGACTCTTGGATGGATGCCATCCAGCCCTGGTGATATGCTAGTTTTCTGTTTTTCCAGACAGTTTAGAAAATCATCTCTTGTCACTTCTGTCTGACTCAATCCTTTAGCCTCCATTCTCGAAAAGCCCGGTTCAGGAACATGTATATGCTCAGTATCCTCTGCCATGAAGACAGATGCAAATAACTCATTTAGCTTCTCTGCGAACTCCATATCCTCCTTAATAATTCCTTTCATTCCCTCATTTTCTAATGGTCCAACCATCTCCTTGGCAGGTTTCCTGCTTCTGATATATTTAAAGAAGTTTTTGTTATTGCCCTTGATGCTTTAAGCTAAATGTTCCTCAAACTCGCTTTTCGCCTCCCTTATTGTCACCTTGCATTTCTTTTGCCATAGTTTGTGTTCCTTTCTGTTTTCTTCATTTGGACAGGCCTTCCAATTTCGGAAGGAAGTCTTCTTCGCTTTTAAAGCTTCATTTAAGTTACCTGTTAGCCATGCTGGCATCCTCCTGGATTTACTGGTACCTTTCCTCCTTTTGGGTATACAATCTAACCGGGCTTCTAGTATTGTGGTTTTGAGTAAACTCCATGCATTCTGGAGCGAAGTTACTCTCCTGATTTTCCCTTTCAGCTTTCTTTTCATCATACTCCTCATTTTGGAGAAATTTCCTCTTCTGAAATTCAAAGTGTCTATATTAGACTTCCTTGGTGATTCTCTCCCCGCATGTATGCTGAATTTGATCACACTATGGTCACTGTTCCCTAAAGGGTCGATGACACTGATATCCCGCACCAGGTCCTGGGTGCCACTCAGGATTAAGTCCAAGGTCGCCTTCTCTCTGGTTGGTTCCAAGACCAACTGTTCTAGGGAACAGTCATTCAGCGTATCTAGAAATGTGACCTCTTTGTCATTACCTGACTGTGAATTTACCCAGTCTATGTCTGGGTAATTGAAGTCACCCATTATTACAGCCCTGCCTCTCCTTGACGCCTCCCTGATTTCCTGCTGCAACTCCCAGTCACTGTCAGCATTTTGATCCGGAGGGCGATAGCACGTCCCCGGTAGCACGTTCCCTTTCAGGCCTTGTATTGTTACCCACACCACAGGGTTCCTGTGGAGGACTCCAGTCCACCTACGTTGTATACCTTGTTAGATTCTATCCCTTCTTTAATATACAGTGCTACTCCACCTCCAAGGCGCCCCTCCCTGTCCTTTCTATAGATATTCTATAGAGATATAGAGTTATCCAGGAATAACAGTGTCCCACCGGTTCTCACTATTCCACCATGTTTCTGTTTTGCCCATTAGATCTATTTCTGTGTTAGCAGCCAAGCACTCCAGCTCACCCATCTTGGCTCAGACGCTTCTGGCATTGGCATATAAGCACCTATACACTGAATCTCTTCCCTGGTGTATGCTATCTTTCTTTTGACTCTTTGACCAGCTGGCACAGCCTTCTATCTGCTCTTTATGTGGTTCTGCTCTGTCCTGTTTTATCTGAATCCTTTGCAACCTCACGTTTTAAAGGATGGCATTTGCCGAATTGCACACTGCCCAGATACTGTCGGCTATTTCCCAAGCATCATTTTAAAAGCTGCGTTGCAATCTTCTTGATTTTAAGCACCAGCAGTCTGGTTCCATCTTGGTTCAAGTGCAGCCCGTCTCTTTTGTACAGGCCTTGCTTGCCCCAAAATGTATTCTAGTGCCTAACAAATCTAAACCCCTCCTCCTGGCACCAATGTCTCTCATCCACACATTGAAACCTCTCAGCTCTGCCTGTCTCACTGTACCTGCGCATGGAACAGGTAGCATTTCTGAGAATGCTACCTTGGGGGGGGGGGCGGTCCTGGACTTCAATACACTACCTATCAGCCTAAATTTGGCTTCCAGGACCTCCCGACTACATTTCCCCACATCGTTGGTGCTGACGTGCACCACAACAGCTGTCTCCTCCCCAGCACTGCCTATCTAGATGTTGTGTGATGTCCGCAACCTTCGCACCAGGCAGGCAGGTCAGCGTGCGGTCAACACGCGGGTCGCAAACCCATCTCTCTATACCGCTAATGATCGAATCACCCACTACAAGGAGGCCCCCACCCCCCAGTGGAGTATCCCCTGTGCAAGAGGATATGGGCTCATCATCCATGGAAGGACCCCCTTCTAGAGGAGCATTTCCCTCTTCCTCAGACCGATGTCTTCCTTGCCCGAGACCTTCATTTTCCCTGACAGCAGAGGAGCTATCAGCCCTGGAGTGGGATGCCTCTACCACGTCCCTGAAGGTCTTAACCTCATACCTCTCTGTCTCTGTTTCTCTGTCTCTCTGGGAGAAGAAGCTTCATGAAGGAAGTTTCTGCTTGTGAGCTGAGAAGCCAGCATAGGTGTGCATCCCAGCCGGACAAAGATCTATTATTTAGAGCTCAGAGACTTTAGTGGGAAGAAGCAGCTGCTCCTCCACTGAATCTTTCGCAGAAAACTGGCATTTTCCCTGGTATCTCCAACTCCTCCCTGCCCGCCAGTGACCACACACTGCCTCATGATGCAGAACCAGCATTTTGCATGCTCCTCCCCTTTTCCACTTGTTCTGCGGTGGCGGTGGCAGCAGATCCTCTGAGAAGAGAGGGGGCCATTTGCCCCCCCCCTTTCCAGCCCCCTTGCTTGGCTTTCGGTTGGATTCAGGCAGTGTTTTGCTCAGTGCTTGGGAGATGGGAAGTAATGATAGCTGGCACCCAAATGGAACTTTCTGTCGCCCCCCCACCCACCCACTGCCCACAATTGCAAATCTCTCCGAGCAGACAACACAGCTGTCAAACTGTGTTTTCATTGTGTTTTGAAAAAAAGCCGAATTATTGCCAGTAGCCATTCCATATATCTCAGGAAAAGTGGTGGGGAAAACCAGAAAGCTCGGCTTTAAAAAACAACAACAAAGCTGCTGCAAATAGAGGATTTTTTTTACCACAGACATAATTCGGGCCAAGCATGAATGCACAGTAATTCTTAATAGTAATTCGGGGGAAAGCAGAGTCAGGTGTGTACTCGTCTCTGATAGCCCACAGGGACATTGGGGTAAACAAAACTAATATGTGGACTGGCACACTCCAATCCAGAGTGGATTTGAATTAAAAACGCTGTCTGTAAAGCCTCCTGGTTGCCCCACCTGAATGAAATAGCATTGTTAGAAGTGGGTACCTATTGTGTGTACCTACCTTCTAAAAATGAAACATACATCTATCTCTGAACATGTATTAAACTCATATTAGACAACAAGATTATGATGATTAAATAGAATCTTCCTGATTAATGATTTAATTGTGTTTTAAATCATTAAAACAGAGTCCTTCTGTGGAGCTATTTAAAACAACAGATCAACCTGGAATAGCCTCAAGTTACATATCAGTTAAAGAGGAGGAGACATTTCTGAAGAGGAGCAGTTCAACAATGAAGCCAATGGCCTAAGGGAATGATGAGCTCTCCCTCACCGGAGGTCTTCAAACAGAGGATGCACAGCCATCTGTTGGGGGATGTTCTAGTTCTGCATCAATCAGGATCCATTAAGATGTTGGACTAGATGGCCTACAAGACCCCCTACAATTTTGTGTATTTGTCCTTTTACTGCCAATTCTGTGCTGATCTTTCCTGTATGTAGGAGCCACAGCGAACTGAGCTTACATATGAAAGGATTCCTTGTTCACCCTTTGATCCTATAATTGTAATAACTGCAATATCTGCAAAATAAACTATATAAAGAAAAGTGCCTATTCTGTGTATACAACAGGCACTTTTCTTGTGCAGCATACCTTACCTTAGGACCTTGTCAGACTCCAAAACTGGTATGATCTCAAGGCTGGAATTGGTCTGTTAAATTTACCAGCTGATCCTGGATCATTCCCCTCTCCTCAATTCTAACTCTCTTCACTTCCCTGAATTGTCTCCATATCAAACATAGGCCACAGTTTGGCCTTCCCGATCTAACCAGTTGTCAGTTTCCCACAAATTAGATTATCTGGTGGCTTTTCAGACTTCATTTTCTAATGGCTTCCATGTTGGCCTTCTAAGGGTTAAATACACACATTTAACTTGGATGATCACTACAAGCCCTACAATTTTACAATTTGATTTTGGATTTTGAGGCTTAGGTGATTAGGATGACAGTGATGATAGAAGAATGAGAACGTAATAAACATCTATAGAACTTTTTTTTTTAAAGTAAGGTTATGGCTCCTAGCTTCTGCTGATGGCAGAGAGCCAAATACTATGCAATAACACGCTTTTGTTTCATCTTTTAATTTGACATTTAGCCAGTGTGCTAAGCACACACAAAGGGGAGAGGCAGAGGCACAAGATATTTGTCTTGTACACTAAAACTCATATGCCTTTATGACAAGAAGACGGCTCAAAGAATGCTCTGGAGTTTCCACTTTGCCCAAGACAATCTTCCTCCAGCCCTGTTTTCACCCTTTCTTTCATGTGTTGACTGAATGCACGAAGGCAGACGGAAGCAAGACCTCATCCCTGCCACCTGTGCATTCAACAGAAGCTGAGAACAAAGCTGTACATGCACAGTCTTTCACGTGCCATTGGGAGTGCGGTGCAATCAGGGTTCTTTCCAGCAACCTTCCCGCAATTCAGGCCTTCACAACATAAGGCCCAGAGGCCAGATCTGGCCCATGGGGCCTTTTTTGCTGGCCCTTGCGTAGGAATACCCTGCAGCAAAAGCAGGAGCCATGAAGAGATTTTGTCTGCTGACATGAAGCTGTGGTTCAATGCAGTTGGCTACTTCAGGCCAGATGTACCCTACCTCTGGGCCAGAGCCCACTGATGCCCTCCCTCATCGCTCTTCCCCCTTGGCCTTTACCTCCTAACACCAGTCTGGGGCTGGCATACACCCCACTGACTGACAGGGACTATTTTCTGACTAGTATTCATGGTTAAAATTGTGGGTCCCTTGATGCAAATCCACAAGTAACTAATAGTTGCTTTCATTAATAATTTTAATGTAAATTAATATTTATTTGTCAAATTTGTACACCGCCCCAAACTTTCATCTCTGGGCAGTTAAAAGCAACATAAAACAAGTTAAAACATACACAAAAATCTTAAAATATTGTAGGCAATCTAAAAATTAAAAACAGAATAAAACTTTAAAATGTGAAAGGCTGAGAATGCTTGGCTGAAGAGGTGGGTTTTCAAGTGCTTTTTTAAAAATGTCAGAGATGGGGAGGATCATATTTCACTATGGAGTCCATTCCACAGTTTCGGGGCAGCAACTGAGAAGGCCCGACCCCGTGTGGCCACCAGCCGAGCTGGCGGCAACTGGAGATGAACCTCTCCGGACAACCTCAATGGGTGGTGGGGATCATAATGAAGAAGACATAGGAACATAGGAAGCTGCCCTATACTGAGTCAGACCATTGGACCATCTAGCTCAGTATTGTCTACTCAGACTGGCAGCAGCTTCTCCAAGGTTGCAGGCAGGAATCTCTCTCAGCCCTATCTTGGAGACGCCAGGGAAGGAACTTGGAACCTTCTGCTCTTCCCAGAGCAGCTCCATCCCCTGAGGGGAATATCTTGCAGTGCTCACATGTAGTCTCCCATTCAAATGCAACCAGGCCAGACCCTGCTTAGCTAACGGGACAAGTCATGCTTGCTACCACAAGACCAGCTCTTGTTCTCTTAAATACCCTGGACCTAAGCCATTTAGGGCTTTATAGGTTATAATCAGCACTTTGTATTTTGCCCAGAAACCTATTGACAGCCAGATATTAATGCACTGAACATTGACCTTGGCCCCTGCACACCAAGTCGTGAGTGGTTCCAGCCCACCAAGCCATGTAAGTTGTGCACCTAATACTATATGTACTTCTCTCTGACTGCCCTGTTTTAATTATTGCCTTTTATCCTGGGTTTCTATTATTTTAGAGGTAGTGATGTTTTAACCAGGGCTGTCCTAGGGGGCTACAAGGGCAAGTCAGAATGGGTAAAGCTTCTTAACCCTTTTAGCCTACTTTCCATAAGCAAAGTAAACTTATGAGATCACCCAGCATTCTGGGTGTATGAACCAAATTGGGTACAGTTGTAGGGACACACAGTGACACCTCAATAGATCGCCTCGTGGACCACTTGTGGTGTCATCTGTGGACCGCCTAACCAATCTGAACCAAATTTGGTGCTGAGTGTCACATAAGGATACCTCAGTGGCACAGTTTGTGATGGAGTCATCCACCTCAATTCAAGATGGCAGATGAATGAACATTTGAGATGCAAGTGGGCTAACTCAATGGTTCCCAAACTGGGAGCCTCCAGATGTTGCTGAATTACAACTCCCATCAGCCTCAGCTACAATTTATTGTGGCTGTAGTTCAGCAACATCTAGAGGCTCTCAGTTTGGGAACCACTGGGCTAGCTTGTAAACTGCCTACTAATTTGAACCAAATTTGCGACAGGTGTAGGGACACATAGGGTCAGATGAAGGGTGTCGTTTGTAATGATGGCATCCACTCCAAGTTAATGAGGCAGTTCCCACAATCAGTGGGAACCACCAAGATGGAGTTTGCAAGGAGAGCGGACTTAGCCCGCTCTCCTTGCAGACAACCCGTCAGTCGGATGTGGGCAGCCAAAGTGGCCGCCCACACAACTGCAGGCTCCGTTAGGGAGCTGGTGGGGGCTGGGGAGTTCAGGTGCTGTGCGGCCCCCAGAAGCTCCAGCATGCCCTGTGCAAGCATGCAGGGCATGCTGGAGAGACCCCCCAAGCCAGGAGGCTGCATTTAGCCTCCCCGCTGGGGGTCTCCTTGTGAGTTGCTGAGGCATGGAGCTACGCCATGGCTACTCACGATTTAAAAAACGGGTTAGCAGAGCGCTCGCTCCACTAATCTCGGCTAAGGGGAGGGGGAATTAGTGGAGTTTGCTGCTGGGAGCCACACGGCTCCCGTGGCAGCACACGATCCACTAAAAGCGGGCTAGGCTCCCTTAGCCCACTTTTAGTGGATTGTGAGAATCTCCTCAATATGGCAGAAATGTGAATGCTTAAGGCTGAAGTGGGCTAACTTGTGAAGACTGTAATTATGAATTAAGATTATAGTGAAAGGAAAATAAGCAAATCAGTTCTTACCAGAACAAGTTGTTTCTGTTTCAGATTACTGTACGATAAACCTGCCTGTTCTTTAAGTTCATTGTCTGAGGCCCTGCTTCAGGGACCTTATGGAGGGACCTTCATAACCCCACCTTCTTCAAGGTTATGAAGTTAGCAGCTGGGATAAAGCCTTCTCTGTGGTGGCGCCTCAGTTTTGAATTCTTCCCCAGAAACATCCTTTAGGCACCAAGTAAAATGGTTTAATTTTGTTGGGCTTTTAGTAAAGGGCTCTTTCTGTTCTCTTTGCTGCTGTTTCTTCAATGTCTTTTTATAAGGTAGCTTCACATGCTGGCTGGTCTGTAAGCTGTGAACATGTCAGTAAAATGTTGGCAGCTGAGACTGTGCACTCCCAGTGGGCATGATGTCTGAATCTGCCCATGCTGGATCCCCAACATTCACCTTACATTCTCTGTCCAACTTGAGTCCTACTTCTGAAGTTGAGCAGAGAATGTTGGGCATCTGGAGTGGGAATCAAATTTGTGCAGGTACAGACATCACACCCAGAGTGCACACTCTTAGTTGCAGACATTTTACCAACATGTTCTCAGCTTACACTAGTAGTGTGAAGCCACCCATAGTTTCCTTGGGTTTTACATAGTGAATCATTGTAAGCCACCTTGAAAGCTTGTAAGGGAAATGGCAGTAGATATATAAAATCAATACTAATTCATTATTTAAGACCAGAGCTTTAAAAACATGTCCTCCCCACCCCCCGTTTGAAGCTGGCTAATGGTCCTGTAGGCCTCCCCAGGATATGTCCATATTTAAACCACCACATACCACAATGTAGCCTGTTCATTGCCAGGCAGCAACTGTTGCCATGAAAAACATGAATCCTCTGCCCAAATGATGGCTATGTCATCCCCTATGTGGCAATGTTTTACTAGTAAGTCCTTGATTGCACATATCCAAATCCCAGAATCTGGGAGGAGAGATGGTATTGTGGTAACAAGCATAAATTGTCCCCTTTGCTTAGCAGGGTCCACCATAGTTTGCATTTGAATGGGAGAAGTGTGTGAGCACTTAGGAGATGGAACCGCTTTGGGAAGAGCACCTGCATGCTTGCATACAGAAGGTTCCAAGGTAGGGCTGAGAGAGACTCCTGCCTGCTACCTTGGAGAAGCTGCTGCCAGTCTGTGTAGACAATTCTGAGTTGGATGAACCAAATGGTCTAACTCAGTACAAGACAGCTTCCTATGTCCCTAACCCTCCCTGCCCCCGGGTTCTATAGGTAGAGATAGGTGCATAGCATCCCATGGATCTCTTACAGCCAAATGTATCAATGCTACTTACTTTATTTGGTGGTTTAAATATCTTTAAAAACATTTCAGTATAAAACAGTATTTATGCCAAGAAGAAAGTAGCATCACAACTACTTATGTAGTTATATAGTTCTGTAACTCCATATGACTTCTTCAATTGTAGTTGTATTACTGGTGGTACACCATGAAGTTGTCAGCTCTGTTTGTTGGGAATGCAAACATTGACTAAATAATACTGTTACTGTAGTACATAGGACAAAGGCATCACAATGATCATAAAGAAACAGCACACAACCAAACTGGACTGGCATGATGCCACCTCCGGTATTACTTTCTGTAAGGTAAAATATCAGCCTACAACAAGCGACTCCAGCAATCATCAGTTTCAATATAATAACTCACAGACTAACTTTTGTATGTCTAATGAAGTTATAAATCAGATGGTTAACCGGAAATGTAAACACACACAATGATGTACACAAACCCCAAACGTTGTGTTCTTGAAGAATGTGGTATTTGGATGAGAATAGGAGCATGTTTGTCACCAAAGTAACAACTATAGTTGAATACAGCACAAAACTGACCGAAAGATTTCAGCCACTCATCCAATACTCCCAAAAAACCTTTTGAAGCCAATTCTGATGTTTAAAGGAAATAACAAGAAATGAAACAGGAATGACTTGCATTCTCTGCACTTCTTGTTCTCATTGAAAAGGTGGTGATGGTGGGGAAGATGTGTATATTCAGAAGCGTGGGTAGAGGAGAAACAAGTCACTTCCTATTTTGACACTGGCTGAAGCACTTCTATGAGCTCCATTTTGCATGCATAGCCGAATAAAATGCTGTGCTTTAGGCAATAGATTGGGGGTTGCATTTTTAATAGGCCCCTCAGTTTAGAAAAAAACCAAAAACCTTCTGCAAGTAGAATACTAGCACAGCAGGGAGTGGGCTGTGCTATAACCTAGTTTACACAATCTTTTGAATAGAACAACTCATCTATACAATGCATTTAGACTGGTTTAAGCATCACAGACTCCTTCCAGGAACCCTAGGAATTGCAGTTCTGTTGGAATAAGAGGACTTTAGTAATGTTCTATGGTTATAGGCTTCTAGTATTCACAGTTACGGGGTTGTTTTTAAAATATGGGTACACATAAATCTGTTTAGTAAATGAGTAGGTTGGGATGGATGGATGGACTGGATGAAAGAAAACAGAAACTAGGGAAATAAGCATGAAATACTATGAAACATGATCAGATGATTTACTTTTGAGTCTTTCCATGCTGAAGGGATGAAAATGCAGAAAAACCACATTAATGGGTGGTGTGGCACATACATCTCTGGTAAAGAGTAAGATTTATTTACTCTGTGTAAGTGCTTAGAATACCATTACAACTGCAGCCTCAAGAAATTGCCCTTGCATGTCAGATAGTTACATACTGGTAGTTAGTCTTTGTGCTGTAGGAAATGAATACCCTGCAGGAAATGAACACAGTGCCAAAGCCACTTAAAACTATTTTGGAAATCCAGGAGATTCTCCAAGCTACTGATCACAGCAGCCTGACAGGTCAGCCTAGTCTACTCAGCACAAGAGACCCAAGTGACTCATGGATATGAGAAGTGTACTGGAGATTTTTTTTTAAAACCTAACTAAAAAACCATAAACAGATAGGATGGGGAAAGTGAAGCAGGTTGTAATATAGTTTTAAATAATATCCAAATAATTCAGGGTATATGTGCTTGCATAATTCCTGGCAACATCCCAACAAGAATCTAACTGAAATACTGCTTCAGTACAAATGTTCATTATAAGGTTAAATAGCACAAAATACTTGCTGTAGTAAGACAAGGATGCCTTCTCCAAGCATTGGCTGAGCACAATGCTTCTATCTGAACCTTGAACTTCTCTATTTCCCATAAAATAGTCATGGAGTAAGACAACCTCACCACAGGCATCCATGGGGGACAGCGGCAAAGGAGAGCAGTCGCCCACCCCAGACATATGGCTGGATCAATGTGTATCTGTTGCTGTACACACCCTGGAAACAATTGTGCAGATGACCATGAACCTCACCTCTCGACCCCATGGGGTGGGGATAGCACACAGGCCAGGTCTGGCAGACAATTTCCAACCTCCTGAGATAAAAAGGAAATATCTTGCCAGGGAAGATGCAGAAAAAGAGGACCGGCCAGACTGGAGAGATGGGACTGGTAGCATTGGTGTTTGTCTCTCAACAGGGTGCAAGGTCTGGCATTAACAAAGATGAAGAATGCCAACTGCCTCCGAATGCCTCTCTGAACCTCAATCTGCAAGGGCTGCAGAAACAGACAGGGGGGAAAAGTGGGGGGGACAACAGTGGGTGTCTGCTTCTTCCCTATAGCTGCTGACTCCCTTCTCCATAGCCTAAGGCAGAACAAGAAGGACAGAGGTTGAGTAAAGAATTCTGGATCCAAGTACTTTCCTCTTCATCAGTGGGTTCCTTGGTGTTTTTCTGTTTTTACTATTAAATGCAAGACAACTTCTCCTTCTGTATGAAGGGCCCAGTCCAGAGAAGCTTCCACTCAGCTGGTACAGCAAACTGCCTTGTATCTTGTTCAGTTGCCTACTCAGAAACAACACAAATGTACTACATTCCCCTCTCTCATCCATGAAGGTGGGGCCAGTAACAGTGCTACTGATATATGGTGGGCAACTGTTGGGAATTTTGCAAATAGTTTTCCTCTAGGAATGAATAGTTTCTTTAACAATCTCTTTTACTGCCCAAGTATCTCCTGTTCCTGAAGAGTGGGAGCACTGTTCCCTCTAACAGGGATTTCCAGGTGTTGTTGACTACAACTGCAGTGGCTTTTGCTTGGGGATTATGGGAGTTGTAGTCAACAACATCTGGGAATCCCTGTTAGAGGGAACATTGAGTTGGAGTAGGAATAGTACTATTATATGCTGCTTTTAGAAAAGGAAAGGGAAAAGAAATAAGAGGAAATTGGTACATTTCCTCTTTTTTCTTTTTAAAAAACGGCATAATAGTACTATTTCTAGCTGCACTTAAATTCCTTGGGTCAACCCACCAGGCCATATAAAAGTACACATTTTAGTTCTGTTAACATGATTTAGTTACTCCTAAACAGTCTGTAAGCATGAATATATAGGTATGTGCAAAATTTTAAACCACCTAGGGCACTAAAACATTGTGCAAGGAAAGATGCATGTACCAATACAGATCTTCCATTATCTCCTTGGGATATAGAGTGCATTGGTTAAACATAAAATTCTACTCTCTCCCTCCCTCCCCCCCCCCGCCTTGCCTTGCAAACAAGTTTTATTTTTATTTTATTTTATTTTTTATTTAGTTTATGAACTCTCTTTGCCACAAGATTACTACTTAAACATTACTTTCTGAAAGGATTTCCTTGTCTTTTAAAAATCTTTTGAAGGCATGGCTATATTTACATATGGCAGCTATATTTGTACAGTATATAGAATATACAACCTGGCTTTTTCTGAAGTAATAAATTAAATAACACCGAGTTTTTCAAAGGGATTCATTGCTTGTTTTATAGGGATTTCCCCCACTTCTAACTCTTTGACTAGCTGCCATTTGGAGAGACACTCCCTGCTTCATCCTTTTATTGCTACTACTGTCTACCACACCTATTTCCATGCCGTCTACTAAATCTTATGCGAAATCTACTAAATCTACTAAATCTTATGCGAAGATTTAGATAGACAATGCCTACTCACAGTAATCATAGCTGCTAGTTACATGCCAAGTCTCCCTTATTTGAAATGAAGCTTTCCCCAAGCATACCCGAGTTGGCATGAAGTCACATTATTGAAACATAAAACATGAAATAACAAAATTCACAAGGAACCATAAAAGGAAGAGGAATTCTACCAATGAACCCATGATGCAAAGTTATAGATTCTTCAAGTTTAGTATGAGGGCCAGCTCCTGTTCCCTGCCAACTGAGCAAAGAGGTACCGTTTCAAGTGGTGACTCACACTCTTATCTTTAGCAAGGAGAGAGCAACTGTCCCTAATCCAACCACAACACAGCACCCCTTCAGGGGCTGTTGCCAATGGCAGATTATTACAAAGGTAGTCTAGGCAGCTGCCTATGGCAGCAAATCTTGGGGAGCAGCATCTTGGAGGACAACTTAATTATGTGTTTTAAAACCTTTAAAAATGCTGCTGTGTAGCGGCAGAGGCTCTGCCCGCCTCCTAAACCATCAAAGGAGCGGAGGTGAGGTTGGGCACTGGAAGGCAGCAGCAATGAGGTCTTCACTCAAGCCTGGCTTACTCACAAATAAGGCAGAGTGGGCGATTTCGGGCCTCTGCACACATGCACAGAGGACCAAAATCGCCCACTCTGCTTCATCTGCGAGTACGCCAGGCTTGAGTGTGGACCTCTTTCGCCACTGTCACTGCCGAGGTCTTCACTCAAGCCTGGCTTACTCGCAAATGAAGCAGAGCAGGAGATTTTGGTGTGTGTGCAGAGGCCCGAAATTGCCTGCTCTACCTCATTTACGAGTAAGCCAGGCTTGAGTGAAGACCTCTTTCGCTGCCATCCTCCAGTGCCCAACCTCACCTCCGCTCCTGGGATGGTTTAGGAGGTGGACGGAGCCTCCATCGCCACAAAGCGGCATTTTTAAAGGTTTTAAAAAATAAAATAAAATTGCCCTCCCCCCAAGCCCCCTTACTTTTGTTCCTGGGGCGGCAAATCTTTTGCTGCCTATAGGCGGCAAAAAGATTAATCCTCCCCAGCCTGTTGCTGGTTTCTGCCTTGTTCATTTTAGACTGTGAGCCCTTTGGGCAAGGGTAATCATTCTATTTCTTCAAAGTAACCATCCTAATTCTTTTTTTCAAAACAAGCTCACTTTGAGCTTTTTGTTGAAAAGCAATATATAAATATTTCCATTGCAGTAGTAGCAGCTCAACCCAGTGGCCTGGGGCACTGGATTTCAAGAAGCCACAGGCTACTCTGAAAACCCTGAAGTTCTCCCCCAAAGTGCTGGAGGAGAACTCTTTGCCCCCTGAGCTCAGAAACCTGGGCTACCAAGAACTGGGGCAGGTGTAATCAACTCCGCCCCAATTTCCCTAGCTTCAGCCCCTTCCCCTTATTCTATACACTTATGAATCAGGGTGTGCTGCAAATGCTTGCTCCTAAGAAAGATGATTGTGAGTAATGCAGATAGTCTTAATATTTTCTTTTTAGTATTCCTTTATTATTGTATCATGGTTTATATTTACTAATGAAGTGTTAGTGTATTATTCTCTCAGACAAGTTTATCGTATTTTTTCAAGAAAGAACTCCCTGATGGTATTTTTTTATTAAGGACAGCTGTTTAGATTATCTCCATTATAGATGGATGAAGACTGTGGAAGATGTTATTAGCACTATACCTACCTTTCTTGCTTGTTTGGATTTAATGTTTTTCAGCAGACTTATGGCTGCTATATCTTATCTGCTATATCTTAGCACTGTAACTTGTTTAATACAATTTGTGCTTCCAGCTTTTTAATATATATTTTATATTGTATTAAAACTGATTGTTTCACTTTGTTAGTACTCATATCTGAATATGTATCTCCACTTAAAAATAAAAATAAAGCCAAGATTCTCAGGAAGTTGGATTCTGCAGCTGATATATTCTGTAGCTCTTCTGTGTTCCCACAAGATCCTGGCATATTCATAGACTTGGGATAATGTGAGAATTAAGGCTGGGAAATATGCAGATCATGTAATGCACAGCCCTGGAACAAACCTGCTTTCAACCACAGAGAGTGGCAAATCATCAGCATTTTTTAGTATTTGTCCTATATTTCTTGCCAACCTCAGGAACAATCCTTGCTTTCATGTCTTAAAGTTACATAACCAACTAATTTCAGCAGCCCCAAATATTTGTTTTTAAAAAATAGTGCTTGGCTACTTTTCATTTTTAATCAATGTTTATATTTCTTCAGTACTAGGTCTCCTCTTCCTACTGAGGATAAAGTAAAATAATACAATTGCTACAAGGAGAGTGAGGCAAGTTTGGTGTCCTTTGTTGTAATCAGCAATGGCTTGTTGCTACCATCACCTTAGTTTTCTGGGAAAAGGAGTTGGCCTGGAGCAATAAGAGTTTGAAGTTCATGGCACAGAATGGTGAAAAACCAGGATAGAGTCAGCATGAAATGGGACATAGAAGGTTGATGTCTGTGAATACAGGTCACTATCAAACAGCAGTAAAGCAGAGGGTTTGAGGAGGGATTTTTTGAAGAATCAGTGAGAAGGAGGAAGTAATAAAGACAGCACACACACCCTCAGAAATTTTCCCCTCCCAACTAGGGAACTGATTTCCAGTTTCAGATCTAGATAGGAGAAAAGCAGCTGAGGAGAGGGCTTCAGCAATGTAAAGCAACTGAAAGGTTCAGCACTCTACTTTCAACCTTTTCTGCTGTAAAGATCCTTTCCCTAGTGCTTTAATGCTGTTTGACATTCAGAAACAGAGATCTGTCACTGACACATGTAGTGCACTCTCACTTTCATGGCTTCGAGAATGTGGTTAATACAAGCGCACTTAACACCACAGGAATACAAAATACAGTTCAGTGTGCCACACATGGCACACACAATCCACAGCAATTCATACCTGATCTAAAGCAAGATGACAAGCCCTCAAAAGGTGAAATGATTGAGGTTCCTTCCATTCCTACAACTCCTCAGTACTATGAGCTAACGCAATCAGGATGCAACACATACCAGTTAACCTTGTTGTGACTAAGAGCTGTGCTGAATAAAAAGAATCGCATTACAATAAAAAGAACCGCATTACACCTGATTATATTATAGGATGTATTTTTCTTCAAAACCATTGTTATTACTATTATACTAGTACAACGGGCTTGCAGTTTGCAAACATTTCTCCTGTACCACAAAGTGACTATGCATTCTCCCTTCATTTGTTGGTAGTTGATGTGCAAAAGAGTTTCTGTGTTTAAAGAAATGTATTTATATCTCCAGCAATTTAAGTGATTTTTGTGCAAATCCAACATGAATTGAAATTCAGTGAATTGAAAAAATATAGCTTGTGCATTGCTTCATAATTCAGTGAAAGTACGGAGAAGGCCAAAGAAAACTGCCAAAGTTTATCAGAAGGTATCATGTCTCATGATTTTCCCAATGGGAGAATGTTCCACATTTTCTGGCAAATTTATCATTTTTTCTGGGATTTTTGATTTTTATGTTAGTTGGGTGAGGTCTGAAACCTACCTATAAAAAACAACTTCCCATGATTTGGTCTTGGAGTTTCATGTCAGTGAGTGAGGCCCACTGTGTGTGTGTGTGTGTGCGCGCGCGCACGCAAACACACACAAACCCACACACCAATGTATGCAGATTTCATTGCTCAACCAGATATAATATAATTTAACTGGATAGCAGTGATTAATCAATCAATCAATCAATCATCAGGTCTCAAATGATTAATATAGGTAAATCTAAATACATGTTTTATATTCTTTATATTTATGTTCTTTGAGAGTGTCAACAGGTGTGTATATCAAGCTGATCCAGTTGCCATAGTATACCTGGACTTCCAAAAAGCTTTTAACAAAGTTCCTCAGCAAAGAATCCTGAGAAAATGTAGCAGCCATGGATTAAGGGGAGAAATACAGGTGAAACTCAGAAAATTAAAATATCGTGCAAAAGTCCATTAATTTCAGTAATGCAAATTAAAAGGTGAAACTGATATATGAGACAGACGCATTACATGCAAAGCGAGATAAGTCAAGCCTTAATTTGTTATCATTGTGATGATCATGGCGTACAGCTCATGAAAATCCCAAATCCACAATCCCAGAAAATTAGAATATTACATGGAACCAAGAAGACAAGGATTGAAGAATAGAACAATATCGGACCTCTGAAAAGTATACAGTGTACTGTGCTTGATTGGCCAGCAAACTCGCCTGACCTGACCCCATAGAGAATCTATGGGGCATTGCCAAGAGAAGGATGAGAGACATGAGACCAAACAATGCAGAATTGCTGAAGGCCGCTAATGAAGCATCCTGGTCTTCCATAATACCTCATCAGTGCCACAGGCTGATAGCATCCATGGCACGCCGCATTGAGGCAGTAATTGCTGCAAAAGGGGCCCAAACCAAGTACTGAATACATATGCATGCTTATACTTTTCAGAGGTCCGATATTGTTCTATTCTTCAATCCTTGTCTTCTTGGTTCCATGTAATATTCTAATTTTCTGGGATTGTGGATTTGGGATTTTCATGAGCTGTACGCCATGATCATCACAATTATAACAAATTAAGGCTTGACTTATCTCGCTTTGCATGTAATGCGTCTGTCTCATATATGAGTTTCACCTTTTAATTTGCATTACTGAAATTAATGGACTTTTGCACGATATTCTAATTTTCCGAGTTTCACCTGTACATGTGTGGATTGCCAACTGGCTGAAAGACAGAAAACAGAGGCTAGGGATAAATTGAGAGTTTTTACAATGGGGGGAAGTAAGAAGTAGGGTCCCCCAGGGATCTATACTTCCTTTTAAATTTATTCATAAATGGTCTAGAAATTGGGGTAAGCAGTGAGGTGGCCAAATTTGCAGATGACATCAAACTATTTAAGGTAGTTAAATCCAAAACAGATTGTGAGGGGCTCCAAAAGGATCTCTCCAAACTTGGTGAGTGGGCGACAAAATGACGAATGCAGTTTAGTGATGGCAAGTGTAAAGTGATGCACATTGGGACAAAAAAAACCCAACTTCAAGTATACATAGATGGGATCTGAGCTGTCAGAGACTGACAATGAGAGGGATCATGGGGTCATGGTAGACAGCTCATTGAAAGTGTTGACTCAATGTGTGGCAGCTGTGAAAAAGGTCAATTCCATGCTAGGGATCATTAGGAAGGGGAATGAAAATAAAATGGGTAATATTATAATGCCCTTCTACAAAACTATGGTGCGGCCTCACGTAGAGTACTGCATACAATTCTGGTCACCACATCTAAAGAAGGACATTGTAGAACTAGAAAAAGTGCAGAAGAGGGCAACCAAGATGATCAGGAACCTAGAGAACCTTCCTTATGAGGTTCTTGGGGCTTTTTAGTTTAGAAAAAAAGACGACTGTGGGGAGATATGATAGAGGTCTATAAAATCATGCATGGTGTGGAGAAAGTGGATAAAGAGAAATTATTCTCCCTCTCACATAAAACTAGAACCAGGGGTCATCCCATGAAATTGATTGCAGTAAATCTAGGACCAACAAACAGAAGTACTTTTTCACACAACGCATAATCCACTTGTGGAATTCTCTGCCACAAGATGTGGTGACAGCCAACAACCTGGATGACTTTAATAATAATAATAATAATTATTATTATTATTATTATTATTATTATTATTATTATTATTATTATTCAATTTCTATACGGCCCTTCCAAAAATGGCTCAGGGCGGTTTACATAGAGAAATAATAAATAAATAGATGGATCCCTGCCCCCAAAGGGCTCACAATCTAAAAGAAACATAAGATAGACACCAACAACAGTCACTGGAAGTACTGTGCTGGGGATCAATAGAGCCAGTTACTCTCCCCCTTATAAATAAAGAGAATCACCATGGTAAAAGGTGCCTCTTTGCCAAGTTAGCAGGGGGTTAAGAGGGGTTTTGATAACTTCATGGAGGAGAGGTCTATCAACAGCCACTAGTTGGAGCGCCATAGGCCACCTCCAGCCTCAAAGGCAGGATGCCTCTAGTTGCAGGGGAATAACAGCAGGAGAGAGGGCATGCCCTCAACTCCTGCCTGTAGGCTCCCAGTGGCATCCAGTGGGCCACTGTGTGAAACAGGGTGCTGGACTAGATGGGCCTTGAGCCTGATCCAGTAGGGCTGTTCTCATGTTCTTATATGCTCAAATAATATATAAACACAGTGGTACACATAGCAAAATATTTGCCAGTGAAAAGAAGCCTGAATTGTTGTTGTGTGGAAAAGAAAGCATAGAATTTTGAAGCTTATTCTTGCTAGTATCTCAGGCAGGCCTCATCTAGTTTGCCTTTGCAAGTTAAAGCAATAAATACCTTTTGGTCTGTCAATCAAAGGGGTCCCCCTCACCTGCTATAGCCGTCTGAACTGCTGTAAAGAATGTTTTCCTATAAGAACTACTGCAGTCCCAGGGCCAGACTGGATGCTGAGTGGTGTGTGGTCGGCATTGAGGAATGAGCGGCTCATTCAGGCATGGGGAGAGGTTCCCTTTAAAAGCAGGTAAGCAGGTCCTTTACCTGCTCCACACTGCCATCCCACCACTTTTCCGGGAGAAGCACTCACTCTACCAAAGACTGTGCATGGCTGCAGCGCTGTTCCATGCAGCCTGCACACATCACTGGCACACAAGGTCACAACGCATGTGCGGCAGCCATGTACATGCTGAAGCCATGCGCAAGCTGCAGGGAACAGCACCTCAGGCTTTGGTAGAGTGAGCGCCACACCCGGAAAAGCAGTGGGGTGGCAGTGGAGTGGGTAAGCAGAGCCGCTTACCTGCTTTTTAAGAGAACCACTCCCCGCCCCAACGAACTCATTTGGCTGTGGCTGCCCAAGCTGGTTTGGCACTTCCCAAAGAAGGAGCTGAACCACTTCAAGCACATCCCTACATAGAGGGTTTTTTCTTTCTTTTCCAGAAATGCAGCCACAGCAGCTGCTAATCTGATCAGGGAGGGTAAGCTCAGACCTATCAAGGGTCATTTTTATGACCAACATTCCCAGCTTCTTTCCCCACCTACAGGTCATCCCTCCGCCTGTGAGTGGGAAAGAAGTGGTGTCAAGGGGTGGGGTTTCCAATTTTTATCAGAAAAATAGCTCAGCATGAAGGACTTAAACATCCCCCATCCCCACCCTGATCAGACACTGTAGGCCACAAAGCTACACTTCAGTAAGAAAAACACAGCCACACACTGGAATCATCAGGCCCCCAGCAGTTCGTTTTGGATGAATCTCCCAATGCTTCAACCCCTTAGTGGGCTAAGAGTTGCAGCTAATGGCCTTTGACTTCTGCATAACAATTTGTGGTTTGAAACTGTGGTGACAATAGGATTTGCTTAAAGAATGTATTATGAGCTGAAAACTCATTTTACTTCAGAAGAATTTAGAACCAAACATGAAATTAGCCATTCTAGGAGCTGACAAACTACAGCAAGGCATCTATTGTGTGACCTGATCAAATTTCTGTCCCAAACGTGCCCCCATATTTAACCAAGCAGTCATGTCTTCGTTCCACGTACAGAATCTCTCATTTTGTCAAACTAATCAAGTAGAAAACCTGGCTCATTTGACACTTCCCGTGGGTTACTTGGCTGTACAATAATTAACCACCACCTGACCTGGTCCTTTCATAGAGGAAATGGAAGGTAACCTCACCTTCATCTCAGAGGTTTGGATTTCAAGGCTGAATTTTCAAGAAACTGAAAAATGCTTTTATCTTTCCTGATATCTGATAAACTGTGAGAAGGAAAAGTATACTTAGACTGAAGCATTTTTCAGTCTTGTTCTATAAATAATAGTGTTTCTGCAGTAGACAGAGAACAATGAAGCACAAATGGTTAAACTAGCAAAAGGTAAAGAAAAACTAAGTGGTGCTATGCTTTATGTGGCAGCCAGGTTCCATTGTTGTTTCCTGTGACAAACACACAAAACATAAAGTGGAGCTGTGCTCCCCTAAACACACATGGACACATGCCAAATAGCTGTAGCTAAGAACCTGCTCACAAGTTTGCCAGAACCTGCTCACAAGTGTTTAGGGATACACCTGTCCCCTTCACACTGTGTGTTTAGTGTGGCACCTTTCTGTCATGGCTCAGACTTCAGAATCAGAAGACTCAGAGCAGGAAGACTCACCTGCTAGTGAGCCACAGTAGCAAGATTTGGCAGAGAAACCAGACTCGGGACCTGAGAATTCTCAACAGCTGCCAGACTTGAATTCTGATGTGGAAGAGCCTGGGATTTCACCTATAGTGAGACTAAGTATCAAGAGGCAAGCTCAGAGGGATTCATGCAGGTGCAGGAGATAACAGGGAAGAAAGCCAAACTGCTGACTCAGGGAAGCCTGATTGGTTCCTGGTTCTGTTGAGCCTTATATATTCAGCAGTCTCTCATGGCTGAGTTGCTGTTTGCAACTTCACTGGCAGCAGATATGGTGCTCTTGGAAGAGCCCCTGGTGGCGCAGTGGTAAAACTGCCGCCCTGTAACCAGAAGGTTACAAGTTCGATCCTGACCAGGGGCTCAAGGTTGACTCAGCCTTCCATCCTTCCGAGGTCGGTAAAATGAGTACCCAGAATGTTGGGGGCAATATGCTACATCACTGTAAACCGCTTAGAGAGCTCTGGCTATAGAGCGGTATATAAATGTAAGTGCTATTGCTATAGCTATATCTTTTCTGTGTTCCAGTTTGTCTTGTCTGTACTTCCCTGTATTATTCCCTTAATTCCTTGTTCTGTGTCCTTTGCTTGTTTCATTCCTTGTTTTGTCTTTTCTTCCACTTATTACTCAGTCATTGTTAGAGGGGGGTACCTAGTTTTAGTTCAATTCATTTACTGTTTTCTTTGTGAGCCTTTTATTTTCCTTTATCCAGTTTCGTTGCTGCTTTCTGTTTACACTCTCTCTCTCTCTCCGGGGGTTGTAAATCCTGTAGGGATAGCAGTTCACGACACTTTCTATTGCATTTTAATTAAAATTTGGTATGGTTACCACTGGCCAGATAAATTGCTTTGAGTGCCACTACTGGGTTAAACATTAGGATTTTTAAAACTATTGTATTTTTACCTTTATATCCTGCTTTTCCTCCAAGGAGTCCAGAGCGGAGCACATGGTTATGTTTATCCCCACAACAGCCCTGTGGGGTAGGTAAGGCTGAGAGATCAGTGACTGACCCAGAATCACCTGGTAGGTTTCATGTCTGAACAGGCATTTTAACTTGGGGCTAACAGGTCCTACTTCAATGCTCTAACCACTCCCTGAGGTATAAGCAGTAGTTTGATGATGGAATAAACTACTTAGGGAGGTTGTGGAGGCCCCTTTTTTGGAGACTGTCAAAACTGATCATGCATCTGTCAGTGTCAGACACACTGTAAAACAAGAGTTTGTATTAGAGGAACTGCTGGATCCCATCCAATTCTGGATCCATCCCATACAATTCTAGTCAGTCCATTCTGCAATGCCAGCTCTTATGTATCCTCTTCCTGCCATTCATATGAGATTCAGAAGGGAGTAAAGAGAAGGCTGCATGGATCCTACCTGCTACTTCTCTCCACAATACATTTTGCTAAGCAGCGACCACTCTTTCCATTCCCCACCCCCCAGAACTTTGGAGAAAGAGGAAGGACAATTCATTCTAGCTATGTTAACTGATGTTCAGGATTCTTTCCCCACCATCTTGTCATCCAAGAAAACACTTGCCGGCTCAGATTCCTAATTTAGGACATTCAAGGATGCAGCCTCTGCGAAAACATATCCCATGCCACCAAAATAATAATTAACCTAAATAAATGCACTATGGAACACTGCAATGCTAAGTTTCCCCTAATCTAGTGGGTGGAGATGGAAAACACTACTCATTTGTGCCAGCAGAACTACTATGAGCCACACGTAAATACAGATGGAAAAGTGTCTCCTTTGCATGGTTTGTTGGTAGCTTTCCAACCTAGCTGTCTCATTACAAGTTATTATGAAACTGAAATGGTGTTCTCTTGCAGGTAGACTGTGCAATGAATCCAAGAGATGAGAAGGATATCCTGAGAACAGAAACAAAGCGGAACACTTGAGTCATCCAAAGAGAAGATTGGGCATCATCTCAAGTGTTCTCAAATTAACAGGAATTATTCCACCCCATATAAAAGCAGGCTAGTCAAATCTAGATTTAAAAATCACATCTGGCCTCAAGTTACTACACAGGGGGTACATGCCTTTACCCTGAACAGCTTGGAAGATCTACTTCTAGGCATTAGGGTGATGTCAATGGCCAAAGAGCCCTAAAGATGTTGCAGCATCTATGCATTTTCCCTTTTCCTCTCCGAACAGCCAACCACAATGATATGGCATTAAGCCAGTCTTGTGGGGGCAAGCATGAATTGCCCCCTTAGCTAAGCAGAGCTCACCTTGGTTTGTATCTAGATGGGTGACTACATGTGAGCACTGTCGGCTATAGAATATTCTCCTTAGGGGATGGGATTGCAGCTCAGTAGTAGAGCATCTGCTTTGTATGCAAAAGGTTCCAAGTTTACTCCCTGGCATCTCCAGGCAGGGCTGGGAGAGATTCCTGCCTGAAACCTTCAAGAGTTGTTGCCAGTCAGTGCAGACAATATTGAGCTAGATGGACCAATGGTCATATAAGACAGCTTCCTGTATCCTATATGACCATTCTTATACAGAACCTTAAGTATTTAAGAATTTTAGGAGATTGAATTAACTGGGAACAAGGAAAAGAGACAGGTAATCAAGAAGATAGCCATTGCTCCAAGAATATAGTCAAAAAGTCACATACACTTAGTCAAGAAAGAGGATTGCTTTCATGCACACGTGGCATGGGATACTTGACAAACATCCTCTAGGGCAGGGGTATCAAACTGCAGCCCTCCAGCTGTTATTGGTCTACAACTCCCTGGCTACTGGCCACTCTGACTAGGGATGACGGGAGTTGTAGGCCAATAACAGCTGGAGGGCCACAGTTTTACACTGCTGTTTCAGGGCAAGCAGAAACACCCTTTCCCGAAAGTGAGGAGACCACATTGGCACTCAGCACCACAATGCAGTCCACTTGACTAGAGTCAACTCTGCCACCACTGCTGCAGTGACTGGGTGGGGATGAACTGTCACTCAAGTTTCAACCAAAACATTCTCATAACTAGATTGAGAGAGCCTAGGAGGCTCCTGCCACATGAGCAAGTCTCACCTCACACCTTCAGAAACAGTCATAAAAGACAATACCAGAGTTCCAAAGAACAAAATAGACGAGTTGCAGTTTGGAAGCCATAGCTCCAGAATGGCCCATGTGTTTGAAACCTTGCAAGTGGACCCAAGTCTGGACGTGGGACTCAACTAGAGGAATAAGAATTATTCATTATTTAAAGCCAGAATCAGAGCCTAGATCTAGCTTAAGAAATCCCTCCAATTTCCAAATGTTCTGTTATACAATCCCTGCATCCCTGGCACCTTCCCAAGGTGTCTATATCAATTGGTTTGTGCTTGAGGCTTTTCTATTAAAACATTCCATGTGTTAGTCAGAAAGTGAGTTTTGAAAAGGGAGCTGAATGAAGAACATAAAATACTAACATTAAGCACATTAAACAGAGTTGGCATAAGTGCCATTTTGCCATATTGTCTTTTTGCCATACTGAGCCGTATCAGAAGGGCGGTATATAAATCTAATAAATAAATAAATAATAAATAATAATAAATATTGTCTACAACTGTCTTCTCAGATTGGTTGAGAGGTTTTCAAGGGGTGATTGTGAAAGTTTGTAACGTCTTACTTATCTACTTTGGGGGCACCATAATAAGGACTTATAAGTAACCATTAGTAAATAGTAATTTATTACGTTATCGTTTTTATCTGCCCGATTTCTGGTGGTGATAATAATCTTCATAAGATAGGAAGGTAAGAAATAATGCTGGCTCCTTGACCTGTTTTTAAGTAACATGCTTTATGATGAAGCGTTATGGTTCATACCTTGCAATTATTTCCAGGATAAATTTTTGCCAATGACTTTTCCCCCTAACGCAGACCTTTGACTATCAGTGGCAGCAGAATTCTGTTGTCTTTCAGAAAGTTTATACAGTACTCAGTGTTCAACTGCTAGCTGAAATATGAATGGCAAACTTCAAATAACTTATTGCTAGGTTACCTTAAGAACTGCCTGTCAGTTGGCAGATGAATTCAGATAACAAAATTTCTCTGAGGGCCAGTTGTTCACACAGGTGTCAGGTTGCTCTGCTCTTGCCATTCATCCTTTTTTTCTCATCAAGCAATTGCTTCTTCCTGCTAGACTTCATCTGGAGGGAAACTCCTTTGGTTTGTGCAAATAAAGTATTGATTGATACTATATTGCCAAATGCCAGTTTGTGACTCCTGACGATGTGGACAAGTTGCTTGGAATGATGCGGCCTACCACCTGTCCTCTTGATCCTTGCCCAACATGACTTATACTATCTGGCAGGGAGGCTATTATAGAGGGACTGGTAGAGATTATTAATGCTTCTCTGAGGGAGGGCAGGATGCCTTCTTGTCTTAAGGAGGCAATCATTAGACCACTTCTGAAGAAGCCTGCCTTGAATCCCTCAGAGTTAAGCAACTACAGGCCTGTCACCAACCT
Source organism: Hemicordylus capensis (assembly GCF_027244095.1). Taxonomy (NCBI): domain Eukaryota; kingdom Metazoa; phylum Chordata; class Lepidosauria; order Squamata; family Cordylidae; genus Hemicordylus; species Hemicordylus capensis. Next base: position 180,289,525 of record NC_069657.1, on the reverse strand, counting down.
TCCACGGCTGGGCAAGGTGACTGAGAAGGTGGTGGCCTTCCAACTCCAGGTGGTCTTGGAGGAAACTGATTAGCTAGACCTATTTCAAACTGCCTTTTGGGTAGGCTACGGGGTGGAGACTGCCTTGGTCGGCCTGATGGATGATCTCCAATTGGGAAATGACAGAGGGAGTGTGACTCTGTTGGTCCTTTTGGATCTCTTGGCGGCTTTTGAGACTATTGACCATAGTATCCTTCTGGAACATCTGAGGGGGTTGGGGGTAGGAGGCATTGCTGTGTAGTGGTTCTGCTCCTACTTTACAGGCAGAATCCAGATGGTGTCCCTTGGAGACTGTTGCTCTTCCAAATCTGAACTTTCCTATGGTGTCCCTCAGGGCTCCATATTGTCTCCAATGTTGTTTAACATCTACATGAAACCACTGGGAGAGATCCTCAGGAGATCTGGTTCAGTGTTTTATCAATATGCTGATGATACCCAAATCTATTTCTCCATGTCAACATCATTAGGAGACTAAATGCCTGCCTGGAGGCAGTAATGGGCTGGATGAGGCTGAATCCAGATAAGGTAGAGTTAGTTATTGTGCGGGGTAGGAACTCGGAAGACCATCTTGATCTGCCAGTTCTGGATGGGGTCACACTCCCCCAGAAGGAACAGGTACAAAGTCTGGGGGTGCTCCTGGATCCAAACCTCTCCCTGGTGTCCCAGGTTGAGGCAGTGGCCAGAGGTATTTTTTATCAGTTTTGGCTGATACACCAGCTGCTTCCATTTCTTAAGATGAACGACCTCAAAAATGGTGGTACAAATGCTGGTAACCTCTAGGCTGGATTACTGTTATGCGATCTATGTGGGGCTGCCATTATATGTAGTCTGGAAACCACAGTTGGTCCAGAATGTGGCAGCCAGGTTGGTCTCTGGGTCATCTAGGAGAGACCATATTACTCCTGTGTTGAAAGAACTACACTGGCTGCCAATACGTTTCCAGGCAAAATACAAGGTGCTGGTTATAACCTATAAAGCCCTAAACAGGCCCTTGGTATTTAAGAGAATGTCTTCTTCCCCATGAGTCCCACCACCTGTTAAGTTCATCTGGAGAGTTTTGCCTGCAGTTGCCACCAACTTGTTTGGCGGCTACTCAAGAACGGGCCTTCTTCATTGCTGCCCCTGGGCTTTGGAATTCACTTCCTGTTGAAATAAGAGCCTTCCCATCTCTGGCAACTTTTAAAAAGGCACTGAAGACACATTTATTCACCCAGGCTTTTAATTAGATTCATGGTTTTAAATTTTTAATGTTGGTTTTAAATTATTTTAATGTTAATGATTTTAATGTTTAAATGATTGAGTTTTGATTCTAATTGTTAATTGATTTTAATTGTTTTTATCTTGTTGTAAACTGCTCTTAGCCCTTTTTTGGAAGGATGGTATATAATAAATTATAATAATTTATACTAGCCAACCCCACACAGAGCATCTGTGCGGCGCTTTAGGGCCGGCTGTTTCCCCCTCCCTCTTCCTCCTGTCTCTCCTCTCTTCCCCTTCCCTCTGGCCCACGCTCTCCAGCCCTCCTCCCCTCCTGTTCCTCCCCACACACAGAGCCGCAGCGGGCGGCCAAGAAGGGCCCCACCGCCGCCGCCCTTCTCTCCCCCGCCCGCCGCCGCCCTTCTCTCCCCCGCCCGCCGCCGCCCTTCTCTCCCCCGCCCGCCGCCGCGCTTCTCTCCCCCGCCCGCCGCCGCCCTTCTCTCCTCCCTCCTCTCCCCCTCCCACTGCCGCCTTTCTCTCCTCCCTCCTCCACCCGCCGGCTGGCCAGTGGCCACAGCCGGCACTTCCTTCCCCCTCTCCTCCTCACTGGGCATGCATGTCCCACTCACCCCCTCTGGCGCCAGGCCAGGGCCAGTCCTTCCCACTGCCTCCCGCCTCCCAGCCCAGGCTGCAGCCAAGACGGCCCACAACGGGCCAGGCACCTCTGCCGGCCAAACAGAGCTCAGCCAATCAAGTGCCTCCACCGGCCAAACAGAGCTCAGCCAATCAGGGGGCACACATTGCCTTGCCACATCTTCACGCTGGCTGGCTAAGAGAATTAATTATAAAGCTTATAATATAAATAAATAAATAATATAATATAACGTAATTAGTTACAGCTTAAGAAATCTGACAATACTCTCTTTGCTTTTGTAACTGCTAGCTTCTGTATGTGCTTACTGAAATGGGCTTGGGAAAACAAATCTCAGAAGGCGCATCTCTTACAGTATATACTGCAGTAACTCCTGCAATTGTTGCTAGTGCAGATACACACTGAGTACAGTATTCAGAAGTGTTACATTGTTTCCTGGGTAGTGAGGGGGACAAGTGTGTTATCCATAAAACAGCTTCTTCATGCTATTACATATAGTTCTGGATGCATAACCTGAACAATGCTACTGCCATCAGCAAACTGCATACCTATGCATAAGTGCCCCAGTGTTCTCTTGAAAAAACACTGTAATCATGGTTTCCATGTCTGCACTAGCTCAAGAGTGGTGTTGTTGCTGGGATGTCCCATGCCACTGTATCCTTCTTTAAACAGAAATATTCTGTTGCGAGAGAGTGATGCAAAGGTAAATGCAAGCACAGCCAAATCCTCATGTCTACACATGCTTAATTGAAAGCAAGTCTACTAAAGTTTTATCACCAAGTAATTTTGCTAAAATTGTGGTAGGAGAGTCAGATAACCTCCTTTATGCACAAGGTGCATGTAATGGCATGGTGATAACAGCACAATGGTCTTTCCTCAACACTTTACTAGGGCCACTGCAGGAAGATGGCAGGAATCTGAGGTAAAGAGATTCCTCCCAATGCCTAATTTGTCCTTGGACAAAGGGTTAGAGAAGAAGTGTGGGGGCAGAGGAGAGAGATGGGAAAGAGTTCCAAGAACCACACATTTTCAGAATATACCCTTCATTATAGTTATTTGCTTCCAAAGCACACTTTTAAGGATACCCAAGGTAAACACAATGCACAAAACTTAACTGATTGTTCTTGGCATGGCATTACTAAGGAATCCAGGCTCTCACCTGATGTCAATCACCAATAACCCACCACAAAAGAACTCAACAACATTTAACCAATTACAGCAATTATAGGTAAACCATTATATTTAAACCCTAACTGTCAAAAACTAAAGAGAACAAAAGTATGCTGCTTGTATGAGTACCAATTTTCAGTCTAATCTAGAATGGACACAATACAAATATGTTATATATGCACATTGCATGCATATGACTGCATATGCATGTATAAGGAGCACAAGTACACCATATAAGAAAATCATTCTTATAACCCAAACCTAATCCTATGCATGTTTACTTTGAAGTAAGTAGTTTTCCTTTGTGTGAAATACAAAATAAAAAACAAGTTTGCGACTGGGTGTACGTTGATTAGGAAGCTGCAACCAGTCACAACTTCCTGACATACATCCGCTGCATTGACATTTTACATTTTATGGTGTACACCTAAGCTGTTTAAAGAGTTAGGTGGAAAGTGATTCTCAGTCACAGAAGACTGATTTCACGGGATGAACAAACTGTACACAGAATAGCAGGCTTAGAATATCAACCACTTTATAACAGACATTTAATATTTATATTGCACCGAGTTGTGTAGGACATAAACACAATCCATCAAACAAGGATATTTTTCCAAACTAAGTGTCATGAAGACTGAATCTGTAACTCAAGCAAGCAAATGTACTTTTTTTTCTGTTTCCACTTTACAATTTTTAATGTTCATCACTTCTACATATTATAACAGAAGTAGAATGTGTTGAAGCAAATCAAAGACCATATTGTTCTGCCACTGCAGATAATAATGCAAATCAAACTATGCTGAAGCACTGGGATCGACAGAACTTTCCAGTCCCTTTACCTGCAAGATAGCTGGGCCAAGTTTCATCACATGGGTCATTTTTTCCCACAGGAGATGCCAAGCAGAAACCCTAAGTTAAGACTGCCTACACACACCCAGTGACAAAATTCTGTTTGTTAAGTGAACAAATCCACCATGTGGATAAAAAGTTGATCCACTGTGTGAATAAAAAGAAAGCAGTAAAGCTTTAAAATGTTAATGACTGAGATGTTTCCATCAGCCTTCTGTACAAATAAGAGCAATTTCTAATACTCTGGGAAGTTTCATTTCTGACTTCTGGGAAGGCAGGAGAAAAACAGAGCATAGTTCTTTCTTAAAGTGGGGTTTGCAAGAGGACTGAGAGGCCCTCTGATGCATTGCTATGCCTCTGCCATTGCTTGTGGTGGCATGTGCTATTAACCCTTGTATTGTTAACATCAAATATATTCATTGTGTGATTTGGCTATTAGGCAGAGATGTGGGGTTTTCAGAAAAATTGAACTGGAAAATTTCACAATGCAAATTTCCCCCTCATTTGCATAAAATCTGCATTAATTGTTTTCTCAAAATAATTAATATACAAATTTTTGTGATGTCCTAAATAGATCATGATATGATTTGGCATGTTATTTAACCTTTTCATACAGTGAACGAACAAACCTCCATTATATTAATTTCCTTTCATTGTATCTCAAATGTTTTTCAAGTAGCCAAGTAGAAATTTTAGCAATGGAAGTTTTTCCTGGAAAAATAAAATATGGGGAAGTTTTCCAGAAAATTTCTCCCACATCTCTGCTAATAGGTTTAAATTGTATTAAAATCCTGACACACTGAAAGTTTCTGGTCTTTCCCATGCATGCATCCATCCAGGTATATGGTTTCCCCGAATCATTTCATCTCAGTTTTGCTGAATCATTGAGGTCCCTCACTGTGGCCTTTATTTCACTGTGCTTTATTATCAACTCTCCTTCACTGAGACTAGTACTGTGCATTTAGACACAGTAGAAAACATCAGTTGACTGAAGTGCTGTCCCCCCCACTCCACACCACTTAAACCAGGTAGCAGTTTAAAAACAAAACAAAACACAAACCACAAGTGATAAGCACCATTGTATTAGACACACTCCCTCCTATTGTGAGCCCTTTGGGGACAGGGGTCCATCTCATTTATTATTTCTCTGTAAACCACCCTGAGTCATTTTGAGTAGAGCTGGTCTTGTGGTAGCAAGCATGACTTGTCCCCTTAGCTAAGCAGGGTCTGCCCTGGTTGCATATGAATGGTTCCCGCTCTGGCATCTCCAAGATAGGACAAGATTTTTTTTTTTTTAATAGGACAAGATTTGTTTATTGAACCAACAAACTACCAAAGCATACAGTACGTTGCCAAAGCACAATTATATACAAAGTGGTTGTTTGTACATCATATATCTACAAAGATTTACACACAAGGATTTGGAAAACCACAAGGTTATGAAGTATATGCAGGTAGTACTGTAACTCGGGGATGGGGGATTTCAAGACACATCAGGTAATTGGGGGGGTTACGTCCGACGTCCATTTCCACAATTTGTCCCATTGCTGTTTAGAAGAGAGACTCTTGTCTTTTTGCACATAACCATACAAACTTTTCCAGAAGAGATTTACTGTCTCATCTGCGTGAATCTCTTGGTCGCATCTTCCCTCCCTATTCCTATGCAGGAGCATTGCATAAATGACATACAGGTTTACTAACCTGATTACAAGAAGGGGAATGTTCCAATTCCCTAGTATGAGGGCACCTGTTCCATCCCGTTTCCTTGAAGGTTTCTTTCTGGGACCTCGAAAGGAGGTTCTGTCGCTCAAACCCGAGGTTAGTTCTTCCCAAGTCTGTTTTTCCAAATCAGGCCACTCTAACAGCTTGCTTACTCCCTGCCACACTCTTTTGGCTACCACACACTCTTTTAAGAAATGTGAGTGGGTTTCCCTGAATGTTTTACCTAGCTCACTAGCTTTCTGTTTGCAGGTGATTTTAGGGCACTCTTGCTGGTCCTCTGGGAGCCATGGCTTAGCCACATTAAGTGGTAGTACTTGATGGTATAAGCGCCACCTTGTTTCCCATAAATGGAAAGGGACTTTTTTCTCTTTAAAGAGAGCGATAGGGTGATCGGGTTGCAACAAGTACTTTGAAGTGTGGTGTTTGTAGTGTTTACGTTCTAAATCAGGTTTTAAGAAACCCACTTCTAGAATCTCTCCATAAATTGTTTTCCTTAGCTGCTTAATTGAGGAGGATCCTTTAAATAGATCCGGTTCAACCTTCCATTTTTTAAGTGTGAATAACAAATCTCTCAAGTAGTCCGGGTGTTCTCTTTTTAATACTTGTGTGATATTACCACTGAAAGATCCTTTCCCCCACCATGCTATGCCCCATGCTGACTTGCGCCAACGCAGAGCGAAAAGCGAGACCCAGGTTTTTTGCAGGAGGTTGGACATATTATGGACATAGGGCTGAGAGAGATTCCTGCCTGCAACCTTGGAGAAGCCACTGCCGGTCTGTGAAGACAATACTGAGCTAGATGGACCAATGGTCTGACTCAGTATATGGCAGCTTCCTATGTTCCTATTTTTGGAAGGGCAGCATAGAAATCAAATAAATAAATAAATAAATAAATAGAATAAATAGAATAAAAAATAAAATAAATATGTGAGTAAAAGAGGGGAACATCTCTTCCAAAGTGATATTGTACAATTCTGTGCATTATCCAAATGCAAGGAAAGCAAGCTTGCTTCTTTAGAATTATTAGAATTATTTTGTTTCTCATATTATACATTCAGACTTAATCAGTCCATTACAGTGTCTTCAAGTGATAGCCCTAACTGACATCCTTCAGTCTCTCATTTTGAAGTCTGGGTTTAAAAGGTATGACAATCAGGTCAGCCCTAAGCAGGACCCCAAAGGAAAAATCAATTGAGAGAGCAAGGGTCACACTGCCATTAGGCAACAGAAAGCTTTGTCTTGGAGAAAAGCACCAAGGCTAAAAAGAGAAAGGGAGAGAGAGAGAATTTTTTAAGTTTATAATATAGACTTCTGGGTTCTCCCACCCAATCTCTCTCTCTCTCTCTCTCTCTCTCTCTCTCTCTCACACACACACACACACACACACACACACACACACACCTCAAAAGCAAAAGCAACACTAGCAATACAACTTTACAGCATCTGGTCCTTCATGGGGGATTGAAATAATCAAAAGCGTTCCAAGGATTAACACACTGGGCAGGGCTCATCTGACATAATCTGATCACCGGATTGACTTCACTCCCAGTAGTTAACATGACATGGATATAACACGACACAGCAATTATTAGGAAGGCAGCTCTAGCAACAGCTGTGCTAATGAACGCCATCTGGGAATCCTCCATCAGCCTGAAGGAGGATAACACTATGGGGTGAAAGTGGGCCCAAAGCAGAAGCCAGAAGATGCGAGGAAATGTCAGCATGATTAAAGAAACAAAAGAGTGGAAATAGGACACAGAAGGAAAGCAATACCGCCTGTGCAGTCTGGTGGCTAAGCCAACAATGCTGACTGACTTATTGACTACATTGGTGCAAAGCACAGTTACAAATGATTCATTAGCCCCTTCACCAGGCCCCAGAAAGAACACACCCATTTAATAGTAGAAGTTAAAGGGAATCCGCAATTACACCTGGAAATTATTACCTCCCTAGCAAAGTGGCCTACTTCCTGTTCTGATGTAAACGTTCATATTGCTATAAGAAATGAGAGCAACAAAGGATCTCCTTTTCATTCTTTATCATCCATCAGGATTAAAAATTTGCCTCATGCCTGTTTACATCATGCAATGCCCCCCCCCTCCTCCAATAGAAAACATCAATAGCACATTCTGATCAAGTCTTACATATATCTGGCAGGCAAACATCAATACTTCTCATACAATTGTAAAGCAGGCTGAATTTTACAAGCCTGAACAGCATGACGTGAGACAGCAGTGAGAGTTAGATATATCTTTGGAATATGATAGTTTTGAAAATATATTGGGCACCACCTGGATTTTTTGAGCAACTGTGCAGACGTCCCTTTCATTCATGGTAGGCATTTCCATTAACAGTGCACTGCTGCGTCAAGGGTCTGGATACCACCCAATGCATACGAATAGGTTAAAACCCACATATTCTGATTTTTTAATATAAGTGATTATAAATAAGTTACTTTGCATTATATAAACATAGTATGAATGAATGATAGTTTATTATGGTCACAGACCAGATTAACAATTAATAACATCAATAACAAAATTCAAGAAATTTCAAAATTTACAAACTGTTCAAATTACTAATAGTCTTTATGGAGCTTCGACACCACGAAACAGAACTTTGCCACATTATCTGAAATTACAGGTTTGAAATGTGACAGCATAATTTCCAAATAAAACTGGTCTGTGTGACCATATAAACATAGTAGTGGATTATATAAACATAGTGCTTCTTTGCATTATATAAACATAGTACAAATAAATATTTGCATTATATAAACATAGTACTACTAGCATGAAGTCGCTTTTCATACTAAAAGTTGTTACACAGTTACCCTGAAGTGTCAGAAATAAAACAAATACAAATGGTAAAAAGAGGGACAACTGATAGCTAATCCTATGAAGAAGGCTTATTGGTTGAGATCTGCAGGGCAGTCAGATGTGTTCATCAGTACTTTGCTGGAGAGCTGTGTTCATATTGTACCACACTTCACATATTACAGACACTTGCACAAATGCATTTGCACACTGCAAGTTATTTCATGTAATGTATTTTTGACTGAAGATCTCAGGCAGGGGCAGTCCAAGACATTATGCTGCCTGAAGTGGAAGACAAAATGACCTCCCCTCACCTGCAGGCCCCCGTTCAGGCAGTGGAAGTGCAACACTCTTAGGCTGTGGCACTAAGCCAGGCAGTGGTGGCAGGGGAGTTCCTAGCTTGTGTTGGGGGTGCAGGAAAGGGGGAATGAAGAGCCACATCCCAGTGGGGCAAAATAAACAGCATGACCCAGTGTGGTGAGGCAGGGTGGTTGGTGGACACCCACTGAGTAGTGCCTGTGGTAATACGGCTTGATGCCCCCCCAAATACCTCCTCAGGCCTGCGTCTGAGGCAACTGCGTACCCTGCCATGTGGAAGGGCTGCTTCTGATCCCAGTGTATAAATTTCTTAATTAGCAAATAGGAAGAGGAGAAAAGGGAAGCAGGAAGCCATTCAAAGACATACAGCTGTGTTATCTACATGTCACCACAAACTTCACAGTCTCTATCTCTCCATTTCATTCCACATCTTTTAGTAACCAATATACTTCACAGTCTCTTTAAGCAATTCCTTACCATTTACACTGGGTTTTAATTTATCTATGTATATAGCCTCCCTAATTCTTCTTCGCACCAAGCACTGCTCCACCTCCAACTCATTACGTTTATGTGCATTGTTATTCCATCATGTTGTTTTAACATATGCACTGCCCACAGTCTCTCTCTGTTAGTGTATTTCGCATCTGCTACGTATTCTTTAAACCTAGTGATCAACTCTCTTCTCATTTCTCCTATATAGAACTCCCCACACTCTTTACATGTTATTTTATACACTACTCCTTTCAATTTGCAGCTCCCCTCCCCCTTTTCACAAACTTCCTAACATTTTCTCCCCTTGCTAACCTATTTGCTAATTAAGAAATTGCTGCCCAGTTGTGTGTAATTATAGGAAAATAATATAAAACTGTGATCCACAGAAGGAGGAGGAAGAACACTGATGCTGACGTATAGACGTCGAAACGTTTGTTTGTTTTTACAGTGGACTAACATTTGTCTTTTTAAAGCAATAAACGAAGGTCCTGAACAGGGGAGTAACTACCATTAGACAAGGGGAGGCAGTCGTCTTGGGGCCCCACTGCCTCGAGGGGCCCCCCAGAGGCACATCACATGACTCCCCACCTGCCCATGTTGCACCCCCTATGAATTATGTTGAGTCTCTTGGAGATCGGCAGGAGCAGAGAGTAAAAAAACTAGATTCAATGTGAACTAGATATTCACCGTATTCATAATGGGGATGTGAGTGTGAGTGCACGATATATTGTGAAGTGTGTTTGTGTGTGTATATCAGCGAGGGGCCCATTTTAAAATCTTGTCTCTAGGCCCCCTCCAACCTCGCTACACCCCTGGTCCTGAAGGAGAAATAGAGAGTTATCTTAAGATGTGTACTGCATCGCCTGTACATCAACTAAACAGCTGGAGAGTCAAGGTTGCCTACCCTTGCCTTTTAGGGTTTCAGTCAGGATGCAACAGCAGACAGATATGAAACTGCTCGCTCTCCCCCCCACCATCCAATTTTGCTTCCCTGTCTCTCCCCTTCCTTCTGTTCACATCCCGACACCTGCGAGTCACTAGGCTACTGGAACCTTCACTTAGCTGGCCTCCTTATCTAGTCCCTAGAAGCTCCCTTGACTTTCTGAGCAACTATACAGTTGTACAGTTACACAAACACATAACTGTACAGTTATTGTTGTCATATGAATAGACAAGAAATCAATTTTTTAAAAATGAATGACAAACATATATCTATTTCTCAAGTAGGCAGATGTTCCAAATGCTTCTCTCCATATCCAGATGTTACCTTTCTCATCCATCATATTTGGCAGAGAGCTTCCCCGGAGGCCATTTTGTTTGCTTGTTTCAAAATACAGTGATTCTGTTAATGACCATGTGAGCTACTATCAAGTACAGATACCCACAAGTCTAAACTCACAAAGTTAGTGTTTGGATTTCAGGCATTTAATCTTGAATGCCTCATGAAGATACAGCCTTCAGGGTTTTCCACTCTCCCTATCTCAAAAGGAATGTTAACATTTCCTTTTCATTAACCCAGAAGATTTAAATCTAATATGTCACTTTGAAGTATCTCCTGGTTTAATTTATGCATAACAGATGCTACTGTGGAACCTATTAGAAAAATGCTGAAGTTAAGAGAGACTAGTGGATAGACATATGTAAGGGAGATTATACCAGAAACACATTTGCCTTAAATGCACTAAAGAAAATGAGGTCAAATGATTTCAAGAATTCCAGTAGAAAGGAACACAATCAATTGGAAGTTCAATTTTTGATTCTGGATTACTCATTCTAGATGACTCAGGGCATCTAGATGACCCACAAGGCTTCTGGAATAATGTTCTCTGGAGAGAGCAAGCAAAAGTTGAACTTTTTGGACACAATCACAAGCATTTTGTTTGGCAAAAACCAAACACTGACTTCCAAAGTAAGAACCTCATCCCAACTGTCAAATATGGTGGTGAAAGCATCATGGTTTGGGGCTTTTTTGCTGCATCCAGACCTGGACAGCTTGCTGATGGAATCATCAATTGTGCTGCATGTCAGAAAATTCCAGAGGACAATGTCAGACCATCTATCCTTGAGCTGGGGCTGAGCCAGAAGTGGGTCATGCAACAAGACAACGACCCTAAACATCCAAGTAAGTCTACCACAGAATGGCTAAAGAAGAGATTTTGTGTTTTGTGGTGGCCAAGTCAAAGTACTGACCTAAACCCTATTGAAATACAGGAGGCCAGGGGAGGAGCCACCATTGGGCGAATGGGTTCAAAGAACTCGGGCCGCCACCAATCAGAGGCCACGCCTTGTGGCCCCAACACAACCCCAGCATCTGATATAAGAGGCGGAGGTGCTTGTTTAGCTTCCGAGTGAGGGCTGCATAGCCCTCGTTCAGGAGTTAAATGACCGCTGCTTTTGTGGCGCAGCCAGGAGTGGCTCTTCTCTGCCTTTAAGGCATGGAAGAACCACTACTGGCTGTGCTGCAAACACAGAGCCAGCCTCAACGTAGCTCCTGAACGGGGCCATGCGGCCCTATTCGGGAGTTGGACGGCCAATGCTGTCTCCCCTGCTGGGGTGAGTGGATCCGCCACCGCGGCCAGACACAGGCCGCGGGTGGTCTGGCTCCGTGCCTGCAGAGCTTCCGTTCTTACCTATTACCATGAACAGGGAAACCGCAAAAATAGAAACCATTTAGCCTATGGGGATAGGGTGGTTAGGTTCCTCAGCACACTTAAGTGTGTTCAAATCTCATAAAAAGGGGTGGGTAGAAAGAAGACTAATAAGGCACATTACCTTACTCTCCAGCAATGAGCCCCACCCCCAAATGCTCTGGTTTTTAGGCTTCTTCTTTTTTTGGTGGAAAAGTAAAAAATGGCCATAGGAAATGACACTGGAAGTCATTTGCCGGTGGCAGTTAGCCACAAATAGCTGAAAACAACCCTAGTTTTAGTGCACAAACAAAAAACCCCTAGATCTCTATACCAAGAATAGCTGAAAACAGCCCTAGTTTTAGGCACATGAATAAAGAAACCAGGTCTCTATACCATGAATAGCCGGAAATAGGACTATTTTTGGCCCATGGACAAAGAAAATGGGTCTCTTATGACCCACCCACAAATAACAGAAACTGTGACAGGAGAACCCATGAAAAATTAGGGTCTCCTTATTGTGGCAAGGCCTGAAGTGAGCTTTCCATGAAAGGAAGTCCTCAAATGTCACAGTTGCAGTCATTACTGCTCAAGGAGATGTCACCTGTTACTGAGAAATTCACATACTTTTTCACATAAGGATGTTCACTGGCGACTCTTTCTGTTGCACGAATATTCAAAATACATCCTTTTTACCTGAGTTACTTATTAGATGGGGCTGCCTTTCTCTCTTATCAGGGTTTAGCTTAGGATCTAATCATGTTTTGAATAAGAATTGTGCTAACATACATACCATCCTAGGGGGCTCACAAACCTTTCCTCAGCACTGTAAGTCCCCTAGAGTTTACACCTGCCACAAGAAGTATTCAGCTCTTTAATGAGGTAGGGCAGTCCCATACTAATTACTCCTATGAGTTCAGTCTGTGAAGGTACCAAGTGAACAGTTGCCAGACCTCTGCTCGCTAGGCAGAGTGCAGCTGGGAGATCTGATGTAACTTGAAAGGAAGAAAGCTGCCAGGCACTGATTTCAACCTAGTTTTCGTGTGGTCCACTACTGCAATACTGAAAAGTCATCACAAAACCGGGTGAGTTTACTTTATGACCGAACTGAGTGCCAAACCTGGAGCTTTGCTCTGCTTTGTTCTTCACACAAAGCGGCTTTGGTTCTAAGTCAGGTTATGCCAGGCCTGCTGAACTTTGGCCCTCAGCTGTTTTTGAACTACAATTCCCATAATCCCCAGCTGCAGTGGCCAATAGCCAGGCATTATGGCAGTCATAGGCCAACATCTGCAGGAGGGCCGAAGTTGAGCAGGCCTGGCATAACCTGACTCAAAACCAAAGCCGCTTTGTGTGAAGCACACTACAAAGCAGAGCAAAGCTCCACGTCTGGCACTCAGTTCAGTCAAAGCAAACTCACCCAGTCAAACTTTATTTTCCATAGAGTCCATGCAAAATACAAATAAAATGGCAACTGCATAGTTCAGGTATGTAATTATTGACTTGTTCTGATCTTACCAATTACCAGAGAAAATTGTGGCTCCATGACTGGAAAGAGAGGGAGAGCACAAGAAGATGACAAGAAAGGAAAATGCATTTAATAACAAGACTTGAAACAAACAGGACTCATTATGTTTGTGAATCAGTCAGTCTAGTTTGCTCAAACACCAAGATGTCAATTTACAACACAAGTTGTAATTAAAGTTGACCTGATTTATTCAAACACAAACCAATGTGATATGAACCCATTTAAATTATATTTATTTCAATTAACACAGATACAATTTATTTCAATTCCAAGAGTATTTTTTGCTTGTCAACTAAAGACAGTACTAATAAAGTTGGATTATTTATGTCTAAAATATTGTAGTGTATTAATTGGTATAGAAGCCCAAACAGTCAGCATATAGCTACCACTTTTCTTTCATAATTCTGTATTTAACAGATGTACCCCATGTCAATATGGTTTCAGTGGATAATAGCAAAGGGCTCCAAAACAAAATAGCATATTGAAACCTGGGTAAAATTATAAAGACACGCAGGAAATACTGTTGTTTGAATAAATAAAATAAGCCATGATGTCTGTCAGACAAACAAGAGTGTCCCTTGAAAAAGCAGTTAGAGTGATGCCATGGGGGTGGGGAATACTAAAGAGTTCTGAACTTGAATCTACTCTATTCAAATAAAACACTCTTTGAACTAGGATTGCCAGCTTCTCTCCCTCTCCCTGCAAAGCTCCTGTGTGTTGAAGACCTCATTGCCAAGAAAAAAATCAGCCACAGAACCTTTCTGGGAATAGAGCAGCAGTAATAGCAACAGTTTCACCTAATGAGTTCCTACCTGTTATGGAAATACTAATAGGGATGCTTCTAGGAAAAAGCGGGGGTGCGGGATAAACCCTACTTTGAGCTGTCTTGAAGAAAGCCTGGTTAGAAAACTGCCATTTACCAAGGCTCCTAAAAAAAGACATTCCACATATCCATGCTGAGGTCAAGCAACATGGTACAGTCACTGCCTTAGTGCCCTGATTGTGAGCTTCATAGAGGCACCTGGCTGGCAGCTGTTGAAACAGAACGCACTAGCAAGTGGCTTATAAAATGGAACCTTCCCTATCCCCGATTGTCACAGAACAAACCTACCCATGGCTGGCCCTTTTGTGCAGCTTGGTCGAGCTCCCTACTGCGGTGGGCATCACCTCACCCGCCCCACTCTCACTGTCTCCTCTCCCCCACCCATTGAGGTGAGCCACCCACCAGCCACTGCTGTTGCAACAAGCTGCTCTGTCCTCCTCCATCTGGAAGGAAAGTGGCACCAGTCACTGGAGGGTCGGATTTGACTCTTGCAGATTTTGAACGGCTGTGGAGTGAAAGGAGCTGGCTGAGAGCCTACCCCTTCCCCCCGCCCCCGAAAGTAAAGTGTGCCGTGGAGTCGATTTCTACTCCTGGCACCAACCCTGCGGCTTTCTTTTTGGTAGAATACAGGAGGAATTTACCATTGCCTCCTCCCACGCAGTATGTGATGATGCCTTTCAGCATCTTCCTATATCACTGCTGCCCAATATAGCCCTTTTAAAGGCAGCAAGAGTTTGACCCAGTCCTTGTAGGTCTTAGAGAGAGTGCAGGGCAAAAAGAGGAGACAGCCAGCATCCTCCTCTTTTCAGGAGCCCAAGGACTGGATCAGAAGCCCCCAGTCCAACCCTTGCAGGCTTGAAAGGTGCCCAGAGCTCCCTTCAAGGAGGAGAGGCTGCTGGAAGTCAACCTGCAGCCCTTTGAAAACTTGCAAGGGCTGGTGCCAAACCTTAGCAGCTTTGAAAAGGGTGCAGGGCAAAGAGGGGAGGCTGCCAGCAGCTTTTTCTCTTTGCAATGCATCCTTTTTGAAAGCAGAGATAGGGAAGCTTCCCCCTTTTAAGTCCAAAGGGCACTGAAGGAGCTGCCTCCTCACTCCACCTCCACCCAGGGGCATAGCTAAGAGAAAGGGGGCCCATGTTCGCCCCTCTCCCCAGTGCCCCCTTGGAGTGAGTGAGATAATGAATAGGGAGGGGTGGACCTGGGGGGCCTTCAGGAGCTGGGGGTGCCCAGGTTCTTTGAATGACATCTGCTCAATTATAGCTACATCCCTGCCTCCACCACCACCCAACCCTAATCTGGAGTCATGATTTTTACACATGAGTAGGACTTTTTACTCCCAGGAACTCTCATTGGTTACACTGGATGCCCCCCAACATTTGCAGGCCACAAACCCCACAATGATTTAACATTTCACTCCAGGGGAGTGCAGCAGTGACCCCCACATCCCAATCATGGACGCCGTGTGCCATGCAGGACTCTCTGAGAATGTGAGCTGTTAGCAAAGAAAAATTAACATCTCAAACCCCACACTAAGGAGGAGCCATACTTTCAGCATTTCAGCTGAAAAGGCACACTGTGACTGACCTAAATGTAATCTAGGAGTGAGTCAAGTGCATTCTACAGGCCAGCCACCCACAATCATGACATCTTTTGCTTGGTTTTTTGTCAGCTGTCCTGGGCACAAACTTTCTGGATACAGTACGAACATCTTCTGTCCATCCCAGCCAAACACAGAGGACAGTGCTTCCCTTTGCAAATGTAGTTGCATATCTGGGGCATGTCTGGTCTCTTGTGTCTCATACGCAAGTCAATCCCTTGCTCAAGTCACTGCCAGCTACACACTCTGGGGGAAAGTATCCCTCATCACAATTCTCTGAGGGCAAGTTCAGATGAACATTGCCCTGCATGTGCAAGAACATCAGGTTTATGGCAAGAACACACCTGCCCTAATGGATGCAACAATGCGCTCTTTGTACATCTTTTAGTCCCGTGAGGAGGATGCTCATCTGAATCACCCTTCTATGCACACTTCAACAAGTTTTTGGAGTGCATGTAGAGGGGCGATCCACCTGAAGCAGCCCCAAGAGTTGTCCCATGGCTGTACAGATTGCTGCACAACTTGCAGGCCTACTGGTCTTTGTTGCAGTCCTCTAGCTTGTTTCCCAAGATCAACAGCTCCTGCCAAGGGGTAGGATGTTTTTTCATTACAAAACAGAAGGTCCCCAAATGTACTGCCCACAGTCCCTGCAGAGCTGCCTGACTGGCATGAAACACACCAGCCAGGACTAGCAGGTTAAGACATGCTTTCAATTAGGTCAAGGTGCTTCCATTGGAACATAGGAAGCTGCTGCCTTAGACTGTTGGTCCATCAAGACCATTGTCTACTCTGGAACATAGGAACACAGGAAGCTGCCTTATACCAAGTCAGACTATTGGCCCATCTAGCTCAGTATTGTCTACAGACTGGCAGCAGCTTCTCCAAGGTTGCAGGCAGGAGTCTCTCTCTCTCCCAGCCCAATCTTGGAGATGCCAGGGAGGGAACCTGGAACCTTCTGCATGCAAGCATGGAAGTACTCTTCCCAGAGTGGCTCCACCCGCTGAGGGGGAATATCTTACAGTGCTCACAGACGTAGTCTCCCATTCAAATGTAAACCAGGGTGGACCCTGATTAGCAAAAGAGACAATTTATGCTTGCTACCACAACACCAGCTCTCTGACTAACTGGCAGGGGCTCTCCAGGACTTCAGACAGTATTTGAATTCCTCCCTCAGGATTCATGATTGTGTTATTTCTCTCTCTCTCAGATTGCAGGGGAGTTGCTCCACTCACTGAATTCTCCTTCGGGACTAAACTTCTCTTAGTCTGGCCTCTCACTGGAGGATCCTGACGCCACATCACTACTGTGCAGTGGGCAAGTGACAGACTGCTTGTAGACCACCTTCTGCCATTTCTGCTTCTCATGTTTTAGTACTTGATCTTGGTATCTTCAATGGCAGGCAAGTGCAGTTCAGCAGACTGTAGGTCACATCCCACCTCTACATCTTCTTGTTCTCTGCAGCTGGGGACAAGCTCCAACCCCACCCCTTTTCTGGGCTGTATCCCAATAGGTTAAAAGACCAGAAATGTTCCGTGGATGGTTGATCCACTGATGCCAAGCTTGAAGCTGACATGTTGTGGTAGCCGCTGCCGTTATAATCCTTTTGGTTTTGTTCTATGGGCTAAAATTCCTGCTTCTGCAAAGCCAGATGCTTCTGAATGCTTTACTTGTTCCAATCACCAGGTCTGACATTGCGGGAGGGGCTGGTTTCATCTGCCCTAGCATGGGAGCACAGAACTATACAGTGCCTCGGAACTAGTTCTGAGACACTAACATGATCTGAGGAAACAAAACTGAAGTTTCCAAAGAGAAACAGGGTGTTCTCCCCCATCCCAAAGGGCTTAACATGGGCCTGGGGTAGGTACCACTCAGTGTTTTTTTCCTCCCAATTGATTTAGAACAGGGGTGGGATAGAAACCCCCCCCATAGAAAGCCCATTCATTTTGGGGTAGTTTTCTACCCTGTGTTGCATTTTAATTAATAAAGCATAAATATAAGGGGTATGGGGCCATACTTATGGATATGTCATGTGCCAGAGTGCAGGTAAGAGTTTGACAACAAGAGCATAGCTGGGAGTGCAGTGGTTTGTTTGTTTATGCACCTTTACACAGCTGGGGGTGGAAATCACCCCAAAATCTGGATGAGGGTTAAAGTGGTGAGGGCAAGGCAGCGTTTGCCACTTTGTTCCACATACCCAAAGCCCTTAGGTTGCCTCTGGTTCTTGATACTTTAATGTAGGATCAGAGCCAGTAATGAGACAGGTGGGTCCTGCAGCCTTATCTCCACCTGAGTCTGTGGGGCAGGAGGGTGCGAGGGAGGAGGCGTGCCCTCACTCTTAAGCATGCCGTGTGGGTGGGGCCAATAGGTTTACACACGCGGGGATGGCCAGAACGCGCGTCGACTCAACGTGCCTAGAAAGGAGGAAGATTCTAGCCGCTGTCCGTTCTCTTGATCACTGTCACCCAGCTTGGCAAGATACCAGGTTGCCCAGACAAAGACAGGGTTTCCCCAGGCTGTGGAGGATCAGAGCAAGGTGTACACTCCCACTCGTCTCCCCAGCCCGCCCGCCCTCGCAGCTTATCCGCCGTTTTACGCCCGGAAAGGGGCATCTCTCTTCAGCCAAAGTCTGACAGGATTGGAATGCACCGGAATTGGAAGCCCAGCCCGGGCAAAGAAGGGACGACCAGCCATTGCAATCCCAGCCCCCATTCCTTCCCTTCAAGTCTCACTTCAAGGCATTGCATCGCGCAGCCAGCCAACCACCAGCCGCCTCAAAGCTCGAAGACAGCCAAAGCAGCAGCAGCAGGAGGAGGAGGCGGGGCAAGACAAACTCTCCTAACTTAGTGCTCCGGGCAGGCACACGGCCTTTTGAGACGCTCTCCGTCCTGAGGCTCCCGTAGTCCGCCCCGCAAACACTCACCCCAAACTTTTTCTGGTTTCCCCTTCTCTAGCAGCTGAAATTCCCCGTCCACGGTAGGGGTGAATAAACAACGCGCCCGGCGCACTGACCGAGGCGACTTCCCGGCGGAGCGAACAGAGATCCCTGGCCGAGCAGCGGCGCGAGCTGGGAGCCCGAGGAGCTTAGGCAGCCTGCTACTGACTGCTGCACTCCCACCCTCACTCAAACACACCGGCGGGGCGTTACCTGCCTGGGCGGGACAGAGCTTCAGGTGGGTGAGCCCCTCGCGCCACGTCCTTGGAAAGGGAGACCCACAGTGGCCGGGCTGGGCAAGTGTCGGCTACTTGTCGGAAGGGGAACCTGTTCCTCGACGGGGGCACCCAACAGCAGCACCCGCCGCCAGAGACATGGCAAAGGACGCCCTCTGCTGGGTCCCCAACACGGCGGCGGCCAAGGGTCGTGGCAGCTGCGGCGTTTCTTGGGGAAATCATGCAGGCAGGCTCTTCTCTCGCTCTGCCTCAAAGGGCTACTGAGAGGATTGCGTTACAAGCGTAAGCCCTGGGGAGGGGAAAGCAAGCGCCGCCCACGCAAAACTGCACGGGGCAGGGATAGGGGCCCTCCTCCCGTAGGAAAAAGGATGAGCCGCCAAAACAAAGCGGCGGGAAACCCGTCCCTTCGCAGAGCTGGTCGCCGTGGATTGGCTTGCGCTGCATTAGGTTTAAGCGTAGAGCCAGATCTGTGATCAGTCTTGAATGAGACCGGGGCTGTTGCTATAAACGCGATTTTACTAGACACTAGTACTCATTCCCATTTACAACTTATTACAAGAGGTATTTCTATACTCTGAACAAACAGTACTAAAAACAAGGGCAGACCACTCCTGTCCGCTTTGAGAGTTAAAAGATGATTAAGACCCTCCATGTTACTTCTCAAAAGCAGTAAAGTTGCGAGCCGAACTTCTTAATCTCCTTTGAAACAGACATTTTTATAAAAGTCTAGAAGAGATTGGACACAATCTACACTTCCTTAGGTGAATCACTTCGGAACTTTTCCCCATTAGTGTATTTTATTTTATTTTATCACTTACTAAACTTGGATTGGAGCCCCTACATAGTGAAACTTGCACATTAGGTAAGATTCCCTGAAAGGATGTGGAATGGGGAAAAAATAGTATATAAATATGATAAATACTTCCCAGATAGGAACTTTCGAAATAGCTGCTGTCCATGGATAAATTATGCATTTGGAAACTGCAACTCAGTCTTGTACTTAACATTTATTTCAACATAAGCTTTTCTGTCCACAGTCCACTCATCTGGCATGGACTCTAGTCCACAAAAGCTTACTCTGAAACACATTTGCAAAAAACTTTGTTTTTGCTGCAGCCAACAACGAGTGCTGCAAAACCTTTTGTTGTTTTCATTATTATTTAAAATATTTATACCCAGTGGCGTATCTAGGGAAAATAGCACCTAGGGCAAGCACTGAAATTGCACCCCTGTCCAAACAGGAATGATGGGACTTGTAGTCAACAATATCTGGAAATCCCGTTAAAACCAACACTGTACCATCTAGACATGGTTGTTGATCAAAACCTGGAAACATGAGCCATCTCTGTAAAGACTTAGAACAACAGTCAGGAGTTATGTGAGGATTCCAAGTGTCATTTTCTCTGTCTCATCTCATGCTTTTTTAAAAACATGACTTTGTCCTGGACTAGAGGATCACCTGCCCAAATAGCCACTAGCAAAATAGGGGAAGAGGAAAGTGGCAGGGGGTCTATAAACCAGTGAATGATTCCTGCCAGCCTTTGTCTTGTGATGACTGTTGGCTCATGATGGGGTATATGTGCATTCACCACCTTTGACACCAAAGGGGAGGAGGATACATTAGTTTGCCACACTAGACAGAGGCATTTGCAACAGGAGCAGACAGCCAAGTTCTGCCAGGGCCAAAACCAGCCCCTGCCAGACTAAGAAATCATTGTAATTTGCCCCTTCCTGTCACAAGCAGTGTGTTGTTCTTTTATTATTGACTCTAACTCTCAAATATCCCAGTCATGGATGGAAAATTCAGGGTCAATTTACAAGAGACACGTTTTCTACACAGAAGTTTATTCTGTGCAGGTGTTGTGCAGAAACCCATGTGTAGTGATCGCCAGGGCCATAGCAAGGTTGGAATGGGCCAAGACGAGATTTTAAAATGGGCCCCAGCCCCTCAAAGTCCAGGGCCTCCACACACCCCAGGCCCCCAAGGATTTAAGTCTGATATTTCAAAATAAGTATGCTGCCTGGAAATGCATTTCACTGAATACACACACTTGTATATTGTGTGTATACAATATATAGTAATATACATTGAGTACTATATATTTGTGCTACTTTTAATGCCCAGAACACACTAGAAACACTAATTATTAAAATGGCCCCCTCGCTGCAGATTAGCAAAGGGAACTTTCAACCATGCAGGGTGAGCCTATGTTTGTTTTCTGAGAATTCTGAACAAATTCAGTAAAGTTCGATTCCAGGAGGTTTTTCACACAAGGCTTTTAAAGCCCTTTAACACACATCTCCTCTGGAATAGAGGTGCTGCATTCACATGTTGGCCAGATGTACCCTGAAGTCCCTGTGAGTTATTGGGGAGCAGTTCACACACAAGAAAAATAAAATACAATAAAAGCACAACACATGCTTCACAGTTCTCACTCAGACCTTCTGGGTTGCAAAACAACTTGAACTTTAGTGCATTTATACATGAATGAATGAATGAATATAATATTGTTTGTTCCAGAAGTTTTTGTAGTTTTCTGCCATGAAACAAGCCACTTATAGTCCTTTTTAGATAGTAAAAAGCCAGAAATTTAAAGCCAGAAATTTTTCAATGTTTTAAATTAAGTATTCAGAGACTTCTCAGTCTCCCCCCGCCTCCATATAAAAGCCCGATGGCAAGCAGATCCCTATATACCCAGGGTGGGGATGGGGGGTAACCACAAAAAGGAATTCACAGTCTACCTTGCAAAAGCTGTGCTGGGTGGTCTGGGCAGAGAGTCTGCTGCAGAGAACTCTTCCTGCCTCCTTCCTGGCTTCTTTGGGGCCTGCCAAGTTCAGGCTTCAGGGAGGCCTACTCGGAGGCCTCTCTGAAAGCCCCGCCCACCCGCCGATCAGCTGAGAGGCGGGGAGAGAAGAGCTCTCTGCAGTTTGCAGGCCGCTCTGATCCTAGGCCAGAGCTGGAGGACAAGGCAAGCAAGATGGCAAGTGGCTGAGGGGCCCTGGGGCTGGGAAGGTGGGCAATGGGGTGGGGGTGGCAGGAATTGCTGTGGCACCCCCTCCTCAGTGGCACCTAGGGCATGTGCCTTGGCTGCCCCCCCCCCCAGTTCTGCCCATGTTTATACCCTGCCTAGGTTTTTGCTGCAAGAGATGGCTTCCCCTCTGGAAACTGGTCCTTGGCTCACCAATTACCTGATCTGCATATCCATCTTCTACATGTTTAGTGGTTTTGAGCACAATCTACCCTTTGCTATCTCATTATACTGAAGAAAATTTAAAACCTAAAGGACAAAGTTAGCTATTGTACTTGTATAACACCTAGTATAACTCTGGGTCCCTTGCATATAGCCACCATATCCTGAATAGACAGTTCGTTCAAAGCTGCAATTTACTTTAAGCAGCAGGAGAAGAGACAGAAACATCCCAGGATAGTACAACTCTCTAAGAATGCAAAAAACATGGCAGATGATGTGGCAAGGAGAGAAAAGCCCAGGGGCGTAACTATAATAGGGCTAGGGGAGACAGTTGTTTTGGGGGGCCCCGAGGCAAGTCACATGACTGACTCCCCCAGCCACGCACCCGCCCGGGCTTCCTTCAGTCGTATTCATCCTCTGAAACTGATGGGAGTGTTAAGACCTGGAGCTACCAGAACAGCATGTCTTTCCCTAGTACCATTAAATGACTTGCATCTTCCACAATTTACAAAACCTTAAAAAAATAATTATTTAGGATTATGTTCTATTGTGGCACATAGGTTATATATAGGTGTTATATATAAAAATTTTACTATGCTTTTTGTTACCACTATTCAGCCTCATTTAATATTTCTTTACTTCATGAGCTGAGCTTCACTGAGGGGGGGGGCATTTTAAAATCTTGTCTCTGGGCCCACGCCAACCTTTCTACGCCCCTGGAAAAGACACTTCCGTGTACAAGTGTAACACTGCAGGTAAAGCAACCAGTGTGTAGAAGAAAACTGTGGTAGTAGATTTATGTAAAGTTGTTATCAGTGTGTGTGTTGTGTGTGTAAAAATAGAAGCAGGAAAGCGGTAAATGTTTAATGCTGTATTTTTCCTTATTTAGCATGAGTATGAAAAGCTAGGAGCTGAAAAGGTATGCTGTAAATGTGCACATATTTCTTAAAGAGTAAGAAAAGCAATTTCTAAGACTTTTAGATAATCACTATAATAATTCTTTAGATCAGTTATTAAGTGCTGATTTATAACCAGCTGTCAGCCTCTAGTTCCGCACTAATTGGTTTATAGTGGACTTTTAAAAAACCACCTAAGTGCAGGGGTGGGGTGGGTGGGTTTACCCTGACAGAACATCACATACAATTGATATAGTCAGCAAAGTCTGCCACCTAGTGGAATTTAAGTGGATGGTAGTACTAATTCAAAAATGACTCTAATATGAGGTGGTGGTCTCTGGCTACATTGGCATAAGATTGCCAAGGAAAGCACAGGCTCTCTACTGATATCTCCTATATAAATTTGTATATGACAAGAGAGTCCCACTCCCACTGCGATCCACTCAGTAACTGAAGTAGAAGCACTCTCCGATGCCTTGAAGAACTACTGCCAGTCTGAGTTAGATTGACCAAACTCCAACACTGCAGAAGGCAGCTTCCTAAAAAGGGAAAATTCTGGGCCAGTCTGCAATTTGTCAAGCTAACACAGACCACTTGAGGGTACCTCCGTCTGGTGCAGTCTCTAAACCCGAGCCTTTGTACAAAACCAGTTACATAGACAAGGGGTGATCAGAACAGGACTACCATTAGTGTCCTGCTGATTGAGAAGATATCCTACAGGCAACAAATCAGGATCAAGAATATTTGCATCTCTGGTGCATCTGCTGGATTGAAATGGGCCACATTTAATAACTCTTCATGGAAAGGCCAGATCTCGCAATCATAAGTTACGTGCTCCACTTCCTTTTCCTTCCTCCCCCTGAAGATCTGCAACCAGAGGGGCTGTTTCTCTCCAGGGGCCTCTCTCCAGAGCTGCAGTTTGATTAGTTTTACCAGGTATGAAAGCTTTAATAAGCCCGCCAATAATATACTGCTAATCAAAGGGTTATTAGTCTGAAGGCTTGTAATTTAGGCACTGTGTGGACTGGAAAACAAGCAGATTACCTAGTAAGCAACCAGCTCCCAGAATTGCCTGGGTTCATTTTCTTTTTAATTGTATCAAGAAGAGTTGAGGTGAGATACCTAACACCACAGGACATGCTGGAATTACCACCACTGTTAACACATGCCACAAATGCGACTTACAAGATAAAGTTTATTTCAATTTTATTTCCACTTTAACAGTTTTTGGATGATACATCATGCAGTCTGCCAGTGTATTCATACATTTTAAATAGATAGTATTTTAGAACCAAGATTGAAATACTTATCCATGGGGAAGGGAGGGGAGGTTAAGGTCTGCTGTGATAGAGCTTATTACAGCATCTGTGATAATAGTGGCAATTTCCTCCCAGATTGTAACCATCAGAAGTATATCCACATTTCATTTTTTTCCCTAAAACAATCTACTGTACAGATACATAGATCCCAAATAATACACATCTGTAGTACACATTACACACTTTACAAACTAGACATGTATACTTCTACGGAATGCCTGAATCCCTACTGTTCTTCCACTATTAAAAAGTTTTTCAAAATCACAGACACAGAAGTATTTAGAAGCAAGACACAAACTTGGAAGTGGTAATCCTTGTATTCAGCTGTTTAAATCAACATTTGTCCAATGTATTATTCTTAATAAAAGCATTAAATCAAGCTAGTTATCCAAGGAGACAGTATCCTGTAGGTATCATTGCACCGTTCTGATGCAGAGGGCTACTTTATATTTTTTAGATTTTTTCTTTAAATTCCCCTTGCCCCAAAGAGTATTAAGGCATGGAGCTTAATCTATCAGCAGTAGAATGTACACTGCTACCACACAACCCCCCCCCCCACAAAACCTCACAGAAGTGGATGGAGATTATCCAAGAGCAGTGATATACACCGTAATCAAAGCCTCAGTTTAAATATTAAATTTCCAATTGTACTTTTTAGGAGGAGGTTGTTTTCCATTCAGAGATTAATTATGAAATAAATCAATTTTCACATTTAATACATTTTTCATTCATTCGGGTATATTATACAGGAGTGTTTCAGAAACTTGGCAGCTTTTCAGTACTATAGTTTGAATACACTAGATTCAGGATAATCTGGCCTGATTCAAATGATTCAACGGTCCATAATTTGCTGGATCAGGAACATGAGCCAAATGAATGCTGAGCCTGCACATTTCCTCCTGTACTCCTTATGCATGAATGAATCCTGGTTTGATAAACCACAATTGTACATGTTGCCCACACCTGAGTGTATGCTCTACAGATCAGGATATTAAGCCAAGACCAAATCCTGGCTTCATATCCTCGATTGTAAGCCACAGTTAAACCACAGCTCCAGGGTTCAGACAACAAAGAGCTGTGGTTTGAAAGGCCCAATTTGCTTTATGCGTAAGGTGAGGAGGGGAGATAGGGAAGGAGTGTGCAGGCTTGTTTCTCTATTGTTTGTTGAATTGTCCAAACCAGGCCATAGTCATCACCTTGCCATTTTTCTCATTGGCAAAAGGTAAAAACTAAAACAAACATGTATCTGTATACAAGTAGTTAGGAAAGTGACAAATCTGACAGTAGAATAAAACAATTAAAATCAATAGCAAAACAAAATTCTACATTACAATTGCTTCCAACTAGTATAGGGTACATTTTAACTTGTGAATAATTTGATGCAAGGCCCCCCATCACCGGCTGTTAAACATTTTTTCAAGCTGAAGATACCAGTTTGAACATAAAACAAAGAGAGAGAAAGGCTCAGAGTGGAACTCCACATAATACCAATTTTTAGGGTCCAAGTAGCAGAGGTGAGATTTCAGTTCAGTGTACAAAAATACTGCAAAAATAGTGCTGTAAGGTGCAATTAAAACCATGCTTGTAAAATTAGATCCACAACTCTAACATTATGAAGTCACTAACTGAAAATTAAAATTAAAATAAAACCAACAGCAACAAGATCAAAATGTGTGGACATTTTATACTGCAATCCTCAAACCCGAATGTTTAAAATACATTTTTTAGCAGTTCAGAAGAGAATCTGAACTTTGAACTACAATGGAAAAGCCAACCCTGAGGCCTCAGCCAAGAGGTCAAGCTAGA
The DNA here is from genome assembly GCF_027244095.1 of Hemicordylus capensis. Classification (NCBI taxonomy): domain Eukaryota; kingdom Metazoa; phylum Chordata; class Lepidosauria; order Squamata; family Cordylidae; genus Hemicordylus; species Hemicordylus capensis. The sequence continues at coordinate 180,263,321 of NC_069657.1, read as the reverse complement.
TGAACTGACTGGCTGATCAGCAACTAGCTATTTTTGAAAGATATCAGGAATTTTATCCTTTTAGCAGGCATCATGGCTGATCTCCCCAGGAAGTTCAAGACAGGCACTCTCTTATGCAGAACAAGAAAAGCTCAAAACTTCTAATGCTGGCCTAGAGTCAGCACTGTACCGAAATTCCCTTTCATTCCAATGGAAAGTACAGTGCTCAATGGGTGGTGCTCATCTCCATTAATAACCATCTTGATATATATAACTTGAGAAATATTTTTTTTAAGGGGGAAATTAAAGTAAGCGGTATACAAAAGCTACTTAATGAGAAGAATACTTAATGAATTGTGTGCATTCTCCTCTAAAAGCTGGTCTGTACATTTACATTAGGATAGCCACATGGAGCTGCTTGAAAGAGCCTGCATGTGGCAGATGCTGTTTATGGCAGCTATAACATTTAGAACAGGGCTGTACAGCTTTGGCCTTCTTGCAGATGTTGGACTACAACTCCCATTATCCCTGGCTGTTGGTCACCATGGCTGGGAATGATAGTCCAAAAACAGCTGGAGGGCCAAAGTTGTGCAGCCCTGGTTTACAATGAGTCCCCGTGTAGCTCACCTTCATTTCAGGTGGGTGACATACAGATTTCTTTACTTTGGAACAAGGAGTCTTATTCTTCTCTAGAGCAAGGACTGCATAGCAAAGAGTTGTATGGTAAGACTTGTTCTAGAATAGGGTAGGCAACTTTGGCTCTCTAGCTATTGTGGAACTACAACTTCCATCATCTCCAGCCACAATACATTGTAGCTGGGGATGATGAGAATTGTAGTTGCCTACCCCTGCTAGTCTAGAGTAAGGAACACTGTGTATGTCACACTAAACTTCCATACTGCCACCAGCCATCATTCTGCTACCCAATACAAACATCTATCTTGTAAAGCATTGCAAATGTTACAACCACTTCTGGAACATAAGGAACCACTTTTTGCCATAAAGAGACAGTTTGATGCAACTTCCTCTCAGTTATCATGACATGCAAGCTGGCACTTAAACAACTGCTTTATTAACAGAAAAAAGAGGAGGTTTTTGTTTTGTTTTGTTAATACAGATTTCAGATATAAATAACTAACAGGTTGGCTATTTTAATCTAAAAATAGGGTTTGGATATGGCAAATTCTCACTCTCAATTTGCTGGTAGTGCATATAAATGTGTATTAAGAAAAAATGTTTTTAAAAACCCTTAAATTAATGCAAAAAACCCTTGCAATCTTTATTAAATATGTAACAAAAACTCTTTCCCAACCCCCACAAAAAGTGCAACCCTTAATAAATAAAACAAAATCCAATCTTCTTTGCTACAGTTGAGAGCTTCTAAACAACATCAACAGAAAAGGCTTGAAGTCAATTCACAATCTTTAGGAAGGCTTTACAGCCAACTAGTTTTTAATAAGTCTGTCAGGCAAACAGATTCAAAAGCCTCAAACTTACCCTTAATTAAAATAATAGCAGCAAACAAGATTGAAGGAGTATAAACTCCAACTCTGTCACTTTGAAACACATTTATTTCAAGAAACAATATATTTTAATGGGCATGGTTGTAAATGTACATATGTGACATCTGAAGGAAACATGACAGACATATAAAGCAACAGATCTGAGACTTGTCTGTCTACCTACCTACATTTTCTATAGTTTTGTTTGCCTTCCACTAAAATAAAGTAAAAATCTGACATCCCATGTTTATCATTCAAAGATAATCCAAAAAGTCTCACTACTGGCTGAATGAGCTTAAACTATACTATCCCTAGGCAGACTTGCATATTGTTCAGTTCCAGCATATACTGTTATAAATGCATCTTAACTTATTTTAACAAAAAGATATCCTCCAACATCATTTTATTTTCCTGTACTGCATACTAAGCATGCATACCTATTTCCTCTCAACAGCCTGAAGTGTGGCAGATTTTCAGCTCATATTTTTGACCTGACAGTCAAAATACTGAAGAAATTGAGTTATGAGGACAGAGATGTTTAAGTTTGCTCTTACAATTTTTCTGTTTCATTTTAACTAGAACTATGCATCTACATGGCTATCTCAGAACCTGGCCAATGTACTTGTTAATTACAGGGAGATCAGATGTTAAACTTCATGATTATGATGCTCCCACATGACTGTTGAACTTCAAAATCTAGAGCAGCACTATAACATTTATCTACATCCCTAGAGTTTAATCTCTACCAAAGAAGTGTACTAATGATTCTGGTTTTTGTTTCCTTTTAAATATAAGACCAAAGATTTCACTGGATATTAAAAATGCATCTTTGGGGAACTTTTCATTTTGAAAGCATGTTTATTTTTTAAACCATAACACCATAAACTGTCATCCTCTAGAAATATAAAATAATATGCATATTATACAGGAAATCAGAAAGTCATAATGGAACACAATCACCTCTTTTTGATGGCACCTGTTGGTTGAATGATTAATCCTTTGATGCCAGGAGTCAGGATTTTACTGATGCAGCAGAGTACTTAAAACAGAACCAAAAAAAAAGCATCAGTGCCAGCTCAGAAGCCCCAACATAACTGGCACAATGGGGTCAAATGCAGTCATTCTGTGACAGAAATTGAGTGGCAGACTCCTTTTGTTAGCTTAGGTGGATTTGATAGATACACTGTACATAGTTTCAGAAGAAGGGCTGGGTTGGACACACTTCTGTACACGTGGAAATTCTACAATGCTGAAAAATATTTGAAACCAGTGCGCTGCAGATGGCCATAGTGTGCATACAATTAACAGAAGTACAGATCCAGTCCAAAAAAGGGGGGAAACATTAGTTGACTGATGATGACTTTTCACATGCCAAGTGATCTGTTCGGGAGGGGGAAAGACATTAAAAAAATAATTCAGTGATTGCTTTTGCTAAATCCTACCAAAAAAGGGCAACATTCACATGTTGACAAGCATACACTACACCCTTATAATACAGTTTCCCTAAAAGCAATTTATTTCCACCTTTTAATCAATCAGTCTCACAGTATTAAGACCAGATGGGGTAAGTGATATACGAGGCACTTACTTACTCCCTAGTTGATTCAATATAGTTAGCACTACTATCCTTCTTATTCTTTGCCATGGGATTTCTGCACCTGCTCTTTAGATCTGTTTTTGACAGGTGCTCCCTTTCATACAGATTGATTTTTAAAGGCATACAAAACACACAAATGTTCATTTTCTTTTCCCACGAAAAGGTTCTTGCAGTGGATTCCTGTTAGACTACTTACGAACCTTTTATTACAGAATCTATCGTATGTTTATTTCTTTATTCCAAACACAAAACAGTGCAAATATGCCTGAAAAACAAGCAGTGTTAAGACCACATGAAAGTCCACAGCAAACGTGCCCATGGAAAAGAGAACTGCAGTAGAATTATCAGCTATTCAAAGTAAACAAGGGCAACAATAGCTGACATGGGATAAAGCTAGAGTGTGACATGACAGATGGTTTGCATGTAGATATAGCATGCAACATGCTCAACAGAAGGGACCACTTTAGCCAAGAATGCATACATGCCTGAAGACAAGAGAATGCTACTAAAATATTAAAAAACACGGAACTGGTCTCTAGCCAGGGACCTTTTACGACAATGTGATAGGACATGCTCTTGGCGAAGGATGCCTCAGGAAAAACCCCTGGCAAAGTAGTTGGCCAGGCTGTATGTGGATTTAAACTTGGGTCTCCCCAGTCCTAGTCCAACACTCTAACTAGGCTGGTTTATTTCTGAGCAACTTGTTTTTGAATTAATCAGTGAAGGTGTCCCTTTAGCAATATGACAATGCTAGCTTAGATCCTACAGCAGTATAATCTATTTATTTTTCAAATTTGCAGACTGCCTAAACTTCTGTCTCTGGGCAGTTTACAACATAAAACACATTACATTGAGAACCTTAGAACAATTCAAATTCATTACCTGCCTTCCTCATATAAGCACTACAGGTAGCTGCTTCTCTGTTTGCATTTCACAACTTGTGGCAGCATATATTTGAAGGTTCTTGTGCAACAGCTGCAAATGGCCAAACAGGATAGCTTCTGCCTGGAACTACAGAAGCTTCTTTTAAAGCAGGGGTTCCCAACCTGTGGTACACCAGATGCTGCTGAACTTCAACTCCCATCATCCCCAGCCACAATATATTGTAGCTGGAGGTTGATGAGAGTTGTAGTTCATCAACATCTGGTGTACCATAGGTTGGGAACCCCTATTCTAAAGAAAGCAAAGAACTGCTGATTTCTTCTTCATAGTGAAATTGATGGTTTGGTGTCAATTTCACAGGGACTTCCCCCTCGCTTTTTAAAAAAAATATATATGGGTGTGGCCATGCATCCACTGCATGAGGATTTGGGTTTGGCACCTTTATGCTAACATGACATTTCTTCCAATGCAACAGCAGGCACCAATCCTTTTAAACACTGAGTGGCATTCAAAAGAGTGATAATCAGTCCCTATCAAAAAAGGCAGATCCAGACCCAATAAGAATTTGGTTGGGGGCAGAGTAAGCAGGTAACTAGGCAGAATATATAATGTGAAATACGAACAGATTACCATGAGCTCATCTAGTGTTTATTTCATGGTCTGGTAATAGCTTGAGCCGGACAATCCTCCCCCTCCACGGATGGCATGAACAGCTGTTGGAGAAGATGCTGGATAATGGCCAGGGCGTATAGGCTTAGCTGCAAAGACAAAAATCAAAGTGGGAGGAGGGAAGGGAAACAGCATTTAGACCAGCTGCATACCACTTTTCCACTTCAGAAGTCACAATGTTTTGTATAATTGCAGGGGAATGGGGGAACACAAGAGCACCACCTCATTTTACTAACTGGTGTAGAAACCACCACCACCACAACAACCTTTGTTAGCCATCCCATAACAAGTTGTTCTCTGCGCAGCTCACAACACATTAAAAAACATTTTTTAAAAATACATGAAGTATTGTATGATATTGTCTAGACTCATCAAATGTTCCTAGACCCAATCCCAGATTACAGTTTGTCATGTAAATTTCTCAGATGCCATGATGCCTTTGAATACTAGTTTCAGGAGATCACTGGTACGTGATCTGGGTTAGTGGGTGGATATGCTTTCATTTCCTGATTCCTAGAGGCATCTGGTTGGGCCCCTATGAAAAGCAGGAGGCTGGAGAAGACAGGCCTTTGGTCTGATCCAGCAAGACTCTTCTTACATTTAGATGGAAGAAACTAGCATAAATCCCAACTGTCTAAATCAGAGCACAAGACATTGGAAGTCTCTTTGTCCTAGTTTTACACCTCTCACTGCACTTCTGTACAACCTCTTCATGCTATCTGGCACCTGAAGAAAATAGGAGTTCCAAGAGCAGATGGTCAAGAACCTCCAGGCAGTAACCACTACCCATGCTGGCCTTTAAAGTACTTTAAAACTTTTATCAGTATGTTAGCTTTATCTACTGCTTGCACGGCATACAGGAGCTACTAAATATTTTGGTGGTGCTCTGAAATAGGCAAGATCACTGGCATAACTACACTCTAGGGGAGACCATAGGAGTTTCAGCATAAAGCATGAATTCCTTGCCACGGGAGTATAGCTGGAGGCATTTAGTGACCAAATGCTAACATCTTTACTATTCTGGTAATGGGCTTCACTTCTATCCCTTGATTAAATAAGTCTGTGGAAAGAACTAAGGAAGGGAAAATGCCCTTCACCTTGAATCATTAGACTGAAATCTAGTTCTCGCTAAAATGTTAAAGGGCTGTAACACTGACACAGTGGAGGTGGCCCGAGTGGTCAGCTGGAAGAGAGGCTTGGAGAAAGGAGTCCTTGTTGCTGCCTCCGCCATCCCAAGGATTTTAGAAGGTAAAGTGCAATGCCTCCACCCCAATCTCTGCTGCTGTGGCTGCCTCCACTGCCACCCGCAGCAATTTTAAAATGGTAAAATGAAAAGAAGAAGAAAAACCATGCAATTTTCACCCAATTTTTAGCCATTTCCCAGCCAATTTCTATTTAAAACACAACACCATTTTAGTCCAATCCCCCCCCACTTAGGAACCTAACCCCTGCAATTTCATAGCCTCAATTACTTTGGAGATCATTTCCAGCCACCCAGGAATGCAGATTTCAATTATTTTTGTATCAGCGAACAACAAGGTTGGGTCTCCATTGCCCAGCTGTGGATATGCAAAACTGTGGATGCCAGGACTGTGGATAATGAGGGCCACCTGTACAGATCCTTGGGATCCATTGAGAGAATTATCCATTTATTCCAACTTCCTGCTTTCTGTTTGTTTTTAATCAGTCACCAATCTGTAAGAGTACAGATCATGTTTTACCATGACTACTGATTGTGAACCCTTTGGGGACAGGGATCCATCTTATTTATTATTTCTCTGTGTAAACCTAAGCCATTCTTGGAAAGGCGGTATAGAAATCGAGTAAGTAAGTAAATAATACTACTAAGGTTTCTTCTACCACTACTACTAATCGGTGAGGACTTTTCAAAAGCTGTGTGGAAGACTACATATATAGCATTTACTGATCACTGATCCACACACTTTTTGATACTCCCTCCAAAAACTGCACCAGGCTGGCAATGACACACTTCCTGTGCAGAAGCCATGCAGATTCTTCTTCAGCAAGACTTGTTCTTGTATACTTGACAGAATTATGTTTAATAAGGCTTTCCACATATTTGCTGGAACAGCTGGTCAGCTAACTGTCCTGTAATTTCTTGCATGAATCAACAAGCTCAAGGAGGAATGCAGAGAATCATTTCGACCTTAAAAAAATGGCAGGGATTTTTTTTTAAAGCCTAAAAAAGTCTCAGTGGACACACTGTCCTTAAAAATAGTTTCTTCAAATACTTTACAATTGTGATAAGGCAACAAAGCTACAAGCCAGAAGCATTTATCTCAAAATGTAGTTGTTTCCATTTAAAAATAATAGATTTGTATTTTACTAGTAAAGGCAAAAGGTAGCATCCAGACCAATAGTTGCATAAAAGGAACTCATCTGCTCCACAAGGAGTATGAGGAGGGGTGGTTTAGTATTTTCGCTGATCCCCTTCCTTCCTTCTGCAGGAACCTGAAAACCTGCTCCTGATGATTGAAGGGCCCTCATGACCAATTTTTCAGGAGGGACAGGGAAGGGGGCATAATCACAAATTACCCCTTTTTCTTGCACAAGTGGAAAAGTTTCACTTGCACAAGTACCAATCTGGATACTACATAAGGAATACAGTGTTAAGTGGAAACACTATATTCTTTTACTTTATCACTAATGATCTTATGCCAGATACATACCAATCTGAGCAGAGTGAGCTCTTCTTGCCATGTTCTTCGCTCTCACAGCCTCTTTAATACGATCTACCTCCTGCTGGTATCGTTTCCGGTCCCGCATAGCATTCTCCTTAGCTTCCTTCAGTGCACTTTCTAGGGCCTTAACTCTCTCTGCTGTAGCTCTAAGTCGTTTTTCCAGCTTTGGGAGTTCACAACGAAGATCTGCATTATCACGTACCAACTGTGGAAGAAGGAAAATCAATTTGATCATGAATACAATCTAGTGCAGATGAGCCACTGAAAAGTTAATATCAATATAAATATATTTTAAAGCTAGTTCATATAATACTTCCTCAACCTTTTACATCTTAAATATATACCACATTCTTCCCCATACCCTCACAGCATGGGAAGTGTAAGCATGTGGTCTGTGCTGCACTGAGATTATTCAGAGCAAGATCTCTTTCAGCGCTCAGTCGACCTCTCAATCGAATGGACAAACTGGAAAGTCAGGGAGATCCCATGTTCAAATCAACATAGTACAGCACAGTTCAGCTGCTACTGTGGAAAAAGTAAGAATGCAGCAGTCCAATCCTATGAATAGAACTTGAAAGTAACTGTGTTGAGATTTCCCCCAGAAACGGGAACTAGGGAGATTTTCGTCATCATAAGTTATACCCAATTGCAATGTATTAAATCTAATTTTGAAGTCTATACCCTGAAGCAATAAACATTTAGACTAGTGGTATCTCATGCTACAATTCATGATTTCTTGTCACTTTGAACTTCTGTGTAAAAAAAGAGTATTTATTAGATGGGAACCTTAAAAATGCAAAGATCTTTTTAAAACCAAGGTTAAATATATTAATATTATTCAAAATGGAGAAGATAATATACATACACACATTTCATTTATTACATTTCTAAACCGCCCCATCCAGAGGCTCTGGGTAGGGTACAACTTAGTTTATTCTGAACCAAATAGCTGATTTTTCAACTTTTTCCTAACTGAATTTTCCAAATCTGTAACAGGATTCAAGTTTATGACAGCATCAACATTCCATTTCCTCTCCCCACAACTGCCCTTCATTTTTGCCTTTCTTCATATAATCACTCAGTATTTTGTCCATATTATAGCTATCTGTGATCAGTCCCATGCCCATTGTTGAGCTTTTGATGGAAAAGAAAAACTGGGGTGGGAAGGGACACTCAGGAAGCAGAGGAGGGCAAAGTGGAGAAGGAGGGCAAAGTGCAGATCTCAATGTTACAACTAGCAACAGCAACCTTTCCCTTGTTTGCCTTATAAACAATTGGGGTTTTGCAAGCACTCCTTTCATGTTCTTGCAAGAACTGTTCGGCACTCAAACAGAATCCCTGCAAAAAAGAACCCCATTGTTTTCACCACCCTGCCCTTCATAAGCTACTGAAACCTCCATTCCTATGATCTTGGAAGAAAACAGCATTTCTGAATATACTCAGAACTATAATTTCTACTTCAATAGCCAGCCAGCCAGGCATAATAGGGCTGCCTAGCTAGTGAGATGGGCATCCTCTTGCTGCCAGATGCCCTCTACTCCTGCAAACAAACCTCCTTCGCTTGTGAAGAGAGGAGGGTTGTGTGCATTGTGAAGAGAGAAGGGTGCGCATTTGTCCTCAAAGTTTGATCCAGACATGGCCCAGAGTAGGTCACAATCCCTCCCAAAATGGAAAGAATGCATTTTCAAGTCCCTGCCTTTTTGAAAAAATAATCTTCATTCCTAGTAATATTCCTCCGTGGAGATCACAAAAAAGTGCTTCCAGAGAAGATCTTTATCACATTCATTTTTCCAATAGTGTGCAGTGTTTCCATGCTGAACTTCCCTAGTGTCAGCATGGAGATGCTGTATTCAGCTAGGCTGGTAAGATTATTTCAAATTTTACACCTGCTACCTGAAACACAAAGACACAGAAACGCTTTTCGGCCATCTCTGTACAAAATATGGAGCATACTCAGTGATAAGAATGGTAACCATAGTTCTCACAGGAGTCTTGCATGTCATGTTTATTAGACAAACTGCTTACAACTCGGTAAGCATTTATTACTATGTCTGATATTGTATTATATTTTTCTGCCTCCTGAAGTCATGAAGATTAGATGCAAGGGGTGGCCATTAGAGTAATGAACCATCCAGTAATAATCTCACCTGCTTGTGAACCTTTGTAAGTTGTTCCAGGTTGTTTTCCAGAAAGGAAATTTTCTGTTTCTGAGCAGCACTCCCACCTCCATCATCACTGTCCAGTTCAACACTCTGTGCAGGTATCAAAAAACATTAGAACCAAGTATCTGAATACAGAAAGTTGTTGTAAACTAGAGAACTGTGAGCAACACAATTGAGAATAAAACCCATCTTCCCTAGAAACGCTTTCCCAACTTTACTGGAGTGCTGAAGATGCAATTGACATAAAAGACAAATTATTTCCTCCTGATTTGATTAATAATGTGCTGTATTAATTTGGATTTCTAAAGAAGTAGCTACGCATGTTAAGCATGTTTGATTGAAGGGATCAGGGAGAACAATGCAAAACAAGAAGTGTCACAGACATCAAATACTAAGTTACAGCTTTAAACTGGAACCATCAATTTTCTTGTATACCATTCTGATTTCCAAATATTGAGTGTTTACCAGAGTGCTGCATCTTGTAACTAAAAGCACTGTAGATGTGTCTTCCCTAAATAGGGGAGATTTTAGGAGCCCTGATGTATTTCATAGTAACACAAAATTTTCCTATGCCAATTTAAGTAGACCGCACATTGGATTGCTGACTTAAAACTGTGGGTTTCAGAGCTGGTTTTACAATTCCTATTGCAGTACTGTTTTTAGCTGTTAATCCTTTTAAAGCAATTCTTCAATTTAAAGAACCAGTTAATGTTCTTTTTTAAAAAAACAACCACCTACCCCCAATACTCTGTTGAAACTAAAAACAGGTGAAAGCAGGAAGAATGCTGAGAAAAGATCCCCTCAAGTCAGGGAGGAATTCTTGCACAGAGTAGTTCATAGTAAGCATAGTTTCATTGTATTTTTCTGCTGTGCCTTCTTTTTAAACATACTATTTGCTTAACAATTCTTGAAACTATGCTGAATTGTGAACCATAATTCTGGTTTGTGTGCCACCATATCAGAACACAGCACCGGAGTGCCAAAAGGATACCAAATTAAACCTCAATTCCTTCTACACTCCAACGCAGCCGTGCTGCTAGAACATACAAGATGAAGGCAAAGGGAAAGCAGTGTCACAATGTTTGCACAGACTTACTTTCACCATTGTTTGTCAGTGGTTCTCTTATATTAGGCAGGGGGAGAGCAACTGGCCTAATTCACCCCCAGCACAGCAACCCTCCAGTGGTTGTTGCCAGTTTCTGCCAGGTGTTTTCTTTTAGATAGTGAGCCCATTTGGGACAGGGAACCATCTTATTAATTATTATTATTTTCTGTGCAAACCACTTTGAGAACTTTTGTTAGGAAGTGGTATATAAATATTCGTAGTAGAAGTGGAAACTACAATTCAGAACCAAAAAACCCAACACTCCCTAGCTGCTAACAAACAACACTTCTCCCTTTTCCTCCATCCCATGAATTCCAACCAGCCTCTTCAAAGGGCAGAATGAGTTGGAATTTACAGTTTATTTTGGCAAAACTTCCAAGCATTTTCTTCTTTTTTAAAATAATGGTGTCAAGACCTGAAATCACACTATGGACCATGAACAACAATTTAAAAATGACTGATTTATACCATAATGCAAATCCATCATTAATATCATGCTTTATAATGTTGAGTTTTCTCCTGGTTTAGTATTCCAGCCTTAGGCACTGGCTGTTAAGGGCACAGCCATAGTTACACACATGTTTCTCTACAAGTACGAATACATTCTACATTACACAGAATGTTCTACATTCTACTACATTTTACATTACATTCTACATTACATAGAATGTTGAATACATTGTACAAAGAATGTATTCAAACACATTCTTTAATTTATGGAAACAAGAGGAGTTAGCATTTAATATACTTAATTTTATTCATAACATAAAATTATATTCGACCTATTCATCTCCAAAATGAAGCACAGCTTACAAATTTTAAAAAACCCTTAAAATAAAAAGTTGCAAAAATAAACATTGAACAACCACCAAAAAACACACCCCAAACCTTACTTTTTTTACTCTGGTGGTGAGGTCTTGAACGAAGAGTTTGCGTAAATTATGTAGTGTCTGAAGTTCTCTGGCCTGGAAATATGTTTTTTAAAAGATTATATAATTATGAATGATGGAATCTGAACTAACTTTTGTAAAAATGCTAAAAAGCAAAAAACAACAACACTGTGGTCGAGTTCACTAGGATTTTAAACAGTAAAATGTTTTGCAAATATAGTTTTATTGATGGAAATATTTTAAATAAATTATTGTGGCATATCAAAAAGCTTGCAGATGCAAACTCACATGGCACAGAAACATGGCAAATTAGATATCTGAATTATTTACATGTTATCTTCACATTCATAAACACTGCATAAATACTAATATACAACATAATGTTGTGATGATATAAGAATACAGATACTCCAGTTCATAATGGTGGATTTACATGTAGAATAAGTCCTAGGCAGAGAAAAAAGGGTATTATGTAGGATAAAGGATTCCACATCTAGAACTGTACATACAGCGATCTACTGTACATACAGAGATCTCTGCTGGATTGGGTGCACACAGAGGGGCGCCTAGGTAATTTAGGAGCCTGTACCTAAAGGCCTTTGGAGGTCCCCCTGCTGCAAGTTAAGCATCATTTTTTAAACATGTAGGTTCTTGAGGGCATAAACCACACCACCCAGGACAGACTAAAGACGATTGATTTGGGGGGGGCCCAGGGTGTGTGGAGGCCCTAGACTTCGGCCCTGAAGTCCAGGTGTAAGAGCACCTCTGGGTGCACACATGCAACATGGCCCACCCTCTGCAGGAAAAGTGATTTATAGTGCTTTATATACACTTTACACTAAAGAACCACATTTATACTGAATTTTATAAATACTTAATATCACAAAAGAGATCGGTTCTGAATAACAGATTTGCTGCCACTACTTATTTCACTAAGGGATCTAGGTGTGGGAAGGAGCACCTATTTAAAGTAGATCTCTGGACATGATTGGGTGAAAAGCATCAAGGGGAAAATACTTTGAGAGGAATTATCAACAAGGCAGGGTTTCTAGACACGGAAGCTGTTCTCGCATACAGCCAAGACTGGGCTAAGGCAGTCAAGAGGCTCACCTGTTAGCTGAAGTTAAGGGTGAGATTGCAACCTTAATCTGGACTAAATGATTGTGCATCAGCACCATGCAGCTCTAACTCAGGAGCAGCCTCCTGGCCAGTGCTAGAGGGATCCCCAAAATACACTGCAAACTCACATGGTGCATTATGGGATTCCTGGGGGCTGGGTCAACACGTCCCAGCCCCTGACCCTCTGCGCTGATGCGGGCAGCCGGTGTCCATCTGGGTGCACGATTTGAACGCCCAGCCCCAGAGCACCGATTGTCTGTCAGGGAGGTAAGCTTCTCTAGCCTTCCTCCCCACACACCCTTAAGCCGTTCTCACTGATCATGAGAAAAGGCTCAGGATATGTGTTTAATTCAGTTACTAAAGCTTACAGGGAAAGTAATGGAAAAGAGGTAGGAATATACAAAGCAGACTAAACCCAAAAGGCTACAGTCTTATAAAGTAGTTATAATATATCTCTGCTTCCCTGTCTCTCAGGAAAGATGTCATTCTAGCATGAGAAATACTCTAACAAACCACAGGGTTCCTCTCAGATATAACCAACATCTCTCTCCTCAGAGATAACTGCCAGAAACCCCTCAAATGACTAACTGCCAAAAGCAACCACCCACTCGACACACAGCTCGAGATTCTATTTGTAGGAGAGAACTTCACTCTGCCAGCCCAGTTAGAACCCTTTTATTACAATGCACCTCTAAACAAATGGCTGACATGATCAGCTCTGACAGTGCCAACCCCTTTTGAGAGAGGGGGTGATCGAGCAGATAATTTGGGTCTTCCTTCTTTTTCCTCCCATTGCCCAACAATGGGAAGTGTGAAATGCTATGGCATCAAACATCTGTTTGATGGGCCAGTCTCAACACACACAAACACCTTAAGTGCACATATATAGATTTGTTGCCTTAGCATCTTGCAACAGATGGTTTTTTAAGACAGCAGAATGGGAAGTGTCATGGCTTAATGACTATAGTGAATACTACAAAGCAAAAATATAATCTGTTTGCAACCAATCTCCAACTTAATTGATATGAAAGATCCAATTGTATTTTGAAAAATCTGTGGGGACTACAAACAGGAAGTTAAATACCAATATAACAGGTGTTTACGATACCATTATATAGTATGGAGTAACACTATGTTTTTCATATCATGACAGCCAACATGGGATGAAACATTGCAGTGACTGTATTTTTATTTATCATATTTGTACACTGCCACAAACATACATCTCTGCAGTAGATCTACTGCAGAGATGTAGATAGCAGTTTCACATTAGCCACCACCGAATGGGCTATTTATATCAACTCCCATTTTTCATAATAAAAATATAGAAAAAGGAAACAAAAATGTGTTGCAAAAGATATTTTGGAACACTGACTTTCAGGGGATGGAAAGCAAAATGTGTACAAAGTTTCAAACATGAAATAGGCAATACCTTCTCTAGAGGTCTTCTTGGGACAGGGGGGAAAACTTGATTAATACATACCACAGTTTCTTCCAATCCTTTAAGGTCTTCTCTTGCTTGTTCTCTTTTATCATTGAGCAATCTAGACAGAAGCATGTTTATAACTAAAACAGGAGGTAAAATAATATACGGTTTCCAAATGAGTGAAACATACTTGTTCATCTCAGGACATTAATGCATCCTTAAACTGAGGGAGAGGAGGTATATCCATCAAGCAGTCTAAAGTTTCTTTATTTTTAGAGAGTCTTATTGTCAAGCAAGCAGGTTAGGATCTTATGTTCTGGCTGTTTCTTCATTTGCAGAGTGTAGAAGATGTATCACTCCTCTGCCTTCAAGGGGGGAAAAACCCACCTGGTGCCAACCATCTTCAAAGTGCACAGCAAACATAAGAACAGTCCTGCTGGATCAGGCCCAAGGCCTATCTAGTCCAGCATCCTGGTTCACACAGTAGCCCACCAGATGCAGAGGCAAAATGCTTCTTGCACTGAAAAAAATGCAGGAATTTGTCTTTTTGTTTCATGGTTTTTATTTTTAAGTTGCTTTGTGTTGCAAGTTGCAAAAAAACTAATACACACCATAAAATTTATAGAAAACTGAGTCGAGCAAAAGCTATAAATATGTAGTCTGAGAGAAAGAGAAGTGGACATCTTCCAGGCCACCTGCTAGTCTTGATGGCTAGAGCTTTGCCTGTCAGCTGGTCTATAGTTTCTAATGCAGGGGCAAGTATGACTAATTTGGTTCTTGCTCTGTCTAATCATTCAGTTGTATTTTCCTCAAATCCTTGTTCCAATATGGAACAAGCAAGTGAGGAAAATATAATTCTGACTTATAGAAACCATCAGTTTTTGCCTCACTCCATTTTCTTTAATTTTTATTTATTTATTTATTTTTGTTGTTGGGGGTGGAGGGAATGCATATTGGCAGGAACAGAATAGGGCATCCATGCCTTTTCTTTACATAAGAAGAGCTCTGCTGGATCAGGCCCAAGGCCCATCTAGTCCAGCATCCTATTTCACACAGTGGCCCACCAGATGCCGCTGGAAGCCTATAGGTAGGAATTGAGGGCATGCCCTCTCTCCTGCTGTTACTCCCCTGCAACTGGGACTCAGAGGCATCCTGCCTTTCTGGAAGTGGCCTATAGCCTTCCGACTAGTTGCTGTTGATAGACTAGTTGCCGTTGATAGATGGCAGGGTGATACTGTACATGGCATGCTATCACAGAAGGTAGGGTCACAGCTGAAGTGCAACTTCAGTGGAATATAAGATACAATATAAAATCATCCCGCTAACTTACATGAGTTTCTCCAGCTTCTTTTCCCGTTCCTGGTCTTCTACTTTCAATTTTTCATAGTCAGAGCTCAATTTCTCTCGCTCCAGCTGAAGTTTCTGATTCATACTGAAAGAAAAAGAAGCTAGGGCTAAGTGGATACAGAACGAAAGAGAGCGAGCAAGCTGTGAAGGTACATCAAGAAGCCTTAATAGTGAAAACCAACTTCTCCAGGTTATAAAAACCACATGACCACAAAATGTTTCCAGTGCTGTACTATGCACTAGATTGCTCTCCCCTTATCAGCATGTATTAATACAATGCCATTTGGTCAAGTATAAAAAGGAGTTGATAGTATAGACGAAGTTCTGAGGGAAACAGGATGTTTTGCAAAATGATCATGAAAATGATTTGAGGGCCAAATCAGCAATGGCATTAGGGCCATTCTTCTGGCTACATTTCTCCCAAGCATTATGCAGATAACTCAGCAATGTCCCCTGCAATGGCAGTTTTGGAACAGCTTGCCAACTACATCCATGTACCACTAAATCATATACTACATTTCCCTGTGAAAGCACATGTACAAAACACATACAGAACAATGGTGTGAAGACAATGGCCTGTCAAGATACACGTGGGAGCAAGCCTAGTAACTGCAATTTTGCCAAGTGATTATCAGGCTGGTATAAGTAGCAGAGCCTGTACTGCTGAGGGCATTATAGAGGAAATTAATATCACAATGAAGAAAGAGTGTTATGTCCAGTTCACTATCCCTGGAAGAAATCCAAAGGAAGCTAAAATAACTCACCCGGTCAGTTTTTAGAAGAGAGATTCCTTACTGCTGGAGGAAAAAGTTCCAGGAACAGGCAATCTGGGTATGGGTTACTAGATCATCACTACTGATTGCTAGACCCAGTGCAGCACAAAGATCTAAGGAATCCTGAGAGAGATTCTACAGAAGGTTACTGAGCAAAGGCTCAATCCTCTCATCATCAGGTCAGAATGGATAACTATGGTAAAAACCCAGCATAACCATGACAATACCAATATCCTCTAAACAATGTGCAACATTTATTTGCCACTGCTTCATATGTATGAGAGTGTCTGGCACAGGAGACCTCTCACATGATTCCTGTATCCTTCCTGGATACAGCTAATGCAATTATGGAATTCCCATAATGCTAAAACATTTTTTCTATCAGCCATGAAGTAGGCCAGAGTCCACTCAGGAAATTGTGCTGTAGAGATATTCAGAATCATTGATTCTTTTTCCTTGCTCAACCATTTCCAAAGCAAAAAGAGAAGGAGAGGAAGACAGAAAAATTCTAATGACAGTGTTACACACAAGCCTTGGAAATTCAGATTATTTTAAGGCTTCCTTTCTGCTTTTACAAAAGTTCAAGCACTTTGCAGTTATAAATTGGTTTCCTGTTCTTTGTTCAGCACCAGTAGGAACATAGGAAACTGCCATATACTGAGTCAGACCATTGGTCTATCTAGCTCAGTATTGTCTTCACAGACAGGCAGCGGCTTCTCCAAGGTTGCAGGCAGGAATATCTCTCAGCCCTATCTTGGAGATGCTGCCAGGGAGGGAACTTGGAACCTTCTGCTCTTCCTAGAGTGGCTTCATCCCCTGAGGGGAATATCTTTCAGTGCTCACACATCAAGTCTCCCATTCATATGCAACCAGGGCAGACCCTGCTTAGTTATGGGGACAAGTCATGCTTGCTACCACAAGACCAGCTCTCCTCTCCTAAGCAGAAGAATACTGGAGAAAGCTATCCACACCTGTAAGTTTATTAGCTCTAGTAGGATAATTTCCTATAAATCTGGATATGAATAGATTTATCATCTGTGTGTGTGTGTGGGGGGGGGGGGCGGGGGGGTGAGCATGTAATCGACAAAGTTGGGATATACAGAGAGAGAAAACGTAAACTTACTCTCTGATCTCATCAATGATTTTCTGCTTTTCTTCAATCTCATCTCGCAGTCTGGACAACTGCTTCTGATGAGCTTCCCTGTGACTCTCCATCTGCTGTTCCAGTGTCTTCTGTTCAGTTTAAAAAAAAAAAAAAAGAGGATGGTAATAAATTTAAGGAGGTTGGCTTTTTGCTCAGTGCTATGTCTAAAATTTCACAAATATTAGGTTTCACAAAGTGTTTCAGATTCATAAATCTGAATAAATATAAATAGATAATTTTTCCAGTAATTTTCCTTAGCTTAAAAAAAACAAAAACCAACTACCATGTGAATACTGACGTCCCTGATCACATAGCTAATTGGCTGTATTTCATTCAGATGAATTTTCCACATGTATGCACTATCAGTTATTACAAATATTTGGACTAATTGCTGTGGCTCCTAAAGACCAAAAAATCCTTTGCGGGACACACATCCAATTCACTTTCAACACATTTGCTGTACCAGGATTTCATCTTTAAACTCCAAATAAGTTTAAATATGAAGTCTGGTTTATAGTGCAACAAATATGCAGATGTTGCTTTTATTTCATGGGCTCAAAATGTACCTCCACTTGTTGCAGGGATCTTACATTGTCCAAGCATTCAGATTGTGGAACAAATGTCATGGGCATCTACTAACCCCATCAGGCCATCCCACCTGCCCTCTGACACCACAGTGTATTTTGTTTTTGTTTGTGCTGCATTCCCCCTCTTACATTCAACCTCTTCTCCACCATTTCAGGAGCCCAAGTGTTGATTTTTTTTTTTTTTTACACATTCCCTTGCTGGCTATATGCTCCCCTACATGCACAGTTAACACACCAAGCGATGCTTGACATGTTTATCCTCTGCATACTTCTGCTGCAAATCCTATTCATTATAGAATATCGTGAAACTAGTATTGCACTAGGGCTAGCATTAACGAACTCCTAAGAAACAAGTTGTTCTGGTAAGAACCAATCTGCTTACTTTCCTTTCACTATAATCTTAATTAATAAATTACCATCCTCACAAGTTAGCCCAGTTCAGCCTTAAATGTTCACACGTCTGACATCTTTGGGGTGGATGACATCATCACAAACTACGCTGTTGAGGCATCCCTATGTGTCCCTACGCCTGTAACAAATTTGACCATAATCATCATTTTGAAGAAGTGTTCTTGGTGACAAACTGATCTTACAACTGCAGTATACAATGTTACCTTCATTTCCTCTGCATCCTGCAGCAAAGTCAAATGTTCCTTCTCTTTATCTTTGAAGCTGACTTCATGCATCTTTTCTATTAAAACAAAAATTTAAATTAAGAACAATCAGGCTTAATATGATGTGGACGAAAGTTTGGGTGGTATATAAATGTGATGAATAAAATAAATATATAAGATATATTTTTCACATACTTCTGTCCTGTTCTTCATTTGTTTTCTATGGTAGCAAACTGAGAAAGTCAGCTTCCCACATAACAGCTGTTTATTAAAACAATTCACAGCCAAGCTAAGTTTAACCTATGATTTTCAAGAGATGCCCTTTTAAAGCAGCAGAAGAAGATGACCTTCTCTATTGCCATCCGTCCTATTAAAATACAGCATCTTCTGGGTACTAAGATATTTCCATAGTCTAATTCATGCCAACCACTGATTTTGAACATAAACATCTTCAGGGCCAAGTCACATTACCAAATCGGAAAGTCAGGAATATCAGTTAAGTGGATCAACAACACAGTTCAGCATGTGGTAAAGGAATCATGTGATTACTTCACTACTCAGCCCCTTACTATTCAGCAGACATTTATAATAGTGCTGGAGAGCTGACAGGAAGGCGGCTGAGTTGTGAATCATTCTAAACTGCACCTACACATCATTCCGACATGATGTGGAATCACATGGATTTCAGAACACTTGTTTAGCACATTTGTTTTTATTGTGCAGTATGGACAGGTCAGAGAGGCAGGCAAATACATCCAAATTACTTACAGTCACACACCTGAAGTCCAAAATGCTATTAGAGATTTATCTTTCCAGCCATTGCCAATTACAAAGATGACAGAGACAAAGCAACTGCAAATGAAACAGCTCACCATAATCCAGCACAGGCAACCTGTAGGACACAGTACCTTGAGCCCGCAATTTGGCTAGCTCTTCATTAAGCGAATCCTGCAACTCTTCCAGCTGCCTTCGCTTATGCTCCATATTCTGCATGTAGTCTGTGAGAGACTTGATCTTTGCTTCGTGCTTTGAAAGAAAGATGAAAAAAACAAACAAGTAGAACAGTGGTTTTTAAAAAAATTGTGTGTGTGTGTGTGTGTGTGTGTGTACGTGTACACACACACACAAAATTAACTGGGTTGAGAAAAGGGCGGGGGGGGGGGAACTCTACTGACCTGTGAAATGAGGAGCTGGCAGGCAGCAAGTTCTCTCTCACTGGCATTCATCTTCCTATTGGAGTCTATCTGGGCACTCTCCAACTGCTTACTACGGTTTACCAGAGATTTCACCTCAGATTTCATCTTACTGATATAGAGCCGAGCCATGGTGAACTCTTCTTCAATGACACCATTCACATCTGCTAACTAAACAAACATGCAAAGTATTTGCAAGGTAAATGGGACTTCTTGGAATACCAGGATCTCTCATATTTCAAGCTGCTCTACAGTCACTGTAGAGTCTACTGTGGAGGTGTCCAGCAGCAACCCCTGTATGGTTAAATGGGATCAATTTCAGTTTGTGACTCCTGAGGATGTGGACAAGCTGCTTGGGACACTTCACCTTACTACCTGTTCTCTTGATGCTTGCCCAACATAGCTTATACAATCTAGCAGGGAGGTCATTGCAGAGGGTCTTGTTAAGATCAATAATGCTTCTCTGAGGGAGGGCAGGATATTAGACCACTATTGAAGGAATCTGCATTGGATCCTTCAGAATTAGGCAATTATAAGCCTGTCTACAACCTCCCATGACTGGGCGAGGTAATTGAGAGAGTGGTGGTGTCTCAGCTCCAAGCAGTCTTAGAAGAAACAGATTAACTGGACCCATTTCAAACTGGCTTTTGGGAGGGCTATAGGGTTGAGACTGCCTTGGTTGGCCTGTAGGATGATCTCCAAATAGGAATCGACAGGGGGAGGGTGACCACATTGATCATTTTGGATCTCTTGGTGGCTTTCAATAGCATCAACCATGGTATCATCCTGGAGCGCCGGAACGAGTTGGCAGTGGAAGACTCTGCTTTGCAGTGGTTCCACTCCTACCACTCGTGTAGATTCCAGATGGTGTCGCTTGGAGATTGCTGCTCTTCAAAATGAGAGCTATTGTATGGCATCCCACAGGGCTCCATTCTATCTCCAATGCTTTTTAACATCTACATGAAACCACTAGGAGAGAGAGAGAGAATTTAGTGCATGGTGTTATCAATATGCTGATGACAATCAAATCTATTTATCCATGCAACGTAATTGGGAAATGGCCAAACTTTCCTAAATGCCTGCCTGGAGGTGGTAATGGGCTGGATGAAGGGAAACAAACTGAGCCTGAATCCAAGCAAGATGGTGTTACTCAGTGTGGGAGGTTGGAACTTAGGAAATGCCTTAGATCTGCCTTTTCTAAACAAGGTTACACTCCCCCTGAAAGAGCAGGTGCATAGTCTGGGAGTACTTATGGATCACTGTTCCCCCTAAGCCGTACACACATGCACGTGCTCACAAGTTTTCTGATGTCCACTTAGTTAATTTTAGATCCTGCTCAGGTTGAATTAGGAAAGCCCCACTCTGAATACATGTGCACACACAGTGCCTTGGTACTACTGCCCAGAACAAAACTCATTCCACATAGAGACAAAAAAAAATAAAATTAGAGGAACCACTGTTCTGGACCCATATCTTTCCCTGGTTTCTCAGGTTGAAGCAGTGGCCAGGAAGGCTTTCTTTCAGCTTTCTTCCAGCAACATCCATTTCTTGAGATAAATGACCTTAAAACAGCGGTGCATATGCTGATAAATTCTAGACTTGACTACTGCAATGCACTCTAGGTTAGGCTGCCTTTGTACATAGTCTGGAAACTGCAGCTAGTACAGAATGTAACAGCCAGGTTAGTCTCTGGGGTTGCGCGAAGAGATAATATTATATCAATTTAAAAAGAACTATACTGCCTGCCAATTAGTTTCCAGGCGACATACAAACTGCTGACTATTACCTATAAAGTCCTGCATGGTTTAGGTCCAAGGTATTTAAGAGAATGCCTTTTTCTTCATGAACCCCACTGCCTATTAATCATCTGGGGAGGTCTGATTGTGGTTGCCACCAGCTCGCTTGGTGGCAACTAAAAACTGGGCCTTTTCTAGGGTTGCCCCAGGACTTTGAATGTGCTTCCTCCTAATGAAATTAGACCCTCTGCTTCTCGGCATGTTTTTAAGAAAGACCTGAAAACATACCACTACTTCCACTTCACTTTATTACGGCCAACAGCCAAATAAAATAAAACAACTACAGAATAATACAATCAGGTTACAGAGTAAAAGCAGATAATATAGGGATGGGCCCGGACCGGTCCGGAGGCCATTGAAATGGCCTCCGGACAGGTCCAGACCTGGGTGGTCTGGATTGGGGTCAGGGGGTCGCTTTAAGGGCAGCAGGAGGATTTACTTACCCCTCCCGCCACTTTCCGCCATGGCGCCGTAATTAGTAGAGTAATTGGGGTGGCAGGATACCTCCCTGCTGCCCCTTCCCCGCTGCCGCTCTGCAAAGCTCCCAGTAATGCTTTGCGCGTGCACGTCAGTGACGTGAAGTGTGCGCATGATGTGCGTGCACACAAAGCATTACTGGGAGCTTTGCAGAGCCGCAGCGGGGAAGGGGCGGCAGGGAGGTATCCTGCCACCCCAATTACTCTACTAATTACGGCGCCACAGTGGAAAGCGGCAGGAGGGATAAGTAAACCCTCCCGCTGCTCTTAAAGCGACCCCCCGCCCCAGGGCCGGACCGCAGTGTGGCAGTTCCGTGCACACCCCTATAATAATACAATAAAACAAAAAGAAAACAAATACTTCACCAAATTTCTTCACCAAATTTCTGCTACTCAAACCCTGCATCACTCCTTTCGACCCTCCTCTGCTGTAGTTTGCCTGCTATAAAGCAGAACTTTGCAACTCTCAAGGAAATAGAATCGTTCAAATCCGCCTATAAAAAATCTACTTTCACTTGCTCTGAAGCTGACCCAAACTGACTTAATACAGGGGTAATTAACTCTTCTCTGAGATCCCTATAGAAACTACATTTCAACAATATATGCTCGGTAGATTCCACTTCTCCTGCCAAACATGGACATAATCTCTGGTTATAGGGAACCTTATGAAATCGCCCTTCCATCACCGCCGACTGCAACACATTCAGCCTAGCCGCTGTTAAGGCCCTACGATGATCCACATAAGTTATCTTTCGTAAGTATCGTGCCAAACATTGTCTATTTATTTGGGTTCCCATCCGTACTCCATACCCCACTTTACTAATATCGCTCTGTCTAGCTATGTCACTTATACGCTGGTTTATAATATCTCTGGCCTTGGTAAACCCTAACTCCCTTATTGCCAGAAGTGAAAACCCCAACCAGCTTAATTTCCTGTTAATTGCACTTTTCCATCTGGTCTTATAATCATCCAGCAGAACCAGTGGGGCGAAGCCAGCTGGGAAAAAAACCAATTTAAACCAATAGCCAAAAATGGCTTTCCAGATTCTGGCTTCGACAGGAAGCCATCCCACTTCTAATCTAAGACAAGCATTGGGAGCCAAACGTGCTACCCTCAACATACCCCTAAGGAATTTAGATTGAACCGCTTCTACCTTCCGTGTATCTGCATAAGGGCCCAACTGTGCCCCAACCAGCAACAGGGCAAGGGCCTTAGCCCTAAACAGTTCAAAAACCACCTGTACTGATTGTGCTCGTTTCCTAAGATGTAAGGAATAGAGTGCCGAAGCTACTTTTTGGACGTTTTGCGTTATATAATCCCTATGGGCATTATTGGTCTTATTTGCCTGAAGGACTGTACCAAGATATTTAAACTGCATAACCTGTTCTAATTTGTGGCCATTAAGAGCCCAGGAAAAGATTTTAGGTCTGTTTGAAAATACCATGATTTTAGTTTTATCATAGTTTAAAGTAAGGTCTTGTGTCTCACACTATTCTACTAACGCCTGCAAGGCTCTCTTAAGGCCAATCTGAGTCCTCGAAAACAGAGCGGCATCATCCGCATATAAAAGAATATTTACATGTTTGCCTGCGAGCTTCGGGGGATGGAACTCCAGCTTCCTCATATAAGGGACTACACTGTTAATATAATAGTTAAAGAGCGTGGGCGCCAAAATGCACCCTTGCCTTACTCCTCCTCGTGGGGATCAAACTAGTTACTTGGCCCTTGTGATTTAATCTCACCTTAAGTGACGTATCCTCATGTATCTTAAACAGGAGGTAAAGAAGTCTCCTATCTATAGAGGACAGGGCAAGCTTTTCCCACAACTTATCTCTAGAGATAAGGTCGAATGCGTACTTTAGATCTATAAACGCAGTAAATAGGGCCTCCTTGGAAGTCCTCGCGTACTTTTCCGCCAAATGCTGTAGGACGATTACAGAATCCGTAGTTGACCTACCTGCTCTGAAACCATTCTGTTCCTCAACCAGGATTTGATTCACTTCCATCCATTCCTCAAGACAGACAAGCAAGTGTCTGGCATATAACTTGCCTATAACACTTATGGGGAGCCCCTGGTGGCGCAGTGGTAAAACTGCCGCCCTGTAACCAGAAGGTTACAAGTTCAATCCTGACCAGGGGCTCAAGGTTGACTCAGCCTTCCATCCTTCCGAGGTCGGTAAAATGAGTACCCAGAATGTTGGGGGCAATATGCTAAATCATTGTAAACCGCTTAGAGAGCTCCGGCTATAGAGCGGTATATAAATGTAAGTGCTATTGCTATTGCTATTGCTATTATGAGGCTAATAGGTCGGAAATTTCCCGGATGGTTCTTTAGTCCTTTTTTATAAATTGGAATAACAATCGCTACCCCCCAATCCTTAGGAATCTGGGCTGTGCGATCAATATAAGAAAACAGGGCTGCCAGGACAGGAACCCACCATTCCATATTTCCTCTAATATTTTCTGCTGAAATATAATCAACTCCAGGGGCCTTACCTACTTTCATTTGTTTGACCAATGAAGCTATTTCTGAGCATGAAGCTATTTCTGAGCATGATTTCTGAGCTGGCAAATCTTCCGGATCTATAAGTGTTGCCCTAAACAGTTCAGCATTCCTGTTATACAGTCTAGTGAAATGCTCTTCCCATACTGCAGCAGGGATTTGAGGATCAACTCTAGGTATACCCCTCATTCATATAGCTGGCTATTAAACGCCAAAAGCAAGAGTGGTGTTTGGACTTGGCAGCAGAAATCAATCGCTGCCAGTCTTTCCTGTCCGCTTCAAGTTTTTTCTTCTTAATAAGTGTCTTATAATCTTTCTTTAAAGATAACAGGGAACTACATGGAACTACGTCAGATGATGCACGATACTTATTGTATTCATTAAGGCATTTTTCATCCTCCTGAACTCTTCACCAAACCATGCTTTACCACGGACAAGCCTTACTTTCTGTTGTGGGTTCTGTTGTGAGTTCTGTTGAACACATAGGACCGGGCGTAAAAGTTCCTTGAGTCTCTGATAAACATCAACACTATCTTCTGCTTCCTCCCCCCTCAGTATCCTTTCCCTGAGGGCAGATGCAGGCTTTGAATTTAAGAGTAAAGACACCTTATCTTGCTGGGCAGGAGACCACCTTACTCTGTTCAGCATAACTTCCAGCAAGTCTACATTAAATGCTGTTGATTCAAATCTCTGGATCCCTGCAGGAATCCAAAGATTCAGCTCTAAAGGGAGATGATCACAGAGCGGTCTAGAGACTATGCTAAAACTCTCGACCAAATTCAAAAGATCAAATGAGCATATTACATAATCAATCGTCGAGGTTCTAGAGCCTGACCAATAGGTGTATTCTGCAGGATAATCCTGAAGAATTGCTCCATTAAGGATGTACAAATTTAAACCATACATGGACTGGGCCAGTCTCAGGCCTGCAAAGGAACTCACTTGGTCCTTAAATTTACAAACCAGGAGAGACTCAGGTGGATTCTGCTGAGGGGGGTACAGGCCAAATTTACTAAATAAAGCTTTGTCATCAGGACCCAAACGAGCATTAAAATCCCCTACCACCACTAGGGAGGCCTGTGGGAATTCAGTTTGCAACTGTCTAAGATATACTTCCAAGCATGTCCATACCCGTTTTATATAAGCCTCTGACGTCTCGGTGGAATATAAATATTTACTAATATGAGATCTAAATTCTCCATTTGTAGAGACACCGCCATGCCCATATTATCTACCGAAGCTAAAACACTCGCTTGAGCCCTCAGTGACATAGATACAAAAATGGCCAGGCCACCAGCTGGTCTTCCCCTCCCTTTTGGGTCCCTCCTTGGGGTCGCTTTAACCATATAGGTGTGGAGAAAGACCTGAAAACATACCTGTTTATTCAGGCTTTTAGTTTATAGTTTTAAAGTTTTAAGTTTTTATCTGTGTTTTAATTATTGTTGTGTTTTTAGATTGTCAACCACCCAGGGACTTGCGAATGGGGTGGTATAAAAATGTGTCAGATAAATAAATACAATAAAATACTTTGACAAGAGACACTGTTATTATACTGGGCAACATCCAGACTAGTCATGATTAAGCACCACCGAAAGCAATAAGACACGTGTAGTCATGACTAATGTAAATTCCATTAAGTTCAGCAGGCTATAGTCATGACTAATGTGGCCTGGAAGATTATGATATTATTTATTTGATTTCTATACTGCCCTTTCAAAAGTGGCTCAGGGCAGTTTACATTAAAATAAAAACAACTAAAATCAATTAACAGTTAAAATCAGAAACTATAAAAACAACATAAAACCATTAACAATTGAAACATTCAAAACAGTATTTTTAAAACCCTGGAAAACCAGGCCAAACTGATAGGTTTTAAGGGCTCTCCTGAAGGCCAATAATGAACTCAAATTACAGATTTCTGCTGGGAGTACATTCCACAGCCCAGGAGCAGCTATAGGGAAGGCCCACCACTGAGTCGCCACCAGACATGCTAATGGTAATTGAAGACAGACCTCCTCAGATGACCTTAACGTGCAGTGGGGATCGTGCAGAAGGCGGCGCTCTCTAAGATAACTCTGACCTAAACCATTCAGGGCTTTAAGGGTAATAACCAGCACTTTATACTTTGCCCGGAAACATATTGGCAGCCAGTGTAACTGTTTCAAAATAGGCATAATATGGTCTCTCTGGGTTGCCCCAGAAACCAATCTAGCTGCCGCACTTTGAACTAACTGAAGTTTCCAAAGCAATTTCCAACCCCCTGCTATATTCCTGGGGTTTGGTAATCATGACATCACTAACCATGTGATTTAAGACCAAAAGACTCCTCCAGTTAAAGTCTGAATTTTTATACAACCACCAGAGGATGCTGTAGTGCAGCTGTACCTGAAAGGGATTGTAGTGGAAAAAGCGTTTCTTAATGCAGAATTGCCTCCCTTTATTTACAGCCTTTCACATTCTCTTCAACCCATTACACTCATTCCACAGCCTATCTGCATGACAGAGAAGTATTTTATCTGTCAATTCAATCCCCCCACCCCAATCTAATTATTTCCCTCTTGGTGGATACCTGAATAATGTATCCACATTGCTCACTATTCCATGATACTTCCAGTGTTTGCTGCGTACTGCTTACACCCAAACCAACCTCACTTCAAGTACCAACTTCAAGTGATGTATATGTGTAAACCAAAATGATTAGGAGAGACAAGGGAAGAGCCCTTGATCACTCAGAACCACATTTTCCAAAGTCTTATCCCTCCTCAAGCATCAAGCTACCTCCTTGGCACACACACAAAACTAAGGCTGTTTAACAAAATTAAGATACTATAACTCCATGTTATAAAGGAGGAGTGTAAATTTTCATGTCAGGAAGTGTCAACATACAGTTAGTCAGTTAACTAGCTGGAATCTGTAGTATGTTCCTAATGTCTAACTATAACACGGTAAACATATCTCATTTTAACATTACTGAGACTGCAGACAAAAAAAAGTTTTAACACTTTCCTAAGAGATTCGATAAACAAATCAAGGTAAGAAAGAACTCCAGTTCATCCAAAGTGGACAATCCTCTCCTTAAGGAAATGTACAAGGCTGTGATTACGGCTATAAAAAGAAGCTATGCACTCAGGGCCTAGTCTTGCATTGTGGCTTCTCTGTGGGAAGCCGCTGGAAATACATGCTCACAGTTGTGCTGATCTTTGATCATAATAAACTGAACTGATACATGCTCACAGTTGAGGCTCGATGAAGGGACACATTATTTAAAGGCTTCTCAGCACATGGATTATTCAACCACGTGGCGTCTCCTACTGCTTTAACTAGAATGCGGACTAGTCTCCACGTGATCAAATGATTCATGCAGCAAGCAACCTTACAGCCCCTGCACAGAGGCCTTGCCATATGGAAGAGTTTTCAGCAGCAGCCCACATGGCAGCTGTAACATGAGAATCTTCAGGAAGTAGTATGGTACTAGTAAATTGCAGTTTATGATCTTTAAAAGGAAGTTTAAATGCTTCTTTTAAAAATATTTATATGTACAAAACTGTGTGTTTAATTTTTATTGTTAAAATCTTGGCCACAGTATGATAAATTCATGCTGCTCAACAACATGCAGAGATAGATTCATGAACAAGTTATGCCTAGTTTCCTGCAGACCGTTTGAAAGACAATAGTTTAGGTAGTCAGGACAAGAGAGGTAGTAGGCCCATATTAACATGCAGAGAAGTCAGGTTACTTAAGGGAAGGCTACATACACAGTTCTCCTTCCTAATGCCTTTTGTATCTCTCAGTGAAATGCAACATAGGAGGCTGAAATAGGCATTGGAAGACTGAGAGGGGAAGTGTGCTGAACCCTTTTCTTTTTCTTCCATCTGTCTGGTCAAACTTGCCTCCTAAGCTGCTCCCCACTGCCCCCCCCTACTGATTTCAGCTTCTTGCTTTTTGTTTTGTCTTCATTTTAGTTGAAAGGAAAGATCACAGAACTGCCCATCACGTGCCATTTGGACCTTAACTGCCAACAGAGCAAATGGCAAACCTAGTCCCAATAGTAAGAGATCACATTCCATACAGAGGCACAGTTGATATCGGTCCACCTCTACCGAGTAGATAAGTCTTGTATTAAATGTGTGCATTTTAAAAACTAATGTTTATGACTTTCAGCTATGATTAATTTTAACATTATACTTCAGTCTTCTTAAGCACTGAAAATTTCTTGCTTAAGACTGGTTTGTCACTTTGGATTTCACTGATCAGGATCCAAAAATCCATGAGACTAGATTGCTCCACCCTTGCAATCAAGGGTCCACCCGCCATCACAGAGAGGGCTTTTCCAGATTCAGACAAGCCTCAGACCCATGAACAATGGAGTGTGGGACTTCCTTCCCCTTTGCCCCTCTGCTCCCAGATACAGCAAACCTTCAGATTAATGTCTGAAGGAGTCTTTTATTGCAGGCTGATGGTTACCCTTTTTAATTTTAGCCCAATGCAGACAATATTCAAAATTTGCATGGAAGTCTAGCATTTGCTTGGAGATGTGGCCAGGGCATTCCCATACCCCGTCTGTAATAGCTTCTGACTTCACTTAAATGAAAAGGACCTGATCAGCAAGCACCTTTCTTTGGAATGACAGTCTG
Organism: Hemicordylus capensis; assembly: GCF_027244095.1. Taxonomy (NCBI): domain Eukaryota; kingdom Metazoa; phylum Chordata; class Lepidosauria; order Squamata; family Cordylidae; genus Hemicordylus; species Hemicordylus capensis. The sequence continues at coordinate 180,234,220 of NC_069657.1, read as the reverse complement.
GCAGCACCTCTGTCAAATAAACAAACACGCCAAAGTATGCAGGAGTTCCAAAATCCTCAAAAAGTGACATGAAATTCTGGAGTAAGGCAGCTGCTTTACTGTCCACGCTGCCAACCAAAGCCTGTTTACAACCTCAAGGGCTTCAGTAGGAAAAAAAGTTAAACCCAAAAAAAGTTAAACCCAAGCTTAACTTTAGAAAATTCCCTTCTTTGTTTAAATTAATACATATTCAAAAGTGAAATATTTTTTATTTTATTTGAAACAAGAATTTTAACAATTAAAACAAAACACTCAACTGCTAATTAAAAAGATATCACAGGGCAACTGCTAGTTAAAATGTAAAATATTCTCTTAAGATTAATCCCCTCAAAAGCCAACTTACAGTTTTAACATCATTAGTACCAATGATTCCTCCAATCTCTCCGAGGTCCTTCAACAGTAAATTCAAGATCTCAGTGGCTCTCTTTTTTTGATGGTTACTGAGTTCTTGCAGTTGCCCCAACTCTCTCTGTGTAGTTGTCAGGGTAGACTGAAAAATAATTTAGGATAGTGTTACAAGCTTGCACAAACTCACATTTAATAAAAATCAAGAGCCACTTGACACTTTAGGTCTACTGTCGCTATGCTGGTGTTTCCAGCATGGATACATGCCAAAAAACCCACAGCCAATCCTTGTAAAGCACCCCCAAAATGGCTAAACAGAAAGATTCAGTTTCTAACCCATATGCACAACTTGTTGACCTTGTCTGAGATCTCTCTCTCTATCATACACACACACACACACACACACACACACACACACACAGGTCGCCAATTACTTTGGGGAAAGGAAAGGAAAGGAAAGATTGTGCCGTCGAGTCAATGTTGACTCCTGGCGACCACAGAGCCATGTGGGTTTCTTGGCAGAAAACAGGAGTGGTTTACCATTGCCTTCTCCCATGCAGTATGAAATGATGCCTTTCAGCACCTTCCCATATTGCTGCTGCCCAATATAGGAGTTTCAAATATTCTGGGCAACACACCAGTGGAGATTCAAACCAACAGCCTCCTATTCTCTAGGCAGACTGCTTCCCCGCTGCGCATGTGAACCAATGGGATATTGATGTCAGTGCTAAGTCACAACTGAGTAGGGAATGAATTTTGCTACCAAACCACACTCAGAGTTCCAACTGCACAACATTCTACTTGTGCAGTCTGGCACATGCCCAGAACCATGTGGGCTCTATGTCTGTATTTTATTAGGCTTGTGCATATAATTTTGTATTTGAAACCTGGGTATTTGTATTCATCTATAGTTCTATTATGGACATTTGGCAGAGGGGGAATGTATACAACTGTCATTGGTATGCTGGGGTGAATGCCAGTTCTCTGGCTAAAGCTCTAGAATTGTTCTGCACAGGCACAGAACCTGTATGAGGATTGTCCAAAGACTGCCCCCCCCCCAAAAAAAAACCCACACAAAAAACTAAACTACCCATATAAAATGTTTCACTGGCTGCTCCAGTATAGTGTTCAAGCAACTTTCTGTTCCTTTCTATGCAGACTTTCCATGGTTCCTATGTACACTGCAGAGGATTCTGGCGGATGTTCCAGGGCACACTATTAGTTGACATGAAGTGCTGGTCAGAATGTTGGATCTACAGTCATCTCATATGTCACAACTTTGTTTCTTAAAACACTCCCATCCTTTTCCTGTGGCTGCACACTGCAGACAACCTGGGACAGTTTGTTGGGAAATCTATCTTTCAGGGAAGTTTGACTGCTTCAGTACTGTCCTCCCTGAAGAACCTCTGAAAAACTTTCAGTTAAGCCCACGTTCCCTGAAGATAGTTTGAAAACCGCTAGTCTAAAATATATATTTTAAATTGGTAATAGATTTGAGTCTACTCTGTAAGTTACAAATCTTGCACACTTCCAGAGCAGAGCACATCCCTATTGCTTTGCCCCAATTTAAATAGTCATCTAAAGCATACGTTAGATATTCGCAAATAAGCCACAAAATGGCTTTATGTGGTTCCCAATCCCTTTCTACCCCTCATTCAAGAAGAGCAGAGTGAAAGCAAATAATAAATAGTAGTAGTAGGTGTAGTAGCAGTAACAACTAATAGTTCCATATTAGGTACAAACCTGAAGAACTACAATTTGTTAACTAGAGTTAGAAAAAGCCAGGATATCAAGTGATGTGTTGGTTCTGGTTTGCTATCTTGGTTTGTTCTTAGTTAACAAACCACAGTTCCCAATTATGTATAGCCTGAACCACAGTAACGCCATTTGCTTTTAGGATCATGTATGTAGCACACAAAGAGCGAGGCGGGGCTGTGGAGTATTATTTTATTAGGAGCTGTTATCTTTCTTTGCTGTAATGGCCATGTAAGCACGGAACGAGCAGAAGGCGGCTTGGGCATGCGCTTAGATGGTTAGTAGAAGAGTACTGACTGTGAAGATGATTGGGGTGGGGCTGTTGTGGGGGAAAGTGTCTTCTATTTCTTCTGTCTTATCTACACTGTTGGAAAAGTGAAACTCATCTTTCTTTGAGAAACGAAACTTATTTCTTATCAGTATAATTATTTCTTATCTTATCTGTATCTTATTTTTTTTGCTGTATAAATACGCTGCCGTGTCACAGAGCAGGCGTTCTGGAGGTTGAGCATTAGCAGACCAGAACCTTGGCTACTATAGAGCAAATTTAAAAAGCCTTTTTAAACCTTTCTCATCTGGGATGTCTTTGGCTCGCTGACCCAGAAAAGAACTGTACTTGGGGTGGTACATCACCAAGACGAACATAATGTAGAACTGTAGTTTTTTCTTAAAATGAAGCAAAACCTTTCACTCTCCTCTTCTTGCAAGTGGAGCATGCGAGATTGGCCATGCAAGCTAAGGCTTGCTGCAGCTCATTCAATATAATCTAAGCCATAGCTGAGATTATCTTTTGAACAGAGTTGTGTGTGTAATGAACGAAGCATCCTTCAGCAGCAGCAGTTCTATCAATAGGATTTTTTCCTTGTGCAATTGTAACAGAGCCACCGATATATTAGATATATTAGTTGCATCAGCAGTAGTTCTTTGTAATCCCTGTGTAATCCCACATACGGGTTCTATGCCTGCTCAAGATAAGCCCTATTCAAACACTATGTTGTACATGTGCTGGCACACATGTATATGTTTCTGTGTGAATGATTATACCTACGTTCATTTTATAAGTCAACCTGGGTACAGGTGTCTTAGAGACAGGAAGTGTACTTGCATGTACAGTTATTCAATGTGTGATTAGCTGTACATGTGTATACTGTACACAGAATGTATGTGCACTGCATGCAACATGTGTATAGGCTTCTGTTTTTTTGTTTTTGTTTTTTAAATCATTCTAGAACTTTAATCAGGGATGAGGATGGTGAGGATGCATCCTCACCATAGGTAATATGGCAGTGTGGACTCCACACTAGAAACTACCTCTGATGAGAAATAAGCACAAACACAGACATAACAAAATTAGAACTACACACATATATAGTATTAGACACATTATATTATTATAATTTACTATTTTCGACTAGACTAGCTTATATGCACACCCACAAAGCCCTCCTGCCTTCATTGTCCTCCCCATCCTATTCCTGCTAATACTCTTCCAATTAAATGTGCACAAAGAAACTGCTCCCCAATGCCCAATAGGCAGAAGACTATAATTTAAATGCAGCCTTCTCAAATCTGTTGTGGCAGAACCTATTTTAACAAAGGAAATGTAAAAATGGATGCAGCATTTCAGGTTTTAGTGCTATGATTGCAAGGTAAATGTCAACTGAAGTGCTATCTTTATAGTGTAATCCTCAAAATCATTTTGCAACTTTTCTTGTAGATGCAACATATTGATTCAGTAAACAGAAAGGCCCTGATATTATATTCTGATGCTAAAGATAGGATAATATACGAGACAAATCTGCCCATCTATTCTGAATGCATAAAATACAATATATGCTCTAAGCATCCATCCTCAACACCAACATTATCTGCAAGGTAAGAAACGATACAGATTAACATTTGGCATCTATCAAAACTGTTAGTGGAACACCATACACATTTGCATTATAAATTGCCATTATGTAAAAGCTTTCAAACTGTCCAAACACATTTATGTTTCTCATATGTGCAGAGCAGCTTCCAGGGTTGAACAAGCATGTATTTCAACATATTCACATTATCGGCACACACATGCACACTTTTTAAAAGATCTAAGTGGGAGACCAGGTCAAGATTTCTTCTTGGAGCAGGTCCTTGTCTCTTATCGCCTCAATGCTTTGGAATAAACTCCCTGCTGACTGTACCCATGGTTCCCTCATACATCAGTAAAAGATGAAGCATTTGCCCATTCCAACAATTCCCTCCCCCAAGTATACAGTGCTATGGTACGCATTTCTTCAGCAGTTGCTATAGTGATCAGTTTTATGAGTAGGACACTGCTGCTATCTTCCTGGTTAATGTGTAGTCCTATCATTATTTTTCCTTTACTGATTTTTTATAAATGTTGTTAACTGAAAGACAATTCAAACAAATTTAACTAAATGGAATATGAATTTATATATGAATACTATGTAACCTCTATGAATGTAGCCTCCTGTTGTAGCACAAGGACAGACAAGTTGTTTGGACCTTTGAGAGAGACAGCGCATGCCCTCAACTCTCGCCTGTGGGCTTCCCAGAAGTATCTGGTGGGCCACTGTGTGAAAACAGGATGCTGGGCTAGATGGGCCTTGGGCCTGATCCAGCAGGGCTGCTGTTATGATTCTGAGGGAAGAAGAGGCAACAAGAAAGAGAAAGAGAGTTTTCGAGTGAGAGGATTAGAGTGAGAGAAAGAGGCCAAGTAAGGAGGCAAAACAAGCAGGAATACAACATCAGCTCTCTTCAGGAGAAGAGTGGAGTGAGGGACACGTCTAACCCAACTGAAGTGTTGGACTCTGAGCACTCTGTGTGTGTGTGGGTGAGGGATTTGTTACATATGTGTTGGAATCATTTCACCCCTTCCCCAACCCCCTCTTTTTGTTGCATAAACGTCAGTTCTGGTTATATAGATTTGAAAGTAGTTTACTGGATTCTCACCCTTACCTCGATAGAATTAGAGTCGGGTGGGATTGCACCACACTAATCTGGGGTTTTGCTGTATTATTCCTCACTCCTCCTATACCTAATTTTTCTTGGGCCTACCATCTCATTCACAACCAGAGAGGTGCTGAGTGGGAAGGTGAGGGTTACAACTACAAATAGCAGTCTTTTTCACGTCTCTCCTGTGCCCTGCTGCCCTAATATTCAGTTTGCTTCTTGATTTACAATATTACAAAAATACAACTCCTCTCTGCCCTCTCAGCAAAAACTCTGTTCCATACCCTGGTCAGCTCCAGTCCAATTACTGTAAACTTCTCTTCTCTGTTCTTCCATTGCTTCACCTCTACATGGCCCTCTGCTGCAAAACAATCTACCTTTCATGTTGCTTCAACGACATTATGTCCCTCTTTAAATCCCTTTTCTGTCCACTTTCTATCAACTTCTGGACCTTCATAAGTTTCTCACCCTCACAGTACTCCATGACTTAATCCCCTTAATTCTCCAATCTCATATCCCAACATATCCCATCTCATTTGGTGTCAACTATCTGGCACAGTCCTGCTTTCTCAAATGACCCTGTCCTAATAGGCTTTGCTGCCATAATGCTTGGAACATTCCTCCAGAATGTCACCATGGTGCTACCTATCTATTTTTTTTAAATCCCTCTCCTCAAGATCCATGTATTCCATGAAGCCTTTGGTCCAAGCCCTTCATCCCTGTACTACACCGTAACTAAACCTAAGTAATTGCATCTCCTTCCTAGAAGCCACTTCCTTCTCTTTCATAAAATGATTGCTGAGCCCCCCAAAACATTCTAGGAAATGCTTACAAACCAGAGCAGTTATAAGAATGCAGACATGCACACATGCGTGCACATCATGTAGATTAACAAGAACTATTCCTACTGTTTTCTGTGCAAGTTCATCAGCCAGCTGCTCATTAGCTCTCATCTTGTCCTCCACTTCTTGTGATTTCTGGTCATAATTAACAGCCAATTCCTCTAGAGCCTGAAGAACTTCTTTCACTTCCTCTTTTGCAGCTTCATTTTCAATCTGAAGGCGAGTTAGTTCTTCTTGGATCTTCTCATAATCTCTCCTAGTAGAGGCCAAAAGCTACAAAGAGATGGGTAGTTAAGATTTCATAACAGCTAAGTAAAAGGAAGACCTAGATGAAACTACCAATAGGAATCAAACTAAGACCAGGAGGCTATGTTTCCATGAAGAAAGTATCAGAAGCTGGTGGAAGAAGGAACACACACACACACACACACACACACACACACACACACACACGCTCCCCCCCCCCAACACCTTTCACAAAACATCTGATTGAAAACCAAGAACAACCGGGACTTTATTGACAGTAAATTTTCTTACATGAAATAGAACATATCTTACAGACAAAACTAGTGAACTGCAATTTACTACTTAGAAGAGGAATTCTAGCACAGTGCATGCTACTCTTTGACTAAAGACAGTTCAATAAGCATGTTCAAATTATGGGGGAGATGTGTAAAACCAAAAGGATGTTGAGGATATAAAGCTATGCAATCCTTTGTAACATCATCTGACCCCATATGATGCTGGGCTTCAACTCCCACAGTCAAATAGCTAAAGGCCATTGTGGCTGGGGATTATGGGAGTAGAAGTCCAGCATCATCTGGGAACTCAAGTTTGAGAACCCCTGATCTAACCAATGTTTTTTTCTTAACTAGAAAAGATGAGCCACATCCAAGAGATGACAGAATTTTGTAAAACATCATTTTACACGTATCTTTTTTTCTGTGTCAAACTGTATGTATCTTGTGAATTTGGCGGATAAACTATTAATACAATACTGCTACCTACTAGTCAACATGGAAGAGCTGCTTGTTGAGGAAAACCATAAAGGTTTTTATAAATGGCTGCTCCAAAGGAGGTAGATAACAGGCTGGTTCAGACAATAATGATCCTGCCCATCCCATGGCATTGGATGACCCATAAGAATTGCAACATATGCATGAGCAAACTGCTACAAGCAGAATCACAAATCAGTTAATTCCCAGCTTATATGGAAATCAACTATGCAGATCTGGTTCGAGATCCGTCGATGTTCATAAGAATGGGTTCTGCGCCTGCGCAGGAACCCCACGGTATCCATGCCTGAGCTCGTCGAAGCGCCCAAGCCACGCCCCCACGCTGCTGCGTGCTATATAAGGCGCGGCTGAGGCGCGTAGTCCCTCAGTTCTTTTCCGACCGCCTTGTGTCCTGGACCTGCGGTCCGTGCCTCTTCGTCTTTACTAGTTCCTCGGTTGTTCATCTATCCTCTTGACTCGGACTGGAAATATCGGAATTCTCTGGCTCTACTTACGGAACGGCTTTCGGAAATCTCTGGCTCTCGTTTTGGACTGGCTTCGGTGACTTCTGGCGAACGGACGCGGAACGGCTTCGACCTTGCTATGGCTGACGGAAAAAAATCTTTCAAATGGTGTGAAGGCTGCAGGGCTAAGTTACCCTCCAAGGACCTTCATGACCTCTGCCTTTTGTGCCTTGGTGAGGAGCATAACGTCTCCTCGTGTAAAATCTGTCTGTCTTTCTCGAAACAGACTCGAAAGAATCGGGCTCTTCGCCTCCGTGCGGCGATTTACGATGAAGTTTTGAGCCCATCTACACCGGGCACTCCTCGACCGTCGACATCTAAGACGCCAAAGCCTTCTTCGACGTCGAGCAGAGAAAAAACCTCTGACATAATTCCCGCCAAAACGTCGTCTATGTCGAAAAGCGCCTCGACTTCAGATAGACACTCGACACTCGAAAAGAAGACGTCATCAAAGAGCTCAGGCTCTTCTACCTCGAAGCCCTCACATCACTCCAAAGACCGTGATAAGGCTTCGAAACATCAACATGATGACCTCTCGACTCCGACTGACTCCAAACGTCGAAAGACTCACGAGAGCCCGCGGGGACACACACCATCTCCCTCTATGGCGCAGTCATCAGAATCGAGGTCGAGGCCTCCGACGTCGACTGACTTCGCAGTACAGACGGTGATTCTGGAGGCGCTACCCGTTTCCTCGACACCGATAGTTATCGACGTGGATGCCCCTTCGACGCATTCTCCCGTTACCGGCATGTCGACGTTGAGAGTGCTCGATACTGAACCACATCAACTGACTACGTCGGACCCTGTTTCCTCCTTCAATGCCGGACGAGTTTTGCCCGACGATGAACGGGCTTCGAACCTTCAGCGATCTCCACGAGCTTCGATACCGGCAACAAGAACTCTCTCACCAGCTCCAACACCTTTGGCTTCGTCTGCCTCTCCATCGACACCACAAGCCTCAGCCTTTGCGCCGTCCACCTTGCACACTCCAGTCCTGTCAACATCGATGCAAGTAACCCCTCGATATCGACCACCGATACCGACTTTCCAGATGGTGGATGTCAATGCCGAAGAATCTCTCCCAGCAGCAACCCGATCTCTTCTGTCTCTCCTGGACTCGACGTCGAGCGGCCGCTCGACATTTACCGGCTTCCCTTCAGTGGGCGTTGAAGCCGAGGGAGGAACACCTACCTTGTCTCATCCTCCAGCTCCACCATCCTCCAACAACTTGCCACACACTCCTTGGCACTCCTGTGGTTATAGACACCCTTCCTTAGGGGTCTCTTCTCCAGCTGGTCCCTACAGAGATGGCGTTAACCTGCCCTGGAGACAGGTAGCACCTGCTCATCCCTTTGCAACTTTTGCGACAATTGCGACCCAAACGTGTGGCTCCATGAACAACCATTGCGCCACACAGACTTCACCACTCCACCTTAAGTCTACATCTACACAGACAAGTCTCCTAAAACTACAAAGTAATTCAGCCACGCAAATGGATCCTCACCGTGCTGAGGACGCTCAGCTGCAGCCTGCCTCTCCCTCAGAACACTACGGCTCCTCTGACTTTGAGTCTGACCCTGAAGACACCAGTTCCATTATGGAACCACCTACGGCTGTAGCACCGGTAACCTATGTTTCACCAAATGATAAAATGAAAGCATACCACAAACAGATTCGGGCCATGGCTGATGCTCTTGGTCTAGATATCCAGTCACAGTTGGCAACTATCGAGGACCCAGTATATAAATTTATGTTGAAGACTCAAATGACAGCCCCAGTTGCCCTTCCAATGTTACCAGTAATTACAAGGGCTGCGAAATGCGCTTGGGAAGTCCTCCACACTTCCACCCCGACGTCAAAGAAATTGGAAAGTCTCTATAGAATTCAAGATAGGGATAATGACTATCTGCTCAAGCACCCGGCGCCAAACTCTCTAGTAATAGATTGTGCCACGGCGTCTAAGTCTGGCAAAAGGTACACAGTCCCTCCTGATAAGGAAGGTAGAAAACTGGACCTATTGGGAAGGAAGATCTATTCAACCTCTTGCCTTTCTATTAAGGTAGCAAACTATGCGGCCTGCACTACAATGTACACTCATGGTCTCTGGGAACAGTTGGAGAAAGATTTGGACTGCCTATCCTTAGAAGACTTTAAAGCTAAATTCCACCAAGTCTTAGAGAACTCTGGAGACCTAACACGCAGACAGCTCAGCATAGCCAAACATCTAGCTGAGAGCGAATCTCGGGCAATGGCGGCAGCGATAACCCTGAGAAGACACGCTTGGCTGCGGTCTACGGGACTCCAAATGGATATGAGAGAAAGAATAGAAGGATTACCATTTGATGGTACTGGCCTTTTCAGTGAAACAACTGACTCCACTATGGAGCAGTTGAAGAAATCAAAATTCACTGCAAAAACTTTCAGCTCGCATCCTTCGACCTCTTCCTCAACATCAACGTACAGGAACAACTATGGAAAATTCAAACCTTCCTACAGGTCACAAGACAGGCGTGACTTTAGGAAGCCCTACTCGTCTTACCAACGTCGCCCGTTCTATAATAAGAAAAGGGCTCCTCAATCACAGCGAGCGAAGCCACAAGAACCCCAAAAGCGTCTTTGAAACTGTGGACTGCCCATCGACACCAACCTCCCTACCGTCTCCATACACCCCCCCTTCCCTGCCAGCGGGGGCCTCTCCACCAGCACTGACGGATCTCTCCATCCTTCCGTCCCTGCCAACGATCAAACTGGCAAGCCATGCCCCTGCATGGCACAGCATAACATCGGACCGGTGGGTCCTGAAGATTATCACATATGGTTACGCAATAGAATTCAGGACTCTTCCACACTTCACGGGGGTGAGATGCACTCCCTCCTCGAGGCTGCTTCTGCAGGAGGTGAAGGAGCTTCTGGAAAAGGGGGCTATTGCCCCGGTGTCATGGGCAGACAGGCTAACGGGGTTCTATTCACACTATTTTCAGATCCCCAAGAGGGATGGGGGGATCCGTCCCATCATGGACCTCCGTTGTCTGAACAAGTTTATCCACGTCAAAAAGTTCCGTATGATGGCGTTGCAACAGATCCTCCCACTACTCCAGGGGGAAAAGTGGCTTGCGACGCTGGATCTCAGGGACGCCTATTTTCATATCAATATACGTCCGGACCACCGCAAATACCTACGTTTCACTGTCGGCGACAAAGTGTTTCAGTACAATGTATTGCCCTTCGGACTGTCCACCGCTCCGAGGGTTTTTACAAAATGTATGGCGGCAGTGATTGCCCATCTAAGAACCAGGGGTGTATCGGTCTACCCTTACCTGGACAACTGGCTCCTAACTGCAAAAGTCAAAGACGAGTTAGTTTTGCACATCCAATATGTAGTGAACCTACTTCACGATTTGGGCATTGAGATAAACTGGAAGAAATCGCATCTGGAACCATCACCTATAATCTCCTACATAGGGGCAATCCTAGACACAACACAACAAAGAGTTTTTCTCCTGGAGGAGAGATTCAACTGCATCCTGAACCAAATCTCCGAGTTTCAAGATCATCCCCTACAGCCAGCCCGTATGATTCAACGTCTGTTGGGCCTTATGTCAGCTTGCAATACAGTAATCTATTATGCGAGACTCAAGATGAGAAAGCTCCAACTCTGGTTTCTTTCAGTATTTCGTCCAATCAGAGACAGTCAATCAAAGCGCCTTCTACTTCCCCTGGAAGTACTCCGGTCGCTCTCCTGGTGGACCAAGCGGAAGAACCTACTCGAGGGAGTACCCTTTCGATCCCCCTCCCCTTCGGTTTGGATGGCGACGGATGCCTCGCTCCAGGGCTGGGGGGCCCATTGCGACAACCACAAAATTCAAGGGAAGTGGTCCCCTCAACGTGCCAAATTGCACATCAACTTCCTAGAGCTTCTGGCTGTTTTTCAAGCACTACAGTCATTCTTACCTGTCCTTCAAGGGAAAATTGTTCAGATCCACCTCGACTACACAACCGCCCAGGCATATATAAACCGCCAGGGAGGGACGGTCTCCCAGAGTCTGTGTGCTCTCAGTGTTCAAATGTGGCACTGGTGTATTCTACACGGCATTTACCCCAAAGCTGTTCACATCAAGGGCCTGGACAACACCCTGGCAGATGACCTGAGCAGAGTCTTCTTGCAGGACCGTCAGCACGAATGGGAACTCCGGACGGATGTGATAACTCCCTTCTTCGACCGGTGGATGAGGCCTTCAGTGGACCTCTTTGCTTGCTCAGAGAACACGAAATGCAATCGCTTCTGTTCAAGGGCGGGCCACGACATTCTGTCTCTCAGAGATGCTTTTCAGTTGGATTGGTCCCTAGAGACACCTTACATGTTTCCCCCCCTGCCATTGATACACAGAGTGGTAGCTTGTCTTCTCTGCAATCCGACCAACTGCATCCTAGTGACTCCATGGTGGCCAAGGCAACCTTGGTTTCCGCAAGTACGCAGACTGGCGAAGAACTGCTACAAGCACCTACCTTCCTATCCGGATCTCCTCACTCAAGACGGAGGTCTCGTCCTGCACCCGGACGTCAAAACCCTCCATCTAACAGTGTGGAAGATAGTCTGCTGACTCATATCCTACTCAACCAGCGCAAGGAATCTACGCGCCGCAACTACAAGCGCAAGTGGGACCATTTTAGGTCATATGCACGCTCCAAGGGATTCCTTCCTAAACGAGCCTCAGTCCGGGAGGTTCTACGATACCTTACGTCTTTGAAAGCAAAAGGCCTGGCCAACGTGTCTTTGAGAGTCCATTTATCTGCCTTGTCCGCATACCATCCGGGCAGTGACAACTCTACACTGTTCTCGCACCCATTGAGCAAGGCCTTCCTGAAAGGCCTGTCAAATGTGTACCCTACAATCAGAACGCCAGTAGAACCATGGAGTTTATCGCTGGTTCTTTCGTCACTGACTCAGGCTCCCTTTGAGCCCATGGCTACGTCCTCCCTTAAACATCTCTCTTGGAAGACGAGCTTCCTGATTGCTATCACAACAGCAAGACGTGTGAGTGAACTGGCGGCTCTCAGGGTGGACCCCCCTTATACTTTATTTCAACCAGACAAAGTCCGCATGCGTTTAGACTCTACTTTCCTACCAAAAGTTGTATCCGACTTCCACTTGAACCAGGATATCATCTTACCTACATTCTTTGGGAACCCTACTTCTGCTCTGGAGCGCTCGTTACATGCTCTAGACGTGCGCCGTGCGCTCCTATACTACATAGACAGCACAAAACCCTTTAGGCTCTCTACTCGTCTATTCATATCGTATAAAGGGCCAAGGAAAGGATCCCCAATTTCGAGACAAAGATTGTCCAGATGGCTGGTAGAGCTTATTCTCCTGACATATCATCTACAAGGCAAATCACCTCCAGAAGCCATTAAAGCCCACTCCACCAGGGCTGAAGCTTCCTCCGCTGCACACCTCTCTGGGGTCTCGTTCAGGGATATCTGTAAGGCCGCAACTTGGTCTTCGGAGTCTCCCTTTATTAAGCACTACGCCATAGATGTACGCTCTGCGGCAGAGGCCACCTTTGGGAGAAGTGTTTTGAAACAGGTGTTGTTGTGACTACTGTTCCCCCCTCCTACTGGAGCTTGCTAAACACCCATTCTTATGAACATCGACGGATCTCGAACCAGATAAACAGGTTGCTCACCTGTAACTGATGATCTGGTAGAGATCCGTCGATATTCATAAGACCCTCCCAACCTTCCCCTCTGCAGTAGTGCTACTTCTATGTGCGTATAGGTGTGTGGCTTCTATCCTCTTCAGGATATTCCCCCTTTTTAATGGATGAACTTACCTAATTTAAACAAAACAAAAAAGAACAGACTTTAGATGATCGTCCTCCACAGAGGTCGTCCAAGAACTGAGGGACTACGCGCCTCAGCCGCGCCTTATATAGCACGCAGCAGCGTGGGGGCGTGGCTTGGGCGCTTCGACGAGCTCAGGCATGGATACCGTGGGGTTCCTGCGCAGGCGCAGAACCCATTCTTATGAATATCGACGGATCTCTACCAGATCATCAGTTACAGGTGAGCAACCTGTTTTTCTGACCTACACACATAGGGTTTAACATGTGTAGGCTACATTTCAGAAGGCCATCCTTATATAAATAGTGCATTATATTTCCATTAACACCTACGTCAGGGGTTCCCAATCTGTGGTACTCTAGAGGTTAATGAACTATGACTCCCATCATTCCCAGCCACAATAAATTGTAGCTGGGGATGATGGGAGCTGGAGATCAACCATCTGGAGTACACAGGATGGAGAACCTTGAAGACATTGGAAGGAACCTTGCAGACATTAAAGGGAGAAATAGATGAAATGGCCAATAGGAAACAAAGGCAGGCATGTTCAAACCCCCAGGTATGAAGCCAGGGATCTCAAACCAGAGGCCCTTGGAGCAGGGCTCAGACACCTTAGTCCCTGCGACAGAGCAGCTCCCAGGTGTCAGATCAGCTCCCATTGGCCTGTTCTCTGCTGCAATCAGCACCTCATATAATTGCTGGAACCAGTATTGCAGCCCTTCAGGCAAGAACCTTGAGGAACCTATAAGGGCTTGGCTGTCTACATATAACGGTTGCTCCAGGCTTGGTTCCTCACCACAGTTGGTTCCTCAGTCAGGGCAACTTGCCCTGTCTCACTCACAGCACTTCTACTTGCCTCACTCTGTACACAACTCCAGCCTGGCCCTGAGTAACTCTTTACCTCTGGTTCTTTAGATCCTCAGCTACCCAGTTCAGCATTTGATCTTGGTTTTGACAACATGCTGTCCAACATCTGAAAATGTCATTCTATGTTTTTTTTAAAAACACTATATATTACTATTCTTGGCAAATGGGAAGTCTCCAAAAGGTAACAACATGCACATTTAACATATATAAATTTCCCTTTTTTTCATCTCCCATTGCCTCAGCTTTATCTAGCACTCTGCTTGAAATGAATGGAATAGACTATATTTTTAAAAGGCCACTAAATATCCCATTACAAACAGTCAACAAACAGTGCACTCATACACGTTTAGCCTATGTAATCTAAACTAAACCATGAGGGAGTTCTCCTTCAACATACACATCTATTTATAACAAAAAGAAAGTGGGAAAGGAATATGAAGGACATTAGAACAGTATGTTCCCTTTTTCTAACAGCTATGTTAGCAATGAATCTGCTAGCTTAATCCGTCAGAAATAAGTAACCTGGCTAATTAAGGAAAGCCATATTAAGGCAGACACACTGCAGCTCACTGCTGCAGTACACTAATCACAAACAGTTGTAGGAAGCATGTGGATTGTTTGCTGCATGAAAGAAAAATGGGAATGAGGCACAAGTCTTGAGAAAAATCTACAAAAGAAAAAAATGTTTACAAAAAATTTTTAAAATTGTTTAAACACAATCCGTGAGCAAAGATCAGGCTGCCAGAAAAAGAGTGGGGGGAGACAAAAAAAAAAAAACCCCACTGGTATTTTGAAACCCTGGTCAAAAATCTGTTTTCCTGGAGGGTCAATTTGAGAAGCAGCTGAGGTGCTGGTGATCCAGTGCCCCACCTCCCATAATTCTCCCAGCAAGTACTGTGGCCAGAGATGCCACTTGCTCCACACTTCTGTTGCCTCTAGACTGGCAACTGGAGGACTACAGTCAAATTGAGGGATGAGGCCATAGTTCAGTGGAAGAGTGCTTTGCATGCAGTAGGTCCCATGTTCAATATCTAGCATCTCTAGATAGAGCTGGGAAAGGCTCCTGCCCCAAACCTTGGAGAGCCGCTGCCAGTCAGTGCAGACAATACTGAGCCAGATGAACCAATGGTCTGACTCGGTATAAAGCAGCTTCTTATGTCCCTAAATTCCCTCAAGGAGAATCTGATCAAGAGGCCTACAATTGCTGAGCCCAATTTGCCCCCGCCCAACAAAAAAAGTAGCATTGCACTGGTATGAACAACTTCAATCCAACCAAGTAAGAATTTCCAAAGGCTATTTCTGCTGAAATATTTAAAACAGTCTGGAGTCAGGCTTAGAGGAAACAGGGAGATCTTGCACGAAGCCCAATTAAACCGCGATTATTGCACAAAAACAGAATAAGTTTTAAAACTGAGGGGAGGATAGCAGGGTCGGGGGGGGATATGCTGTTCTGTAAACCTCCCAAACACCACCACCTTTTTGGGCTATTTACCTCATCTTGATCCAACATCTGTTGCTTTAGTTTCTCAGCCAACTGACTCTGTTGATTAATTTCATCATCCTGCAATTGATTTTAAAAAACCATTTAGTGTTCTCTCTTTTTCTAGTGCTTTCCTAATTTGAGACTCATAAGAGGTGCAATATTTCTTATCTGATTTAGAATGTGGGCAGGAGGGGGAATAAAATGCAAATTGCAGATGGCAGGGGATATTAAATCACACTTCCCTTGAATTATAGCATGCAGAGTACAAAGTTTTGTTCTGACCATCAAGAATAAAATATATCCATCTTAACGGATGCAAACCTCCATAAACCAATCCTATTTGGTGTCTAATTTAATGAATACAAGATCAGCAGAACTAAGGTAGCCAATTCCAGGAGAGAGAAAATACCCTTCAAAGCACAAAATAACTAGCTTCATCCTGCTTTCATTAAATCACCTGCATAATACCAGTAATAAACAGTTCTTGAAAGCAGAAAATGCTTCTAGTTACAGTTCCATCCTATTGTCTTCCCTTACAAAAATATCTATTTTCAATATAAAAGGTTGCAAATTTATTTCAAAATTTTCATACTTTCGTCAAGTGAGAACTTGTATAATGAAACTATTGATGCTATTAAATTGCACTGCCTGTTTATTAGGAGGTATGCAAAATGAAGTATTTCTTTTTGTGGTTTCTCTCCCGCTTGGGTAGAAAATCATAGGCTGGTGGAAGCTTCAAGATACCCAAACAATTACCCTTAAATCAAGCAAGTGATGTGGATGTGGACTGTGTTAAACCAACATATATCACCCTCTCTGAGTATTAAAGCTTCAAAGGAGCCCCTGGTGGCGCAGTGGTAAAACTGCTGCCCTGTAACCAGAAGGTTACAAGTTCGATCCTGACCAGGGGCTCAAGGTTGACTCAGCCTTCCATCCTTCCGAGGTCGGTAAAATGAGTACCCTGAATGTTGGGGGGCAATATGCTAAATCATTGTAAACCGCTTAGAGAGCTTCCAGCTATAGAGCGGTATATAAAGGTAAGTGCTATTGCTATTGCTATATAGTCAGTCTCTGAGTATCCAGCTAGTTTAACATTTTATATCCAAAACAAACCACATGTTGTTAAAGGTGATTAGGAAATGTTGTAAGAAAAACACCCAACTACCTTAGTCCTTTTCAGAAGTTATCCTTCAGAAGTTCATGGAACACATGCTGTGAGAACAGAGGCTGAGTCCGCTGGTCTCACCTCCAACGTTAGCACATTCACTGTGGACAATGGGGGTAGATACACATTTGGATGAATGTGTGAAAGGGGTATCTACACACAGGCAGCTGAATGCACACAGGAACTCCATGAGATCTGGCACTCTGATCACACAGGGTTCCAGATTCAATGGCAAATCTGGATGGCCCTTTCAGACCTTTGCCCAAATATGAAGGCTGGGAACAGAACAAGCAGATACACAAACATTGGAGTGGGGCCCAGCTGCACAGCCCCTTTCTCCCTCCACATGTTCCATGAAAACATGAAGGATAACTTCTGAAAAGGACTCATGTCCTCTATTAAGAGCACGGATTCCAATGAAGAGTAATTAAAGTAATTCATTTCCAGACCTTATCATCCAACTGTCTGTAGAGACTAGAAACCTCTTCCTCATATTTCTGCTTCTCCTCAGTTGAAATGCTGGCAATAACAGGCACAATATTATCTATGATGGGTGTATTGTCACATGGCTCCAAGTTCTTTTGGCCCTTAGCACTGATCTGTTCATCTTCAGGAACAGCTTCTCCTGGAGATACAAGAGATCCAAACATAATCAGTGATCAGGAAAATTCCCAAAAAGCACAGAATCATGAACTAAACCTTCAACATGCTTTTGAGGACTTAGTCTAGAGTTCTCTTCTCAGGTCACCTTACTCAGTGATTTCACAGAATCCAACAAGATATTGTTCACTGCAAAAAAAATTATTGTTTTAATTTATACACAACCCATCCAAAAGAGGCTCAGGGTGGTTCACAACAAAGAGACACCATTTAAAACATTACTATAACACACTGGCTTTTTCATCAAACCAAGCCATCAGATGCTTGAACTATGAAGAAGCCATGGATCATGGGCATCCCTAAGGAAAGGAGTGGGGCCAATTCTGTCCCTAAAACCTAGGTTTCAGAGCACCTTCTCTGGTTATTAGAACACCATTGGTTATTAGAAGGCATACAAAGACTATTAAAATATTGTCATTCAAATCTCAAATATATCCAGGAGTTGGCTCTTCCACGAGGCAAAGTGAAGCAACTGTGTCAGAAGTGGAGTGCACCGTGGAGTGACGAGTGCTGACACCCCACGTGCTTGCTGCCACTACCCCTATCTCCAGAGGCCCTCTTCCCCCTGAACTTCGGGGCTGAAGAAGTCCAGGGCCTCCACACCCCTTGGGGGCCCCCAAATCCTCTTTAGTCTGTCCTGGGTGGTGTGGTCACTGCACCACACCCCCGGTCTGCACTGCGCCAGGCAGCCGATTGCGACTGTGATCTGCACAGAGTCCTTTCGAAACAGAGCGGGGAGTAGGGAAAGAACTATGGGGGATGAGAATATGTTAAGTTATGTGTTGAAATGTTTCTGCTCATGCATATTTGCATAAATATACTTGCTTTATATTCTTAAATTCTTGTGAGTTCAGTTGTTGTTTGTGCCCTCAAGAAGCTGTGAGGGTGAGTGAGTGAGAGTGTAAGAGAGAGAGAGAGACGTGACTTGCAGCATGAGGGAGGCCTCCTAAGGCCTTTAGGTCCAGGCTCCAAAGCTACCTAGGTACACCTCTGCCTAGGTGCTGCCTCAGTGTTCTGGGATTCTCCTTTCTTCCACCTTCTCCCCTAGGCTAGAGACCAGTGCTGATGATGCCACTCTTCCCCCTTGCTGGCCTCATCTTCCAGGATGTGCTAGGTCTCTGGCCCACTCCTGCTGCTTGCTACTGCTGACCGGATAGCTTTATCCACCTTCATTCACTGATATGTCTGTTTCTCCTCACTGCCATTGCTGCTCCAGCACCAGCATGCATGCACGCACACTCACTCACTCCACCTCCCTCCCTCCACCTCTCCAGCACCAAGCTTGTCCATTTTGTCTTCTTCATTTCAGAGGGAGTGGGGTGCTGAAGTAGCAACTCGCAGAGATGAGGAGAGTCAGGAGCATGAACAAAGCTGGATGCAGCAGTCTAGCCTGAAAGACTGTAGCAAAGCGTGGTGTAGGCTGCAAATCAGAATGCGTCCCAAAAGGTGAAGTCAGCTAGGGGAAAGAGCGACAGTGTCTTTCAGACACTGCCCAGGGAGCTGGGCTAGCATGCTCAGACTCCAACCAGGGAGCTGGGCTAGCATGACACACTGTACTCACCTCAAGCATTCTACACCAGAATTGGTGTGGAATATATCTAAGAACAGGCCTTTGAGCCGTGTAGTGAATCCTCCCTTTTAATCTCTGGTTCTTCCTCATCCCTGCCCCCCGCTAATAAAGAACTACTAATCCCTTATCCAGGTAAACACTAATCAGCAGTTATCTATATATTTATTTCTCAAAGAGGTACCCATGGCTAACCCCATGCCTGGCAGCTCGCACAAGTGTTTGTGAGAAGCTGCCTGGATAGCCACTGGGAAGAAAACAGAGATGGTGGCAGGCTGGAGGAGGCAGCCGGCCGCTGGTGGCAGCCACCGGGAGCAGGCAGTGATGGGCCGGCCAGCTGCCGGCGAGAAGAGATGACTCCCAGCGAGAGGTGCCGGGCCAGCCGGCGTACAGGAAGAGGTGGCAGCCTGGCAGGCCAAGGTGGCTGGAGGGAGGGCAGGTGGCTAGCTGGCTGGCCAGGAAAATAAGCGCCGGCAGCCGGGGTGGGTGGGTGGAGAAAACAGCTGCGGCAAACTAGAGGCGCAGAGCAGCCCAGCTAGTGTATAATTAAGTCTGCTTCATAATGCCAGAGCAACCCAAGATGCAAAAAAGCTTTATATTAAGAACAAGATATCTCCTTCTAGTAGATAAACACAGTTGTAACACTGCTGGGCACTGTAGGTTGTTTCCTCAGTGTGAATGAAAACAGTAAATTAATTGCAAACCTTTTCATACCATAATTTCACATGAGACATGAGCTATCAAGTTATCTTTAGAAGCTTAAAGACAGACATAAAATTAAGCAAAAATATCAAACACAAAATAAGCAAAAAGGGTGATGTTTATTCATGCATTTAAACAATTACTGTAAGGTTGTTTTATGGTCACTTTTAATTGTAAACTGATTTTCACTCCTATTGAGTGGGAAAGAATCCTAAAGATTCAACCCCTCCAGCACAGTACCCCTCCAGTGACTGTTTCAGGTGTCTATCTTATATTTCTTTTTAGATTGCATGTCCTTTGGGGATAGGGATCTATCTTATTTATTATTTTTCTATGTAAACCGCTTTGGAAACCTTTGTTGAAAAGCGGTATATAAATATTTGTTGTAGTAAAAATGTGAGTAGTACAACATAAGTAATACCTAGCAACAAGTCTGTATTTTCTTATAGTATATTGCCCTTCTGGTATAGAAAGAACGTTGGGAAAGCAGTGTTTAGAAAACAGGGAATGCACAAGATTAGAAAACTGAAAATTCCCAGTTCTCTACAATACCCTTCACCAAGTGAACTGTCGCCATGGAAATTCCACTGTACTAATAAAAGAACATTTTCTAGCACTACAGCGACCTGTCTCTCTAGAGGCAACCATGAAAAAGCACATTTCTAAATAGCTTGCCATAACACGTCAGACAGTACACACAACTCAGGAGGGATGAAAGGGGCAATTAGAAAAGCAGCTTACATTTTACACAAACTTATCTACAGTAGCAAGCAAGTATATTCAATTAAGATTTAACGTGTGATAAGTAGGGCTGAGACAACGCACTGCGCAATTTTCCATCCGAAGAGCAGTACTAAATCAGAGGTACACATAACTAGGCTTTGATGCTTAAATCCTAGTTATATGTACCTGAGATTTAGTAGTGCTATCTGTGTAACAGCCACCTAATGGCGCAGAGGGAAATGACTTAACTAGAGAGCCAGAGGTTGCCAGTTTGACTCTCCGCTGGTATGTTTCCCAGACTATTGGAAACATCTATATCAGGCAGCAGTGATATAGGAAGGTGTGAAAGGCATCATCTCATACTGCACAGGAGGAGGCAATGGTAAACCCCTCCTGTATTCTACCAGAGACAACCACAGGGCTCTGTGGTCGCCAGAAGTCGACACCAACTCGACGGCACACTTTACCTTTATCTGTATAACATTAACCTTTAGACTGTAATGTGCCTAAAAAGATATATAAATAAAATTGACATTCACTTTTAAATGACCCAGAATTATTTGGAAATTTAAAATTCTTGGCAACAATATGCAAATACAGGTAATATTAGTTCCCTGACAAAACCACCAAAATTACCCCATTTTCCTAATGAGATAACAGTAATGATTACCTTCATGTTACCCTTAGCACCACACCTCCACATAATAGAGTTCCATCTAAAAGCCTGCAGGTTGGAAAGATGACAGGCAGCAGTGTATAATGGCAGCGCCAACAAATAGTTTAATTCTAAACATGAAACTCATACAATTGAAATGCTTCAGTTGCCAGGAAAATGCTACTGTACACTTCTGGAGTGCATGTTTTCATTCTAAAGATGCAAGAGATATTTCTGACACAGCAGTGTGCCAGAGGAGCAAGATACAGTGTGCCAGAGGAGCAAGAGCCCCTGGTGGCGCAGTGGTAAAACTGCCGCCCTGTAACCAGAAGGTTACAAGTTCGATCCTGACCAGGGGCTCAAGGTTGACTCAGCCTTCCATCCTTCCGAGGTCGGTAAAATGAGTACCCAGAATGTTGGGGGCAATATGCTAAATCATTGTAAACCGCTTAGAGAGCTTTGGCTATAGAGCGGTATATAAATGTAAGTGCTATTGCTATTGCTATACAGGGCTAGCTGCACAGAGTTCTGGGTATTTAAAACCAGTGGCAAGTGGATTCATGCAATCCCACTAGGCATGCTTCTCCTGTCTCATGCTAGATGCAATGTTGGAATAGTGCATATATGAATAGGTTCAAATTATTATGTGTTTAGCCTATTATATACTATTTTCCAGCAACAGAAAATCTAAAAGCAGTTACAAGGCAAAAGGAATGAGAAGGTGATTCCAGGTCTCAAAATCTCAAACTACAAAGAAGTTTTGTTGGAGTCACCAACAGCAGCCGCTGGGATGGACACTATACTGGGCTTTAGCAGAACAGTTGCTCTCTCTTTACTAAATAGAAGAACTCCTTCATTACAAAACAACAGAAGCTTCTCATCTGGGGCAGAGGGGCATTGGCTCCCTCTTTGCCAGCCTCACATTCTCTCACCAAACATACAATCTCTCCCTCTCTGTCTCTCTTGCTTCAATGTTACTCTTGCATTTCCACTGCTTGCCAGTAGATGGCCCTGACTGTTGGTCTTCTAAATCCTTTGTAAAGGCATTTCCTTCCTCTTAGGCTGTTCAGTGAAATCTGTTGCCCCCAAATGATGTAATTACCATACTTAGTCTCTACCCAAATTGCATATTTGGTGCCCCAGCACCAATCAGGAACTGCCTTTCCCCCTGCCCCACTGCAAAGATGGGCAGAAGCTAGCCCTGCTCCCAACCAATCAGAAGTCAGAATAGCTTACAGGTACCTATTACATAAGAAAAGCCCCGCTGGATCAGGCCAAGGCCCATCCAGTCCAGCATCCTGTTTCGCACAGTGGCCAACCAGATGTCTGAGAAGCTCACAGGCAAGAGGTGAGGGTATATCCTCTCTCCTGCTGTTTCTCCCTTGCAACTGCTACTCAGAGGCATCTTGCCTCTGAGGCTGGCAGGCTATAATCATTAGACTAGTAGCCTTTGATAGACCTGTTCTCCATAACCTCGTCTAAGCCATCCAAGCCATCCAGCCCCTTTTAAAGCCATCCAAGCTAGTGGCCATCACCACACTCCGTGGCAGAGAATTCCATAGATTAATTGTGCTCTGTGTGAAAAAATACTTCCTTTGTTGGTCCTAAAATTCCCAGCCTTCATTTACACAGGACTCCTCTCCTCCACCACCCTGCCCCAAGTGGCAGCAGCCACCACTGCTACAAAAGTGTTGAACCCTGTTGCCTATTAAGATGAGGGTGCTGCCAGTTCACCTCGTGGCAACAAAATATGATAAACAACTAGAGGTGAGCCTTCTCTATAGTTGCCCCGGAGCTGTGGAATGCACTTCTTGTTGACATTAGAATTGCTCCATCCCATGAATTTAGTCAACTAATGAGACACCTGTTCAGCTAGGCTTTGGGCTGAATTTTTACTGTTATGTTTTAAATGAATTCTGTATATGTTTTTATGAAATTGTTGGCTGTTTTTGTTTGTTAACCACCTTGAGACTTTTGTGGTAGGCTGTGTGTGTGTGTGTGTGTGTGTGTGTGTGTGTGTGTGTATGAGAATATGATGCATGGATGAATGGATGGGAGTGTCTTTGTCCAATAAGCAAGGGTGCACTGCTAACTGAGCAAAGAGACACCTTTTAAAGTGGTGATTCTCTTATACTGAGCAGGGGGAGAATAACTGGCCCTACCCAACTACAGCACAGCATACCTCCAGTGGCTGTTGCTGGTATCTACCTTATTTACTTATTTTTTAGACTGAGCCCTTTGGGGACAGATGACCATCTTATCTATTTATTGTTCTATGTAAATCGCTTTAAGAACTTGGTTGAAGAGCAGTATATAAATATCCGTTGTCGTCGATGATCAGTTTACTATATACCTCCATTTAACAACAGGTAGAATGGATGGGCACTACACAGTTTGAGTGTAAACCGATCTTGTAGGCTATGACTTGTACAACACAAAAAGTCCTAGGTGAACAACAGTTTGACACTGTATCTAGATGGAATTAGAAAGTTGCATAGGAAGGAGGAGAGCACCATGTATTCTCACACCCCTCCCCAAGACATTTCTGACTACAACATGGCCCTCACATAAGCAGTCTATGCTTTGCTATGGCCATTATTATTCTATTATGAATATTTATCTCTTTTCAACAAAAAAAAGCTCATAAAGCAGTTTATATAGAAAAAGCAATGAGATGATTCCTGTTCCAAAGGGCTCACAATCTAAAAAGAAACACAAGGTAAAAACCTGCAAGAGGCACTAAATAAAATGCTGTGCTGAGATTGAATAGGGACAGTTGCTCCCCCTCTCCTAAATGGAAGAATCGACACTTTAAAAAAGGTGCCTCTATTTTTGCCTATAATGTTCTTAACCAATCATTTTTACTGAAGATATGTAAGCAGTTCCACCTCTTCTCCATTATGCAAGATTTTCTTCGTAACCTTCTTCTGTGAACTGCTTTCTGCTAGACAAACTGAATAACTGATCTATATTTCCAATATTTTCTCTGCAGAGCCTTCCAGATACTGGAGAAAAGAGCCCATCTTGCACAGTTGTTCACAGCAAATCTAGATAAATTCTGTTCTGGACAGCAGCATTGTGTGTAAGTGGAAGTGGTTTGCATGTAAACATTCTTAAAGTCAGAGAAAGACTGGTTAATTAGGCACAAGCAAGCTCGTTATTAAGAGAAAAATATTGCTTAAGCTTCTGCATATTTAAAGACAGCAGCAAAGTGGGGGAACAGCAATGCCTGGGAGCTGTTCCGCATGCTCACATGTTCCCTGTGTTCAGTTTCTAAAATGAGAGGGGTGTAAAGGAATCAGATCTACTTTGAAGTTGTATCCTTTGTCTGAAGTCCTTCCCCTGGAATCCAGATGTCTAGGAACTGGTTACTTTGCAGTGAGGACAAATGCACTCTGTCTATGCTCAACATCACATCTACCATTATTACGGCAGCATATATGCCAGAGCCGAACTCTACCAATGAAGACAGTGTTTAGGGGTGCTGAGCCGTGGTCAAACTAAATACTAGTTGGTTCCTAGCACCAGACCACCACATCAGCACCATGAACTCTCAGGGCTAACTTTCAAGCTTCATGCTTATTTAAGAAATAATCTTGAAATAACTGACTTACTCTCTGAAGGCACACTTCTTACCTGCAAGAGTTAATTTTAGCCAGGGTTCCCCAAGATAAGGTAAAGTGTGCCGTCAATTCAGTTTCGACTCCTGGCGCCCACAGAGCCCTGTGGTTGTCTTTGGCAGAATGAAGGAGGGGTTTACCATTGCCATCTCCCACACATATGAGATGATGCCTTTCAGCATCTTCCTATATTGCTGCTGCCCGATATAGGAGTTTCCTGTAGTCTGGGAAGCATACCAGCAGGGACTCGAACCGGCAACCTCTTGCTTGATAATCAAGTCATTTCCCCACCGCGCCACCCAAATCTATTTCTAGTGCCAGAGGAATAAAAAAAGAATATAAATGGTCTTAGAGCATGGCCAGAGTGCCTTTGCCTCACCACTGAGCAAAAATAACCAGTGGTAACACATCTGGTTTAGAGTAAGTTGCTTTGGGGGCAAAGGTTTTGAGGGCCAAACCCAAGCATCTCTCATTTTAAAAGTGAGGCACTTTCCTCTTCTATATAATTAATCTCTAGGCTCAACAGTCTCTTTCCCAACAGAGAAAAATGACCTGGCCAAAAAGATCAAGGACTGCAAGATAAGCAATTAATGCAAAACACAAAGAGAGGCATGCTAACAAAGCAAACAGAGCAGCGGTTTCAGTTGCTACAAATCCCCAAGTGGAATCCATCTATTAAAATCTGAACTCTGTGTTATGACACCAATATAAAATTATGACACAGTCTAATCACTCTGAAGACTTTGTCCATTCCTAACCATGCTGATTCCAATGGGACTTGTTTTCTAATTAACAAGAATTGAATCCTTCATGGTTAAGATACGACAGCAGGATATGGCATGCTTTGAGTTTTCCCCATTTAGCTGAGTAGTGATTAAGCCTTTCCCCCCGCTCAACTTCTAGGTTGGCAGAGCATTCTCCTTAAGAAGCTAACTTGACCATGATAGTTCAGCATGGGAGCAAACATTCCTAGCACATAGACGGGAGGAGAAGATGCAAGCAAGCTGCAGCATGCAGATGTGCATATATTTAAAAGTGCATCTTCACAAACCAAGTATTTCTGGGATCTACAGTACAGGTTTACTCTTTATTGTATGTCTTGCTGCTCTCGTCCAATGCCTCTGCACATCATGACCACCTATGAGTTTGCTGCTTCTACATGGTGAAGAACAACAGGTTGCTTACCTGTAACTTGGGTTCTTCTAGTGGTCATCTGTGCTCTTACATGAATGGGCAGAGACCACATCGGAGCTTCCAAGCTAGAGATCTAACTTTTGGCGGTTACCCCACCCCCTCGGTATATAGGTGGCTGCGTGGGCTTCCCTCTCCAGTCTTCTGAGTCCGCAAATCTGAAAGACTAGCAGAAAAGACATGAGAAGAGGGGAGGATGGGTGGGGATGTAAGAGCACAGATGACCACTAGAAGAACCCAAGTTACAGGTAAGCAACCTGTCGTTCTTCGACATGGTCTCTGTGCTTTACACGAATGGGCGCATTGCAAGCTGCACCTGTGCCATGCTCACCTGGAGGAGGGATCAGGTGAAGATGGATTGTAGTACTGCCCTGCCAAACGCCGTGTCTTTTTTGGCTTGGACATCTAGGGCGTAGTGTTGTACGAATACGTGTTTTGACGCCCACGTAGCTGCTTGGCAGATGACGTCCAATGGAACAGACTTGTCCAAGGCAGTGGAAGCCGCGGCTGCCCTCATTGAGTGCGCCTTGACGGAGAGTGGGAGAGACTTCCTGGAAAGTTGGTATGCTAGAGAGATGGTGCGAACCACCCATCTGGATATAGTTTGTGTAGACGCCTGTTTTGCCTCTATTGGGTCCAGAGTGAAGCACAAAGAGGGAGCTAGAAGTGCGGAGAGCGGAGGTGTGGTCGATGTAGAAGGCGAGTGCCCTGTGAACGTCGAGGGTGTGGAGACATTGCTCAGCTGCAGTCGACGGTTCAGAGAAGAACGCAGGTAAGGAGATTGGTTGGGAGCGATGAAACGAAGTGACTACCTTCGGAAGGAAGGCAATGTCTGGCCTAAGGACGACCTTTTCTTTGTGGAAAACCAGGTAAGGTGTGTCAACTCTAAGTGCCCTCAGTTTACTGACCCGCCTGGCCGAAGTGATGGCCGTGAGGAAGGCTACTTTACAGGAAAGTAGGTCCAGGGAAATTGTAGCCATGGGTTCGAAGGGAGGGTGCATGAGAGAGGAGAGGACCAAGGTCAGGTCCCATGATCGGAGGGTCCAGATAGAGGTGAGTGAGTCCTCTGAGGAAATGTTTGACCATAGGGTGTTGGAACCACGATGGCGTAGATGGCGGAGAGTTAGCCACTATGGCTGTGAGATGAATGCGCAAGGAAGGCATCTTAAGACCGGCCTCCTTGAGGGAGAGTAGGAGCAAACATGTTCCACAGAGAGGGAATGCAAGGGGACGTCTCTGTCCTTTAGGAAGTTCTGAAAACGTGTCAATTTGTGGGAGTAGGAGGCGACGGTAGCAGGTTTACGTGAGGCATTGACTATCCTCTGTAGGTCTACTGGCAGGTTGGGAGTATGTGCCAAGCTGTGAGGTGGAGATGCTGTAGGTCTGGATGTAGGAGGCGACCGCCCTGCAGAAAGAGGAGGTGAGGGGTGTGTGGTAGGCGGTAGTACTTGATGGTTGGAGAGGAGGCAGGTGAACCAGGGCCTCCTGGGCCACCACGGGGCAATGAGTATGCAATACAGTCGGTCCTGGGAGATTTTCTGAAGGACTTGAGGAAGCAGAGGAATTGGAGGGAAAGCGTAGGCTAAACATCCCGCCCAGTTCAAGGTAAACGTGTCCCCGAGGGAGTTGGGTCCAATCTCGGACCTGGAGCAATACAGGTGGCATTGCGCATTCGTCTCTAATACGAAGAGGTCTATTTCTGGGAGGAACCAGCGGCAGAAGAGGGAGCGGAGCGTGGGGGGGATGTAGTTGCCATTCGTGTGATGTTGACTGAATCCTGCTCAACCTTCTGCCGTGATGTTGGTCTGTCCCTGAATATGGACCACCAGGGGGGTGATGCCGTGGCGAATGCACCAGAACCAGATTTCCATGGCTAGGAATAGGAGGGAGCTGGAAGAGGTGCCGCCTTGCCTGTTCAGGTAGGCTTTGGCGGTAGTATTGTTCGTTTGGACCAGAACGTGAGAGTCCCGTATCAGAGGGAAGAAAGCTCTTAGAACCTTGAGAATGGCCAGTAGTTCGAGGTAGTTGATATGGTGAGTAGCTTCGGTCGGGGACCAGATGCTGTGGATGCTGTGATTGTTGGCGTGGGGGCCCCAGCCGTCCATGGACACATCTGTAGTAAGTAGGAGAGCATGACGCATGGTTTGGAAGGGGGAGCCGACACTGAGGTTGGCAGGGTCTGTCCACCACAGCAGGGAACGCAGGGCTCAAGGCGGGAGTATGAGGGTGCGGGAGAGGGAGTCCTCGTGTGGAGAGATCACAGAGAGGAACCAATGTTGCAGAGTTCTGGCACGCAGATGAGCATGAGGGAGGATGTAGGTGGTGGAGGCCATGTGGCCCAATAGGCACTGGATCGTTCGAGCTGGCTAATACGGGTGGTAGAGAAGATGGGATGACAAGTCCAGGATAGCATGGATCCTGCGCTGAAGTAAGAAGATCTTCAACTGGATGGAGTCTTGGAGATGATCTCCAAGAATTCTATGGTTCTGGAAGGGTTGAGTTTCGACTTTTCGTAATTTACCTGGAGCCGCAGGTAGGAAAGGAGGTTGATGCCTGTGTGGAAATCCCTCAGTAGGGACTGTGGGTTGTCGGCTACCACAAGCCAGTCATTGAAGTGCGGAAAAATTTGAATGTTCTGTTGTTGCAGGGCCGCCACCACTGGAGCCATACATTTGGTGAACACCCACAGCACGGATGCCAACCCGAAGGGCAGGGAGCGGAACTGGTAAGTGGTGTCCCCTATCTGGAAGTGGAGGAAACGGTGGTGTTGAAGTCTGATGGTGACATGATAGTAGGTCTATTGAGAGGAACCATTGATTCTGGTGCAGAAGGGAGATGTCGGTGGGGATAGTGACCATTCGAAACCTCCGGTAGGTGACGTAAGAGTTCAACTCCCGGAGATCTAAGATAGGGCAAAGGGAGCCATCTGGTTTGGGTACTGTGAAGTATCGGGAGTACCTGGGCATTGTGGGTTGTGAACCAGTTCTATTGCCGATTTCGTTAAGTAGAGAGTCGACTTCTGCAAGGAGAGCAGGGGTGGCCAGCATGGGGAGTGGAGGGTTGTACGGAGGAGTGGATGCAAACTCTATAGCATAGCCAACTCTCACAATGGTAAGGGCCCAGGAGTTAGAAGTGATGTTCTCCCAGGTGGAGATGAAGGGGGAGAGCCTGGTGCCCCAGCGGGGAGGGGTTTGTGAGTCATTGTCTCTTAGTTTGGGGCTGTGGGCCCTTAGAGCGTTGCTGCTGCTTGGAGCCAGTGAAGTTGGAGCGCTTTCTGTATGGCTGGTACCTGGTGGAGCGAAAGGACTTGTCCTGTGCTTGGTAGTAATGGTGCTTAGAGGAGTATGGCTGTTGCTGCCATTTCTGAGGCTTGTAAGGCCGAGATGAAGATTGTTGAAAACCCATGGAACAGGACGTGTTGTGCAGTTTCTGTACTTTCTGAAGTGTATCATCCGTCTTATCTCCAAACAGGGGTGAACCATCAAAAGGAAGGTCCCTCCACCCCGGACCTGGCATCGGGCATAAGGCCAGAGGACCTGAGCCAGGTGTGCCACCAAAGAGCGACGGAGGTTGCCATCACCTTAGCAGCGCCCTCTGTTAAATGACGAATAGCGTAGAGCTCCTGTTTCGAGACTTGCGTGGCTTAACGCAGGAAGACTTTAGCAGGGCCCAGCTGTTCATCGGGTAAATGGTCCAAGAAGGGAACGATGTCATCCCATAAAAAAGACTGTTATCTGGCATAGTAGGCCGGATAATTTGTAATTCTGGTCAATAAAGAGGAAATGGAATACAAACGCCTGCCAAACAGGTCAAGTTTCTTTCCTTCCTTGTCAGGCAGTGAGGATGAGGTATATCCACGGAACTTAGAGAATGAAGACTCTACAAGAATGGAGTCAGTGGAAGGGTGTTGCCTCAGAAAGGAGTCGTCCTGATCCACAGTAGCGTGTGCCTTATAAAAGGAATCGAGTTTTTTGGACGTTTGGGGCAGGGAGGAGGAGGTTTTTGACTAAGAGGCCTTGGCGATTTTGAAGATGGACGGGTTCAAGTGGAGTGATATTGAAAGACGGGCATCTTCTTCAATTAATTGAAACAGGGGGTCCGGTTCGGATTTATCTCCTTGGGAAAGTTGCACACCCAGGGAGGTCACCATACAGGAGACGAAGTCAGTATATATCCTGAAATCTTCCAATGGGGAGCTGGGTCTAGGATCCAAAATGAGTGTTGGGGACAAAGAGCCCAACGATATCCTGTCTGAAATAGAGGATTCTGGTCCATCGTCCGAAGACAAATCCAAGGACTCGCTCAAGATCAGGGGAGGATTCGAAGCCGAGTAGGAGGTAGCCTAGAATCCGGAGTGATCATGGCCGTGGCTGCCTGCATGGGAAAGCTTCTTGGTGGTACCCGTGGCAGAAGCAGAGACGTGGTTCGGGGTGGAGGAGGAGGAGGGAGGATTGTTGCCTCCAAACGTGGGTTAGGTATCGAAGCTGGTACCGAGGTCGACGGCTGGGGCGAAGTAGAGCTCCGAAGGGGCGGTTCTGTGGCAGCCGAGGTCCAAGTGTGCTGGTGAACCTCTTGGTGGGCATAAAAGTAGTCAGCCTTCTCCTCAACCTGGTGGGCGTAGCGGTTGTCGAGGGCAGCTTCAAGTTCTTGACTGGACCATCTACAGGGCTGTTCTGGAGGAAGTTCCTCATGCCCAGAATCCCGCTCGGATTCGTAGACGGGATTGTGAGGGCTAGATGCATAGACCACCTCTGCATCCAGAATGGTCTCTGTCTGGAGTGTACGGGATTGGTGTTCAGTATCGTATGCTGGTCTAGGCTTTTTCTTAGGAGGCTCCAAGGGAGCATGATGGGCTTTCTCTTTTTATTTTTAGCAGATTGAACTGACCGCAGTTCAATGAGCGCCGCTGTCGAGATCGACACTGCTACAGAACTCTTCAGTACCAAGGTTGAAGCCCGAGCCATGGGATCGACCGGTCTATTGGCCTCTGGAGTGGTAACTGAGATCCCTGTAGGGGAAGAAATGGGCTGTAAGCCCCGGGCCAACGGAGAAGCACTCGAAGGGGCCTGCATGGTAGCCAGTTTGTCCGAGCCTGAACACTTAAAAGACCTGTTCCCACAGCCAAGAACTAAGTTGAGAAGCCCGATTTGTGCGCACCTGCTTGGTAAAGGCCACACAGTGCAGGCAAGAGCCAACTTTATGGGCTTCGCCCAGGCAGAAAAGGCAAAGATTGTGGCCGTCAGTCAAGGGGATATTCGATCTGCAGAGACCACACTGCTTAAAGTTTGTGGTCTTGGCCATAGGCCGGGAGAGAATTGGAGAGACCGTAACACGCCGGGCCCAACAGCTCCGACGTAACGGCCAACTCAAGAAAAACTTCAAGGAAGGGGGAGTACGGGGGATAAAATAAAAAAATGCTAACTGAGGGGAATACTGAAAACAAATTAGAGGGTAAAACCGGTAAGGGTAATACTCAACAGCCTAGACTAGCAAGGAGTGCTCAACGATGTGTCTTCTATCGCCGACGATGAAAGACTGGAGAGGGAAGCCCGCGCAGCCGCCTATATTCCAAGGGGGTGGGGTTACCGCCAAAAGTTAGAACTCTAGCTTGGAAGCTCCGATGTGGTCTCTGTGCAGGCGCAAAGCCCATTTGTGTAAAGCACAGAGACCACGTCGAAGAATGGTTGATATCTGTGCATTTTCTAACTAGGCACAAGTACACTACTGCCTGATTTTTGTTTTAAACTATGTTGCACAGTCCGACCTAATTAACTTAAAAAAATTAAATAAAGAAGAGCCAGTATAAGGTGACGGGAAGAACTTCATCATTTGTGTGTGGGGGGGGGGAGGGAGTTCATGCAGCAGACATCGTATTTGCTTGCATAGCTGTAATCTATGTATGTGATTAAAACCCAGAACTATAGGATCAGTGAGGATGGATTGCAGAAAAATAAGATGTATTCTATAATGAACCACCTAATCTTGGTAGAGAACTAAGCACAACACTTGAAAAACAAACCTATTTACAGTTCCCCTTCTTAGCTGGGATCCCACAGAATCAGGTGAGAGAGCTCAAGGTCAAGTTAGTCATTATGGCAAATCCTGCTTTGCACTAACCTTCATTTAGAACCCACAACTATCTTTTGAGCTTTCAAATGCTCAAACATGGCTTAAAGGGTGTTTTATGTGCTTTTGATTTGATAAATTTATTCCTGTCTCCCTGGTGCAGCAGCTTCTGGAAGTGAAGCAATGGCCAACTAGGGACTGTTAATTCAGACAGCATGCCAAACCATAGTTAGCACACAGCTGGAAACCCATTTCAAGTAATGGTTTCTAATTCTGGTTTGCTAGCCAATTACAAACTATGGTTTGCCAATTCTATTCAGACATTGCAACAAACCATAATGAGGCTTCCTTCAGCATAAATTAGCATGATGCCGAAGGACCAAACTACACATTGTTAAAAACGTTATTTGGCCTTGCATGTATGTTTTTTAAAACATTAAAATGAGAACCAAGATAGTGAATATGACATGTGGGTAGAAGGTATTTAAGCCTTTCTCCTAAATGGTATCCTGTTGAAAGTGTTCCCCAAAGTAGCTATTGACCTCAGGAGAGCAGATTCTGCAGAGACTAATGAAAGCTCCCCTTCCATAGGCAATAGTCATTTCAGAGAGGTCATTTTCATTGAGATCATGGTGCAAGGGGGAAGGGTTAAATATCCCCCTCCCGATATGCTACAGTCACAGTTCTGATTACGTTTTAAATACAAAAGCAGATATGTACACATGCAGGGCCAACTTAATTACAGTTTGCTCCTAAGTTGAGGTTCTGTATAGGGATAAGGTGCATTCATCATTCCTGACTAATCAGCATGGTTTATTATAATGTATTGAAACAGAGAAGACTTTCAATTATTTGGATAACATCTCTCTCTCTCGCTCTCTCTCTCTCTCTCTCTCTCAATTTAAGACCTCAACAGCTGCTTAGTCATTAATTGATTGTTGTTTCTCACCATTTCTCCACCTGTTCAGTTCCATCTCCAGATGCTGGATAACATTCTTCAATGCCTTGTTTTTTTCTTTTTCCTTTTCATATTTCTTTTTCCATTCTTCAGCAGTCAACTCAAGATTTACTGAGACTGTATTCTTAATAGTCTTGGCTCTGCGAAGGGAGGGGAAAAACAAACAAGCAAGAAATAACTAGATGTCATCAAACTTAGCCATTCATCTCTGCATAATAGACCAGCTAAGGTCATGTCCATACTATAACTTTGATGCTGTTTTAAGTAATTGCCACAGCAACCATTCCTGTCCCTGTGTTATTCCCTACCCTAATTAATCTTCCCCAGAAGTGGAAGTAGTGCTGGATTATAATACACTGACTAGTTCTTCCCACCGGGTACAAATATACAGCTAATGTGGCAGAAAGCAGAAAAGGCATTCATGGTTTTAACATCTTTGCCAGCCCTCAAAAGAGCCCAGAAGACACATTTTTTCAGCCAGGCTTTTAGTAATCTGGTAAATTAATAATCTAGTAAATTTTTAAATTGCTGTTTCTAACAGTTTTATTTTGTTTTTCTTGTGTTTCTTTTTATGAACCGCCTAGAGCCTTTGGAGTCAAGCTGTATATAAATTTAATTTAATTTAATTTAATTAAAAGGAAGAGGAAGTTTCCCTATAGGAAATAAGGCATGGACTTAAGATAAGAAGTGTTGTACAAAACAGCAGCATTGCTCCTTAGCAGCTGCAAGTTCTGCCCAAGATGCCATTTAGCTTTTGAGCTTGCAACGCATTTTCAGTCTTTGTTCCTCCACAAACCACACAAGCCAGAATCTTCTACAGATTCGATGACTGCCCAGTAATCCTGCAGATTTATTTATTTATTTAACATATTTTATACTGCCCAACACTTACGTCTCTAGGCAGCTGTAACACATGTAACCCTAGTTACAACTATATGATGAAAGCCAGAAAATCGGCAAATAAATAGCATTTCAGGACTAGAACCAAAAGTGTTAACTGGCAGTCATGACACTCAAGAAAACATGTCCAACATACTTATAACATCTCCACTGATGAAAGGAAAAATCATTAGAAAAATGCTAGAACAATTGCCATTAGTCACTACTTAGCTCCTAAATGAAGCCTGCACTGACAGTTCTACAAAACCCAAAGCACAAAAGAATGCTGAATCCATCTCATTTGTCTTGGCACTCAGAAGCACAGCGACTAAATTTTCCCATTGTTCCCAAATTAGTAAAGCATTCAGCTCTGGGAAAGGATACTGGGGTACTATATCACAAAAGAAATTAAGCTGGTCATAGAAAATGAAGTATCCACAGATGTGGAATGGTTCAAATGGTCCTGCTGCAAGACAATCTTTGCTCAAGGACCCTAAAATAAATGGATTCTCTGCTTTCATTAATACATTCTGCTGTCCTTTACAGTGAACAAAAGTCAGCTCCTGCATAGAAGGATGCCCCCCCACCCCCCAAAAAAGCACTTTCAAAAAACAGAAGCAGGAGAATGACTTGGAATCCAGGAGGAGGGAGAAAATGGCAGGAGGGAGAAGCTGGCAACTTCCTATCTGCTGCTGCTGGGTGGAACCCTGAGTGATCACCCAGATGCTTCCATCTGCTCCACCCAACTCTGAAGGTACCGCCTGTCCCTCTAGAAAAGAACAGCTTGAGCTAGGGGCATGGGCTGCTCAGCCGTTAAATAAAATTAAATAAAATCGCTGTTTACCCCAATCCAGAAAAAGAAAAGCAAAATTTAAACTATTCCATCATTGATGCTCATTCGCGCTGCCATATTAAAACAAGGTATACAAACAGTAGCAAATACAGGGGTGCTCTCTTGGGAGAAAAAGGAACAGCATAATTTCTTATGTATCGTTTACAATTAACTGATCCATAAAAGACATTGCAACATCTCTTTCCGAATAACTAAGTTGCCCTTCCCCCTTGAAGTCCCTACTCTCTACACAATATCTCATCACCTATCAGCTTCATCAAACACTTTTGCCTTTAATAAGAAAAATGATTAACTCTGGTGACTTCATTAGTAATAGTAGATGTAGATTCAAACTGGACTCTTCCATTTACTTTAAAACCAAATAATCTAAACATACTGAAGTGTTATATATGTTCCTGTGCTTTATTCTCTGTTTTTGAGTTTTTTCCTTTTATACTTTTCTGAAAAAAATAAAAACAAACAGCCAAGCCATGGCATAGCAAGATTTAAATGTGAAACTTAATTGCTTTCAGTTGTATGGCTGGCATGAACATATGCACAGGCACACACACTTCTCTGAATTCATTATTTATGCAGCATCTATCACCATCCTCATTAGTTAAGGCCAAGCCACACTGTGCTGACTCAGTCTGCTGCAAAACAATTTGCCTTCCAAACGAAAGCTAAATTTTTTGATGATTAATGCAAAAGGAGAGATGCAATCAATAAATGGGGAAACAAAAGGAAGGATGATGGAGGCTAGGCATTTGGCATTCTGAGTATCTCACCAAGATTCTGCCTTATGTGAAGTCTTTTCAATAATCTTTACTCTTTGTGTCACTGAAGCCAAGTATCCCTAAGCTTCCACAGCACCAATGCAATTTAGTGTTTGTTCTAAAATAGGAAGTGGACCCTTTAATTTCATACTGGTTTTACATATGTTCAGTGACATTCATATATCCGACTTATACTTTAATCGCCAGGGTAGCTATTCACACTCTTTATCTACACCAGCAGAGTCACTGGATGATCAATAGAGCAACATCCGGCTTTGAGCCAGCAAAGCACTGACGCATAAAATTAAGCACAAAGCGAATTATTTTGCTGTATGTGCAATTTAATTCTTAAGAGCACTCTGGCAGAACTATTGCAATATCACTGCTGTATATTTGCAAAACATCTCAGGTCCAATCCTAGCCATGTTTTCTTATCCAATCTTAATTGGTTAGCATCACTTCTACCAAAACTCAGCTTAAACCTTAAACATCTTTCAAGAGCAAACTATTAAACTCTCTCTAAAAGTGCACACCTCTCTCTAAAACTGTCATTTAAGAGTTAAAAGTATAATTTATATTTATGTAATGCACAACAGATGCCTCTTTATTTTACTACAGAGTTTCTGCACATACATTTCATGTAAATCTCTAAATATTCTTTTCAATTCAGCTTGCCCAAAACTCATTTATAATGCTATATAATGAAAGCATGATCTGCTCCAAGATTGGTACACTCACCTTTGTCCAAACATAAGAGTAGACTTAGTTTCTGCTTCATTGAAGACAGATGGAGAACAACAGATGACAATGGTGGTTCTACAATTACCACCTAAAGAGTCCTGAAGAATCCGGGTCATTTTGCTGTCTCGATATGGGACATGTGTTTTCTGATTAAGAGAGAAATTACATATTTCAAACTTAGAAATACACATGAGATTTTTAAAAGTGGCAAAATTATTGCTATTCAATGGAGGGAGTTGGTGGTAGGGGCAAGCAGTGAGAAATTACTTACAGTTCCTTCTGCCAGTGCCGAGATCACATTGCCCAAAGCAGACAAAGACTTATTAATATTTTTAGCTTCATCGAGAACAGAACCCTCTGCCCCAGTTTTGCTGACCTGCAAGAGAGAGCACCTTAAGACAAATGAAGCCAGGTGCCTGTAAAGCTGTGAACTGTTCATGTCACTCAGAGTAGTGCTGTTTAAAGAGTGTACTTATTTTTGTTTTTCATTGCCTACCTACACAAGGGTAGGTACTTCACTTACCCTGAGGAAAGCAGAGCAGCTTCTGTGCAGTTCTCAGGTAGTATCCTATCCAGGCAGCTTGTAGGGTCAGATATGCTTAGCTGCAGTAGCAGCAACTGCCCCTCCAGAGCATTCTCAAGCCCATACAAGAAGCGCAGGAATATAAAAGGAGTACCAAAACATGACAGACTCCCTGACTAAAGAAGTGCTTGCAGGAGGAGGTCACACTAGTGCAAAGCTGTTGTGCTAGCTGCCTGCACAGAATCTGGTCTTGTGTGCCAGACCGGTGTTGTACTACCACAAGCCTGCTTACAAAATTGTCCACAACTGCAGAATGCCTCATTTATTTTAAATGGAACTTCTGAGCAAATCCTTGTGCTTGTTATGCTAGCACTGTGTTACTCAGGAAGTCAGCCAAAGTATTCAACAGAATAATTTATAATTTGGAATTATCCCATTAAAATATGCCCAAGACAGCATGATGTAGTGGTTAGAGTGTTGGACTACTTGCTGGGTGACTCTGGGCCAGTCACTTCTCTCTCAGTCTAACCTACCTCACAGGGCTGTTGTGAGAAGAAACTTAACTATGTACACCGCTCAGGGGCCTTTGGGAGTAGGATATAAATGTAGAAAGAAAGAAAGAAAGAAAGAAAGAAAGAAAGAAAGAAAGAAAGAAAGAAAGAAAGAAAGAAAGACTTTTAGAAAGAGTTACTGGGATAGTTTATCTCCTCGTTTCCTTAAAGGAACATTTTAAACAGCATGAGATGCCTTCAAACTCCCCTGAGTATAACATGTAGACAAGGCAGCACAGAGGGGTTGCTGTGCAAAGAAGGTGGGGGAGGGATGTTTCTGCTGGGCACGTGGATTTGGAAAAACTAAAGCAGAGACAAAGCCTCAGACTACTAGGAAGCAGATATAATTATCTGAAGATTTCCCACTGTGTTTCAAAACACCAATCTCCAGAAGCACTGAAGTAAAACAAGCATAAACACATGTCAAGATGAATGCAAACTCGGAGAACAATCAATAAGGTCAAGATCCAAAGAGCTACGGTGCATTCAGGCATGCCCAGTGAGACTATTGATTCCCCCCCACACACACACACCACCACCACCACCACAGCAGACCTTCGCTGCTGCATGACAAACTGCTTTCGAACTGCCCCTGCTTTGAAGATGGTTTGTTAGTTGCATGCCAGTGTTTCTTCAACAGCAACAAGCCTAAAGCCTCCTTGGGCATACAGGACTCATCTCACGGTTCCTTGCATCATGGTCTAATGTTTGCCTCCAAAATAGAGAATATATACACGTCTATACATCCTGTACTTGAGTGGCAGATACATGCAGGTTTTGTTTTAGCACACTGCATTCATTTTAAGGATGTGCCCAAAACGTTTCGGAGGCCTTCCGGCCGAGGACGGCAACGGGGTGGCAGGGAGGTATGCTGCTTCCCCGAGGGGTTTTGATACAACGGAACGCCATTGGGGGACATGCAGCAGGAGGGTAAGTGCACCCTCCCCCGCCCTTAAGAGAGCACCCCTGCTGCCTCCGAAACACAGAGGAGCGGTTCCAGGCACATCCCTAATTTGTTTTGACACCTATTTTGTTGTTGTTTGTTTTTGTATTCCCAAAGAGAGTTTTCAAAATATGCCGGGCAATCTTCAAATAATAATTGCTATTTGAAAGCTTCTGATCCCTATTTTGGTTGGCTTTTTTGTGCTATCCTACCCTTTTCATGGATCTAGTGCACGCATGCACACCCACTTCCCTGGAAGCCAGTTCAAATATTTCTAGTTAAAGATCTGTTCCCTATTTTAACCAT
Source organism: Hemicordylus capensis (assembly GCF_027244095.1). Lineage (NCBI taxonomy): Eukaryota > Metazoa > Chordata > Lepidosauria > Squamata > Cordylidae > Hemicordylus > Hemicordylus capensis. The sequence goes on along the minus strand of NC_069657.1, from coordinate 180,195,710 downwards.
ACACTATCAAGCATTTTCCAGAAATGGCACAGTTTTCATACAGCACAATCTTTTAAATTGTGTACTAAGCTTTTAACACAGATTACTTTCAAATTTAATAAGCATTCAACTGTACAAAGTTATGCATTCCAAAGCTTCCACCACACACTGAGAAATCAATTTTATGTACAATAATAAGATGCCCTTGTTACCTTTTCGCTCCCAGCCAAATCTACCAGATAAAGCTTTCCACTGAGTTTTTTTTCAGTTTCAACATTCTCCTGTTTGATATTAATTAGAAAGATGCTGTGGCTTCTAGAACTGTGTTCATTCATATCTATGGGGAAAAAATCCAGTATTTAGACATAAAAACATTTTTCAAATATATCTATACCGCTTCTAAAAAAACTGACCAAATCATTACTTTATTCAATTTTGTCAATAATTAAAGCAGCAGCACAGAACAGCCCATTAAAATGTAAATTTAAACCAGCTTATGTACACAATAGAAAAGCAATTTGGCCAAACACAACCATCTGTATGAGATGTGAACTTTGTAGGAAGAAATCAATCCAATTTCCCTTAACAGGTGCAGGACCACAGGAAGTCTACAACAACTGCTATTTGCCCTTGCCGTAACTACAAGCCTGGCTAGAAATATATATCAGGACAAGAGTTCAAAATGGATTCCAGTTAGGTAGAAATGTATAATTCAAACCTACAAATAGCAAGGTGACCATAAAGTATTGAAAGGTAATGTGGAAAACTCATGAATGCGGAAAACTCATGTAGTTTGCTCCATCCCAGTTATGGTGAACCACATGAGTTTTACTACACTTTACATATCTAAATAATTTTATAGTAAGTGAGCCAATTTGATAGGAATATGGCAGACAACGTGTCATCCATCTATGAATTATAATGAGCAACATGTATCACATCTGTGGAATGCTGCTTACTTCACAAAAGCAACCACCACTGTTTGAAAAATACTTTACTTTGAGCATATTTGACAAAACTTAATACTTGGTTTTGGAGTTAAAAGCAAAACTTTCTCTGGAACTATTTAAAAAATCAAATAAATGACTTCAATCAACAAGATTTCACCGAGTACACTGAATTACATTCTGCGCAGCACACCACCAATCCAAGCATGGGGTATGAGCCGATGCCATGCGACTCCAATGACCATCCACACGGCTAGTGAATACGGACAGGCTCCAAGTGGCTACTAAGAATTTCAGCCTCACTGTAGCAATGCTTCTCCCGTCATTTCTAATGAGAGATGTGTCACCACAGTTAGAATGCAATTCTTAATACCATGGTGCTACTTCACTTCTCTAGCAGCATGGGTGGGCTTAGGAGCGTGTGCACCTCAAAACACTAACAGATCCTATGAAATATTTATCATAATTTGCAAAATGACATTCAAATAATCTGAACAATAACCTATTTTACCACAACATACAAGGGCCCTAAGCAATATAACCAACAAAAGGTGAGACAAGTCTACAAGCCTAGCCAATTAAATGAGCATTAGAGCAGGCAGTACAACATCATGAGCCATACATTTAGCATTGTAGTATTTGCAATGATCCAGTGAGGATCTAATAATACATAAATGCTTACTTGTAACAGCTACGTGGCGGTTTGTTTTACCCTCATCAATGACATCCATAACTTCTTCGGGACTAGATACAAACCTTTCTGTACAACCCTAGGAATGTGAGGTACAAGATGTGTCAAAACAAGGGAAATTTGGGAGACTCAAAATTGACTGTAACAATATAGTTATCCCAAAGGTTAGAGTCAACATTCTAGTGTCAAGCTTATTTTGGGTACAGCCAAACATCAGTCTACTAGATAACAATTGAGTTTATCTTTTGCAGCAACATGTAATAATTAGCTCCAAATAATATAAAACCAACAATGTACACTAGCTATTAGGGATGTGCAAACTGGCTCGACAGTTTGCTGTCAAGCTGGTTCGGTTCAACTGCTCACCGTCGAGCCGAACTCCTGCCCCCTCCCCAGTTCAGGTTGATGTGGAGCCGAACACCCCCTGGCGGGGTCCAGAGGGGTTCGCGAGCCTTTTGCGCGTGTGTGTGTGTGTGTGTGTGTGTGTGTGTGTATGTGTGAGTGTGTGTGTGTGAGTGTGTGTGTGTGTGTATGTGTATATATATATATATATATATATATATATATATATATATATATATATATAAAATTTTAACCTTAAACCCCCTCCAGGGGGTTGCCAAAGGTGGCGGGGGGGTCCGCGGAGGTTCCCCCTCCCACAGCAGGCCTTAAGAATCACCACCGTGGTCAGTTCTATAGCCCTTTTGGGGCTTGTAGGCCTCGCAGAGGTCATTTGTGCATGTGCAGCAGCAGCCAAAATGGCCACCATGCTGCGCTACAGAGGCCCAAATGGCCTGAAAAGGGCTATAGAACCAGCCATGGCGGTGACTGTCAAGCCCTGCGGGGGCAGGGGAAACCTCCGTGGACCCCCCTGTCGCCTTTGGCAACTCCCCGGAGGAGGTTTAAGGTTTTTTTAAAAAAAAATTTACAAAAGGCTCACAACCCACCCCCCTGGACTGAGCCAAACGGGTATGTGTGTGCGCGTGTGCCCCGGACCAAACTGGCCCGGTTGGGTTCAAAGCAGGTTCAGCCTCAAACCGAACCAGGCCAGCCGGTTCCGTGCACACCCCTACTAGCTATGGCAACCACCCTGCAAAATCTACATTACAGATCCAGAAAATTGGTCGTGTAACTGTTCAACCAGAGTCTGCATTACATCTAGGTCCCCACTGGTTCTGGGTAAAGCCACAATCATATTGCTAAACTTCACTGGCCCTTCACCAGCCACATCGGGCAGCAAGAGGTTAAGGAAGTGCATTATACCTTCAAATAAGGTTACAGCTCTGATTAATCCTAGTGGCCAAGATGCCTTAATTACCAGTATTGTAGCATATATTACATCTGATAATTTAATTTAAGGAGGGGGAAGAGAATGTAGTATTTTGGGTATTTGTTTGCTATCCTAAAACTCTCAAGTTCTGAAGAATGAGACTGAAAAATATTCATAGTAATTTTTCAAGTGTCAGGGTGATAATCTAAAAATAGCATCTACTCCCATGAGTATCAAAGATGAAGGACTGCTAATTTCTTTCATGTTCAATATTAAATATTAATGCAACTCTTGAATTTCAATGGGATGACTAACAAAATGAGACAATTTAAAGAAGAGGAAAATGAAGCAAAAATTATTAAAGCCCATTAATATTTCAGAAAGATTATACCTAGGTGTCATCTCATCTGGTAATTTCCCTACGGTCCCAGATGTAGTATAGTGCGTTACTGACTGGTCCCAGAGTTGGTACAGCAGGCTGATGTACAGTTAAAAACAACATTAAGGAGCAACAAAGGGAAAAAAATCTATGTATTCAAAACCGAACATCCACTGCAATTCAGAGATTGTGTCATCATAATTACTTGGGCAAGGTTATGTATGTAATGGGAAAATAGTAAAAACTGCCTTCAAGTTTATCTACATACATTCTATGATCAGGAGATAGATATGCACAGAAGAAGTGAAATTATATTGTGATCACAGAAACGAGTTTCAATAATTGGAATTATAAATTTCACAAGATATTGCTATATATGAAGAAATGTTTTTACCTTGACATATGGAACTCTGTTCTTATCTTCATGTACTGCAAGGTTCGTCTTTGAAACTAAAAAGACATGGAAGGAATCAACAATAAAGGTAGTAAACACGTTTGATGACTGCCAAGAATAGCCCATGTACTTGCAACTCAAGAGAGATTCTTCCATGGACAAAATCAGCAGTATAGTTTTATAAACAAGGATTAGCCCCATGTACATACGATAAGGATTTACCCAGTCACTAATCAATACCATTTATTTAGTTCTCTTTAAGGAAGAAATAAGAAAAGGCTCCAGACAGCAAAACCACATATGTGCTTTCGTTTCCTTGTGAAAAAAGGAGGTACATCAAAATAACTGGCAGACATTATGTATGTTATCTGCTGAATAGGATCTCAGTTTCTTCAACCAAGAGAAGAAGAAAAACTTGGAATACAGAGACCCAGTTGGTTCAACACAACTCATGAGTCAAATTAGAAGAGTCCAGATTGAAGATCAAAATGGCGACAGTGGCCGATATCCAGACTAAGTTATTCTAAACATCTACTTCAGGGTTTTTTTTAACCTTGGGCCCCCAGATGTTGTTGTACTACAACTCCCATCATCCTCAGCCACAAAGGCTATGTCTGGGGATGATGGGAGTTGTAGTCCAACAACATCTGGGGGCCCAAGGTTAAGAAACCCTAGTCTACTTAATTACAACAGGACAACTCAGGAGTAGTTTAGTCTGGATGTAAACCAGTGTTATTTACCTATAACATGCATTAAATCAAGATGTTAGGGCTGCTTCGTGTTCCACTTTATTTGCTAAACAGAATATTACTACCAGTCACTAGCTTTTAAGTACATATGGGTACATACTGTTTCCTAATTTACATTTTGGTCACCAAGGAAACAACTGTAGAGTAGTCCCAGCAATGCAAAATATAGTATGAAGGATGGAGGCATGTAACACAGGGGTGTGCACAGAACAGGTTTCCCTTGTTCAGTTTGAATCTGAACTGGACTAGCTCGGTTTTGGCCCCTTCCAAGCCAGCCCTTAGTTTTGTTCAAATCCAAACTGGTTTGGACCAGCTCAAGGCCCTACCGTGAAAGGAGAATCTGGTGAGGATTCCCCTTTAACGATGGGGGAGGGCTTCCCTAACCATAGAGAAAACTAAATAGAAGTACTCACAAGTCAGACCAGCACCAGTGGGGGTGGCTCCCCTGACCCCTGGAGGCCTGCCACTCTGAGTCTCCTGAGGTTGGGCGGCCCAGTTCGGGCTGTGTTTTTTTTTGTTTTTGGTGTGTCTCTGAACAAATGTGTAGACATTTTTTTAAAAAACCTACGTGCATGCGCACAGGACATTTCTGTGTCCATGCATGCATGGAAGTAAGGCTTGTATACCCGTGCAGAAGCCCAAAACAGCCTGAACTGTGCTGCTGCTGGGACAGAAGACTCAGGGAGAGGCTGGCAGGGGAACTGCTGCCTCACACACACCCCGGGCTGCTGCTGGTGCAACTTGTGAGTACTTCTATTAAGTTCCCTCTAAGGTTAGGGAAGTCCCACCCACCACCCTTTACCGTTAAAGGGGAATCCTCACCGAATTCTCCTTTGTCAGTAGAACTTCGAGCTGGTCCAAACTGGCTGGTTCAGTTTGAGGCAAAGTTGGCTTGAGTGCAAGCCAGCTCACACATCCCTAATGTAGCAGCAACAAGTGGGATCCATAGAGGAGAAAACCAGATAATCCCTGGAAGCCCAACAACACCACATTTTTATACAGTCATTCCTCACCAACTGGGATGGTGAATTCGCAGTAGACGAGCCGTTGAAATCAATGGGAAACAAGGGGTTAGAGGAATCATGGTAGCAAAAAACAGTAAAAAGACAGAAAAAAATCAGAAAAAAATCCCCCCAATCACCAGGAGTCAGTAAGATGAGTGAAGGGGACCCATGAAAATGACCCTCAACCCCTGGAAATGACCCCAGACCACCACCCCAAACAGTAGAAAAAACCAAAATGGGAGGGATCTGGCCAAACTGTGGATACTCAGGTCACGGCTGGTGAGACCTGATTTTCCAGTCACAGATACACAAAACCTCAATTGGGAAACCTGCGGATGGCGAGGGATGACTGTATACCGCTTTTCAACAAAAGTTTCCAAAATGGTTTACATAGAGAAATAAATAAATGATGGCTCCCTGTCCCCAAAGGGCTCACAATCTAAAAAGAAACATAAGATAGACACCAGCAACAGTCACTGGAGATACTGTGCTTGGGGTGGATAGGGCAAGTTACTCTCCCCCTGCTAAATAAAGAAGAGGATCTGGGTGAAGAATTAAACCCCTCCTCTCTGTTCTGAGACTCCAAGCAAAATTATCCGTTTCCCATCTGCCTTCACCCACTCAGAAAATGTTTACAAAAATCCATGTTTTTGGAAGCGTATTACAGTGTCTGTGCATCTCAAAAACCAGAATTCCAGACAGCTATGCAAATCCAAATGTTTAGAGGCCGATTCCTTGACCTGTGCGATTGCTAAGATGACATGCTTTTAAAAGACACACTCTATGAAAAATGTTCAGTACAAACCAGCTACAGGCAAAAAAATAAAAAATAAAAATATGGGCGGGGGGGGAACTTGCTTTACTCACCATCCAGCAAGTCCCTTATTTTGTCCAAGTAAATCTCAAAGTAGGAAACCTAAACAAAACATACACACTCTGTAAACATATACACTCCATGTAACATACAAATTTGCAAAGGTTTGTTGTCACCTTAACAGAAATTCTTCCAAAGAAAAGAGAAACAACTCAATTACATATGATGTTTGCATGACACCATATATTAATGCTATTTATGCACGGCTACTTATACTACACTTTTTAAAATTCTTAGATATGTATTTGAGTATGAACAGAAGCTGAGACAAGAGCAGGTCATAGAACATCTGCATAATCTGGATAAATTTAAGTCACCATAGCCCACAGACAAGAACTGAATGAACTACCAGAAATAGGACAGAATCCATTACTAACTATTTTTGAAAAAAGGGAAAAGAACCCTCAGAAGTAAAGCCCCAGAAGGAGATAGAACTGACAAAAACATCATTTCTAAAATATTATTGGATCAGGAGTAATAAGTCTCATTGTTTCAAGAGAAGTGACTAATAATATAATGAGTAATAAAATGGAAGGCTACTCTGGGAAGTTGGAAGGCTACTCTGGGAAGATCAGACACAGCTGAGAAGGTGAGCAAGCTTTTCTAGACATCTAGCCTTTTCCCCTTCAAACAAACTAATAGGAAGAGGGGAGTTTTGCAGGGGCTGTTTCTCTTTAAGGGGTAAGTCTTAGTCTATCTCTGTGTGTCTCTCTGTGTGTGTTACTTGTTAGGGTTAAGATATCACAGGGCTAGGAGTTGTTAGGGTTACTTAACTCCAGTGTTTACTTAGTGGCTGCCTGGAGGAGGTGGAGTCAGCTAGGGCTGGGAGAGGCCCCACATTCCTTTCCTTTGACTCACATCCTGTGTGTCAATTGGAAGGCTACTCTACATATGAGGTGAAAGCCCGAGAGCATAGCGAACAGAGCATAGCGAACATGACGTAGGAGTTTTGCAGGAGTTTAGTGGGAAGTGTGCGGGGGAGCCTGGAACAAGCCCCTGCAATCACAAGGAGCTTGGTGGAGAAGAGAACGTAAGTACATATCCCTCCCTCGTATCCCTCATATTCTTGGAAAAGGCTGTTTGGACAGTTAAATAGCTGACCATTACAGCTGAGACCTATCCTTCTAATAATCTATCTAATAAATGGACAATAAACTCTCTAAATACTGTAAACAGCCAACAAAAACAGTATGAAGATAGGTCAGCAGGGGAAGGGGCACTTCCCAGTGTATTGCACAGTGCCACATGTATGACTATCTGCCCCATGGGCAAAAGTCATGGGTGTGTGCTCAGTGCAAGGAGCTCCTGGCTCTCAGGGAACAAATCCGTTCCCTTGAGAACAAAGTGGAGGATCTGGAGAAGCTCAGAGAGACAAAGAGGCATGTGGACGAGACCTTCAGGGATGTGATAGAGGCATCCCACTCCAGGGCTGGTAGCTCCTCTGCTGTCAGGGAGAATGAAGGTCTTGGGCAAGGAGGACATCGGTCTGAGGAAGAGGGAAATGCTCCTTTAGAAGGGACCCCTTCCGTGGATGATGAGCCCATATCCTCTCGCACAAGGGATACTCCTCTGGGGGGTGGGGGCCTCCTTGTAGTTGGTGATTCGATCATTAGAGGGAAAGAGAGATGGGTTTGTGACCCGCGTGTTGACCGCATGGTGACCTGCCTGCCTGGTGCGAAGGTTGCAGACATCATGCAGCGTCTAGACAGGCTCCTAGGCAGTGCTGGGGAGGAGACAGCTGTTGTGGTGCACGTCGGCACCAACGATGTGGGGAAATGCAGTCAGGAGGTCCTGGAAGCCAAATTTAGGCTGATAGGTAGCATTTTGAAGACCAGTACACCAAGGTAGAATTCTCAGAAATGCTACCTGTTCCACGCGCAGGTACAGTGAGACAGGCAGAGCTGAGGGGTTTCAATGCGTGGATGAGACGTTGGTGCCAGGAGGAGGGGTTTAGATTTGTTAGGCACTGGGACATATTTTGGGGCAAGCAAGGCCTGTACAAAAGGGATGGGCTGCACTTGAACCAAGATGGAACCAGACTGCTGGCGCTTAAAATCAAAAAGGTTGCAGAGCAGCTTTTAAAATGACACCTGGGGAACAGCCAATGGGAGCTGGGCAGTATCCCATTTGGCAAAAGCCATCCTTTAAAGTGTGAGGTTGCAAAGAATTCAGATAAAACAGAAAGGGACAGAGCAGAACCGCATAAAGAGCAGAAGGGAACCTGTGCCAGCAGGTCAAAGAGTCAAAAGAATAGCATACATCAGGGGAGAGATTCAGCATATAGGTGATTATATGCCAATGCCAGAAGCCTCCGAGCCAAGATGGGTGAGCTGGAGTGCTTGGTTGCTAACGCACAAATAGATATAGTGGGCATAACAGAAACATGGTGGAACACTGAGAACCAGTGGGACACTGTGATCCCTGGGTATAAACTCTATAGAAAGGACAAGGAGGGGCGCCTTGGAGGAGGGGTAGCACTGTATGTTAAAGAAGGGATAGAATCTAACAAGCTAGAAAACCTAGGCGGACCGGAGTCCTTCACAAGAAACCCTGTGGGTGACTATACAAGGCTGGAAAGAAAACGTGCTACTGGGGACGTGCTATCACCCTCCGGATCAAAATGCCGACAGTGACTGTGAGTTGCAGCAGGAAATCAGGGAGGCGTCAAGGAGAGGCAGGGCTGTAATTATGGGTGACTTCAATTACCCACTCATAGACTGGATAAATTCACATTCAGGTCAGGACAAAGAGGTCAAATTTCTAGATACGCTAAATGACTGTGCCCTAGAACAGTTGGTCTTGGAACCAACCAGAGAGAAGGCGACCTTGGATCTAATTCTGAGTGACACCCAGGACCTGGTGCATGATGTCAGTGTCATCAACCCTTTAGGGAACAGTGACCATAGTGCCATCAAATTCAGCATACATGCGGGGAGAGAATCACCAAGGATGTCTAATGCGGACATTTTGAATTTCAGAAGAGAAAACTTCTCCAAAATGAGGAGTATGGTGAAAAGAAAGCTGAAAGGGAAAATCAGGAGAGTCACTTTGCTCCAGAGTGCATGGAGTTTACTCAAAACCACAACACTAGAAGCCCAGTTAGATTGTATACCCAAAAGGAGGAAAGGTACCACTATGTCCAGGAGGATGCCAGCATGGCTAACGGGTACCGTCAAGGAAGCCATAAAAAGGAAGCAGACTTCCTTCCAAAATTGGAAGGCCTGTCCAAACGAAGAGAACAGAATGGAACACAAACTCTGGCAAAAGAAATGCAAGGTGACAATAAGGGAGGCAAAAAGAGAGTTTGAGGAACATTTAGCCAAAAGTATCAAGGGGAATAACAAAAACTTCTTTAAGTACATCAGAAGCAGGAAACCTGCCAGGGAGGCAGTTGGACCATTAGACAATGAGGGAGTGAAAGGGATTATTAAGGAGGATATAGAGGTTGCAGAGAAGCTGAATGAGTTCTTTGCGTCTGTCTTCACGGCAGAGGATACTGAGCATATACTTGTTCCTGATCCAGGCTTTTTAGGGATGGAGGCTAGAGAGCTGAGTCAGATAGAAGTGACAAGGGATGATTTTCTAAACTGTCTGGAAAAACTGAAAGCTAGCAAATCACCAGGGCCGGATGGCATCCATCCAAGAGTCCTCAAAGAACTCAAATGTGAAATTGCTGAGCTCCTTGCTAAAATATTTAACTTATCCCTGAAATCGGGCTCTGTACCAGAGGACTGGAGAGTAGCAAATGTAACACCGATTTTCAAAAAGGGATCCACGGGCGATCTGGGAAATTACAGGCCGGTTAGCCTAACTTCCGTTCCAGGCAAATTGATGGAAAACATCCTCAAGGATTAAATTGTAAAGCACCTAGAAGAACAGGCCCTGCTGGGAGTGAGCCAGCATGGCTTCCGCAAAGGTAAATCTTGCCTCACCAACCTTTTGGACTTCTTTGAGAGTGTCAACGAGTGTGTGGATCAAGGTGATCCAGTTGACATCGTATACCTGGACTTCCAAAAAGCTTTTGACAAAGTTCCTCCTCAAAGACTCCTGAGGAAACTTAGCGGTCTTGGGATACGGGGACAAGTACATGTGTGGATTGCTAACTGGTTGAAAGACAGGAAACAGAGGGTAGGTATAAATGGAGAGTTTTCACAATGGAGGAAAGTAAGAAGTGAGGTCCTCCAGGGATCTGTACTGGGACCGGTGCTTTTTAATTTATTCATAAATGATCTAAAAGCAGGGGTAAGCAGTGAGGATGCCAAATTTGCAGATGATACCAAACTCTTTCAGGTAGTAAAATCCAAAATGGATTGTGAGGAGCTCTAAAAGGATCTCTCCAAGCTAGAGGAGTGGGCGGCAAAATGGCAAATGCGCTTCAATGTTGGCAAGTGTCAAGTGATGCACATTGGGACGAAAAACCCCAACTTCAAGCATATGCTGATGGGATCCGAGCTGTCAGTGACGGACCAGGAGAGGGATCTTGGGGTCGTGGTGGACAGCTCGTTGAAAGTGTCGACTCAATGTGCAGCAGCTGTGAAAAAGGCCAATTACATGCTAGGGATCATTAGGAAGGGGACTGAAAATAAAACGGATAACATTATAATGCCCTTATACAAAACTATGGTGCGATCACACTTGGAGTACTGCGTACAATTCTGGTCACCAAATCTTTTAAAAGGACATTGTTGAACTGGAGAAGGTACAGAAGAGGGCAACCAAGATGATCAGGGGCCTAGAGCACCTTTCTTATGAGGCAAGACTACAACACCTGGGGCTTTTTAGTTTAGAAAAAAAAGACGACTGCGGGAAGACATGATAGAGGTCTATAAAATCATGCATGGTGTGGTGAAATTCTTTTCCCTCTCACACGACACAGAACCAGGGGTCACTCCATGAAATTGATTGCCAGGAGGTCTAGGACCAACAAACGGAAGTACTTTTTCACACGTGTGATCCACTTGTGGAACTCTCTGCCACAGGATGTGGTGACAGCCAACGACCTGGATGGCTTTAAGAAGGGTTTGGATGACTTCATGGAGGAGAGGTCTATCAATGGCTACTAGTCGGAGGGCTGTGGGCCACCTCCAGCATCAAGGGCAGGGTGCCTCTGAGTACCAGTTGCAGGGGAGTAATGGCAGGAGAGAGGGCACGCCCTCAACTCCTGTCTGTGGCTTCCAGCGGCATCTACTGGGCCACTGTGCGAAACAGGATGCTGGACTAGATGGGCCTTGGGCCTGATCCAGCAGGGCTGTTCTTATGTTCTTATGACATCAAAGCCTTGGGAGGTTATTATTAGAACAGAGTGTGTATACCTACCTGGAAATGGACCCATTGCTAGGAAGAACAAAACCCCTTTATATTGCTAAGAGTATTAGCTTTAATTGGAATTTTCCTGCACAAACAAGATTTCGTTCCAAGAGAATTTCTATCAAACATCCAATTGCACATCCTGGATTAGGCAAATAATTATTTCCTATAAATAATATGTGTAGTGAAAAGAACTACCACCTTACCAGCAATCTATGCAAGACTCTCAGCTCTGTATCACAAACTACTAAACTGACAGACAAGCACTCTCCTGTGCAACAGAAGAGCGTCTGCCCAACATGCACTTCTTTTAAGTAAGTCTCCTCACAGATATCTTTTTTCTCCCATCTCATTTCATCTCATGTTTTTTCTTTATCTGGTATGATAAAGGTGCTGGATTACAGTTTTCTCCATGTGCATTGGGTGAAGTCCAGTTCCTACAAAGGCATCATCATCAGCCTCTTCCTTAGAACTGAGGAAATGGCAGGTATCTTAAGTGTAATCTACTCAACTTTCATAGCAGTCATCCATATAGGACAAAAGTTCTGCTAATTACTTTTTGAATAAGTAGTAGCAAATGGATGGGTAAATAAAAAATCAGGTAGGCATATAATGTAGTTCCCACAACAGACCTCTTTGCATGCTTCCCCACTGGGGAAGTGGGGTGGGGGACTCACCATAACTATTCCTAGGTTCTCAAAAAAAGCTTAGTTACCAATCTTTACTGAAGCAGGTCTAGGAGCACCTAAACCTCATGTCCTCCAAGACTTACACTGCACAATGGAACTGGTTGCCTCACTATTGCCCTTCAAGGCTACCGTAGCAAGCCTTTCCCAGAAGAATCTCCATTGGGACAAGTCTTCATCTCCAGACTAGAGCTCCGAGTCTGTTGGGACATATGCCCAACTCAAAGTGGGCAGGGCCTGACATAAAAATCTAAGAGAATACTACTTCCTTATGATGAAGAAAACTTCAATATAAAGAGCCCCTTTTAATATTGCAATGAGATTTTTAAAATGCAAATTGCAGAAGAACTACACTTCTTTTCCCATTAGTTTCATCAGCATTCACAACATGGAACTGTCACGGATGGTTCATTAAGCTAAAGCAAATTACCAATCTTGCTTAATGTTTTGATTATTAAATGACAATCCATTTTTGTTGTAGTTTCAATGATTATTGATTTTTAACATGCGACTCAGAATATGAACTACTCAAGGCAACATAGTCAAAGCAGTTTTGCAATCAATGGAAAGATTTGTTTTAAACTGAATTCTTCTCACAATTCACTGAAAGCCACAATAGCCTTCCCTGCATACGTCTTCAAACATGCATACCTACTGACAAGTACCACCGTGTTAGAGTCCTAAGTGAATCCAATTTTCTTGGAGAACACAGTACATTAGAAAACATTCATATCTGTAAGTTCCACCCTCACCGAGCACCATATGCTTCATCCATGTGCTTTCACTTGTGTGTCCCCACCAGGAGTATACGGGTGACAGATTACAGGAATTACAGCAGCTAAAAATTCAGGGTCCCTCCTTTTTATATGATCCCTATCAACGTGGTTGCTGGACACTTTACATGTCAACGTCTCAGAAGTCCAAAATCCACTGACATTTTATTAAAGTAATTAGAGAAAGGTTTCGTTCTTAAAAGAAGAAAAGCACTGCATGTTCTATACTGTCTATATTACATGTTTAGGGATATCGCTCATTTACGTTTATGGAATAGCTACAAATCAAACATATTTTTTAAGAAGTGGAGTTACTCCACTTTACAAAAGCATTGAGAGATAGAACAAACAAATAACGGAAAGATTTGATGTGGGAGCAGGGAGCAGGGAGCAGAAATCAAACACACTTCCACAACAAAAGCAGAAGGGAAGGGAAAGAATCTCATTTGGGGCATGCTCATCATTGGAAGAAAGCATAACGATAAGCACTATTATTAAGCTTAGCACCAAAATTCAATAGGTCCCAAATGAGATTATCTTACCTGCCCTGCTGCTTTTGCTAAGTATATGCATTTAGCAATCTTTTTTAAAGGTACTGTAAATGTAAGCATTTTTAAAATGTGACTCGATTTTCAAGAAACATTCTAATTCTTGAATAAGCTTTAACAGTGACAATATTTTATTCTGAAAAGCATGCGGCAGTTTGAAAACACAGGCGTTCTGTCCCTGAAATGAGAAATTCCATTAAAAAAAACCCCTCTCTTGTGTATTCAGCTTGCACAACAATTCAGTATCATTCAAGTATATTTGCTGTCACAGCAGTGTGCAACAACGTCAATTATTATGCTGTATTGCTTAGGGGGGGAAATAAGCAGGGTTGAGCAAGCTAATTTTATACATTTTAATATCATTTCTGCAAGCCCACCAGAGGTTGGGGGGATATATAAAATTGTGCATGTATGCTTAAACTGATTTTAACATTTTAAATGAGAATCCAGTCTATTACCCAACTCCAGCAAAGTGTGCCTACATTAGGAAGTTAACTTAGAATCCTCTGTGTAATTAGGACTTGCATGGATTTTAATACACACACATCCACACCTGTTACACTGCATGCAGCATCTGAGAGCTAACAGTACCAACCATCTGTATTGCAGGTGTATGCCAGATCCTTGCATGAAGCCGCAGGCGTCTTTCATGAGAGGTTATGCAGCCTAAAACCAATTATTTGGTGCACAGGTAACAGCAGAGGTCTTACAAGTCAGCTTTTAGCCTGTGTATCACACCTTGGCTTAAAGCAGGGCTTGACAATTCCCAGGCAACAGCTCACCATAGAACCTGGAAATTTAAGCACCCAAGCCAGGCAGTGGGCAGACAACTAGGAGGAGGAACGAGCAACCTTCCCCACCTTGCATGCTCACTGCTCCTCCACCTGGCTGCATCCATCCATTGCCTGCCTGAGCCAGTCAGCCAGCTGTAACAAGGAGGAATTAGCAAGCAAGGGGAGAGCAAATAAGGTGGAGAGTCTGCCCCCCAAGGAATAGAGGGCAGTCTGGCTCCCACATTTTCCCCTAGAGCCAAAGAAAATGTGTTGAGGCCTGGCTTAAAAGCTAACAATGGTTTATGCTAACTATGGTAAGTGCTGAGGCAAACATAACACTGCACCATAGTAAATTCTGGAAAGGGAACAGACAGGGAGCAAAGAAACCCACTCCCAATCTCCTAAGCAACAGCTCACACGATCAGCTTTGTCAAGGAGAGGGAGTGTAGAAGGTGCCTGGACGGCTTCAACCCACACCAAAAACATCGGAACCTGGCCAATGTGCTACTCCAGGGCTGCACAACCTCTGCCCTCCAGCTGTTGTGGGATTACAACTCTCACCAGTAGTCAGGAATGCTGCAAATTGTAGAGCAACAACAATTTTGACCCTTTGCAGTAAGGTCAAAGTTGTGCAGCCCTGTGCTACTCAAATCTGAACATTTCTGCAATTCCTTACCAATCACCAGCAGTGTTCCCTCTAAGGCATAAACACATGCGTGTGCACACATTATAAAGTGTCCGCTCTGCTAATTTTAGATCCCACTCAGGTTGAATCAGGAAGACCTCATTCTGAATGCATGTGTGTAGTGTGCACACACTACCTTGATACTGCTGACCAGAATAAGACTCATTCTGTGCCCTGATAAACAAAATTAGTGGGAACATTGATCACCAGGGATCATCTATTTTGGTTTCATCTTTGACATCAAACCAAAATTGTGGTCCCCACCAAGGAAGTCCTCATCCACACTTCTCTATCCTACCCAAGATGGATCAGGAATGGAAGATGGTGGTGTTTATCTCGCTGTTGCTCAGCCCAATTTATGTAAAATATTTATAGCCCGACACTCCAGCATGCTGAAGCTCGGGGCAGTTTAAGGTAAAACAATAAAATCCACAATAAAAAAACACAATACAATAAATCATCATAACACACAATAAAAATACAGAAACAGATAATATAAGCTATACACAAGATAAAACAGCAGACAGGATTTAAACTAAACACCAGAAATCCAGCTACGGTCAGTTTTTAAAAGCTGCTTTAAAAGGGATAGTTTTAAAGTTCTTTTTAAAACTAATCAAGGAAGGAGACTAACAAAGCCCTTCTGGGAGGGCAATCCAAAGGTGGGGGGCCACTACTGAAAAAGCCCTATCCCTCGTCCCCACCAACCTGATGTGTGTCAAAAGAGGGATGAGAGAAGGGACCTAATGCTTCGAGTCGTGTGACTGAGCAGTGGCCAGTATGGCCCCCATGCCTCCTGTTCCTTCTCAAGAGCAAGAAGAGAAGGCAAGAGAGTCAGTTAGGCCAAGGTGCTCTGGGTGCCACAACTGAGTAGCAACCAACAACACACCCCATGCCTCCCTATCCTGAAGACCATAAAGACAGGCTTGGCTTTTTTGGCCGTATGCAATCGAGACACTCTAGGCACCTGGGCAAGGCAGTGGCCAAACAATCCCCAGCCTTCCTGCCAAAAAAGGAGAAAGAGAAGGGGCGGGGATCGCTGTGCAATTGTTGAATCAATCCTTGCCCATTTCTCCCATTCCAAAGTTGAGAGAAAACCTGGGGCTCATCAAGCCTCCCAGATGCCATTCCTCAGGAGTGGAAATATAGAAGCTTGCCAACTCAAGCATCTCAAGTTTTGGAAGTATAGACAGTACCAAGCAAGGAGGGCCAATGATCTAACTTGGTATAAAGGAGGTACCTATGTACCTGAGCCGGTGTGGTGTAGTGGTTAGAGTGCTGGACTAGGGCCAGGGAGACCCAAGTTCAAATCCCCATTCAGCCATGAAACTAGCTGGGTGACTCTGGGCCAGTCACTTCTCTCACAGCCTAACCTACTTCACAGGGTTGTTGTGAAAGAGAAACTCAAGTATGTAGTACACCGCTCTAGGCTCTTTGGAGGAAGAGCGGGATATAAATGTAATAATAATAATTTGTTCCACTCATTTTGGGTGTGACAGCGAAAAGCAATGTATCCAGCCCCCGAAATCGCCAATGCCCCCTCAATATTAAAACCGATAGCACCAACTCTCAGTTCCCTGGTGACAAAAATATCCTCATGCACTGATCTATGAAACATGGCCAATGAGTCAACCAAATGAGATTATTTAGTTTACCAGCAATTGGACCACCTAGGAAGTAG
Organism: Hemicordylus capensis; assembly: GCF_027244095.1. NCBI lineage: Eukaryota > Metazoa > Chordata > Lepidosauria > Squamata > Cordylidae > Hemicordylus > Hemicordylus capensis. Next base: position 180,178,970 of record NC_069657.1, on the reverse strand, counting down.
TAATGGACAGGCAGCTTTCTTAATCTTTTTAAATACTTACAAGCATTTTTTTTCCCCCTGACAGTTGTCTGGTACATCTGATTAACTCAAAACTATGCTAGTTTAAGAAAAAGCTATCAGGCTGGTACAAAACTAATCCTGCCATAAGAACAATATTTGGCTCAATAGCTCACTTCAGGATTATCCAGCAGCCTCTTAAAGCGTTTAAATACAGCCAGTGCTAAGACGTGCTAAGCTCTTAAATCTTGATCATATCATTAAGAGTGACGTGTAACAACTTTCTCTCCACAGCAAAATGCAGACTGAAGCAGCTCAAAATACGATTCTCTCTGGTCACTATAAGCAAAAGGAAAAAGTGTTTTGTGGGCTTCTATAACTTAAACCTTTCCCAAAACTGCACATGTTTATGTACACACTCCTTTATCCCACAGCTTGGGTTCGCAGCTAATCTCTATCAGTCCCTTTTTACACAGACATCCAAGACCCACATGCATCTCTAGCCGAGGACACGGTGCAGAAACTGATGCCTTTCAAATGACAATGCAAGCAGGGCTTTATCCAAGACACAGCTTTGTTGAACTGAACAATGGTGAATCTAAATTTGTTACAATGGCTTGTTTTAATGAAAACACACAGAACCATCTATGGAAGAGTGCAACCTTTTACAACGTGACTGTGGTTTGACACTGTACTCAGCTTCACCTCCCCCATCTGCCCATTGCATAACATGTCATTCTGCATTTACCTTTATGTGAAATTCTAGGTTTTCATCCATGGAATAGATGTGATCGAAGATGTCATGTGCTATTCTTGGAATTATTCCCATTAGCTGCAGATCATGTAGCTTCCCCTACAGATACAAAAAGGTGAGAAGTAAACTATAGAAACAGTTCATCATTTAGGACACGGGGCTGGGGGGGAATGGGGCACGTCTTTATCAAATGCATCTTTACACAAGGACCGCCAACTCCACTCTTTCTAGTCATTTTTCTAGATATACATACCACTACAAGCAGCAATAATTTAAGCAACACTTTTGAATTTGCAAACTTTTCTGTGTTCTGTCTTGCAAGAATAATAATGCTATAAGTACTTGTTATGCAGCAAAGCCTTTAAATAATAATACTAAATCACATCCATTTAACATGTTGATTTATTTAATACATTTGTATACTGCCCACTAGCGAAGTCTCTATGCGGTTTACAGCATAAAACGAACCAAGAATTTAACAGTTAAAATATATAAGAACCAGATTTTTAAAAAACCAAAACATTAAAACACCAACTAACTAAAAAGCTTGACTGAAGAGATGTGCCTTCAGTTGTTTCCTAAATGCCAACAGGGATGGAGCTGCTCCAGTCTCAGGAGGAAGTGCATTCCACAGTCCTGCGGCAACTACAGAGAAGACACACCTTTGAGTCACCACCAGACAAGCTGACAGCACCCTCAGACAAACCTCCCCTGAAGATCTTAATAGGTGGCAGGGTTCATAACAAAGAGGGCATTCTCTTAAATACCGTGGGCCCAAGATGTTAAGGGCTTGGGAATTAAGGTAGGCGATGATGTGCTAAAAACCACAACCACACATTAGGCTTGTTCATGCCACTGTCAAGTGGGTAGCTCCCAGTTTTCGGTTGTGTGTGAGTAAAAAGCAAGGTAAAAGGTGGGGAGTATGATCATCTGCTAAGTCTCAGCTGCGTAGGACAGCTTTCCCCCTACTTCTTTCAGAAGCTGGGGACAGAATCTGGGTAGGGCATGCTTATCCTACCAACCGAGGCTTAGCAGATGATCATGCTCCCTGCCTCCTACCTTGCATTTTACTCACATGTAACCAAAAATGAGGAGCACACACAGCCCCCAAAGTCAGGTAGGATGCTTATCCTACCCACTTAACAGTCATGTGAACAAGTCTATTGATTCCATGGCCAGAGTGGAACTGGAATCCAAATCATTCAAGATCAGACCTATGTATCTTATCATTCCTCTCCCACTGTGTCAAAATGATGTCCCAGTGAAAGTACTGTACCCACTTTCATCCTTCTACAGTGCCTAGCAAGGTTAAAAGCATGCAACACTTTGCAAGAATGCAAAGTGGCACCAACTCCATGCCATAACATCCTTTGGTTAATGTCTTTCCTGACACTCACTGTATACATTCAGGGCAACCTTGTCATGCACAGATCCATCATCCGTGGTTTTGCATATCTGTGGTCGGGGAACTGGTACTCAACCTCAGCATACACATGGAAAAAAGAGGGTTCAATCCACATATCGCAGGTCGTGGTGGTTGGAAATGACCTCAGAGGTCATTTCTGACTGCCACTTTGTCAACCATTTTGTGTGTCATTTAGATTCAAAGAAACAGTCCTACGGTGAAAGGTTATTTCTCTTCAGAGTATGGGGTCATCGTCCACAAAGGGTTAACATCCATCACTCACACCCGACAAACAGAAAAGTGTCTGGTAAATTCTCAAGTGACAGGAAGTCCAGACCTCCACTCAGCCAGATCCCCAGTTCCAAAACTGCTACGTTCCATGGAAGTCAACAGGAAGGACAGGGTATAGAGTATGTATGTAAGAAAAATGAAGGAAGTCAGTGTACAGGTTAGTCTGGTAGAAAGGACAGGCAAAGGAGATATGACCCACCGGTGAACCATCTGATTGATCCACATGTGGCCGGATGAACTCCATACTCTGAGGAGTAAGAACCTTTCATGGTAAAACCAACATTTCTTTCTCCATCAGAGTAGGCTGTCACTGTCTACAAAAAGGGACATACCAGAGTGGTAAAATGCGGGCAGGAGTAGATCAGGCATTAACCACTTGCTGGAGCACTGTCCACCCAAACGCAACCTGAGCAGAGACAAAGGAGTTTATCTTGTAATGCTTGATGAAAGGTGAGATGGAGGACCATGAAGCCACCCAGCAGATCTCGGCCAATGGAGCCTGTGCCACAAAGGCCGCTGTGGGAGAGGCACTGCATGTCAAGGGTGTGGTAATGCCATGTGGTAAAAGAGGGGTTAAGACTTTATCAGCTGTGGTAATGCATGCCCTAACCCAGTGTGCAAGAGTGGCCTTGGTCCCCAAAGACGTAGAGTGAAAGGAAACAAGGAGTGCATTTGACCTTCGTAGCTCTTTCATTCTAAGAACTTCTATGTGCAGAGTCCTGCACACATCAAGGTTGTGCCAAAGATGTTCCTTCAGATGCTTAGGGTCTGGACAAAAGGAGGGAAGAACAATCTCCTGAGCATGATGTAAGGCAGAATTTACTGTCAGAATGAAGACAGGGTCGGTCTTCAGAACCACCACCACTGGTTGGAACACACATACCTCCTTACAGACCGAAAGTGCCCCCAATTCCAAAACCCTGCAGGGAAATGTGATAGCAACTAGAAAAAGGACCTTGTAGGAAAGATACTAGAGGAGCACTGAGGCAAGTGGTTCAAAAGGAGACAGGGCTAATGCGTTGAGGACCTTGTTAAGGTTCCAAGAGGGAAACGGGTGGACAGGAGGTGGAGTGATATTGATGGCCCCATGCAAAAAGTGGGGTGTGTGAGTATAGAGAGGAGCCATTGGCCCCTTTGAGCTTAAGCACAGAGGATAGTGCCGATGCCTGACATTTAAGGGCGCTGGGCCAAAGGCCCTAGCCCAGGCCGGCCTGGAGAAAGGCCAGTATCTGTGGGACAGAAGCTATGATGGGATCTATCCGCTTTTTCCTTGCCCACCTAAGGAAGGCAGACCAGGTAGCCTAATAAATATGATTAGTGCCCAGGCCATGGGAAGCTAAAATGGTATCTTGTACCACTTTGGAGTACCCTTCTGACTCATGCTCAACCTCCAGGCATGGAGTTGTAACCAGTTTGGGTCTGAGTGAAGTAGAGGGGGCTGGGATAGCAGGTCTAGCCAATGAGGACGACAACATGGTGGGGTGGAGGAAAGGGCCAAGAGGTAAGCGAACCACCGTCTGGAGGCCATCTGAGCCAGTCCACTTGGGTGTTGGTGGAGCCGCTGAGGTGTTCCACTTTGATGGAGGCCAGGTGAATTTCAGCCCAGGGAAACAGTAAGTTGGCTTCCTCCATTAGGGATCTGGACCTGGTCGCTTCCTTGGCAGCTCACATGAGATTTGGCTGTTGTGTTGTCTTGTCTGAATTGGACCATGCTCCCTGCACACAAGGGGCAGGAAGTGCTCCAGAGCCAGTCTGATGGCCCACAGTTCCAGCCAACTGATACTGTGGCAATGCTCCACTGGCATCCACCCGCCCCATGCCATCTGGTTGCTGCAGTGAACACCCCATCCCAACAGACTGGCATCCACAGTGATGACTACCCTGCTGGGCTCCCTGAGGAGGATGACCTTTGTCATCACTGAGGAAACCCACCAGTAGAAGGACTAACTAACTGGAGCTGGTAAGGGCACCATCATGTTGGTGCAATTTGGTTCTGAAAGGAAAGCAAGCCCACTGCAGAAGCTGTGAGTGCCACCATGCTCAGGAGTGGTACTATCCTGGAGCCCAGTGCCTGAACCAATACCATGAGATATGTCTGAGAGCACCATAGAAGCAGCTGGATTTGTTTGCGGATCTACTCTCTCCTGCCTGGAGAAAGAGAAGTAGTTGCCAAGAAGCTATTGTATCTGAGATGGAGTCAGCTGGCTCTTGGTTTTGTTCACTATGAACCCATGTGACTGTAGTACCTGCACAGCCTGGTGAATGTTGCTCCCCACTTGGGATAGGGAGCGAATCAGAACATTGTCCAGGTGCAAATGCACCCGCAGGCCTTGGGCTCTCATATAGGCCACAAGTACTGCCAAGATCTTGGTAAGCATCTATGGTGCAGAGGAGAAACCAAAAGGCAGGGCCTTGTATTGAAAGTGTTTGTGATTGTAGCAGAATCTCAGAAAACTCCTATAAGCAGGCAGGATCGGCATATGGAGGTAGGCCTCCATCAGGTCTATGTAGGCTAAGTAATCACCTGGGGCTATGGCTTCCTTGATAGACTGTAGGGACTCCATGTGGAACCAGCTCTTGCAAATGAAGGGTTTGAGTCACCTGAGGTTTAGAATGGCACACCATAATCCATCTCTCTTGGACACCAAGAATAAAATGATTCTGTTGATGGTTACTGGCTCTATAGCCTGGATCTGAATCAAGTGACAATTGCCTGCTTCATAAGCCAATGTTTGGTTGGGTTCCTGGAGCCTGGAGAGACAATGAATTCATTGCATAGAAAGGCAACGAAATCTAGGCAGTAGCCTGTTGTTAAAGTGCTGAGTACCCAATTGTCCTCCATGGAGGTAGCCCACCTTGAGATGAAGTGCTGCAACCTACCTCTATAGGAAGATAGTAAGTTCTGCTTGTGGTTGGGCTTTGCTCCAGCTAGAGAGGTGTGGTATTTAGACGTCTCCCGGAAGCCTGTCCTGTTTCTGGTTGCCTACTGGTTACTGGCTCCCCACTGGGGACAGACAGAGGACTGAAATACTCAGTCTCAAAACCTAGGAACGTGTGCTTAGAGGGACAAAAAGAATTGCAGCTAGAATAAAACAGTCTATGCACATCCCTGTGCCCAGAAGGCAAGGCTTTCTTCTTGTCCCAGGTCCCCAACAGGACAGGTCCAAGTGATTTCCCAAACAGCTTACATCCTTTGAATGGTGTGGAAGCCAAATTAAATTTGTACCTAGCATCCACCTGCCAGTTCTTGAGCCATAAAGATACAGATAGCATCCTGGAGAGTGCACCTCAACTGAGTCCAGGACAGCTTCTGCCACGAAGGCAGCTGCCTTATTCAATTTGTTCAGATCCTGGTGCAAGGCGTTTGGCCTTTTTCAACCCATGACAGCAGGTCCTTGACCCACAGGACATAGGCCCTTGCAAAAATGCAAGTGGAAGCCAAGGCCTGGATAGCAATGGCCACCGCCTTGTGGGCTTTTCAAAGGAGGGTGTCATTCTTTCTATCCTCTGGGGCCCTAAGCTGCTCATCTTCACCTGGGCCAAGACCAGCACATATATCATAGGAACAGAACGTTCTGCCATGACCTTGCTTGGCAGGACATAGGACTTCTACGGCTACCCAAGAATATACCTGAAATTATCCTGTCTACTGGGAGTGGGTGATGGAAGCTAAACCTTTGTGGCCAATGACCTCCTACTCTGAGGAAGAAGGGGGGGGAATTCTCAAGAAAAAATGAATAATTTGGACTCCTGGGAGGCATTGCTGGAGGCCCATGGAGCACGGTAGGGCATTTTATTTCACCCTTTTGGACAATTTTTTGCTGCCCCCTCCCCACCAGCTCCAGGAACCTAACCACTATGATCCCATACACTCAATGACTCTGTATTTGTGATTTCACTACCTGCAGTAATTGAAGAGGGCCACTCGTCTGTTCTCTCTCACACATACAGAGCCATCAAAGGCTTGAGTATGGAGTGATCTTCTCCCCTATCTTGAAAATGCAGATGACAAGACACATACATGGAACTCAAATGTGAAATTGCTGATCTCCTAGGAAAAATGTGTTACTTGTCGCTACGATCAAGCTCTGTACTAGAGGACCAGAAAGTAGCCAATGTAACCCTGATTCAAAAAGGGATCCAGGAATAACAGGTCAGTCTGCTTAACTTCAGTGCTGGGTAAAATTGATGGAAAGCATATTTAAGGACAAAGTTGTTAATCATGGAAGAAAAGGCCTTGCTGGAGGAGAACCAGCATGGCTTCTTTAATGGCAAGTCTTGCCTCATTAACCTTTTGGAGTTCTTTCAGAGTGTCAACAGGCATGTGGATAAAGGGGATCCGGTTGACATAGTATACTTTGAGTTTCAAAAAGCTTTTGACAAAGTTCCCCAGCAACGGCTCTTGAGTAAACTTAGCAGTCATGGGATAAGGAGACAGGTTCATGTGTGGATTGGGAACTGACTGAAGGACAGGAAGCAGAGAGTAGGAATAAATGGACAGTTTTCACAATGGAGATAGGTAGGGAGTGGGGTCCCCCAGGGATAGGTACCAGTACCAGTGCTCTTTAACTTGTTCATAAATGATCTAGAAGTTGGGGTGATCAGTGAAGTGGCCAAGTTTGCAGGTGTCAACTATTTAGGGTAGTGAAATCCAAAACAGATTGTGAGGAGCTGCAAAAACTTCTCTCCAAACTGGGGGAGTGGGCGGCAAAATAGCAAATGCAATACAATGCAAGCAAGTGTAAAGTGATGCATATTGCGGGCAGGCTATACACATACACACTAATGGGATCAGTCACTGGTCAGTCACTGTGGGTGACTGACCAGGAGAGAGATCTTGTGGTCATGGTGGACAGCTCATTGAATCAATGAGCTAAGATCTATCAATGGCTACTATTCTGGTGGCTGTGGACCACCTTGGCATGATGCCTGTCAATACCAGTTGCAGGGGAGAAACAGCAGGAGAGAGGGCATGCACATATCTCCTGCCTGTGGACTCCCCAGAAGAATCTGGTGGGCCACTGTGTGAAAAAGGATGCTGGACTAGATATGCCTTGGGCCGGATACAGAAGGGCAGTTCTTATGATATCGATGTACCATGTAGATTAGAGAAAGATGGAGAACAAGTTGAGCCTGTCAGATATCTGCAGAGTGTTTTGTTGGGCCTAGAGCCAGTAAATGCTGCTTTCCCAGCATTACTAGCAGCTTGCACAGTCAGCTTTCTCTCTCTTATTCAGGGACTTTGAAGATGAAAGACAAGAACATTTTTCCTGACGGCATGTCATTTTTCACTTTTCCCCTGGAAACAAAAATTAGTCAGTACCGCAATGAAGATGCATTACCTCTTCCAGTTTGCTTCTATAGTTAAAATATAATGAAAGCTTCCTTGCAGCCAGTTAGCCTCTCCCCCAACCCCACCTCTGGGAAGAAGAAAAAAAGAACATAAACCTTCAGCTTGCACTTTCTTTCACCCCTTTCTGGTTAAGAGAAGCGTTGTGACTGAAAACTGCTCTTATCTGAAACATCCAGGGATGCAGATATGAAATATATGGGGAGTCAGGTTCTTCAAAACAGTAAAGAGCATCATACATATGCACACAGGACACCAAACGGCAAGATCTTAGACCAGGACCCTACAGATTGGATCCAAAGTTTTCCTTCTTCTGTAGGAAATACTGAGTATTTAATTTTATAAATGTAGCAATGTCCTCAAGAAAACTCACAGGAAACAAAAAAAGCAGAGGGCGAAGAACCCAGCTTTCTGGTCCCACATATGCTTCAGCTTTCCTAATTTTTCCATAGAAGGTGGAACTTTACTTCCAGGAGTACTTACAAACTGATTAAGAAAAACTTGAAACTAAGGTAGCTGAAGCATGCATGGGACAAGAATGGCTTGTTTTTCTTCCTATGCTTCTCATATTCAACTGTCTTCTGACCTAGAATACTATAATGTAAGTCTTTATAACCAAAACCTTGCAAGTATCAACCCAGTTCAAGCCAATGCAAGGTGCTGGTTACTACCTGCAAAGCCTTTAACAGTTTGGAGCTTGGATACCTGAAGGACTGCCTCCTCTTGAATAGTTCTGCCTGCCCCACAAAGACATCCAAGGAGGCCCTGCTTTGTCTCTTGTCATTGAACAAGGTTCAGTTATCATGCACAAAGGATAAGGCCTTCTCAGTTATTATTGCCAGACACTAGAATGTTCTCCCAGTGGATACCCATTCCATGGCTTCCTTTGCTACCTTTAAGAAGCAAGTAAAGACCCTGCTGCTTGTTCAAGCTTTTGTCCCTTGGGGAAAGTACAGGTTTCTCTGTATTTTAGGGTTTATATTGCTGGTGGTTTCAATGTGATTTTATGGGTTTTACTGTTTTATTTTAACCTTGTAAACCATGGTTGGGACAAATACATGACAGGCAGTATATAGATTTGACATAAACAAGCCAACCAGATTATTTCTATTTCCTTTAATTAAATACAGCTGCAAAAAGCAAAGTAATCGTTTCAAGATAGTTGGTTAAAACTATCGATTGCTTAGGCAAAGTGAACAGGTGGCTAGAGCTCACAGTGGCATATTTGTGTTTGCTTTCCACAATCCCATGGGAAAATCCCATGACTCTGCATTCTATTTTACTGAGGGGTAGGGGGAGGCATAGTTCAGCAACAGAGCTTACATTTTGCATGCTGAAAGGTCTAGGGCAGGCTTTCCCAAACTGCGGCCCTCCAGGTGTCGCTGAACTACAACTTCCAGCATACCCAGCCACAAAAAATTGTGTCTAGGGATGCTGGGAGTTGTAGTTCAGCAACATCTGGAGGGCCGCAGTTTGGGGAAGCCTGGTCTAGGGCTACGTAAAATAGTGTATGGCATAGATGAAATTTGAATCAGGGACTTTGCCGACACTCTTCCTCACTAAGATATACAAGCATGTAGATGTCACCTGCGACCACTCCTCTTCTCTGCAAAAAAACCTGCCCCCATTTCTAAGCACTCTTCTCCCTTGTGTAATACGCCCACAGCTTAGCTCTTGCCTCCACCACCCAAAGCAATACCTGACTGCAGCAGTTCTACACTCTTCCTAAAGTAAAGGCAAAGTGTGCCTTCAAGTTGGTGTCGACTCCTGGCGACCACAGAGCCCTGTGGTTTTTCTTTGGTAGAATAGAGGAGGGGTTTACCATTGCCATCTCCTGCACGGTATGAGATGATGCCTTTCAGCTTCTTCGCTGCTGCCCGATATAGGTGCTTCCCATTGTCTGGGAAACATATCAGCAGGGATTCGAACCAGCAACCTTGCTAGGGAAGTCATTTCCCACTGTGCCATTAGGTGGCTTGCCAACAACCATCTAATTGCATAAGATGTTACTTGAAGTACAGTAATATCAAAGATTTTTTTTAAAAAAAATTCCAAGGGGTTTTGATGCCTGTATTTTGTTTGTAGTTATTTCTTCAGAACATGGACTTTCTAGTGTCTATCCTGTTTTGTTGGCAATAACTGTAGTGTGTGTCATGCAATTTTTTGATGCAAAAGTGAGTAAGAGAGCAGGGGGTCATCTGAGCTGCAGCCTTACATGAAATAAGGAAGACTGAAGTAGTTCACTAGGGCTGATCTCAGTATTCCCTGGCCAACCTGCAGCACTGGCAAAGACAACAGGTTTGCGACAGACAGGTTAGAAGCAAGGGAATATCCTGTGCCTCCTCTTTTCTAACCATTAGAAGATCTACATGAACTCTAGGAAGTTCTATTTAGAACCCAACTATTATTTATAGCTCTCTGTGCTGTTTCACATACAAGAAGCTAGCAAATCTGTAAGTTTTTATTACAGTTTTCAACTATAGTCCTTTTAGACATGATGTGCTGTATCACAGTGCAACAGAATTGGTGGAGTGGCAGCCAGCTTAAACATTTAAACCAGTATGAAGGAACCTCCCTGCATCTGGGGAAGTATGATTATGGCTACTCAGAACCAGGCCTCTCTGTGGCTGCCCTGGGGCTCTGGAATGCACTCCCTGTCAAAATTAGAGTTTCTTAATCTCTGGCTGTTTTTAAGAAGATTCTTAAGATGTACCTGTTTTCTCAGGTTTTTAATCAATCAATCTTAAATGCAGACCATTTTACATCATTTTAATCATTTTATCCTTTTTTTATACTTGTATTTTAACTTATGTACACCGCCTATGAATGCACATATCAGGCGGAACTGTATATAAATGTTAGATCAATTAAAAATGATAAGGCAATCGGAAGCAACCCCTGAAAACTCACATGCTCCCTCTTTTCTCCACCCAACCCTTCTACAAAGATTGCCCCAAAGGCAAGCAACAGCCAACACTAACCGCAAACCAAATTACAAACCCACTTCAAACAATTATTCAGAGATTAGCACTAACCTCTTTCCAGATTAGCACTAAGAGTGACACCAGGAAATGGAACACATGTGAGAGGGAAGGAGGGAGTGAAGGATGCACATGAACTTTAAGAGTCCACACTGTATGCATATATTCCTAGGCTGCTTGCATTAGAGGAAGTAGGCTTTTGCCTATGAAAGTTCATCAAAAAGTGCCATATAACTTATTTGTGTGTCATACTGAAAGATCTAGGATTTCCACAGAGTTTTGTAAAGGATCAGAGGTTGGGGGATGAAAAGAGAGGCTGTGTGGGACTGCAAGGACTGAAGAAAAAGGACCGTGAAATAATTAAGAAGATTTAGCAAGCTGTAAAAGGATGTGCCCCAGAATGTTAAAGGTATTTGTAACCTGGGAAATGAAGCACTCCAGATTTTAAATAGAAAACCCTATATTAAAAAGGCTGTATCCTGAGGAATGGATGTCCTCTCATCTTTAAAATGGCTTACCTTTTTTCTTAAAAGATAGATTTAAATAGCTTTACATGACAAGGTTGGAGGATTAAAGCTTAGTATAGATTAGGATCTTTGCCTAAAATCACATCACAAGAATTCCTACTTGGCAAGCAGCAAACAGTACCCCTTTCCCTAAAGTATTAAATAATAATAATATGAGCCTGTAATTCTGAATGTAAATTGGCTTTTGAACACATCTTTTCTCCAGCAGCTCAAGTACCACAGATAAGTTGATTTAATTACATTCTGAGCTAGGGGATTACTGTGCCATATCATCATCTGCACAAAAATGAGCGGGTGATTTCCCCTGACTACTCCACCCCCAACGGATTCTCTAAAGGGAAGCAAAGAATAAGAGATTGCATACATGCCATCCTTCAGTTAGCAAGTGGAAGAGAAGCTACCGAAGGAGTCGGTTATTTTATAAGAAGCAAAGTACTGATACTCACTTATCTTCTCATGGGAGACTGCACATTTGTTTGGGTTTTTTATCCCTCCCATTCTCCAGTAGCACAGGACATACAACTGAAAAGTGGTATATAAATAATATCAGTAGCTCACATTTGCACAGGCTTGCACCAGCATTTCCAATTGGCCTGTGTTGCTGTGGGTGTCTAAATAAACACCAGCAGTCCTGCACAATTATGAAAATACTTAAGTTGAAGCACCTGCACTCTGGGAGTGAAACGAAGTATTTGCACACTTGTGCTCTTGGGCAAGACTGCTGGCACTTCCCACAGCAGCAGCACAGGCATGTGTAACATGTGGGCTATTATATATATTTTTATTTACCAACAAAACAGATGTTCCAAGTGAGTGGCCCTGAAACACTTCCAGAAAATGCTCAACTATTACATACCATTCTAAAAAAGACAATTTAAGATCAGAGGTGCAGCTTCTAAGATGGCCTCTCAGCTCATATAGATTTGGGCAGAGATCCTGAGCGCATATCTAAGTTTGCATTTTGCATAATAATCTAAGTTTACATAATTTGCCTTTAAATAGGATAATTCTACCAAAAGAGAAATATTTGTGCGTGCATGCTTAAAATACTTGGGTACACATATCCACTCAGAATGTACCACTGGACCACCAATAGGGCAATGTTCTTAATTAATCCAAAATTACTGTGGGCCTGAGGCAATAGGTTAATCTGATAGGAACATAGGAAGATGCCATATACTGAGTCAGACCATTGGTATATCTAGCTCAGTATTGTCTTCACAGACTGGCAGCAGCTTCCCCAAGGTTGCAGGCAGGAATCTCTCTCAGCCCTATGTCCATAATATGTCCAACCTCCTGCAAAAAACCTGGGTCTCACTTTTCGCTCTGCGTTGGCGCAAGTCAGCATGGGGCATAGCATGGTGGGGGAAAGAATCTTTCAATGGTAATATCACACAGGTATTAAAAAGAGAACACCTGGACTACTTGAGAGATTTGTTATTCACACTTAAAAAATAGAAGGTTGAACCGGATCTATTTAAAGGATCCTCCTCAGTTAAGCAGCTAAGGAAAACAATTTATGGAGAGATTCTAGAAGTGGGTTTCTTAAAACCGGATTTAGAACGTAAACGCTACAAACAGCGCACTTCACAGTACTTGTTGCAACCCGATCACCCTATCGCTCTCATTAAGGAGAAAAAAGTTCCTTTCCATTTATGGGAAACAAGGTGGTGTTTATACCATCAAGTACTACCACTTAATGCGGCTAAGCCATGGCTCCCAGAGGACCAGCAAGAGTGCCCTAAAATCACCTGCAAACAGAAAGCTAGTGAGCTAGGTAAAACATTCAGGGAAACCCACTCACATTTCTTAAAAGAGTGTGTGGTAGCCAAAAGAGTGTGGTAGGGAGTAAGCAAGCTGTTAGAGTGGCCTGATTTGGAAAAACAGACTTGGGAAGAACAAACCTCGGGTTTGAGCAACAGAACCTCCTTTCGAGGTCCCAGAAAGAAACCTTCAAGGAAAGGGGCCAGAACGGGTGCCCTCATACTAGGGAATTGGAACGTTCCCCTTCTCGTAATCAGTTTAGTAAACCTGTTATGTCATTTATGCAATGCTCCTGCATAGGAATAGGGAGGGAAGATGCGACCAAGAGGTTCACGCAGATGAGACAGTAAATCTCTTCTGGAAAAGTTTGTATGGTTATGTGCAAAAAGACAAGAGTCTCTCTTCTAAACAGCAATGGGACAAATTGTGGAAATGGACGTTGGACGTAATCCCCCCGATTACCTGATGTGCCTTGAACCCCCACACCCCCGAGTTACAGTACTACCTGCATATACTTCATAACCTTGTGGGTTTCCAAATCCTTGTGTGTAAATCTTTGTAGATATATGATGTACAAACAACCACTTTGTATATAATTGTGCTTTGGCAATGTACTGTATGCTTTGGTAGTTTGTTGGTTCAATAAAAAAATCTTGTCCTATTAAAAATAAATAAATCTTGTCCTATCTTGGAGATGCGGAGATGGAGAGAGGGAACTTGGAACCTTCTGCTCTTCCCAGAGTGGCTCCACCTCCTGAGGGGAATATCTTACAGTGCTCACACTTCTAGTCTCATGACACCTTTCATGGATGCCCCAATCCCCTAAGCATCCCCTTCATTGCATTTGTCCTAACAGCTGCCCTGTATGAGTATTTGGGCTGCATGGAGTGATAATAAAGGGTGTTTGAGATACATATACAAACACATATATACAAACTTGGCCTTTGCATGCCTACAATGTACATGATTGTAGTTGCATATGTTGATGCAACTCCTGATGCGACATTGCTCTTACCTGTGAAGGGTCCTTTTTCCCTGGAACTGGATCTCATCATGAATGGGATCAGGAAGTGCACATGCTCGAGACAAGACTGGAAATTGAAATCGCTGCCTCCTCCCTCCAGAGGCTTCAATCCCCAACATCCTGGGAACCTACACTGCACAGATCTAGAACAGAAGCCAGGGCCGACACCTGGCAATTAAGCGTACTGGGTTTCAGATGGAGGGACAACCCGTCTTGGAGGAAGTGCAACACTTCAGGGACACCTGCGTAGCGGGGATCCTAGTGATACCTGCGGGACCATCTGGAGAACACCATCCAAGTGGCCTGGTAGATCCTCTGTGTAGATGGGCGACGGGCAGAGATGATGGTGTCCTGAACCTGAGAAGAGTAGCCAGCTGTCCTCAACCTTTCGCGCTCAATCTCCATGCGCAGAGTTGGAATCACTCCGGATTGGGGTGCATCAGGGGTCCCTGTGTGAACAGGTCCCAGCAAAGCGGAAGGCAACAAGGCGGCTGAGCCGAGAACCATGCCCGTCTGGGCCAATACGGTGTTATGAGGACCAGCTCCGCTTGCCCTGCTCTCAATTTGGCTATCATCTCGGGGAGGATGACTGGAGGCGGGAAGGCATACAGGAGACCCGGAGGCCACCAGACTGAGAGAGCGTCCGTATCCTCGGCTTCTCAGCTGTGGTTCCTTGAAAAGAACCTCGGGAGCAGAGCATTGTTCCAAGTGGTGAAAAAGTCTACTGGTGGGAGACCAAAGTGCCTGTCTATCTGCCAGAAGGTCTCATGGTGGAGTGACCACTCTGCTGGGACCACTTGCGGATGACTCAGCCAGTCCGCCTAAGCATTGTCCAACCCGCTGAGATGTTCAGCCAGAACGGATAGGAGATGGCTCTCCACCCACTGAAACAAGAGAGAGGCCTCCTTCATCAGGGCTGTGGAGTGGGTGCCCCCCCCCCGGCGGTTGTTGTGGGCCTTGGTAGTGATGTTGTTAATGCAAAAGAGGATGTGCTTTCCCTGGATGGTATGGCGGAAGTGGTACAAGGCCTGGGACTTGTACTTCTTGGACTCCATGAGTGACCAGGTGCCCTGGGCCAGACGTTCCTGGCAGGTTGCTCCCCATCCCAATAGGCTGGCATCTGTGGTGACAATCACTCAGCGTGGTACCACCAGGGGGAGGCCGCGGTCGAGGGCCAGAGAAGGAGGTCCTTACGTGCAGGGTGAGGGGAATGCTCACATGAGCGCCTGCCATGATCTGATCGTGAAATGGCAGCAACAGTCATTGCAGGGGACAAGCGTGCCACCTGGCCCATGGGTGCATTCCATGCAAGTTATCATCAGCCCTAAAAGATGGGCCAGGAGCATGAGGAGAGCTTGTCATTCCATTCCTGAGGAAGGGAGACTAAAGCAGGGACCGTATCGAACTTGGCCCCGAGGTGCTGGAGGGACTGGCAAGGGTGGAGATGGCTCTTCCTGTCATTTAGGCACTGAAGCGTTAGGTGGATGTGGGCCTGGGCTAGATGGAAGGACGAGGCCCAGATAAACAGGTGATCCAAGAAAGGGTAGATGCACACCCCCTGCTGGTGGGAGCGTGTGACAATGCCACCACCAGCTTCGTAAACACCCTTGGGGCGGACGACAGCCCAAACGAGAGCGGCCAATACTGGAAATGCTGTGAGTTGTAGATTAACCTGAGGAATTCTCTGTGGCCCAGGAGGATGGGGACATGGAGGTAGGCTTCGGACAGGTCGATGGATGCCAGAAAATTGTTGGGTCAGATTGCTTCCTTGATGGAGCACAGAGACTTCATCTTGAACTTTCTCTTTACCAAGAACTCATTCAGACGTTTTAGATCCAGGACAGATCTCCACGCCCCGTCCTTCTTGGGCACCAGAAACAACAGCAAGTAGACAATGGAGCATTCTTGTGTCAAGGGCATGGGTTCTACTGCCCGAATCCTCAGGAGATGATGAATAGCTAGGTTCAGTCCCTGGTGTTTCTCTGGGTTCCTGGACCATGGGGTGACCACAAGGCTGTTGGGGGGGGGAGGGTGAGGAAGTCTATAGTGTAACCCTGAGAAATGGTGTCCAACACCCAATGATCTTATGTCGAGGACATCCATGTGAGGGTGAATAGAGAGAGCCTTCCCCCTATGTATTCGGTGTCATTGCCTCTTGTTCTGGGAGGGTGCATAATTGAAGGAGCGACCACCTTGGCTCCTTTAATTTCCCCTGTTGTGGGGCCTCCACTGGGATCTGCCAGATCCTCTGAATCCCGAGGTCCTGTAATCACCTGAGTGAAAGGATTGGTCCCTTTGAACTGCCTCTGTAGATGGAAGGAAGTAGAGGTGGAGGGCCGAATGGGCCACCTGGGCTTCCTTCTAGTGTGAGGCATTGCCTTCTTTTTGTCCTGAGTCTCGATCAAGACCGAGTCTAGAACAGGCCCAAACAGGTTGGTCCCTAAATGGGGGGAGGATGATAGAGCCACCTTAGATTTGGGGTCCACCTGCCAGCTGCGTAGCCACAGGAACCTGTGAATAGCCACCCCTGAAGCAAGAGAGTGAGAGGCTTGCTGCACACAATCCAGGCTGGAATTTGCCATGAAGGCAGCACCCTTGGCTATTTTATTGATTCCTTGCCAGAGTCTGAAATTCTCTGGGGGAACAAGTGCAGCCAACTCCTTGGCCCAAAGGACTGAGACCCTGGTGAATATGGAATTGGCAGAGGCTTCATGAGCCTTCTTCAGTAAGAGATCCACCTTTCTATGCTCCAAGGTGCTAAGTTGTTCCTGCCCTTCTGTATTAACCAGATCCCCTGACATCATCTGGATGATGGGGGTGGTCAATCTGGAGAGTGGCTAAGAGTGCAGTGGCCTCCTGGGGGAAAGAGTAATGTTTCTTGGGAAAGGAGCCCACTGGCCTTAGCCTACAGGAAGCAGGATGCTGCCATGCTGCCAACACTACCTGTTTGAAGAGGTCAGGAAAGGAGACAGCCAAAGGGGATGGAGACACTGTAGGGAATACATTCTGATCCAGTTCAGATGTCTGCATTATGGCAGAGGGGGCCACATCATTGATTATGCGCTTAGCTTTAGATAATAATTTATCAAAATCGTTGGAAGCAAACAATCTATTACTATTATTATTATTTATTAATTAATAATCTAGCAGAAATAGGAGGCACAGGTGTACTCTCCTCCTCAGATAACTCCCCTTCCTCCTGTTCAAGGTGCTCAGTCAAGAGCGGGCCGGGCTGAAGTCGGGTGATGACAATGAGAGGTGCCTGAGGTTATGTAAGGGCTGCAGGGCAGAGGCCGGTGGACCCGAGAGTACCACAGCTTGTGCCATAAGTAGCATGCACTCCCTGGCAAAAAAAAAAAAAAAAAACATCTCTCAACCATCCAGTAACATCAGGGGGAACTGGGGAGGGGGTGT
The DNA here is from genome assembly GCF_027244095.1 of Hemicordylus capensis. Taxonomy (NCBI): domain Eukaryota; kingdom Metazoa; phylum Chordata; class Lepidosauria; order Squamata; family Cordylidae; genus Hemicordylus; species Hemicordylus capensis. The sequence continues at coordinate 180,161,463 of NC_069657.1, read as the reverse complement.
ATTCCCAGCGGGGGTGGGAAGATTACCTGCAGGTGCTGCCAGTTGATGTCCCCAAAAGACATGGCATGCTCAGGCTCTGGCCGGTCCAGCACAGGATTGGTGGATGCCAGGTCAGATGCGGGGGAGCTAGGCAATCCTGCTAGCTCCCCGCCAGCACTCCAAGGGGGATATCGGGTATGAGGCAGGAGCACTCACCACGGCCGCAGTATGGCCCCTCTCTTTTTTGGCCTTCTCGGCCATGTCCCGGTGTGGGTGCATCTTCTTGCACACCGCTTGAATGAGTAAGGATTTGCTTAGGCGGAGGGACGCTTATGCCTTCAGGTGTTTTCGAGCCTTGGCCTCCTTTTCTTCCCTCTGATGCTTAGATTTCTTTGCTGTCTTGCACAGGGAGTGGGATAGGCAAGTATCGACAGACGCCACCAGAGCAGGTAAGGCTGTGGTCTGCAGCGCAGAGGTGGCCACCAAGGAGGCTAGAGAGCAGCCAGGAATGGTGGAGGGCTGGTTGGGGCAGGAGCTCTCGGAGAGCGAGCCCGCCAGAATCTGCTCGGGGTGCATGCGTTGCATGGCCGATGGCAAGTCTGCCGCCAATAGTCAGAAGCTGAAAAGCAACAAAAAGGCTGAAAATGAAAGTAAGATGCAATCGGCCAAATTTGCTTTTTTCAACAGGAAGCGCATTCCAAAGTCCAGGGGCAGCAACGAAGAAGGCCTGTTCTGGAGTAGCCACCAAATGAGTTGGCAGCAACTGCAGATGAACCTCACCAGATGATCTTAACAGGTGGTGAGGCTTATGGTGAAGAAGACATTCTCTTAAATACCCAGGGCCTAAGCTGTTTAGGGCTTTATAGGTAATAACCAGAACCTGGTATTTTGTCCAGAAACATATCAGCAGCCAGTTTAGTTCCTTCAACACAGGAGTAATATGGACTCTCCTAGATGACCCAGAGACCAACCTGGCTGCTGCATTCTGTACCAACTGCAGTTTCCAGACTATGTACAAAAGGCAGCCCCACATAGAGCACATTGCAGTAATCCAGCCTAGAGATTACCAGCATATGTACCACCATTCTGAGGTTGTTAATCTCAAGTAAATGATGCAGCTGGTATATCAGCTGAAGCTGATAACAAGCACCTCTGGCCACCGCCTCAACCTGGGACACCAGGGAGAGGTTTGGATGGGTGAGCATGACCCCATCCAGAACTGGCAGATCAAAATAGTCTCCTGAGTTCCGAACACGCACAATAAGTACCTCCGCCTTATTTAGATACAGCCTCAGTTTGTTATTTGTTACCTCATCCAGCCCATTACGGCCTCCAGGCAAGCATTTAGGGAGGTTATGCCTTTTGATCATGTTGACATGGAGAAATAGATTTGGGTGTCATCAGCATATTGATAACATGCTGTCCCAAAACCCTGATGATCTCTCCCAGCAGTTTCATGTAGATGTCATCGGAGACAATATGGAGCCCTGAGGGACACCATAGGAAAGTTTAGATTTTGAAGTACAACAGTCTCCAAGAGACACCATGTGGAATCTGCCTGTGAGGTAGGAGCGAAACCTCCCGCCCCCAGTCCTCTCAGACGTTCCAGAAGAATACTATGGTAAATAGTATCAAAAGCCGCCAAGAGTTCCAAAAGGGCCAACAGAGTCACGCTGCCTCTGTCAATTCCCAATTGGAGATTATCCATCAGGCCGACCAATGCAGTCTCCACCCCATAGCTCACCCAAAAGCCAGTTTGGAATGGGTCTAAGAATGATATTAACAATCAGCCTACTTTCTTTTCACTGCCTTGAGGTCCACAAGTTAGATCTCTTGTGCCTCAAATGTTCATGTGTCCATCTTAGATCTGGGTGGATGTCATCATTACAAACTGCACCATTGACGTGTCCCTGTGTGTCACTCACTACAGCTATTCCAAATTTGGTTCGAATCAGACAGTTCTCAAGTTAGTGCACTTGCACCTCAAAAGTTTATGCTTCTTTCATCTTGGATTGGGATCACAAACTACACCATTGGGGCATCCCTATGTGTCCATTCAGCTGTAGCAAATTTGGTTCAAATCGGTTAAGCGGTTCAGAAGTTAGCTCACTTGCGCCTCAAAAGATTATGGTTCCGCCATCTTGAATCAGGATAGATGCCATCATCACATACTACACAACTGAGGTGTCCCTGTATGTCACTCACTACAACTGTACCTAGTTTGGTTTAAATCAGTTAGACAGTCAACAAGTTAGCCTACTTGTACCTCAGATGTTCATGTGTCCGCCATCTTAGATTGGGGTGGATGACATCATCACAAACTACGCCATTGAGTAGACGCCCTACAACTGTACCCAAATTGGTTCATATTGGTCCAGGCATTGTGAAATTGATGGGGGTGGGGACACACAGACACACACACAGAATGCCAGGTAATCTCATAAGCCTACTGGAAAGTAGGCTAAAAGGCGACAACTACAGGGAGCTGGCCATCCAGAACACTCTCAGCATTTCAAACACTGCTGAAGATGCCACTGTTTCCAGAGCCATGGCAAATTTTTTTTACAAAGACATAACCTGCCACCCTCTCCAAATGTAGACCCCCCAAATCAGACTAGGGGAAAACAAAACAAAAACTTTGGAGCATGTTTTAAGGTGCGTGTTCCCCCCCCTTTTTTTTTTTTTGCTTAACTACTACAAGGCTGGGTTAGTTTCTTATTTATTTATTTATTTTATTGTTATGTTAGTGAAGTCACCTGTTCTTCAGGACAATCGCTGAATAATTATTTCTAGACATATTTTCCATTACCATGCTTTCCTCTTCAAGTTGTATAGAACACACACACGCACGTGGTTCTGTAAAGTTTTCACAAAATACTTTCATATTAACTTGTCTGCAACTACTGAGCACCTGCCATGTGCTCAGTACAGCATTAGGTCAATGGACAGTGTTAGTGAGCCACAAATTGTTTTTTGGGTTGTTGTTGTTTTAAATGCTAAGAACACATAAGAAAACAGGCCGTGTCCAAACAGGTTACAATCTAACAAACAAAACACAAAATAAATAAAAGCTGGGAGTAAAGGGAATGCTGACATTTAAGCCATAGCAATGTAGAGGATACCTTAAATTGGCAAATCTCTAACAAGGGAAGAGAAATCAATAAACTGAATATCAACTAGAAATCAATTCCATAAAGAACAAACAATAAAATGGAAAAGCACAGTTACACAAAACAGATGACAAAATACAAGGCTTAATGAGTAACAGAGAAGCAACAGAAAACAAAGACTGAAAAGCATATACAGAAATCAAAGATGAACAGTTAAGGAAGAACTAAAGAATGGATATCCATTTTAAAAGACAAAAGACTTAAAATTAAGAGCGACAGTAAATAGTGCAACAAAAGCAAGAGTAGAGAAACATTTGCATGCAAAAAAAAGATGGGCAACAGAATCCAAGATAGGAACAAGAAGCTTAAGGAGAGAGACTAAAATCAATAATCCAAACAAAATAAAATAAGGGAACAAAGACAGAAAGAAATGAACTTTTAAAATGTTTGACAGTTCAAAGTGATATAACTTGACTACTAATGAAATGTGATAAAAGAGAGAAGTACCAAACATAACACTAAGATGTGTAGCTTGATAATAGGGGAAAATAGTATCAACAGCAACAGCTAATGCAAGAAAAGTAATCGGAGAAGAAAAATCTAAAAGAAAAGAAAATTTTGTCTGAAATTTTTAAGCTAAAAAACAAGTGAGCCAATAGTCATATGGAAACAGAACGACAAGGAACCAGCACAAGAATAAGCAAGTCCAAAAGCAGAAACACACAACAGATTATAATCAGCCTACATCTGATATAATACCTAAAGAATGAGTAAGAGAACCTAAAGATGAACAAGTTATTCTAGAAAGAACTAATCTGCCTACTTTTATTATCCCTACAACTGGACTAAATTTGGTCCAAATCAGCTAGGAAGTTCACAAGTTAGCCCACTTGCGCCTCAAACGTTCATGTGTCCGCCATTTTGAATTTGGGTGGATGACATAATCACAAACGTTTGAGGCATTCAAACTGTACCAAATTTAGTCTAAATCAGTCAAATCAATTCAAGATCTGGTCCAGAATGCTGCCACATGGATGCTCATGGGCGCAAGTCACTTCCCAAGGGTCACACCCATCCTGTGGCAGCTTTAATGGTTACCGTTCCACTTCCAGGCTAGATTCAAGGTGCTGGTCTTGACCTTTAAAGCTCTACACAGCTTGGGCCTGTGGTATCTGTCCGACTGCATTCGCACATATGAACCTGTCAGGGCCCTCCACTCATCATTTCAGGCCCCGTTCATGGCCCCGCCACTAACAGAGATCCAGTTGGCAGGAACTAGAGCCAGAGCCTTTTCAGTTGTGGCACGTCAACTTTGCAGCACCCTCCCTGAAAAGCCATGCTCTCTCCATCAATGTTTTTAAATACAACAGTTTTAAAAGCCTATTTTTAAAGAGGCTTTTAAATGTTTCATCTGCTGCTTATATCCGGTAGATGCTATAGTTTTTATAGCTCTCCGTTTTTTAGCTTTTAAAATAACTTTTGTAAAAATGTAATTGTAATTGTAATTTTAGCTTGGTCTTTTCACTTATATAACTTAATTTGGTTAACTTTTCTAGTCTTATTTACATTATTTTATTAGTATTGTGAGCCACCCCAAGCAGTTGTGTACTGGAGGGGTGGAGTATAAATAAATAAATCATGTGTCCTCCATCTTGAATAGGGGTGGATGACATCATCACAAACTACGCCATTGAGGTATCCCTACAACTGTACCCAATTTGGTTCATATTGGTCCAGGTACCAATAGGGGACACGCACACAGCCGAGTGATCTCATAAACCTACTGGGAAAGTAGGTTAAAAATTAAAGGACCTAGTATAGAATTGTGAGAAGCCCCAGTATATTGAGGAAATGATTTTTCCTCAGCAAAAATTTGTCACAGAAACATCAAATGTGCAATCAGAAAGAAATGGAGGAAATCAAAACCAAAAAACAGATCATACAAAGAAGTAGTAAGGAGAGCAACTAACTAGAAGAGGAAGTACATAGGAAACTGCCATATACTGAGTCAGACCATTAGTCTATCTAGCTTAGTATTGTCTTCACAGACTGGCAGCGGCTTCTCCAAGGTTGCAGGCAGGAATCTCTCTCAGCCCTATCTTGGAGAAGCCAGGGAGGGAACTTGAAACCTTCTGCTCTTCCCAGAGCGGCTTCATCCCCTGAGGGGAATATCTTGCAGTGCTCACACATCAAGTCTCCCATTCAGATGCAACCAGGGCAGATCCTGCTTAGCCATGGAGACAAGTCATGCTTACTACCACAAGACCAGCTCTCCTAAGTAGTAAGTACCAGTACTAGCAGTGCTCCAGTTTGGGCACAAAAAGAAAAATTAAAGTATTATAGTTTGTTAGATGATGGTAAGAGAAAACAGATCAATTTTTTAAAGAGAAAAAAGAAAAAGAGTGAAACATACAAATCTGGAGATTACACACACTCACTCATGTGCTGTTTTAGCTGGAGAGACACAGATAAAAGGGATATGGAATACAACATTAGTACTTAAAGGCAGACTGAAAATATAAACCACCAGCAAGTTTCAAAAAACTGGAGCAAAGGGGGGGGGGGAGTAGTACTTTTTAGTGCCAGCAAATAATAGAAAGATCTTCCAATAAAGAAAGACAGATAACTAGAAATATGAGAAAGAGGAAGATGTTCAGAAAAAATAAAAGACAACAGTTGCTGGGAACAGCAACTGATTTATTATGAAATATAATAGAGAAAGAGAGAAAAAACCTGAGGTAAATAACAGGACTGGAGTGACAACTAAAAAAAAAGGGGGGGGGGTCAGCTGAGCAAAGAAAAATAAGAGTTATTTTATGAAGAGGGGGAAATGGAAGCATATCTTCCAAGGCAAGAAATGAAGGAAGTTAGAACATACTTGCACAAGTATCACAGAAAAGGCGAGCTAAAGTTGAGACGGAGAAGGACAACAGCAGCCAGAGTGGAAAGTTATGGAAATGTAAAGGAATGAACTAAAGCAAGAAAATGAATCAATATCATCTGATTGATCAAAAATGATATTAAAAATCACCTAATTTAACTGTCCAAGAAGGCGGAAGAAAACCAAAGTTCAAAATATTAAAAAATAAGTCGTAAGGAGAATGGTAGAACAATCTTTTAAAAAACTGTTGTCAAAACAGGGAAACAAAGTACAACGCAGATTGCCTTTTGTGATGCTGCATCCCAATAAGTACTGCCCACCATTCCTCCCTTGTAAAATCACTTCACAAGGCAGCAAACATAAAAGGGAGGCACTTTGCTTCTGCAGAAGAGCAAGAAAAAACAAACAAATCTTGTTGGTTAACAGAAATTATTATTGGCTCTCAAACACACATAGTCACAATATGTAGACCCAGGGTCATTACAGACCTCAGCAAGGAATTCCCAATAAGCTTCAAAAGAACTTCAGAACACAGTGTAAATCAGGCGTTCCTTCCAAACAATCAGATATTCATCAAAAATATGGGTGCCAACTATGCAAACTTGGGATGTCCTTATTACAGTAGAATTCCAGCCAGTATATAGACTATAACCCTATGAGGAAGCAGTTGAATGTAAACAAAACCACAAGGGATTAAAACAGAGTGATTAAAATGATCACCTAAAAGGACCTCATTTGAAGGATAAGCTCCCCTTATTTAGTTTTAAGATGCTCTTGACCTACAGAACACGATCCCATTCTGTGGGAGCTTACAATATAGATATATTCCAGCTTCAGCTTGACAAATGAATTCCATTGTGGAAGATTAATAGTCTATATAGACCAGTGCCTGCATGAATGATTCTTCAAGGAAGCAGTGACACAAAACATTCAAGCAATGACACAAAAGCAAAGCAAAACATTAGTTATCTACATTTTTTCTTTAATTGGGTGACAAATGAAGCACTGCGAAGCACACCCCTCCCACACACATATATAAATCAGTGCCCAGACTAACACAATTTTATTAAGCAAATTTTATGCACACTTGCAGGAATACAAATTTTTGTACAATTCAAAATATGTCAGAACTCTGAAGGGTAATATTTAATCCAACTCTTTTGGAGCCAACCGATTTTAAATTGTTAGAAGGCCACGTTTCAATATAAGCAGTGTGATCACATCTGTGCAAATTCCAAGACCTTTTCTTAAGCAATTCTTCACAAACCCATTAAATACATTCTGTATATCTGCATGTGGGGAATGTGACAATCACCACACAGCAATGGCAAGGGTCATGGAACCCAGTACATATCCTACCTCTTATCCTCAATCAAGGAAGCTACTCTACTGCCTTCTTTCCACACATCCATGGTGCAGTAGGGAGAAGGGCACAACAGACTGAGGATAGACTTCCCAGAGACATTTGGTAGGCCACTGTGTGAAACAGATGCTGCACTAGATAGCCTTGGGCCTGATCCAGCAGGGCTGTTCTTATGTTCTTAGTTAGAACACTTAGTCTAGAGCTTCCCACCAATGGGTTGGCACAACTTCCAGGCAGGAAGACATCCAGGGCCAGCCAAGGAAGACAAGAGTAGCATTTCACTCACAACAGCATAATGTCAATAAATACAGGGCATATTTATGAAGCCACTGGATACCCAGGAGTAGGGTTTGGAGGCCCAACGTACCAATAATGCTTCCACAGACATAGCTAGAAGATTCTACACAAAGACATATATGTATTGTTATCTATGTATGAGGAATAAGCACTAGGGAGGTGGACAAAGCTGGAAAAGCCAGTTTGGTTTGAGTCTCAATTAGACTCTACCTGACCCTGTTAGGTTCCATGTACACTTGAACCAGATCAGGTTCGAGTTCGAACAGCTCGGAGGCATACTGGTAAAGAGGAATACAGTAAGAATACTCCTTTACCACTAAAGGGCAAGGAGGGGCAGGGAGACTTCTGAAAGAGTGGAGGGAACAGGAGTGGAGTAAAAAGATACCTTAGAAGTTACCAGCTCAGGGGGGTGGGGCAACTCCCCCCCCAGCCTCCCCCGGCATAGCCCAGGCCAGTTCGTGCCTCTGCGCAGGGGCAGAGGTCACGAAGATGGAGGTCACGAAGACATCTGTGTATTGTTATCTACATATGAGGAATAAGTACTAGGGATGTGCACAAACAAAAGTGATTTTAGTGACCTCCACACCTGCGCAGAGGCCTGAACTGGGCCCGAACCGGCCCAGGCTACCCAAGGGGAGGCCACCAGGGTGCTGCCATCACACCACTATGGGCCACTGCCACCACCTCCAAGGCTGCCACTGCCAGCAGCAGCACTTCTAATGGTAACTTTTTACTCCCCTCCCACCCACTCTACTTTAACAGAAGTTCTGAACCAGCTCGGTTTGAACCGGGGCACTTATGGAGGCCTGAATGGGCCAGAAAATACAGTAAACCGGGCTGCTGCAGTGATTACCAAGGCTGATGGGGGGGAGGGGGAACCTTTGCGGACACAAACCCCAACACCCCACGGCCTTCAGGAAGCCCCCCCCCGAAGAGGCTAGAAGTACAGAAATTTAAAAATTCGCGACTCCCCCCCCCCGGACTGAACCAAACGGGGGGGGGGGGGTTCCCAAAGGAGGGACAGACCGAATTAGTCCAGCCAGGTTCGAGTGCAGTTCACACTCGAACTGAAGCTGGTTCCCTATACCCCAAATGTCCATTCCCCCCCCCATCAGTGTCATATCAAGGTAGCAGTTCCACTGGGTAAAACCATGCCTATATCCACTATGCCTGCACACCTTTGAGCTAATCTATTCCTTCCAAGCTGGCATAAGATCTACAGTATATAGGGCTGCTCTGTTAAAAACATTGTTTTATATTTCAGGTTCAACCTCCACCCATCCCTGCAGGTCAACATCCAAATTTGTGTTTAAAGGAAATGGTAAGGAAGGATGAATTCAACATTTAGTGTTGAACACTGTGTTTTACTCATTTTAACGTATTTGCCAATAAAATTCTGAATATGTGCCACACAGAAGACTGAGCAGGATCCAGACTAATGCTGAGCAAGCGGGGGGGGGGGGGGCAGGGAATGTTTCACTTGCCCAACAACAATTTTCAGAAATCTCCAGTTCTTTTTCCTTACCTCGATGCTCCTCCAGAGGAAAGGGAGTGGGGTCACCAACAATCACTCCACTCCCATTGCATGAGTGAAATAGTCTTCCCTTTGTGGTGTGAGAACCTGGATACTGACGAATGCCAATATCAACACATTATCTATCTTGAGGTAGGGTCGCAGCACAGTGTGTTGTGTTTCACCAAATTAAAACTGTTGTTCATACCTAATCTTCATAGCTAACAAATCTATGATTTTTTAAAGCCACTCTTACCTCCATAGTGTGTGTTTTTCCTGATGATGTTTGGCCATATGCAAAAATTGTACCATTGTAGCCCTCAAGGACATCTGAAACAAAAGTGTGGAGTATAAGTTGTCGAAGAATACTAAACTTTGCCAAGAAGAGGAAGGAAAAAGCAAAGCACCATTATGTATTAGTCAATATTTCATCTTTTAAAAAGGAGAAATTGGGAGAATTAAATGAAGGTGATGCATTAGAAAATGTACAGATGTGCTGTGTTGCTATGGTAACAAAGAAACCAGATTTTTTTTTGGACAGCCAGATCTCATTTAGATAATAACGTCCTTTATGACTTCCTACTGCTTTCCTGAATAAATATCCTTTGGACACAGGTTAATGTCCCCTTCCTTAATTGTGGAGGATAAGGAGAAAAAGCTGGATCTGCAGTATGAATTATCTCACATTCCAAGGGAAATGAATCAAAGCCATATATAAGAGATTTGCCAACCCTTCAAGAGCTGCTCTCTTGAAAGAGATGAAGCTAGGCTATTCCCCAGCTCAAAATAGCAGGATCAAAGCTGGGATGGCCAAGGCAGGGGGGCGTGGAGGAACCCCCAACACATTCTTGTCAGGTTCTTCTATCAGAAATATAAGTGACCTCTCCTTATAGTCTAAGGCATCAGAGTACCTTAACCAGATCAGATGACAAAAGGGAGACACTAGCAACCATAAGGTATTTTTAATGTATATTATTTTGGGAGATGAGTGACACACAAAAATAGCCCAGATTATAGACTGCAGATAAAATATTATGGCTTTATGTCCCCAGTTTGAGAAGTATTGCAACCAACTTAAGCTTTTTTGCCTAATATAAGATTTCGCACTGCTAGAGAAGAAGAAATATCAGAAATTGTATAACTTCTAATTCTGACATCAAAACAGTATGTTGTGACAACCACTGAGAAGTTCTTCTCTTCAGGTTTAATAGGGGTGGCCAACCTGAGACTCTCCAGATACTGTTGGACTACAACTTCCATAATCCCCAGCCACAATAAATTGTAACTGGGTATGATAGGAGTTGCACTCCCAAAACAGCTTGAGAGCCTCAGGTAATCCACCCCTGAAGTATAGCAAGATTTGCCTCTTATCATGCTTCCTTAGGAACACCCACTAGAACTAGATTCAAGATTCCATGCTGATTTGGGGGAGTGTGCCCCAGAATTATTTTTACACGTTGCAGAGAATGCTAGGGCCTGCTCTCATTTCACACAGTTCAGTGCCAGAAGCAATAGAGAGACTTGCATGAATCTTCTGGCTCAGTCGAGTCCTTGTTGAATTGTGCTGCCTCAGGAGGTTCCCTAATCTGCTTGTATAGTCAAGCCAGCCTTAATTACTGGTAATAGAAAAGAAAAACACAAACAAACAAACCTAGGAAAGACTATGTTGTCACAACAGCTTTTATTGCAACACGAACTATAAAAAGCTCAGAAGCTTTTTAAAAAACCTTCACAGTATGCTCAATCCAAAGCTTGCCAAAAGATGGCCCATATTCATAAAGTGTCACAGACGTAATGATTTCTCTTTCTCCTTAATCCCATTCCAAGTTCCATTTTCCTGGTTAGTATACTGGAAATTTAGCTCCAAGGCTGAAGGGACAGGGGGGCAAACTTAAGAAAACCAAAGGAACAATGAAACGTCTGACACAGATAATCAATGTATACTAGCATCTAGAAATTTTTCCCCATTTTTGCACAAACATCGCCACAACCTCATTACTGACAGTAGCACAGTTTCTTTCCTTCCTAGAGAGAGACAAACAAATTCACAAAATGAAGAAAGTGAATTATAGGTCTTGTCTCCAAAGACATTTAAAAATACTAATCTAGGCTTCCAGCCAGCCTCTTCTACTTACCAAGGGGCCTCTAAACAGCTGGATAAATGACAATTATTTGCAATTGCAAAGTCTCATTCTGAATACCTTCCTGAAAAGTAGCATCATATTGATTTTCAATTCAGTAAATTGCAAGCTTGACCAAAAAGAAAAGCAATGAATATTACCAAGACAATAGTTTTGCCTAAAACAGCAACTGAAGATGGTTTTCCATAGATATTTACAAATCAGATTTTTTAAATTATCCTTGCACTGAATTTCACTCAAATAAAACCACTTGGGACTGCAATTTTGCTGGCATTTAATTCAGGAAAGCTCCTTCTTGTGGGCTAATGGCAAACAACAAAGGTAGATGGAAGCCTAAGCATATTTTCTGAAATTTTGTCATTTTAAAATGGCAAATGCTAAAAAATATATTAAAAACGTTTTGAAGTATATTCATGGCAGAGAGATATTTAAGACATGGGTTTTTGCTTTTCTTTTAAAAAAAACAGAATAGAATAGGTAGTTAAATTGCAAGATCATGGGGATAAAATCTGTAGTCAGGATTCTGTCCTTATAACAATATTAATAGCAGCAAAATATTTCATGATAAAAAGCTGCAGCAAGAACAGAAACATTTAAGAATTAACGAGTGGACATTTTATATCAATCTTCCCCCCGTCCCCGGCTTCTTCAGTCACCACTGCCACTGGGAAAAAGACTATCATGCTGCCTGGGTGAGAAGGTGCCCTAAGGATGCAAATATCTGATGTAATTCGACCCTGGCTGCTGCTAGATAGGATACTTCTGAGTGAGCAGCCATTTTCTTCTGTCTGGTTACTACAGAACATTTAGAGACCAGCAGTTGGAGCAGCAGCAGTAGCTAAGAACTAGAAAGTGAACATTTTAAATAATCATTTCCCCAGTTATTTTATGTCACCACTGCCTTTTTTTTAAAAAAAAATTGAATGCTTATTGTGAGTGCTAATTTTCCTGCCTTAGAAACCTGTTATCAGGCAGAATAGAAATATTTTAATTAAAGTTAGGTTGAGCCTATACATATACAGTGGAAAGATATCAATGTTAAGAGAAAAACATACATTAATGATGATACTGTAAACGTTACCAGGTTTACCAAAAGTATTAATATTGTCCTTAATACGAGGCTGCTATTAGATAAATATTTATATGTTCTGTAAACCGTCAGTGGACTAATGAATTCTGACAAAAGAATCAAGTCAGATATATGTTCTTCATAGAAATTTGAACACATTTCAAAACTAAACCTTTCCGAGGAACACACATCATAGAACAAAAGGGGGGGAACCCAACTCTACACATTGTTTTACACAATTTATGCAAATCTGGCTAAAAGTGGTCGATTGCATGTATCCACCATGGTCTAAAGAGATTTGGTTTCCTTCAAGTATACCAGCCAGGGCTTACTTTAGGGGTCAAGCCTAGACTATTGGGCACGGAAGCCTTGCTTCTTTACCTTGAGAACCAAGACAGTCTTCAGTTGCTTGTCAATTGCGGTGAAGCGTATGGGTGCTTCACAGGCACTCTTCTTTATTGTCTCATATTCGTGGATTCAATCCTAGTGTTAAAACAGATTCCAGGTCTAATCTATGGATCACGTTAAGTCTCAATATTAGCCTGTTGCAATGACATGGTTTCTGATCTTTGACTATTGGTTACCTGCTTGTCAACTTCTCTACACTCTGGTTACCAGGATACAAAAAACAAAACACTGTTCCTTGTGAACATCTCAGAGTTATTTTTGGCTTCAAATAGAAATTTGGTGGATCGTGTGTAGCCTCAGCAGAACCAAGTTCCATATGACAGAGAGGACTCTCACCTGTCAGAAGGGAGGTTCAGATGTCTTTACATCTGGAGGAGGAGGAGCAGAGGAAGGGGGAGGCATAGAGAAAGGCAAAAAGAGAAGTCTTTGGAGAAGGAGCTGCAGCTGACCTAAAGGACCAGGCCTCCAGGCAGGCAACATGTGGAAACCCCAATGGCTTGGCACTTAAAGTAAAAGTTGTGCCATCAAGCCAGTGTCAACTTCTGGAGAACACAGAGCCCTGTGGTTTTCTTTGGTAGAATACAGGAGGAGTTTACCACTGCCTCCTCCCACACAGTGTGAGATGATGCCTTTCAGCATCTTCCTATATTGCTGCTGCTTGATATAGGTGTTTCCCATAATCTGGGAATATGTTTCCCATATTCTGGGAAACATACCAGCGGGGATTCGAACCGGCAACCTCTTGCTCACTACACCATTAGGTGGCAAAATGGTTCTGGAGAATTTGCTATAAAAATTGTGTTGAGAGACATACTAACACAGAGGAGGAAGGGACAAGATTCGCCTCCCTGCTAGTTAACAACAACCATAAATCCTGTTAAGCAGCTAATAGTGCAAATTGACATGTTTGTATTTGAGTCTCTCTTAAATGAGCATGAACTCCTACAGCACTTGCAGGCAGGACATCAACCCTGTCCCAGATTCAACACTTTAGAAGAGGTAAGAGAAACTCTAACCCTATCACATCCATTAATAGTGCCACTGATTGTAACATTTGACAAATTTGATTTCAAAGAGCTGTATCTTAAGTAGTGCCTGCAGAAAGAAGAACCCACAAGGGAACACTCCTGCCCTCAACATCCCTCAGAAACTTCTCTTGGGGGCTTGCAGGTGCAGGGGGAGGGGCTGTAGGACAAAGGGGGAAGTCACCCAAAGTCAGGTAGATGCATTTTGCACAAAAGGAATAATGTGAAAGTGATTTCAGATTTATTTATTTATAATCACTTTCAAAAATTACCTTAAGGAGTTTTTAAAATAGAATTTTAAGAGGACAAAATATGTGTTCTATATTTTGATAAATTACTAGGTAAATATGCTTTAAGTTTAACAAGTAGTGAATAATCCTTTTCTCACATAAAACTGAGAATTCATTATTCCAATCTCTGCACAAAGCAGACTATTTGGTGTACATTTGTAAAGCTAATTGTTAACTGAGAAACTGTCAGGAACCAAGATTAGAAACTGGCTCAGTTTACTTCAAGGTCAGCTCTCTTGCACCCATGGAGCTGTCCAGAGAAACAGTGCTGACCAACTCATCCTCCAAAACCTATGGGGATTCTTATTGCAGGAGACATAGCTGGCCGTGAGAAGTGCTAGGACTGGTCCCAATTCCAGTGCTCTGCAACTGGGTGGCCCAAGCTAACAGCAGAGTAGAAGGGCATGAAAGCTCCCTTCTACCCCACTCCCCCATCGTGTAAACACTTGAGCTGCCTGAAGCCTGAGCATCCACTAAGCCAGGTGGCAAGAGCACCTGGCAGCAGGGGAATCCCCCCAAAGCTCTACACTCCTGGTGCGCTACATTGTGGGACCATTGCTTCCTCCCAAACAGTATGAGATGATGCCTTTCAGCACCTTCCTATATTGATGCTGCCCAATAAAGGTGGATACCAGTGGGGATTTGAACTAATAACCTCTTGCTCCCTAGGCAAGTCATTTCCCCGCTGTGCCATTAAGTGGCTTTTGGCAAGATTAGAGCAAGCAAAAACAATATTTTCTTCAATGAAGTAGCTGACATCCATTCTAGTCTTGCACCAGCATTTTCTACCACAAAGCAAACCAGCTCAGTGATTCACCCATCCTGTGCAGCTGCCTGTACCGCCCAAAACTATTTTCCTAAGGGCTAGGGGCCCTCATGGACACAGCTTTTGGGAAGTACAGACAGCTGCAGAGGGATGGGGAGATTGCTGAAAATCTCTCTCTCTCTCTCTTTCACACATACACAGAGAGAGAGAGAGAGAGAGAGAGAGAGAGAGAGAGAGAGAGAGAGAGAGAGAGAGAGAGAGAGACTAGTGCAGTACTAGCCTCAATTTCAACTGGTGATTAAGGTATTTTCTTCAGCATGTGCACTAAATTTTTCATGTTGACAAAATTGTTTTACTCCCCTTCCTTGATGAGGCAAAAACTGAGAGAACAAATGGATTGAATAAAGTTAGAAGAGTCTTGAGGCCTTGCAGGCAGGGACATCAAGAGGAAAAGCAAAATGGGTAGGTTATCCTAGTCTAGTTATCCTGTTATAGCAATGGCAGCTATTTTTATAGCATTGTCAAGGTCGTGGCTTCCTTCTTCATCTTCATTTGCTTCCTGGCCAACTTTGCTCTAGAATACCTCTTGTGGATATTATGCTATAAATATCATCTTAGAGAAAGCTGAAGCATAAATACTTAACACATACTGACCACCAACATATGCTGAACACTGTAGTGTAGTCCTCACTGAGTGTTCCAGTAGGTCAAACCCAGTTGCAGTGAGCAGTGGCAGGTTTGCTTAATTAGAGAATGGCCCATCATAGGCATACATCAGTAACTGATCATTAGCAGCTTTCTGGAAGAGTTAAAGATAACGAACACCGCTACAGATGGGGGGGCTGGAGTGGCTTCCTCAGCTCTCAGGAGAGGCTTTTTGGAAGACACAGGAGAAGAGTTCCTTCTGCAGGGTTATTTATAGCAATAGCAATAGCACTTACATTTATATACCGCTCTATAGCCGGAGCTCTCTAAGCGGTTTACAATGATTTAGCATATTTATGATACTGCCAAATATTTATTACCTTTTTAAATAATAGTAATAGGATCACCTGGATGTCAGGCACAAAAGGCAATGCTAGGTAAAACATTCAAACACTCTCAAGAAACAGCAAATCTGTAATAGCTACTAAGGCCACAATACCGCTTACTGTTGAGAGTAAGCTCCACTGAACTCAGTGGGACTTACAAGTAAGGATGAGCAGGATTATGAGGCATATTAAGAAAATTGCTCCAGTTGGTGGTCTCTTTTCTTCCATAGGATTCAGAATACACCAGCTTGGTCCTGAATAGCAGAAGTCAAAGATGACATAATGGCATGAATGATGACCTAGCGGCGGGACAGAAGCTCTGCTACTACTAAATTTTGCTGTCAATACCCATGGAAAAAGTCCTGCTTTTTTTCTTCCAAGGAACAAACTCAGATCTGGTTCATCCATTCACAGAACCAGGAATCTTCTACATGCCACATGCAAGTATGCATGCCTCTTACTGCATGCAAAAGTATGTACAGTGGTCCCTCGACTTACAAACTACTCGACATAAGTATTTTTCGAGTTACAAACGGCAGTTTTAGATCCGGTTTTAGATGCGGTTTTTTCGACTTACAAATTTTTAGATGGGGTTTCCTCGACTTACAAATTTTACATGCGGTTTCCTTGACTTGCCTGCCTGTTTACTGCCTGTTTATTCTTGAAAAGAAATGTTCCTGTGCAGTTTGCAAGCCTTACTGGGGGTCTGGGTCTTTTTTCTAGGCTCCGGAACGCATTAATCCGTTCCCAATGCATTCCTATGGGAAACCGCTTTTCGACTTACGAATTTTTCGACTTACAAATGTGCATTCGGAACGGATTAATTTCGTAAGTAGAGGGACCACTGTACAATGAACAGTACACACCAGTTATCTGGAAAGTTTGGTCTCTCTCTCCTCTGAAAAGGAGAAGGAAGGATCATGAAAATTAAGCTGCTGCACAGGAGGCAGGCCACAGCCCAGTGTTTGCTGAACATGTGAATTAGTCCTCGGATTCTTCTTCTTACTAGCTTTGCAGACTGCAGAACTGTGTTCCAGCCTATCCTTACACATGGGAGATTCATACTAATGTGTTTCTGTATTACAGAGTTGGCTGCGGGTGGGGGGGTGGATAGAAAACTAGGAAGATTAAATGAAAATTGCTCTACTTTATCATGAGAATTAATCTCCCCTTTCACTTACCTGGGGACTGCGATAGGAGGAATCTAAGTTTTACTCCAACTCTTGGTACTATATGAACACACACTGATACAGAACTGACAGAATGATGACTATCTATCTATCTATCTATCTATCTATAGTCACCTATATTGAGCAACAGAGATATAGGAAGGAGAAGAATGCTCACTTCAGTGACAATGGCAAAGGCATCATCTCATTCTGCATGGGAGGAAGGCAATGATATAGAGGAGGTGAAGAAGGCTTGAGGGTTTGGCTCTCTTTTCCTCCCTCCCTCTCTTCCTCTCTCCCTCCCCCCCTTCACCACCCGGACTTTACATCTGGCCCCTCTGGGTTTGTGTTTCTATCTATCTTACCCTGACGAGGAGCTGCCTACCAGCCGCTGTCTTCAGAAAGCCTGACAACTAACACCTGTGTCAGCCGGCAGCCCTTTGTGGCAGAGGGGGCTGCTGGGTAGCTCTAGAGTCTTATAAAGACTGCTGAAGACATGCCGGCTGCATAGAGGAGGTGAAGAAGGCTTGAGGGTTTGGCTCTCTTTTCCTCCCTCCCTCTCTTCCTCTCTCCCTCCCCCCCTTCACCACCCGGACTTTACATCTGGCCCCTCTGGGTTTGTGTTTCTATCTATCTTACCCTGACGAGGAGCTGCCTACCAGCCGCTGTCTTCAGAAAGCCTGACAACTAACACCTGTGTCAGCCGGCAGCCCTTTGTGGCAGAGGGGGCTGCTGGGTAGCTCTAGAGTCTTATAAAGACTGCTGAAGACATGCCGGCGGCCTGCCTGTAGGCGGCCGCCGAAGCCGGCCGCCAAAGGGGGCTGGGCCTTTGGGGCTGGGCCTTTGGGGCTGGGACTGAGGGCTGGGGGGTGGGGGTTGTTTGTGGGTGGATTTCTCTTTCTTTTGGGGGGGGGGGGTATGAATGCTGCTTTTATTATTGTCCTGAGTTGTGCCAGGCCTAGTTGACGGGATGTGTTTGGGTTCTCCTGAGGGGGCGGATGCGGGGGCTGCGCCTGACAGCCTGGGGGCGGCTATTGCTGTAGTGGTGGGGAATAGAAGAATTGGCGCTGGCAGAACAGCTGGCCGTTACAGGGGAAGAGAAATTGGTAATTTAGTGACTATCTCTACTTCCAACTGTTCTGACAACTCTCAGGCCTTGGGGAACAGCACCAATTACCCACAGAACCTGACCTTGCTCCTTTGTAATGCCAGGTCAGTTCAAAATAAGACCGAAATTGTTCATGATCTAATCATGGATGAGGGAGCTGATCTGGTGTGTATAACTGAGACCTGGTTGGGGGAAGCGAGTGGCCCAGTGTGGGCTCAGCTTCTCCCTCCAGGTTACTCTGTTGTGGAGCAGGTTAGAGGAAGTGGGCGGGGGGGTGGAGTGGCTGTGGTCCATAAAAATACTATCTCCCTTACCAGGGCCCCTGTGAGACAGTTGACCTATATTGAGTGTGTATTTTTGAGGCTGGGAACTAGGGATAGATTGGGGATTCTGTTGGTGTACCGTTCACCCCGCTGCCCAACTGACTCCCTAACTGAGCTGTCGGAGCTGGTCGCGGAGTTGGTGATGGAGTCTCCCAGGCTTTTGGTGCTGGGGGACTTCAATATCCACTTTGGGGCTGGCTTGTCTGGTGCTGCTCAGGAGTTCATAGCGGCCATGACAACTATGGGCCTATCCCAATTAATCTTTGAACCAACTCATGTTGCCGGCCACACACTGGATTTGGTCTTCTGTTCGGATCAGGGGGGTGTTCCGTGGGTGGGGAATCCGTTGGTTACCCCATTGTCATGGACGGATCACCACCTGGTTAAGGTTGGTATCGCGGACGCAACCCACCCCTGCAGGGGTGACGGACCTATTAGGATGGTCCGTCCAAAAAGGCTGCTGGACCCAGCAGGTTTCCAAAAGGCCTTGGAGGGTTTCGATGTTGGTGCGGCCGGTGATTCTATCGAGGCCATGGTGGGAACATGGAACAGAGAACTCACCAGGGCAGTAGATATTATTGCTCCTAAGCGTCCCTCCAGGCCTGCTTCTAAGATGGCCCCCTGGTATACAGAAGAGTTGCGGGGGATGAAGCGGCTTGGTAGGCGACTGGAACGCAGGTGGAGGAGAACTCGGCTCGAATCTGACAGGATGCAGCATAGAACCCATTTGAAGACCTATGCAATGGCGGTGCGTGTGGCAAAAAAACAATTTTGGTCGGCGCGAATTGCGTCTGCAGGCTCACGTACGGCAGAATTATCCCGGGTGGTGAGGAGTATAATTTCTGCTCCTTCTGCCTCAAATCAGTTCCCGGAGACACTCTGCTGTGACGCCTTTAGTGGGTTCTTTGCAAATAAAATATCCTGTATTCGGGCCGACTTGGACTCCACTATTTCTGCAGGGTCCGGGAGGGAGGTATCTAGCAATCCCTCTTGCAGTGTTAGGATGGATCAGTTTCAATCTGTGACTCTTGATGACGTGGACAGACTGCTTGGAGCGGTGCGGCCTACCACTTGTTCTCTGGATCCTTGCCCGACCTGGCTGCTTCGATCTAGCGGAGAGATTGTTGGAGATGGCCTGGTTAATATCATAAATGCATCTCTGGGGGAGGGGAGGGTGCCTTCTTGTTTGAAGGAGGCAATAGTTAGACCTCTTCTTAAGAAGCCTACCCTGGATCCCTCAGTGATGGATAGTTATAGGCCAATCTCCAATCTCCCCTGGCTGGGCAAGGTAATCGAGAGGGTGGTGGCTAACCAGCTCCAGGCGGTTTTGGAGGAATCTGATTATCTGGACCCATTTCAAACTGGCTTTAGAACGGGCTATGGGGTTGAGTCAGCCTTGGTCGGCCTGATGGATGACCTTTACCGGGGAATCGACAGAGGGAGTGTGACTCTGTTGGTCCTCCTGGATCTTTCGGCGGCGTTCGATACCATCGACCATGGTATCCTTCTGGGTCGCCTGGAGGGGTTGGGAATAGGGGGCACCGCTTTGCGGTGGTTCCGTTCCTATCTCTCGGGCAGATCCCAGATGGTGGAGCTTGGTGACAGTCGCTCCTCAAAGCAGGAGCTGTTATATGGAGTCCCTCAGGGCTCCATTCTGTCACCAATGCTTTTTAATATCTACATGAAACCGCTGGGTGAAGTCATCAGGGGATTTGGTGCTGGGTGTTATCAGTATGCTGATGACACCCAAATCTACTTCTCCTTTTCATCTTCAGGAAATGGCACTCAGTCTTTAAATGCCTGCCTACAGGCAGTAATGGGCTGGATGAGGGAGAACAAATTGAAGCTGAATCCAAGCAAGACGGAGGTGCTCATTGTGGGGGCTCAGAATCTGAGGAGTGAGTTAGATCTCCCTGTGCTGGATGGGGTTACACTTCCCCGAAGGGAGCAGGTGCGCAGCTTGGGAGTACTCCTGGACCCAGGCCTCACCCTGGTCTCTCAGGTGGAGGCCGTGGCCAGGGGTGCTTTCTATCAGCTTCGGCTGATTCGACAGCTGCGTCCATTCCTTGGGGAGGATGACCTCAAAACAGTGGTGCACCAGCTGGTAACCTCCCGGCTTGACTATTGCAATGCGCTCTACGTGGGGCTGCCTTTGTACGTTGTTCGGAAACTTCAGTTAGTTCAGAATGCGGCAGCCAGATTGGTCTCTGGGGTAACCCGGAGAGACCATATTACACCTATTTTGAAACAATTACACTGGCTGCCGATATGTTTCCGGGCAAGGTACAAAGTGCTGGTGATTACCTTTAAGGCTCTGAACGGCTTAGGTCCAAGTTACCTTGGAGAGCGCCTTCTTCTGCACGATTCCCACCGCACATTAAGGTCATCTGGGGAGGTTCGTCTCCAGTTGCCACTGGCTCGTCTGGTGGTGACTCGGAGGCGGGCCTTCTCTGTGGCTGCTCCGGAGCTGTGGAATGCGCTCCCTGCGGAAATCCGTAATTCGAGTTCTCTGTTGGCCTTCAGGAGGGCCCTTAAAACATATTTGTTTGGCCTGGCCTTTCAGGGCTTTTAAAATGTATATATGTGTGTATGTGTATATGTGTATATATATATATATGTATATGTGTGTGTGTATATATATATATATGTATATATATGTGTATGTGTGTTTGTGTGTATGTATGTATATGTATGTATATATATATATTTTAATCTTTTAATTTTTTAATTTTTAACTTGATTTAGTGTTTTTAATGACTTAATAACCCCCCCCCCCCGCCTTGTGCAGATGGGAGGGAGTTTGTCACAGCCTGTCCTGCGCGAAGCCCAGGAAGGGTTCCGTTTGACCTCTTTGGTCAAGGGCCGGGCTTCGGCCAGGATTGACCGATCCCGGCCCCATCCTCCATTTTCCATTCTCTCTTCAGTTGGGGTCGGGCAACCACAGGAGAAGCGGCTTTCCCCTCCCTCCCTCCCCGGTGCAGAGCGGGTCTAGCGACTGGCCGCCTGACGGGGCCGAGTAGGAATTTTTTGCTCCCAACGCATTGGCCACTGTTGGGGGTTTTTTCGCCTACTCCGTTCTGTGTACTGGGTGCGTATTTAGAGTTAGGTCAACCACAATGGCAGGAACAGTGCGGGCGGGGTGGCAATTTGAGGGTTAGAACATCGGTGAGCACCCTTGGATATGTAAAAGGGGTGTTTGGTTAATCGCTCCTTTGTAGCCTGTGCGGCACGGGGAGAATGATTGCCATGAACCCTGCTTCAGGACTTCTCTAACCTTTGGGCTGTGCGGTCCGGGGTGGACGAATGCCTAGAAGTATCCAGACCCTCTCTTACAGAAGGGGGGGTTGGCTTTGAAGGAATTGGGTGGGATGTACCTGCCCATTCCCGAGCCAGGGTGTCTCCCCCCCAGTAGGGTGCTGGGTAGGATTTCAGAGTTCTGACCTGCTTCTATTGGCCCGCACTGTTCTTTAAGGGTGATTAATCACCTGGTGTTCCAGTCTGCCATGCTGTGTGTAATAGTTAACAAAGTTGTGGCCCTTTTCCTCTATACTGAGTCTATGTTTTCTTGAGCTGGGGTCTGGGGATAATGTTTTATTTTTGTTTAAAATGTTTTAAATTGTTAGCTGTTTTATTGTTTTAATTTGTTTTAGCTTTTTACTGTTTTATAAGTTGTTTTAATTGTGAACCGCCCTGAGCCATTTCGGAAGGGCGGTATATAAATCAAATAAATAAATAAATAATAAATAAAATAAATAATAAATCACTCCGGTATTCTACCAAGAAAACCACATGGCTTTGTGGTCGCCAGGAGTTGAAACCGACTTGACGGCACAGTCTTTCCTTTTTACCACAAGTAGGGATGTGAACGAACCTGTTTGGTGTTCTATTCCTAGAATGCTGAACAGGTTCAGAACCCTCACGTCTGAACCAGTTCGAACATGGGGGCTCCTTTAAGGCGTGGCGAGGGTGGTCTTACCTCCCCTGCTGTGCTTCCCCCTCCAGTGCTTCTGTAAAAACTGTTGGCACAGGGGTGGCTGTATTCCCTCTTGCCACCCTGGTCAGCATAATAATGGAAGTGGCGGGCACGTGGGTATGCCACTTCTGGTATTACGCTGACCAGGGCGGCAAGAGAGAATACAACTGCCCCTGTGCCAGCGGTTTTTACAGCAGTGCCGGAGGAGGGAGCATGGTGGGGGAGGTAAGAGCACCCTTCCCACGCCTTAAAGGAGCCCTTGCCCACCTCCCAGGTGTGCACAAAATCGGTTCCATGCAGACCCATAGCCACCAGCTCTCCTCCCTTTAATAAAATAAATAAAATCTATAACAAATCAAAATACACCAAATCATTCTAATAGACTAGCTTCCTAACTCTACATTTTACCTTGAATTTTTAAAATTGATTATTCAACTGAGTCAGGCATACAAATAACCTAAATAGGGCCGTCAATAGTTCATTCATTGTGGGTTGGAAAAGAACCCAGTAGGCAATTATTGCAAGAAAATCATTAAAATATCATTTTATATCATGTTGCCATTATCCAAAGCTCCAGATGTCCTTGTAAATAGCTACAGAATAAAAGAAAAATGCCCACCAGCTTGTGTACATTGGCCATTTCTTATTTCCATGCAGTCCAATTATGCTGTCTAGTAACCATGGTGCTTAATTCCTTTCAGTCAGCGGATTCAGCTGATAGACAGTCATTTCCCTGCACAGAAAATGGGCTAAAGCCTTTTTATTCTCCTAACGAACAACTAGAGCAGGCCATGAGAGAAAAATGAGGAAAAACCATATATAGAAGATTGTATATTAAGCCTTCAAAAATTAATTGCAACATATTGCAAAGGAGAAGTCTTTAAAATGCACTTCTAAGAGTTACAGTGCCATACTAGACATGTTTTTCCTTAAAATGATCCAGTGTTAAGAGGAACGAAAACAATATTTTCCTATGTGATATTCAGAGGAGCTTGGGGGCAGGGAGGGGGGACGACAACTGTTTATCATCCAAATGCCTTTATGCTATGCATACTCAAATTCAAGACTGCAGATCAACATGATCAGCTACTAGTATCCATTTCAATTGACATAATGATTACTGAGCAAAGGGACAAGCTTCATATTAAACATGTCTTTGAAAATAGGGTTTCTGGTCGCAAGGCACTGTGTAGGAATAAGCCCCCTGCCATGAGCAATAAATGAATGCATGATATAATACTCACTGAACGATTCATGAAGGTGCATCATAACAACGATTCTAGTAAATATATATATATATGAAGCTCATCTGAATGCTTACACTATGGCAATATATGCAGCAATTCTATTCTATGCCATCCACATGTTCACATCCAGCGAAGCCCTCCAGAGCTGGGAGAGGACTAGCTCAGGTTCCCTCTTCTCTGAACCCGAATTTGGAGTCTTCATCATCCCACTGTGATGCTTTTAAATAACTTTTTTGCAGATAAAATATCTCACATTCAAGCTGATTTGGAACTCCATTACAGCGGGGTCAACTGTAGGCATGTCCAGTAACTCCTCTGGTTTCATTAAAATGGATCAGTTTCAATTTGCAACTCCTTAGGTTGCAGACAAGCACCTTGGAGGTGCTTGCCTGCAAGGTGTTTGTCAGCCCACCAACTGTTCTCTGGATCTGTGCCCAACATAGTTTATATAATCTAGCAGGGAGGCTGTTAAGAGATGGCCTAGTCGACATCATAAATGCTTCACTGAGGGAGGCAATTGTGAGAAAAGCCTGCTCTAGAGCACTCAGTGATAGATAATTATAGGCTGGTCTCCAAACCCCCTTGGTTGGGCAAAGTGATTGATGTTGACTAGGCTGATCAAGTCCATGTAGTTTTGGATGATACTGATTATCTAGACCAATTTCAAACTGGCTTTAGAGCAGGCTATGGGATGGAACCAGCCTTGGTCTGCCTGTTGGATGATCTCTACCAAGGAATTGACAGAGGGAGTTCTTTTGGAGCTCCCCGAGGCTTTAGATACCATCAGCCATGGAATCCTTCTGGGTCATTTGGGAATAGCTGGTACTGCTTTGCAGCGTCTCTGTTCCTATCTCTCTGGTAGATTCCAGATGGTGTCACTCGGATATAGCTGTTCTCTGAAACGACAGCTATTGTATGGTGTCCCTCAGGGCTCCATCCTATCTCCAATGCTTTGTAACATCTACATGAAACCATCAGGAGGTTTGGAGCAGAGTACTCTCAATATGCTGATGACACCCAAATATATTTCTCTGTAACATCATCATCAGGAAATGGTATAGCCCTGCTAAATGTCTGCCTACAAGCAGTAATGCACTGGGTGGGGAATAAATTGAAGCTGAATCCAAGCAAGACTGAGGTACTCATGGTAAGGGACATAATTCAAGGGACATGATAGAACTTCCTGTTCTGGATGGGGTTGCACTCTCCACAAAATCAACAGGTACGTAGTATGGGAATGCTTCTTGACCCAGGTCTCACCCTGGCCATAGCACTTTCTATCAACTTCAGTTGATACAACAGTTGCATCTGTTCTTTGAAGATAATGATCTCAAAACTGTGGTGCACTCTCTGGCAACCTCTAGGATTGACTACTGCAATGCACTCTACATGGGGCTGCCTTTGTGTGTACAGAAACTTAGTTAGTTCTAACTGCGGCAGCCAGATTGGTCTCTGGGGTTTCTCGGAGAGATGATATCATGCCTGTTTTAAAACAACTGGACTGGTTGCTGATAGGTTTCCATGCAAGATACAGAGTGTTAGTAATTATCTTTAAAGCCCTAAAAGACTTAGGACCAAGCTACCTGGGAGAGCGCCTTTTTCAGCATGATCCCCACCACACACCAAGGTCATTGAGAGAGGTCCATCTCTGGCTGCTGTCAACTCACCTGGCAGCAACTCATCTCTGTAGTCACTCCTGGGTTGTGGAAAAAACTTCCTATAGATATTTGAGGCTCAATATCATTACTAGCCTTTAAAAAGAGCCCTAAAGACATACTTTTTTAGCCTGGTTTCAGTGATTCTTAAATGGTTTTAATTTTTAATTGTTTTTAACAGCTTATCTATCTTTTTATTGGTTTTATTCATGTGAACTGCCTAGAGCCTCTGGGTTAGACGGTATAGAAATTTAATAAAATAAATAAATAAGGTTAATTTGAGTCCTGATAAAAATGCACTACAGATGCAAATTTGTACCAGCAAAAGCTACTAAATTCACATTAATATGCTCAAAGGTGTGGAAAATTCTAAAGAAAAACAGAGCTGAAGTCCCAGGAAGCCACAGATCATGCACTGATCTTCCCAGGAGAGGGACTGTGTGTGAGCTATGTAGATAAGCCCACCAACAGTCAAGACTACCAAAGCCTTATATAACAACGAAGTATATTGGAGTACTGAAGGCAGCAATCTGTAATATTGGCCATACATCACAATACAGCAGTCAGCAAATACAGCAAAAAACCCAATGCTTGCTTATATGAGAGAGGGTTTAGGGTTAAAAAAACCATAATGTAGATGCAGCTTTCAGAGCATTTAAGCACTGTAACCCATATTTTGCCAGGATGGAGCAAGGCAGAGAGTAGCATTTTGATCTCCATAAGGTACACTGATGACACTCAGGATTATTCTGGTCAGTAGACTAGGGTTGGTCATTCGACTGGTAACACACTTGTAAGAGTTTCTGTTTTTAAACAGTCACAGCATACACAGCAGCACAAAGACAAAGGAAATATAAAAATTTTAAATATCCAAAATACACAACATATTATTTTCATTAAAATGTCAAAATATTTTCACTTATCTAGTGTAATCTTTAACCGAGTCATACATTTCAACATCAAAATAGTTTTGTTAAAACAGAACTACCGTCAACAGGTTTTTCATGAGATTTAACAGATTCTCCCGTCAGCTTTGTTCTGGAATTCCTTCCAGCTAATACAGAAAATGCCACTGTTTTGATGATTTTAGGATCTTTAAAATAGAGACACTCTTTTCAAAAGCAGTACACTGGCAGACAAGGAATTCTTCTAGAAAGAAACATTCGTCTTAATGCGGAAGGTTCTTTTTCACAATGTATGGGGGTCATCCATCAGAATACACTATGGACTCAACATGCTCCACACCAAGAGGACTAGATTTAGCTGAAACGAGGCTTGCTTCTGGTGCTCGGGATGAGCCAAGCTCCAGTTCCAGGACCATCGTGCAGAGGTGTTCAGACAAAGATAGAGATAGCCAAGGATAAACAGAAAGGTAAGAACATGAATAAGAAAAATAGGAAGATAAATTTTCTAACTGAACACCCTGGGAGTCACCACCGCCCCTCAAAAACATAACCCAATACCATGGAGGAAGAGAGATACATCCACAGGTAGGTCAGATGACTTCTATACACTGTGAAAAAGAACCCTTCATGGTAAGATCAGTGTTTCTTTTCCCACAGTGTCAGAGGTAATCCATCAGAAGGGGATGTGCCGAAGTGGTGAATAAGAAGGTGGGATAGCATGAAATTAAATGACCTGATGAAGGACAGTGAGACCAAAGGCCACCTGCACAGACTGGAATGAAGCAATCTTGTAATCTTTAATGAATTGTATGATAGGAGGATAATCTATCGTCCTCTACCATGATTTACATATTTCAAGAAGTGGGGCATGGGCAGAGAAGGCTGCTAATGTAGAGTCGGGTGGGCAGTGATGCCACACAGAATCTTCCCAGCTGTCCTCCCATGCACAATTAAGCTGTAATTCTAAGTATAATATGGAGGAGGGCAATTTTGCTTTGCCTAGCCACCCTTCAGAGCCTGCTGTTTGGACTCCTCTGTACGCTCTGTGGCCCATATGACTTCTTCAGCTTTACCTGCTGCCCAGATGGAGAGTGGAGCCGAGGAACCATCTCTTACTTTGCTGGAAACTCCTGCTACCTCTCCTCTTTCCAAGCAAGGACCAGCCACAAGCCAAAAGCCTTCGTTTGAGCTTACAGAGGGATCTGCGTCCAGTATGGCTCTTCTGGTTCAGAAGCCCTTGCAGCTGCTTTTCCATCGTCTCACAGCTGTTACTGAGCTTTTAGACCAGCTGCTATCTGAGACAAGGAATGCCTCTAGGTGTTATCGACTGGACGGTAATCCACTTAATAAGTCTAACAAGGGCTTCTTCCCTACTACTGAAGCAGGGACCCAGACAGAGATGTTTTCTTATTTCTTCCCGACTTCTCTGGCCCAGAGCCCTCATCATCAACATAGAGGAACCCCTTTACGAACGTCTTTGGCTGAAAAGGAAAGGGTATGTGCTGATGAGAAGTCTTCTTACTCTTTAATTTACCAATCTAATCAACTGTTCTTGGACATTTTTCTGAACCCTTGTAATAGAGACAGATGGCACTCAAAGGATCAAATTGTTAGCTCGCTTGCCTCACTGTTAGCATTTCATCCTTACACTGTTGATCTCGAGGCCTTTTCCCTGCTAGATTCTGCATCACCTTATATATTAAAACTACAGCTGATGTTTACCAGAGATTTGATTCCTCTGTCCTTGTTACGCATGAGGGACCACTTGGCAAAGTGGCATATCGTCCCTAGATGCGTTTTTACAGAATGTATCAATCCTGGTGAAGTTAGGAACAGGGTCTCTCAGGTGCCCATCGATTCTTCTCAGTCAAGTGCTCCGAGGGGATCCTCTTCCATCTATAAAGAAGCCCGGCGGTGTTCTTTAACATCTGATCTTCCAGTCTGTTCCTGGGATGAAGATCTCCTGGTGTCCCCTGTGTCTGTTTCTTCTACATCTTTTGACTCTGCCTTATTTCCTCCGGGGGAGTCCAAGGATTTTGTCCCATTGATTATTTCGGAAGTTGGCCCAACCCCGGATTCGTTTATTCATGACCTGTTTATTCCTGTGCCTCCGATAGTATCTCCTGCCGCCGACCAGGGCCCTCGGAGAACCTACCAGTTGCCTACCTTGTCCGACATGTCGGAGTCATCTGTGGTGGAGGATGATGATTATTATTATTATCATTATTATTTCGATTTCTATACCGCCCTTCCAAAAATAGCTCAGGGCGGTTTACAAAGAGAAACAACAAATAAATAAGATGGCTCCCTGTCCCCAAAGGGCTCACATTCTAAAACGAAACATAAGAGAGACACCAGCAACAGTCACTGGAAGTCGGATATGACCTCCGATCCCTCCTCCCTCCTTAAGGACGGCCTCTGGCTGAATATTGCCAAATTATCTCGCCTTGAGTTTATCTTGGCTGAAAACCGTAAATCTAGGAACAATTTTCTCACTGTTTCTTCTGGGAGCCCAATTTCCTTCCCAGGCTCTGCTTTGGAAGGATCTTCAGCTTTGCTCCCTCATGGGACGATCTGTTCTAGCACAGAATTTAATTTGCCGGTTTCTCATCTAAGTCAAACCAAAATTACTATTTTTTTCTCTGTAGGTCGTGATCATCCAGATCCCCTGATCCAGCCACCCACCCCCAATCAGCTCTGATACCTCGGAAGGCTGTTGGTAGCAGCCGGGTTTGTGTAGTCCCTGACCCTATTGCCCCTTTATTTTCTTATGCAAATCCACATAGTTTTCCCGTCCCCCAAACAGTCCCTCCATATGACTCACATGAGCATGTTTCTCTCCCCCTGTCTTTGGTCCCTCCCCCTACTAAGAGCTTGGATATTTGTCTTCCTGTCAGCAGCCATCCCAAGTGGTCTTTGACCAGCTGGAACATTGCCGGGTGGGCTGCGAAAAGCTCGGATCCCGCATTTATTTCCTTTCTATGCAAATGGGATGTGTTATTGCTTCAGGAAACCTGGGCTAAAGACCATTTATATATTAATGGGTATGTGGTTTACCAACTGGCTGCCCATGTTGAATCTTCTAGGGGGAGACCCAAAGGAGGCTTGGCCTGCTGTATTTCCCTTTCTTTAAATGTGGTTTCCACCCGCCTTACTGATCTTTCTCATTACGCTATGGCTGTCCTTCAAATCAAACTCGACACGAGGAACTAGTGTTTATCAATGTTTATATACCTCCTGGTTCCTCGCATAGTTCTCATGTTCATATATGGAAACAACTGGATAGCTATATTTTGGCTATTTTCTTGAGTTCCCCACATGCAACTATTTTGCTTGCGGGTGATTTTAATTCAAGATGTGGCCACGACGATACCTCTGTATATTCCTCCTCTCTATGGCATGGGGGAGATTTCACTGAGGGCCCCCAAGCTTCCACTCATCTTTCCAAAGATACAGTTATTAATAAGGTGGGGTCTCTTTTGTTACATCTTGTTCGCTCACATAACCTGAGTTTCCTAAATGGCTCCATCTCTCCTGATATCCCAGGTGAATTCACATACAGTATCTGTCCTCACATGGCTGTAGTGTGATTGACTACATTTTGGTTTCCCCCCAGCCTTTTTCTAGGGTGACAGAGTTTGTGGTGGGGGAGCAAGCTTTTAGTGACCATCTACCTCTTCATACATTCCTCGATTTGCCCCGGCCTAACCGGGACCATTTTTTACTTAGTCAGAAGTGGTCCTCTCCTCCTAGGGCATGGGGAAGGCTAAAGTGGTCTCTAGCAGTGGAGAATGAACTGAATATCTTATACCCATCTTTTCCTGGTATTGCTCTTCGCTCCGCAGTTTTACTGGCTCAGTCGGATGAGGTGACAATCTCCTCCTATGTGGAGTTGGAAGGAATTGTGTCTTATAAATTCAGGAGGTTAGATCAATCAAAATCACTTAAATCCTGCAGAAGGAACGATAGCAAGGGGTGGTTTGATTCCCAGTGCCAGGAGTTACTGGGCAGGAATTTGTATAATACCTATAGATCTGGTACATTCCATGAACTTCCTTCTGGATATTTTACTATCAAGAGAGCCTATAAAAAAATGTATTAAATCAGCCAAATCCCAAGAATTGAAAACTACTTGGAGTAAACTGATTCTG
The DNA here is from genome assembly GCF_027244095.1 of Hemicordylus capensis. NCBI lineage: Eukaryota > Metazoa > Chordata > Lepidosauria > Squamata > Cordylidae > Hemicordylus > Hemicordylus capensis. The sequence continues at coordinate 180,131,059 of NC_069657.1, read as the reverse complement.
GCCACTCAGGTTAGAGATAATGGCACTTTTTGGCATATCGAATCTGAGTTTAATCAAACTAGTGTGAGCTCCAGGGTGCCTGCTCAAGCCTGGGTTGCCCATTTTAGATCTCTTTTTAACTTGGATGTATCCCTTTTAAACAATGATCTCCTTGTTCCAGAGAGGCTACCCTTATGGCCCCCTGTGACTTCTGCTGATATACTCAGTTTAGCTTCAGCTTTAAAGAGAGGTAAGGCACCTGTTCCAGATCGCATCCTCTCTGAGACTTTGTTGGCCAACTTGGATTGGTGGACTCCTGTTCTGGCCAGCCTGTTCTCTTCAATCAATAATACCGGCATTATTCCCCCCTCTTCGAAGGAGGCCATTGTGATACCCATTTATAAACATGGCTCTCACTCAGATCCTTCCAACTACAGACCAATTAGTCTTTTGTCAATAGTGGGCAAGCTTTATGAGCGCTATCTATTGGCTAAGTTGGAGGCCTGGATGCTTGACTTTAATGTTCTTGGTCCTGAAGAGGCTGACTTTCGGGCAAAATATTCCACCCTGGACCATTGTATGTTATTGCATCATTTGGCCGCTAAGTACACAAGTACTTCTTTTTTTTCCCAAATTCATTTTTTATTAATTTTAACAATAGCAATATTGTCATTCATTACAAATACACACATAAAAGATGGACTTCCCGCTCACATTTCTTCGTGAAAGTACACAAGTACTTCTAAGGGCAAACTTTTCGTTGCATTTATGGATCTCCAGGCTGCTTTCGACTCTATACCTAGAGAGCTATTATGGGCCAAACTTGCAACAACATCTATTGATAGAAGACTTATTTCTGATAAAACAACTCTGTGCTGACTCCTCTATTCGTGTCAGGTTTGACCCGAAAGGGGCTCTGGCAGACCCCATTGCCACATTTAGAGGAGTCAGGGAAAGTTGTCTTTTGGCCCCAGCCCTTTTTAATTTATTTATTAATGACCTGGCCTCTGAGTTGAATAAAGTGGACCCTCACTCCCCCAACCTGGCAGACCATTGGGTTCCGGTGCTCCTATATGCAGATGATTTGATCCTTTTGTCCCAGATCCAAATTGGTCTCCTCAGACTTTTGAGAACATTTGCCCAATATTCAATGATAAACCATCTTACCATCAACTTTGCTAAATCTAAGGTGCTGGTGTTTTCTAACACCAGGAAAGTTTACAGCTGGAGTATCAACCACATCAAGAATGACCAGGTTTTTAAGTTTAAATACCTTGGTATTTATTTCCAGTCAAACCTTAATTGGAAATCTCAGCATTTACATGCGATCCAAACTGCACGTTCCACATTATATGCTTTTCTCTCCCCCACCTCCCGCCCCACCAGAGGTGGTCAATACATACCTATGGCTCTTAGAGTGTTCAGAGTCAAAATTGTAGCTCAAATGCTCTTTGGGGCTCCACTTTGGATTCAGGGGATATAGTTGGAGATGGATTCTATTCAGTCCAGATTTCTCAGAGCTATCTTTAGAGTGCCAAAATGTGTTTCTTAAACCGCTTTGTGCCTGGAGTAGGGTTCCTATTCCATTGCCTGTTGGGCTTGGGAGCTTACACTAATTCACTGGCTTAGCTTCTGCCTTGGGTCTCAGGGATCATTGTGCATCCAATTTATGTGGAGAAACAACTTCCCTAACTCCTGGCTATCTGTGGTTACCCAAAAAGTGCTGAGTTTGGGGCTTTCTCCGTCCAGTTTACTGTCCCTCTCTCTTACCAGCGCCAAGGCTATTACGATCCGACGTCTTAGAGACATTGAGTATCAACGCCTTGTCTCCCTAGCGAATAGATGTTGTTCTCCCATATATCTTGGAATTTCCCATCCTGCTCGTAATAATCCTGCCAAATATCTTCCCAGTAATTCATCTGGTCAAACTGAGGTCAGCCTTTGCAAGAGCCAGGCTGAATGTTCTACTCTCTGCCTTGCTCCTTAGAAGGTTTTGCAAGGATGCCCCTGCATCGGGGCTATGTTCTTGTGGTGAGGGCTGCTTAGAAACAGTTGCTCATGTACTTTTGTACTGCCCTCTGTTCCATGACTCAAGGAAAGAATTACTGACCCCCTTATTTGATCAGTTTCCAGGCAGGCCGGACTCATTTTATCTTAATTTATGTCTTGCTGATGTTAATGCGTGTATTACTTATGAGGCTATGAAATTGACCTCTCATCATGGGGTTTTATGAGACCGATTGTGTATCTTTTAGTTATTTTATGTTGCATATATATATGCCTGGTAACAGTCAACAGTTTTAATTTTGTTTGGCTTATGGCCGCAAATAAAATGATTCTGACAGAACTGGGAGCTTCAGGGACTCGTAGGCTAAAGTAATGCAAGCCCGGATCCACCTGGTGAGTGAGACTTTGGAAATCTTGGCACCCAGTAAGGAGGGATGAAAGCAAACAAAGAGTGAGTCAGAATGGTGAAGGTCCTTGGTACGCCTAATGTAAATGCAAAAGGCCCTCCATACATCCAAGGTATGCCAGGTCCTCTCTTTAGGATGGAGGGGAGCAGCACAAAAGGATGGCAAGATGGTATCTTGAGACTGGTAGAAGGTTGAGTTGACCTTGGGTTAAAAAAAGTAGGATCTGGTTTGAGTACCACCGAGTCTGGTTGAATAATCCTGAGTGGGAGAATAATCCTTCTTGGCTAAGGACAAGTGCTCAACCTCCAGGTGCAAAGCTGGAGCCTCTCTGGGTCTGGAAGGTGAACGGGGCCCGAGAGACAAGGTCTAGTTGGAGGATGAGATGCCAGAGAGGGTGGATTGAGAGGGCCATAAGGTCTGAAAACCATGGTTGGAGGCCAATGAAGAGCAATCAGGATGAGTTCCACCTGTTCTGACTCCATCTTCCAAATAATCTTCTGTATGACAGCTGCTGGAGGGAAGGCAAAGAAGTCCAGGGAACTGCTAGTGCATCTGTCGCATCTGCTAGTGGGGAGTAGAAGAACCTGGGGAGGAGGTGATCATGAGGGGGGCAAGCAAATCCACCCTGGGGTTAACCTAATAAGCAGGTCAGGCAGGAACACTTTGGAGTGAAAAATCCACTCTGCTGGGTTGTTAAGACTGGCAACTGGGTCAGTTGGCTTGATGATTGGCAACACCGCTCAGATGTTCTGTGGTGATACATGCCATGTGGAGTTCTGCCCCGTGGAAGAGATAGTAGGATTCCACCATCAGAGAGGGTGATCTGGTGCCTCCCTGGTGATTGAGATGGACTTGGCTGTGATGTGGTCTATGGGAATGATAACATGACAGATGCGGATGAGTGGTAGGAAATGCTGCAGGGCTAAGTGGACTGCATGGAGTTCTAGCCAGTTGATGTTGTGAAGGCTCTCACTGGGACTCCACTTGCCCTGGGCATACTGGTTATTGCAATGGGTCCCCCAACCCACGAAACTGGCATCAGTGGTGATGATGATCCAAATTGGGCTGGCCAGCGGAAGACCCTTGAACAACACCATGGACAACCAGCAACGGAACCGATGATGGAGCTTCTGGGGGAGAGGATAGATGCCACTGGAGAGGGTGAGAGTGCCACCTGGCCCACAGGGTGCATTCCAAACAGGCAATCATGGAACCCAGTATCTGGGAGAGGAACATCAGGTCTGGACCTTTTTAGGAGGAAGGAGAGAAGCAACGTCATCTTCTCCCTCTGGTCACGGGCAAGCGAGACAGTAGCTGATGTGGCATTGAAGAGCACCCTGGAGGAGTGGGAGATTGTGCAAATACAGGTGAACGTGGATGCCACGCATCCTCATGTGCACAATGGATGCCACCATTATCTTGGTGAAGACTTGAGGTGCTGATAATAGGCTGAAGGGCAGAGCCCTATATTGGAAGTATTGATCATCGTAACAGAATCTGAGGAACTTCCAATGGGCAGGGAGGATAGGACATGGAGATAGGCCTCAGAGAGGTCTATGGAGGCCAAGAAATCATGTGGCCAGATCATCTCCTTGATGGTTCAAGGGGATTCCATACAAAACTTTCAAAAGAAGCACTTGAAGTACTTCAGATCCAATACTGCCCTCCATGAACCACCCCATTTGGGAACTATGGAATAAATGATTCAAGCCACCCTCAAGTGGTGGGGCAGACAGACACTTCTTTGCAGATCACCTGCAGCTGTCGCCGCTCTTTGAGTTGCACCATGAGCAGCTTTGACTTCTTGTGCTGTTTGGGAGATCACACCTGCAGGTCTTAGCCTTCTTGGAGGCTTTTTTGTGCACCTTCTTTGGGGAGTCCAGGCTTTTCAGTGATGGAGGAGGCAGTGCAGTGCTCTGCAGGGAGAAGCAGAATGGGAGCTCTTGGGCCCAAATCAGGGGATATTTAAGCAAAGCCCTGCCTCTCCACTCTGACTGTGGTCCCTCAGAGAGGGAGAATTCCATCCAGAGAGAGTACAACAAATAAAAAGAAGGTAAAAGAAAAGCAAACAGGGAGGGAGAGAAAAAATGAAGAAGCTAGCCTAAATGGCAAAAGATAGGTGTTCTTTTGCTGTCCTGAAATTCTGAGCAAGAAACTGAAGCTTGGCACCTCCTGAGCACCGGAAGCAAGCCTTGTTTCAGTTTAAATCTAGACCTGTCTGTGTGGAGCATGTTGGGTTCACAAACTATCTTCAGGGATGACCTCCTACACTGTGAAAAAAAGAACCTAACTTCTGATAAGTACCCTCATCATGGATACCCTTCAAGAGCAAGATCATTAGAAGTTAACATGCCCGTGACTATTCCTTTCTCCACTTCCATTACAAAAAAGTAAAGTTGAAAGATCCATCATGGAAGATCTATGGGTTGGGAATGGAAGTCTATAGATCCTACTTAAGCAAAATCTACATGTCCAGCTTCTACCAGATCAGGAGAAATGTAAAGAAAACAAGTTGTCCACATATCTTAGCTGTTCACTATTCTCTCCCCAAAGCCCTCTGGTCTGACCAGAGCACTTGGGAAACAGGCAGGGACATCATGCTAGAGTATAGAGAAGGTTTAAAAAAAAAAACAGTGCAAAAGTACGATTTGCTACCTAGTCCACTCTCTCCCATTGTTCTTAACATGTTAACTTGTAGCTAGAAGAATGTATACATGCTTTCATTAGTATAGTGCAACTAATAATTATAACAACTGTGGTTTAATGGTCAGTACATAGGCTCACATACAGGCATACAATTCACAGTTCATTATCAGTAAAGCTACAGGGCTGCACCATATCATTTGTGGCTCTCACTGATGAAGTAGTTACCAACCAAAAAACTAGAAAGAAATCTAACAGCATTTTAAAACTGATACATGTTTCTCAAGCAACATGGTATCAAATCCACAGCAGAAAAACCCAACTTTTTAACCCAAGTTTAAGTCCAATGTGGACAGAACAATATGGTCAGTAGATACTGGACTGTGAAACAGTTGCATTTTTCTCACACAAAAATTAATTTGACATCTCTTACCTTTAACAATCTGCTTGGCACATGCATTATAGACTTGCTCCTGCGATGTGTTGGGAGGTAACACTCTGTCAAAGACATACGGCTTCCCTTGCTAGAATTAAAAAAAAAAGAAATATATTTTTAGGAGACACATTAAACACACGAATATAAAATTAAATTCAAAATGACAAACCTGCTCAAATAAGGATTGCTACCCACTACAAAAGCTGCTGTAACTGGGCTTTGAGATAGCAAATGCTAGGTGATGTTCTAGTTTCTTATAACTGTATGAAGTTTACATACTGCACAGCACCGGACAAAGGCTGCATGAAGAGCCTGTGTACAATCTTAGCAAATGCACAGAACCTCCCCAGCTCCTAAGGTTTGCATCACTGCTGTAGCAATGCTGCTCCCATTGCTAGTCTAGAAAAGCCGAAATGTACAAATATTCCTCAAACTATCCAACCAATTTGACCAAAAAGGGAAAGAGAGCACAACTTGACAAATCCATGGCACTAGGAAGCCATGGCACTAATAGAAATTTAATTGTTGCACCTAAACTTGGATATTCAGAAAATATCAAAATATTTTAACAAAACATTTTTGTCCCATACAGCCATGTTTCTGTTCTATGTATGTTACTTGTAAAGAGGATAAAGAGAAGACCATTTATTCTCCCCCTCCACAATGTCCCTCACTAAGTCTGGTAATTCAGCCAAGCATCCATTGTCTGGCTCCTAACGTCAAATACAATGTGTCAAAGGTTTGTATTTATTTATTTATTTATTATTTATTAGATTTCTATTCCACCCTTCCAAAAATGGTTCAGGGTGGTTTACACAGAGTAATAATAAACAAACAGTTTTAAGAATGAACTAGCAGCCAAATTAGATTCCCAGGGCCTTCATATCCTGCACAACAGCCATCCTTGACAGCACAACTGCCAATCCCAAAAACCACTCCACCCCACCCCAAAACACACACAGAAATGTAACCCACGTGTCTGTCACAAGCATACTAGAAGCATTCGCAACCCCTTTGGGCTGCAACACACAGAAGCATTCACTGGCCGACATCCTGACTAACACAGCGATGCTGTTGGGTTCAGCACAGCATGAGCAATCACTCAACGACCTCCCTTTCCACTCAGAAGCACTCTGAGAATATATCAGAGGGTCACACAGCCCACGGGGACATATTCTCAGGCAACACAGAGCACTTCTGGAAGTCTTCCACAACCGGCTTTTAGCCCGCATCTCCTTTGGAATAGAGCGGGTGCATTCACATATTTGGCAGATTTACCCCAAAGTCCCTGTGAGCTATCGGGGAGCACTTCACACACAATCCAGGTTTTTCACTGCTCATTAGAGTGCAACCCAATTTATATCTAGGGTAAAACATCCACTTTTTGAATTGTGTTTTTTGGATAGTGTTGAATTAGCAGTAAAGCCTTGCAGAAAACTGTGTGGAAAACTCCCTGGAGAAAGGGGAGATCATCCAAAAAAACCACAAACAACCACCCATGTAAGTGTTGGTGCTGCCTTGGTTGAACCCAGCAGCACCACCACTTCTCACATAAAACTGGCACTTTGTTAGTCAGAATGGCAGGTAGTGTGCCATGAAGCCAAGCCATCACATTGTAAGCTTCCCTACCAGCACCTGAAACTGATGGGAACATTAGATGCCATTTTCATGGCTCCAGTCCATGCAGTAAATATGTTACAGGCAGGACAAGGCAACATGATGTGGGAAATCTGCCAAAACCATCCACTCTGTAGCCTCCACTAGGAAGCCATGTTTGGCAGAGTCTGTATGGCATACATTGTATTCTGTTCTCAAGAGATACAGGGATTGAAAACGCTCTTTTCAATCCCTCCCAACCAATATGAACAGCAACAGAAATTATGTTGAGTTGACTCATGTTTCCCCTTACACTGCTGAGTCATATCCATGAACTAAGACCTAAGCAAAGCCTGGCTCACATGAAGGGTAAAGAGCCCCTTGCCTTCAGTCTTGCTTAGGAGTGAACTGGAGGGCAGAGCCAAAGTTGCTCGCCCTTCAGTTCTTGCCCAATTCAAAATACAGTCTCTTAAAAAAGATTGTCAACCAGATAATTAGGGACTGTGGAACTAGCTCCCAGGCAAGTCAATTCCACTTGTTATACTGTTCAGTTTCTCAGTCACATCTGCAGTCCACAGCCAGATGGTCTAACACTTGTGCTCCATTACCTTCAATCATTTTGGTTTCTCTACAAAATAGGCTATAAACCTGTCACCTGCTTAACTTAAAGTTCTGAAAACTGCTCGCAAAAATTTGTGCAAGTACCACATTCATAAAGCAATATTTTATCTATAGTGTTCACACATAAAATCTCACTTGCAGTCTATCATGTTTCAAGAACAATGTGTGATATTCACTATAAATCCAGTCTTTTATCATAATGGTCTAAAAGCTACAAATTACAGTAATAAAACATGTCATGCCAGGCCTTCAAGACACAAATTTAGTCCAGTGGCTACCATGAAAATTCAACTTTTGCCCCCTTTTAGGCATCTACACAAACAATTTAAGGGCTGAAAGCATATAAATTGTGTATTGTACAGTCTCCAACCAAGACTAAGATTGATGCATTTTAACCAAGCAACATGAAAAAGCTAACATCCCATGGTCCATATCAGCTTTGCTATAGAGCCAGTCTTTTTACAAGCCTATATGACAACATGAATGACTCTTTAGAACTCAGATGAATAATCTATCATAAACTCATTGCAGCTAGCTGGAAAATATAGGTCTGCAGTTACGAGTGGCAAGAAAGGGAGGAGGTGGAAGTTGGAAAATCCCATTTCACTAGTGGAATTCTATTTGTAAGCCTTTAGACCCAGGCAAACACACTTCTCAAACTTCAGAGGCAATTTGTATCAGAGCAAAACTGTAATCAGTCAAGCGTGGGGAGGGGGCATTCTTAATAAAAGCATCTGCTAATTTCCTATGCCTATTATCCTAATGTCTATAATTTTGGTTAACTCATCCACTGGCAGAATGCATGAAACATACTTTTTTTCCTCCTTCAATAGGCCAACACACTTTGCAGTTGCTAAGTACATAATCATCCAAGATCCACCCCGCCCATATTCTTTTTCAACATCTTAAAGCAACACTAAGGAGACCCTAGGTAGAAGGTGTCTATAAACTTCTTGATGTCAAGCACTATTCCCAGCATGGTATAACTTTGGGCCAGTTCTACCAAAGCGGGATATAATTAACTTCATGTTATGCACTTCTGTAGGATTTTCCCACCACCCAAAGACTGTTCTAAAGACTGGGAAGAGTTTGAATTTTCTCAGATACCACTGGTGAAATAATATTTAGAATGAATTAGTACAGCAGGATAATACTGAGTCCTAACTGCATATTATTCTTCTAGGCAGCTGCAAATACATTTTGATAAGCTTGTAGGCTTCTTCCGCTTTGTGTTTGAGCCACCACATGGTTGTACATTGGATTTATATCCACATCTAACAAATCTGGATATAAATCAAAAGGGAGATGTGTTGCCCCTGCAAAGTAAAAAATCATTCTGTCATAAAGCTGTACTGAAGTTCATTCAACACATATCAGTGACAAATATGGTTTGAAACTATCTTTAAACCACCTCAAAAAATACAATGGTTGGTATTTGTGTTTGATAATATCTTATCCTTACAATTCCATGTACCATATGCAGTTCTCCCAAAAGTAGATAAAATATGCAATAATCAAACCACTTCTCAATATACAAAATGTGCTGCTGTACGATAAAAACATAAAATGCAAATCCTTCTTTAATTAACTGCAGCATTGTACTCTTTTAACGCCATTCCTGTATATTGTATTTATGCAAATCCAGGACAAGGTTTATTCCCAGTTCTTTCTTGTTAAATATAGGGGAGAACTTGAATTCATGTCCTCTTTCTTTGGGGTAAATACAGGTATAACCTGTTTAACTTCTCTCTTTTAAGAGATCGTCTTAAATTCAGAGACTCCTTCTATTTGGGTCAATACCGTATTTCCCATTTCAAATATATTTGAGCAAAGTCTGCCTGCCATATTCTGGTCACAACTCTGGTAAGGTATTCATTTTTATAAAGCGATTTTCTCCAGTCATTTAGCACTTTTAGATCTCTTTCCCCCCCTTCTTTCTCCCCAGTGTATAATTAATTTTAATTAACTCATAAAAGAATATTCCAAATGTCCTTGTCAAGGCCCGGGTTACCTAAACCTCACTTACAAATGAAATGTAGCTTTCAATTCTCCAGTCAACATTATGAAATGACTATTAGCAGTCCTACTCATTTACAAAATGTTTATAAGAAAGGATATGAATATTAAGGAAGCCCCTGGATTTTCCGATTGGCTTGTTGAACTCACAGTTTTAATGGAAAAAGTAAATCTGTAATTCTAAATCACAGAACCAATGCCACATCCAAGTTCTCTATCACCCTCAACAAGCCTAAGAATGAAAAGTACCAAGGAACGGCAAGACCTGAGAGATGTCTCCCTGATCCAAGAAAAAGTGTTTATTGAATGGATAAGGTGACAGTTTACTGACCTTAACTAAAATGGACAAAACATGTTGCAATAATTCATTAAAGCTTGGCCTTGGGTTTCCTGAACAGACCGACAAATTGAGTAGTGTCTTTCAAAAGCCAGCTACATTCTTTGACTCAGCCCAGCATCAATAGAGATGGACGACTGGGGAGGGGAGAAGGGAAGAGAAAGCAAAGCAACTTTGATCAGGTGGAAAGTGTGCTGTGGAGAAATCCCTGCTTTACCATGAGGTTCACTGGGTGATCTTAGACCAAGTATTCTCAGCCTAATGCATCTCATTGGCCTGTTGCAAGAATAAAAGGGGAAGGCCATAAACACTAGCCCAAGCTCCTTAGGGAAAGAACGTGGCTTAAATGCAATGTAATTTAAAACTAACAGGTCTGGCTTAAGTCCTGCCCCAAGCACCTGAGGTGGCGCAGACACTGACAAAGCATGCAACCTTCTCCCTTCTGACAGCAGATCGGCTATTGCTCTTTCCACTCCCTACTGAATTCTCAAACTTTAAAAGGGTAGGAAGCCCGATTTGCTAGCATGGAGCCGGGCACATGCAGTTTTACCTAGTGAAGTAGATGATTAGTGGTCTTGGAGCCAAAATGATCTCAACTCTACTTAATTTTTAAAGGGAAGCGTGGAGAAGAGGAGTGGTTGTCTGGAGCATCCATCCCTCCTTTCCTCCTCAATTCCTTTTTAAAATCACAAGAGCAGCAACAGTGGCAATTTTAACGGATTTGTCACACTAACAGATAAGGAGAGTATCAGCCAGAGGGAGGCTAAGGTGGCTGATGGAGGCAGGTCACTGCCTCTGGCAATCTGCCAGTTTTAGACCGAGAATTCTTCTGGGACAGGGAACCATCCTATTTATATGTAAACTGCTTTGATAACTTTTGTTGAAAAGCAGTATATAGATATCATACTAGCCATCAGCCTCACAGGCCGGCCAGCTCTGAAAATAAATCAGGGTGCCCTTTCATGGTGCCAGAGGCAGCAATAATTTTTTAAAAACACATTTCTACCCTATGCTTCCTCCAAAGTGTCATACAAGAGGACTGTCCCAATTCATCTGCAGAACAACCCTGTAAGCGAAGGCAAAGCACATGAAAACAGACTTGCCAAGATGAGAGCTCTGATGCTTGAAGCTCTTAAACACATTAAGAAGTGCTCACTGACCCAAGCAAGCCAGTTGCTATGGAGAGAATTGCTTTTAAACTTTCATTACAATCATGATTATTTATGTTGCAAAAATACAACTATCCTCGGGCAATTTTACCAGGTTAACAAGCTATGGTCAATACTGACGGTTTCTATTCCCTTTAGGGTCCTCAAGTATTAGGTTGTCATTAAGACTGTGTCATCTCCAAGACACAGTTCTCTACCTGGAGGCTGCGGTAAGCTGAAATAATTAATTTACTTAATGCTTGCACACCACTTTGCAAATGTGGATCATTACATGAAATGAACTCTACCACTATCTCTCCCTGTGCTCAAGGCCATCATGAAGGATAAAAACCAAAACACATTTAATGAAAACCACAGCACAGAAGTGCTTTTTCCTGCCATTTACTATTAATCATCTCCAGTGCAGGAATGGCATACAAAGAAACAAGGATATTTTAACAAAAACTATAAAATTAAAACAGATTTTATCTACTACAGTAAACTGTGACTTTAAAGGCATGGCTATGGAATTTGAAAGGGGGGGCAGGGGCGTAACCATAATAGGTCAAGGGAAGACAGTTGTCGGAGGGCCCCCCCCAGGGCAAGTCACATGACTGACTCCCCCAGCCATGCACCCGTCCAAGCTTCCTTCAGTTGTATTCATCCTCCAAAACTCATATGAGTGTTAAGACCTGGAGCTACCAGAACAGCATGTCTTTCTCTAGTACCATTAAATGACTTGCATCGTCCACAATTTACAAAACCTTTTTAGAAATAATTTAGGATGATGTTCTATTGTGGCACATAGGGGAAATATCTATATATAAATTTTACTTCAGAGGGGGGCAGTCATTTTAAAATCTTGTCTCTGGGCCCACTCCAACCTTGCTACACCCCAGGGTGGGGGGGCTACATTAATAAGAGCTGCACGAATTCAGTCAATGGTCTGGAAAATAACAAATGCTGCAACATTACTGAAGTGAAGCAATGGACCCAAGTCAACAATCCAGATGGAAGCCCACTGGACACTTCATGTGAGAACAAGATGTACATATAACACCTCAGCAAAACTGAATGTTAGTATATGCTCCTAAATCACTGTTGCTGCCACCTTCTCTTGTTTGGGAATGAAGTGCCCTGCAGCCACTTACCCAAACTAGGATGAGGATCCACTACTTCTAGCCAGGATTCAAAAGTAGTGCTTACTGATATCAATGGATTTTTATATTTTATTTTTTATACACAATGAACTTGCTTTTATGCTTTTTGTTTTACATTTTTAAATCAGATTTGTTTAATATTTCCCCCCCACTTAATATTTTAATTGTGTCTTTTTTACCATCTTGTGTTAATTTTTATTTTATTTTATTTTTTTTGCTGTAAACCGCCTTGGGATTGCTTTAATGAAAGGCGGTATATAAATTTAACAATAAATAAAATAAATAAATAAATAAAAGACCCCGATTCATCATCATCACTGCTTTTTTGAAATTCCACTTGTTTTGGAAATTTTCTTGAGCTTCAAAAGAGATAAGCTAGACAGCATGGAGAGCTACTTTATGAGAAACAAACATCTAGTGATCACATTGATGCACTGAATTATTTTTGAGGGCTTTGGATCCAAGCTCTTTTTAGGTTGCCACTTCACACTGGTTGAGCCCCAAGGCTCTGATTCTGGACTTATTCAAGGGACAGGATAACTGTGGTGTGCAATTCCTTGCACAGCTCAGAATTGGGCAGAGAAGGGGTACAGACTGCGGGGGGGGGGGACTGCCATTCAATCCACAGAGCCAGGAGGAGCAAGACCACCTGCACTGCCTTCGTGTTAAAGAGGTAAGTTTAAAAGCACATTGCTATCTTGTCACAGTGTAAGAACGAAATTCATCTGTACTATCAATTTCATATATGACTATCATGACTATCAATTTCATATATGGAACCTTTAATCTTACTACAAAGTAGGGCAATTATCAAGAGCTTAATTAACAATAAATCCAGCCACACTTTTTATTTGAAAGATGCATTTCTCATCTGTCTCAGTCCTTGTTCACATGCTGTTGAACATCATGTTCTTTTTACAAGAACCCACAACCAATTATTGTTTCAACGACCCCTCATTGGTTTATATGTCATTTCTTCCCATTTTGCTCTCATCTTACCCACCGTGTTTCACTCTCCCCCTCCTGCCATGTCATTTTCAATCTAAAGCCAGTTCTCTCTTTTAAAAAAAAATCAATATTCTAAATCAGGAGAGAGCAGGAGAAACCCAGCTGAGAGGCACAAAGCACAGTCAGCACCAGCTAAATAACTCAGCCAGGTCACCGGTGGCTTGAATTCTAAACCAGAAGAATACTAGTCAGCAGGACGCCAGCTTCTGAGAAGAGTCTGTGTGCACATACACACATAAAATCCAAGCAATTCCATTTAAGAAGTCATTGCTGGTGATCTCTGCTGTATATTGGAAGATATATGTTTTATACAACTCATAGCATCATTCTGCATTCCTAAATCATATCCTTCAATCAATGTAGAATTGTTGATGAGCATATTGTTCTCTTCCAAGACCACAGATATGCTTCTGTAAAAATACAGAAAGCCTTTCCACCATTACAACCCACCATTTCCTTCGGATGCTTCCTATCACCAAGCCTTAGCAGCCCCACAAAGGCTAGCAATGAATTACCATGGCACTGCAAGCAACTCCTCTTATTTTCAGGTCAGGATGTGTTGCTTAAAACATTCAAAAAGGCACACACAGGAAAGCATACATACACACCTATGTATGCTCACATGCTTTTTGACCAATTGCTCCTAATGCTTACAAAAAAGGAAGTTCCCTATATTTCAGTTCATGTACAAAGTGGTTGCAACCACTGCTATGATGATTTTTTTGTTTTACGGATACAATACAAAATGAGTCAGGTTCTAACATTCTCAAGAATTTTGAACACTTTGCTCATTAACTGCTTCAAAAATTAGTCCTCATAAATGCTGCAACATTTTCACGTCATCTGGGTTATAACATGGTACCTCAGGGACAATAAAAAGATGATCAGTCCACATATGAAGTCCCTGACTATATATTACCTTTTGCAGCAGGCAGACAAATGAAATATTTCAATGGGATGAATTCATGATAATGAGTATTTTTGTGAGGGCTGCAAATCCCTTTAACAGGTAGTTGCACTATGCAGTAGCTAGAGCAAGACTGAAGGATGTTGTACCACTGCAGACTGCTGCAACAGAACCAAGCCTCAATACATTTTCTTTGGCTCTAGGAGCTGGCCCAAATATTTGGGAGCCAGACTGCTCCCCAGGAGGGGTGGACATTGCTTGCCTCCAGCAATGTTCTCCGCTCCTTGGAGGGCACTGACTGCCTTGCTTGCTCCTCTTCCTCTTAGTTGAATCTGTCCATTGCCTACATGTGCCATATAGATGCAACCAGGAAAGAGAGGGAACAACTTGCCCATCTTACTGCTCACTCCTCCTCTTGGTTGTATCCATCTGGCTCAGGCAGGCAATAGACAGACACAGTCAGAGAGAACAAGCAACTAGCCCCTACTTTGCTTTCTCAGTCCTCCTAGGCACACGGGTCCTTCACCTGGCTCAGACACCACACTTAAATGTTTATGCACCACAGCGAACAGATGCCTGGGAGTTTTCAAGCCCTGTCGTAAACACATGCAATATTGTGTATTTAACAAAAGGGACTCTTTTGAGCAAAAGGGACTCTTCACACATACATATCATTAAGCATGGTCAGGTCTTGTCCTGAAAACTGTGGAAATTCCACTACAAGAAGAAAATTTCTAGAAGGATTTCAAGGGAGGTTGTCATTATTCAAAAATCTACTTTTTCAAAAAGGAGGAAAACTTTATATTTTGCAACAGAGGTACCCAAATTGGGGAAGAGGGGAGGAAATAGCTCCTTGAGTATCCTTTGGGGAACTTTAATTTTATTTTACTATTTTTATTAGATTCCAGAATCCAGGTAGAAGCCATTCCAAGATATCCATAAATTGCCAATCTGCCATCTTCCCGAGTCAATAAACATTCACAAAGAAGCAGTCACATTTATTCCAATCTCCTGTGGTAATTACTCAGATTTTTCATTGCCTAAATGATTTCTCCAACTCTGTAGAAGCATTACCAGCTCAATCCAGGTTTACTGTACATTGCTATTGTCTCAAATGACTTTCATTTCATTCCCCTTTTTAACATTCTGCAGAGGATCCAGAATTCGGCTGTGATGTTTCATATACAGCAGTGGACTAGAGTGAATCTGGCTGCTTTTTGATCTAGCCAACATCATGTCAAGATGACTTGACAATGAATCTCAACATGCTGCCTGTCTGATCTAGATGTGTCCTTTTAGAAAATCCAAAAGGTCATAACAATCCAGAAAGAGGGAGTGTAAGAAAACCACTATCCTGTAAATAAATGCCTTCTTCAAAACATATGTAAACAGACTGAATTGTACTGAACTGCAATGTTAAAGTTGCCAGAAAGGTCTCCTGTACCTAGCCTGGCAGAGAATGTCAGAATCTCATAAATGCATGCCCCAAATTTATTTTATTTATCAAATTTATACACCACCCAAAACTTTCATCTCTGGACGGTTTACAATAGCATAGCAAATGATATAATAGCAAATGACAAGTGAACTCCTAAAGCACAGCTTGACAAATCCCAGGTGCCAGGGATCCATAGAGTCTAGAAGTTTAACTATGGTGCCTTGTCTAGGGTATTCAGATGTAGTTATTTAATAGAATCTTTCTTTGTCCCAGGCAGCCCTGTTTCTGCTTTCGGTATGTTACTTTTAAAGGGGATAACAAGAAGCCTGTTTGAATTCCCTATCTGAATTGCTAAGACTGGAATTGTGTCAAGTGTCTATCATCGGACTCCTGCTAACTTGGCAAAGAGGCACCTTTTAACATGGTGATTCTCTTTATTTAGCAGCGGGGAGAGTAACTGGCCCTATTCACCCCCAGCACAGTACCTCCAGTGACTGTTGCTGGTGTCTATCTTGTGTTTCTTTTTAGATTGTGAGCCCTTTGGAGACAAGGATCCATCCTATTTATTTGTTATTCCTCTGCATAAACCGCCCTGAGCTATTTTTGGGAAGGGTGGTATAGAAATCGAATAAATAAATAATAAGTGTGGGGGCTGGGTCCTAGATCCAAAGGAAAACTTGTCAAGGCCTGTCCTAAAGCCTCCAGATTCTTATCCAGCTTGGATCCAAATCAAAGATGGAGGTGAATTCCAGACTTTCCTCCTTACCATTTTCAAAACCCTTCCTTGGCAGGCCCCCACCCTCAAAACATCCTTCCCTCCTTTTCTTTATTTACACATCAAGTGGTGGCAAGAGCAGCAGGGATAAAGCACAGGGAGAAGACATGAGGCTTTCCTCTTCTTCCATCCTTCTCCACTACTCTGAGGCATTAAATACTGTATTTTCTTGAATATAACCCACACACAAGTATAACCTGTGTGCAGGTATACTGTAACCCACAGCTGATTTCCAGCTACGTAAAAACCCCTTGTATTACCTGCACCCTTGGATAATACACATTTGCTCTGTATTATCCACTCTTCTTGAAAGAGTACAGATAGCAGCCACCACAATTACCACTATTATTCACCCAAGTTGTTTTTGTTTGACAAGGTGTTCTTGCACTCCCACGCTATTGTAGAAGACTGCTTTCATATCATGAAAACATGAAGGAGATCCTTTTGTGGCAGTACAGGTGCACAAGAACACCTTGTCAAACAAAACAAAAACAAACTTTGGACGAACAAGAGTGGTAGGAGTGGATAATACAAAGCAAATATGCATTATCCAAGGAGCATGTATCAAGGGTGCTATCTATGTAAACATTTTTAACAGTTCACAGGGAAAACTACTTCTTGCCCATGTTTTCTGCTCCAGCACCTCTCTCCTCTGGATGTGAGGGAACAAACTCCTCTCCTTTCCTATCCCCATGTTTCATTGCTTTTGTTCAGACTGCTGCTGCTGGAAAGGTGTAAAGGGAAGCGGATAGAGGGTGTTTGGGGGCAGAAAGGGCTGGTAGGAACTGAGGGAGGGCCTTATTTGGAGTCTCAAAGTGACTGAATAAAATCTAACTTCTTCCCATTTTTTCCCCAAAGACTTAAAAGCAATTCCATTGACAATTAGGAAAAATTCCCAGTTAATTCAAGGCAATTTTGAAAAAGCTAACTCATCTGTAATTGCAACTTATTCTCTGCCTTTAAGTAGTCAAAACAAGGATCAACAAAACAAAACTATTGTAAAGAAAACCAAGTCCATTCTATTTATGACATTGCAATGGATATATTTCTCATTTTTCTAAATGAACAAAAAATTTCAGCGTGTTGTGATACAGCCAACCACAATCCTCAGATATAACCCGGTAATTTCTTATATCTTTTGATAGCTGTGGGGATGTAATTTACATTTCCAAATTCATATTCCCGTCTATTTTCTCAGCAAAGACAACACAGCTTCACAGTTCCTGAAGTGATCACACTTCCTAATTTAAGAACAGGCGCTCAGTATTCCATATGTCCATAGCTGCTAAATTTGGCTTATAAATGCTTCATTATAATTTATGTTCTCCCTTGACGGCTGAATTAACAAGCTATGCAAGAGAAAAGAGAAGTGGGGATCAGTTTTTGTTCTTCCCCAAAGCCTTAACACACCACCAGTTTGGAGTGCTGTGAAAAAATAAGATGGTCAACACAAGCATGGTGGTCCCTATGGAGGTCTCTTTCCCAGTGTCCAAATTACATCTGTTGTATTATGGGAATAGAAAATGGCAACCACTAGGGAAGTGGCTACTCAGAAGGCCTCCACGGCCTTTCCTTTAAAAAAAAAAAAAAAAAAGGCGGGGGGACCTAAACACACAAATCAAGTTTTCACTAACACACACAGACTAAATTAATTTCTTTCCTGCATGACCCTTGCATATACCTTATTATACATGCATCAATGATAAGAACTTGTTGATACACAAAATTAAGCTCAATCTTTAAATTGGAAGGGAAAGGAAGGGGGAGGTCACAGACTAATGATACATAAATATTAAAAGCTAATGATTCATAACTACATTTACACTTCAAGTTAACACCAGAAAGTCAAGATAAAATATGCAGCTCATGGACTGAATTCCTTACTGGAAGGAGCCATTGTGCATTCTTAAAAACACAACTAGGGAGAAGAGTGGGAATCCACAAAAACTGGCTGACATGAGTTTAAATTCAGCTATAATCCTTTCTGGAGCCTTTCCTCAACCTCCTTCTCTCTCTCTCTCTCTCTCTCTCTCTCTCATATACACACACAGTGTAACCACTTTCATCATACAATACTACTTACAACTCCTCCTCATCCTCCCACACTCATCTGTATTTTACCCATAAAAAGAAGTCATTAAAAACACTCTACTATAAAATAAAATTCAGTTATAGCAGTGTCTTCTTTAAAAACTTTAAATCTGAATTTTAGACCAAGAAGTCCATATTTAACTCTTAACTGAATCATTACCATGAACCAATCAGACTGAGTTAGAAACTGCTTTTCCTATGTAATGACACAATAAGTCGTGTATTGTGCTTATAATAGGCTTACTGCTGGCCTCAGGTGGGGGAGAGGTGCTATCAAATTAGCCCAAACATAAGCATCCAATTAGCCCAAACATCAGGATCCAGCAGGATCATTTGAAGAGTTCATATGGGTGCTCTTGTACAGTTTTATGATCTTTACAAGTTCTACAGTGTGCTCAGTTCTCCAATTATGAATCCCTACTACTATTAGCTAAACAGCACAAACATTAATTTCTGTCTCACAGAGATACACTATTTTAACCAATAACTATTACCCCAGATTCTGAAAAATTGTCACATCTGTGCATTTTGACTTTGTTAAAATGAGACTTGCTTACAAATGTGCAGATAGAATTGATGTCTAAGCCTTCAAGTTCTTGTTCATCCTCCTTGCATATATAGCCAAGCAGATTCTGCTTCTTGTGTCTAAGCAAATATAACTCCATAGTGAATTTCTGTAATTATGATCTCTGCAAGTTTTCCTCATTGGTTATAGGAAAAAAATGCATAGCTGCAAGTCAATGTGTTTTAGCTGTTACTCTGACTGGATAAATGCATGCTTGTTCAGAAAACATTAATTTCAAAGTGGGACTCTGATTTAAATAAAGCTCTCTCTTAACCATTTACAATTACCTTGATTTAAATCAATCCACCCCAACCCATGCCATATCTATCACATGCTTATTTATAAAGGGCCTTCAAGACAACAACTTAAGGGAGGGAAGAAAAGCAAGAGGATAGGAAACTGCGTAAGACTGTCTACTATGCTGCTCTGAGCTCGGAATTACATTAGGATAGAAATGTAACAAACAACTCTTCTGACATGATTTCTATATTCCTATTCAAGCTAGCTGAAAAACTTCAATACAAGTTATACAAAACCAGTCAATTGTTCAGAAGTTCTATAAGTTACCTATAGAACTTCTGTAAGTATCATAAAACAAATCAATCCAGAATTTCCATTTGAGGCACAAATGACCAGGCCCAAACTATCATAGTTCGAACATATTATGCGAAGACCCAGCTCCCTTGAGAAGTCCATAATACTGGGGAAAGTTGAAGGAAA
The DNA here is from genome assembly GCF_027244095.1 of Hemicordylus capensis. NCBI lineage: Eukaryota > Metazoa > Chordata > Lepidosauria > Squamata > Cordylidae > Hemicordylus > Hemicordylus capensis. The sequence goes on along the minus strand of NC_069657.1, from coordinate 180,111,205 downwards.
GAGAAGAAGAGGACGACCAGCAGCAAGGCAGATGGACTCTATTACGACAGCAATGACTGCACCACTGAGAGACCTTAAAGGCCAAGTTGAAGACAGATCATCCTGGAGAGAACCTATGTGGTCACTAAGAGTCGACAATCAATCAATCAGAACTTCTGACCAAAGTGGTGGTGGTGTTTTTTTTAAAGCAGGCAAGTGTTGTTTTAGGCATGACAAGCCATTATTCTGAATGATAAACACAGGGTGTGGCTGGGCCAGGGTTGCTCAACTTTGGACCTCCAGCTGTTTTTGGACTACAGCTCCCATAATCCCCAGCCACAATGGCAAATCGTCAGGGATTATGGGAGTTGTGGACAATTTAAAAAGGTAATTTTAAATTGCAGGAGAGCTGAAGTTGAGGAGCAGCCCTGGACAAAACAGAGCATTTTCAGTACTGTGCTACAAACATCTACAAAAGAAATTTTCAAACTGGTCACATGTTTAACACGCAGGGTGGATTTGATTTAAATCAAACTGATTTAAATCACGATTTAAATCACTAGCAGGGTGGATAAAAATCAATGATTTTTTTTTAAATCAAAAAAATCCGATTTAAATCAAAAAAATCCAATTTTTTTGATTTTTTTAAAAAAATCATTGATTTTTATCCACCCTGATAGTGATTTAAATCAGTTTGATTTAAATCAAATCCACCCTGTTAACACGGCAATAAATTAGGCAGAGCAAAAATAACATGCTGATGTCTTCGTTTATTGTATTGAGCAATTTATTTTTATTTTAAAAATTTTAAGTCTGAAATTGCTAAACAAAGCTTAATACCAAAATAATGTTTTAAATCTTTTTGTTAATTGTTTTAATCTTTTTGTCACTTACTGGGGTGAGTGACAGCTTCTAAAGGCTGCTCTAGGAATATCAAACGAATCAGGTTGAGAGCACTAAGCCCACGTCTCAAGACAAATGCCCTCATCCAGAACCCACTAAAATACAACTATTGCGTTTCAGATACAGTCTAAGTGAAGCACTTTTAAATCCCACTGATTTCTACAGGAGACATAAATGCAAGCTTCAGTCTCTCCCAGTGAAATCAATGGGACTAAAAAGTGCTTTATTTTAGCTGGATCATGCCCTATGTTCACTTATGCAGACAAAATGCCTGTCATGGCACTGTAAAAACCCTGGGGCGCATTACCTTTTTATTGGCTTTAAATCTGCACTATGGAACAGCCAGCAGCTCCATGATTGAAGAGAAGTGAACCAGAAAACATGCACTTCATAGCCTGCCAGGAGAGTCCATTGAACAGATCAGTTTTATATTGCTGTCCCAACCTCAACACTGCCAGCACTGCCGAGCAGAATACAGTGCAGGAATGGCTTGCTGGAGGATTTTTGTTTTGTTTAGTTTAGTTTTTAGTTTTGTTTTAATCACTGCCAAAATGATGTTCTTTCACTTTCAAGGGCATGTGCATAATAAAAATAGAAATGCTGTCCAGGAAAGTCAGACAGTCCATAAAACTGGGCACAAGGGTCCTCCTAGTAGCAGAATCCCAATACAGAGAAGCAGCAGCCACCAACTAGCATGCCAGAAGGGACCCCTTACTCCAGTTCACTGCAGCACAGCACTGGGCAAGGAAAAGAGGCCGATCTGGCAAGGCTGGTGTGACCCCACATTTCCAGAAGGACTTTGCTGGTAAGTAGTAGACTTGTTTTGGAAAATTCTGAAGCTTCCTAAAGTCTCTTTTATCTCCATGGGCAGGGGAGATATTCTGGCAAATAACTCAGGAAGGGCCTTTAAGATATGCCTCATCCCATCCCCCAAGCACTTCTGAGGAAACTGCAGGATTGTTTGGGAATCCAAGTCCATCCCTGAGCTAAGTATTATTATGTTGATGAATATTTATACATCAATTTTTGACACACACACACCCCCCAAAAAACACAAAGCAGTTTACATAGAAAAGAAATAGGAAGGTTTGCTGTCCTAAAAGGGCCCACAGTCTAAAAATAAACACAAAAGCAGCAGTGTGCATGAACGGTTCGAAGTGAACTGATCTGCTGAGAACTCGGACCAGTTCAAGCAGTTCGACAGCAAAACAAACCAACCTCTAGGAAAGGGGGCCGAACTGCAATCAAACCCGGTTTGGGGTGGATCGATTCAAGCCAGGCTCAATTAGGGAGGTGACTGAGGGTGCGGGTGATGGCAAGAGATATTTAAAAGTAAAGGAGATGGTCCCTTCTTACCAGTGGTACTGAAGCATAGCAGCAGCAGCACTTAACCCACATGAAGCAGCACAGCTCCAGCACTAACCTGGCCTCTGTGCATGCACAGAGGCCAGACTAGTGCCGGAGCCACACCACCGTGAGCTGCTGGTGGAAGCACCACTGCTACATTCAGTACAACTGGTAAGAAGGGACTATCTCCTTTACTTTTAAAAAAAATCTCTTGCCACCACCCTTACCATCAGCCACCACCCTAATCAAGCCCAGGTCAAACCAGCTCAAGCAGATTCATTCGAACTGAACAGGCCAGCCAGTAGATTCAACCAAACTGGTTCACAGACTATGGTTCAATTTGGTCCGAATCTGGACCAAAATGAGAGCGGGGGGAGGATCTGTACACACCCCTACACAAAGCAACACAAAACCCCTACATAAAAGCAACTACCACTGGAAAAGAACTGTGCTAGGTTGGATAATGGAGAAGATACGTTTTTCAGAAGTGCTTTATTCTCATCTTAAATTGTGATGTGTCTACAGCCAAAATCTCAAGCCATCCCAACAGAAATGTTTCTCTATGCACTTTATCTGTATAGGTGGCCCTCCTTACTCATGGGGATTCCATTATGGCCTATAACCGTGGATAATGAAACTGTGAATCATGAAACCTTCAGTCAATGGGAATTGGGGGCTTAGAGAACACAGGGAAATGACTGAAAAAATCACTAGAAAGACAGGGTAAAAGCAGATATATGTGGATGGAGCACAACACTGTGACTTGGCCACCTCAGACCTTCTACTTTCCCACTCTCTAGTGCCTCCTGCAGTGCCCCCCAGCTCCTCCATAATCATGAAGTTTCCTCACCCCACACTTGAAGTCCAGCACTTAGCAGCACAAGCCCCTTAGCCTGATTGGTTGGTAGGTTGGCCAAAGAGAAAGCACAAAATTAAATCCATTTCATGTAAACACACACAGAGGAGTGTGTGAGAATCAAGGAGAGGAGAATAATTTTTCAATGGATAATTAAAATCAATGTTTAATTTAAATTCAACATAATTAAAAATAAAATTCCACCAAAATTAAAATTAAATTTATAAAAGTGATAATTAGAATCTTACAAGGGCAGCACAATGGAGCAAGAAGCTTCAGGAAATGACTCCAAGAAGCTCCACAGGAATGGCTAAAAAAAAGGCTCCTAAAGGCACCCAATGGCTCCCCAGGGATACCAAAGGCCACCCAAAATGACTTTTAAAAGCACAAAAAACTGTACACATGAAGACCAATGCACTCCACCGTCTTCCTCCCAACTCCTCTTACAACCCATGAGTACATGCTATAGGGTTGTCACCTGTTCTTCCTTTCAAAGAACAGTTCTTTATTTAGCATTAACATGTACCTGTTCTTTATCGATTTAATAAAGAACACAGTTTGTTCTATATTTTCAGCACTCTGAGGTAGGCCAGTCACTGCCTGAAACGAACACACAGCGAAGAGACTGGCTTCAAGTTGCAGGCCTCTAAAAAAGAAGTCTTCTTCAGCCCTGCAAGCTGGATAGCAGATTGCACTCTGATACTACAAATCCCATGATGGAGCTTGTTTTTGGAGCCAGAAGTTCACTTTTGCCCCTGCAGGTGATAAGAGGCAGCTGAGCCTTATGGAGCAGAAAGCAGCCAGGCCTGTAAATGTGTGGCCCTTTCAGCAAAAGTCTCTCCCTAGAGTTAAGCAGCCTAACTGTCTGTCATCTTCTTCCAGCAAAAATGGCAGGAAAATGCAACAATATCATGAAGAGTGGAAAAAGGAGTTCTGTTAGTTGTCTAAAGTGCATGATGCTGCTTTGAAAGCTTGTTGCAATATAAGCAACATAGACTCTTTAGTTTTGCACAATCAAATGTATCAGGTGAAACAGCATGCAGCTGGAGAAGGTCATGTTCACAACAGAGAGGAGACCCGGTCTTGGGGTAGCAAACATGACTTGTCTCTCTAGCAAAGCAGGGTCCACCCTGGTTGCATATGAATGGGAGACCACAGGTGAGCACTGTAAGATATTCCCCTCAGGAGGCGGAGCCACTCTGGAAAGAGCAGAAGGTTTCAAGTTACCTCCCTGGCATCCCCAAGATAGGACAAGATTTTATTTTTTAATAGGACAAGATTTTTTTAATTGAACCAACAAACTACCAAAGCATACAGTACATTGCCAAAGCACAATTATATACAAAGTGGTTGTTTGTACATCATATATCTACAAAGATTTACACACAAGGATTTGGAAACCCACAGGGTTATAAGGTATATGCAGGCAGTACTGTAACTCGGGGATGGGGGATTACAAGGTACATCAGGTAATGGGGGCGGGTTTACATCCAACGTCCATTTCCATAATTTGTCCCATTGCTGTTTAGAAGAGATACTCTTGTCTTTTTGCACATAACCATACAAACTTTTCCAGAAGAGATTTACTGTCTCATCTGCGTGAAACTCTTGTTTGTGTCTTCCCTCCCTATTCCTATGCAGGAGCATTGTATAAATAACATACAGGTTTACTAACCTGATTACGAGGAGGGGAACATTCCAATTCCCTAGTATGAGGGCACCCATTCCGTCCCGTTTCCTTGAAGGTTTCTTTCTGGGACCTCAAAAAGAGGTTCTATAGCGCAAACCTGAGGTTAGTTCTTCCCAAGTCTGTTTTTCCAAATCGGGCCACTCGAACAACTTGCTTACTCCCTGCCACACCCTTTTGGCTACCACACACGCTTTTAAGAAATGTGAGTGGGTTTCCTTGAATGTTTTGCCTAGCTCACTAGCTTTCTGTTTGCAGGTGATTTTAGGGCACTCTTGCTGGTCCTCTGGGAGCCATGGCTTAGCCGCATTAAGTGGTAGTACTTGGTGGTATAAGCGCCACCTTGTTTCCCATAAATGGAAAGGGACTTTTTTCTCCTTAAAGAGAGCGATAGGGTGATCGGGTTGCAACAAGTACTGTGAAGTGTGCTGTTTGTAGCGTTTATGTTCTAAATCCGGTTTTAAGAAACCCACTTCTAGAATCTCTCCATAAATTGTTTTCCTTAGCTGCTTAACTGAGGAGGATCCTTTAAATAGATCTGGTTCAACCTTCTATTTTTAAGTGTGAATAACAAATCTCTCAAGTAGTCCGGGTGTTCTCTTTTTAATACTTGTGTGATATTACCATTGAAAGATCCTTTCCCCCACCATGCTATGCCCCATGCTGACTTGCGCCAACGCAGAGCGAAAAGCTAGACCCAGCTTTTTTCAGGAGGTTGGACATATTATGGACATTCACAAAAATCCAGTTTCCTAAATTGTAGGACATGAATTCAGTTACAAAATAGGGTTGCAGGACAGGTAGAGCTAGGCCTCCCCACTCAACCTCCTTAAATGCTACTGCATGGGCCAAAAGTAAGGACTCTGTGTGCCATACTAGATGGAAGATCTGGCTTTCAACTCTCTGAAGGAGATCGAGCAGGGGAGGATAGACTACCGCCAGGTTATGCACCGGGGGTATCAGGTAAGTCCGGATGTAAACCGCTTTCTGGTACATGGCAAGACTCCATTTTTTCCCACATGGTGATTTTAAGCATCACTTTTTCTTCCCAATCTGTCCAATCCCCCCCCCCGACTTTTTCCTTAATCCCATATTCAATTCCCAAAATGTTAACTGTTATCTACCCACTTCAGTTTAGACTCTGGGGCCCCTTCGCTTTTTCATTCAGAGATGGGTAGGCACGAGAGTTGCTGGCGTCCGGGGTCCATTTTAACAAATACACTTTTATCAGCATTTAATTCTGAGCCCGAGATCTTGCCATTTACCCAGAAAAGGTCTAGTATTACAGAGATTTCATTTTCATTCGATAACAGTAATGTAACATCATCGGCATGAGCTACAAATTTTACCCTAAACTCAGAATGCGGTTCTGAGTGGACAGGTGGTTCGGCTATCCCCTCACTCTCCCTCCTCCTCCCTCCCGGGAAGATCTCGCAGGGCGGAGAGATAGAGACCGAGAGTCCTTGCAGATGGGGTTCTCTCTGAATCCTGATCAGGATCAGATCCAGGGCAAAAACATAAAGTAATGTGCTCAGTGGGCATCCTTGGCAGACACCCGAATGCAAAATGATCGGGTCGCCCCGCCATCCATTAATCTGTGGTGTCACCTTTGCATTCGTATAGAGCAGCTGTATCCAAGTAACGAAGGTGGGTGGTATACCTTTAGCTTTCAACAATGTCCACAGATAATTGTGGTTCACTTTGTCAAAGGCCTTAACTTGATCCAATAAGAGGAGGTGACCTTTCCAACTTTCATTCTGTATAGAGTAAAAAAGTTCTCTCAGCAGACACAATGAGTCTGTCATCTTTCTTCCCGAGATAGCGCTTGTCTGCAAGCTGTGGACCAATTTAGGGGCCACTTTCACCAATCTATTATTTAAGATTTTGGCAAAGATTCTGTAATCGATATTTGTGAGGGTTATCGGTCTCCAGTTTTGTGGTAAAGTGGTGTCTCCTGCCTGGAACCTTGGAGAAGCTGCTGCCAGTCTGTGTAGACAATACTGAGCTAGATAGACCAATGGTCTGACTCAGTATATGGCAGTTTCTTATGTTCCTAACATTCAAATGAGGGGTCAAAATCAAGCCATACCCAAATTTCTAATTAATGAAAGTTCATCAGAAGCCAACAAGGTATCTCTTTTGATCATCTCTTGTTGTTTTACCAGTTAAGTGAAAGAAATTTGAGGGGCTCTCTCTGGTGACAAAGCTACTGTCACTTTATATGAAAAGTGTTAAGAACACTAGTATTTATTCTATGCTGCTAATGTGTGTATATTGCTGAGCCTGGATGGTTGCAGCAAGCTTCCTTGTTTTATTTATTCATTAAAAGTGTTTGTGTCCCGCCTTTCTAGCGAGCTAGAACATAGGAACACAGCAAGCTGCCTTAAATCACGTCACACCCGGGGCACACCTAGGTAATTTTGAAGCCTGGATCTGAAGGGCTTCGGAGCTGCCCCCCCCCCACCGTTGAGGGCTTAGGGAGGTTAAATCTTTTTTAAAATTTACCTTTTACAACCGCCGTTGTGAGGAGGGGATGGAGCAGCCACTCAAGGGGAGATCAAGGCGTGGGAGGCAGAGGCAAGAGGTTCTTCCCTGAGTCAGCCGGGCTTCCCAATAACAGATTGGGCCTCTGTGCATGCGTGCACAGAGAGGAAGAAAGGAAAGACAGAGCCTTGGGGAACAGCTGAGCTAAGGAGTAAGGTGGCAGGATTTAGCCTCTCCCAGCAAAAGCCAGTGCTGCGTTTTTTCAGTTTATTGGGGTATCAGTATTCCAAAGTTTGCCTAATCATGCTGATGGACAATCTCTGTCTTTCATAAATTGACCAAGTTGAGTTCCTGCCCTGTGCAGCATGAAATCTGAGCTGGGACAAGGTAATGGGGATGGAGGAGGTAGGAAAAATTCCTCCACCACCCCCTCCCACCCCTCCAGGCAAGGATGTTAACAGAAGTGTTTAAGTACATCATGAAAAATTAAGAGGGCACAGTGTTTTCATTAGGAATATGAACCAATGTAGCACGGGGAGTTGACAGCTTGGGAGAGAAGTGATGAATACCTACTCCAGCCAGGATCTTCCAGTCCAGTAGCTCTCCCAACTGGACCTATTCATCTGCCACTTGGCATTTATTTCATGGGGGCTGCTCGATGAAAAGATCCCAACCAGTCCAGTGAAAATCAGTCTGTGTGTGTGTCTCTCTCTGGCATTTTGGAAAAGGGAAACAAAAGCAGAGAGGGTGGTTTGCAGCCTCTCTCCCAGGCACCAGGTGCAAAAGGCTGGTGGAAGCCAATCTCATGCATGTTTACTTGGAAGTAAGTCCTACCCGACTCGGATCAAGCGAGCATGCTCCCGAGGAAAGATGCATGGGATTGTTTAAGTTATTTGAAATTAAACCCCTCTGATTTCAGAGACACTGACTTCCAAGCCAAGATAGCTCCAAATCCTGGTGACCTAAACAAGTGTTTTGCAATGTTTATCCTGAAGGTTGCATCCAGCAAATCCCCTGTGGAATTCCAAGTGAGTGTTGAGTGGTGATGGTAGCAGGGAGGGGAGATAGGAAGCTCTCCCTCATTTCTCTGTCTCCTCCCCCCACTTTCTGCGTGTGCACAGAGAGCCCCTAAATGGCCCAATCTGTCATTTAGGAGGCAGGCAGGCTCAGGGAAGGAGCTCTTGCCGCCACCTCCACCTCCCCTGCCTTGGTCTCCCCTGCTGAACAGCAGAAGCTGTAAAAATTGTGGGGGGGGGGCAGATTTAACTGGGCAGCAGGCATGGGCCAGAAGCGGGGCTCTGGAAGGCCCCCCAGAACATTTGGAGGCCCGCTGGAGACAGAAGTCCACAGACCTAATCCACAAGGTCCATGGCGAAAAGCGCCTCTGGTCAGACCCTTGGTCCATCTAGCTCAGTATTTAAAATATTTATACCCCACCCCTCCAGTACACTACTGCTTGGGGTGGCTCACAACATTTATAAAATAGTTATAATGTAAAATCAGACTAATAAAATTAACCAAATTAAGCTAAGCAAGTTAAAAATCCAGGCTAAAACCACAGTCAAAATTACAGATTTTAAAATTTCAAGTTAGAAGTTATTTTTAAAAACTAGAAACTAAGAATTGCTACAAAGACTGGTAGCAGCTTCTCCAAGACTGCAGGCAGGAGTCTCTCTCAGCCTTATCTTGGGTATACCAGTGAGGGAATTTGGGACCTTCTGCATGCAAGTGCTCTTCCCAGAGTGGCCCTATCCCCAAGGGGAGTAACTTATCGTGCTCACATGTCGTCTCCCATTCAAATGCAAACCAAGGTAGACCCTGCTTAGTAACAGGTAAATGCATGCTTGCTACCACAACACCAGCTCTCCTCCCAAGCATCTTACAATACCAAAATTGTACAAATATGGAGTAACCAAAGATACTGCAAAGTAACCAAAAAAACTCATGGGAAAGAAGAGATACATTCTAAGGCCAAAAAGCAACTTTAATTTAACATGCTATCTATTTTAAATGGGTTGAGATTGCACTGTTATCAGATACATTGTTGTTTTTTATAATGCTGCTTTTCAAAATTGCTATTGCTTATTATTTATCTATCTATCTATCATATTTCTATACTGCCTGATATGTACATCTCTAGGTGGCATACAAAATGCAAAATAAAAAATAAAATCGTGCCGAGTCTTCCTCCACTTGCGCTCTAATCGTCTACCTCACCACTTCAGCTCCCGTAACTCATCCGAATACCATGGAGCTGTCTTTAAGGCAAGTTGGAGAGGACGCTTAGGAGCCATTGGGTCTACTGCTCTAGTAATCATCATTATTCCATCTTTGTACCAGAGCATCGACAGAATCATTAGTGGAGCCAATGATTCTCCAGTGATAGAGTTTAGGGTTCTAAACCTTTCCAAGGCTTCTTGAAATCCTATTGGATCCAATAACCTCCTTGGGCAGACCAATCTAATAGGTCCTTCACCCCTGCAGAGGTGGGTCGTGGCTGTAAAGTCTACCTTAACCAGATGGTGATCCATCCATGACAGTGAAGAGATGACAAGGTTCCCCAGCCATGGAACACTTCCCTATTCAAAGCAAATGGGGTAGCATTCAGACAAAGTTACTCATGAGAAGCACCACTGAAATCACTGAAAGTTATCTTTACTACCTCAAGGCCCATAAATTTCAATGGAACTCAGTCATGGCTAACTTAGTCTGAATGCTACCCATGAATTCTTAGAAAAGCAATATATAAATATATTAGATAAATTTAATAATTAATTAATTACACTAATAATAAATTATTGTTCACATTCTGATGGACACACCATGTCATTTTATTTAAGGTCTTACAAGGAGGCTATTCTCACATGCTACCTAACCCAGGCTAGGGATGGCCAGCCTGGGTTAGACTGTATGTGAGAATCACCACAATTGGGCCCTATCCCAGTAGGGCAGAACCATCTAGCCTGGCTTTTAAGCCCAGCTGTTAGGTGGGGTTAAGTGATCAAGTGCTCTACCTGGCTACCTGCTAGTGTGCAAGCATGGTCTACTTCCAGCCTGGCCACACACAAAGATGGGCACCTAGAGCACTCATCTCTCAGCGGAATCCCCCAATGCATTGCATGTGTTGCAATGGCACTGTGGGATTCCCGGTGACCAGGATGTGTCGTCCCGGTCACTGGAGCTTGCATTATGCAGCACTGCAAGTCCAGCTGAGATTATGACCAGAGGACTGGGCATGACTGTACCATCAAGACAAGCCTTCCATTTTAGGGCTGGAAAGTCAAGCAGTCCAGCAAGTTCTCATAAGAGAAATGGAGCCTTGATCCAAAAGCAATCCATTAACCACAGATTTCCTTTTGCTTTAATGACTGGGAAAGAACATAAGAGATTATTCACTTTTCTCTGATGCACAAAAATTCTGAGTCATCCAGAAAATGGATGGGAAATAATTTAAGTTTTTTAAAAATGGAGTATTGCTTCAGAAAGCAGAAGCAACCTTAATTGTCAGTGTGTTGTAATGGCCAGCACTACAAATAAGAGTTGTTGTTTTAAGTGTTACTAGCAAGAGGACAGATGGAATAAGTCGCACTAACAGCCTATGACCAACTCAGGGCTGTAGTCAAATGCCAACCTCCTTAGGAGTAAGCCCTACTGGACTCAATGGGACATGCTTCCAAATAACCACACATTAGAACCGGGTTTTGAAATCTGTTGACATGATGAATGTGCAGTGCGGTGCTATGCTTATAACAATTCAATATCCAAAGGACTCTGAGCTTTGGACACTCAGCTGCCAACTCTGAGAAAGCTTTTTTCTAAAACAGAAACCCAAGACTACTATCTCTACATGCACTTTCTGGGGAATAACCTCCGCTCAGTGGGACTTTCGAGAAAAATGTATGTATAGGCCATGGCTGCATGCTATTTAGATGGTCCTGAATCAAGAACAGGGGATTGGTTTGCATTCTAAAGCAACACAAGTTTAAACTTGACCTATTGCGAGTGGGGGAGAAAGAAGAGGAGCACAGCTATAGCATGAGAATTCTATGCAATAGCATATGCAACTTTGATCAAAGGCAGGCTTCAATTAGAAACCAGATCAAATAACGGAAATCAATGGTGAGTTGCAAAAACTGATAATCAATAACTATAAGAGCTTTCATGCTAGGTCAGGCTGATTGTCCAGAATAGCTCAATATTAGGTATCTTGATAAAAGCCTCTCCAATTGTCATAAGGAAGTCTACAAACCTAGCACAGTGGCAACACCCATCACCTCCTTATTTACCAGTTCTGAGCACATTTTTGTTTTTGACTATATTTTTTAAAACTCTGAGAGTTAGTCAAAAGACCAGGAGGCTTTTCAGACAGCATGCTTCACCATGGATTTTCCAGAAGGCTTTACTGCGGACTTGGGGCATAACGGATACTGATGCAATTTTTTTTTACCCCCAACGTAAATCGGAATTTATTTATTTTTTACCCCCAACATAAATCAGGCTAGGTTCTGTTATGGAGGAGAAAATCTAAATCATGTGTGAAGTGCTCTCTGGAATATTGCATTGACTTCTGGGTAAATCTGGCTGGTGCTGAATGCACACCCGCCCTCCCAAAGTAAAGTTGCAGTAAAGTCGTCATCTGAGAGAGCTCCAGGAGATTCTGGGTTCAAACCCTCAACTAAGCAATTTTGGACCAGCCAATCCACCTCTCAGCCTAACCTCTATCACAAGACTGCAAGCGAAGATTAAAAAGTGATAACTGCCAAATAGGTCACCATGAACTGCTTGGAAGACAGGCAAGATAAAGTAGAGACTCTGTTAAATAAAGAGGTTGCACCGCTGGGTATTGTTACTAGTTGCAAGGCTTTTCTGTTGGCTCCCAGGAGCCCTTCATTTGTGTTTGAGACTTTGAGTCTCCAGGCTTGGAGACCTCACTCTGAATATGCTCAGGAGCCACACAGTATCATAAGCTCTCCGTTTATACACATGGGGACAGGTCACTTAGTGACAGTGGGCCAGTTGCCCCTAGATTTGGCTCCTAACAACAAACTGGAAAAGGGGGCAGATGCACATCCTCCCTATGCTGGGATATTCTAAGTAGACTCCAGAAGTTAACTAAAAGCAGGTTAACTCTCTGCCAAGGTCACTTTGCATTCAGAGTGAACCACCTCCCCCTCCTCTCCTTTAACAAAGGATAGCAGCCAGGCAGCTAATGTGCCAATTAGTTTAACAGGAGAGAACACAGATAAGGCTTGGGAAGTAAACCTCCCCCATCACAAAAGAGGTTGAGTCAGCGATAAGGACCTAAGAGATGCATCCATTAAGAATACTGATTGGATAACCGGACCTTCCATCTATGTAGAATTTTTCTTCTCACATCTATGCACTCGTTCTCATGACAAAAGCCTTAGCATACCTTGGCAATTCCCACACTGTTACACACAGCAAGAAAGATCAGCAACAATGGAATCCTTGCCGGTTCCACCCAACACACCTATCAAACAAAAAAGCTCACTTGGAATTTGCCCCCAGGATATGTCTTTGGGTATAACAAGTCCCAATTACATGATCCAGTGTGCTCCTTGCAATCTTAGTGTTCTTTGTGCACCAGCTACCTTGGAGCTACCAGCAGCTTTTGGGGTGATTTACTGATCACAGGTCACCATGCGAGGCTGTGTTCAGTACTTTTTGCCACTCTCCAGATCAGTTTCTTGCCCAGCCTGATCTGCCCAGCCTTCCTTGGTAACATAGGAAGTTGGTACCATGGAGGAATCAACCTCCTGGATTCACCCTTGCCAACTAATCCCTCCAACTTTCTTGTACATACCTTGGCCCAAGCTGTCCCTGAGGAATGAGGTTCATCAGTTGTTCCCGGAGTCCTTCGTCCAGACCAGGTGATATGAGTGCTTGTCCTTCACTGGCCCAAACTCTATCTCTATTCTCCTTTCTTAAATCCTACCACTGTTCCCTCGAAGGCACGTGCGCACTAAAAAGTATTCTGATTCCGCTCAGTTAATTTTAGATCCCGCTCAGGTTGAATTAGGAGAGCCCCACTCTAAATGCATGTGCGCATACAGTGTCTTGATATTGCCACTCAGAACAAAACTCATTCTGCACAGGGGAAAAAATTAGAGGGACCACTGAATCCAACTGCCTTCTCCTCTTAAAAAACTTCTTTCTCTTGCCTGCCTGGGAACTTACACAATTAGGACTCTAAGCTAAAATGCCTCATTACAGTTAAAAGTATTTTCGATAGTAATATTGCTTTAATCACACATTTCTCTCCTCTGTACCCCTCCCTACAATAGCTAGCTTATTTTTTATTTTTGAAAGTTGAATCTCGTCTCAGTCCTGTCATTTCCTGAGTCCGCAACTTTGTGCAAATTAAAACTAATGTGAAGCTGTTCCTTGCTGAGCTAATTTTCCCCATGCAAGCCCAAAAGCAGATTTCAGTATGTTCGCCAATCACCCCAGAGCAGTTTCTTTAATGGTATCATGGCCAGGTGACTACAATAGCCTTCACTGTAAGGCTGAGGGACCAGTGGTGGCTCCCAGCAACACTTATTGATCAGATCTGTGTGAAGCTTTGGCTGAATACTCTGCACAGTTCCCCTGACACCATGCATAGAGAGAACCATCCCCATCATGTAGTGCTGCACTTTGCCCAGAACCAACCGGCTCCTTTAAGGGACATCAAGCCCTTGCACCATCTTGGAAGGTGTGCACGGGGTGCAGTGTAGCCCTTCCCAATACTTGTCCCACAAAGCTCGTAAGAGAGGGTTCAGTCTCTCTTAAAGCTCTCCTAGCACTGAGAGAATTGCAATACAGCGCAGAGGTCAGCATAGTGGGAAATAGCTCCCACACTGAAGGTGTTAACAGTGTCTCGAGTGCTCTTTTAAAACCTTCTAGAAATGGGGAAGCTCTTCCAACAACAGGGAGTTCATTCCAGAGCCCTGGGGCAGCTCTAGAAAAGGCCAAACCCTGAGTTACCACCAGACATGCTAGGGCAGCAGCTAGCGGGCCTCTCCCAAAGTTCTTAATAAGCAATGGGGGTCCTGAAGCAGAAGACACTCTCTTAAATCTCTCAGGCCCAAGCCATTTAGGGCTTTATAGGTAATCACCAGCACTTTATAATTTGCCCAGAAACATATGAGCAGCCAGACACACCCTGCCACCATATGAGCAGCCAGCATAATAATGCTTTTAAAAGAGTAGTAATTTGGTCTCTTCAGGTTGCCCCAGAGGCCAGCCTGGGTGCCGCATTTGTATCAATTGCAGTTTCCAGACAACATACAAAGGCAGCCTCATGTAGAGTGCATTGCAGTAGTCAAGTCTAGAAGCTACCAGCAAGCATACCAATGCTTTTAGCTCATTCTCCTCCAAAAATGGCTGTAGCTGGCATATCAGCCTAATCTGATAAAAAGCACCCCAGGCCACTGTCTCAATCTGAGAAACCAGAGAGAGGCCTGGGTGGAGAAGTACTCCCAGGCTACGCACCTGTTTTTTCTGAGGGAGTGTGACCCCTTTCAGAACTGGCAGGTATAACCCATCTCCTGAGTTATGATTCAACACCCCCAAATAAGTGCCTCTGTCTTGCTTGGATTCAGCTTCAATTTATTCTCCCTCATCCAACCCATTACCGTATGGAAGTTATGCTATTCCCTGATGAAGATGACATGGAGGAATAGATCTGTGTGTCCTAAACTGAAACACTCTCTCTCTCTCTCTCGCTCGCTCTCTCACACACACACGGACTACAAATTGTTTTTTATCCATAGTTAGTAATATCTTCATGTGTCATTCCTTTCCAATGACTTAGTTTAGGCTTTGACATATTTTCTTTAGATCTAGAAGCCAGCCAATGGACACTTGACAAAATTACTGGACGTAGTGATTAACATTGTGGAAGGGGAAGGTAAATAAATGGGCTTCTGTTTTTATCCCTTTTACAAGTAACACAGCAGAAACAGGGCTGCCTGGGACAAATAAAGATTCTATTAAATAACTCCATCTCTGAATAGCCTAGTCTAGGAACCACAGTTAAATTCCTAGGCACCACGGCACCCTGGTGCCTGGGATTGGTCAATCTCCAACTCAACTGAAGTCCATATCTCCTAGAGAAGCAACACAGAAGAAAGACATAGGTTCTAATATTAAATCTGAATTGCATCTACTTCTCAAATTGGGATAAATACAAAATCAGTGGATGAATTACAGAGCTGATTGTGAACCAACTTGAAAACCGTAAGGCAGTGTGTGTGTGTATAAAGAAAGCACTTTCCACCAACAGAGGTGCTCTTCTACATAGTTGGGGTTTCACAAAGCATTCCCCACCGCATGAGTCACTCCACATGCCACATACTTATGTCAGTATCACACATTATTCAACCCACAATTCTCAAGTTACTAAGGTGGAAAGGATCCCATGTATTGGCTCATGTATTAAACCAAGGCAATTTACTTACTGCCACCCACATTAAACTATTATAAAACTTCACTTTTTAATCAGGTTGTTTAATATTTTATTTGTTCCCTTCCTTTTCCCCCTTGCCTACCTTTTTATTTTTAAAATAATTTTCTGCATGACGCAAAGCCATTTTGGCAAATCCAATTTGGTTTTATCTTTATAAAGCATCTTAGAGTACTAATTTGCTGCTGCTTATTTATATAACATCTATATTTGCATTTTGAAAACCCTGGTGTTAACGCCATACACTTATCTACTTCTCAAGTGGCCTCAAACTTTCACTTAGTAGAAATAAACATGTTTTCACACTCACAAGGAAAGGATTCCACAAGCTGAAATCTCTTTGGAAGAATGTACATGTGTAAACAAACATCAGAGGTTTAAAATAAAATCTCATTTAAGCTCCTATCATCACCAAAAAGTACCAAAAATCAGTGCTTCTAATAAAACTTCACAGGTATTTTATCAAAGCAAGGATGCCATGAAAATTCTATTTCCATTACATGTCAAATAAAATAAGTAAACTATCGATAGATTTTTAGCTCATAATGCATTTTAAATATGTATGTCATAAAAGCAGCAATACAGAGGCTAGAGGGTAGAGTTATTTTATTTATTTAAAATATTTATACCCCACCCCTCCAGTACTCTACTGTAGGCACCAAAGTCAAATAAAAGGCTCACAACAATAAAATAGATACAATGTAAAAGTAATAAAATTAACCAAATTAAGAAAACAAGTTAAAAGTCAGACTAAAACCTCAATCAGAATTGTTATTTTAAAAGCTAAAAATTGAGAATTATTAAAACGTAAAGTTAAAGAACCTACTATATATATCAAAAGATGGAGCATTAAGAACCCTCTTTTTAAAAGATGTGGTTTTAGTTGTTGTTTTTAAACACTAAACAGGGAGGGAGCATGCCAAAGCTCTTCAGGGAGGGCTCTTCAGATAATGTGTGACTTGGGTTCAAATTCCTGCTCAGGTATGAAACTCACTGGGGTAACTCTTACAAGACAGAATTTCTCAGCCAAACCTACCTCACAGCATTAGTATGAGGTTAAGATGCCACCCTGAGCTTCTGAACTGAAGACTGTGATGCAAATTTGAAATTAAAATTGTGGCTAAAGGATCTGCCCATTTGTGTCTTATTCCAGTTGCTTTCAATTTTCTACCTCCAGGCTTTCCACACTGACTTGTCTGCCAAAGGAGCCCAGACATCTGAAGATTCTCTAGTACAGTTCACTGAAGCACTTACGAGGTTTATTAAGCCAGTCACCCCACATTAACTTAGAGCATGTCCTAAAAAATACAGCCAATACTCCCCTGCAGCTGCAGTTTGGAGAGAAGTTCTGTTATGGGCAGACCAGTTGTCTTTCACGGAAGCTTGTCCATGTCAGATTAAGGAACTCCTTTTCATTTCCAGTGAATCCCAGAGTCCCTTAGAATGCTATTTGAAAACTGTTGTATATTTATTTATTTTTATTCTTTTTACATTTTATATCCCATTCTTCCTCCAAGGAGCCCAGAGCAGTGTACTACATACTTAAGTTTCTCCTCACAACAACCCTGTGATGTAGGTTAGGCTGAGAGAGAAGTGACTGGCCCAGAGTCACCCAGCAAGTATCATGGCTGAATGGGGATATAAACACTAGGGTAGAGCTAGATGAATACCTTTTATTTGTATCAGTGGAATAATAAGCCCATAAGGACAAATAGAAAATTACCATAAATTCCCCTGAGCCAAGAGTCTGTAGTTGAGGCATCAGGTGGTCAGAATTAGTAAGATGCCTACCCATCCCAGCTCATCCAAGACAAAGAAAGAAAATTTCTCAGTCAAAGCCAATGATGGAAATGAACCTGTATACTGATAAGGGGAGGAACCTCTCTTAAGAGAAGGATGTGCTTCTCTATCCAGACTGCAGCAAGAAAAAATGATGAACACAGCAGACAACCAAAGTGTATCTCTGGACAGAATACATAAATCCCCCTCTCATCTGCAAAGCCTGCAGCTCAGTGCTGCTAGAATGCATTAATGGCAAAACTGAGCTGGGTCAGATGAGGGTGAAAAGACAAGAGGTGGGAATTCCTCTACTTCTGTAATTCTCTGAGCAATTTCCTGCCACCTGTCAATCAATCAAATGCGGGGGGGGGGCAGGAAGCAAGTGAGCATGCCCAGTGTTCCAGATGACATCAGCTTGATCAATGTAAGGGATTGGAAGGCTGCAGTAGCAACTAGGAGAGGCAGCTGGAAGAGTCAATTGGGGTCGACTTCATTCAGTTCCCCACCAATGCTCTCCGCTGCAGCTATGAAAACAGGGAACTCAGCCAAGTGGGACCCTACAGGGCAGGTTTTACTTGCAGACTATGGTGGGGGAAAAGAAGAATATTTAGTGGCATGAGTATTTTGCAGATGTAAGCATGAAACACAAGTCTCTGACTTAAGCACTTTGCCTATGGGATTGGGATACTGCGCAACAACAACAAAAAGTCATTGTTTTGAAGAGACAAATTCAGCCAATCTTGACACAGGAATGAACAGATGCTCTTGATTTCATGGCCTTTGGGCTCTTATCTTTACATTTGCTCTCTCTAAACTTCAAACCTAGGATGCAACTTCATGCACCCAAAGCTTATGCCACAATAACTACTAACCCTTAAGGGGCCACGAGTCTCTTTGTTACATCTCCTACCAATTCAAGGAAACTGCCAAGCCTTGTAGTTTTGCATCCCCCCTCCCATTCTATAACACCCCCTGCATTAAAGATATTGTCTGTTATATACATGCACACACTTTGGGGCATGGTCTTCTAGGAGTCAGAGAAAGAAAGGGGACCTTCAGCTGCTCCCTTGGGTTCCCAACCTCCCAAGTTTGAGGAGTCAGTCTCCCACACGCGCCACTTCGCCTTCCCACGCCGTGGAGGTTCCCAGTACAACCCCGACCCACAGCAGCCTCACCTTGACCAAGGGTTGGCGCTCAAGGTGAAGAAGCCTTGAAACGGGAGCCAACCCACGCACAGGCTGAGGAGCAGCTAACGTGGGGAACAATGGGCGAGGGAGCACAATGCAGTGCAGCACCACGCCACGCAGGGGGCCCACAGCAATGCCGCTGAGGAGGAGGAGGAAGGAGAGCCGAAGGAATGTGGCGGTTTCCCCAATAGCCCTGCAGTAAGAGAGGAGCCAGGGAGCGGGTGGGAGAGGTCATGGGGCGAAGAAAGCCCAGGGCTCAGAGATGCGCCCACCCCCACCCAACAAAAGAGAGGCGCCCACGAGGCTTACCCCAACCACGACCGTGTCTTCGCCTTTGAATTTGGGGATGAATTTGTCCCCGCGGAGGATCTCCGCCTCGTTGAGGGGCCGGAACCGGCACATCACTTTGATGCTGCATTCGGCTGGGTCCGCCATCTCGGTGCGGGGGGCGGCGGCGGCGGCGCTTGGCTGGGCGAGGCGGCAGGGGTGGCACGGAGCCTGACCACCTTGTGCGCGCGCGTAGCGACTGCTGCTCACGGGCTGAGGAGGGAGCCCAGCCCAGTCAGAGAAGGGGGCAACGGCGAGGCATTCCCAGCTGCACCTCTTCCCCTACCCGACGGGCAGATATAGGCGGGGGAGCCGGGGCGAGCACGAGCACTAATGCTAAAGGGGTGGGGTAAGGCGGGGGAACCACCACCCCAAACACCTCCAGGGTTGCAGCTGGGTTCTTCAGAGAATGGGAGCTGGTGCGAAATCTATTGAGCGCGTGGGGAGATTTCAAGTCTTGGGAACTGCAAATTAAGCCGGGTCCTGGACTCCTTCAAGTCTTCTTCAGGCGCTGGAATCTGCTACCAGTCTTGCAAGCGCCTCCGCCGCCGCCACCATTCTGCATCCCCGCCAGCAAGCCACCTTTTTCTCTCTTTCGCTCCTTCTCCCCCCACGGGCTTTGACTTCACTGCATTACATCAACCCCTCCCCAAAGCTCACCGGCTTGAGGGAGAGACGTTCCAGACGCATCCTGGGAGTCGTAGTTCTTAACACAACAGCTAGGTGGGGACCAGAGCGAAAGGTCTTTTTTAAAAGAAGAGAGACAAAGGCGGACAGGCAGGAGAAGAGCAAGCCGAATAGAAGACAAGGCCATCCTCCTTGCTCATCATTTTGTCCTCCCCGTGCTTGGTCCAAAAGCGAGGCGAGGGGAGTTTTCATTCTAATATCCAGTTAAATAATAATGAGACAGCTTTCGTTTGTGAGCTTCCTCGTTTTGTTTTGTTGGGTGGGGCGGGAGGGGGGTACATGTAGCCACTGCTAACTTTCACTGTTCTGTAGGGTACAAGGGAATTCTGAAGATTTCATGGTACAAAATTCGACATTTGATTTTATCCTTTGAAATGTTTACAATTATGGTGTCAAGTTTGCATTATATATATATATATAATTTTATTATTTTCATCCCCCCCCTCACCCGGCCCGCGCTTTTGGTAGAGAAAAGGAAGAGTATGTAGCTATGGTGCTGTACTCCAGTATTCCCGAGAGAGACAATCTGTAGGGAGCAACCTCGGTGGATCTCTCAGAATCGTAAAAAAGCTGCCTCCATTGCCTTTATTGGTTGGCCGAAAGAAACAGAGAAAATAATGCTGGAGCAAAAAAAGTGTGGGGTTTTTTTGGGGGGGGGTATTTATTTACACATTTTAATCCTCATGCTCAGCACATTAGCTTTCACAAAAGCTTACATAATTTTAGCAACAATTGTAAAACTTTAGAAAAGACAAAGGAACAGACTTTTTTAAAAGCGATTGGGTGAAATATTAATTGCAATACCAACAAATTCAACAAACCAGACACCTTTAAGAAGAAGGTACTGTATTTACCATAATCCAAGAATAAGTTTTTCCAAAGTTCTTTGATGTTAGAGATCAAGGAATCATCTTAAATTCAGAATCCTCTGGTATTTAACCAGTATTTTAAAGGACTTCATCTTAATTCAGAGTCATTCTCTTTTTGGGTAAATACGGTATGAACCAGCCCCTATGAAGGACACACTCCCTGGGGAGGAATTCTAAAGAGGAGCTGCCACCACAGAGAAGAACTGAGATCTGACTCGATCCTGAGCAGGAAATATATCTACAGCTTTTCAACAAAAAGTTCTCAAAGCAGTTTACATAGTAAAAGGTATGAGAAAATTATTCCCTATCCCAAAAGGGCTCACAATCAAAAGACAAATACAAACTCAAAGGAGATGAGAGCAACTGCTACTGGAGAGATGCTGGGCTGGGCTGAATAGGGACAGTGGTTCTCCTACACAGGGGAGTATCTAGGGTGGGGCAGGCAGGGCACATGCCCCGGGTGCCACTTGAACGGGGGGCACCATTTTTTAAAATGAAAAAATTAAGAAAAATGGCCACTGAAAATAAAATGGCCACCATGCATGCTCAAATGGCTTCTGCAAGGCTCTAGGCCATGCCAGGCCTTGCAGAGGCCATTTGAGCATGCATGGTGGCCATTTTGTTTTCAGTGGCCCTTAAAAAAAATTTTTTTAATGGCCATCGCACATGCTCAAATGGTCCGTGTGAGGCCCTAGGCCTTGTTAGGCCTCACAGAGACCATTTGAGCATGCATGGCAGCCTCCAAAATGGCCACCACGCTGATCTTTGCAGGCCCAAACAGGCCCAAAAATCAGCCCAGGACAGGCTGCGGCGGTGAATTAAGAGGCCAGCAGGGGGAGGGGGAACCTTTGCAGACCCCCCCCCCCCAGCCTTTAGGAAGCCCCCTGAAGGGGCTACAAGTAAAAATTAATTTTAATATAATATGTCACTGTCCACATATTCAGTTTGGCACTATGTACAGAGAATCAGGGCTTGTGAATCCTGAGCTGAAGCTTATGAGCTAGGATTGTATTCATTTGCTCTTACTTTGCTTCTTGTGATAAATGAGTTAAATGTGATGTATTAATAAAATGGCTATTAATGGTGAGTTTTTCTTTGAATCAGTGTGAAATCTTTAGTATTAAGGCCACTGGGAGTTTCTTGCTCTGTTTAGTTTTCCAAGTACACCTCCACATAGTATTTGCATATTTCATGAGCCCCAGCATACTGAAATTTGTAGTTTTCCTGCATTTTTTGGTCTGGCTACATCCACTGCTAAATAGTTTTTGAAATATTAAAAGATTAACAAGCTTGACTTGTATTTTTGAGCTGATATTATGGTAAAGTTATCTGAAAGATGGGTGTCAGATGTTTGGACAGGGGGCGCAATTTCAGTTCTTGCCCTAGGTGCTATTTTCCCTAGATACACCTCTGCATACAGCTTAACATTAGCATTCTTTGTTTAAGTCATTTCAGAGGTTTTTTTGAGGTGTAAAGCAGTGTTTTTAGCCAGGATTCTGTGGATGGTTTCTGTTCCAAAAACATGCCCCAAGGGTTGAGTGGCATTTCACAAACTCCTTCTGGCACTTCCATTTCCCCCTCTTGTACGGGCTTATGCCCATTCCAATAGTAGAAGTGTCTGAATAACACATGATCTGATTTAAATTTGTGATGCAAATTTGTGATGCAGTTGAAATATGTCAAAGTCACCAAGCTCAAGTTTCACGCTTAAAACCTAATGAACTCTCAATTATAACCTAATGAACTCTCAAAGTTCTTAATTTTCTAATTGTCCAATGATTTTAAACAATATTCCAATTTATAATTATTAGTTGCTACAAAGTGTTGCCTTTGGATTTTGTGACTGTTGAATTACTTTTTACCAGTTTTTACTTTGTTTGGGATTCTACAGGGTATCATGGCAGAAGATACAATCCTCCCCATCTCTGGCAATTTTCAAAAAAACACCTGAAAACCTATTTTTTCGCCCAAGTTTTCTCAGCTTCCTAGATTTTTTAGGTTTTAATGTCTGGTTTATTTTTAAATTGTTAAATTGTTTTAAGTTTTTTGTATATGTTTTTAACTTGTTTTATGCTATTGTTAACCGCCCAGAGACAAAAGTTTGGGGCGGTGTACAAATTTGATAAATAAATAAATGTTACAAGGGCTCCTCAATCAAAAAAAGGGTTTTAAAACCGGAGGCACATTATATGTGGTCATGTAACAAATTATGATCTTTCTGAAGTGAAGTGGTTCCCATCACAGATCACATAAAATCAAGGTGGCACAAACTATCTCACCACTATTCCAATGAATCTCTTTGGGAATAAAGAACTAAGGTGTTTTAAGAACATCTAAGCATCTAAGCATTTTTGCTGCTTAGATTTTTGGGGGGAAACTGCCATGTCAACGTATAATCTATAGATATGGCAAGTATAGTAATTTATAATAATGGAAATGTTATTGTATCAAATAAGCATGCAAAAGGGAATTCAGGAAACATCATGTTTACATGGGCACAATTTATCAACTTTGCAGAAAACAACACAGAAGTTGTGCTGTGACTGTGTCAAGACAAGTACACAGTGATTCATTTATATTGCTTCCAGAGGCATAGGCAGTTAGTCTGTACATAGCAGCAAAAATAACAAAAAGTCTTGTGCCACTTTAAAGACCAACAAATGTATTGTAGCATAAACCTTTGTCGACTGTAGTATTTAATCAATCATACATTGATAGAGTGTACTGTAGTGCACCAAAACTTAGTTACAATTAATATGTTAGTCTTTAAAGTGTCACAAGACTTGCTTATTTCTATTCATATATCACAGACATAAGTAAAACATAAAAGTTGTGATTATGAAGAACACAGATTGACATTTTGACTAGCTGCTATTTATTTATACTTTACTTATTAAAATTTGAATAAGACAATATAACCAGTGATTAAATACGCATTGCACTGCTCCAAAGACAAACTTAAAATGACCTTTTTAATGCATAAAATATATTAAAGTAATTTAGATTTCCCCACAAAACATGTAAGCTAAATCACAACTGATCAAATGTTTCCATGTAGCACTTAAATACAGAAGCTGAAAACTGAAAAGAACAAACAGATAATACAGTAGGTAACACGTGAAGGAGGAGAGAGCAAGAAGACTGCTCTTTCAGAAGATTACTCTTGCAGTAACCCATGTATCTCATGGGTTATTTAATCTCATCCTTAACATTAATATTACATTTCAGTTGTTGCATGAACATTGCTTCCTTGATCTTATGTCTTATTACATTCCCTTCAAAAGCCAATATTGGTATTTTGTTTTGGCCACTTTTCTATTGTGTCCTTTCATATGTACAGTGTTTCCCCGAAAATAAGACAGTGTCTTGTATTAATTTTAGGCCCAAAAAATGCACTAGGGCTTATTTTCGGGTAGGTCTTATTTTGCACACACCTCCCCCGCCATGGCAGGCAAGCACAGAACAACTTACTCCGAGGTAGTGCCCCAAGTTTCAACCCCGTCTCCTGCTGTTCTCGATCCCTGCGGCCAGCGTGCAGCCGCGAACCCCCGCCTCCCGCCTAGGTCTTATTTTCGGGTAGGTCTTACTTTCAGGGAAACACGGTATCACCCAGGGTTTTGTTCAACTTTTATTATGCTGCAGATCACCCAGATGTTGTTTATAACTGTTCATGAGTGGTCTTCCTGTTTCTCCAATATAGAATGCTGCACGTTCCATTCAATTGTATACACTATGCCCTTCCCCTTACACCAACCCTCATCCTCCTCACAGATGGAACAATCTCTCCCTTCATATCTATTATCATATAACTGGGATTTAGCTAAAAGTTGTTTTACAGTTTTAGGTGCTGTACAAAGTTACACCAGGCTTTGGTTTTACGGCATTTAATGGGAAAGTATGCCAGCAAACCCTCTTCCTCTTTATATGCGACATTTATTGACTTTAAAGCCACCTTTGACTCCATCTCTAGATTGAGACTCTGGAGCAAACTGGCCAACACTTCTATAGATCCATGATTACTCCTCCTCATCTGTATGTTATATGAAAACACCTCATTCAAGTGTAATAACAAAGGTCATCTGTCTGTACAGGTGGCCACACAGAAGGGGGTTAAGCAAGGATGTATCCTTGCTCCTTTTTTGTTTAATTTTTATATTAATTTTTTTAATTCCCCTTCTGGATAATCTGCCTAAGCTAGCTAGCAGATCCATCTCGATCCTACTCTATGCCAATGATGTGGCTATACTATCAAGGACATTAGTTGGTAGGAGGCGGGTGTTACAAAGACACAGTTTTATGAAGGCGAATCGTTAGTTATAAATACCCCCAAGACTAAGGTTATGGTGTTTGCTAAAAGACTGAAAGAACACAAACGGCAAATTAACGAGAGTAGGGTTGAGTAGGTTAGGGCCTTTAAGTACTTAGGTTTAGTTTTTCATGCAAATGGAACATGGGGTGCACAATGTGTATATGCTACAGCAAGTGCTCAGAGGAGTGCATCTGCTATATTAACAATTTTCCACACTAAAGGGGGACATTTTATCCCAGTGGCTGTTAAGGTATATCAGGCCAAAATATTGGCACAAATGCTATATGGGGTCCAGATCTGTTCCACCTGTAATTTCAAACCTATGGAAGTGGTCCAGTCTAGATTCCTTCGTGCCATATTTCAGGAGCCTAGATGTGTTTCTAATGCCACCCTATGCTGAGAAGCAGGTTTAATCAGAGTTAAACCTGCTCAGGGTGGCTCGACACATTTAACTATTGGCTCAAATTACATTTCTGCCATTAGGGCCTTGCCCTCCTGATACTGGAAGATGAGTTCCACTCTAAGTATCTGTTTATCTGTTGTTTTTTATGCTTGTTTGATATGTTTTTAGCTTGGTGTTTTTATTGCTTGGTGTTTTTATTGCTTTTATTGTATGTTTTTATTTTTGTAAACCACCATGGGGTTTTCTTTTAACAAAAGGCGGTATAGAAATGTAAAAATCAAATAAATAAATAAATAAATAAATAAATAAGATCCTCTATGATAAATTGGGTAGATATGGCTTCTCTCCACTATTCAGTTTGGGCAATATTGAAACCATTTTACATGTTCTTCTATATTGCTCATATAATAGGGACATTCATATTGCCTGGATTGAACCACTTGAAAAAAATATGCCAGGTCGATCGGAAGAATACTATATCTCCTTCCTTCTGGCAGACCAGTATATAGCCAGTACAGCTGGGTAGCAAGATTCTGTGTGGCAGCTTGAAAAATGAAATGGGAACAATTGACTAATTGTATATGAAACCTCCTGTATGTCCTGATGTTTTATTATCTTTTAATATTAACTTTGTTTTATTTTTATTTTGATTTAAAACAAATATAAACTTTGTTTTATTTTGATTTTTACTTTTACTTGCTAACTGCTGGTCACTGACCGTAATAAAAATTCATTCATTCAAGTGCTGTACAAACCACATGAGCCTTAACTCCATATCTATCACAAGTTTTCTGTACAAGTAATGTTCTTTTCATTTGTATTCAAAAAGGTACCAGACAAGGTTGTCCCTTGTCACCATTATTATTTATATTGGTCTTGGAAATTATGTGCAGGATGATAAGGGAAAAGACCAAAATACAAGGATTGTCAATAGGGACACAAAGATACCAACTAAGAGCCTTTGCAGATGATATAGTGTTGTTTTTACAAGATCATTTAGAGTCAATAGATACATTATTGGAAATATTGGAATCATATGGGAATTTGACAGGGTTCTGTATAAATAACGATAAGATAGAGGTATAAATTAAAAATATGAACAAAGAAGATATTTAAAAACTTGCTTTGAGATCTAGTTTTAATGTGGAAAAAAGGGGAAAATACCTAGGAGTTACTCTCACAACAAATAATGCCTTATTGTTTCAAAATAACTATATTAAAACCTGGAAGGAAATAAAGACAGACTTATGTAGATGGGATAGATTGAATTTATCATTAAGTGGAAGAATTTCTGTTATCAAAATGAACGTTCTTCCTAAAATGCTATATTTTTTCCAGCCAATACCAATAATAAATATAATGTCAATTTTTGATCAATGGCATAAAGATGTAAAGAACTTTATTTGGCAGGGTAAAAAATCAAGAATAAATCTTTAAAATCTAATGGATGATGGGAAGAGAGGAGGATTTGCGTTACCAAATTTTTAGTTATCTTTTGAAGCAATATGCTTAAGTTGGATGAAAGAATGGATTACATTAAAAATCCAAGACTGTTAGATTTGGAAGGATTCGATATAAGATATGGTTGGCATGCATATCTATTTTATGATAAGGTAAAAATAAATAAAGACTTCTTACATCATTATGTTAGAAAAAGGTTATATATGATATGGATAAAAAACAAATTTGGGTCAGAACCAAAAATCCCACTTTGTGTATCTCCATTGGAAGTTGTATCTAGAAAACAGAAAAATATGCAACAGGTATGGCCTACGTATTGACAACTTTTTGTTCCTCAAGGTGCAAAATATGAACTTAAAAAATTAGATCTTATGCAGGATTGGACTATCTCATGGTTTCCGTATCATCAGATTAATGTCTTATTCAAGCGAGATTGTAAAAAGGGTTTTAATCAATCAAAGTCAGAATTTGAACAACAGTTGTGTGACAAGGAAGACAAGCTAGTCTCCAGGATGTATGATTTGTTATTATTGGAAGATACAAGAACGGAGGTAGTGAAAACGTCAATGATTAAATGGGTTCAGGATTTTGGTTATAATATAGAGTTGGAGAAATGGGAAAAACTATGGATAGAAGAAATGAAATATACTGCCTGTTCTAATTTAAAGGAAAATAATCTTAAAATGATGTATAGATGGCATCTAACTCCTAAGAAGTTGGCTCTAATGTACAAGAACATGTCAAATAAATGTTGGAAGTGTAAAAAAGAGGAGGGTTCCTATATACATTTATGGTGAACTTGTAATAAGTCTAAAGGTTATTGGGATTTGATATACAATGAGCTTAAGAAGGTGTTTAAAATGACTTTCCCTAAGAGCCCAGAAACAATATTGCTAGGCATCAATAATAACTCACTGCCTAGGAAATACTGGATCCTTTTCATGTATTTAACAGCAGCAGCAAGATTGACATTTGCATACAAATGGAAAGATATTGATTGTCTGAGTAAAGAAGATTGGATATTTAAAGTGCTAGAGCTTGCAGAAATGGCAGAGCTAATGGCATTATTAAGAAATAAACTTGAAGCATTTAAAAGGGAATGAGACCCCCTTCTTATTTATCTAAAAACATATTATAAAATGGATTTATATCAGGCTTTTGAGTGGTAACAAAAATGTTATTAAAAATGCCCTAGAGTTGACTTTTGTATGATTTAACTGGGGGAAATTAAGTTACAGGCAAGTTCTTGGTATTTTAATTGATACTTGCTCTAATGATGAGATGGAAGTCCTCTTTTTGTTGTTGTTGTTTGTATGTGTGTGTGTCTTATGTTATGGAATAAATTGAATAAAAATTATTGCAATAAGTAATGTTCTTTTCATCTGACTGATTGTTGAGAGTTCTTACTAATTATTTTTAACTAGCTGAGCCAGGTGCAGAGTAACTGCACCTCTAGTTCTCCCCCATCTCCCACCCCTGCCAGTGCTGCCGCTGCCACCCCACCCCCCAGCACTCCTACCCCTGGTACTACTGCCGTCGGGCCAGCCTTCCTTTGGGCCAGCAGGTGGGCTGGAGAAGGAGTATGCTGCCCTATCAACCACCCACCACCACCGCCTTCTTCCACCTGGCAGCCAGGCCATCCTTCCTTTGGGTGGTAGATGAGCTGGAGAGGGAGCACGCCGCCCTCTTCTGCCCAGTGGCTGGGCCATCTTTCCTTTGGGCTGGCAGGCAGGTCAAAGAGAGAGGTTGCGCCACCCTCTCCACTGCCAACCCACCACAGTTTCCTCCCCCCACCCGCACCATCCCCGTCACTATGTAGTAACTCATTTGCAAACTCTCACAAGAGCTGCCATGCATGGGATTAGCAATGGGTATGCCTAAGAGAAATATTTATCAAGAAGTTGTCCCTTATGTTATGTTACGTTACGTTACATCTATTGGCCATGGCCTCGCAGAGGGCATTTGCGCATGCTCGGCGGCCACCAAAATGATGGTCGCTCACTTTTACAGAGGCCCAAAAGGGCCAAAAAGGCTCCACTTACCTGGCCATGGTGGTGATAAGGAAGGCCGGCAGGGGGGAGAGGGAACCCGCGCAGACACACACACACCCCACGGCTACAGCAAGCCCCCTGAAGAGGCTACAGGTACTTGCTTTTAAGTTTTAATTTTTTTTAAAAAAAAAGTTCGCTGACCTGCCGGACTGGACCCGGTGGTTCTGGTCCGACAGAACCAGTTCCGGTCTGACAGAACCGGGGGGGGGGTTTGGTTTGATCACAAACCCCCGGACTGGACCGGCGGACCGCGGACCGCCAGACCGCATCTGCACATCCCTATCAGAATGTATGCCTTGTTCTATAAACATATTCAGCTCTGCAGTACACACAAATGTTTAAATTATAAAGAGTGTTTAAAATTACATATTTAAAATCTATCCTACCCATCCAGCACAATGCTGCTCTGCTCACCAAATAAATAATCAGAATAAAACATCATGGGAATAAGATTAATAGTTATACATATCTATCTTTTCTTGCTTCTAGATTAAGTGAATTGTTTTATGAGAATTTGGTAGGATACAATTTCATCTATCTCATACCAAATTACTATGGTACATAAACACAAACCCTGTGTGTCCATTCTTCCATATCAATACTATTCAGCAGGCTATCATTTAAGCATTTCCATTAGTTTCCTACGTTTCTGAAAACCTTTTCTCTGCCAAAGATTTTCACCATCCTATCACTATTTCTGAAATGTTTCTGCTGTTGCCTGATCTTGTTTTCATTTTTTGGTAATTCTAACTCATTTAAAACTGTAGATAAGTTATCATTCATCCACTTGGAATGTTTGTCTAATAGGAACAGACAAAGCTTGGAATAAAGTTTATTTTGGAGCAAATGCCCAGCTTCAGAAATGCCCAGCATCTTTCGGACAGATCCTGTACATGTTTACACGGAAGTAAATTCCATTGTGTTTAATGGACTTACTACCAAATATTCATAGGATTGTAGCCATATTGGTGATTCATGTGGCATTACAATCTCTTTCACCTTCACTATGTTACAAGTCAACAAGTTATACCCACCGAAAGCAGGAATTAAGAGAGTTGGCTTTAATATATTTCTGCTAACAGTCCCATAAGAGACTGGCTGACATACTACACAAGAACCCACAGATCCAAGAGCAAGGTGCTTGTGCTGCTGCGAGGCATTGTATACCACACCCACACTGCTTGTGCAGGTGGGTGGGCCTACTAGGCATTGCATGAGTGCAGTTGCAACACTACTCCCATTGGAAAGAGAAACAAGTTTTGGGTGGTATAAAACTATGTTAAATAAATATAAATAAAATAAAATTATAGGCATAGTGTTGCAAGTGCACTGATACTATGCTTAGTAGACATGGAGCACCCCTCATCCTCAAGCAGCACAGGCATGGTGTAAAATGCCTCGCAACAGTGCATGCGCTTCACTTTTGGATCTGTGGGTTCTTGTATAGAGTATGTCAGCCGGTAATGCCAACAAGCTGAAAGATAAATGCCATGCTTCTCTTGACGGTTGGCATTTAAGTAACTGCCTCATTCTCTAGAATCATCTCACAGCAATCTGTATGGTGTATTATATAAAATGTACATATATATGATCCAGCCCTGCTGGATCAGGCCCCAGGCCTATCTAGTCATCCAGCATCCTGTCTCCCACAGTGGCCCCCCCAAATGCCTCTGAAAAAGCCCACAGGCAAGAGGTAAGGGCACACACGTCCTCTCTCCTACTGTAGCCCCTGCTGTAGCCAGTGTGGGGTAGTGGTTAGAGTGCTGAACTAGGACCGAGGAGACCCGAGTTCAAATCCCCATTCAGCCATGACACTTGCTGGGTGACTCTGGGCCAGTCACTCTCTCTCAGCCTAACTTACTTCACAGGGTTGTTGTGAGGAGAAACTTATGTACATCACTCTGGGCTCCTTGGAAGAAGAGTGAAATATAAATGTAAACATAAAACAAATAAGCTACCCCGCAACTGGTATTCAGAACCATCTTGCTTCCCAGGCTACTATCAACTAGTAGCCATTGATAGACCTGTTCTCTATGAATTTATCTAAACCCCTTATAAAGCCATCCAGGTTGATGGCCATTATCACATCCTGTGGCAGAGAATTCCATTTATTAATTATGTGCTGTGTGAAAAAGTACTTCCTTTTGTTGGTCCTAAATTTCTTGGCAATCAGTTTCATGGGATGACCCGATTCCAGTGTTGTGAGAGAGGGAGAAAAATTTCTCTATCCACTCTCTCTACTCCATGCATAATTTTATAAATCTCTATCTTGTCTCCCAGTAGTTTTCTCTTTTCCAGAATAAAAAGCTCAGATGTTCATATGCATTTCCAACATGATTGCTTGCACTTTGGTTTTTCTGTAGCCTCAAACTAACTTTATAATGCTATATCAGCAAATAATTATTTCAGTGTTACTTGGGAGAAGTGTTCTTGAAATAAAAGGAAACCAATTCCAAGGACCTTTACTCATCTTATGATAGTGACTGCAATGTCATACACCAGTGCAAGCTGATCATAGTTCTGTGGTGGCTCTAGGATTTTCTGCATGTGCCTACCACTCACCCACCTTTTGAGTCTTCCCTTTATGATCCCACAGGCTTACCTGTTGCTAGGCAGGGGTTCTAGGGCAATGCCCATTCATGGAATTGTTTCGTGATCAGCATCTTACTTGTATATGTGCCCCCCCTTATGGGGACTGTTTGGACTCAAGGTATTGGCAGGCAATATTCATGGCTTTTTAGATTTAATATTGCAACAGCTTCAAAGAAGTACATTTCTTAGTCCTCATGCAGTATAATACTGCACACACTTATTCAGAACCTCTCACCAGGTTCAATTGGGGCTACTGACTTAATCCCCTGCTAACTGGGCAAAAGGACCTTTTAAAGTGGTTGCTCTCTTATTAGGCAGGGGGATAGCAACTGTCCTAATTTAAACCAACATACGATCCCCTCTAAAGGCTGCTGCACATAAGAACAGCCTTGCTGGATCAGGCCCAAGGCCCATCTAGTCCAGCATCCTGTTCCACACAGTGGCCCACCAGAAGCCTACAGGCAGGAGTTGAGGGCATGTCCTCCCTCCCACTGTTACTCCCCTACAACTGGTATTCAGAGGCATCCTGCCTATGAGACTGGAGGTAGCCCATAGCCCTCCGACTAGTAGCCATTGATAGACTTCTCCTCCATGGAGTTATCCAAACCCCTCTTAGAGCCATCTAGGTTGTTGGCTGTCACCATATCCTGTGGCAGAGAATTCCACAAGTTGATTATGTGTTGTCTGAAAAAGTACCTCCATTTGTTGGTCCTAAATTTCCTGGCAATCAGTTTCATGGGATGACCCCTGGTTCTAGTGTTAAGTGAGAGGGAGAATAATTTCCTTTTGCCCACTTTCTCCACACCATGCATGATTTTATAGACTTCTTTCATGTAGCTGTTCATGTCTCCTTTTAGACTGTGATCTCATTCGGGACAGGGAACTTCTCATTCCTTTTGCATGTAAACTGCTTTGAGAATTTTTCTGTTGAAAAGTAGTAGATAGATGTTCTAGGGTTGTAGCAAGAGAGTGGAAGGATTTTGCTTTATGTTGCAATTCCTCCTATTTGTGTCCATTGTACCCACCTTTATCTTATTTATATGCAACTTTTCTTCTAAGGAACTCAAACATTTTATCCAAACCATCTTGTGATGTAAGCTACACTAGCAATAACTTCCTAAGGCTACCCAATGATCTGTACAGCCACTGCAGACAAAGATGTAGGTAAGAGGAACTTAATAGGAACATAGGAAGCTGCCATATACTGAGTCAGACCATTGGTCTATCTAGCTCAGTATTATCTTCACAGACTAGCAGTAGTTTCTCCAAGGTTGCAGGCAGGAATCTCTCTCAGCCCTATCTTGGAGAAGCCAGGGAGGGAACTTGAAACCTTCTGCAATTCCCAGAGCGGCTCCATCCCCTGAGGGGAATATCTTATAATGCTCACACTTCTAGTCTCCCATTCCTATGCAACCAGGGCGGACCCTACTTAGGGAAGGGGACAGGTCATACTTGCTACCACAAGACCAGCTCTCCTCTGATGATATATCATCTGTATTAAATTGAAAATTAATACAGTTTTATGACAGCCCCACCTGAAATGAGAACCAATCTGCAGATTCCAGTCTATATTCCAGCCTATTCCTATCAGACTGTTTCAGACTATTTCTGTATGGGAAAGGATACTCAGAACATACCAGTGCTATGCACTGCTATCACAGTTCTTATGCTGTGTTCAGACAGTTGAAAATAGATCCTGAAGCTAAGCTCCAGTTCAAATTAAGCATACCTTTCCCATCTATTTGGCATTTCTGTTAAACTGAATCTAGATCACTTCACATATTAAATTCTTGAATGCAGACACTTCCTTGAGGGGAAGAACAGGCAGCTTGCACACGGGCCATCATGTAACAACTGTATATCCTGCTTTTTAAAGTAAAAGGTAAAGTTGTGCCATTGGTGTTGACTGCTGGCGACCAGAGCCCTGTGGTTGTCTTTGGTGGAATACAGGAGCAGTTTAACAATGTCATCTCCCACGCACTACGAGATGATGGCTTTCAGCATCTTCCTATATCACTGCTGCCCGATGTATGTGTTTCCCATAGTCTGGGAAACATACCAGTGGGGATTGGAACCAGTAACATCTTGCTCACTAGGCAAGTTATTTCCCCGCTGCTTTCTACAGCATACAAAAGTGCTGAGAAGCCACCATGTGACTGGCTGATCATCCAATACAACAACATATACAGTGGTTATATGTTTTCTCTTACCAAAGTGCCTTCTGTGTAAAGTGGGCACTTTTATAACATATGAAGTGTCCTTACTTCACAGATCAGTGCTTTTTAACTAAAACAAATGGCTTCCCAAAATCTTTAAACTGTATTACGGAATGTAATTGTCCTTGTAGCATAGCTATCAATTTGAAAGGTAATTTGTTGATCATACTTACTATATTAATCAAATACAGGCAAGGTGCCACAGTATGTGACACGAAAGTAGATTATTTTTTGCTCAAATCCAAAGGCAAATAGCCAAACTAATGCATTTTCCTTAGTAATGCATCTTTACAGAACAAAACATTATGTTCCAATCGTGTTAAAGGAATTACTTTAATGGCTCTGAGTCAAGATAGACTGATGGGGTACTGGAACTGAGCTTATAGGTTTTTTGGCCTATCTGCGAATTAAACCCACAATATTTAACTGCATTCCTTTTTGGCCACTCCCCACTGGCTTCTTTCTTCTCTCAAGGTACAATCCTCATTAGAATTCACTTTTGGCCACTACTTGCTAATTAAGCCCTCAGCATGTGGCCTTTGCATACTAATCTTTAGCACATGGATTCAGGTAACCTGTTGCTGTCTGATGTAGCAGTCACCACCCAGTCCTGACTTATTTCCTACTCACACTGTACAAATCAGGATGTTACCTTGCTAACTGGGCCAGTACACAAGCAGGTTGCTACCATCTTTTTGGCACCGAGTGTCTGATATATAATTCAAACTAATGGAAATCCTAGGGTATTAGATTGGATAGTTACACAAAGACAGCAGTTTTAAACCGTGAAAATGGACATTCAATTTTGGGACCCAACATTTGCAGTACCAAGAAAAAAGAATATCAAACAAGGGATATATTCACTCGTGCACTGTCTTTACCAGTAATTTTCTAAATAGGCTGATAGTATGAAGAAAGAGCAGTCCTTATGGCACCAATTTTCCATGGTTTAAGAGTTGCTAGATGTTCTATCTTAACAAACTGTTTTATTAAGGGTATAATGACCCAGGATCAATACCAAAAATAACTGGCACTCCCAAATCTTTTATATAAGGTAAAGCATTTGCCAACATTTTTCCCAACTGTAATTTTCCAATGCTCAGATAAAGTCAGAGGGCCAAGTTGCTATATCTATCTGCCTGAAGGCTGTCATTCTGTGAAGGGAGTACATATATATGCATGATGGAGGGAGCTGGGCACAAATAGGCCTGAGAAAACAAAACTTCATTTGTATGATCTCTCCCCACCCCACCCTGGCATTAGTCAGAAGAAACTATCATGTGGATATCATGTGGCTGGCTCATAGAATGCTTTGTTTTCATCCATGTGGAGACATACATGCAACTGCAATCTCCATCACAGAATGACAATGTGATCTAGCACTCTAAGATTCAAAACCAAAGGGCAACACAAAGTTGGCAGCTTTGTTTCACATAAGGACTGTAATATTTCAAGTAGAAACAACTAACGTATCAGTAAAAGAGTCAAACACATTATTATCCCATGTTATACAAATACATTATCTCTTTTGAAAATGTATCCAATGAGATGTCCATCAAAGGCAACAAAATAAGTAATATGCATGCAGACTTCTAGCATGGGCTGTCTACTTATTATCACATTATTGCAAATGATAAAGGATAATAAATGTGCTAAATGTGCTCCCAGAAAACCCTAATTTCAATCTTTTCCTTCTCGGAATATTTTCAGAAGCTTCTGAAAGTCCTAAAAATAAGATATCTGTTAGCTACTAAAAAGGAAGATGTCCTCTTGCTCTCTTCTACTTCTCAATCTTTTGAATGCTCTGCTAGCCAAGAAGCAAAAAGGCTCAATGCATTTTACCTTAGAAGAAGAAATAAGATTCTTTATATAATAGCTGATGGGAGCATATGTGCACAGTTTATACTTTTTGTAAAAGGTACAACATAAAACTCCGTAATACCATTAAATTAGACCCTCATGGTTAAAGTTGGAGGAAAAAACATCAATAACCCATGCTAGGCTGATAACACTACTCCGATAGCTGAGAATGCAGGTGATCTGTAAGCTCTAGTAGTGAAAGCCAAGGAGTACAGTGAAAAAATGGTACGAGGACTAAATGTAAATGAGACTAAACTAATGACAACGGGTACAGCAACCAGGCTCAGAATCGATAATGAAGACATTGAAGTGGTGGATAGCTTCTGCCTTTTAGGATCGACCACCAACAGTAAAGGATACAGCAGTCAAGAAATACGCTGCATTCTAGCACTTGGTAGGGCTGCAATGAAGACCTTGGAGAGGTTATTTAGATGTTATGATGTGTCTATACCTATGAAGATAAGAATCATTTGGACAATGGTTTTCCCCGTGACAATCTATGGATGCGAAAGCTGGACTTTGAAGAAGTAGGACAGAAAAAGTATTGACGCTTTTGAATTGGTGCTGGAGAAGACTTTTGAGATGCCACTGACAGCCAGGAAAACAAACAGATTGAAAGCAATCCAGAATTTTCACTCAAGGCATACATGACCAGGCTCAAACTATCATACTTACTTGAACATAAGAACAGCCCTGTTGGATCAGGCCCAAGGCCCATCTAGTCCAACATCCTGTTTCACACACTGGCCCTCCAGATGCCACCAGAAGCCTACAGGCAGGAGTTGAGAGCATGCTGTCTCTCCTGCAACTGGTATTCAAAGGCATCCTGCCTCTGACACTGGAGGTGGCCTATAGCCCTCCAACTAGTAGTCACTGATAGACCTCTCCTGCATCAAGTTATCCAAACCCCTCTTAAAGCCATCCAGGTTGTTGGCTGTCACCACATATTGTGGCAGAGAATTCCACAAGTTGATTATGTGTTGTGTGAAAAAGTACTTCTGTTTGTTGGTCCTAAATTTCCTGGCAATCAATTTCATGGGATGACCACTGGTTCTAGTGTTATGTGAAAGGGAGAAGAATTTCCCTCTATCCACTTACTCCACAACATGCATGATTTTATAGACCTCTATCGTGTCTCCCCGCAGTCGTCTTTTTTCTAAACGAAATAGCCCCAGGTGTTGTAGCCTTGCCTCATAAGGAAGGTGCTCTAGGCCCCTGATCATCTTGGTTGCCCTCTTCTGCACCAAGATGCATTGTTATACTCTTTTCTATCAGCATAATATGATTTCCAGGAATATCTTGCAAAGTTTCCAGTGCAAAGAGATACATTTGAAACAGGTCTTGGGGGAGAATGGGAGAACTAACACAAGGTGGGTTAAGCAGAAGCTCCCCCTTCTCCTTGCTGGGATGGGCAGACTGGACCTTGGGAAATACCAATACCAATAATTCAGGAAAACCACAGTAATATAAGCTTCAGCAGGGAAACACAGCTCATATCTGAAGATATGCAACAGGGGTTACACTGTACTGGCCCCTTTCTCCAAGACAGTGAATAGGCAATATCACAAGGAAAAGTGATGGTGCTGAATGGGCACAAAGGAGAGAATCTGCACAGGCAACCAAGTTCCACAAATCCAAGTAAGTTCCCGGTACCCCAACAGAAGGACTTGGACACAAACACCATTGGGATCTACAACCCCACAGCCACAACAGGCATGCAAGTCAGGTAAGGGAGGAGTATACCTATATCAATGCTTTTCTCCTTATAGCCGTCCAGGAGACAGGCCCACATTTTTTGGCCATTGGTACTACCCTCACAGGAGAAGTGCTCGTAGTGATTTTCAGCAATGTCATAGGAAGCTGCTTTATACCAAGTCAGACCACTGGTCCCTCCCTAGAGATGGAAAATAGGTGATAGCATTGTAGTACTAATGACAACAGGTAAAGCAACCAGCCTCAGAACTGATAAGACATTAAAAAGGTGGATATCTTCTGCCTTTTAGGATCGACCATCAGCAGCAACCAATCCAGCAGTCAAATATGCTGCATACTAGCATTTGGTAGGGTTGCAATGAAGGCCCTGAAAAGGATATTTAGATGCCGCGACATGTCTACACCCACAAAGATTAGAATAGTTTGGACAATGGTTTTTCCTGTGACACTCTATGGATGTGAAAGCTGGACTAGCAAGATAGAAAAAGCATTGACACTTTTGAACTTTGGTGCTGGAGAAGACTTTTGAGAATACCATGGACAACCAGGAAAACAAACAAATGGATCATACAACAAATTAATCCAGAATTTTCATGCAAGGCACAAATGACGAGGCTCAAACTATCATACTTCAGACACATTATGCGAAAACCCAGTTCCTTTGAGAAGTCCATAATGCTGGGGAAAGTTGAAGGAAAGAGAAGAGGACAACCAGCAGCAAGGTGGATGGACTCGATTATGACAGCAATGACTGCACCACTGAGAGACCTAAAAGGCCAAGTTGAAGACAGATCATCCTGGAGAGAATCTATCTTTGTGGTCACTAATACTCGACATCAACTTGACGGCACTTAAACAATTAATCAGTCAACCCCAAAAGCCAATGTTTCCACTTGTTACCTTAAATATGCTCAAATGCACTTAAAAAACAAACAAACCCTAGATTAAAATTAGTGAAATATGTTTGTGTTGCCACTTGCTTAATCAAATCGTAAATTTCCATTCAGATTGTCTGCAAAAGCAGGTGCAGCATCAGTTATAGTTATGAGGTAAGAATTAGTTGTGCAATATGCATGTATATCAAATACAAATGAAGTTGCATTTTTAAAACTGCTTCAAGCCCCAGTCCAAGAACTGACACGTGCAAGTGTGTTGCTCACACTTGTGAACATGCCTGGTGTTCTATACACAGTCTGCAGTGCTAGCTTTGACACCACTGTTTGTTCAGCAATGTATAGAAGGTACCAGTCCAACGTTGGGAGTCACATGTGCAGCCCAAGTGCTGAATACAGAGATCCAGCCCCATGCAGCACCCTTGGCACATACACTCTGTGATCCAGAAGGTCATGCGCCCACATAAGCTTCTGTGTCGGAGTTATCCTTGCTGAATGGAAGTGCAAGCGTACATGCTGAACAGCTGGCATTTCAGTTGGATTACCTGCTAGCCCTCAAAAACTGTTCTCCATGTTGCAAAATAAACACGTATGCGGAGTGCCCATGTTTTGATATGTATTTTTATTTCCCTGCAGTTTTCACTTATCAAGAACAAGTAACAGGGAAAGTTGTCTGAACTAGTGCATAAACAAACATTCTGAAACACCACTACACGTATCTAATTTACAAGAACCGTATAAAAAAAGTCACTAAAACACTACACTACGAAGGTGTCCAACGCTTACAGTCAGACTTTTTCCAACCCGTTACTTGCCTTGTAGCCACAGGAAAACTCTCCAAAATTGAAAGACAATCTGCCACAACTCTCCCCCCTCCCCCACCACCTGGGATGGCTCGATATCTAGACATCCAATAATTATTGCAATGATATATAATGCAATACATACCTGGTAAAATATCATTTATGTGGTGTGTTACAGTTAAAAGCCGGTTAAATTATGCAGACTTCAGATAAAATATAATCAGTTGAAAATTTTCTTCATATCTGCACAGTTTAATATGTGCTAGATGCATAATTTTTACTAGTCAGGTTTTCTGTGTAATTATTTTTTATAAACTGGTATTATAAATAGAAATATACATTCAAAATATATGGAAAAGTGGGTTACTACATTAAATTTGCATGTATCGATCCATCCCTTTCCCCTGCACAGTAATAGAAAATACTATTTTGCCTTGAACTTCATATTTGACAGTGAAATGCCACTAAAGTATTTACCAAAAAGTCCATCTAAAATTGTGAAACAAAATGAACCAAGTGAAAACTTTACATTTCCTTTAGAAAAAAATTACAAGAATTTTTCTAGCTATGAATCTTTAACTTTTTTTAGACACAAAGTTGGATTTATTTTTACAAGATACAAAATGTAAACATGGCAAAATAAATAGTTAAAACAAGTGATGCAGGATCCCATTTCATGCTCATGATCCCATTAAAGAATTATTTTTAAATCCATTCAGTTGCAAATTCAAGTGCAAAAGCATGATGATGAATATCTACTATTCAAGTAACAGAAATAATATTGATGATACAAATAAACTATTTTACAAGGTAGTGATTTTCCCAATTTTACAAAATGTACATTATATATCGACTTAATATACGATATGATAGTCCATTTAGGTCCATTTAAATTCCCTGTGATCCACAGAGTGTTTTGCATTCAGCTGGAATATAAATGATTACACCATCAGCACAGCTTGAGCCACTGATTTGAGGTTATGTCACCTCCATTGCTACTGTTGTCTCTGCTATTCCATTTAGGCCCAATCTTTCTGGTTCATGGTTCTCTCTGAAAAAGTAAAAAACACAGAAGTGTAGTTACAAGTAGGTAAACTATTACTTGCATCTATAGTCTTAAGATTTGGTATTACATTCCAAGAATTTTTCATGCTTAGGATATTGCTACTAACAAAAACTACATACACAAACTGAAACTGACTGAAATCTGCCTATTCTTGAGTGTGACCTATTTCTCAAAATTTGTTGGGTTTTTTTTTTTTTTAAACTAACTACTGAAAGTTAAACTTCAATGTTATTTTGGGTTCTACTAGTACAAATGAGTCTAGTACACCAAAGCTTAATCTGTTCATCAAGACATCTTCCAGTTTCCTTGCCAAACACTCCCCTAGAAACAACTATG
Organism: Hemicordylus capensis; assembly: GCF_027244095.1. Lineage (NCBI taxonomy): Eukaryota > Metazoa > Chordata > Lepidosauria > Squamata > Cordylidae > Hemicordylus > Hemicordylus capensis. Next base: position 180,070,930 of record NC_069657.1, on the reverse strand, counting down.
TTTAAGATAATATAACTGAATATCAGAATTGCAGGTATGCTAGAGTTCTGTAGGAACACAGATTGTGGGTTTAGGATTCAGTTGCCTGAGAATCTCAATTTTCATTCAAAGAAAAGGCCCTTATGGCTGCAAATATATTTGAACGTGTGGGCAATATCCCTTTCTAATCACTTTAGTCAGAATTTCAGGGCCCTGCACAGCTCCTTACACCTTTCCATGATGCAAAACCAGGATACATTTTATGGAAAATAAGATTACATTATTCAGATTGAGCAAATTTGCATAAGTTTACAATTGCAGAACTTAGCTTTTCTTGATGCAGAATTTTAGACAGACCAGGCACACATACTTTTCCCCCAAGTGTGCATGAAATTCTCAGCCCTAAATATATTACATACACACCTTGCTATGCTGCTGATGGCGCTACTAGGAGTCACCTTTGGCACTCTGTCCATACTGGCAGCAACTGTGGCAAGTTTTAAGGCGGTTGGCGATGGTGCTGAAGTCCTTGTATTGATATGTACATTGACTGGAGAAACAACACTGACATTGTTGAGGTGCACTGTGTTGGTGAGACAAGAATTGTTCATAGGAAGCGTCTGAGGGCTGTTTGTGCACAATGCTGGGATTAAGTGGTTTGTGGTTGAGTGGCCAACTGTCCTTACAAGCTGTACAGTTGAGATCCCTGGGCTAGATGACAGAGCCATGTTGGTGGGGTACAGAGTTTTTGACGCAGCTGTTAAAACACACACAAACACATGTTAAGTTCTCAAATATGTTTCATCAAAGTTTTTAAACAGAAAAAGATATATTGAATAAAACCCAGACCACTTTGGATATGATCTAGGAATAAACGTTAGGACTGTATATTTCAAATTCAAGACAAGCTCCAGCAGGCCACTGGATTATTTATTTGAAGTATATATACACAAGAGCTCCTCAATAATGAAAGACCAGAGTAGCTTAGAAGTTAAAAACAACAATAAAATGCATGAAAGACCAGAGTCGCTTAGAAGTTAAAAATAACAAACAATAAAATGCATAAAAGACAAACACCAGCAGATAACAGAAGCTTTAAAATTATAGCAATAATTCTGAGTAAGGTCTAGCAAAAGAAAAAGCTCTTCCATTGGGTAGAGCAATTCTTCAAACTATGTGTACGAAAGGGCTTAACACAAGGCCAGCAGGGCTTTCGGGAGAACCACTGGCTCATGAACAAGATCATAGCATTACTGGGCAGGCAGAAGCAGCCATGCACTTCTCTGGATCATGGCATGCATAAAACTGATCCAAAAACAAGTTTGCTCCTCAGACATATTTACTCTCTCTTGCACATTTATTTCCTAGATGTTTTCCCTATCAAACATCCTTCAATGCTGATTTCACTAGAAAATAAGAAGACAGACATCCATACCTGTGGGCTGAACAACACCATTGATACTGTGGCTGGTGCCTTGTTCCTTTGTCACCTCGCTGCGACTTGGAGTAGGTGCACTCACCACTGCAGATGCAGCAAACTGGGCGCTGGCCGAGTCAAGTGTTTTCGACATGCAGTCAGAGGTGCTTGAGCCCTGAGGAATTTGCACAACATTTGTTATTACAAACTAATCATAAAACAAATATTGGAGGATTAACTTCTCTGGTATAATAGGTATGAGAAGTTATGATCCAGATTCAGGTTAATCCCTTTCAAGATTATACCCCAAAGTCAGGGGACTATAAAAGGGTTGCAGCCTTTCTGCTTCATCCTTTACCACTATTGCCTGCAAATGCTGCTGGTCAGTTTTGAAACTCTGAGGAGCTCCTTTAGATGAAAACCTATTAACATCCAACCCAAACAGCAACTGCTCCTGCTGCATCAGATAAGCTTGATAAGAGGCATGAAGGGTTACTTTTAAAGTGGGAGAGGGGGAAGGTCCCAGTATGCATGTAGGAACACTGAGCAACCTCTGGATTAGAGCCACTGATGAAAAGATTACATGGTTTAAAAAAAAAATTCCAACACAGAAATCTAAATGATATATTTCTAGTGCAGTCCAATATACAGGGTTGTAACCTTCAGCGAAGAAAACCCTGTTTTATACAAGTACAATATTTGGCTAATACTGACACAGAGCTGCCAAAAAGATCGTGGCTAAGAAAGAGAACATTCAATCCTGCTAATCAAATTCTAGAAATTAATAATTCTCGATGTATTATTCAATGTGTTATTTTTAATTGTGTGATATATTGCCTTTTTTAGATTTGTATGCTGTACTTTGAGCTGCCCTGGATAATTTTTAACTACAACTAAAGAGTTAGACTGAACATTTTCCCTGGGTGAACAGAAAGACTTTCCAGTTACGGAAGGAGAGTTCCACTCATGAAAGGGGGCCTTCTATGAGTGCAGCTCTCTTTCTGTGAATGGAAAGGAACACTCTGAATCCAACCCAAGGTAAGTATTGCTTTTATTAATTGATGGCTAGTGTTTTTATTTATCTAAGAGCAACAGATAAATAACATTTTTAAAAATGCATCGGAATATAAACCACTAGGGCTGTAATTAACTAAGCACTGCTCATGTCCAACCTCCATGTTTTTTCAAAGGGGTACCATTTCATCAATTGTATCCTTAAATAACTGTCTTTTCCCCCTAGAGCATGGAGGAATGTTGAAGCAAGTGACACATATATAAAGAAAGTGCCTATATTTATTATAAAAGTATGGAAAGTCCCTACCTCTAATATAAGTCTGAAGTATTACACAACAAACGTTTATATGGAGAGAAAAAAGCATTATAATACTTAGGACGATACATTTCCAAACAACTTTCCTACTATCTTTGCAACGTTGTGAGACTGTCAGATAAGCTATCAGAATCACAGTGAAAGCAGCCACATGTAAGAAGAAATGGTCCAGAAACACATCTGATTGACTCCCTTCCCCCCACCCGCATCCCAGGGTGCCCCGGGACACGAGCACAACAGCTGCTCTAGTTAGAGCAGCCGCTGTGCTTGGTGTGGCCACTTCTCCTCCCCGGATCTCTGCCGAAAATGGTGGTGTGCCGGGGAGGGGGCGGAGGGAGTTGTTCAACCTGGCACGCCCTGACAATCGCTGGCCAAGGTTAAGCGAACTTGTAGCCTTGAAACATATGTGATTTGACACACACAGTGAGGGTATAAGACCTCATCAGAGAGGGCAGGGTGCCTTGGGGGCATGAGCGCAGCTGCTCCTTACCCCCGCCTCACTGCTGGAAATGGCGGTAGGCCAGGAGAAAGCTGTTTAACCCAGCGGTGATCACCCAATGATTGCCAGCCAAGGTTAAGCGAACCACAGGTGGGGCTTAACACGGGTGCAACACCGGGAACAACCTCACTCCTGGCGCTTCACACACGCAGCCTAACCCAGGCTGGGCTGCTCTAGACTGGGTGAGGCTGCACATGTGGACACCCTTTATACCTTTTTGCTCATGCAAACTTACGAACCAGAACATTACCAATATGGACAGCCATCAATAGACAGACTCCATGACTATGACACTACTTTCCCCCACTGTCATTGGAATTGCTATTGTCTAAACCGGTGACTACCACATTCACACATTAATTTTATCTCTATCAGCTTGAACTCGGGAGGTCAATTTGGTGGTCATGGACAAATTACCTGTATAGTATGAACCAGTTCTTAAGGGCATTATTTCAATTTCTTAAACTTTTGAATTCTTAAGTCCAAGGAGAGGGAAGGAAAAAGAGAAAGCAGAACTGGTTTCTGGTATATGAAAAACATGTTCAGAAAAGCATGTTACCTGTGCTTTTGGATGCGTTTGTTGGGAGGAATGCTGAGACTGCTGTTTCTGCTGGAGCTGAGCAAGTTGCTGTCTTTGCATTTGAACTAACTGCTGTTGATGTGTTTGAAACTGTTCTTCTGTAATACCCCCTGTTACTGCAGAAAAGAAGACCATGCTGAAATTTGCCTCAAGAGTCCACCATAATGCAATTCATGACAAACTTACAACAAATGTGAAAGTAAGACAAAGAGTTGCAGCTTCATTCAGATCCAAATACCAGGGTGGCAAACCCCCAAAATTATCATTAGCAACTAGAGCTTTGCACAAACTGGTTCCTGCAGTTCGGTCCAAATTGCAGGTCCCTGAACCAGTTTGTCGGAACCCAATGGCTGTGCCGGACGAACTGGCTTGAAGTGGTTTGAGATCGAACCATGCGAACCAGCCTGGTCTGTGGTCGGACCAGTCTGTGAATATCCCTAATTAACACACATGGTTGGTTCAGCAACGTACAGAAGGTTCATGAAAGGATTAAAATTAATCTTTTTTCTAACAGATCACTACTTAAACTGAATTATTTGTAGTGAGTTGTAGTAGTTAAGAAGACTTGCACGAGTAAAAGGCAATTCTACTCACTCAAGGTGATCTTCAGATTTTGACTGAGTCCCACTTCCACTATATGTCTTATGTCCCATCTAGTGTTCCCTCTAACAGGGATCCCCAGATGTTGTGGACTACAAGTCCCACAATCCCCAAGCAAAAGCCACTGCAGCAGGGGATTCTGGGAGTTGTAGTCAACAACATCTGGGAATCTCTGTTAGAGGGAACATTGGTTCTATCCTATACTGTTCTGGTGGATAATCTTCATCTGCCTATTTTTCAGTGTATGTGCAATAGGAAGTTGAATATACACACTTTTCCCTACACAGATGCATCATTAGGATAATTTTCAGATGCTGAATACTTGCTTATTTTTACTATGTACAAACATTATTTCAATAACCATGATTACAGGTTATCACCTTTTAAAACAATACATCTAGAATAACTCAAATATACTGAGAGAAGGAAAAACCAATGAGCTTAAGAAAGGTTCATTAAACTGGTTCTCAAATTTTCCAGCTTGTTAATTTATTTTTAAAGTGTTTATTGATTAAAAAGCACTTATGCATTCAAACTCAAGTTGGAATGCACATTAAAACAATGGGTTACATAAATAAAACACTTACGGCACTTCAAGCTACGTTTATTATCTACATCCTAACAAAAGGGATGCATATGAGAGAGACAGGGTAGGGAATTTCTCAATTACGTCAGCCCAACTTTAGCTTTGGCCCTTATTTGTGACTGAAGCATTATTTCAAGTGCTGGCCTCAAAATTTTGGAAACTGGCATCAGATCTGCATCTCTCAGCACTGTGTGTGTGTGTGTGTGTGTGCGCGCGCATGCACGCACATGCACCTAAGTGCTGGCATCAAATTTCTAGGAGCACAGATTATGCATCTGGGATTCTTCGATCCTCTTTGCACTGCACTGTGAATTGTAGTTCTGTATAAAGTGTTACATATCACATGAAGGAGCCTTTTTTCTGAAAGCAGAAAAGTGTGTGTCTTGACACACACATACCTATCAAGATACTTCTCTTTTGACACACAATCTATACCTAGCAACATAACAAAGGAAGATGCCTTATACCAAGACAGACCATTAGTCCATCTGACTCAGTATTGTCTCCACAGTCTGGCAGCGACTTCTCTAAGGTTTCAGGTAGGAGTCTCTCTCAGCCCTATTGTGGAGATGCAAGGAAGGGAACCTGGAACCTTCTGCATGCAAAAGGTCTTCCCAGAGCAGCCCATCCCCTTAGGGGAATGTGTTACAGTGCTAACACATGGAGTCTCCCATTCAAATGTAAACCAGGGCAGACCCTGATTAGCAAAGGGGACAATTCATGCTAGCTACCACAAGACCAGCATTCCTCCCACTAATATTAAGTATTATGTGACAGATGGTGTTACTACAAAAGAAGAAGCTAGTTCAAAACTGGGGAGTGTGTAGAATTTCTAATTTTAACTGCTTAACAGCACATCTTATGCATGTTCACTCAGATGTAAACCCCACTGCTTTCAATAAGGCTTACTCCCAAGTGAAGTGTGCAAAGGATAAGAACATAAGAACAGCCCTGCTGGATCAGACCCAAGGCCCATCTAGTCCAGCATCCTGTTTCACACACTGGCCCACCAGATGCCGCTGGAAGCCACAGGCAGGAGTTGAGGTCATGCCCTCTCTCCTGCTGTTACTCCCCTGCAACTCGGACTCAGAGACATCCTGCCTTTGAGGCTGGAGGTGGTCCACAGCCCTTTGACTAGTAGCCGTTGATAGACCTCTCCTCCATGAAGTTATCCAAACCCTTCTTAAAGCCATCCAGGTTGTTGGCTGTCACCACATCTTGTGGCAGAGAATTCCACAAGTGGATTATGCGTTGTGTGAAAAAGTACTTCCGTTTGTTGGTCCTAGATTTCCTGGCAATCAATTTCATGGGATGACCACTGATTCTAGTGCTATGGGAGAGGGAGAAGAATTTCTCTCTATCCACTTTCTACACACCATGCATGATTTTATAGACCTCTATCATGTCTCCCCACCGTCTTTTTTCTAAACTAAATAGCCCCAGGTGTTTTAGTCTTGCCTCATAAGGAAGGTGCTCTAGACCCCTGTTCATCTTGGTTGCCCTCTTCTGCACCTTTTCCAGTTCTACAATGTCATTTTTAAAGATGTGGTGACCAGAATTGTACGCAGTACTCCAAGTGTGGTCGCACCATCGTTTTGTATAAGGGCATTATAATATTAGCTGTTTTATTTTCAATCCCCTTTCTAATGATCCCTAGCATGGAATTGGCCTTTTTCACAGCTGCCGCACATTGAGTCGACACTTTCAACGAGCTGTCCACCATGACCCCAAGATCCCTCTCTTGGTCAGTCACCGACAGCTCAGATCCCATCAGCGTATACTTGAAATTGGGGTTTTTCGTCCCAATGTGCATCACTTTATGACAGGTTTATGCCATTATAAGCCCCACTCCCACTCCTCCTCTAGAAAATGCAGCCTACTCAGACTAATTTCATTTAAAAAGTAAAATAAGTCAGGGCTTTGTTATATGTGCTTGTATACAACATACTGTCTACACTGAAAATCAATGTATATACAGACATGGTTTAAACCCACATTTCAAGTAAATGGTAAAACTTCTGAATCCATGTAACAATTACTTAGACTGGAAAAGCTAACAGGACACAATTTATTTTATGCAACACAGCATTGCCAGTTGCCAGAATTTCAAGCTTCTTGAAATTCTATGAAGTTGCCTGGTAATGACAGGTCTAAACAGTTTATCAAGCGATAAAATAGTTATTGTATTATATCACTTCAGACTACAAATAAGGGATCATCTACAAATGCTTCCTGATGTCAAAACAACTCCCATATATATGTTTATTTATATGTCAACACAGGAAGGTTCCATCCTAGCTTTATGTTAAGAAAGAACTGTTCTATCCAAATTTGACAAGCTGTTTTTCGATGTATACAATACAGGTGGCCCTCGTCACCTACGGTTCTGCATATCCATGGGCAGGTCATAGAGACCTAGTTTCTTTATCCCTGTGGCAAAACTAGGCTACAATCAGCCTATTTGCTATTGCAGAGTGTCCAGAAATGACTTCTGGTGTCACTTCTAGCTGCCATTTTAGAACTGAAACCATTTTGAGGCTCTTAAAATAACCTCCCCCACCAAAAATTTGGCTGATTTGAACGTTTGGGGGCATCTCTGGAACCCTGCAGGAGCAAGGCACTTTGCAGTTCTACTCTTATGCAGCCAACATTTTAAGACTCCCCCCCCCCATTCCAATAGAGTTAAGGTTTTGTTATTTGAGGTTTCCGTATTCATGCTAATTGGCGGGAACGGAATCCCACAAATAACGAGGGCCACCTGTATAGGGATAGGGAACATAGGAAATTGCCATATATTGAGTCAGATCATTGTTCTATCTAGCTCAGTATTGTCTCCACAGACTGGCGATGGCTTCTCCAAGGTTGCAGGCAGGAATATCTCTCAGCCCTATCTTGGAGAAGCCAGGGAGGGAACTTGAAACCTTCTGCAATTCCCAGAGTGGCTCCATCCCCCGAGGAGAATATTTTACAGTGCCTACAAATCAACTCTCCCATTAATATGCAACCAGGGCTGACCCTGTTTAGCTAAGGGGACAAGTCATGCTTGCTACCACAAGACCAGCTCTCCTCTCTGAATGCTTTTTCTCCCATGGGCAAACTGGCTGGCTGAACAGTCATGAAACTGTTTTACCAATGATCAGCTTTTTGACTGGTCAAACACCTGATCATACTATTCAACAGCAATATCCAAGTTACAATAAACAAAGAAAATCTAGGAAAAGATGATATTCACATGCAAATATTGATGATCCCACATGAATTTTGTGTGATACAGTGGGGGTACATGACTGTCCCTATTTTCTGGTTTATCACTAAGTGGGGAAATAGTTTCTCTCACAAACATTCTCCAAATTAATCCGCAACTGTCAGCTCTTCAACCAAAGTTCTCAAAGTGGTCTACACAGAAAAATACATACAGAGGCAGTCTTACCCCTGGACTTCAAGGCTGAATCCAGGCTCCAAAATTACCTAGGTGCACCTCTGAATACATAATTAAGATGGTCCCCTGTCCCCAAAGGGCTCACAGTCTAAAGAGAAACATAAGGTAGATACCAGCAACAGACACTGGAGGGGTGCTGTGCTGGTGTTAGATAGGGCCAGTTGCTCTCCCCCTGCTAAATATAAGAGCATCACCCCTTTAAAAGGTGTCTCTTTGCTCAGTTAGCAGGGGTATTATGTTTAGCTTAGGGACCAGAACAATTTACAGAAAAATTAAAAGCAGGAGATACTACTATCCGTATTCAGAAGTGAACATACGCAAACATCCACCAAGTTCTTGACCTTTCCTGTAAAATATTTGTGTATTACCACTTTTGAACACATTGTGCATTTTCATATAAAGAAGACAGCTTGCTTAATTGTAGTTTGAGAACATACAACAGAACATTTAGGTTGGCAATGCTATGCCACACAAAACATAATTCCAAATTTTATTTCCCATTTTTCATGTAACCAATATGCAAATACTGGTAAGACCACAAACACAGATGGAGAAAATACCTATCATCATGACATTTTTTTCAGCCCAATTAAAATAGATTTCTTGACTATCTTACTTTGATGCAATTTTTTTTGTACTGCATTTTGTATGGTATATATATGAACAATGCATTACAGTCATGTTTACTAGTCTAGAGAGTTATAGGGAAAATAAACTTGTTGGTGTAGTTAAAACTGGTTTTATGTTAAGGAACTTTTCACAATACAAATTCCTTTGTTTCATTGCCCTGTCTTTTAGAAACTCAAGAATATAAGGCACACGTTAAAGAAGATTTCTAGTAACTTTGAAAACACAAGGAATAATTAGAAACTAGCTGAACCCACACAGAGCGACTGTGCGGCAGTACACTCCCCCCACCTTCTCCGCCCCCTTCTGCCCCAGTCTCCTCTGCTTTCTCACCACCGCCATTATTTATCTCCCACCCGCCTGCTCAGCCACCATTATTTCTAGCCCGCCTGCTCCTCTCCCCCCTACCCCCTTCTGCCGCAGTCTCCTCGGCCACCTGTCCTCTGGCCCATTCTCCTCTGCTTTCTTGCTGCCGCCGCCATTATTTATCTCCCGCCCGTGCCACTCAGTCTTCTCTCTCCCCCACTCCCTTCTGCCCCAGTCTCCTCTGCTTTCTCACTGCTGCCGCCATTATTTATCTCCCGCCCGCCCCCTTCTGCCACCATTATTTCTCACCCACCCGCTCCTCCTCTGCCCCCTTCTGCTCCAGTCTCCAGTCTCCACTCTCCCAGCCCCCTTCTGCCCCAGTTTGCTTGCCCCCCCACCTTCTGGCCCATTCTCCTCTGCTTTCTTGCCACCGCCATTATTTATCTCCCACCCGTGCCGCTCAGTGTCCTCTCTTCCCCGCCCCCTTCTGCCCTAGTCTCCTCTTTCCCCAGCCCCTTCTGCCGTAGTCTCCTCTGCTTTGTAATTGTAATTTTATTTACAGTCATTAGACCAAACAGAAAATAAAAACTAGTAAACATTAAAAAATGTTTCTTGCTACTGCCGCTATTATTTATCTCCCGCCTGTGCCGCTCAGTCTTCTCTCTCCCCTGCCCCTTCTGCCCCAGTCTCCTCTCCCCCCACCCCCTTCTGCCCCCAGTCTCCTCTGCTTTCTTGCCGCTGCCATTATTTATCTCTCGCTCACCCGCTCAGCCACCATTATTTCTCGCCCACCCGCTCCTCTCCCCCCTTCTGCTCCAGTCTCCTCTGCCCCCCGCCTCCTCTGCTTTCTCGCCACTGCCGCCACCATTATTTATCTCCTGCCTGCACCGCTCCCAAAGCGGCCATACTTCCCATCGGGCGGATTGAGGGTGGATGCCTCGTGTCTCACCACCTACGATACCGTTCCCTCCCAAGGCAATGGGTCCAGTTTCCTCCTTTCTTTCTCCTTTCCCCTGACTCTGCCGATTCCCCTTCAATTCTGCTTCTTCCTCCTCTCTCCCGCCTGCCTCTCTGGCTGCCGTTCCCTCCCAAGGCAATGGTTGGAACTCTTGCAGGACCTCAGAGAGTTCCAGCAGGCATCCAGACGCATCCCCACGCAGTTCCCTACTCAGTCGGCTGTAAGAGAACTAAATATATAGACTAAACAATCAGAATTATAAATATATAAAACTGGTGCCTAGATGCAAGTCTATCTTACATTCTCCAGACTAGGGCTCAGTAACTGGCAGCCTTTGAATTGAATCTACTTTCCAGTTGCTAATCCACCTTTTTCTACAGGTTTCTTGATCACAGGAATCAAAGCAAGGCAGACATACAAATATCTTCTTTGTCTCCCACTCAGCTGAGAAATTGCACAAGAAGGGAGCCATAGGCATGTTCAAGCAACACCTCTCTCCCTCCTCGTCTCCCTTTCTAGCCTTTTCACATAGAGGGGAAAGAATGGGGTGGCTAGATTTGTCAACAGGCTGTTGAGGGGAATTGGCCCATGAGCAAACCTAATAGACAACTGCTGTTGTCTTGCACCACTTGATACATTTGCAAACATAGAGGAGCAGTTTTCCCTTCAACAAAATACTGTATCTCAGCCTTAATCCCCAATCTTCAATATGGGGATAACAGGTGGCTTTTGTTGTGATGAACTCCAGCTGCTATGAGGAGTGATCTTGCCCAGGGAGTCAACTAGCCTGGAGCAGAAGTGTTGTGGTGCTGTTGGGGGTGTGTGGTTACTTTCTTTTCTCCTGAAATTACTTTTATAATGCAAGGTTTATTATAGTCAATATATACTTCAGAAGTGATCTTCACCATTTTTCAAGCAGTGGCCATTCTGGCAACAAACCTCCAATGTGTGAGGTTTGTTTTTTCTTCTTCGGATTGTTGTGAAACCAAAATATCTGCACATCACCCCAAGTCTGCAAGTATCTCCCACTCACCCATAGAGTTAGCCAGTACTACCCATTTGCCCACAGACTCTCTGGTTCTCTGTCCATAAGGACTGTAATGTTTCCATCTCTTTCAGTAATAGTATTTAGGTGATAATATGGGCATGCCTTACATTGCTTGTAAAAATTAATCACTGAATAAATGACAGAATATTGTTATTAAAAAACAAAACAAATGTCAATACTGTATTAGCCCCAGTAGTTTATGTTGTAGAAAGCACCTACAGTTGCCATACTCTCTAAAAAAAAAAACCTCAAGTAAATCTAGAATATACTGGCTGCACCAGTTCTCTGAAATGTTGTGGTAAATACTGTCTATTAAAATACTATTGGTCCACTTAGCAGTAAGAAAGATCATTATTTCACTGAACAAAACAGGACAAGTGGAAAACTTTTCACACAATTCTATCTACATTTTGGTCTAATCAAATCATTTTGGTCTAATCTGGACTACTAAATTCAGAAACAGTATAGAGAAAAGGACCAGAATTCCTACTGGTTTTATGAAGGTTAAAAAGTCCACAAATAACTTTATGTGGTAGGTTCTTTCCAGTGTTGCCTGACAGTTACACAAAACTGCTGAGTCTTTGGTACACAATTCACACATTCTTGCAGAACAAATTTACATTTTTCCCCATGTGTACTGACTGTTTTGTTGTCAATATATAAGACACTGGATGATTTTTCTCCAGAAAGTGCATTTAATGTTATTAGGACTGCTGTGCGAAATGTGCTTGTACAGCAGGACCTCATTATTTGTGGATTTACTTATTTATTACACTTTTATATCGCCCCAAACTCCTCTCTCTGGGCGGTTTGGCATCTGTGGTTGTTTAATTGGCACCTGACCTCAGTATACATGCAAAAGACCAGTTTAAAAACGGCTAAATCTGTGTGTCTGTGGATTGCGGGTGGCCGGAAATCGCCTCTGAGGTCATTTGCGGCTGCCATTTTGTGTTTGGGACCCATTTTGTGGCTCTTTTTCAAAGAGAAAGTAGAAACACCAATTATTCTCAAAAAATGGTGGATTTAAGTCATTTGGTGGACATTGCTGAATTGCTGGGGACCCATGCAGCATAGTAGGGCACTTTTCTTTTTATGTTTTTTGCCCGTTTTTTGGTAGTTTTCCATGCCCTTCGAAACCTAACCCCCGTGATCCCATTCACTTATTATTATTATTTATTTATTTGATTTCTATACTGCCCTTCCAAAAATAGCTCAGGGCGGTTTACACAGAGAAATAACAAACAAATAAGCAAATAAACAAATAAGATGGAACCCTGTCCCCAAAGGGCTCACAATCTAAAAAGAAACATATGATAGATACTAGCAACAATCACTGGAGGTACTGTGCTAGGGGTGGAAAGGGCCAGTTACTCTCCCACTGCTAAATAAAGAGAATCATCACATTAAAAGGTGCCTCTCTGCCAAATCAGGAGAGAAAAAATAATAGTGACATAACAGGGTGATGGTAAGAAAATATGAGATAATGGTGAAGCACATTTTGCTAATTATCCTTGATTTCCAACTAAAAAACTACGGACAAAGGGAAAAATTTAGGACAGCAAAAAGGTATCAACAGATATAACAGTTAGATCTTCCTATTAGTTACTGTACTCCTAGAACACCACAATAGATACAAGTTCATTGGCACATACTCTTGCATGAAGAGATTCCCCCTAGTAGACAGACAGTTGGTGCTGTCAGCTTTGATAATGCCTCAGTATTTGCGGTTTCGGTATCCACAAAATATCCGCTCAGAGTGGAACCCCCATAAATACCGAGGTCGTCCTATATTTCATAGTCAACTTTCTGAATGCGGCTTGTGGCATTATTAACTATTTTTTTAATGCTATTTGCATCATTTTGTAATGATTGTTTTGTTTTAAAGTTTTCTAGAAACTGTATTTTTCCTTCCTGTGCTCAAGTACTGTACATATCTAGCCATATTTTTTAAAAGACAGCAGACAAATAGTGTAAATGCTACATCTGCCATTCTGATCAACATGGGCAGGATATAGTGCTATTAGTATTTAAACATTATTTGTGGGGAACTGAATAGAGAATCTGAAAAGCATTTGAAGCCACAGTTTGAACTGAAAAGTATTTGGGCCACATTTGATTGTGTGAAAAAGTTGTGGACTGATTTTATGTATTCACAAGATTTGTAATGGTAATTTTCATTCCAACTAAAATCTGGTATACAAGAACTGGCTGCAAGAGTCAGAGCTCTTAGCAGGATTTGGCATTACAGTAATTTTGGCACACCAGACAAGGTTGTAGGGATTTACTGAGAAGATGTACGTGACACACTTTCACTTCATACATTTGCTTGATAAAAGTTACAGTAACAATCATTGTTATGATTATGACAACAGAATAATATATTTTGCTGAAATACAGCTTTGTTTTGTAGGTAATACATAAAACCACACACTGAATCCTAATTTACCATTTCATAAACTGAAGTCCCTTCTGTTACTGGAAAGAGGTTTGTTGTCAGAAAAGCACCCCTTCTGTAGTACAGTACAACTCTCCTGTGAACAGAAGGTGCTTCCATTCACAGGGCAGTAAATTACAATCCAATCTTATGTGTATTACTATTTGTACTGCGTTCTTTGCAATGACTGTGCACTAGCCTCCTTTAAACTAAAGCAGGATCAGATTACTTCTTGTCTACTACTGAGCACCCAGCAATAAATGTTAATACAACATTAAGGGCACAGTCACACTGTTCATTGTCCTGATAATTACATCATTACTGAAATTGATAAGAATTGGTATGGCAAACTTGAGTAGAGGTTTGACAGGACTATAGGATCAAAAAGCCCCACAAAAAGACTAATTAGATAAAAACAGGTTGCTTACCTGTAACTAATGATCTGGTAGAGATCCGTCGACAGCCATAAGAGTGGGGTTCTGCGCCTGCGCAGGAATTCCCGCGGTAGCCATGCCTCAGCTTGTCGAGGCGTCCAAGCCCCGCCCCCACGCAGAGCGTGCTATTTAAGAGTGGGCTGGGCGCCATGTTCCTCAGTTCTTTGGACGACCGCCGTGGAGGACGATCATCCCGTAAATAGGTGAGTTTTTATTTGATGGATCCAAGGGCAACAGCAAGCATAACGTTACACACATAGTGGAGCAACACTACTGCAGAGGGGTAGGATGGGAGGGTCTTATGGGTGTCGACGGATCTCTACCAGATCATCAGTTACAGGTAAGCAACCTGTTTATCTGTATCGAGATCTGTTGACAGCCATAAGAGTGGGTGTTTAGCGAGCTCCCCATGGAGGAGGGTGCAGTAGTGCTATTGTATTACCCTTTTAAGGACGCTTCTCCTGAAACTAGCCTCTGCAGCAGAGTGCACATCTATGGCGTAACGTTTGACAAATGGGAGATTGGACGACCATGTAGCTGCTTTGCATATGTCCAAGAAGCCAACTCCCGAGAGGTGTGCTGCCGATGAAGCGTAAGCCCGCGTGGAATGGGCCTTGATGGCTTTCAGAGGCGTTTTGTGCTGCATCTCAAAAGTGAGTAGGATGAGGTTAACTAGCCATCTAGACAACCTTTGTTGAGATATCGGTAAGCCCTTGGTAGAGCTGCTGTAGGCCACAAAAAGACGCGTAGTGGCTCTGAAGTCTTTTGTACATGACATATAGAATAGGAGAGCTCTACGGACATCTAGGGAGTGCATGGATCTTTCCAAGGCCGATTGCGGGTTCCTGAAAAAGGTAGGTAGAATAATATCTTGGTTCAAATGAAAATCTGATACCACTTTCGGCAGAAAAGAGGGATCCAGTCACATACAGACTTTGTCCTCGTGGAATTGGGTGTATGGAGAATCTATTCTTAGGGCTGTAAGTTCGCTCACATGATGTGCTGTTGTGATCGCGACTAGGAATGCGGTTTTTAAGGAGACCAATTTTAAAGATGCTGTGGCCATAGGCTCGAAGAGATTTTGAGTTAGTAATGAAAGTACTAATGATAGGCTCCAAGGCTCCACTGGCGATTTTACAGGAGGGTAGACATTGGAGAGACCCTTCAAGAAGGCTTTGCTGAGAGGATGAGAGAAAAGTGTCTTACCCTCACACCCTGGGTGTTGGGATGAGAGAGCGGCTAGATGGACCTTTATGGAAACATTAGCCAATCCTTGTGACTTCAGAGAGGACAGGTAAAGGAGTACCTGACGGATAGACGCCCGCTTTGGCAAATAACCGTGGGATTCTGCATGGGCCTTAAAGCAAAGCCATTTTATATGATAATTACGTGATAATTTATGTGATAATTACGTCTCGTGGACATCTTCCTTTGATTTAAAAAAATGTCATCTAAAAGCCTATCCGCCAAGCGGTCAGACGGAGAGTGTGAGCATCTGGGTGAAGGACGAGGCCGTCGTCTTGTGACAGAACATCTGGTTCTGGTGGAAAACGATGGAAAAGGTTCCTGGACAGTCTGCGTACCTGTGGAAATCATGGATGTCTTGGCCACCATGGTGTCACGAGGATACAGGGAATTGGGCACGCTAAGAGTCGAGCTACCACTCTGGAGATCAGGGGCTGAGGGGAAAACATGTACGGCGTTTCCAACGTCCAGTCTAGTTGAAAGGCATCTCCCAGTGACTCTGGGTCGTGACCTGCCCTGGAGGAGAAGCGAGCACATTTCTTGTTCTTTGAGGTTGCGGAAAGGTCCACAGAAGGACGTAGCCAGCGGCGGAAGAGTGGGTTGATATACTTGGGGTCGATTTCCCATTCGTGGTGAGTGTCCTGAAGGAACACTCGACTGAGACTCTCTGCTAAGTTGTTGTCTAGATCTTTGATGTGAGCTGCAAGAGGGTATATCCTGTGACGTATGCACCAGTGCCACAACTGGAGAGCCAGTGCGCACAAGCTCTGGGAGACTGTGCCGCCCTGACGGTTGATATATGCTTGTGCTGTTGTGTTGTCCAACTGCACCTGGACATAGGAGTCCTTTAAGATCGGTAGGAATGATCGTAGAGCAAGAAAGATTGCCAGCAATTCCAAGAAGTTTATGTGGAGTTGACTCTGGCTCAGGGACCATTTGCCTTGGGTCTGTCAACCCGCACAATGTGCGCCCCACCCTAGTAGGGAGGCATCCGTTGTAAGCCAGATGGTTGGAGAAGGAACCTGGAACGGTACTCCCTCCAAGAGGTTCTTGCGTTCTGTCCAAGAGAGGGATCGAAGAATCGGCGCAGGAATTTCGAGGCATTTTCTCTGACTGTGCCTTGCAGGGTGAAAGACAGAGCGAAACCACAGCAGAAGCTTCCTCATTTTCAGGTGGGCATAAAGGATTACCGCATTGCATGAGGCCAAGTAAGCGATGAATGGAATGTGCAGGTTGGGTGGTGTGGTGTTGGAACAGAGCTACTAGGTTCTTTATTGAGTTGTATCGTACTTCCGGCAAGAATGCTCTTTGGTGTATAGTATCTAGCACTGCGCCTATGTAGTTTGCCACTTGCATTGGTTCCAGGTGAGATTTCTTCCAATTGACCTGGATGCCTAGGTCGTGGAGGATTGACAATACATAGCGGATCTGAGAACGTAACTCGTTTTGGTCTCTTGAGGCCAGGAGCCAATCATCTAGGTACGGGTAGATGGTGACTCCCTGTGTTCTGAGGTAGGCAATCACAGCAGCCATACATTTTGTAAAGACCCTTGGGGCGGTGGACCGTCCGAAGGGTAATACATTGTACTGGTACACTTGGTAGCCGACTGTGAAACGTAGGAATTTCCGATGCTGGGGATGAATGTTGATATGGAAATAGGCGTCCTTGAGATCCAGCGTTGCTAACCACTTCTCGCCTTGGAGGAGCGGGAGAATTTGTTGCAACGCCATCATTCTGAACTTCCTGACATGGATAAACTTGTTCAGTTTGCGGAGGTCCATAATTGGGCGGATGCCTCCATCCCGTTTTGGAATCTGAAAATAACGAGAATAGACTCCATCCTGTCTGACCGCCCACTGCACCAGGGCAATTGCCCCTTTCTCCAATAGTTCTTTGACCTCCTCCCGTAGTGTAGTAGAAGGAGGAATAAATCTCATTCCCGTGTACTGTGGGACCGACTTGAATTCGATGGCGTACCCTGAAAATACAATCTTCAAGACCCAACGGTCTGATGTTATATGTTGCCATGCAGGGGCATGACTTGCCAGCTTGATGGAAGGCCGAGCAAGAGGTGGATCGGTGATGAGATCCGTCAGTCGAGATGTACTTTCCCCCGATGGCAGGAATGGGGAGTGGAGAGGTGACGGTGGCCGGACCTGTGTCTCAAAGGCGCTTCTGGGTGTCTGAGCCCTTGGGACGTTGAGGTTGAGTGGGTTTGAACTTGTTTTGATAAGTGTGTCGGTGATACGGCTGGTAGGATTGGCGCTGTTTGTTATACGAGGAGCAGTATTTAGACGCATACGTAGATGTGGAAGGTTGCGATGTAAATGTCTTCGCAGTAAATTTAGATTTCTTAAGTTGTTCCATTGTGGCATCAGTTGTCTCACTGAACAGACCAGTGCCATCAAAGGGGAGACCTTCTATCTTTTCTCTCATATCCAGTTGCAATGTGGTAGATCTCAGCCAGGCATGTCTACGGAGGATAATAGCAGCTGTCATAGCCCTGGACTCACTTTCAGCTAGATGTTTAGCGATGCTGAGTTGTTGTCTCGTGAGGTCACCCAAGCGTTCTAGGGTTTTACGAAATTTATCCCTGAATTCCTCTGGTGATATGGTGTCAAGTTCAGTCAGCAAGCTTTCCCAGAGACTGTGCGTGTACTTGGCAGTGCATGCCGCATAGTTAGCTACTTTGATGGACAGGCATGCAGTAGAGTAGACTTTCCGGCCCAACATGTCTAACTTCCTTCCTTCTTTTTCAGGCAGAACCACATGTCATTTCCCAGTCTTGGAAGCAAACGCACAGTCAATCACTAGAGAATTGGGAGCTGGGTCCTTCAAAAGGTAAGTATTGTCTTTTTCCATTATACGGTAGAGGCTTTCTAGCCATTTAGATGTAGGGGTGGAAGTATGCAGGACTTCCCAAGCGCACTTAGCAGCTCGTGTTATCACTGGGAGCATTGGAAGGGCCACTGGGGCTGTAGACTGCGACCTCAACATGAAATTGTAGACAGGGTAATCTATGGTTGCCAATTCGGAGTGTAGGTCAAGTCCCAAGGCGTCTGCCATGGCTCGAACGTGCCGGTGGTACGCCTTCATTTCTTCATTGGGGGACACATATATTGTCGGTGCTACATCAGTGGGAGGTTCCACAATGGCCTCATCTCCTTCGGGGTCAGATTCAAAATCAGACGAACTGTAGTGTTCAGAGGGCGAGGCCGTTGGGGATCCGGGCGTCGCCGTCTGAGATTGTACTGTTGTCACAGGTGAGGTTGCAAGAGACGACGTTTGGGTCGCTATAGAGCGGGTCACTGTCGGCCGTGTCTGAATAGATCGCTCCGAAATAGCAATTGTAGTAGTTTGAGTCGCCGTCTGCTTGGTAGCTGGACGAACCGTGGCAGCAGCTATAGGTAACGTGGTCAGCGACATCACGGAGGGAAGTGACGTCAAGGGCTCCCAAGGCCTGGATGGTGTTGAGGAAGACGTCCGGGAACCGGAAGTAACCGCTGGTCCTGAACCAGTTATGTGTGCAGGTGCTGTGTGGGTAAACCCACAGGTGTGCCAAGGAAGAGGACTCTGCAACTGGGCTGCAGAGAGTGAGGGCACTGGATGAAAAGGCTGAGCCAAGGCAGTTTGTGGATCTTCCTCCGATGGGTGGAAACCTTTAAATGTGGCTTGGTACGGAATGCTTGCGTTGGAGTCCAGAAGAGACAGAAGCAACTGAGTCGTGGAAGGGCAGAGGCCCACCTCGGCATCCGGAGCAGCGTCCTCGATGTCGAACGCTGGAAGTGGTGACTGGTATCGAGGAGTGACTTGTCTCGATGCAGTAAGTAGTAGTGTATGCAGTGACAACGGAACGTTGGGTGCAGTCGGCGTCGATGGGGGGAAGAAGGGACTGGTGTGGGTGCCAGTGAGAGCGATCTTGCCCTCGGCACCGAGAAGCTCGGTATTGATGTCGATCTCGGCGTTGAGGGTCGGATCGACTTTGAAGGAAGTGGCTGCGGGTCGAGCTTGACATGATGGTCCGGTGCGGAAGGAGGTTGTGAGGAGGGCTGAGTAGGCGGAGGAAAAGGCGTCAGATCCTTCGTCAGATCGATTAACTGCTGTTTCTTCCCCGTAGTCGGTTCAGAATCTTCATCGACATCGGGGTCACTTTCGGAGGCTGAGGAGACTCGCCGTTTGTGCTTTGTTGTCGACATCAAGGCTTTTTCTGAAGCTGTAGAGATCCCCTTCGACGCCGAAGGGTGGTTAAATATTGAAGCCAGTGTCGGAGGCCCAGAAGTTTTCGAGGTTGAGGACTTGGGTCTCGAATGTGGTGACGTCGAATGCGTCGAAGATGAATGTTTCGATCTCGAGTGAGGCGTCAATGCAGGTGAGGCTTTCGACGCTGAAGGACGGGTTGTGCCCAGTGTTGAGGGACTTAACACCTCGTCGTATATTGCCGCTCTGAGGCAAAGTGCCCGATTCTTCCGCGTCTGCTTAGAGAACGAGAGGCAAATTTTGCAAGAGGAGACATTGTGCTCCTCACCCAGGCAAATCAGGCAGAGATCATGGAGGTCTCTGGAGGGGAGTTTAGCATTGCAGCCCTCACACCTCTTGAAAGACTTTTTCTCCTCAGCCATATCGTGGCGAGAAGGATAGTCTAGTCCGTTCCGCGTCAAAGTCAGTCGTTGGTCGTCAGCCGGTCTGAATCAGAATTAGAGAAAAGTTGTCAGCCAGAAATAGGTCATACATGAAATAAACAGTCCAAACAATAATTATTATTTTCACTATCCAAAAATAGAACTTGAGGAACTTTCAGACGGAGAGGCGGCAGACCGAGGTCCAAACGCAAAGGCGGTCGGAAAAGAACTGAGGAACATGGCACCCAGCCCGCTTTTAAATAGCACGCTCTGCGTGGGGGCGGGGCTAGGACGCCTCAACAAGCTGAGGCATGGCTACCGCAGGGATTCCTGCGCATGCGCAGAACCCCACTCTTATGGCTGTCGACGGATCTCGATCCAGATCTAAATATCTCTCTTCAGCACTCTGACTTGTTACTGCTGCTGACATAGGAACATAGGAAGCTGCCATATACTGAGTCAGACCATTGGTCTATCTAGCTCAGTATTGTCTTCACAGACTGGCAGCGGCTTCTCCAAGGTTGCAGGCAAGAATCTCTCTCAGCCCTATCTTGGAGAAGCCAGGGAGGGAACTTGAAACCTTCTGCTCTTCCCAGAGCGGCTCCATCTCCTGAGGGGAATATCTTGCAGTGCTCACACATCAAGTCTCCCATTCAGATGCAACCAGGGCAGACCCTGCTTAACTATGGGGACAAGTCATGCTTGCTACCACATATTAAGCAACCTAGCCAACTATGTTTACATTGCTAGTACAAATCAACAGACAGGAGATCCCTAAAGTCGTATGTAATTACAGGTGGCCCTCAATATTTGTGGGTTCATTTCCTACCGTTTCAGCTTTCAGTGGGCCACCTGCTGTACACAGATTTAGTTATCGCGGGAGATAGTTTTGCTTATTTGCAGGTCTATCCCCTATCATAACTAATTTGCCTCAGTTAGTCAAGCCTTCCTGCCCACCAGCTTGGATGTGGGGAGAGTGGCAATTTCAACTTTAAACCTCACCACCCATCACCTGATAGGGAGGGAGGTTTAATAAACAGCCACCCTTTCCACATCCAAGCTGGCACTCAGGGAGGCTTAAAGAGGCCGTGAGAGTGGCTGGATGCCTCTCATGCTGCCTCTTTAAGCCTACGCGCAGACAAATGGGAAGCAGCGAGAATGGCCAATAAATCGCCACTCTCTCTATTTCCCAGCTGGCATGTGGGGAGGCTTAACAACAACAAATATTTATATACCACTTTTCAACAAAAGTTCCCAAAGTGGTTTATAAAGAGAAATAAAAATAAATAAAGATGGATCCCTGTCCCCAAAGGGTTCACAATCTAAAAATAAACGTAAGATAGACACCAGCAACAGCCACTGGAGGGATGCTGTGCTGGGGCTGGACAGGGCCAGTTGCTCTCCCCCTGCTCAATAAAGAGAATCACCACTTTCAAAAGGTGCCTCTTTTGTTCAGTTAGCAGGGGCAGCTAACTAAAGAGGCAGCATAAGTGGCCAGTGCCTTCCCCACCACCTCTTTAAACACCCCCACTTTCCTGGGAAGCTGAGATGCTTTAGCAGGATACAGGAAAGGCACCTGGCCACTTGCACCACTTCTTAAAGCCTTGCTGTGCATCAGCTGGGAAGTAGATAGAGTGGTCATTAAATTGCCACTATCCCTGCTTCCCACCTGGTATGCAGAGAGGCTTAAAGGGGCGGCACAAGTGTCAAGGTACTTTTCTCACTGTCTCTTTAAGCCTCCCTGCATGCCAGATAAGAAGCAGAGAGAGCTGATGGGTAAGGAGGTTTAAAGTTTAAATGGCCACTCTCCCAGCTGGTGCATGAGGAGGCTTAAATAGGCAGTGTGAGTGACTGGGATATGCTTTCAGTGTCCCAGCCACTTGTGGCCATTTAAACTTTAAACCTTCTTGCCCATCAGCTTTCCCTGCTCCCCAGATGGCATGGAGGAAGGCTTAAAGAGAGAGTGGAAGAGGTAATCCCATTTTAGGGATAACATTAAGCACTCCAATACTGCAGATTCATTGCTTGCAGAATGTCACACTGGTTGCAAAATTCCAAATCTCAAAGAGAGAATCTTCTAGAGCTTCCAGAGAATCTTGGCTTTTCCCCCTTTTCTTTTAAAATATCATGTTTTAGTACTGAAGAAATGCTTGCAAGAATATGAACAAGGCTGGCTGAAATTTCAGGATTTTTTACTTAGCCAACTTGAAGGCGAAAACCTTTATTGTCACTGCAGACTTATTTATGGACATTTGTTCTAGAATGGTAAACATCTCCCAATGCATGAAGTAAGCTGCTGCACTCATAATTGTTAACCAATCAATAGCTGCCACATGAAGCAATTTAAAGCAGCCTTCATGTGGTAAGTGTAACATGCTGAATGGCTCACAAAAAAGTAACTAAAAAGTTACTGCTACACAAAGCATGTGCAACAATCATGCAGTATTGCACTTACACTGATGGCAATAGTAGTAAGTTAGAATGAAACTCGCACTCTCCAAACAAAAATAATTACACTTCAAAAACATATTGAACTCCATTTTAAAATCCAGCAACAACTCTAGTACTGAGGAAAATGCAGCAGATAAATGCAAAGTAATTTCCAATTCTCATATTTATGTATGTGTATATTATCTATGAATGCTTAACAACTTCAATGTGCATTATTCATACAGAAACATTTTTAACTAGCCCTGGCAAAGTAGCTATACGCAAGGTTGATCTACCAACAAATCAACATACTTCTATGACTGCTTAAACTGATTCTGAAGTTCACTTAACTGTTTAGTAGCAGAATCCAGCATGCAATTCACTGTATTAGTTAAAGCACACACACACACACACACGCCGCCGCAAACCTTGGTTTACTATAGACGTTTCTCTGTAGTTCAAGATTGAATAGTTTCCATGAAAATACAGTATGACCAGCAGGATAATACAAGCCTAAGATATCCCTGTACTTACTAAAATTCTTGTTCATTTATATGTGGTAAATGAGCTTTGACTTGTACTAGAGGTGAAGAATCCACTACATCCCTTCTTAGTTTGTTCACTGGTTATGAGCTGCACTGTTAAAAAAGGAATGGGCCATAGTTTCTCATAGCCAGTAAGTTCTTGTAATACCCTCTGCAATGCAGCCTGATGTTATTTATATTTTATTCAGTAGTAATTCCACATGTGTGCGTTGCAGCTTACTGCCACCTGCTCAATATTTTCCTATGTTCAACAGTATAATCAAGGAGTGTTTATTCCTTTAATACAGTATTTAAAGCTGTATGATCAAATATTAGTATATGATCTTATATGAAAACATGTGTCATGTCACAAAGCATCTGTATAAAAATTCGTACTTATACTGCAAAAAAAATTCATAATCATGAGTCATATAAATCTTATTAATAGAAACTTCACCCAGGTCTTATGTAAAATTAGTAAAAAGATGCAGTTTAAGTTCAACATTGCAAACAGTTGCCTACCTGATATGCCATTCTTGCTGGTGTTCAATAAAGCTACAGATGGCGCAGAAACTCTCTTGTTATTCACAGCCTGCCCTGGTTTCCTTGAGGTACATTCTTCACTATCATTATCCTGTAAGTTTAGTAGCCTTGGCTGGAAACACTGCAGTCGACATGATTGGATATTGCTTAGTATTTCAGAAAGGGAAAGTCTGTTTTCACAATGTTTATTGGAAGCATTGGTCCGTGAGAAATTAGAAGAAAAGTCTACATTTTGGGAAGAGCTTGAGCAACTGTTTAGCATATCAGGGTCAATCTGTTTCAGGACGGGATCGTGTTCTGTGGCTATTCGGTCCATCAACACCCTATTTTTAAAAAATGGGGAGATAAGGAACATTAATATAGCTATATCATCTTTGTGCTTAACTTACACAAAAAAGGGTCAACAAAATAGGAAAATTAATTTACCTTCCACCCCTGCCAACTCGTCTTCTTGCAAATCCTATACATCTTCGTGGAACGGAAAGTGTTGTAAGGCAGTGCCTATACTTTAGCTTATCCAATTCTATCAGTTCTGAATTCTCATGTGAATAATTAGTTTGGTCCAAACGAGCCTGCAGAAAATAAGGGAGTTTCAAAAATGTAAGGATGCATACTACATATTTGAAGGCGGATAATAAATAGTGGTACTAAACAATTAATTGAAAGTCATGAAATTATTTTGGCTGCAACGAGCAAACAATTTTCGCAAAAGGATCAGACAATAAAGCGAGAGGTGAGATAACCTTGGCAGACAACACTTGACATTTAAGGATAGGATAAGCATCTATACAAACCATTTCACCTTCCTTAATTATTCTAGAAATGTCATTTACAAAATCTAAGTTATTTTTTAAAAACTCACCCACCCCCAGTTCCCAAAGAACTTCCATGTACTGGTTCTAAATGGGACCTTTACCAATTAACTTGGATCCCCAAGTCTTGGAGGAGATTTAAAACATACGATGTATGAGAATGTAACTCTCCTTGGTCTTTGGATGTCAAGAGCCAATTGTCCAAAAATGGACAGATTGCTATACCCTGCATCCTCAGATGGGCCACTACAAAGGTCATGCATTTGATAAATACTCTTGAGGCAGTGGAAAGCCCGAAGGGTGAGACTTTGTATTGGTACACTTGTACTCCTACAGTAAGTATCAGATTTTTTCTGTGTTGATCTCTTATGCCAATATTAAAATATGAATTTTTTAGATCCAGCGCTGCAAGCCAATTATCTTGATAAAGAAGTGGTAGGATTTCTTGCAATGCTATCATGAGAAATGTTCTTACATGGAAAAACCTGTTCTGGTGGCGCAGATCCATGATGGTGCGGATCCCGCCATCCTTCTTTGGGATTTGGAAATAATGGGTGTAAAAACCCTCCCACCTGTGCACCCAACGCACAGAGATGATTGCAACCTTTTCTAACTCCTTCACTTCCTCTTGCAATAACTGGGATGGTTAATTGAACTTCATCCCTGAAAATTTTGGGGTCATTCTGAACTCTATGGCGTATCCCAAGGATATGATCTTTAGGACCCAGCAGTCCGATGTTACGCAGTGCCAAGCAGGGGCATGGCGTGTTAGCCTGATGGATTCGTGTGTTGGCTGAAGAGATGGGATTGCGAAGCTGGTGGTGTTGCTCGCCTGCCAAGATGTTAATGTCCCTGGTGGTGGGATAGGTGAGGAGTGTAGCTGTAATGGTGGGCGGTCCTGTTCCTCAATAAAGTTTTTGAGGTTCTGCCTGTTTCGTATGCGGAGCTTGAGAGAATTTGCCTTTTCCTTGATAGGAGCGCTTATGATAAGAGTGATATTGCTTTTTGAAATCACAGCGCTCCTGTTGTCTGAACACAGGTTTCTGTCTGGAATAAGAGTGGTATTTGACACATAGGAAGAAGTCGAAGCTGAGGTGGTAAAAGTTTTTGCAGTAAACTTCGACTTTTTAAATTGCTCCATGGTGGACTCGGTTGCCTCGCTGAAGAGACCCTTATCACAAAAAGGTAAGCCCTCATTTTTTATTTCATATCGCTCTGTAGAGTTGTGGAGCGAAGCCATGCGTGTCTTCATAGTGAGATTGCAGTGGTCATGCAATAAGCTTTAACTCGGCCAGATGCTTTGTCTTGCTCAATTGTTGTCGAGTAAGCTCAGCTGATTCATCCGAAGTTGACAGGATGCCTAAGTCAGGTGACAGGATGCCTAAGTCACCTTGAAGAGCTTTCCACAGGCCATGATTATAGTTAGCTGTGCAGACTGCTTTGCTGCACTGGAGATAACTGGAAGAGCCACAGGCTGATATGACTAAGATATCACCATAAAGTTGCAGATGGGATCATCTATGGTGGTTAGCTTGGATTTCAGGTCTAAACCCAAAGCCGCTGCCATTTCCCTGAAGGAAGCACATCAGTAGGCGGATCCATCAAATTGTCTGGATCTTTTGGATCTGAATAGAAATCGGAGAAGCCATAATGATCCAATGGTGACCTAGCTGGAGAGAGTGGAATATGTGATAAAGTTCAAGTCTTTGAAGAAAGTCCTATATTGACCTATAGTCCTTCTTGATGAAGCACATGCGAAAATAGCTGAAATCTAGACAGCTTTTCAAGGACCATTTTGATTACACCCTGGCATATTTGAATATGCCTATCTAAGTTTTACTTGTTAAAACTTTGGAATAAGGAGTAAAGCTTATTATTGATTTATCTAACATATGGGAAACCCATGAAGATTTTTACAAGACTAATATTCTGTTCGGAGTGAATTACTGAAGGAATTTATTCTACTGGGTCCATGCAAAAAGTCCAGCTTCTCCTTTCACATCACTGCATCTCCAAGAGTTTACTATTCATGGTTTATTTGTGAGGGGCTTCACAGCGTTCAACTCTTCCCCTACAACGGATGGATTATTTCCACCTAATCATGGACTTTTATTCTTTGGATACTGGAATACTCATCAACGTTTATGTATAGCTTTAATATAGTTTTTGTATTATTGTTTATACTCTCAATATTGTTATATTATATTGTTTATAGGTTTTGTATTATTGTTTATACTCTCATATATATTTTTGTTTATAGTTATCTTGTTATTCATTTTTCTTATATTTATAGTAAGTATATCTATAGTAAATGTATTGATATTCTACAGCATTCTCTGTAGAGTCCATAAAATCCAGTTTGAGCAAGCTTCATATGTTTTAATATGTTTTATTAGTTCTCCACTGTATTTTTCTTCTTCCCCACACCGTTTTTTCATTTGAAGTATTTCCCTGAAGGAAGCACATAAGTAGGAGGATCCATCAAATTGTCTGGATCTTTTGGATCTGAATCGAAATCGGAGAAGCCATAATAATCTGATGGTGACCTAGCTGGAGAGTGTGGAATATGTGTTTAAATCTCAACAGCAGGTATCTCAGGTGGCAGAAGCAGTGATCGCATTTGAGTCCCCACAGCCAAGCATGGAGGTTTGGGTGGCGGTGGGACTGTCTGTGTTGCCACTGACACCAAAGGCACAGGTGGCAAAGCCACAGTCTGCGTAGCTACAGAAGTTTGAGCAACAGACCTACTGGGAAAAGCAGGAACATCTCCACTTGCCAGGGTGTTCGCCAACTGAACTTTTGCCAAAGAAGTAGTAAGGGGATGGTAGGACTTTGATGTAACTGACTTCCATGGTCTCCCCTCCTAAAAATCATATGTAAAGCCAGGAGAGGAGGCCCTCATAGAAGCCATAGTGAGTGTTGATCCCGCAGACAAAGTATGCGAGAAACTACAGGAGTGCCAAGCAGAAGGACCCTCCAAATGAAGGGCCTAGACAAGGTATAAGAAAGTGGCTGGTCAACCGAATGAGTAGTAGCAGACCCTGCTGGTGTAGTTGTGCGTAGCTGTGCTTCATCAGCACTTATTAGGAGAAAACCCTTAGATGTGGGTGTAGAAGGCGTGCTGGAGGACGAGTCTAGAATTGACAGTAATGTGCATGCAGTGGAAGGATCCAAACAGGCACCTCTGTCTGAATCCTCTTTGTTGGCATCGAATGTCAGCATCGGCATCTGACACTGAGGGGAGACTTGCCTCAATGCTAACAACACTGGTGTATGCAGCGTTGACATCACAGTTGTGAACAGTGGGGCGGGCGTCTTTGGTGTTGACGATACTTCCTGACGATCAGGAGGCATCGAAGGAGCTGAGGAATGAGTTGGTGTTGGAGCTGGAAATGGAGATCGAGCCCTTGACATCGACCGCATTGGTGTCGAAGGGTGGTTGGTGTTGAGAGGCTCCTGTGACCAGCGACTTCGAGGAACATACAATGTCCAACGCCAGGTGTTGTAGACACAATGGCGACCTGTCTTTGGTTAAGTCTATGGACTTAGACTTCTTCGGCCTCATTGTTGACGGAGCAGTCTCCGAGGCCACCCATTTGGACTTGGAATGCCTGGAAGTTGAATCTGTACCCAAAAGGTGGCTTTGGGCTCCTGAAAGTCATAGACACCGATGCCTTCAGAGTTTTCAATGGTGATTTTGAGATCGATGTCGATGGTCAGGGCTCGCCCGAAGTCGAGGGTCTTAACACCTCATCATATATGGTGGTGTGAAGCCTCAGAGCCCGATTCTTGAGCGTCTGCTTCGAGAAAGACAGACATATCTTGCAAGAGGAAATGTTGTGCTCCTCACCAACGCAGATGAGGCACAAATCATGGAGATCCTTAGAGGGGAGCTTAGCATTACAGCTCAAGCGCCTCTTAAAGCTCCTTTTCCCCCTCAGCCATAACAATAACTGAAAAGCGTTGTTCAAAGTCCATTTCCAAGGTCAAATAACGCCAACATAGTCCAGAAGCCAATCCATGTCAAAAAACTGCAATGACAGTCTGGTTGTGGGGATTTTTTTTTTTTTTAAAGATGAACTCACGAAGAGAGAATTGAAGAACTTTATCTGATGAGGAGTGACAGACTGAGGTCCAAACGCAATGGTAGTTGGAAAAGAACTAAGTAACATGGCACCAGCCTGTTTTCAAATAGCACGCTGTGGGAGTAGAGGCAGGGCTCAGTCGCCACAATGAGCTGTTGTATTCTACCATGAGGGCCCTGTGTAGGCACAGTATCCATTCTTACGGATCTCAATCCAGATCATTCCAACTCAGATTATGGGGTTGTTCCCTTCCAAACTCAAAACAAGCCTTTGATTTGAAGGGTTTTTTGTTTTGAGCTCGGAACACTCTAAACAGCCCATTTCGAGCTCGGAACATTCCAAGCTCAAAATGCTTTGCACATCCCTAATTTTTAGCTATGACAACCATGTAAGTTTAGGATCCTTGGATGAAACACTGCAGTCAACATGACCTGATATTGCTTAGTATTTCAAAAAGGGAAAGTATTTAAAAAAATATATATCCAGAGAAGGTAAAAGAGAAAGGTGTTTGTTTTTAAAAAGACACACACACAAGTATTTTTCTATTAATCAAACATTTTCTGTGTTAACAGTGTTCAGAAAAAGAATAGTGTCTTAATAAAAGCAAGGATTCTTACAGCATAGTACTGGCATCCTGCTCTTCTTCTGAATGCACATGCTCCATCAGGATCATTTTCTTCTTCTGGTTCTGACACTGGCGAGGGTACCTAGTGGCCAATTAAGTCTGGTTTAAATACACATAACTTGCTTACTTACTACGGTTATGAATACTCCCTTCCCTCTGTATTAGCACTTATCATGAACCTAATTTTGTGAGCCCAAAGGGCTGCAGACTTATTTTCTTCCAACATCAGTTGTCCCCACAAATCCCTCAGGGCAAACTGTTTAAAAGGGCAGGAAAAACTTGAAACTTTTAAAAACAGTTTGTGATATGGTGGGAATCAGTTAAAGATAAAGTCCCAAATTCATGCCAATTTGGGCTCATGCAAACTAAAACTAAAACAGCTTAAACTAAACAGCTTTTTGGATTGCAGGTATTATTAGTCTATTATATGCTATTCCAATAAAAAGTTATTATTAAGAACATTTATATACCACTTTTTAACTACAACAAAACAGTTCACCAAAAGGCTTACATCAAAAAAGAAGTTAAAAAGTTGTTCCTGTCTCAAAAGTATTCCCAGTCTAAAAACAAAAAAATACATGAGGAAGACACCAGCAAACAGCCACTGAAAAAGACTCAACAACAGGGAGCTACCTGTTTTCAGGTAGATTCTCATGACAGGCTACTTCATCCAGTTTAAGATTAAATCTCTCCGTGGCCTCTGCTGAGGCACTTTGATAAGCAGAGAGCTTAATACCAATTTTGGTGAAAATATTTTAATTTCTCCCAGCTTTGGTTCCTTCAAACACTTGTTTTAATAAGCCAGATTTCTTCTATTACATGTAAAGAAATGTGCAGTTTAACTTGATTACTATGTATTACCTGTGGGAATTCATCTTCATCTGAACTATGAAAGTCATACTGTTTAATATCACTTTTGCTTATCACAGGCAAAGGCTCAGTAGTGGGTTGCTGAGGATTTATTACACTTTCAGTTTTAGACTTCTTTGGATACTTCTTCTTCTGACGGACAACATCAGATGCTTCTTCTTTTAGAGATGAATGGTGAGCATGCTGTTTGTATACAAAAAATTTTGGACAAAAAAACCCCAACACAGTTTATTAAGACTCACTTTTTATGCGATAGCTATTCACTTAATTCTATCCTTCCAATCACACACACACACACACACACACACACACACACACACACACACACAGTACAGCTCTTAGAACAAGTGGCTAAAGATGTAGTTTATGTAGTTCTGAAAAAGTACTACTTACAATATTCAATGTCACACATTATTCTTTTATGCATCCAGATTTTTTTTTAAAAATGCTCAGTACATTTCTACTAGGTCAGTTCCTAAGACACAGCTTATTTGCGATTGAGCCTGATCCCAGAGCTGCCCCCATGCCTAGCCCTGCTTTGGAACCTGGTGTTTAGGTTCTAGGGTAACCTATGGTTTGCTTAAACTCGGCCAGTGATCATGTGCATGATCGGCCCACCGCCACTTACGGCAGCAAGCTACTGGGGGTGGGGGGGAGGAAGGACCAGCTCCCTGGAATGTAGGTGAGGTGTGTGGCACGGCTAAGGCAGGAACAGCTGCCGCACGTCTGCTGGACGAGGCAGGCGAGAGTATACCTTCCCCGCAGCCCGTGAAAGCAGCAGCCAAAGGTAGTGTGCACAACCATACTGTGTTATCTTCCAAACTTGTCATGTCTTCAGTATCATAGTTTGCACTTCAAAGTATATGCTTAGAAAGAAATGGTAGATATTTTTTTAAAAAATACTGCATTCATATATAAATCAAAGGGCAACTGAAGCAACAGTTATGAGTTTAGTAATGGGTAATATTAGAGCACAATCCTGCTAACTGGGCAAAGAGGCACCTTTTACCGTGGTGATTCTCTTTATTTAGCAGGGGGAGAGTAACTGGCCCTATCCAGCCCCGGCACAGTATCTCCAGTCTATGTAAAGCTTTTGTACTTTGTGTTTTGCTGGTTGAATGACTGTAACAATAAAAATTTTATTTTACTTGAGTACCTCCAGTGACTGTTGCTGGTGTCTATCTGATGTTTCTTTTAGATTGTGAGC
Source organism: Hemicordylus capensis (assembly GCF_027244095.1). Lineage (NCBI taxonomy): Eukaryota > Metazoa > Chordata > Lepidosauria > Squamata > Cordylidae > Hemicordylus > Hemicordylus capensis. The sequence continues at coordinate 180,039,732 of NC_069657.1, read as the reverse complement.
CCTTTGGGGAAAGGGATCCATCTTATTTATATTTCTCTGTGTAAACTGCCCTGAGCCATTTTAGAAGGGCAGTATAGAAATCGAATAAATAAATAAATAAATAATAAAGCAACTTTCCTGGGAACAACCTATATTCTGCAATGATATCTATAATAACATTGATAATAAAATTCAGCCATCCCAGGTCCTTGGGAAGGACTCGATGTTTGGATAAAACAAACCAGTCAATAACACCTGTCTGACTGTGTAAATAAATAAATAAATAAATAATATGATCCAACGTACTTGGCACTTACAATGAAATAACCACTAGATGTCATCCAAGTTAAATGCAAAATTGAAACATTTTAAGTAGACCTATCTTCAAGATTTAAAAATATTTTGGTTTTTTCCTTACAACTCTTTAAATCTATTTGCCACAAGAAATCCAGTCCTCAAACTTTAGCAAGCATGAGTCTCTTTGGAGTCATTAAAACTTCTACTATCACATGGTTCAAAGGGTGAGCTATGAGATTATTTCTGATTAGAAATTAGAGAGCTATGCCCAGATGGAAGCACTACAATACCAGAACCAGAACATCCTGGTTGAATGATGCTCCTTGGTTTTCTGGGGAGCTCAGGGCAATGTAAGTACTCAGACAACAGCTAGAACAATGCTGGAGAAAGAGTCATGACAAATCTGATAGAACACAGCTGGATCTCATTTTAGGGACTACTCCGTGGTGGTGGTGGCAGCAAAGAAATGTTTCTTCTCCACCTCCATTGCGTCTGCTCCGTGTAGGCCAGTGGAGCTTTTCCATGTAGCAAAGTACACCTTACATATCCTACCAGGTAATGGGGGAGAAATCATCTACAGCCTGGCACTGTTGCCAGAACCTAAGGGGTATACTCGTGGGCCAAATGGGCCGTAACCCAAAATTTGGCTTAAAAAAGCCAATCTGGCAAATGGTCCACTTTGCATGCCAGTTCGCAGATAAAGTCACTCGCATCAGTGCCGATTTGGCCTACATGGTTCTGGCAGTTCAAGGAGATGTGCCTTGAGTACCATCTGGTCCTTTTGTGTTGGACTCTTTTCAGTTACTACAGCCTGAGGATGTGAACAAGATCCTGGGCAGTGTGCAGGCAACATCGTGAGCTCTAGCCCCTGCCCTTCATGGCTAATAAAACCTTCCAGAGAGGGTACAGGCAGGTGGTTGGAAGCTATAATCAATGCTTCATTAAGGGAGGACCGGATTCCATCATGCTTCAAGGAGGTGGTGGTAAGACTACTATTTTAAAAAGCCTTCCCTTGACCCCTCCAACCTGAACACCTATAGACCTGTTTCTAACCTTTCTTTTGGGGGCAAGGTCATAGAGCGTGTGATGGTGTCTCAGCTGCAGAGGGTCTTAGATGATACAGATTATCTAGATCGCTTTCGATCTGGCTTCCATCATGGATATGGGACTACAACTGCCTTGGTCACCCTACTGGATGACATATGCCAGGAGCTTGACAGGGGGAGTGTGTCCCTGTTGGTTCTGCATGGGGTTGTACTGCCCTTGAAAGAGCAAGTGTGCAGCTTGGGGGTACTGCTGGACCACACCAAGGATTACTTTGCACAGCTTCGGCTGGTGTACCAGCTGTGTAGCTTTTTCAACAAGGCAAATCTGGTCACAGTTACCCACACGTTAGTCACATCACAGCTGTAATGTGCTTTATATGGGGCTGCCCTGAAGAATATTCAGGAACTACAGCTAGAGCAGTCACTTCTCTCTCAGCCTAACCTACTTCACATGGTTGTTGTGAGGAGAAACTCAAGTATGTAGTACACTGCTCTGGGCTCCTTGGAGGAAGAGCGGGATATAAATGTAAATAAATAAAATATATAAATAAACTCTGCTCCATGTGTTGACTATGAGGGAGACTCAGCTGTTGAGCATACAGGACAGGGCCTTCTTGGTCCTTGCCCCCAGGCATTGGAATGCTCTCTTGGCTGGCATCTACTCCTCAGTCTCCACAGTTTTTAGGAAACAAATTAAAACATGGCTCTTAACCTAGGCCTTTATATGAGAAAACTGTTTTTTGCCATTGCTACTCTGTGTTTTGTGTTTTACTGTTTTATATAGGTTTTTCAAGTTTTATAATAGAGATGTAGTATTTTTATATTTAACTTTAATATTTATATTTTTAATTGTGTACTGTTTTAATTGTGCATTTTAATTATACTGTAAACCATCTTGGGATTAATTTAATGAAAGGCAGTAAATAAATTAAACCATTAATAAATTAATTAATAGGGTGGTGATTGGCTCGAGGAGGGCTAGTGTGAGGGGTGGTGATGTGGATACTGAACAATCTATTAAGTTGTACTGGTTTGGTGAATTTCTGGCTGTGGGTGCAAAAAAAATCTACTTTATGCTCTTCTCCCAGATATGGAAGGCACTGATCATGACCATCCATGGTAGTAGGGAGCTTACAAAACGCAAAAGTAAAGAAGCAGCATTGGGAGAGGAAAGAAAAAAGGAATAAACGAGATGAAAAAAAATAGAAGGGAAATTTGAGGCCACACATTCTTGATTGCAAGGAGCTGCTGACTATGAAGAGGTTCTTCTTGATGTTACTGCTGTGGCAGTTAAAGGTGAACTGAAGAAGGAGGCATGTTTCACTGCTCCATCTGGGCATAGCTAGCACTCGCACAAAAAGGCTACGTTGTAGAAGGCTCAGAATTAGACTCTGCACAAGCACAATATCCCATACGTGTGATCACAAAGGCCACACACAAGAAAAATCCCTATCTAAAAGCCACGAGAGTTGCAGCTAGTCAGTATAGACAAAATGAGCTAGATGGCCCAATGTTCTGACTCAGTATAAGATAGTGTGCTATGTTTCTAAGCAGTTCATACTTTTCACATGACAAAACGCACCTGCTGACACCAACTAACTGGGAGAAATTATAATGCAAGACTTTTACCTTAACTTTACATTCTTGAACTTTGTGATGATTTCCATTATGAAGAGCTGCTGCAGTGGTGTTCATCTCTTTTTCAGTTGTGTTAAGCTTGACTTCATTAAGGATTTCACCTCCATAATCACCCAAATGGTATCTTAAAAAAAGAATCACATATTATAAGTGATACAGTACTTTACATGCTTTTGTATTTAGAGATCTATCCAACAACCTACGAAGGCAGATCATGACTCCCACTTTACAAAGAGAAAAAAAGAAGATGAAAATTAATAACTTGTTCAAGGCCACCCATGATACCAGGTGTGCCAATGGTCAGTTGACATTGTATATGTAGACTTTCAAAAGCTTTTGACAAAGTTCCTCAACAAAGACTCTTTGTTCAGCAGTCATGGGATAAGGGGACAGGTTCATGGGTGGATTGTAAACTGGTTGAAGGACAGGAAAGAGGATGGAATAAGTGGACAATTCTTCAAATGGAGGGATGTGGGTTCCCCCAGGGATCTGTACTGGGACCAGTGCTCTTTAACTTGTTCATAAATGATCTAGAAGTTGGGGTAAGCAGTGAGGTGGCCAAATTTGTAGAGGACACCAATTTTTTTAGGGTAGTGAAATCCAAAACATGTTGTGAGGAGCTCCAAAAGGATCTCTACAAACTGCAAGTAGGCAACAAAATGGCAGATGCAGTTCAAGGTTAGTAAGTATAAAGTGATGCATACTAGGGCAAAACACTCCAACTTCACATACATGCTGATGGAGTCTGAACTGTTGGTGACTGACCAGGAGAGGGATCTTGGGGTCATAGTGGACAGCTCATTGAAAGTGCCAACACAATGTGTGGTAGCTGTGAAAAAGCTGCCCCTGCTAACTTGGCAAACAGGAACCTTTAAAACGTGGTTACTCTATTTAGCAGGGGGAGAGTAACTGGCCCTATCCACCCCCAGCACAGTACCTCCAGTGACTGTTACTGGTGTCTACCTTATGTTTCTTTATAGATTGTGAGCCCTTTGGAGAAAGAGATCTATCTTATTTACTTATTATTTCTCTATGTAAACCGCTTTGGAAACTTTTGTTGAAAAGCAGTAGATAAATATTTGTTATTGAAAAAGGCCAATTCGGTGATTGGTATCATTAGGAAGGGGATTGAAAATAAAACAAATATCATAATGGCATTATACAAATATTGGGTGCAGCCACACTTGAAATACCAAGTATAGTTCTGGTCACCATACCCCAAAAAGGACATTATAGGACTGGAGAAGGTACAGAAGAGGGCAACCAAGATGATCAGGGGTCTACAGCACATTCCTTAAGCGGTAAGGCTACAACACTTGGGCTTTTTAGTTGAGAAAAAAAGATGACTGAGGGGCGACATGATAGAATTCTACAAAATTATGCATGGAATGGAGCGAGTGGATAGAGACATTTTTCTTCCTCTCGCATAACACTAGAGCCAGGGGTCATCCTATGAAACTGATTGCCAAGAAATTTAGGACCATGAAAAGGAAGTACTTTTTCACACAGCACATAATTAATCTATGGACTTATTTGCCATGGGATATGGTGATGGCCACTAGCTTGGATGGCTTTAAAAGGGGCTTAGATAAATTCATAGAGGACAGGTCCATCAATGGCTACTGGTCTGGTGGCTATGGGCCGCCTCCAGCCTCAGAGGGACGGAGCCTCTCAATACCAGTTGCAGGGGAGCAACAGCAAGAAAGAGGGCATACCCTCACCTCTTGCCTCCTGGCTTTCCAGAGGGATCTGGTGGGTCACTGTGTGAAACAGGATGCTGGACTAGATAGGCCTTGGCTCTGACCCAGCAGGGCTGTTCTTATGGTCCAAGTCCAAGTGCCTATGTTCCAAGTCCAAGGCTCAGGATGTACTACATCCAATGTACTACACTTGATAAAGAACTTTAAACAGTTAAACTAGAACATGTTATTGACCAGCATAGAAGCTGAATGTCTTTAATAACCAAGTTTTATTGTAACATTGAGTAAAAATGTTACCTTTTCTCCACAACTTCTAATGTCAAATGTAACAACTCTCGTTTCGTTTTCTCTCGTCTCTTAATCATCTCTAAGATAGTTATGGCTCTACTGAATTCCCTTCTTAACTTCAGCATCTTCTCATAAGAGGCTTCATCATTTTTTCGATTCTGACAGAAACAAATGTTAGAATAAGCAGCATATCCAGAATATGAAGACGGAGTGGGCAACATCCATACTAGTTACTCATGACAAAGTATCACTGAAATCATTGAGACAAGTTAATCATGACTAGCTTCATTAAATGCAATAGGACTTAGCAATCTGTAACTCAGTCTGGATGTTGCCCAGAGTTTAAACAAAATGCACTACATAGCAGAATGTAGACTTTAACCATAAGTATTTAGTTTTATATCATTTTATAAAAATAAGGCTATTTGACAAGTTAAACTCGTTTTTAAAAACACAGAATTTATTCTTCAGAGTACTAAGTCCTTCCTCTCATTAAAACAGAACACTCTTGGTCTATCTGTATCTGTTTCATAACGAGATTAATGGATTTCCACTTTTTATAGATAAATATTATGCCTTCTGTAGATACAAATTCCCAAAGAGAAGTAGTGTTAGTTTATGGAATGAAAAGATAGAGGGCTGGATCTTAAGGAATGCTAGAGAAATCAAGTTCCTACCAATGATCTTCACTATTTCTGCCTCAGCACAGCAGCCCCATGGGCAACCTGCAAATTTGCTCAAGGGTCGAGAGATCCACCAGAATAAAACTATATGGGGATGCAAGACCACAGAAGGGGAATTGGTGATATTCACTCTTCCCACCTCACCCCCCCCCCATCACTTGCACTGTTCATGCAGGAGCAGGTCTGGAGAGGAGAGCTGGTCTTGTGGTAGCAAGCATGACTTGTCCCCCTAGCTAAGTTGGGTCTGCCCTGGTTGCTTCTGAATGGGAGACTACATGTAAGCACTGTAAGATATTCCCCTTAGGAAACAGAGCCACTCTGGGATGAGTATCTAGGTTCCAAGTTCCATTTCTGGCATCTCCAAGATAGTGCCGAGAGAGATTCCTGCCTGCAACTTTGGAAAAGCCACTGCCAGTCTGTGTAGACAATACTGAGCTAGATAGACCAATGGTCTGACGCGGTATATGGCAGCTTCCTACGTTCCAGCTTAAGATATAATCCAAAGAATCCTGGGGATTAAATAAGTCAATAAAAATTGAGAAAATGTGTGTATAAGAATAAAATATGCACACATGCCCTACATTAATGGGCTTTTCTCTTCAAACCTGGTTGTCAACAGCAGCAAGTACAATGTTGTATGGCACTATAAGCCTAGTATGATTATTGTTTTGCAATTTATATCTAGTCGGTACTTCAGAAAGTTGATCCTTTCTGTGGCTGACATCCTGTCCAATGGCATTTTCAATTGATTACCATGTACTGCATAGTACAGATACAAAGCTGCATGAATTGGACACCCAAGAAAGTGTGAATGGAGTTGTACCAAACAATGTGTTCAAGAATGTGACTAGGAAAGGGGACCTCAGGTCTTGAACTTTGAAAAACTAGAATCGAAACTATGTATTGCACTCATTATGCATATAGTGCTCTAAAATGTATGTTTTATATTCACATGTTCTTTATTGGTTAATATTAATTAATAGCTAATTAGTGATTAATTAATTAGCAATGTGCATGAAACTGATTTTGCATCCTGTTTTGAGCTCAAAAAACAATGCAGATGGCCAAAACGTTTTATTGAAACAGCTGCCGATCCTGGCTGTTTTGATCGAACAAACTCGAAACTTTGAGTGTTTCAGCCATAGGGAACAATGGGGAAACTCGAAACACTTACCACCCAACCCACAAACGGGCAAGCGAGTGATTTTAATGGGTTGGGTGGTAGGTAGCACCCATCATGCCCTACCACACAACCCACTCTGATGTCCCTAGGAGCTACCCATGGGGAACAATGGGGTGTTTCGAATTTCCCCATTCTCCATATGGCCAGAACAAGCTACACTCACAGAGTGCATACACACAAGTTTTGCATTGCATTTTGCAATCCTGCCATGAAAAACATGGCAGAAGCACACAGTAAAAGGGAATATGCCCATCCCAATACAGCACACACACTTCAAACACAGTTCAAACATGGCCAAAAATAATCACTGACCCAGAATCCACTGCCAGTCACAGTGGCTGTGCTGCAGTAACATCATTGGCACAAGTTGCTCTCCCACAATGAGGACCCCTTATGTTACTTCCTAGCATTGTAACAGCTGCCACAAGCAGCACCCTTACTTAGCAGTAAGCATAGCCAAAATTGCTATGTTGTAATTTCTAGTTTAGTCAACTAGAACAACTTCAGTCAAATTTGACTGAGTACACCTTGCAATGCAAACTGCAGAGCAGACCAGAGCAGTGAGTAAAGCACAAGTTAGCTCAAGGCCAGACGTGGAGATCATCACAGCAATCACCATGCAATATTACAGACACCACTGTCCATTTCTCGCCATAACACTATCTTACACACAAACCACAACTCAAGGAAGGAAGGCACCCAAGTTCTGCCTTTGTCAATCTGAGATCCAGCAAAACCAGATAGTTAGGGGCACAACAGCACAGCATATTATACTCAGTGCTGAGAAGACCACAAGATTAAACCTTCCTTCCTCCTCTCCTGACGTATCCTCTTCTTCAAGACAGGCACACTATAAGGGCTCTCTCTGCCACTGCCTTGTGCAAATGTAATTGCCTTCCACTTACTCAGCACATAGCCCTTCATCTTATTTACAAAGTATTTGTGACTTAATTAGCTTTGCCAGTTTGAGTGTGAAAAATTGTCACTTAATGTTTGAATGGCAGCTGTCTTGAGTGCACTTCAGAAAGGCAGCAGATAAATTAATAAGTTAAACTAACAATTGTAAAACTGAGATAGTTACCTTTCTGGTCTGCATTTTCTCAGTTCTCCTCCGAAAAGCCACATATGGATCATTGTTAGTTGAGCCATCTCTTTTTTCTTGTTTGATCTGAGGGATGAGGGAAGGCCCTCTGCAGTTCTTACGTTTTCTGACCCAGTAGTCATAGACAGCCTTAATAAGATAATCATCCTCATTTAGCAGCAACTTAGCTTCCTGAAGTGTTACAAGCTGAAACAAGATTTAAAAATATATATTTGGTAGGAGTAACAAGAGTTTAATATAGTTCTTCTTCACTACAAAAAAAAGTTACTTGCTTTTAAGAATAGCTAATTTGCAAAGAGCAAAAAAAGGAGAAGAGCATCACAGGATTATATTAATTTATAAAAATCAATTATCTTTGAATCAATTAAGATGCATCAAAATTAAAGTGTTAATTGTCTTTATTCTGTTTTATATTGTATTTTAAATTGTCTACATCATCTAGAGATACACATATTGTCTACATCATCTAGAGATACACATATCAGGTGGTATATAAATATGACAAACAGACAATCTCCACTAAAGCATTTGAGAGGGGAAATGAACCTGTTAACTGTCATATTATTTATAATCAGAGAAATCAAAATATTACAGAAGCTAGATCTAATAGAAATAAAAGATGGATTATATGCATACAATGTAGTATTAACATTAACTAAATGACATGAGTTTTCTTTTCGGCGATATATACATATGTTAAATAAATAAATATTGGGCAGGACCTAGACTAAGTTAGTTAACAAGCCCTATTTAAATTAATGTGACTTAAGGTGGTCATGACTAACTTATCTCATTGATTTCAGCGGTGCTTAGTCATAAAGTAGCTTTATCTGGACCCTGCACCATGCTTATGTTTAAAAACTGGAAAAGTGATGCAGAATATGGCATCCTGGGAGGATATAGATTAAATAAAAGAAAAAACCAAGTTTCTAGGCATAAATATTAAAGAAGAAAACAATGCTTCTTAAGAAGGAAACTGGATTTTGCTAGATAGAGAAACCTCTATGACACTTAGGTATAAAATTAACCAATAAGCTACACAATTTATGTAAACGATAAATATTTACATAAATAATGTGATTTATTAATGAAACAATGGGGAAAACTACACTTTACGTTTTGTGGCAGAATGTCAGCTATTACCACTATTACCTAAGCTAAAGTTTCAGGTTATAACAATCACAGCTCAGGACTCTCAAATTAAAAATGCCGCCAAATACAATGAAATAAATTCTTGGTTATATTTGATGAAAAAGAGAGGAGGGGCACAATCATAAGAACCTTGTTCCTCAATTTCAGCATTTAAGCAAGTATTATTGGTGTATCTACCACAAAATATTACAGGATAACTGCTCAGAATAGTAAAAAAACTGGACAGAATCCTATAAGTTTTTTTGAGACTAAGATTGGCATGCTGCTGTGGCACAGCAGGGAAGCAGCTTGCCTAGAGTGCAAGAGACAGTTCAAATCCCCGCCGGTGCACTTCCCAGACTGTGCCTAGTAAATATATTTGTAGTCACCTATGTTGGGCAGCAGCGACACAGGGAGGAGCTGAAAGACATCATCTCATACTGCACGGGAGGAGGCAGTGGTAAACCCCTCCTGTATTCTACCCAAAGACAACCACAGGGCTCTGTGGTCGCCAGGAGTCGACACCAACTCAATGGCACAATCTTTAGGCTTGGCAAAAAGTACACTTGAGTCCCCAGAAATCAGTATTGAACTCTATGATAGCAGATTTAGGCTGGTTTAAAAAAAACCAAACAAAAACAAAAACAAGGCCACGATTTATGCTAACTTCTTATGTTAAGAAGAGTTTGAGTTTCCAGCTATACAACTGAGAAACTATTATTTAGTGCAGGGGTGGGAATTAGGTAACTTGGAAGCTAGTGGTAGCTCCCATCCTCATCTAAGTAGCTAGAAGTTTGGTATTCTTTCTCCCTCCTTTCCCTTCCAGTCAATATAGCAAATTTGATCCATTAGCTTAATACAGACATGGCCACATCCTTTTAAATGCCCCCTTTTCTCTCTTCAGGTGCTCTGAGACACTTTTACTCTTTCATTAACTTCTTTCAGTCATTTCATAAGGTCATGTTTACTTTCATTGCCTTGCTTGGTGCAGCCACCCCCTAGGCAGAGCAATGACTCTAACTGTGGTTTATCAATGACTTGTTAATTCAGACGTAATGCAAACTATTTGCAAACCAACTTTAAATCTTGCTTTTAGTTTCTGGTTTGTTGATTGCAAATAAAACATGGTTTATGGGCAAGTTGGTTGAGACATGGCCTGTGAAACCATCGTTTAGCTAACCAAACCTGCGTTCACTTTCTGTTTGAAACCACCTTTACCTATACAAAATAGATCACTTCCTACAGTATGAAAAGTAAATAACTGCTTTCGATATAACGATTTGAGTGAAGTGAGCAGAACTGAGCAATATTTTTGTGGAACTTTAAAATAAAATACGCTATTATCCTTGACCGCAGCATTTCCAGCTTAGAACACTTCTAATGATTTTTTTTAAAAAAAGAATTAATGGTCAAAATAGGGTAACAACAAAATATGAAGGAATTCTGATGGCTTGACGGGGGGAAGGGGCCTTCCAAGAACATACAAACTATTGCTAAAATATGCCACAGAACTAGGGTAAGTAAAAGACTTTATGGTTGCAGTCACAGGACATTGGAGATATTATTCCAATCAACACTGGACAGAACTTCTACAATCAAGAGCACTGAGTAGCTTGCAGACCTTTAACAGAGGCTGTGTTTTTTCAGCAGAAACAACTCCAGTGAATGGAGAAAGAATTCCATTTGTACAATGACTCTCCACCTTTCTGCATATGCAAGGACCCCTTGCATGAACACAACTCTCTTTCCATGAGCTTCCATCAGCTGAGCATTGCTCTACTAAAGGATGCTGCCCACTGATCATCTTAAATACAAGCTTGTGGTGAAATCTTTTTTACATAGCAAACCAAGTGGGGAAGGAGAGTGGGGAAGGAGAGCCAATTTCATGTCTCTCTCCTCCCAAATACCCTTTCTACTTGTATGAATCTGTTCCTGGGGGCTGCACAACTTTCAAGAACAGATTATATGAATACAAACCATGTTGGGAGGGAGAAGAGTGCCAAAATTGATCCCCTCTACCCCGATCCATTGCTCAAAGAAAGCTTCCATGTAGGGACACTAAATGCTGTTTGTGGAGCTGCAGCCCTCCTTCTGTCACTGCAGAGTTATGTATGACAGAGGTGTGACTTCTTATATTTTGTACAAACTCTTTGCTACCAGGTCTCTGTTAGCTGTTTGTTTTTTTAATGCTAAAATGTGATGCCAATATTGTACTACTTACACTGTACTGATTTTTGGTTGATATTTAAACTTTGTTAAGAGTTATACTGCTCAGTTTAAAGATACTGGCTGACATCCAGACTAACTTTGTGTGCTGCAAAAAGTGTTTTTGTGCAACAGGAAAGTAACCATTTTTGCTGATCTCCTCTTCCCTCTTCAGCCCACTATGCTTCCTGAAATTATGTCCCTGAGAGTCCTGCAACCCTCAGGCACATATTTTCAGGATGCTCATTGAACTTCAGAGGGAACAAGAGATCAGTGAAAATCACTCCTCCCTCACGGCACACATGAAATATTTTGGCACCCATGATGTCAGTCACTGTGAACATGCAATTTGTAAAACAAACTGTTATCCTTTACAATAATAAGAGATGAACATTAAACAAACAAAAAAACCCAACACCCTGTACTATTTATAAAAATGCAACAGGTTAGCTATTAGACTTTTAATTTCTACATGCAATTAGTATTACCAGATTTGAAGACAGGAGCATAGTATCTACTAAAAGAAAGTAAACATGACTTGATGTTTTATGATAATGATGTTTATTAAATATTCAATTCTTCACTGTCTGAATTGCAAAACCTGCATCATTTTCTTCTTCTATAGCAGGGTTAGGGGAAAATGTTTGCCGCACTGAGGGGTTTTTTTGCTTCCTGATGAGCCTTCAAAAAAACCTAGCCTTTTTATTTATTTCCCCCCTCTAATCTTAAAGAAACTTACAAAAATATATTCTAGAAATAGGGTGGGGGACCCATGGGTAAAATGCAAGGATCAGCAGGATCTGTAGGTACAAAATGGTTAAGAATCTGTTTTATAGCAGCAGAAAAGCATGCTGGCATTGGTTGCAAATTATATTTTCACATATATTGTTTCCAACAATGAAAACATTTTTTCTTCAAGCTGATGTCAACTGATGGAAGATGGACTTGTTTACTACAAGCTTCACTTTGCTAGATGATTAGTCACAGGACTACGATATTTTAAAAATCTAAAACTCTAACATACACTTGTGTCAAATAATTCTGAAAAAATGTTTTCTTGCCACAATTTTAGGAATCTAGCTTCTGGCAGTCGTATCACATTTTAAATCCATTGGTTAAAATGTTCCTCATAGTTTCATTCATATGAAAATAGATGTTTTCAAAAGTTGTTCCATACTTTAATAGTACAGTACATCTTTAATGTATATGTAATTCGCTGACCAATAATTTTATCCGATACTTTATTAAAAAACCTATGTACTCGACAAGGGCCTTTGACTAAACAGCAAAATATTCTTGAATCACATGTTGGGAGTGGTTCCACAGAATACAACACTGTCCACTCCTGAGGTACAAGAGAACTGTCTTGAGTTTAAGACACAACTTTCTGTTCAATATATATCCTTCTTGGATAAATATTCTCTATATTCCAAGCAATGAGGGGGGAAAAGCAAATGGCTATTAGATATTTCTAAATATATATATTTAGCTTAATCCCTCCCCCTCACACACACACTTGACCCTTTAGGAATACCAAACTAAATCAATTTTTTTTTTCAACTTAAGGAGGAAAAACAAACTGGAAAAGGTTAAATATTCTGCTTTTCATCGTTGTATGATTTCACTTTAGGGCTGCAATATCTAGGTTGCTAAGCTTTTTTTTCTTGCCATAATACACTATGCAGATTGTAATGATTAGATTTGGATGGAACTGTGACATAAATCCAAAAGCATTCAGGAGAAAAGTACATCTTAAGGTCATGGAGAACCATATGCAGGATATACCATCTTCCAAAAGTTACCTTTCACAGCCACATCCAGTGCCCTATCTAACAGAAGATGGTCGTACTTAAGCTCCAATGATTTCATTATGATTTAAGTTAATAGGGCAAGTTAGTTGGAATTTGTTTTAGTGTGGCAAGTGTAATTAACTGTTGTAACAGAACAAGTGACTTGAGCATACTTCTGTCAAAGGACCATGAAATGTACACTCTGGAAAGGAACAATTCCTCTCTATACAGTTTATTTGTAATTTTAGCTTCAATAAGATTTACTTTGAAATTCTGGCTAGAATAAGCCAGTGCCCTTGTTCTAAGCCAGAACTGGAAGTAGAATCCTTTTCCTCATTGTGGGAAAAGGGGGTGGGGTGGGGAGTGCATGCAACCCAGGCTAGGAGACAGGATACGAAACCAGGATTCAATGCTGCCTCCATGTGACATCTGAACCAGACCATTGTAACTACTTTCCTTATCTGAAACGCACTTCTTAAGCAACTTTCCAATTCCAGATGCCAGAATGCTACTGTAACATGGGCCTGCACATGCTCTGCTAGATTAGTTCTATTGCCTGTTTCTCTACGAGTGCAAGACTGTCTACAGGAACATGAAAGACTAGTACAGGAATGAGTACAAGAATATAAACCAATATATTCAGCGGGCAGACCTATAAGTTATTCTATCCTCTTCAATGCATGCTTCATGGTCTCATTTTAGTCTGAAAAGGCAACGGCTGACATCCTGACTAAGGAGGCATGGATGCAGTGGGATGCTGCATCCTTGCAAATGGAGACTTCCCCATTTCTGAAGTGGGTGAGGGTGGAGTACTCTTCTCTGGTGCTCTGCCTTTTTCAAAAAAATATGACCCTGAGCCCTATTTTTGGAAGGCACATAGCACTTCTAGAGGCAGAAGTCATAGAAAATCACTTCAGCCTTACCATACCTTACAGAAATCAAGAAGTCTGGCTGTGAGGATGCAGCCTCCTGCTGTGGTGTTCTTACTTCCTTAGTAAACTCTAGAAATCCTAATTTTATTTTATTTTTAATTCAATTCAATTCACATACACAGGAACCTAGAAAGCTATTTTATACAGAGTCAGACAACTGGGTCCATCTAGCTTAGTACTGTAAACCTACTGGCAGTGGCTCTCTAAGATTTTAGGCAGAGGTCTTTCCCAGTTCTACCTGGAGATGCCAGGTATTGAACCAGGAAACTTCTGTATGCAAAGCAGGTGCTCTGGACTACTTACTATCTTACTGATGCGAAGGCAAGAGGTTGGAAGCAGAGCACATATACGATTTCTATTACTCAGTCTCTAGTTCCAGAAGAAAAGTGATCTCAATAGTTTTTATGCCCAATTTACTCCATAAAGGTTTCCCTAAATTTATATTTAGTCAGCCGATTGAAGGATACAAAAGAATAAATGTTCAAGTTAAAGGGGGCACCTTATGAATGAAAGGAAGGCCTCTAAAACAGGTTCCAGATTTTACTGGCTCTGTAAACTACTTTTCCAAATTGTTAATGGACCATGTAAAAGAACAGCAGTTAGGACTTGAAGATGCAAAATATTTTTTATTAAGCTTGCTTCTTAAACAGTTATTTTTGCAAATTTATATATTTATATTTATATCCTGGCTTTCCAATCACAAGAAAGCTCAAGGTGTCTTACAACAAAGATATAAAACAGAAACAAAGCAAAAATATTAATTGCAGGTATTCTGACACGCCCTACTAGGTATATTATAAATACTTCTAGAACTGCCTCAGTAATTAATATAGAGCAATTTATATCCTGGCTTTCCAATCACAAGAAAGCTCAAGGTGGCTTACAACAAAGATATAAAACAGAAACAAAGCAAAAAATATTAATTGCAGGTATTTTGACATGCCCTACTAGGTATATTATAAATACTTCTAGAACTGCCTCAGTAATTAATATAGAGCAATGCACAAAATACAGAAGAATCTCTTAAAAGAAAGATGAAACAATAATCTAGCCACCAAGTTGGTTCTATTAAGTTTAGGTCTTGTGCCATCTCAGTTATAGCCCTGCTGTATATCTTGAATTAGTGGCAACAAGCAATTTCTAAAATCTGAAACAAAGTTTACAAAGTAGAACAGAGATCACGTTTTTGACAAACTGAAGATATATAGTATTTAAATTATAATGTGAATTGTTTTTCACATTTTTTTGAGGGGAAGAATGGGAACCAATATTTTAGCATGACAAAACCTTGCTATGGTGTTTTGTGTAACAATAGATGAACTACAGTTAAAATAGCACAACACATTATAAGGAATGATGACCTCCTACATTGTGTGAGAAATAATATTCTTATTTTCCAGATTTTATCCTGAGCAGGATTAGAAATCCAAAAACCATGTAGATACTGTCCTAAAGTTTGTGCTGGCTAAATCTTTGTCAGCTAATATGACTGCAGATGTTCCTGTTAAATGGCTTATGGCTCATACTATACTACAAGGAACTCCACCAAGGAAGTAAAAGAGGGTAGAATGCTGTTTACACAAGCCATCTATTATATATTTTGAAGTATTTGTTTGTACAAAATAAAGTCATACTTCCCAATTGACCTACCAATACCAAGTTTTGCGCACACAATCCAGTCACTGTAATTAGCAGAATCTGTTACTTTGTGCACCAGATTATGCTGAAAGGTTTAAATAAAATTTTGGGGTTGTTGTTTTTTTAAGAGGAAATTCTGAATATCATACCTCTCAACTAACTACATATATCAAATTTTATATGAACATTTTATATGACCCAAACTATATAATTATTCAATAAAATCAATATGTTTGAAGTTGAAATCCTACAAATCTCAAACTGTTCTTTGACTTCCCTTTTGTAAATACATTTAATAAAAAATTCTGTTACATGTATTTATTTTCTTGAACTTTCCTATAAGTATATTCTACATGAAGTGACTTTGCCCAATCAATGACAGGCCTCACCTACTAGTTTGGTAATAATTGTCTACAGGTCACCCTGTAAGGCATCACTGCAGTTACAACTTCTGTATTAGAAGCTGGAATATAGTAATCTCTACAGCTGCATGCCTAATTCTATTATGTATTCGAACAAAGAGTTAACAGCTAGTATAGTCAGCAGCTCTGCAAAGAGCAGCCACATTTAAAGCCTACACCATGCCAGCACCCAAGTGGACAATATTGGACAACCACCCTGCTAAGCAGCTATCAGCAGGATAGATACCAGCAGCACCATTGAATTCTACTTTATCAGTTTAAATGTTTCTTAAGTAGGGTTCTCCATAAAGGCATATATCTCCATCCTTCATAGTTTTGTATTCAATGCATCACAAATGAGATGTAAATAAAGACATTCAAGTAAATTCAATTTTTAAGCAAAATCTATTTATTTGGAAAGCATAATACCTGATTAGAACTAGCTTTTTCAAGCCTATCTATCATAATTTCAAACTGCAGTGGTTTGATTTCCATCTTCCTATTGAGCCTATTTAATAATGTCTCGTCTTCAGAGTCCATATCATAATCGGGTTGCTCATTGTCCAGATTGAAGGCTGAAACAAAGAAAAGAATAATTTTAAAACATTGTGCTAAAATGTACACATCTATATCAAAAATGAACACAGAATCAATTTGGAATGAAACAGTCCAACTAATTCAAGGCCTGCCCTCCCGAAAGACTCAATTTGCTGTTTACCACCAAGCTGCTTCTTCCACACATTATGAAAATTCAGATCACAGTGCTTCACAAGCAGAGAACATCTGAACTGCTGAAAGATATCAACAAAAATATGGCTTTAGCTAGTTCAAGCAAATCAACTACACTACATACTGCAAAGGAAGTGGAAATGCCACCGACAGGCATAAAAAACCTGAGGCAACAATTCTTATGATGAATCCTATGGAGCAGAACAGAAAAACTTGGATAAACATCCAGCTAATAAGCAGTCCAAAGTTTTCCTGGCACTACTAAACAATGTGTAAGACAAAAACTATACAATAATGCCATAAAACAGACAATCACCTAAAAAGGTAGCTGGGCACATTTTGAAGTCCCTGCCTGGAAACTTAGTTTGCACTGAAACTCTCTGCAAGCTAAAACACACTAAACAAGATATTAGGGACACAATAAAAGAGTGGCTGAGGAACAATCAAGCTAAACTCAAAACACACAGGCTTATAACATTAAAGAAGATATTGCTGCATTTTGAATTTTTTGTACTGGACGGTAGACATGATACATGGTTAATTTTAAGTGTTCTCTCTCAGTTCCATTAACTGAGCAGGGCCTTTTCTCTGAGAGCACGTAGCCAAAACGCAGATTGGAGGCTAAAGCGTTCTCCACTCATCACCATCCAAAGTAATGTTACTTGCACTCACTGTTTTCACTCTGGAGGTCATTCACACAATTAAAAACTGTGTTCTTCCCAGGTTCGAGAGCTGTGTATGCTCCTAGTTTTCGATTGTGTGGAAGCAAGGTAGGAGGAAAACCTGGGTAGCTTTTCCGCTTACCTTGCTTTTGCACAGTCACTTCTACCCAGGTTTTCCTCTTACCTTGCTTCCACACAACCAAAAGTTAGGAGCACACACAGCTCCCAACCTGTGTAGAATACAGTTTTTGATTGTGTGGATGACCTCACAGTGAAACAGAATGATTATTCAGAGTGCAAAAAATTCTGTGCCACTCTACACAGTTGAATAAAGTGTGCAATTTCCACCCATAAGGGATTAACAAGAAATCAGATAAGCACATATGAAGGCTGTCTAATGCTAGGGAATACCTCCATCACAGACGATTAAACTAACAATACACAAGATATCTCAATTCAGAAATGATGTGGTTTATATTTACTTTAGCCACCTAATGGCACAGTGGGGAAATGACTTGATTAGCAAGCCAGACGTTGCCAGTTTGAATCTCCGCTGGTATGTTTCCCAGACTATGGGAAACACCTATATCGGGCAACAGTGAGCCATTCTGGAAGGGTGGTATATAAATCAAAAAATATCAAAAAATCAAAAAATAAACAATGATATAGGAAGATGCTGAAAGGCATCATCATACTGTGCGGGAGATGGCAATGGTAAACCCCTTCTGTATTCTACCAAAGACAACCACAGAGCTCTGTGGTCGCCAGGAGTCGACACCAACTCGACGGCACACTTTACCTTTTACCTTTATAATTACTTTAACTAAACATGTGTGTTTATCTCACCAGACACTTTACATTATGGTAGCCCCTCATACTAGGCATAAATCACACACCTTTTTACGATATAGTCAAGATCTTCCAAAACATAGCATTCCACCCACAATCTTACACATTGGCTGGCCTGGCACAGAGCATCTGCACGGTAGTTCTCCCCACCTCTTTCCTTCAGCACTCCTCGCATGCTTTGGGCTCACTGTCTTCTTCCCACCCAGTGCACTTTTGCTGCCTCAACTTCCTTATCCACCCACCTGGGCTCCATCTGTTCCTCCCAGTTTGGATCTCACAAAGAGTAAAGTTTAAACCTTGGATTCATGCAGTGTCTCATAGATCCAAAAGCACTCTGCTTCTGATTGTACAACTCAACTATCCAGCAAAGACAACTGTTTCTCCCCATGAGATTTTCCTACCCTTTCTCAACAATTAAGAAAACTTCACTACTTTTTAAACTTCAAGTACTGCAGCACATCTTTTCTCAGCGCCACTCAATGACTTTGACAGCTAGTACAAAAGAGAAACAAGTATCAATGAACTTACGTTGAATATGAATGAACTGTTTAGGTTGTTTAAACTCTCCTTTGTATAGGCGACTGTAATAGTTGACATTGCTTTCTGCTTCAGGAACTGGAATAACCATGTTCTCTTTCTTTTCTCTGAAGACTTGCTGTGCCGAGATAGCTCGTTGCAAATGATGTTCCTAAAAAGAGCAAGGCAGTGGTATAGATATCACTATTGCCTCATGGAAAAACTATCAGCACATGTTTCTGACAACAATATCCTGCAGCACATTATTGCACATTGTTAAATATGGAGTGTGCTGAATTTCAGGCAAGCATGATTTTTCAATGGCCAGAAACAAAAGTGTTTTTTATTTAAACAGTGGCTTACATGATGCACAACCCTCCAGCAATGGAAAGAGGGCTGTGGATCTGCAAGAAGCCTTCAGTATCTACGCTGTAGATTTCTTTGCTCAGCACCAAGGAGGGCAATAGGGGGCAGAAAACTGTCATAAACAGACGCAGGGTGGCAGTTGGCAGCAGGCAGGCAGAATGGAAAAAAATTCCTGCAGAACCTAGACCTTAACAAGCTTCTCTAATCATGACAGTTGACCAATAAAGAAAAGACATGCAATGAGGATCAGATCTATGTATTTCCTTCATATAATACACATGGTTCTACTCATTTTTAAAAGCAAAAATACAAGTTTATTAGTGACAGTCACAGATATTTTGGCAAACACATCTTACTTGAACTCTTATATCACAACTATCTGCAAACAGGCACCTTTTAGTCAACTGGGCAACTTTAAATCCATTGTAATTTCTTTTGCATTTTCATTAGGTACTGTATACATTAGGGCCACCTAATGGTGCAGCGGAAAATGACTTGACAAGCAAATCAGATGTTGCTAGTTCGAATCCCCGCTGGTATGTTTCCCAGACTATGGGAAACACCTATATTGGGCAGCAGCAATACAGGCAGATGCTGAAAGGCATCATTCTCATACTGTGCGGGAGATGGCAATGGTACACCCCTTCAATCACAGGGCTCTGTGGTCGCCCGGAGTAGACACTGACTCGACGGCACACTTTGCTTTACTTACTGTATACATTACAATATACGTTAAGGACTGTTTCATGCAAGACTCTGTAATCTACGTGTAAAACCATCATGTTTCTAGACTACAAGAATGAAAGATCTTTTAAGATGATCTGTGGAAAGTGACAGATCCAAAAGCTGAGGTGATGGATTTTAGGTAAGGTGAGCAGTCTCTCAGTTCCAACTGTTCTTGGAGAAAATGCATTGTCTAGATCCTTATCAATCTGGTTTCTATCCTGGGTTTGGGACTGAAACTGCCTTCGTCAGCCTCAAGAAATGGGAGAGTGTGACCCTGAATAATGGCCCTTTTCATCATTCAGTAGTCACTGACCATGGCAATCTTCTGGGTTGCCTTCTGATTATGGGGTCTGGGAAGCACCATGGTCTGGTGGCTCTGGTCTCAAGGGATGACTGAGGAGGCAATACTGCATAGTACCAGTCCATGGCTTACAAAGTGCATCAGGGTTCCATTCTGACCCCATAGGTGATGCCACCTGGAGATTTAGGCTGAAGCGTACAATGTCACAATCTTACTATACTAGTTACTTCATTTCAAGGTAAGTGTTCAAACCTTAAGTGTGTGTATCTCAGAAAGGATGGGTCAAAATTAATTCACCTTTTCCAGAAAACCTACAGCTCTGGTTCAGTTTGAGTTCACAGTCATGGTAGTTGGCTGGATAGCTAGGTGGTTTTGATAATGGATATAATTCTATCCAAATATAGTGTGCATGACTGAGGATAATGTAATATAGGTCAATGCAGCCCCACAGTCATTTACACAACTGCAACCATCTGTGGTGTTGTTTGTGTGGGTCAGTTATACATCCACCTGTGACATGGTGAGCATGTGTAAGTAGGTAGGTAAATGGGTAGTAGTCTCACATGCTGATGATCCTCTACCTCAGATACAGGTTAGAGGCAATTTGTTCTATGGTTTCATTAACTGAAGATAAAAGTTGGAAGGGAGGGAGGGAAGGAAATTGTTTCAAGATTCACTTTCCGTCAAAGATGTCTGAACAGAGTAAAATGCATTGACAATTGATAATTAAAGGACTATCAGATACCTTCTACAGAGTGAAGGGTCAGACATATTAATCAATCAGTACAATTGTTCTGATCTGTCTCCTCTCCAATGCTTTGAAGGAACATTTGAATGAAATATGGTCAAATATTACCATTTGTTACCTGATGAGTTTCTGTGACTTGCTAACTCCTCTTACTATATGGTCCCTCAAGGCAATAAGCCTTTATTTTGGGAGCTAATTCATAGTGTGTTGAAACTCTTAGCTCCTAAATTTAATCTCTGATTTTAAAGCCTGAAATCTAGTATAGTGAACTTTCTCCCTTTAATAAGCTGCACAACAGAGTACTTGTTTGTGCATCTTTTTGCTAATCTAAGAATTTCCTACAAGATTAATTTCCTAAAAAGACACCACAAGTACAAGAAACTGCATTATACTGTGCTGTGTGACCAACATATGTTTGGTTTTACGACTGACTGCACTATGAGAACCTCCGTGGGTGGATGACAAACTATGTATGTGCTGATTGCACTATTTAAAAAATATTTATATCCTACCTTTCCCTTAAAATGCTCATGAGTGCTTACAACAACATAATTTAAAAATAAAATGTTCAGCAAAAAAGAAAAGAAAAGAAAAGACCATAATACATTAAGAACAGCATAGCAGTGAAAAATCATTCTCAGCCCTATACAAATCAGTCCAAAACAGCCAGGATTTGGATGCTAGTCAAGAGATCAGCAAATGGAGATGTGGATCTCTTTGGGAATGGTGCTCTGGAACATTATGAACTGGAAAGTTGGTGGGGAAAGGGGCGCGGATTCTGGAAAAATTTCACATGCATTTTTCTTCATTTGCATAAAATATACATTAATACTTTTTTCTCAGAAAATTTTACTATGCACATCTTCCTGATCCCCTATATTATGATCTGTTCTAGTATGTTATTTGAAGTATTTGTTTCGTTAA
Organism: Hemicordylus capensis; assembly: GCF_027244095.1. Taxonomy (NCBI): domain Eukaryota; kingdom Metazoa; phylum Chordata; class Lepidosauria; order Squamata; family Cordylidae; genus Hemicordylus; species Hemicordylus capensis. Next base: position 180,017,898 of record NC_069657.1, on the reverse strand, counting down.
GAAAAAAAACCCCAAGCTACCATATTAATTTTCAACACTGTATCTCAAACATTTTTCAAGCAGCCAAGTAACTGAAATGAAATATTTGATATGGGAGTGAAGTATCAATAAAAAGGCTCAGTGTATTTTAAATGTTATACTGAAACAAATTCAAAAAAATTATATTTTTATTCGAATACTCAAAAAAAAAAAGTCTCTCACATACTTAACAAGGATAATCACCTGAATAGCTAGGTACAAACTTGAAATTGACAAGCTTGCCTAATATTGCACTGGGATCCATTCATCAATGAATTTTATGAAATATGACCAACATTCGGACTAGTACTGTGCAGGTACAGCAGTGTGAACTGCAGATTACTGCTGCACTGTCAGTTGAGCAGAGGAAGAAGCAATTTTCACCAATCTGCCCTTCTCCCTGAAGCCTACCGTATGGTCACTAAAATATATCCCTGTGTGACCCACAGGGACATATTTTGATGACATAGGATAGGCTATGGGAGATGGGGAAATTGGTGAAAATTGTCCTTACCTCTGATTAAGTGACAGTGCTGAGGTAGTCTGAAATTTGCACTGCTGCATGTGCACAGTGCTGATCTTGGATGCTGGCCAATGCATTTTTAGAAATGTAAAAATAAACTATGGGAAATTTTTTCCACTCCATATTCCTGAACTAGGCATTTAAATTCCCCACAAATATTTAAGCTACTCAAACATTTGCACCAGAGTGCTACAAAGTAACCTAGGACCTACCTGGTGCTAGTAAATTACAAATCTTTTTGACCATTCATTCATACAATTGCAGGGCTTGACAATTCCCAGGCATAAGATCACTATGGTGCCTGGAAATTTAAATGAGATGCCTGAGCCAGGTGATGGAGAAGTTTGCAAGCAAGCAAGGTGGGGGCAAGTTGCTCTCTGCCTTCTGGTCAAGTCTGTCCATCACGTTCGCAAGCCAGATGGATGCAGGAGGAGAAGCGAGTAGGCAAGACAGTGAGTCCACTTGCCCATGAAGTTGTGCGAGTGGGTGTTAAGTCTGCCCTTCCAGGGAAATGAGAATATTGCTCGGGTCAAGTGGGAAGTAACCCGCACATGGAGCAGAGGATAGTCTGAATCTTACAGGCTAAGTAACTTTGTAGAGGCCTAATCAAATGTACCAAAATAAAATGTACTAAAATAAACTATACAAAGAAGATAAGAAAGATCCTGAGAATACAATTGAAGATCCTTAGAGGAAATACAATTGAAAGATCCTTAGAGGAAATACAATTGAAGTCATTCTCAGAAGAACAGAGGAGCTGTTTAAATAAACCTATTTCCAGGGACAAACCAGGGTGGCAATAAAAAAAATCTTTAAAATAATTCACTGGGCTCGGATGGCTTATCTTCATTGTATTACAAACCGTTTCAGGACAAATTAATTGGACCTTTAATCAAAGTAATGACCTAGCTAGCTTTCTGGGACTGGGTCCTTCTGCCTGCAAATGGGTACTGAGGCAGCGCGGTCAGGCGCTTGGATCTGGCACAGTCACCGCGGGCCACATAAAATGGCCAGGCAGGCCAGATTCGGCCTGCGGACCTTGTGTTTGACATGTGTGGTCTAGAGAATGCCAAGCTCTTTCAGTCTGTGGCTGGTAGGCCTGTGGTTGTTCAGAAAATTTAGATTTTGATTTGACCCGATCCCAAATTGACAATACCGGATCCAGAGTCTATGGGCTCTGGCAATATCGGATCCAATTCAGAATCAGATTTAAATTCTGAAAGTCACCCAAAACCACCAGTTGGTCCTAGAGCCTTCAGACTTGCCACAAATGTGGGGAAGGAGATCGGGGCGGGTGTGTGTGTAGTGAATTTGAAGAGAATAGGTAGATTCCCTAATTTTTGGTAAATTTTTACAGTCTTTATTCAAGACTGAAGGTGGAGCTGAGGTGTAAAGGTGTCGAGAAACCATCAGTACAAGATCCTCATCTTTAGATAGGCTAGGGGAAGCACCACAGTGGTGGATGATACTATGAGGCCCAAAAGGCCTTGTACAAACAAGGCTGTGTGCATGTAGTAATGGCAGAACAGTGTGGCATGCTGGAGAATGGACTGGATTCTGCAGTGAGGCAGGAAGGCCATGGCCACTTTGGAGTCTAGAAGAGTACTGATGAATTCTATTTGAGAAGAGATTAATTTGCATTTTTCTAAATTTAGTTGCAGGCCCAGATCTTGGAGGAGTCACCTGGTATAGTAGGATGTGGTTGATCTTGGACCTCAAATCAGCTACTAGAAGCCAACTGTCAACATACAGAAATATGCAGATGCCTTGAATCTGAAGGTGTGCAGCAATGATGACCATACATATTGTAAACACCCTCGGGGCTGAGGCAAGGACTGAACGCAAGCACAGCGTATTGGTATGTTACGTAGGCCACACAAAACACGAGATTTCTGATGTTGGGGACGGATAGACAGGTGGAAATAAGTGCCCTTGAGGTCGATGGCAGCAAATCAGACATCCTGACCAGGAGAGTTAGAATGACAAGAAAGGTGAACATGTGGAAATGCTTGTATTGAATAAAGAGGTTTAGACCTCATAAGTCTAGAATAGGGTAGTCCACCATCCCTTTGGTGGATGGTAAAGTATCATGAATAAGAGTCAATATTCAGGTTGTGGACGATATGGATTGCTCCCTTCTTTGAGAGAGACTGTCTTTTAGGAGAGGTGGAGAAGGCAGTGTTTTGCGTACTCCAGAGAACGGTGGGTGAATTATGATTACAATGGTCAAGACCCAAGATTTGGTGGTGATGCTCTGCCAGGCATTAAGAACATAAGAACAGCCCTGCTGGATCAGGCACAAGGCCCATCTAGTCCAGCATCCTGTTTCGCACACTGGCCCACCAGATGCCGCTGGAAGCCACAGACAGGTGTGCCCTCTCTCCTGCCATTACTCCCCTGCAACTGGTACTCAAAGGCACCCTGCCCTTGATGCTGGAGGTGGCCCACAGCCCTCCGACTAGTAGCCATTGATAGACCTCTCCTCCATGAAGTCATCCAAACCCCTCTTAAAGCCATCCAGGTTGTTGGGTATCACCACGTCCTGTGGCAGAGAGTTCCACAAGTGGATCATGCATTGTGTGAAAAAGTACTTCCGTTTGTTGGTCCTAGACCTCCTGGCAATCAATTTCATGGAGTGACCCCTGGTTCTAGTGTTGTGTGAGAGGGAAAAGAATCTCTCTCTCTCCACTTTCTCCACACCATGCATGATTTTATAGACCTCTATCATGTCTCCCCACAGTCGTCTTTTTTCTAAACTAAAAAGCCCCAGGTGTTGTAGTCTTGCCTCATAAGAAAGGTGCTCGAGGCCCCTGATCATCTTGGTTGCCCTCTTCTGTACCTTCTCCAGTTCAACAATGTCCTTTTAAAGATGTGGTAACCAGAATTGTACGCAGTACTCCAAGTGTGGTCACACCATCGTTTTGTATAAGGGCATTATAATGTTAGCCGTTTTATTTTCAATCCCCTTCCTAATGATCCCTAGCATGGAATTGGCCTTTTTCACAGCTGCCGCACATTGAGTCGACACTTTCAACGAGCTGCACCACAACAAGATCCCTCTCCTGGTCCGTCACCGACAGCTCGGATCCCATCAGCATACACTTGAAGTTGGGGGTTTTCGTCCCAATGTGCATCACTTTACACTTGCTAACACTGAACCACATTTGCCATTTTGTTGCCCACTCCCCCAGTTTGGAGAGATCCTTTTGGAGCTGCTCACAATCCGTTTGGGATTTCACTACCCGGAAGAGTTTGGTATCATCTGCAAATTTGGCCACATCGCTGCTTAGCCCTGCTTCTAGATCATTTATGAATAAATTAAAAAGCACCAGTCCCAGTACAGATCCCTGGGGGACCCCACTTCTTACTTCCCTCCATTGTGAAAACTCTCCATTTATACCTACCCTCACACATATCCACACACTCGTTGACACTCTCAAAGAAGTCCAAAAGGTTGGTGAGGCAAGATTTACCTTTGCGGAAGCCATGCTGGCTCACTCCCAGCAGGGTTTGTTCTTCTAGGTGCTTTACAATTTTATCCTTGAGGATGCTTTCCATTAATTTGCCTGGAACAGACGTTAGGCTAACTGGCCTGTAATTTCCCGGATCGCCCCTGGATCCCTTTTTGAAAATTGGTGTTACCATTGTAAAATGGTAGGAGCCCGGATGTACTGCAGTGAGAGATGGTGTCACATCAATTTAGAGTAGAAGGGTTTTGGCTTAGTAGTGCTTAGGCATTGTTGTGGAGATGAGTTTTTTGATAAAATTGCTGCTGAAGACAAAAGCAGTCTGGGGAGAATAAGCTTGCTTCGATTGAGATTGCTTCCCCCAATACCTCTTACAGCTAGAGGAGAAGGTATTGTGGGAGACTTCCATAGACCTCGCTACTGAGCACAAGTTCTGGACCCTTTTGAGGGTGTCATCTGTTTTCAGGCCAAAAAAAGGCCCACTGAACGGGAGGTCCTGAATACCAGTTTGTGCCTCCAGGGTCAAATATGTAGATCTAAGGCATTTGCGGTGATGTAGAGATATTGCACTAGCTATGGCTCTGGAACCACAGTCAGCCACATGGTGAGCACCACTGTTCCCTCTAAGGTGTGTGCACATGTGCACACTCACAAGTTTTTGGATATTTGCTCAGTTCATTTTAGATCCCACTCAGGTTGAATCAGGAAGGCCCCATTTTGAATGCAGGTGCGCGCACACTGCCTTGATACTGTCGCCCAGAACAAAACTCATTCTGCACAGAGATGGAAAAAATTAGAGGGACCACTGGTGAGCACAGTGAAGTTGTTGTTGTTTGTAAACTTTCAGACCCTCATTAAGGAACACACACCACTGCAGGTTCCTTTTGACCTTATTGGATTTGATCAAGCAAGGGAGAAAGTTTCTCGAGCAGGAAATGCAGATACCTTGCCAAACTGGCCTGATGATTGGCAATGCCAAGTTGAAGGCTGGCAATGGAGTAGATGTCTCTGCCCAAGGTGTCAAGCTTATTCCCTTCTGTTAGCTGGTCAGTAAAATATGTCTGAACCTTGACTGGGCAGATTCCATCACAACAGAATTAGGTATGGGGTACTTAACCAAGAAAGTTGGGTCTTTAGGTTGTTCAAGCTGCTTCACTATAGCAGCAATTGAGAAAGTCTTCTCACAGGCATTCTTGACAACCTCTAAGAGGATGGGGCAACATAACTAGTGAAATAGGTATGTTGGCATCCTGTGTTTGATCTGAAGCAGACCAAATTCAGGATCCTTGGTAGTTTTTGCATTTCTAAACCAAGGGCACCAGCCAGACTCAGTAGTTGCTCCAAGTAGAACCTGAGATCCTCCACCGGTGTGTCAGATTTCAGGTGTGGAGTTGGAAAAATGAGACTCTCTATCTGACAATTTCGCCTCAAATGTGCTCATGTTTTACAGGCTCCAAAGGGCAAATCTCTGGCAGAGGAGGGGGAGTTTAAGAGGTGTGGCCCTCCCATATCAGCTGTGTTAACAATGGGAGCTTTAGGAAGTTGCCATATACTGAGTCAGACCATTGCTCGATCCTGCTCAGTATTGTCTTCACAGACTGGCAGCAGCTTCTCCAAGGTTGCAGGCAGGAATCTCTCTCAGCCCTATCTTGGAGAAGCCAGGGAGGGAACTGGGAACCTTCTGCTCTTCCCAGAGCAGCTCCATCCCCTGAGGGGAATATCTTCCAGTGCTCACACGTCTAGTCTCCCTTTAATATGCAACCAGGGCGGACCCTGCTAAGCTAAGGGGACAAGTCATGCTTACTACCACAAGACCAGCTGTCCAGACCAGCTCTCCTTTCTCCAGTTTTCTCCCATGAAGGTTGAAAATTAGGTGCTGGAACAGGTGTGGATAACTTAATGTTAGTTGGTTGCTGTTAGAGCTGGGAGCTAGCCAGAGAGGGGCATCTAGAGTGCCAGTAAGAATTGTGGCATTTATATCCTCGAGGGGGGCGGGGTGGGGCAAGGGATCGAGATCTGTATCTGCGTGCAGGCAAATAGTAAGAATGACTGTCATATAGAGGGTTGTAGCAATCTGTAGAAGAGTAATACGGAGTATTACTGTGTAGTGTCACTGTGAGAGGTAAGGAGAGTCAGGAACATCCTTGGAATAGAAGCAGTGCTCATCCCAGTATTGTGGTGGATAGGAATTGTGACTGTATTCCCAAGGATCCCAATAACAATCAGAGAAATAGCGTGGAAGAGAGTGCAGAGGTCCTTTGCATCAGCTCTGGCAGGCTTAGGTGTGAGAACAGGTACCGTGGTAGTGGTGGGGAGAACAGCATATCACTATCAGCCCCTGCCATTTTAGCTTTTGGTGCAGTCCTTTTCTTTTCTTTGCCCTGGAAGTTGTTTGAATGCAAGCGCTTCTTTGAGGGCTTTGGCTCAGCTGCAGTAGATGGCACCACTGCCACTGTTGAAGCTACAGATGTCAAGGGTAGTACAGACAGGGTGGAGAGCAACAACTGCCACCCCTGCATCTGCCAGAGGGCTTGGTGTAGAGAGTGATGTTGGCACCAAGCACTGAGCCTGTGGGAGGTTGCATTTTTGGCACCACCATATACGGTCCAGCAGAATGAACACGGCTAGCAGCCAATGGACTGGTGGCTGAAAGGGCACACTCCCAAAGGAGGACTTGAAGCTGCAAAGAAAGCTCTGTTACAGTGAGCTTGTGTAGTGTGTCTAGCACCAGAGGACTCACCAGGTAGCTGGCATATTACCCTATAGGCTTTGTGTGGTCTCCTGTTGGTGCTACTGCCCCCCAACCGTCATCCTCCAAGTCTTCCTTGGTCTCTGCCCCCTGCTATTTGTTTGGCTCAGATAGTTCCTAAAGGTGGGCTCTAACAGCTCGGCAGAAGAAACTGTGGCAAATAGTGCAGGTCCTACGGGCTTCTCCAGGCCTAGCAGCCACTCTGTGAGTCCATCAGTAGAAGGCAATTTTGCGGCACAGACAACTCATTTCTTAAAATGTGTCCTCACTACCATATGCTGGGAAGCGAAAAGAAGAGGTGCAGACAACAAAAAACAGTTGCAGAGTCTGACAGGGTTGTTCACGTGGTGTTGAGAAACAAACAGCGACCATTCTCCCTGTCCTCTTCTGATCCTTATTATCTTAATATGACAATAGAGGCAATTCCTGCCTCTTCCTTTCCTTGTTTTTCTTTTTATTTGGTTTATGTAATGTGGGGGGGGGGGCAGGCATGCACGAAAAATCAGTTAACCATGCATGGAAAGGTACTAGGAGAGAAAGATGGAGAGGAAGGGAAGTAAAAGGGGGGTAAGCTGACATAAGAGAATATCTTTCCTTTTTTCTCACAGATAAAGCAAAATGCATAGCAGAATAAGCTCCAGAGACATGAAGTCTGCTGCGGTTGACAAAAGACTGAAATGAGACGCTTGGAGTATGCTCCTCAGAGGGCGGGTGGGGTTCCCACCAAAATTCTGAAGTAAAGCTATAGTAAGTTCTGGAGGGTATTTCTGCACAGGTGCAAAATCCTTAGAGTGTGCTATACACAGAGACCATATAGAAGAAAATGACATTATGCTCAAATTTACATTAACTGTATATATAAGATCAGACCATAATTTATCAATTTATATGCAGATGCATATTTCACAGAAAGAAATATCAGAAATTCAGTTGGGAACATTTTTCATCTTTCTTTGGTGGATACTACCACAGGCACTATTAATACTGCCTCCAAGAAGAAAAACTCAATTAAAACAAATCTAAATAAGTTATTAAATTTATTAAAGTCAGGAAAAAAAGCTTTTACCCCTAACTTGATTATCCTCTGCTCCCTCTTATTTTGATATTAAAAACTGCTTTTCAGTCAGAAGCTACACTGGAATATAAACATATTTCATTCCCGAATAGAACCAACATATTAAGAATTAACTATTTATATTTAAAAGACAGTTCTGGCCATCTGAAAAAGTTAAGCTTATTTACAAAAGCAAGTTCCAGTTCTGAGAGGCCGTATATTTCTTCTCACTGAAGACCAAAAAAGATGAATTCCTCAGCCTCCCTCACAAATTACATCCCTCACCCGTCCCTGAAAAAAGTGCATGCAATTTCAAATCAGTATGCTCCATTAAGAACAAAACTCTTGTGATTGATACTTTTGCCAGATTAAAAGTTGCCTTCACCAAACAGACACTCAGATCTAAACAGTATAATAGATTAGACCCTCTCAACCCATTCAAAGCCCCTCTGGAAATGCACAGCCTTGGTATCATCCAGTGAGGTGAGCACTTGCAGTGCCTCAGAGCGCTTCACTACCACTAGCACAAGAGGAATCTTCTCAGGGACACATATGAGCTTGTGCAAGAGGTAGTACAACATGTTGTGCAGCAATTAACTAGTGAAACATTTTCCACTAAAGTGCATTAAAGTACTCATATGGGGTTATATATTTCATTTGCACAGCAACCGTGAGCTATGTCTACCCCATCACAACAGCATTTACACTAGCAGAAGACTAGTCTGGATGCTGTACCCCTATTTGCAAATCTGCTCTCCATAAATCAATTAGCTCCTTTACATTCTACCAGATGAATTAGTCAGTATTACGTGAATACTCCACACCCCCCGCAACAGAAATTTGTTTTATAACACACACACCTCTCCTCACTGCCACAGAGAACTGGTTAAAAACACTGGTATTTTTCCACTCATCAAGTATGCATAGGATTGCATTAGGCTGAAATCTTGTGTACATCTACCTAGGAATGTGCAAAACCAAGTTCAGTGAGACTAAATCCTGAGTAAACATTCACAAGACTGGATTATTTGCATGAGGTGTTGGAATAAAATTTGTATTTTTTGAAAATGTCATGTCAGTCAAGAGTCTCATATGCAGAGAAATGCTACACTACAAATAAGGAAGTTGTCTTTTCTTAAATCCCTTCCCTAGAATTCTGAGATTCTATTCCCATTTTTAAAATTATCTTGCCTGAAGAGGAAATGCTAAAAGTACAGAAGTATTCAAACCATGACTTGCTCCTCTCTGCCTTACCTAATATTCTACATCTACTGAGAACATTTATTGCTCTACCAAGACTTTTGGAATGTGTATCTTTACTTCTCCTTGGATATTCCAAAGAAGAAAAACTTAAGTTAGAATGTCCCACATAATATAATATAAACACAGTGAAATACACCAAGTACAAGTAGCTCGGAATAAAAGAATTTGAGGCTTCGGCAGACATAACTTACTATAGGTAGAAGTGTCCAAATCCAGCAAAGGCTACTGTAGCTATAACATGGTCCAACACTGATTGTCTGCTTCTTTTTCCGAGCACTTTTCCTCACAGGCAAATGCCTCCTCCATCAAGTAGCATAGAGTATGGTTCAGGTTACATTAGCACTGTCTTAGTCACCCCTAGCACTAACCAAGTTTTGAAGATGATTAAAAATACTGGTTAAGGGCAAACCCTGGTTTGTGTAAACAGCAGTCTTCATGTAACCCAGCTGAGTGGAGGGAGAAGCTGGATGGAGCTACAAGAGACAGGCAGGTACCTCCCATTCCCTCAGAAAGCCCTAGGACTTTGCCTGTTTGTATACATAGAGGGGAAGGAAAAAAAAGCTCTATGGGGTTTGCTCTGCATGAGGTGGTTACTCTATACAGAGAAACCATTTTTGCAGCTTCTCCCGATATGCTGTTAACACACAAAAGTAGATCAACATGTTTCCACCGCATGTTCTGCCCAATCCTTTCATTAAAATATTCTCGCTTGATGCCTATTAAGATTTCAAATATTTAGATGTACCCCAAGAACTGCAGAGCAGATTGAAGTGACACTTAAATTTTTATTTGAATAAAAGCCCAACATCTAACAATTCCCATTGTGTCAGTGTAACCCTGTAGAGCTCAATTTAGAAATATTTAGCCTTAGAGTTCAAGACTTTAAATACTTATATTGATTTTATATAATCTCCACTGGACAGCAATTATGTTGTAAAGTGCTAATTAAGCAGAATGTCATAAAGCTCAAAATTAGAATTAGTTACACAACAATCAGACTCAATCTAATTATTTTTGTGAGTGAATGAATGAAAGCAGATAACGGTTGATTTCTAGCAAATCAGGTAAGTGTCCATTAAAAACATGCTATAGAAATCTATCAAACTAACACATTTAAAATATTGCAATTTCACAAGGAAAGCAAAACTAATTATTTTGGTAGATTGTTTTCAAAAGAGGAGAAACGATTATGCTCATGAAGATAAAATGGCTTCTACCAACATCTATCAACTCTGGATATTAAAGATAATAGTGACAGTCTGTCAAGGCTAGACAAATCCCCGGCATCAGGAAGACACAACCCCTAAACATTTAACTGTAGAGTTATTTAATGGGGGCTTTGTTTGCCCTTGGCAGTCCTTTTTTAATTTTAAGTTACTTGTTAAGGGGATATAAAGAAAAGGCCATTTACTTTTCCCTTTCACAATGTCTGTCATGAAGTCTGGTAATTTTATCAAGTGTCCATTGTTTGGCTCCCAAGTTTTTGAGCTGGCTTGCAGAGCCAAATAAAAGTTGTTGAGGCCTACCTTATGTATATATTGTGTTAAGACAGTTAAATAGAAAAGTGTAATCTTATTTACAGTCTGTGCAAATTAAAAAATAATTTCATATAAATTTAGTGAGAGCATTCCACGATAAAAGCTGCTCACTCATTACATTCAATACCCTATAAAAAGCAGATTTGCACACAGAAGAACAGGCCCTGCTGTGGGAGAACCAGCATGGCTTCTGCAAAGGTAAATATTGCTCACAAACCTTTTGGAGTGTTCTGAGAGTGTCAACAGGTGTGTGGATAAAGCTGATCTGGTTGACATAGTAAAACTAGAATTCCAAAAAGCTTTTGACAAAGTTCCTCATCAAAGAGTCTTGAAAAAACTTAGCAGTCATGGGATAACAGGACAAGTACATGTGTAGATTGGTAACTGGTTGAAGGACAGGAAACGGAGCAGTGCTTTTTAATTAATTCATAAATGATATAGAAACAGGGGTAAGCAGCAAGGTGGCCAGATTTGCAGATGATACCAAACTCTTTCGGGTAGTGAAATCCAAAAGAGATTATGAGGAGCTCCAAAAGGATCTCTCCAAACTGGGTAAGTGGGCGACAAAGTGGCAAATGGACTTCAGTGTTCGCAAGTGTAAAGTGATGCACATTGGGATGAAAAACCCCAACTTCAAGTATACGCTGATGGGATCTGAGCTGTCAGTGACTGACCAGGAGAAGGATCTTGAGGTCATGGTGGACAGCTCATTGAAAGCGTCGACTCAATGTGCGGCAGCTGTGAAAAAGGCCAATTCTATGCTAGGGTTCATTAGGAAAGGGATTGAAAATAAAATGGCTAATATTATAATGCCCTTATACAAAACGATGGTGTAGCCACACCTGGAGTACAACTCTGGTCACCACATCTCAAGAAGGACATTGTAGAACTGGAAAAGGTGCAGAAGAGGGCAACCAAGATGATCAGAGGTCTAAAGCACCTTCCTTATGACAGCACCTGGGGCTATTTAGTTTAGAAAAAAAGACAACTGTGGGGAGACATGATAGAGGTCTATAAAATCATGCATGGTGTGGGGAAAGTGGATAGAGAGAAATTCTTCCCCCTCTCATATAACACTGATTGCCAGGAAATTTAGGACCAACAAATGGAAGTACTTTTTCACACAACACATAATCAACTTGTGGAATTCACTACCACAGGTTGTGGTGACAGCCAACAACCTGGATGGCTTTAAGAGGGGTTTGCATAACTTCATGGAGAAGAGGTCTATCAATGGCTACTAGTCTGAGGGCTATAGGCCATCTCCAGCCTCAGAGGAAGGATGCCTCTGAATACCAGTCACAAGGGAGTAACAGCAGGAGAGAGGGCATGCCCTCAACTCCTGCTTGCAAGCTTCCAGGAGCATCTGGTCGGCCACTGTGTAGAACAGGATGCTGGACTAGACAGGCCTTAGGCCTGATCCAGTAGAGCTGTTCTTATGTTTAATATAGCTATAATGATCAGTTCCCAATTCCAGACTACTGGGAAAGGGACAAGTATAGGGTACAGATTATCTGTATCCTATTGAGCCTTACTAAATCAAGGAGAAAGTTAAGTCCTTTTAAATCTCTTCATGGTTAACCTACTCAAAGTCAAACATGGAGCTTACTTAAGAGTACAGAAAACATAACATATGAAACAAGTCACAACTGCAAGAATTAAGACTTTCGAATTCTTGGCTCACTACAAACTTGGGAGGGAGATGACAAGGAGAAACATTCAGTTGCCCCAGCAATGGTCCACACTTCCTTTGGAAACGGGCAACATTTAACTAGTTTTTGAGCAAAAATAAAATAAAAATGGTCCATTTGCATAAATGTCGATGATTTTAAACCATCTCTCCTTCACCCTACACAGTCTCAACTATATCTAGATACACTTCAAGGTCTTAATTTGTGCAATGTCTATCACAATTAGATAAACACTTTGAGAATCAGCCAGCAGATCCACAGGATAAATTCCTGCTAGAGATCAACACCATGAAAACTTTGTTGTGCGAAGTAAATTTTAGGTTTTCCATCTTCCAATATTGAAAATTATGTAACCTTGCATGTCTCCTTATTTGCCTTAGCATTCAGAAAGTTTACTGTCCAGTTGTAAATTGTTTTGCTCTTGTTGCTGTTCACATTTTAGTATGATGACGATGGAGCCCCCTTGCACTTCCCCCCAAATCGGTTCTGGTGTGCAACTTGACTGAATCCAGAAATGGAGCCTCTGTCACCAAATGCGTTTTTTACAAGCAGCCAAGCAGAACAGACTGTTTTTGTTCCAGAATGGCACAAGAAAGATGAATAAGATCTTCTCAATGTTTTAAGAAAGGAAGTAAAAACACTGGGTAAGGTTGTTGTTATTACAATCAATCAATAAAAATCCAATTTTTAAAATGATCATTTTTTGCATCCCCATCACAACTTCATTGATAGTTCTGGCTCATAGGCTTCTAAATAACCTCTGGGGTGTCACTAATTAGAATCAAGCTGCAAAGTTTAACATATAAAACTTCCAGAGATGTGAGTTTTCTGGAAAGTTTTTGAATTGCATCCCCAATGCCATAATGCATAAAACCTGCATCAATTGTTTCTTTAAAAATAACTACTACACATTCTTGATGTCCTAAATACATTTGGGGTGTTTTCTTACCTACTTACATAGTAAACAAACTCCAACACCATATTAATTTCCCCTCACTGTATCTCAAGTTTTTCAAGCAGTCAAGCAGAAGTTTTAGAAATGAAATATTTTCCATGGAAAAATAAAGAATAGAATTTATTTATTTATTTATTTAAAAAATCCCCCCTCCCACACACATCTGGAAGCTGCCTTGTACTGAGTCAGCCCACTTGTCCCTCTTAACTCATATAGTTCTACTTGGAAATGGCAGTGATACCACCTGGGACCTTTTGCATAAAAAGCATATGCTTTACCACTGACCAATGGACCCTCCCGTAAACTCAAAAATGTTAAGAGAATACTAGCTAGCATAGAACTTGTAGACAAAGGACAATGACACAGTACATTACCTTGGGAAACAGTCTACACTACAGCAAAGAGCAAGGAGATACAAAATAAAACACGAGTCAGAAGCAGGAGAACGATGAAGACCTGTACTGAGGAGAGTAAGCCAATCCTGATCATAGCAACAGCACAACATGCAAATCCTGGTTCTAGTAATTTCAGGGTTCCTTCAATTCAAAGTAAATAATGGACTTTTTGCTAATTTGCACGACTAAGAGGTTGGTGATTTCTTCTGCTTATCAGACCTCCTGTGCTGGCCCAATGGTGAGAATTCCATCTGTGGCCACATAGCACTAGGATCCTAGCCTCTTAGCTACTAACACACAACAGGAAAATGTGATAATTTTAAAGAAGGGGAAAATGATCAGCTGTGTGTAGCGAAAAGCTTCTGAGTCTTTGCAAGTAGAAATCAGGGGCTCTATCACTGCAGTATACAATATAGCAATTCTGCTTAACTTCAAGCTGGAAGACAATGGGTAGTAGAATGTAGGAACTGTGGGGCAAGAGACTGTCCTCCTCCTGTGAGGATGGTGTCTCCTACACTGACAGTGGTTGGCACTGCCATATTCCGTTCTTCTGCCTTCTACACCCCAGCAGTGAACTGTCACTTTCTCAATCCAAGAAAAATACCATGTAATGTAAAATTTCAAACAGCATATCAATGCTTTCCATAAAAGATTTAAGAAAGCAAAGCATAAAAAGACTATTCAACATCATACTTGTAACATTCATTGCAATAAGCCTGCTTTTGATTTGGGAATTTCTGAGTTTTATGAGCAAATCAAGGGAGCAGCTAGTTTTCCCATATAATTCAAAAGTGCTACTGAAAATCTGCCAGGCACGAGAGTTGCATGCCTCAACCAATGACTTTTCAACTCACATAGGAGTGTGAGGGGAAGTGAGTTAATACTCTAATAGGCCAAGATATTGAACATAGCTCACTAACACAGGAGCTCCTAAACTCTGTCACAATTAGTCTCTTATTTGTGACGGGCAGTGGGGAGAGAGACCCTTACCAATTTTTTCACTGATAAGGAGATTCCCAACCATCAAAAAAATAAAAATAAAAAGCAATAGAAGCCACATGCAGTGATCTTATGGGGGTGGTGGGTGCTGACCTCAGCACCACCCCTAACTACACAACACATGCCATCTTTTACTTCACTGGTTATCAAGGGTTGTTTATGTCTGCCACTGCCTTCCAACAATGATAGACCCTGTGAGAAGCCAGAATTGACCTCAAGTGGCCTTCAAGAACCAATGCCCAAGGGCTTGCCATTGAGCTGGACTGGGCCCAGTTTGGTTCAAGGTAGAACTGAACCCCCAGGGCAGTCCGGGAGTTTTAGCAGGCGTGATTGTTTAAGAAGTTACTCACTGCCTCAGCAGCTCTGGCGGCGGGGCGTTGCTGCAGGGCATCTCCGGCAGCTTCCTCTGCCCCTGCCAGCCTCCCATTTTGGCCCTTTAAGAGCATGCAGCAGCCATATTAGAGGCCGCCACACAAGCACACTGGTAATTTGCGTGGCCGGGTCATGACCACAATCTGGTTCTAATTCAAACCAAGCCGGACCTTCATACAGGGTGCCAGATCCAAACATACACCGTTTGGTTCGATTTCAAACCAAACCGGGCAGGCTGCTCCCAATGCACATCCCTAATTTGCAGTATCTTTTCCTTTAACACTGGGAGATTCTATTATAGTGAAAAGAAAAAGTAACCTTTACATGGAATTTATACCAAAACACTAAAAAAATAAAATAAAGCTATCTTCAAATTTGGATGTTTTGCTATAACTAGGATGATGTTCTGGATTTAATATCCAACAGATAAGGGAGGTACCTTTTAATGTGGTGATTCTCTTTATTTAGCAGGGGGAGAGTAACTGGCCCTCTCCACCTCCAGCACAGTACCTCCAGTGACTGTTGCTGGGTGTCTATCTTATGTTTCTTTTTAGATTGTAAGCCCTTTGGGAGATAGGGTTCCATCTTATTTGTTTGTTATTTCTCTGTCGCCCTGAAACATTTTTGGAAGGGCAGTATAGAAATCGAATAAATACTACTACTACTACTGAGAGAGAGAGAGAGAGAGAGAGAGAAAGTAAGAGTATTGCAATTTTCCACCTGCTTGCTCACTGGGGAAAGCAGAAATTGTCCCTAGACTAGCAGATCACACCTGATCCAATGTGGAGCATTTCTGCTCTCCCTTGTACTTTTCAACCAATCACAAAGCATTATGCAAATACATCTAATCTTATGACAGATGTAATTTTAAAAAATCATACTATAATGCAGCATAGTCTGTTCTGTCATATGTAAAATCCAATGCTAGAACTTGCACATACTTATGTCATCAAGAAATCATAAGTTTTAGTATCTCTTGATTTTCTATGTGCAAAATGTTTCCTCAAAGTCAAGAGACTGTTTTTGCATTTTCTACATCAAACACTCTCTTTACCATCTTAAACAAGTTGTTCTAGTAAAAACTAATCAGTCTACTTTCCTTTCACTGTCTCTACAACTGGACTAAATTTCATTCAAACCGAAGTCCACAAGTTAAGATCTCTTGCACCTCAAATGTTAATGCTTCTGCCATCTTGGATCGAAGTGGATAACATCATTACAAAACTACACCACTGAAGTGTCTCTGTGTGTCACTCACTACAACTGTATCAAATTTGGTTCAAATGGGTTAGACAGTCCTCAAGTTAGTGCATGTGCACCTCAAAGTTCACACATCCACCATCTTGGATCGGGGAGAATGACATTTCAAACTACACCATTGGGGCATCCCTTTGTCCCTACAGCTGAAGCAAATCTGGTTCAAATCGGTGAAGCTGTTCACAAGTTAGCCCACTTGCGCCTCTGTAGTGGATTTCAGCCCAGCTTTGACTCAAGGCAAGCCCATGTGGGGGAAAGAAAAATGCTGAATCATTCCCTCCATGTTTGCTCAACCAAAGCTGTTCCTTTTAAAACTTAAACTTTTCCTTTAAGTAGTCTAATTGCTGCCACTACGCCCACTTTAAAAACAGTTTAATCCCTCCCCCTGGGCGAAATTCCCAGGAAACACTCCTCTTTGCCAATGAAAAAATTAAAAAAACCCTCCATGTGCAGCTTCCACATGTGTTGCAAATCAAACTTGAGATGTGTTTGCACCAGAGTTAAAAAAAAAAACACCCTTTTCCTTAGTTAAAAATCCACTCAGAGACAGGTAAAATACAAAGAGCAAAAAGAGAAAACTTTATTCAAAATACTACAGACTACTCTTGTTTGAGGCTTTCTCAGCTTCTAGTTACAGGTAAAGATAATACTTTTAAAAGCACCCTCAGATGATATTGGGGCAGCACACTTTAAAAATCGTGGTTCCTCACTTGCAAAGAAAATACAAGAAGCACCTTTGAGAGTATACAGAGACTTTTGCAACGCCCTAGTTGGAAAGGGGTGCTGGTTCATTTTCCTTGGCTTAGTTACGTAACAGGGGGGAAACACAATAGACCATTTGTAACTATTTGCATAGCAGACAAAAAACAAACACAGTCTAAAGTGCTGCAACTACAAACTGTTCCCTAGCTAAGCCTTTTCAGAAGCCAAAAGCCCTGGCTTCCTTCCTGAACTCACCAAAGCAATGGTAGAGACTTCAGGTTTCTGGGCTTTCCCACCCACCATGTGCTGAGTGGCTGTTCCCCAGCCTCTCAATCAGGTCAGGGTTCACTTCTGGTTTACTCTTTAGGGTAAGGGAGGACCGATTGCTACAGCCTCAAACTTTTAAGCATCCGCCATCTTGAATCAGGGTGGATGACATCACAAACTATGCCACTGAGGTGTCCCTATGTGTCCCTACAACTGTACTCAATTTGGTTTATACTGGTACAAGCGTTGCGTAGTTGATGGGTGGGTGGGGGAGACACACAGATGGACAGACACACAGAATGCGGGGTGATCTCATAAGCCTACTGGAAAGTAGGAGGGGTGATCTCCTAAGCCTACTGGAAAGTAGGCTAAAATGCCTCTGAAAAGAAATGCCTTGTGGATCAGAAGGTCTATCTGCTCCACAATTCTATTTACGGTTACATATGACAAGCAGGTCTCATGTTTCTTCTATCTGACAAGATTCCACAAAGCACACCCACACCACACCACACCACACCCCTTGGCAACTCCAATTCCAATTACTGGAATTAATAAATTGGTAACAAAGAAGCCCAGGCAAGCTTTCAAGTTTACTGTCTGCTTGGCTCATTAACAGAAATGCTGATCAGAATGCTCTGAAGGAGCCTGGGGAAGACACACAAGTGATTTTATCTTTGCTAACCAGAGCTGTCAGGTTAAAAACAAAAAAAGGAGATTGATATATCCTGCTTTCAGACCAGAGATAGACAGACAGACAGAAGCAAGAAAGAACAACAGGTTGCTTACCTGCAGGGTGGATTTGATTTAAATCACGATTTAAATCACGATTTAAATCACTAGCAGGGTGGATAAAAATAAAAAAAATCCGATTCAAATCAAAAAATCCCGATTTAAATAAAAAAATGATTTAAATCAAAAAATCCGATTTTTTTGATTTAAATCGGATTTTTTTTTATTTAAACCGGATTTTGTTTATTTTTATCCACCCTGCTAGTGATTTAAATCGTGATTTAAATCGTGATTTAAATCAAATCCACCCTGCTTACCTGTAACTTGGGTTCTTCTAGTGGTCATCTGTGCTCTTACACAAATGGACTTTGCGTCCGCGCAGAGACCACATCGGAGCTTCCAAGCTAGAGATCTAACTTTTGGCATTAACCCCACCCCCTCGGTATATAGGTGGCTGTGTGGGCTTCCCTCTCCAGTCTTCTGAGTCCGCAAATCTGAAAGACTAGCAGAAAAGACATGAGAAGAGGGGAGGATGGGTGGGCGTGTAAGAGCACAGATGACCACTAGAAGAACCCAAGTTACAGGTAAGCAACCTGTCGTTCTTCGACGTGGTCTCTGTGCTTTACATGAATGGGCGATAGCAAGCTGCACCCATGCCATGCTCACCTGGAGGAGGGATCAGGCGAAGATGGATTGTAACACCACCCTGCCAAACACCGCCTCTTTTCTGGCTTGGACATCTAGGGCGTAGTGTTGTACGAATGAGTGCTTTGACACCCATAGAGCCACCTAGCAGATGATGTCCAAAGGAATGGACCGGTCAAAGGCAGTGAAAGCCACAACCGCCCTCGTTGAGTGCAATTTGCTGGAGGATAGGAGAGGCTTCCTGGAAAGTTGGTAAGCTAGAGAGATGGTGCAAACCACCCATCTGGATATAGTTTGTGTAGAAGACTGCTTGCCTCTATTGGGTCCAGAGTAAAGTACAAAGAGAGAGTTAGAAGTATGGAGAGTGGAGGTCCTGTCTACGTAGAAGGCAAGCGACCTGCGAACGTCGAGAGTGTGAAAATGTAGTTCGGCCTCAGTCAACGGCTCAGAGAAGAACGCAGGTAAGGAGATAGGCTGGGAGCGATGAAATGAAGTGACCACCTTTGGTAGGAAGCCAATGTCTGGTCTAAGGACAACTTTTTCCTTGTGGAAAACCAGGTAAGGAGGGTCAACTCTAAGTGTTCTGAGTTCACTGACCCGCCTGGCAGAAGTGATGGCCGTGAGGAAGGCTACTTTACAGGAAAGTAGGTCCAAAGAAACTGTAGCCATGGGTTCGAAAGGAGGGTGCATGAGAGAGGAGAGGACTAAAGTCAGGTCCCATGCAGGTGCCATGATCAGAGGATCCGGGTAGAGGTGAGTGAGTCCTTTGAGGAAACGTTTGACCACAGGGTGTTGGAACCACGATGGCATAGATGGCGGAGAGTTAGCCACTATGGCAGCAAGATGAACTCACAAGGAAGGCATCTTGAGACCGGCCTGCTTAAGGAAGAGTAAGTAGGAGCAAACATGTTCCACAGAGAGGGAATGTAAGGGGACGTCACTGTCCTTTAGAAAGTTCTGAAAACGTGCCCATTTATGGGAGTAGGAGACAACAGTAGCTGGTTTATGTGAGGCACTGACTATCCTCTGTAGATCTACGGACAGGTTGGGACTATGTGCCAAGCCGTGAGATGGAGACACTGTAGGTCTGGATGTAGGAGGCGACCACCCTGCAGGAATAGGAGAAGAGGGATGTGTGGTAGGTGGTGGTACTGATGCTTGGAGAGGAGGTGGGGGAACCAGGGCCTCCTGGGCCACCACGGGGCAATGAGTATGCAATGCAGTCAGTCCTGGGAGATTTTCTGAAGGACTCGAGGAAATAGAGGAATTGGAGGGAAAGTGTAAACTAGACATCCCGTCCAGTTCAAGGCAAACACGTCCGAGGGAGTTGGGTCCGATCCCTGACCTGGAGAAATACAGGTGGCAGCGCATATTTGTCTCTGATGTGAAGAGGTCTATTTCTTGGAGAAACCAGAGGCGGAAGAGGGAGCGGAGCATGGAGGGGATGTAGTTGCCATTCGTGTGACGTTGATTGGGTCCTGCTCAATCTGTCTCCCATGGTGTTGTCCTGTCCCTGAATATGGACCGCCAGGGGGGTGACGCCATGGCGAATGCACCAGAACCACATTTCCATGGCTGGGAATAGGAGGGAGCTGGAGGAGGTGCCGCCTTGCCTGTTCCGGTAGGCTTTGGCGTAGTATTGTTCTTTTGAACCAGAACGTGAGATTCCCGTATCAGAGGGAGGAAAGCTCTTAGAGCCTTGAAAATGGCCAGCAGTTCTAAGTAGTTGATATGGTGAGTGGCTTCAGACAGAGACCAGGTACTGTGGATGTTGTGATTGTTGGCGTGGGTGCCCCAGCCATCCATGGACACGTCCATAGTGAGTAGGAGGGCATGACGCGGGGTTTGGAAGGGGGAGCCGATGCTGAGGTTGGCAGGGTCTGTCCACCACAGCAGGGAACGCAGGATTCGAGGCGGGATCATAAGGGTGCGGGTGAGGGAGTCTTCGTTTGGGGAGAACACGGAGAGGAACCAAAGTTGCAGAGGCCTGGCACACCAACGAGTGTGAGGTAGGACGTAGGTGGTGGAAGCCATGTGGCCCAATAGGCACTGGATCATTCGAGCTGGCTGACACGGGTGGTAGAGAAGGTAGGATGACAAGTCGAGGATGGCCTGGATCCTGCGCTGAGGTAAGAAGATCTTCGACTGATCGAGTCGAAGATGATCCCCCAAAATTCTATGGTTCTGGAAGGGCTCAGCTTCAACTTTTCGTAATTCACCTGGAGCCTCAGGTTGGAAAGGAGGTTGATAACCATGTGAAGATCTTACAGAAGGGATTGTGGGTTGTTGGCTACCACAAGCCAGTCGTCGAGGTACAGAAAAATTTGAATGTTCTGTTGTTGCAGGGCTGCCACCACTGGAGCCATGCATTTGGTGAACACCCGCGGAGCGGATGCCAGACCGAAGGGAAGAGCGCAAAACTGGTAAGTGCCGTCCGCTATCTGGAAGCGGAGGAAACGACGGTGCTGGAGTGTGATGGTGACATGATAGTAGGCATCCCTGAGGTCTATTGAGACGAACCATTGATTCGGAGGGAGATGATGGTGGGAATGGTGACCAAACAAAACCTTCGGTAGGTGACATAAGAGTTCAGTTCCCGGAGATCCAGGATAGGGCGGAGGGAGCTGTCTGGCTTGGGTACGGCAAAGTATCGAGAATGGAAACCCGGGGACTGTGGGTTGTGAACCAGTTCTATTGCAGATTTCATGAGTAGAGAGTAGACTTCCGCCAAGAGAGCCGGAGTGGCCGGCGTGGGGTTGTAAGGAGGGGTGGATGCAAATTCTATAGCATAACCGACCCGCACGATGGTAAGAACCCAAAAGTCGGTAGTGATATTTTTCCAAGTGGAGGCGAAGGGGGAGAATCTGGTGCCCCAACGGGGAGGGAGCTTCAAGTCATTGTCTCTTGGTTTGGGGCTGAGACCCCTTAGAGCGTAACTGCTGCTTGGAGCCGGAGAAGTTGGAGCGCTTTCTGTATGGCTGGTACCTGGCAGAACGAAAGGATCTGTCCTTCGGTTGGTAGCAATGGTGTTTGGAGGAGTATGGCTGTTGCTGCCATTTCTGAGGCTTGTAAGGCCTGAATGAGGATTGTTGAAATCCCATAGAGCGGACGTTTCTGCACTTTCTCAAGTGTATCATCCGTCTTTTCCCAAAACAGGGATGAACCATCAAAGGGAAGATCCTCCACCCTGGACCTAGCACTGGGCGTAAGGCCGGAAGATCGGAGCCAGGCGTGTCGACAAAGAGCGACAGAGGTTGCCATTACATAAGCAGCGCCTTCAGTTAGGTGATGGATTGTGTGGAATTCCTGTTTAGAGACCTGCACGGAGTCACGCAGAAAAACTTTTGCAGGGCCCTGCTGCTCTTCAGGCAAATGATCTAAGAAGGGGGCATGTGGTACCACAGGAAAGACTGGTATCTGGAGCAGTAGGCTTGATAATTTGTAATTCTGGTCAATAAAGAGGAAATGGAATACAAATCCCTGCCAAACGTGTCCAGTTTCTTTCCTTCTTTGTCGAGTGGTGTGGATGAGGTGTATCCACAGAACTTAAGAGAGTGAGGACTCTACTACAATGGAGTCCGTGGAAGGGTGCTGCTTCAGAAAAGAATCATCCTGATCAGTAGAGGTGTGCACCTTGTAGAAGAAATTGAGTTTCTTCTATGTCTGGGGCAAGCAAGAGGGTTTCGACC
Organism: Hemicordylus capensis; assembly: GCF_027244095.1. NCBI lineage: Eukaryota > Metazoa > Chordata > Lepidosauria > Squamata > Cordylidae > Hemicordylus > Hemicordylus capensis. Next base: position 179,995,585 of record NC_069657.1, on the reverse strand, counting down.
AAGAGGCCTTGGTGACCTTGAGGATGGATGGATTCAAAGGGAGCGATACCGATGGACAGGCATCATCCTCAATTAATTGAAAAAGGGAGTCCGGCTCGGATTTCTCTCCTTTGGAAAGCTGAATGCCCAGGGAGGTCGCCATATGGGAGACAATCAGTATATATTCAGAAATCTTCCGATGGAGAGTTGGGCCTAGGTACCATAATAAGGGTAGGGAGCAAAGAGCACAACAATATCCTGTCTGAGATAGAGGAATCTGGTCCCTCTTCATCTGAAGATGAATCCGAGGAGTCACTTGAGACTGGAGGAGGAAGGGGTCGGATTCGAAGCCGAGTAGCAGGTGGTTGAGAATCCAGGATGATCGTAGCCGTGGCTGCTTGCACGGGAGAGCTTCGCGGTGGATCCCACAGTGGTAGCAGAGACGTGATTCGGGGGGGGGGGAGGCAGAAGAGCTGAAGGGTCAGAGCGTGGGTTCAGCATCGAAGCCGGTACCAAGGTCGACGGCCAGGGTGAGACACAACGCCGAAGGGGCAGTTCCATGGCAGACATGGTTCAGCAGTGTTGGCGAACCTCTTGGTGGGTGTAAAAGTAGTCTGCCTCATCCTAAACTTGATGGGCATAGGGCTCGTCGAGAGCAGCGAGTTCCCAATTGGACCAAAGACAGGGCTGCTCAGGGGGAAGCTCTTCAGGTTCAGAATTGTGCTCGGATTCGTATACGGGATCATAGGGACTAGATGCATAGACCACCTCAGCATCCAGAATAGTCTCCGTTTGGAGCGCACAGGATTGGTGTTCAGTATCGTAGGTCGATCTATACTTTTTCTTAGAAGGCTCCGTAGGAGCATGACGGGCCTTCTTTCTCTTTTTCGCAGAGTGAACCGAGATCGACACTGCTATGGAACTCTTCGGTACCGAGGTCTAGGCCCGAGCCACAGGATCAACCAGTACATTGGATACTGGAGTGGTAACTGAGATCCCGGGTGGGGAGGAAACGGGCTGTAAGCCCCGGACCAAAGGAGAAGCGCTCGAAGGGGCCTGCATCATAGGCGGTTTGTCCGATCCCAAACACTTAAAGACCTGTTCCCAGAGCCAAAAGCGAAGTCGAGACACTCGATTCTTGCGTGCCTGTTTGGTAAAGGCTACGCAGTGAGAGCAAGAGCCAACTCTATGGGCCTCGCCCAAGCAGAAAAGGCAAAGTTTGTGGCCGTCGGTCGAGGGGATTTTAGATCTGCAGCAACCACACTGCTTAAAGTTAGTAGTTTTGGCCATAGGCCGAAGAAAGAGTGGAGAAACCGTAACACGACGGGCCCAAAGGCCACGACATAATGGCAAACTCGAAAGAACTTCGGGGGGGGGGGGGAGGCGGGGTACCGAGGATGAAATAAAGATGCTAACGAGGGGGAGTACTGAACAAAAGAGAGGGTAAAAACTGGTAAGGGTAAATACTCAACAGCATAGTCTAGCAAGGATTGCTCAACGATGTGTCTTCTATCGCGGTCGAAGAAAGACTGGAGAAGGAAGCCCGTGCAGCCGCCTATATACCGAGGGGCGGGGTTACCACCAAAAGTTATATCTCTAGCTTGGAAGCTCCAATGTGGTCTCTGCGCAGGCGCAAAGCCCATTCGTGTAAAGCACAGAGACCACATCGAAGAACTAGGAGGGACAGAACAAATTGGGCAGGGCTGTATATTTCTCTCTACTTCTTCCACACAACTTCTAGCTCAAAATAAACATTTAGAAAAGTAGAAGCAGCTTACAGAAATTGCAACTGTTCTTTGTACAATCATTGTCTACTTTCCAGTAGGCTTATGAGATCACCCAGCAATCTGTGTGTCCGTGTGTGTCCCCCCTCCATCAACTTCTCAGCAATGCCTGGACCAATATGAACCAAACTGGGCACAGCTGTAGTGACACTACAACAGTATAGTTTGCGATGGTATCATCCACTCCAAGATGGCAGACGCATAAGTTTTTGAAGTGCAAATGGGCTAACTTGTTGATCGTCTAATCAATTTGAACCAAATTAGGTACAGTTGTAGTGAGTGACACACAGGGACAACTCAATGGTGTAATTGGCGACGATATCCACTCCAATTCAAGATGACAGACCCACAAACAGAGCTGAGTGCCAGTCCATGTCTAGGAAGGACCCCCACCCCAACATTCTGCCAAAAGTCTCTTTGGCAGCGGGTCTTTTCCTCCTCCTCTTCCTCCAGCCCAGCTGGGCCTCCTCTCCTCACCTAGGCCCACCTCCTCCTCTCCACCCTTCCAGCCACCCCTCTCTGGAGCAGCCCCGCGATGGCAGTGGCTGCGGTGGCGGTGCAAGTGCGGAGACAGGCAGAGGTGCTCAGGGCCAACGGCCTGCGTCATCATGCTTTCCTCTGCAGGGGTTCCTGGCTGGCTTGGGCTAGTAGCAGTCAGTAGGCCACTGCCAGGGCAAGGGGGCTCCACGCCAGCCCCGCATTGCCGCTTGCTGATCAGTCGGCTGGGGGGATGGGAAGGAGCAGCCAGCGCGGGAGGAGGAGGCAGCGAGGGTAGAGATCATCCCTCCATTGCCGCCTTTGTGCTTGCTTAATGGTGCAAACTAAATGTGGCAACCTGTGCAAGGTCTGTGTGCTTAAACATGTGCCATGCAAGGGGCACAATCCGGCACGCAGCTCGCTCTGCCGTGCAAGCCCCCCTTCTAATGTAGGCCTTTCAGGGTTTTTAATCAGTTTTAATTGTTTTAATACCTGGTTTTCAGGGTTTTAATTGTTTTGATAGGTTAATTCTTTTAAAAGTTGTTTTAAATTGGTATTTATATTTGTATCTCTGTTTTGTTTTTAATGTTTTCTGTTTTAATTGTAAACCGCCCTGAGCCATTTCGGAAGGGCGGTATATAAATCAAATAAATTAATAAATAATAAATAATGTGCGGCAGCAGCTGCGTGCACAAAGCACCGGGCAGCAGGGCTGCTCCTCCTGAGATGCTCTTGTGAGTCGCTGCACGGGGGGGGGGGGGCTGCATTTACACCACAGCAAGCCCCTCTCTGAGTCTGAGGAGGCTCCCTGGGAAACATGGCATGCTTCCATTTGCAACATCTGGCGGGAGGTGCTCCATGGCGCCCTCCTACATGCCTCCGAAGGGCCACTGGAACTTGTCAGGGCTTATTCTCAAGTCAGTAGGCCTAGGCTGGGTCGGGAGCAGGCCCCAGAGAGCAGCAGTGCGGGGACTGCCTTCGCACAGCCATGCAAAGGGCTTCAGTGTGTGTGAGAGTACTATTTTAAAAGGAATATTAACATTGGAAAGAGGCCCAGTTTGGAAAAGAGATCGGCTGAATGTCAGCCCCTCTCCCTGGTGCCCGATGCACCAAACCTGCCTTGAATGAGTGGCTTTGCTTTCAAAATCACTAACAGTGACTCAGTCCATTTCCCCCTTTCTTTGCTCCATTTGATTCTCTCCACTCTTTGACTTTTGGCTCTAGGGACAATAGGCTCTGCCTCGGGGGTGGGGGTGTATTTGGGTGTGTGTGCTGGAAACAGTCCCCAGCTTATCTCCTTTCATCAAACCAGTCCCAGGACCCCTGCAAACTGTGGGGCCAGTATTGCTTTTTCCAGGCAGCCCAGTGCGGAATGGCGAGCAGCCAATCAGCGCCTTGTTGACATTGGGTGATGGACAGCGGGCTGGAGAGCTGCCAACCAATCAAGGAACCACCTGGAAGTGGGGAAGGGAGGCTGAAAGGAAAGGCGAGAGATAGAGAAGAAACTCAAGGCTATGCGGTTAACCTCTACAATGCCAGTGCAAAATCAGTTGGAGGCGCCTGTACGCACACCATCTACTTATTAAAAATAGATTTCAAGAAATGTATAAAACTATACAGCAGAAAAGGTATGACAAAACTATGTAGCCCTTTTAGGGGTGCATAAGGAGTAAGTCAAGATAGAATTGAAAGTTGCAAGGTTGCAACATATTTTTAAAATATGGTAATGTTAAATCTGGACTTTACAAATCTCAGGTGCCAGGGAGCCATGATGCCTCATCCTTTCCCCCTCTCCCTTCTGAGCAAAACGTAATCTTCTTATCCAAAATTATGAGATTTATAATTTTAATATTTACTGTTTGCTTTTAAATTATTCTAGTTTTAATGATTTTATTGCTTATGATATTATTTTAACTGTAAACTGCCCAGAGATGCAAGTTTGGGACAGGTATAGAAGTTTGATAGATAGACAGATAGACAGACTTAAACTTGAAACCCCTTTACAACTTCTGGTCTGGGAAACTGAGCACGAAGAATGTAGCAGTCCTTGAAACTCTGCATGAAGAATTTAGCGGTCCTTAACTCCAAAAAGGTTGGGAAACTCTGGTGTAGACAATACTGAGCTAGATGGACCATGGTCTGACTCAGTATATGGCAGCTTCCTATGTTCCGAACTGTACCTCATTTGGTTCAAATCGGTGACACAATCCACAAGTTAGCTCACTTGCACCTCAAACATTCACACATCTGCCATCTTTGATTGGGGCAGATGACATCACAAACTATGCCACTGAGGTTTCCCCATGTGCCCCTACAGCTGTAGCAAATTTGGTTCACATCAGCAAGGTGGTTCAGAGGTTAGCCCACTAGCACCTCAAAAGTTTAAGTGTCCACCTTGAATCAGGGTGGATGACATCACAAACTACACCGTTGTGGTGTCACTATATGTCCCTACAACTGTACCCAATTTGGTTCAAATCGGTTCAGGCATTGCGAAGTTGATGGGATGGGGGCACACACACGGACACATGAACTGCCGGGTGATCTCATAAACCTACTGGAAAGTATGCTAAGAATGTCAAAAACCGTGAAACGGTGTGTGTGCATTCGTGTTTGTGTGTGTGTGCACTTGTGCATGTTTGTGTGTGTACGTAAAACCACTGGGGGGTGAAGCTTGTTTCGAGGAGTCTGGTGCACATGTGTTTGGAGCAGGGAAGTACTGGGGGTCAGAATGATCCTTGGCTTAATTAGTAAACCAAGCTGATATTTGTATACTCTCAACCATGGCTAATAACTACTGATAAACATATTCTTCAAAAACTTAGCCAATCTGATTAAAGCTAATTTAAAACAGTTAATATCACCATATTTTATGCTAGATAATTCCAGAAGTTAATTATGCATTGGATAAAGCATTCATCACTTTTCTGTATCATGACATTACTCCCTATTTCACTGGATGAATAAATGAATGCTTCATTAAAATCTTAGACCAAAAATTTCACTGGGTGTCCACAAAGAGTATAATGAGAGAAAGACAATGTTTTATCAGACTGTTCATAATTTTATTACTGTCAAATTCTTTCTTTATCTCTTTTCTAAACTAAAAAGCTCCAAATGATTTAGCCTTTCCACACAGGTACAATGCTCTACTCCCTCAATTAGATTAACTGCGCCTTTTCCAATTTTACAATATTCTTTTTGATATGAGGCATTCTAAATGTGACCAAGCCACAGATGGTCCGTAACAGCAATTGTCAATTTATTTCAATCCCTTCCTTATTAATGCCTTAACAATGAATATGCCTTTATTAATTGCCACAGTACAGTTCTGAAATGTCAACTGAAAATGTCTGACATTCAGTAAGTTTACCACAAGACCCCAGGATTTGTTTCCCAGATAGTCAGATCCAATTGAGGACTATCAGAGAGCGAGAATGTGTGTCATCAGAACTAAACTTAAAGATACACTGAATCTTACTTGTCATTTGGTAGCCTAGGCCGGTGGTGCATAGAAGATAGATCAGGATCTACTGGTAGATCTCAGGGTTTTTTCCCCAAATAGAAACCATTTGATTCCTAGTTGTTTAGTAGCAGTAGTAACAAAAAAGGGTTTTCTCTGCCCCCAAATTAAGCAGCTGAAATGGGTAAAAGCTGAAGTGAAATGAGAGAAATTGTGTGTGAAGGACTGAGGTGAATTGTGGTTAAAAAAAAAATTCTTGGCTGGACATATTCAGAAGCACAATTCCTTAATTCTAAGTGAATATAAATTGCTGCTGTCCCCTCCCCCAGACACTATTTTGAACCTGCCTCCACTTGCTAAACCTAATAAAAGGCAAGGTAGAATCTGCAATTCTGCAGTCTGCCCACCCCTGGCCTAGTCACCTCATTTATAGACTTTTTAAGAGCATAGTCTGCATATCTTAAGTAGTCTGGTACAACATATACAAATTTTTATTTCACTCTTGAATCTCAATCATTGATAAATAAGTAGCATATATAGATATTCTTTGTTGACCCACTGTTTACTTTTCTTTATTACCAAGCCGCCGCTCCCCCTGCCCACAACAAAAACCAAAACAGAAAACCAGGGTTTTTTTAACCAATTACAAAACAATAAACTTTTTTCCTTTGATGCAGTGAGTCATATGTTTGCTTAAAACCCTTTAGTGAGGGATCTGTCACACACTTTTTGAAATGTCATTCTGCCTACTAATTAGATCACTCCTATTTAAACTACAGTACACCAGACAATGCCAGACTGAATTATTCTGTTAGTTTACCAAACTTGAGTCCAAAGTTATACTAATAAGTCTGTAATTTCCTGGTCCTACTGTCCTCAAGCCTCTCTTAAAAACCAGTGACTGCTTGAGAAGTATAGAACAATGAGGCAGTGATAATTACATGTTCTAGTAAAATGCTCAACAATTTCTTATTCAGTTATTTAAAGATTCTGGGGTAAATGTCATCTGGAACAGGTGACTTGTTATTTCTTAGTACATTAGTTAATCCCCAAATCCTACGTCACTTTTGTTTGACATAAATACGTGTCACTATTTATATTTACGAGCCATTTTTTGTCCCTTGGCCCCAGTTCTTCAGGAGCATTACTCAAAAACAATAGTTCAGATATAGGTATCTTGTTATTCTCTTCTGCCATGAAGACTGGAGTAAGGAATTCACGTGGGTTATGCATGGTTTCCCTATCATTGTTCAAAACTTCATCTGTGCCTTTGTTTATCTAATGGGCCCACTGCCTCTCTGTCTGGTTACTTGTTTCATATGTTTTTAAAAATATATCTACTTTCATTTGATTTTAAATACTCCACATGGCCAAAAAGGCTCATCTTGTGGGGAGGGGAAGGACAGACAATTACCGATATAAAGGATTTTGGGTAGAGACTAGCTGTATGCACAGGCAAGTAACATGCAAAAAATTGGCAGCTACAGTCACAGGTACACATTCACACCAAATGCATCAAGCCAGTTCAATGAGACCCAGGTGAGCATGGCAATATGGAGAGGAATGTAGATTTAGAAGCACATCTACAATGTGTTCAAGGCTGTTTTAAGTGCTTCTATCTTTTGGTTGAAACAGGGCATTTATCTTTAGCTATTTGCTCCTCAAATTCCTTCTTGGTTTGCTTTACTATAGATTACAATTGCCCCTCCAAAGAGCTTTATAGTTTTCTTTATTTGGGCAAGACCTCCAAAATTACATTTTGCTTGCTGGCGTTAGGAAGAACATAGGAAGCTGCCATATACTGAGTCAGACCATTGGTCTATCTCGGTAAGTATTGTCTTCACAGACTGGCAGCAGCTTCTCCAAGGTTGCAGGCAGAAATCTCTCTCAGCCCTATCTTGGAGATGCTGCCAGGGAAGGAACTTGGAAACTTCTGCTCTTCCCAGAGCGGCTCCATCCCGAAGGGAATATTTTACGGTGCTCACAAATCAAGTCTCCCATTCATATGCAACTAGGGCAGACCCTGCTTAGCTAAGGGGACAAGTCATGATTGAAACTCCTTTGAGGTTAAGAGGACTGGACCTTTGGAGGAGTTTTCCATTCCTACATACATTGATTTGAAAGCAGAGTGGTCACTGTAGGCAAGTGGTTTGACAGCACTTCAATCTTGCAGAAAAACTGCAATACCACTAAAAATAAATCAAGTCACCTTTCCTCATCAGTTTCATGGGCAACAGGGCTATAATCCGCCACAAAATTACTTGACAGTAAGTCACACTGAACTCAGACTTGCTTCTGGCTAAAAATGCACAGAACTGGACTATAACCACACCAAAGCACAGACATTTATTATATCCAGAAAGAAACTGATTCTCAAGTGCACTTTATGCCAAGTGTGGTCTTCTTCTGAGGCAGAATTGGCTTCCTGTTTATATGATCTATCTGAGACCAGTCTTGCCTAGATGGAGCAAGTAGAGGAAGACAACCCATTTTTATGAGTGACCTCCCTACACTGTGTGAGAAAAAGGTCTTTGACCTAATTCACTGAACTCACTGGTTCGGTTCGTAATCTAAATTATTTTTCTGCAAACAGGAGGCATTTCCATTCAAGAAGGGCAAGGCAATTTTTTGCTGATCACTACTTCACACTGTATGTTCCTGTGCCACATGCCATCCTGTATCAGAAAGTCAAGAGCTAATTTTTTTAAGTTTGGTTCAGACACTCTAAAATTGTGGGATGCTGCCACTATTGAGGAAGGGGCAGCCGCAGCATGGCCATGTTGATAGGTTCTACTTGCCAGCTGCAATTCTGAAAGTATGCCAGGTAAACAAAATGATTCTCTACTGGATACTATCAGCATGTCTATGCCAGTTCCTCCATGTGGCTGTGTTTGTGGATACACCCACATGGAGGAAGTAACATATAATCCATAATGTATCACATGTAACTCTCATCCAATCAACACAAACTCTGTGCCAAGTGTTTTAGAGCACCTGAACCAGCATTTTATTTAGTCCAAACAAACTAGAACAATTTGAGTGTGTGGGAATTCCCCCTTATTGTTGGTTCAGCTAACTTGCATATTTAGCTTCAGTTTGAGGTAGCCAAGGCAACAGGCTCAGGTTATGACTGTTCTTGTTTTCTTTAATATTAAAGTAATTAACTGCTGAAGTACTATCTAGCTGCAAACCGTGTTTCAGAAATTTTCTTTACAACATTAGATTTTTCCCATTTTGCTAGTAAGTACTAGGAAATACTATAAATAGCAGCAATAGTAAAAATAACCTAATTTGCAACATCCTGTCCATAGCTAGTTCAGCTATGGCCATGTGCATTTCACAGTGAGAGTGTGAGTGACGGACAAGACACATATGGCCAATCATCTGCATGTAAGCTCCAAAGTACTTTAATACAGCTTGCAGGCTTTTCCTAGAATTGAAAGGTTACCATCTTTCATCTTTTAAAACAATAGCTACAGAGAGGCTTAGAAAGGCGATTCAAATGGGAAAAACATGGCAATGGATAAGAGAAGCAAATGAAATTAAGTCTAAATTGATACTGTTTATTAACACATTATCTTAAATCCATATTTTAAAAACATCTCACAAATATCCACTGGAACTACTTAAGATTAACCAGCAGAACTGGGTTCCCAATTCCCATTATGAGAGCAATCCTAGTTTGCATTAACCATTACTAGCACTGATCAGATATTATACTACTGACTACAACACTGGTTAAGAGTAACCCAGTGCTTAGAGTGCTGGATTAGAACCAGAAAGATCCAAGTTCAAATTCCCATTCAGCCATGAAACTCACTGGGTGACTCTGGGTCAGTCACTTCTCTCTCAGCCTAACATATCTCATGAGGTTGTTGTGAGGATAAACTTAACTATGTATACCACCCTGGGTTCCTTTGAGGAAGAGAGGGATATAAACATAAAAATAAAAATAAGGAAGAAATAGAAGAATTCACATAGGAATGAATGAATGCATAAACCTATAACACCCTCCGAATTTCTTTACCATGAATTAAATACTTTACTTAGATTTTGTTGTTGGAATAGTTAAAATATTTACAAGAACACAATAGCATGCACTTTCCTTACTTTTCCGCCTTAAAATTTAAACATCAAGGTACCGGTTACCATGTTAAAATAGACATACCCAAACAGCTGCATATTCAATATTTCTTGGGTATAAACCCTCTTTTCACATTCCACCCATGAATAGAAACAACACATGGAGCAAGCAAGGGGTTCACATTCACTGGCTCTGCCTCCATTCCCCTTGCATTCAATGGAAGGTATGAATAGGTTTTCTATATGTGTGGCCAGCAACCACTATCCTGTTCCTCCTCTAAGCATTGATTAAATGCATGAGCAGGACATGTGGAAAGGGCCATAATCAATATTCTCTCCATCTGTGTGTGGAATGAGTTTTATTCTAGGCAGCAGTATCAAGGCAGTGTTTGCACACATGCATTCAGAGTGGGACCTTCCTGATTAACTCTGAGAGGGATCTAAAGTTTACTGATCGGACATCAAAAAATGTATGAGCATGAGCACACGCACACGCCTTAGAGGGAACACTGGCCAAAATCATCTTGAAAACTGCCCAATTTGACCAGTATTTTATGAATTCAGTATGCTACCAATTAATTTTATAAGACAATGCAGTTTCAGAAATTCATTGCTATATTTTCCATGGAAAATGTTCTTGCCTACATTATTGGCATGGACTTATGTTCTCCCCTAACATCCCATTTCCACTTAGAAGTGGCAGAATTCCATACATCCCTCGCCAAGCGCAAGGGTTCTGTTCCGGCAAAACCTTGCTGTTGGCAAATTTTTGGTTAGCAAAGCACTGAAGTCTATGGGAAACAGGGGGTTAGGGGAACCACAGTCATGATAGGACTGAAAAACAAATGAAATATTCAAAACTCACCAAACCAACCCCTGCTAACTGGGCAAAGAGGCACCTTTTAACATGGTGATTCTCTTTATTTAGCAGGGGGAGAGTAACTGGCCCTATCCACCTCCCGCACAGTACCTCCAGTGACTGTTGCTGGTGTCTAGCTTGTGTTTATTTTAGATTGTGAGCCCTTTGGGGACAGGGAGCCATCTTATTTATTTATTATTTCTCTGTGTAAACCTCCCTGAGCCATTTTTGGAAGGGCAGTATAGAAATATTATTATTATTATTATTATTATTATTATTAATTTATTATTAATATCCCCAGAAGTCCTTTAAAATTGCCATGAGTCAACAAGAGGTCTGCACAGATTGGACCTTTTGATATTTTTTCAACACCCGCCCCCCAAAAAAATCACTTAAAAATCACTTTCGGAACCTACCCACTCCAAATTGGTAAAAATAACTTGAAATTGTTAGTAGCCTGCAGGGTCAGCAGGAGGAATGAGCTGACTGAACCTCAAAATTGCAACCCCCTCCCTCTCCAAAATAACAAAAAAAAATCTCGCCAAACCGCAGATACTCAGGTCACGGTTGGCGAGACCAGTCACAATTTCCCAGTCACAGATACTCAAAACTGCGATTGGGAAACCTGCAATTGGTGAGGGATGACTTTACTTTGGGTCTGATGAGTTGCCAGTGTTATACATGACATCAAGAATTTTCATGAAGCCCCTACAATGTTATTTGTCCTCCAGAGAGTTGTTGGATTTCAGTTAGGTATCTTTTTGCAGCACACTGTAAATTAAACTGTAAGGATCTGAGTAATAAATGTGCAACAAATGGGCTTATCAATATTTGACCCTGTCCAACACTACTATTATATACATCAAAGCATAAACAAGCATTAGTGTTATTTAATAAAACAAGAATTACAGCATCATTTTGACAACTCAACAATAGTGTAAAAATGCAAGTGGAGTTTGACATCACAAGCAACATTACATGTAACAATCCACCAATTAAATCTCAATTTTTCTTTCATATGTACCAGAAAGCAAAGCTGATTGGAAAACAAATGACTTGTTTATAAACAATGATAAATAACAAAAGTTGTTTATGGATTTAAGTGCACATACTCATAAAAACCATGTAGCTATTTCTTTCATTCTATAGCCCACTTTTTGTAGTAGTCCTAAGGTGACAATTATACACAATTATTTTGTTAAGTGGTCTAGCAATCTGCCACCTCTTTATTATGAATCCAAGATATAGTCATTTTAATTAGTAGATTAATAAACTAAAGCTTTAGTTGATTGATTGGGGAGGGAATTTTAACCGGAACTATGACAAAGAAGAATACACTTTTTGGAAGCTATTTCGGTTCTAGTCTGTCACTGTATGAGAGTAAAGATATTTTTAAAATATGGCCCAGTGAATGGTCTGGGAACAAAACAAACAAACAAACAAACTGAAATCAAAGTTTTTATATCTATCTATCTATCTATCTATCTATCTATCTATCTATGATCTTCCCTTCTAAAATCAAGAGCTAAGTTTTCATATTTCTTTCAATCTCTTGAAAGCTCCTATTTTGGTGACATGCAGATTTATTTAAATATAATTGATCAATAATGAGCTAAAATAGTAGTTATTTTAATCAATTAAAATAGTGTGATTTACAACTTAAGAATAACCCTGTTGGATCAGGCCCAAGGCCCATCTAGTCCAGCATCCTGTTTCAACAACAACAAATATTTATATACTGCTTTTCAACAAAAGGTTCCAAAGCGGTTTACATAGAGAAGAAATAACAACAACAACAACAACAACAACAACAACAACAACAACAAGATGATGAAGAAGAAGAAGAAGAAGAAGAAGAAGAAGAAGAAGAAGAAGAAGAAGTAGTAGTAGTAGTAGTAGTAGTAGTAGTAGTACAGTGGTCCCTCGACTTACGAAGCACTCGACATCCGAAGATTTCGACATACCAACGACAAAAAATACCGGAAGTTGTTGCCGGTTTAGATGCGGCTTCCTCGACCTACGAATTTTTAGATGCGATTTCCTCGACTTACGAGTGTTCCGGACCTCCGTGGATGCGCTTTTCGACTTACGAAAATTCTGACCTACGAACGTGCGTTCGGATCGGATTATCTTCATAAGTCGAGGGACCACTGTAGTAGTAATATTATGGGACTTCTGACTACAAACAGACAAACATCTGCCACACAATACACCAGATATAACTGTAGTCGAGAAGAAAGAAGAACAAGTTAAAATAATCAACATAGCAATACCGGGGGATAGCAGAATAGAAAAAAAAGTAATAGAAAAAATCACCAAATACAAAGATCTACAAATTGAAATTGAAAGGCTGTGGCAGAAAAAGACCAAAATAATCCCAGTGGTAATTGGCGCCCTGGGTGCAATTCCAAAACAACTTGAAGAGCACCTCAACACCATAGGGGTAACAGAAATCACCATCAGCCAATTACAAAAAGCAACTTTACTGGGAACAGCCTATATTCTGCAACGATATCTATAAAAGCAACAACATTGACAATAAAATTCAGACATCCCAGCTCCTTGGGAAGGACTCGATGTCTGGATAAAACAAACCAGTCAATAACACCTGTCTGACTGTGTTAATCAACAACAACAACAACAATAATAAATATTAATAATGAATAAATAATTTCACACAGTGGCCCACCAGATGCCTCTAGCAAACCCACAGGCAAGAGCTGAGGACATGCACTCTCTCTTACTTCCCTGCAGCTGGTATTTAGAAGCATCTTGCCTATTAGGCTGGAGGTGGCCTACGGACCTCAGACTAGCAGCTATTCATAGAGCTGTCCTCCATGTATTTATCTAAACCCCTCTTAAAGCCATCCAGGCTGTTGACTATCACTATATCCTGTGGCAGAGAATTCCATAGGTTACTAGCTGAACCGGTGCACAGCATCTGCGCCACTAGTCTCTCCTCGCCACTTCCCCCCTCATCTATTCCCCATCATTTTCGCCCACTGGCCGCCTCCTTTGCCAGGGCCCGCCGCCTCCTCCACCGCTCTGCCCCCTCCCAGCCCCCATGCCCGCCACAACAGCCCCAACCGCTGCGCCAGCTTCCGCCTGGCCATTTTCGGGAGCTCGCCATCACCGCTGCCCACCCAGCCGGGCTCCTCTCAGCCACCAGCCGCCTCTTCTCCTCTCGCCAGCCCTCGCTAGCCGCCTCCAGCTGCCAGAGTGGGACCTCCTCTGGGCTCCTCCAACCCCCAACCAATGTTTCCCTCAGTCCCAAACTCTCGCCAAATCTTGGGCACACATGGTCCCAAGAGAATTAAATATATAGATAGATGTGCTGTGTGAAAAAGTACTTCCTTTTGTCGGAAGGACAAAATTTCTTGGCAATCAGTTTTATGGGATGATCTCTGGTTCTAGTGTTATGAGAGAAGGAGAAAAACCTCTTATCAACTTTCTCTTCTATCAAGTGATCCCTCAGTTGTCTTTTTTCTAAGCTAAAAAGCCCCAGGTGTTGTAGCCTTGCCTCATAAGGAAGGTGCTCCAGGCCACTGATCATCTTGGTTGCCCTCTTCTGCACCTTTTCCAGTTCGATAACTTGATTTCTGAAGTATGGTGACTAGAACTGTATGCAGTACACCAAATGTGGCCGCACCATAGTTTTGAATAAGGGCATGATAACATTATTTCTAATTATTCAAAGCATGGAATTGGCCTTTTTCACAGCTGCCACACATTGTGTCCATCATGACCCCAAGATCCCTCTCCTGGTCAATCACAGACAGCAGACACCATCAGTGCATACATGAAGTTGGATGTTTTTGCCCAAATATGCATCACCTTTCACTTGCTAACACTGAACCACATCTGCCATTTTGTTGTCCACTCCTCCAGTTTGAAGAGATGCTTTTGGAGCTCCTCGCAATTTCTTTTGGATTTCACTACCTTAAATAGTTTGGTGTCATCTGCAAATTTGGCCACCCTGCTGCTTACCCCAACTTCTAGATCATTTATGAACAAGTTAAAGAGCACTGGTCCCAGTACATATCCCTAGGACCCCACTTCTTACCTCCCTCCTTTTCGAGAACTGCCCCTTTATTTCTACCCTCTGTGTCCTGTCCTTCAACCAGTTACCAATCCACACAATAACCTGTCCTCATGACTGCTAGGTTTTCTTTGATGAGGAACTTTGTCAAAAGCTTTCTGAAAGTTCAAGTATACTATGTCAACTGAACTCCAGAAGGTTGGTGAGGCTAGATTTATCTTTGCAGAAGCAATGCTGGTTCTCCTTCAGCATTGCATAACAATATTATCCTTGAGAACACTTTGCATCAATTTGCCCAGAACAGAAGTTAAGCCTAACTGGCCTGTAATTTCCCAGATCCCCCCTGGATCCCGTTTTGAAAATCGGTGTTACATTGGCTACTTTCTAGTCCTCTGGTACAGAGCCTGGTTGTAGAGATAAGTTTTATTATTTATTTTATTAGGAGCCCAGCAATTTCACATTTGGGTTCTTTAAGGATTCTCAGGTTGGATGCCATTGGGCCCTGGTAATTTGTTAGTTTTTAATTTTTTCAGACAGTTTCAAACATATCTCCTCACCATTAACTTACTCACTTCTTTAGCCTCCGTCCCTGAGAATCTCAGGTCCGGCACAGGTATATGCTCAGTATCCTCTGCCATGAAGACAGATGCAATGAACTCGTTTAGCTTCTCTGCAATCCCCATATCCTCCTTCATAATCCCTTTCACTCCCTCTTCTAATGGACCAACCGCCTCCCTGGCAGGTTTCCTGCTTCTGATTTATTTAAATAGGTTTTTGTTATACCCTTTTTAGCTAAGTGTTCCTCAAACTCTTTTTCCACCTCCCTTATTGTCTCTTTGGATTTTTTTTTGTCAGAGTTTGTGTTCCTTTCTGTTCTCATTTGGACAGGCCTTCCAATTTTGAAAAAAGTCTTCTTCCCCTTTATAGCTTCCTTGACTTTACCTGTTAGCCATTCTGGAATCCTCCCTGACTTGGTAATACCTTTCCTCCTTTTTGGTATACATTCTAACATGGCTTCTATTATTGTGGTTTAAAATAAACTCCATGCATTCTGGAGTGAAGTGACTCTCCTGAATTGCCCTTTCAGTTTTCTTTTCACCAAACTCCTCATTTTAGAGGAGTTTTAGAAGAGTTTCCTCTTCTGAAGTTCAAAGGATCTGTGTTAGACTTCCTTAGCAATTCTCTCCTCACATGCATGCTGAATTTGATCACACTATGGTCACTGTTCCATAAAGGTTCCATGACACTGACATCTCACACCAGGTCCTGGGCACCACTCAGAATTAAGTCCAAGGTTGCCTTCTCTCCGATCGGTTCTATGTCCAGCTGTTCTAGGACACAGCAGTTCAGCATATCTAGAAATGTGGCCTCTTTGTCATTACTTGAATGTTAATTTACCCAGCCTACGTTTCTGTAATTGAAGTCGCTAATTATTACAGCTCTGTCACTCTTTAATGCCTCCCTAATTTCCTTTTGCAACTCCCAGTCACTGTCAGTGTTTTGATCAGGAGGGCAACAGCATGTACCTGCAAACCAGGTGTTTTTGAAGAGAAGTGGTTGTGACCCCTGAACCTGGTCTAACTGATACGACTCTCAGGATGAGGAAAGCCTTGAAGGGCCTTCACCTCTTACCAATGAAAATGCCAGCTAGTACTGACCCCCTCAACACACCCTTGCCTGTGTTCTCTGAGTCAAAGGATGAACCCAAAGCACCACAATCCCCACCAGCAGTGACCCAGATACACCGCAGCCAGCGCTTAAGAAATAGGATGCAGCCCCTTTAAGACATTCCAGTCTCAGGTGGGGCTGCAGTGCTAGCTCTATATTTAAGGCCTCAGCTTGCCTCCACCATTTGCTGAAGCAACTTCGTTGTGGACATATGCTACCTTGGTTCTGCTCATACTGCCTGTTCTTGGTTTCGGACTTCAACCCTGCCTGCCCCTACAGGACTGATTTCTGGCTCCTGACCACCTGCTTGTTTGACTTCACCTTGCCTGCTACCACATTTCCTTTTATGTCTTGTATTTTCACCCAAGGAGTTTCTGTGGAGGACTCCGATCTTCCTAGGATTTCTAACTTGTTTAATACTATCCCTTCTTTAACATACAGTGCTACGCCACCCCCAATTCACCCCCTCTGTCCTTTCTATAGAGTTCATATCCAGAAATAACCGTGACCCACTGGTTCTCACTGTTCCACCATGTTTCTGTTATGCCCATTAGATCTTTATTTTCATTAGCTACCAAGCACTCTAGTAATCAAAGTCAAGGAGCACAGTGAAAAAATGTGACTATGACTAAATGTAAAGAAGACTAAACTAATGACAACGGGTACAGCAACCAGCCACAGAATTGATAATGAAGACACTGAAGTGGTGGATAGCTTCTGCCTTTTAGGATTGACCATCAACAGCAAAGGATCCAACAGTCAAAAAATATGCTGCAGACTAGCATGTGGTAGGGTTGCAATGAAGGCCTTGGAAAGGATATTTAGATGTTGTGACGTGTCTATACCTACAAAGATTAGAATCGTTTGGATAATGGTTTTCCCTGTGACACTCTATGGATGCGAAAGCTAGACTTTGAAGAAGCAAGATAGAAAAAGAATTGATGCTTCTGAACTTTGGTGCTGGAGAAGACTTTTGAGAATACCATGGACAACCAGGAAAACAAACAAATGGATCATACAACAAATCAATCCAGAATTTTCACTCGTGGCACAAATGACCAGCCTTAAACTATCTTACTTCAGACACATTATGCAAAGACCTAGCTCCACTGAGAAGTCCATAATGCTGGGGAAATTTTAATGAAAGCGGAGAATAGGACAACCAGCAGCAAGGTGGATGGACTCAATTATGACAGCAATGAATGCAGTACTGAGAGACCTAAAAGGCCAAGTTGAAGACAGATCACCCTGAAGAGAATCTATCTATGTGATCACTAAGAGTCGACACTGACTTGATGGCACTTAATCTATCAACCAACTCACCAAGCACTCCAGCTCGCCCATCTTGGCTCAGAGGTTTCTGGCATTGGTCTATAGTGCACACCAGCTTACCTATATGCCGAATCTTTCTTTTCCTTATTTGATCTCTTTGATCAGCTAGTACATCACTCTTTAGCTGGTTCTACTCTGTCCCCTTCTGGTTTATCTGAAGCATTTACATATACCCTCAAACCCTAAGGAATGGCATTTACCAAACCTGATACTGCCCAGCTCCTGTTGGCTATTCTACAGGGGTCAATTTACAAGCTGCTCTGTGTGCATTTTGATTTTAAGTGCCAGCAGTCTGGTTCCATCTTGGTTCAAGTGGAGCACTTCCCTTTTGTATAGGCAAGAGCAACTGACAGCCCTTTTTTATAAAAGCAGATTGCTTTTTATCTAACCCTTATGAATATTTTTAGTTATGTATACACCACTCTATACAAGATCTCTGGGCAGCTTACATTCCAATCAAACCAAACCAAACCTAAAAATCATTACCATAAATAAAATGTTAAAACATCTTAATCTAAAAGCCTGGTAAAACAGGTGTGTTTTCTCAAGTCATTTAAGAACAACCACTGATGGGGAGATTCTTATTTCATTTGTGAGTGTGTTCCAGAGCCTCGGGGCAACCCTAGAGAAGGTCTGGTTCAGTGTTCTCTCTAAAAAAAAAATCATCTGTGCGCAGAATGAGCTTTGTACTGGGTGGCAGTATCAAGGCAGTGTGCGTGCATGCGCATTCGGAGTGGGGCCTTCCTGATTCAACCCAAGCAGGATCTAAAATTAACTGAGCGGACATCAAAAGATGTGTGCACATGAGCACGCCTTAGAGAGAACACTGGTCTGGTTTCAAGCAAGCTGGTGGCAACTGCAACCAGACCTCCCCAGATGATCTTAATAGGCAGTGGGGTTAATGAAGAAGGCAGTGTTCTCAAATACCCTGGGCCCAAGCCGTTCAGGATTTTATAGTTAATAGATTAAAACCTTTTAGGGGTTAAGAAACAGTAAGTGGTACCAGTGTGTTGTGTTTTTTTGTTTGTTTTTTACATTTTATATCCAGCTCTTCCTCCAAGGAGCCCAGAGCGGTGTACTACATACTTAAGTTTTTCCTCACAACAACCCTGTGAAGAAGGTTAGGCTAAGAGAGAAGTGACTGGCCCAGAGTGTTCCCTCTAACAGTGATTCCCAGATGTTGTTGACTGCAACTTCCATAATCCCCAGGCAAACGCCATTGCAGCTAGGGATTCTGGGAGTTGTAGTCAACAACATCTGGGAATCCCTGTTAGAGGGAACACTGAGTGGTACCCAAGGTAACTTTCAAACAGAAATCTCAACCTAAATGTATAAACAACTTAAACCACAAACTCTCCCATTTTAATCCAAACTGCATGATAAATAACACCACTTCATTAATTCCAATGCATTGATCCCAAATACTAAAATCATTTCAAGTAATCACACTCTAATGTTTTTAATGTCTGATTACTTGGAAGGATTTTAGCATTTGGGATCAATGCATTGGAATTATTTAAGTATTATTTATCACGTAAATTGGATTAAAATGGGATACTTTGTGATTTAAGTTGTTTATACATTTAGATTTCTATTTCTATTTGGAGTTCTCTTGTGTACTACTTTAAAGGCAATAATCAGCACTTTGTATTTTGCCCAGAATCTAATTGGCAGCCAGTATAGTTCTTTCAAAATAGAAGTAATGTGGTCTCTTTGGGTGGCCCCCCCGAGACCAACTGGGCTGCCACATTCTGCACCAGTTGCAGTTTCTGAACTACGTATCAAGGCAGCCCAACATAGTGTGCATCGCAGTAGTCAAGCCTGGATGTTACCAGCATATGCACCATTGTTTCAAGGTTGTTTATCTCAAGAAATGGACATAGCTGGTATCTCAGCCGAAGCTGATAAAAAGCACTCCTGGCCACTGCTTCAACCTGAGATATCAGGGAGAGGTTTGGGTCCAGAAGTACTCCCAAGCTACATACCTGATCTTTCAGGGGGGGTGCAACCCCATCCAGAACAGGGAGATCTAAACCACTTCCTAAGTTCTGGCCTCCTACAACAAGTACCTCCATCTTGTTTAGATTCAACTTCAGTTTGTTCTCCCTCATCCAGCCCATTATCGATCCCAAGAAAGTATTTAGAGACATTAAGCCATCTCCTGATAGAGTAGATATGGAGAAATAAGTCTGGGTGTCAACAGCATATTGATAGCACCCTGCACTAAATCTCCTGATGATCTCTCCCAGCGGCTTCATGTGGATGTTAAAACTCGCTGTATATAGAATCGAGCCCTGTGGTACTCCATAGAATAGCTCTAGCTTTGAAGAGCAGCTATCTCCAAGTGATACCATCTGGAATCTACCCAGGAGTGGAAACACTGCAAAGCAATGCCTCCCAGCCCCCTCAGGTGGTCCAAAAGGATACCATGGTTGATGGTATCAAAAGCCTCTGAAAGATCCAAGAGGAACAACAGGGTCACATTCCCCCTGTCAATTCCCAATTGGAGATCATCCATCAGGCCAGCCAAGGCAGTCTCTACCCCATAGCCTGCCCGAAAGGTGATTTGAAATGGGTCCAGATAATCTGCTTCTTCCAAGATGCTGCAATAACTGTGGAATCCAGTTTGGCTCAAATCTGAATATGCACATAAACGTCAAAATGTGTAGACAGTTTTAAAGCTGGAGTGGAAGAACAGAATGGGGTATCAAATGGTCAGAGAGCATCATTTTAGTACCTTGCCTCCCTTAAATCTAGAACAGGATATACTCAGTTCTGCCAAAGTTGTGTCAAACCACAGCCTCACAGTCTAAGATACAATTGTGGCCAGTTCCAGATGCACTATTCTTTTCATTATCAATAATTGCTGCAATACAATACAAACAAAACTGAAGACCCAAATGCAGTGTTTCTCTCTCTATACAAACATTTCATGCCAGAAATGAAACAATGCAAGCCATTACTTCATAATACCCCTTTTTCAATGGTGTGTCAAGTGTCAATTACAACTGATTCACTTATGATCTGTCCAAGTATCATTAGGTTTCCCTTACGCAGAACAATGAATTTACGCCAGAGTAAGACTCCCCCCACCCATTAAGGTGCCTGTGTTCCAGAGTAAAGGAGATCTTTTATGTGCCTTTCTCAAAACAAAAAACACAGCAAAAACTCAATCTTTTTTCCTTACTGTTATAGAGAAACCAAAGCTGTATACTTATTTGAAAAAATAAGTTCTACGGGTAGTAATATAACTTTTGAGTAAACATGGACTATTACCAAGGGTGCTGTCCAATGTACACTCACTCAGTTCAGATTATGTCCACTGAACTCAGTGGAATGTATTTTCAAACAACTTTTTTAGTATTGGGTTGTAATTACAAAACGGTGTTGCTAACTCAAATACCTTTCAAAACAATTAGCAAAAAAATAATAATAACAGGCAGTATATTATTGAGCTGCTTTTTAAATTTGTTTATTAAAGTTGTACACTTACATACATTATTTTATACCTAAAGATTATTATATTTAATGACAATGGGCAGTATCCAGACATTTAGCAGAAGGTGCTCAATCAATGGAAGCTCCTTTCATGAACTGAAAGAGCTTTGCCAACCAGAAGTCATTCCACTCAAGGTCTGGATTCTTGATTCATGTTTGTAGTTTTAGCTAATTCCAGTTTGCAAAAATTGGTGTTTCACAAGCCAGTTGACACTGTATAGATCTGCACTCTGAACTAAACAGCACCCGGGCTGGCCGGGGGGCAATTTGCAAATAATTTGCAAATATACTTAGGTAACAATCTGCTTTATGAACACACAGGTATACTGAAGAATTGATTCATCTCCTAAAAAAAAATATCAGATGACAATTGGAGAATCAGTAGCATTGAATGCACAGTATTTTAATAAATTGGAATGCAAGAGAAAATACACTGAGTTCAGAATCAAGGGTTACCAATGAAATACTATAAAGATGCCTTTCTACTTTAATAGTCAAATGAGAAAGCCAATCACAAAAATGTGCAGCCTTTTTTTGACAGTCACAACCTCAGGAAACCCAATCCAATAGACGGTGGGCTGGTAAAGAGGTGGAGATTGCTCTTCATTGAAGAAATTCTTGAGAATACATTTACTACCAACTCCGCATGCAAACACAACCACATTAGGGGATAGTAGGTACATAGTAAGGCAGCTTTTGAAAACCCACAACTGCAGCAATTTCACCTGAGCAGGATCAACATTACCGAAAGCAAATATTCCCACTGCAGAGCTGCGTTAACTATCTCTTCAGGTACAAAACCAACACAGCACTTAGAAACAGACAGTGAAGTATTACCGATGCAACCTTAACATTATATTCAAAGGATTACAACCTAATAGATGTGAACATAAAACTGGGTTTTCACATCTACACCACACTACATGCACTCAGCAACGGTAAGTAAAATGTCGACATGTTTCTGAACACATTAACAAAGCTTGACATTTCATGTGCAGTTTTTCTATGAATCAGGCTTGTTTCAGAAATGCGAAGAAGCCACAACAAAATGGAATACTGTTAGGTCACATATGAACCTAACAGAACTTCAAGTCTTTTGCCTTGCATGACTTTTGACTAGCCAAAGCAACTGACAACTTAAGCCTTTCTTCGCACAATTTGGCCGGAGAAGCATAGACTGTCAGAATAAAATGACAGCGTTTGAACCTACGGACTGGACACAACATTCTGTTTAAACAGCTTTCTCACAACGTGGAAGGAAAGGCTTTCCTCGCTTACTAGTACGAAAACAGCTAACGTCACATGTATAAAACAAGCAAGGTCTGTTATACGAAGATCCGATGTCCTGAAATAAGGGCACTTCCTCCAAGCAAGATATCTAGGAACTCGAGCACCTGCTGCCGTCGTACAGCACACAACCAATGCACAGGATTGAAAATCAACAGCACAAGACGAGCTCCGCCAAGAGCGGCCGGCGCGCACTCTTTTCCCATTCAAGGACGCCGTTTGCGCTCCTCTTCTCTTACGCTAACGTAACCCCCCTTTCTCCTCACTCCCCGCTAATCAAAACACTCGCGAATCCAAGGGACGCAAAGAAGATGGCGGAGCAAGGCCCCGCTTACGGCGTCGGAGGAGAATTTACGCTGCGCTATTTACGCAGGACCCCATAGGGAGCGTACGCCGTTGCGGCGGGAAGCGTGCGTACCGGCGCTTGGTGAATGCCAATGGCCTATTTCCCGGGAGGGGAGGGGGGATGTCGATAAACAATGGTGGGCCCCCCCTGCGCGGCTCCCTTACCGATTCCTCCTCCTTTTCCATGCCCGTGGGCATCTGCGGCACGGCCCGGTTGATGGAGACGCAGTCATTGAGATCGGGCATGTCCTTGCCGCGGTAGATGGGCAGCGGTTTGGCGGCGTCTAGCGCCCGGGCTCGAAAGGAGAGTTTGCTCATTGTCTCCCCCTCACAATAACACCCCGGGGCCGGGCTGGGGGAGGTGGGGGGGCGAGGGGGACCCTCACTACGGCCTCGCCGCCGCCTCCCAGCCGCTCCCGAACCCGGCCCGACACACCATGGAGAGCCCCGCCGCCCCGGAACAGCTCCCACGAAGAGCCGCCCGCAGCCCTAGATCCGCGCCGGGCTCGCTCGATCCGCTCCCTGCGCCATGGCAAACATGGCGGACATTAACCAAAGCGGCCAGCGATCCCGGCAACCAACGCGAGAGCGGGGAAGGGAGGAGGGAGGGAGAAGAGCTCGAGCGACGGGAGGGGGGGATGAAAAAGAGGGGAAGGGAAGAGAAGGGGGAATGCGCGCGCATTCCCAGCCGGGTAACCGGCAGCAAAGGGCCGATGAGCAGCCCGAATCTCTTCTCTTTCCCCGCTCGCTGCGAGGGTGGACGCGAAGTCTCAGCAGAGACCCAAAGGGCGAGGCGGCGCTGAGGCGGGACTCGCCGCGCACACAGCTGCAGCCGCCCCCCCCCCCCCCGAGCAACATTGCACTGGAGTGGCGGGCTGTGCTTCTTTCAAAGAAACGAAATTGAGTCCCACCACAGCGGCTGCACACACACGGTGCACCTGCCCGGCGTTAGACACACAGAACCCCAGAGGAGCTGCGCTCCCAACCCATCAAGGGCCACTTGCCCCATGGCAACTCTCCCCCCCCCACCCCCCATATAAGAGAGGGAGAGAGGCTTGAAACCATCCTCAGCTCCGCATCTCCAAGTGTGCAGAGGGTGAATGTGACTGACACGCTTGGCGGACCGGCCATGCTGTCAGCGCTGTCATCGGGCCGCTGCTTCTCGAGCGTACACGCCACGAGAGCAGCATATGTACGTCTTCTGCTGCGTAACGTGTGAAGATGATCAAGGAAAACAGGGCTGTCCTTTCACTGAAGCCGGGCGGGAGAGAGAATTTCAGCAGGTACCGCTGTCACCTTAAGTGGCACAGCTGGAAATGCTCCCCTAACAAGCAGAAGGTTGCGGTTCGGATCCCCGCTGGTAGGATATGGGCAGCGGCGATATAGGAAGATGCTGAAAGGCATCATCTCATACTCCGCGCGGGAGGAGACAATGGCAAACCCCTCCTGTATTCTACCAAAGACAACCACAGGGCTCTGTGGGCGCCAGGAGTCGAAATCGACTTGACGGCACACTTTACCTTTACCGCTTTTCCTACTCTGCGACAAGATGCTGAGATCCCCTCTTCTGCATCTCTTCTAAAAGGAAGCCCTGTCCTCCTTTGATTCTGGCCACCCGTCCCGACTCTACTATAAATAACTAGAGAGCTGTGAAAGAGCAAGCCTGTGTGCATGGTTACTCAGAAATAAAAGCCCACCGGGTTCAATAGAAGTTGCTCTTTGCATCCCGCTGAGTTTAGGACTGCGGCGTAAACTACCCATGAGGAAAGCCCGGTTCGAATCGCGTTTCTGTAATAAATTCGCAGAGTTCTTTAGGCAACTTTAAGCAAGCTGCCTGCTCTCTTCGCCCGCCCCCACCCCTGCAACTGAAGTCAGGGATAATACCGATCTGCTTTGCTAGGCTGGTGGAAGGATTTTTATAATAAGCTAATGTACGTGAAGTGGTGGTTTGAGCATCTGTAAGTGCTATATAAATGTTAAATATTAAAATATTAGACTTTACAAATATATAGCATAGCACATTTCAAGAGTTCACACACTGTCATCCCTGCAACAGCTTTGTATGCTACACAAATATATCTACATTGCATGTTAGGGGGACTGAGACTATATAGACCTTTGCCTAAATCCACCTTAGTTTCTTGTGGAGATGAGATTTTAATAGGGTCCTAGCTCACACCCTTACCCACTGTTAGCTCAAGTTTTTAGCTTGCAAGAAGTACCCACATTCCTTACCAGAACTATGTATGCTTAAGATCAGGAAAAGAATGTTTGACACTGAGGCTTTTAGAGGTACTTGTTCAATCAGTGTGTAATGTGAATGGAAAATCTGCATTGGTCAGACCATGCATCCGCATTACAAATCTCTCTTCAGCTTGTTCTGTTCTTGTTGAACAATATTGAACAATGATCAGACATTTGGATAAACAACATTTAAAAGCTCCCAGGTGATTTATGCTTTGCATATGAAAGTGCTCTTGGTCACACTGATGCAGCATAATCATTTTTGCAATGTTGCAAGTGGCTAAACTGTCTTTTACACCAGAAGTAGGCAGAAAGTAGTAGATTGGTGGACTACTGGCCAGTTTCTGGTGGACCAAAACTGGTAATACTGTCCACCCCTATATTTACATATATAGAGGGAAACAAATAAGAAAGACGCCTATAATATTTTGAAGAAACGTTATTTCATTCATGGCATGACCACATTCTATGCGTTAAATATAACTTGATCTGGTCTACTGAACGTGGAGATATGCAAGCAGAACTATATAATACAATACCTTGGGCAATGTAATAATTAGACATTGACTACTAACATAATACTCAGATCACACTAATAAAGCATGTATACCTACTGTATAACCATATCAAAAATTGACCTAAAAGTGAAAGTTTAATCCATAGCAAGCAGTTCCTTTGTACTAATAAGTCCCTCTTTCTTCAGGCAAAAAATAAATTATAAAATTGTGACTAAAATAAGTATGCATGGAAAAACCCAGGTGTTAAACTGCATATGCATAAACTGCATATTATGTAATCAGTTGTTAAATGACCATTAAGAGTTCTGTCTTTCTGTTTTGCACAATTATGCCTCCCCACACAAAGTCCCCTAAATCATGCTTACAGCATATATTAACATTTATATGCACATGTGAAAGTCAAAATATTCACAGCCCATACCTATGTAATAATCAATACTTGGCAGCAGTATTTTCTGCATTCTGCTGAACACTGCAAACATATATCACAGAACATCTCATGTGCACATTTGACTGTGCAGCAAATGGATACAATATGAGAGCAATAACAGTACACTCAGAGGTAATAACATCAGTTAGCAACAAATCCTGCAGTCATTCCATACCACTTGCCTAACCTCTATCAAGACTTCTGTTTGTAGAAGCACAACAGTCAACTGGACAAAGTGTTAATCTAGATGCTCAACACATACTGTCTTGGATTACCTTGAGCAAATAATTTACAATGCAGCCCTTAAAAGCCAGTGTGATTCAATTGTTCAAATGTTGGATATAGATTCAAATAATCCCTGGTCAACTGTAGACTCACTGGGAAATCTTGGGAAAGGTTTGTCTCCACTCCAAATCACTATCTGTAAGGTGAGAAAAAGAGACTCTCCACATGGAGATTATGAAAATGAACCAGGTAAGATTGTAAAGCACCTTGCAGAGATTTTATAATGACTGATCGAGAGCAAGTACCTTGGATTTTGGGCTAGATTTCTACCCCCAGCTGTGTAAAAGTGTACAATCATGCAAAGCACCACTCTCCCAGCCATGCCCTTGTTGTCATAGTCTTACCTGCACCTTAGTACACAATATGTGAGTATGATCCCTCACCAGTTGTTATAAGTTTTATAAGTAATAAAATACTTCTTATAAGTTATAATTATTATAGGTTATTATAAGTATGATCCCTCACCAGTTATTATATTTATGTTATAAATAAAAATATGACACAGAGTAGAAAACCACCCAAAAATGAATGGACTCCCTATGGTGAGGTGGTTTGTTTCCCATCCCCATGTTAAGTCAATTGGGAGAAAAAACACCCCAGAAATGAATGGACTTTAAATGATGGTGTAGTTTCTATTCCATTACCATTTTAACTAAGTTAGGAGAAAACCAACCCCAAGAATGAAGGAACTCCCTATGGTGGGTAAGAACATAAGAACAGCCTTGTTGGATCAGGCCCAAGGCCCATCTAGTCCAGCATCCTGTTTCACAAAGTGGCCAACCAGATGCCTCTGAAATCCACAGGCAGGAGTTGAGGGCATGCCCTCTCTCCTGCTATTACTCCCCTGCAACTGGTACTCAGAGGCATCCTGCTGGAGGTGGCCTTTAGCCCTCCAACTACTAGCCGATGATAGACCCCTCCTCCATAACGTTATCCAAACCCCTCTTAAAGCCATCCAGGTTGTTAGCTGTCACCACATCTCGTGGCAGACAATTCCACAAGTTGATTATGCATTGTGTGAAAAAGTACTTCCATTTCTTGGTCCTAGATTTCCTGGCAATCAATTTCATGGGATGACCCCTGGTTCTAATGTTATGGGAGAGGGAGAAGAATTTCTCTCTATCCACTTTCTACACAACATGCATGATTTTATAGACCTCTATCATGTCTCCCTGCAGTCGTCTTTTTTCTAAACTAAATACTGTAGCACCAGCTATTGTAGCCTTGCCTTATAAGAAAGGTGCTCTAGGCCCCTGATAATCTTAGTTGCCCTCTTTTGCACCTTTTCCAGTTCTACAATGTCCTTTTTAAGATGTGGTGACCAGAACTGTATGCAGTACTCCAGGTGTGGCTGCACCATTGTTTTGTATAAGGGCTTTATAATATTAGCCATTATATTTTCAACCCCTTTCCTAATGATTCCTAGCATGGAATTGGCCTTATTCACAGCTGCTGCACATTGAGTCAACACTTTCAATGAGCTGTCCACCATGACCCCAAGATCCTCTCCTGGTCAGTCACAGAGAGCTCAGAGCCCATCAGCGTATACTTGAAGTTCCTATGCCATTCCCATTTTAAGCCAACATCCTGTTTCTTTTTAGAAATTTCTTTTTTATTTCCCCTTGCAAGCTAAACGGACCTTGAAAGATGATAGTGTCTGAAAAATAGTCTGAGACACTGCATAGTTCTCTGCTCCTAAATCAGGGCAGATTAAACCATCCGCTCAGACCTAGTGTCAGGGGCGTAACTACCATTAGGCAAGGGGAGGCGGCTGCCTGGGGGCCCCCATGCCTCGAGGGGCCCCCCCAGAGGCAAGTCACATGTGAAGTGAGTGTGTGTATATCAGCGAGGGGCCCATTTTATAATTTTGTCTCTGGGCCCACTCCAGCCTCGTTACGCCCCTGCCTAGTGTTTGGAATAATAAATTCACTCAAAAGCATCTGACCTCACAGAATCAGGCCAGAAGAACAAAGCCAAAACATCTACCACAGCAACAACCACCACAACATGTCAGCTTCAGTAAGCCTGACATCAGTGGATCAACCACTTACAGTACATCTCTGGTCTTTTCTAACTTTTTCTGGTGACATTCTGCACCACAACCAGTTCGTCACTGGCCCATTGCAGACATCATACAAGAACACACAGGGGCAGCATGTGAAACAATCAGAGACACTGTCATATGAACATAGGAAGCTGCCATATACTGAGTCAGAACATAGGTCTATCTACCTGTAGCTCAGTATCATCTACACAGACTGGCAGCGGCTTCTCCAAGGTTTCAGGCAGAAATATTGCTCAGTCTTATCTTGGAGCTGCCAGGGAGGGAATTTGGAGCCTTCTGCTCTTCCCAGAGTGGCTCCATCCCCTGAGGGGAATATCTTATAGTGCTCACACATCAAATCTCCCATTCTTATGCAACCAGGGCAGACCCTGCTTAGCTAAGGAGACAAGTCATGCTTGCTACCAAAAGACGAGCTCTCCTCAAGACCTACCATGAGACCATCCCACACTTTCTGCCCAACTCACCAAGAAAGGTGGAAGCACTGCTAAGATGCAGAAACATCCTACCAACAAACAGGAGATATGTACCCTGGGAAGCAAGCTGGAGGGCTGCAGCAAAGCTAGGCCTGCATGCTGTGCTGCAACGTGTACAGCCATGGAACAACACCTGGGGTTGCTTCAAGTGAATTGCTCCTCTCTATGCACTCCCAAACCCTGCTGGAGCATGTGCTGAGGGGTGATTCAGGATGAGGGGAAGGGCACAATCTTGAGGCAGTTTCCTCTTCCCTCTACAGGTGCCTGGACCTGCCAAAACTATTTCCCTGAGGACTTGGGGACCCTTACGGAGATAATTTCATGAGGCACAGGCAGCTGTAGAGCAAAGAGATTACAGCATATAATCTCCATCTGGTGTGTTGATGGAGGTTAGCGTATATGTCAACCAGTTGTTCCTTGCAGAATGCCTTTAGCTTTTACAGTTAAACATTAAAACGTTACTAAAGCTAGATAAATATGTTTATATTTATTGTGGGGGTGGGAATCAAATATAGCAATAGGAAAAATAAACAAATCAATTAACCTAATAGTGTTATTATAGACTATGCAAATTAATTTTGAATACATTTTTAAAAACTTTAATATTAGAGTGTAAATCCATTTTTTTTAACTGAAGAAAACAACGCATGTCATCTAAAATTAGCATGGAATTTATCATTACAAAACTGTAGAATATGGGACCATCAGTCAGTCAGTTTATTCTGCTACTGTGGATTTTCTCATTGTTTATAATATGTTAATTCTGACAAAATTGCTATACCCACATTTTAGATAATATTACCTACTTAGGGTTATAAGTTATTATTTTCAACGGAGGCAGCAGCCACCATTCTGCCCTTCTGCCTCATGGGAGAAGAGAGAGAGAGAGAGCTTTGGCTTTGGCTTGCCTTGCCTTGCCAGCCTCAGCCCAGCCTACCTTGCCACCCAGCCTGCCTGCCCCTGCTGGCTGCTGCATGCCAGCCTGGGAATGGATTATCTGCTGCATTGCTTTTTGGTTCCTGAAAAGAGATTCCCCCCCCCCCTTTCCTGCCTACTTTCAGAACACCTCAGAAACAACAAAACCCAGTACCCCATGGGCTTGTGAGTATGGGGGTAGTTGGCACCCTGTGTGCACGACACCACCACTTGCTCTGGGCCACCCCGGTGCCCCCCAAGTAGAGTTATGGGGCTGCTGAAATCCCCATTATTCCCTATAGGGGGAAAACTTAAAGATGTGCAAACTTCACAATTTATTTAAAAACCACCCTTTCCACCAATTCCTTTGAAATCTAGATGGTAGCAGGCACCCATTGGGGCACTACCACCTGACCCACTCTTCTGCCCCTGAAACCCCCTTTCTGCCCCGAATCTGCTGCAAAGACATGCCAACTTCAAAACTCCTTTAAAAACCAGCCCTTTGCCCAATTCCTTTGAAATCTGGGTGGTAGCTTCCTTGCACCCACTGGGCACTACCACCCACCACAACCCACTCTGGGCCACCCTGGTGCTACCCCCCCCCCCCACACACACAGAGGAGTTATAACTAAAGCTGCTGAAATCCCCATTATTCCCTATGGGGAAAAGCTTAAAGACGTGTAAACTTCAAAAATCATTTAAAAACCAGCCCTTTGCCCAATTCCTTTTGAAATATGGGTGGTAGCTTTCTTGCACCCATTGGGAACTACCACCCTCCACACCCCACTCTGGGCCACCCTGGTGCCCCCCACATGGAGCTATAAGGTTGTTGAAATCCCCATTATTCCCTATGGGGAAAACCTTAAAGATGTGTAAACTTCAAAAATTCTTTAGAAACCACCCCTTTGCCCAATTTATTTGAAATTTGGGTGGTAGCTTCCACTCATTGGGCACTGCCACCCCCCACTCTTTTGCCCCTGGGACCCTTTTTAAAAAAATTGAATCAATTCAGATTCAGAAAATTTGGGTACAAATAGAAGCTGGGGTGATTTGGGCGGGGGGGGGGGGTCAGATTTAGACCGAATCCAAATCAGGGTGTTTCAATTTGGGTGTAAATTGAAATGAAAAAATCGATTCGTGCACATCCCTAGAATTCATTCATCTCTGCCAAATCCATTGCCATGTCTCTTGTTGTGGTACTACTGTTTGTAGATCACTTTCCTACTTATTTTGAAAATTCATTTTTATTTCTTCTGATTAAATCAAGGAATTTATTAAGCCAAATACCCCTTTGCTATTATTTAGCCATAACAATAGCTCCACCTGTCCTGGCTCTCTAATCATTCTTTATTTTCTAATTATGTATGTATTGCAATTTTTTATCCCCATCCTTCTTCCAAGGAACTCGGGGTAGTATATATAATTCCCCCCATTTTAGCCTCACAATTAGTGGTATGCACGGAACCGCACCTCCACAGTCCAGCACTGGGGGAGGCTCTGTAAGGGAAGGGGAGGGTGTACTTACTCCTCTCACCGCTTTTCTCCTGCCAGCGCACCTGCTTTGTAAAGCATTTGGGGTGGCAGGGTACCTCCATGCTACCCATTCCCCCATTCCTTGGCAAAAGGCCTCAGAAAGCCTGACTGCATGTGTGCATGTCGCGTGCATACGTCAGACATGTGCACACGCATGAGACGTACACACGCACACGACTTGCACATGCGCAGTCAGGATTTCTGAAGCCTTTTGCTGAGAAACGGGGGAAGGGGAGGCAGGGGGTTACCCTGCTGCCCAAATGCTTTACAAAACAGGCGCACCGGCTGGGGGAAAGTGGCGGGAGGGGTAAGTACATCCTCCCTCACCCTTAAAGGTCCACCCCCCCCCACCGGCGCCGAACTGCCGAACTGGCCCCGTGTCTGGACCGGTCCGGAGGCATTTAGAATGGCCTCTGGACCTGTCGGTGCACATCCCTACTCACAACCACCCCGCAAGTTAGGTTGACAGAGAAGGAAAAGAGATGGCAGCAGGTAGGGTTGTGTCAATCCTCCAGGATTTGGCTGAAGTCTCCAGGTACTAACATCAATCTCCAGGTGACCATTGAAAGCAATTCTGGACATTTTAAAAAGATATATATTTGTATTATTTTATCTATAATATAAACAGAAAAACATAAGAAAAATAGAAAAGACATAAGAAAAGAAAAACAAAAAGTGATCAAACGATGCAATTACAATGATTCTCATTACAATCTGTGTACTTGCACCTGAACTCTTTACACTATCATCTCCCTCTTCCCTTCTCCAATCCGAAAGATAAATAGCTGCAAATCTAAAAACATTAATAGTAAGGTTAATAATTAGTGTACCTGTTATCTGCGCAGAACATTTAGCATAAATAAATAAATAAATAAATAAATAAATAAATAAAATATATCTACAAAAAGAAACCAGATCTTGGATGGGGAACCAAACTGTGATATATTATATTGAATAAATGCTTCCTGTGTCTGAGGGGAAAAAATCTTCAGATTTGTTCTTAATATATGCAGTAATTTTGACCATTGATGCATAATCCCAAAGTCTAAGATACCAATCATCTAGAAACGGAATCATATTTGTTTTCCAGCAAGAAGCATAGAAGATTCTTGCTGCCGTTATCATATATAAAGAAAGTTCAGTGTATCTTGCAGGAATATATAGTTTAGTGATATTTAACATTAAGATCTCTGGGGCGGTGGGGGGAGGAAAATCTATATGCAAGATTTGCTGCATCTTCAAATGTATTATTTTCCAATTTTTTAAAGCTTTTTACATGTCCATCACATATGGTAAAAAGTACCTTTCTGTTGTAAAATGTACCCTTCTGTTCTGTACATTTCCAACAATCCCCAGAGTATTTGTTGTTCATCTTTGAAATTTCTACTGAGGTAATATACCAGCATAGGTACATTTTATACCAGTTTTCCCTCAAGGTACTATTCACTGTAAATTTTATGTTTAACTTCCATTGAAATTCCCACTGTTGCATCTCTATTGTTCTGTTAAAATTCTGTATCCATTTTATCATACAGTCTTTCACCTATTCTGATTCCAAATTGTATTTCAGTAGTAATTTGTATAAAAGACCCAATAAATGCTCTGAGTTCTTTGTTATTAGAGTTTCAAATTCTGTTAAGTCTCTTCATTTTCCACCTTGCTTCCATAATTCTTCTTGGATTATACTATTAATCTGTGAGTAAAATAGCCAGGAAGGATGTTCATCCCACTCTTGACTTAAACATGGAATAGATTTCATTTTTGATCTTCCTACCATAAGATTTTGCAAATTGTATGCTCTTCATTGATCAAATTGTTTTGCATTTTGCATTTCTCCATGGAAATATATATTTGATATCAAGGCTAGAGGCGACAGTGCTGGACTTATCCTTTGTTTACACTTGTCTCATACTTTTAATAAGCTGTACCTAATAGAGTGATTTTTGATTTCTACATCCACTTTCTTTACTTCTGTCCACAAATATCTGTGTAGGCCATTAGTCATATCTGATCCTCCCATATTTGTAACCCATCCATATGGAGCTTTGAGCCACTCTGGAATCCATGTTAAACAACTGGCATGATAATATAGTTTCAGGTTTGGAATAGCTAAACCTTCGTGTTCTTTTGCATCTTGCATAACCTTAAATTTCACTCTGGGCCAGGGGCGTAGCCACCATTGTGTGAACGGATGCAAAGGACCGGGGCCGCCAATGGTAGGGGCCGCTGAAGCCCCCAGGGGTTTTCATTTGAAGCCCCCACATGAACCCCGCTTACGCCTACGCCCAAACTAATAAGAGCCCTGAGCGAGTGCTCACTCATCCTTTTCAGGCAGTGCTTGCTCCCTGAAAATGATAGGGAAGGGCTCACTCAGGCTCTTCAGAGCTTGAGGCCATGCCCCCTTTATACATGATGTCATGCGCAAAGGAGGTGTGGCCTCAAGCTCCAAAGAGCCCAAGTAAGCCATTTCCTGTCATTTCAGGCAGCACTTGCAAACACTGTCTGAAAAGGTTGGGCAAGCACTCGTTCATGGGTGGAGGAGGATTTCTTTTGGGGCTCAGGCACGCCCTGTGCATGTGACGTCATGTGCATGGGATGTCGTCAGAGAGGCTGCCGGGGGCTGGACCCAGGCTGCTGCTTGTCTGGCTCCACACCAGTTCTGGGCTTTTTATTCGTCCAAATAAAAGAGTTCACCTGTCCTTGCCATTTGTTTAATGTCTTCTCTTCGATTCGTATTGGTAACATTTGTAATAAAAAGTTAATCCTAGGCAAGACATTCATCTTAATCGCTGAAATTCTCCCTAACTATTAAAGATTTTATTTTTTTAATCTGTTCAGATCAGCCAGTATATTCTTCCATACCAGTAAATAATTATTTCCAAATAAGTCTTTGTTTGCTTTGTTACATTAATCCCCAAATATTTCACTGGTTTAACGCTGGACTGAAATCCTGTTCTTTCTTCCAATTCTTTCCGTTCCTCATCTTTAATATTCCATGTTACCATCTGCATCTTACTATTTTTCAGTTTGTATCCAGAAACCCACCCTTATTGTTCAATTTTCTCCATTACATAGTCCAGTGAAATCTTTGGTTTGGGAATTGTTGATACTTACTACATCATCCACATATAGCTTTATCTTATGTTCTTGCCTGGCCATCTTAATTCCTGCTGTATCTCCCACGCCAATGGTTCCAGAGCCAGAACAAACAACAACAGTGAAAGTGGGCATCTGTGTCTTGTACGTTTTGTAACAGAACATGTCTTTGATATTGCCCCATTCACTATTACTTTTGCTTTCTGATAGATACTTTGAATCCAAGAAATAAAATTTGGTCCACAATTCATCTTTCCCAGCACCATAAACAGGAATTGCCATTCCAATTATCAAAAGCCTTCTCAGCATCAAGAAAGACCATCACTGTTTCATTCTCCCTGAGGTAATGTTCTCAGTGGCATTCAAAATATATCTTAAATTATCTTTCCTATGTCTCTTTGGAAGGAATCTGGTCTGATCAAAATGTATTATATGTGCTAAAAATCTCTTCAGTCTTGTCGCCAAAATAGCTGCAAAAAGTTTGTAGTCCACATTCACTAATGAGATAGGCCTATAAGATTCCGGACGTGTTGGGTCCTGTCCTTCTTTCTTGTCCATGTGTTGGGTTCTGTCCTTTCTTTAAAGATCAATGTAATATAAGCTTCTTGCCACGTGGCAGGTATACTGTGACAATATTGTATTTCTTTCATTGTTTGGATTAATGGTTTAACCAGTATATCTTGAAAGGACTTGTAATACAAGGCCGAAAACCCATCCGGGCTGGGCAGCTTATTCGAATTTAGTCTTTGTAATGCCTCTCTAGTTTCCTCCTCTGTGATAGGTTTATTTAACATCTCTTTTTGTTGCTGTGTAAACTCTTTAATTTGTGAATTATCTAATTCTGGACATTTTAATAGCTTTATATTGTGAAAAATATTGGAGAAAAAATTCCCAGGAACAGCTTTGGTCAGAATGGGCAACCTGAACAGCAACAGCAGCATTGTATGAGTGGGCTGGACAATGGAATTGCTTTTCTTCTCTTGGCTGCTTGGCGGCGGCAGCGCTTACCTGCAGAGCCATGTACTAAAGTTCTTGAAACATCTGCTGAAAGCTCAATCCTAAGCAGCAGCAAGGTTAGTTGGGGCAGTAGGGATGATGGTCCAGCAGAAGGAGATATGCTACAGGTGCAAGCTTTCAGTGCTGTATCATTTCTTCTTGTTTCATACCCCTTCCACATCCAACACAATTACTAGGAAATAAGTTGAGGAAACATGTATAGGGTTGCACAGACAAAGAGGCCCTCTTGTAACTGTTTTTGTTTTGCAGAATTTTAATCTAGCTTCCCGCCATCCCCACCTCCACCAGCAGTTACTGAGCAGCAAGTCCCATTCAATTTAACGGAATTTACTTCTGAGTAAAAATGCTTAGGATCATACACATAAAGAAAAACATCCCTTTCCTTTTTGTGGGGGGTAGGTAACTCTGCATTGTAAACCTTGTGTTATCAGCAGTAGCTGCTGCGGTCTGATGTACAGAAATCTTATTTTATCTCTGTATTCAAAAGGTCCAAGTTTTTGCATCCTCTCTAATAAAAGCCTTGGTGTCTGTCTGTGGACGGACACCAAGGCGTGCGTTCATGCCTCCCTGGGCTGTTCTGGGCATGCGCGAAGCGCATGCCCAGAACAGGGCAAGGGAGACATGACCGCCAGCACCCAGCGGCCATCTTGGGCAGCCAGAAGCGGCTGCCCCGAAGAAGCCGGGTATGCGGCGGAGGGGAGCACTGGCCGAGGCAGCGCGTCCATTAGCTGCGGCGCGGCCGAGACGAGGCCGAGGCACCCAGAAGCGGCCACCCAGAAGAAGCCGGGAAGAGGCGGCGAGGGAAACGGTGGGGCCAGAAGCGGCCGTCCCAAAGACAGGAAAGAGGTGGCGGGGGAAATGGCGGGGCCAAAGACTGGGGGGCCTCCTGCTGCCACCCTCCACCTGGTCCGCACCCACTCCACTGCTGTCACCCACTGTACTGAACTACAGCTTTTCTGTAATTTTTACTGCCATGTGCTGGGATGGAGGATGAGCTGAGCAGGCCCTCCCCCCTCCCATGGTGGCGGGGATGGGTGGAGCAGCCGCTGGGCTGGACAGACAGGCCCAGGAGCTGCTCCACCCACTGCCACCACAGTGGGGGAAGGCCTGCTTGGCTCAACCCCCACCTCTGTACATGGCCACTAAAATTACAGAAAAGCCACGGTTTGGCATGGCTGGGCCTCGCGGCAGCAAGGGGAACGCTTGTGATAGGGAGGGAGGCTTTGCAGTGGCAGCAGTAGTGGTGGTCCGGGTGCCAAAATCAGCTAGCTGCAGCACTGCAGCAGGGAAGTAACTTGCCTAGGGAGCAAGAAGTTGCCAGCCCTGCTTGAAACACCTATATCAGACAGCAGCAATATAGGAAGATGCTGAAAGGCATCATCTCACACTTCACAGAAGATGGCAGTGGTGAACCCCTCCTGTATTCTACCAAAGACAACCACAGGGCTCTGTAGTCTCTAGGAGTTGACACCGATTCTACGACACAACTTTACCTTTATTTGCTCAATACAAACCAAAACAATTTTCCAGACTTGTTACTAGAAAATATACAGCATATCAGCATTAGACATACCACTTCTCCAGTAATGGTCAATTTATAATGTATAGATCAGTTTAAAGTGATGAGATGTTAAATACATTTGATATTTCATTTTAACAGGTTCTTTCTTAGATGTATAGATGCTAATGAATTCATTAGGGATGTGCAAAACATTTTGGGTACAGAATGATCTGTACTGGAATCTGCCTGTTTCGGGTGATTTGTGCACAAAACAAAGTGCCCCTCTGCAAGTCCTGAAAGATTCGGCTCCAAAACAAATTGCCCAAATTTTGTAGCCGAATGTTTTGTTGTTTCGGACCTCCATTTTGTGGTGATCTCCGTGTAGTCTCCATTTTGTCTTTGATGTCTATTTGAATTTCCTGCCCTTCCAAGCTTCAGATCAGTGAATGAAAGCATGGGCTGATCTGCTGACGATTCCCTCATGGTTCCAGATTGGCTTTTTTGGCTCTTGGCACTCCTGACTGACCCCACATTGGCCAGGGGAAGGGTCGAATAAGGGGCAAGGGTGGGGGGGAGTTCAAGGAGGGATTTTCAATGGAGGCAGCAGCCACCATTCTGCCCTTCTGCCTCATGGGAGAAGAGAGAGAGAGAGAGCTTTGGCTTTGGCTTGCCTTGCCTTGCCAGCCTCAGCCCAGCCTACCTTGCCACCCAGCCTGCCTGCCCCTGCTGGCTGCTGCGTGCCAGCCTGGGAATGGATTATCTGCTGCATTGCTTTTTGGTTCCTGAAAAGAGATTCCCCACCCCCACCCCTTTCCTGCCTACTCTCAGAACACCTCAGAAACAACAAAACCCAGTACCCCATGGGCTTGTGGGTATGGGGGTGGTTGGCACCCTGTGTGCACGACACCACCACTTGCTCTGGGCCACCCCGGTGCCCCCCAAGTAGAGTTATGGGGCTGCTGAAATCCCCATTATTCCCTATAGGGGGGAAACTTAAAGATGTACAAACTTCACAATTTATTTAAAAATCACCCTTTCCACCAATTCCTTTGAAATCTAGATGGTAGCAGGCACCCATTGGGGCACTACCGCCTGACCCACTCTTCTGCCCCTGAAACTCCCTTTCTGCCCCGAATCTGCCGCAAAGACATGCCAACTTCAAAACTCCTTTAAAAACCAGCCCTTTGCGCAATTCCTTTGAAATCTGGGTGGTAGCTTCCTTGCACCCACTGGGCACTACCACCCACCACAACCCACTCTGGGCCACCCTGGTGCTACCCCCCCCACACACAGAGGGGTTATAACTAAAGCTGCCGAAATCCCCACTGCATCAGAGGGTTGTTGTGATGATAAAAGAGGAAACCACAAACACATAAAACACTTAGTTTTAGTGGAGGTATGGCTATGGGGGCTATTATGTACTTCGAAATGTATTACCACACTAGAGATGTGCACTAATCACGATTTGACACATGATTCAGAACACATCCCCGACCCATTTAAAAATGGAGGGGGGCAGGTGCATACCTGCTGCTCTGTCACTCCCTGCCACTTGCTGAATCGGTGGTGCCCCTCCCAGCTATTTTCATGTGCCAGTGGTGCTCTCTCCCAGCTACCCTTGTACGACTTCAGCATGCACATGTCCTCCATGCATGTCAGCATCACCTATGTGCAGCTGTGGGAAAGCACTACCAGCACACAAAAATAGCTGGGAGAAGCGCCGCTGATTTAGGAAGTGGTGGCGAGCAGTGGCAGAGCAGGTATGCAACTGCTCTCCTCCATTTTAAAGGGGCCAGGCATGTGTTCTGAATCACGTGCCAAATCCTGATAATTTGTGTACATCCCTACACCACACCACTGAATAGAAATATATTGGCTGACATGATGCTCAGTGCAATGCCATTGTTGCCCTTCAGCTGGCGGTCCTGCACACTTGATAGGCAGCCCTAGTGTTGTGCAGCTGTAATTTATGGTAAGATTTTTTTTAAAGAGAAAGGGAAATCATTTATTCACTGACTAAGAATTGTATTAAGGTATTCATGGCAAATTGGTTAAATATAACTTTTGTTTAAAATTTATTTTTTCCAAAATCTACTGTTACATGCCTTCAGTCCTGGTCATTTTTTGTGGGTCTGTGGTGATGGTTCCCATCCTTTTTTGCACATACATCTGCTGGTGATCTGAGATACTATTTAGATAAGTAGTGTGATGTCCATAGAATGCTCATCAACACTGTAAGTTCTCAAGGAATAAAGCTGACGGCAGCAGAATGTTCACAGTCCAACTACTGTGAGGGAAGGGGAAATTGTTAGGTTGCTGGAATTAAAACCTCACAAGTTCTAGGAACAGAAGCCTATTTGTATGGCCTGCTGAAGACTCATGACCAAACTACATTAAGGCATGTGCTTTGAGCTGACAGGTTGTTTTACTGTCTAAGGAGTACCTAGGGAAGTGATTTGCAACAGGATTACTGCAGAAGTGAGGGGCTGCATCCGCCTCCCTTTGCCTGCATCCTCCCCCAGCAGCTGCTCATTGCCCAAAGAAAGAAACTTCCATTGCACTCTATATTTGATATGGCTGCTGTGCCTCTGACGGTTGCTTAGAATATTGCCTGTTCTGGTGTCACTGTAGTATTGTAACCTAGCAATTCTAAGGGGACAACAACAAGGGCTAAGAAATGAGGTAGGAGCAGAATTTAATCTCACACCTTAATTTAATTATTTAGCTACAGGCTTCTAGTTTAAGGTGGGACTATATAATATTCTGATCATAATGTGTGCCCACCATACATACATATAAAAGTAGAAGGGTGTGTGTGTGTGTGTGTGTGTGTGTGTGCACAAGAAAAAACATGAGATAAATGTTGTATCCACTCAAATACATTAAATATTACAACTAAAAATACCAGTTAATTAATTAGCCTGAAAAATGGATCAAAACATACATTTTTGTTAATTTTAATTGAGGGTATTATCTGGGAAAACCTGTCTGTGTTGAGGGCATTGCTGTCGAATATTTCTGTGAAACTTGCAATTTAGGCAAACAGCAGTCTAGCAAGGGTGATCTGCACATAGGAATGGTGATCAAGAGAGGGCCATGCCACTCTGTCAGTGGATTTGACTGTGGAAAGTGGCCATTTAAATGCATGGACATTGTGTTCAACTGATTGATAGATGATGTGCAGCATACAGAATATCTGCTTTGATGTTTTTAATGAGTTCTACCAGAGAGATTCATCTCCCAGAAGGGACCAGGGACCTTCCACATCATCCAAAGCCAACACATTAGCCACTGGACCATCCTGGCCTGTAAAAACCAGAACCAACAAAACCACCACGGAGCTAACTATGTAGCAGATTAGGAAATTGCCAGTTACTTTTAAAAAGAAATGGTTATGCTTTTGCACTTATAGATATCATGACCAAACTAAGGTGGAAGAGTGCGGTTTTCGATAGAAGGATGCACTTGAGTAGCCATGAGGCAGGAGGCGCGGGGGGAAAGTGCTGCGCATTCTGATAGATAGATGAATGGATGAGGAGTCTTTTTAAACACTATGAAGTCCCTCTTTCTCCCTTTCACCAAACACTCCCAATTGAAATGAAAGGCTCCTCTGTCCTATCAATGTCAATGGGGTTTTGTCATTTTGAAAAGCTTAATCAAAGCAGCTACTAAGCATGCTGAGTGACTCCTGGTCAGCATGAAATATCTCAGCTGTTCCAAACTATTTTGATTTGAAATTACTATAAGAGTGTAGAGGGCTAATAATTTTAATCTCCCCTTCCCCTTTGTTTTTAAAGGCCTTGTTGTTTAAAATGATCTGCAGGATGTCAGAATACAACTGCATGAAAACAATTCCAAATAATGGCCGCAGTGCCTCAGCTTTTTAAACTTTATGCCCAAGTATATAATTCACTCTAGAACTATCCAGCCTTAATGTTCTAGTGGGAAAATTTGCACTTGGCAAGCAATATTTAGAAGTCATGAACAAGAAAACCCATTTATGGAGTTGCTTTTTAAAGCAACAACAAGATGCCTGTAGTTCTTCTGCACATCTGAAACTGCCTTCTGCCATTGGTCCATCCAGTTCAGTATTGTTCACACAGACTGGCCATGGCTCCCAGGGTTTCAGACATGATTCATTCCCAGCCTCACCTGGAGATGCCAGGAATCGAACTCAGGGCCCTTTGAAAACAAATTATATACTCTGCTACTGAGCCATGGACCCATCTTTTTATCTAGTACTCACAGAAAGTTTTTTAAGAACCCACTATAACAGTGAGATCTTACAGCTTACAGACCCCATTCTGGGGTTGATTTTCCTCTTGCGGTTGCATCCGGGGAGGTTGGCTACAGGCCCATGGACCTTGAACTTCTTAAAAATATTGGCAGCTGTTGTCACAGGAACATCAAACTGCTTGGAGATGGTCTTATAGCCTTTGCCTTTAACATGCTTGTCTATAATTTTCTTTCTGATCTCCTCAGACAACTCTCTCCTTTGCTTTCTTTGGTCCATGTTCATTGTGGGACACACAATGATACCAAACAGCAGAGTGACTAATTTTCTCCATTTAAATAGTCTGAATGACTGATTGAGTGACTGGAGACATGTGTGATACTAATTTTAAAAAACAGCTAATTTGAAACATCACTCTAATCCAATTATTTATTATCTTTTCTAGGGGTACCAACAAATGTGTCCAGGCCCAGAATATCTTTATTCTGGGACTTTAGAATATCTTTGTAGAATAAGCAATACTTTATCTCTTTTCACACTTGCTTTGCTTTACTCGATGACATATCAAAGGCATACATGGGACAATTGCTTTTCATTTAATCGCTTTTCAGGAGGCATAAAACACTTTTTTAATGAGCTGTAAGGGTACCAACAAATTTGTCCACGTGTGTATCATCCGTGATAGTGCGGTGATATAGCTGTTCCTCCACATAAGGTAACTCCTTGGAACTATGAGATAGTGAAATGAAACATGCCATGGTATTTATGTTCACGATACGGTTCTACATTTTAAGTTTGAGCAATACCTTGACTCCACAACCTACTCTAAAAAGGGGTAAAGAAAATGCAAAATATGCTGTAATGCTTTGGAAACAAAGCTATTAAAACATCTCTATAGCAACTGATTTCAGGAAACAATATATTGGCAAAGATATGAACAATATCAGAAAACTGGCAAATAGATTATTACAATATTGTCACCCTTCCCAGGTTTTGATTTATTGTGTGCCCATCACTCATCTGGAGCCACACTGTCTCATCTGTTGGTTCCTGCATGTCACATGTGGCTGCAGCAGGAGAACTGTTCCCTGTGGGAGATGTTGGTGCCTATGAACACAGGCACTCTCCAACTTACAAACAAAGCTCCATAACCTATTATATCAGTGAAGTTCCAAACTTACAATTGCCAGTCCACACATACAAACAAGTCATCCCTCAAAGGAACAATATGTGTTCCAAGTTATGAACATCCAACTTACAACAAACCTTTGTAACACAACCTGTTTGTTAACTGGGGGCTTTCTATAAGTTCATCCTCTATGTCAGGAGCAAGCATAAGGTTGCTCAGGAGCTCCTGATAGCTCTGGGGATTATCTGAAGTAGCTCTCCAGGCATTAGGACTTGCTTCTTCCTCCCTTCCCTTCCAAATCTGATTGGCTGGCTGAGTGGGGCCATGGCCACATCATTTTCAATTTCTCTCTCTTTGAGTGATCAGGGTTGCTTTTACTTTCTCTCCCATTAATTTCTTTCTAGTTTCATCTTCTACCAAGCAACCCCTGGCCGCATTCACATATAACATGGAACCGCAGTTGAATGGGCCAAAGGTTCCACTGGCATTATTCCAGAATGTGGGGAAATGTGGTTTTGCACTGTGATGAAATGGAGGCTTCAGATTCAGAAATCTAATCTGAACCCTTAGGTTGTAGTGAGTTTTGTCACTGCAACCCAAGTTTGGATGCAGCCTGTGTGTTGGAACCGCAGGCTGCATCCCCTGGAACTGGAGTTGAGGGAGGAAGGGAATGTGATTGGCTGTGTGTCTTTCATTGAAGAAAGAAGTCCAAACAACCAGTTCCCTCTCCTCTCTGCAGTCTCACTGACTGCAGAAAAGATGGTCTCCCTATTGTCCAAATGCGGACGGACAGGAGAGCAGGGTGGGGGAGGGTAACCACGAGTCCATTGGACTTGTGGTTCTGCATTAGATGTGAATGTGGCCAAAATTGCTCTCTTCCTGTCCTGCAGTAATCAATCAATCTTTATTACGGTCACAGACCAGCATAAAGTACATTTTAAAACCTAAGTAGCAATAGATTTTACACTCTAAGACTATCATAAGATGATTTAAAATATACAATAAGAAATATAAAAGATACTAAAATACATTATTAACATAAAATGATTTAAAATATAAAAAACAGGCATGTGATTGCACTAAAAATCTAGCTATGGCTCTAACAAGAGACATAGTAGAATGTGGGCTACATTTTGATTTAACTACGGCTGCAATAAGAAGCATAGGAATAAACAATGGAGCAGTACCCTAGATTGCGTAGCATGCTTAAAACGTAAGAAAAGGTTTAAAAAGATTTAAAACAAATAAAATCATGACAGTCATCATTTAAAATAATAAGAGCTAATATGCGTTAAATGGATATCGTATAATATAAACAAAAATATAAGCCAGTAAAATAGTAGCCAGGAAGTTGCAGGTCTATAGGTTGTTGGGTTTCCACACTAAGGCAGTAGCCATGGCTCTGAGGTGGGCTCTGAGCACGCATGATCATTGTCCGCTGGATATTAATCACTGCCGCACAGAACCTGGCGACACTGTAGGTGGCCGCAGGGTTGCTAGCGGAGAGCAGCAAAGAAGTGTAAAACAGGTCTGCAAATTATGTAAGTGTAAAACGTGCTGCAAATTATTCTCTTCAATTTAGCTGAATTGTACTTGGGTTTTTATTGCCTGTGCATCCCAAGTAGATTTGATCAAGTCTCCTTGCCTTCTAAAAAAGTTATGTTTTAGAATGTCTTCTTTAAAAAATCAATACAACTCCCTTTTTACTTTGAACACAATTGTTTTTAAAAGACATATTGAATAGTCATGCTGTGATTCTGGCACATGGAACCACAGCAATAAACATGCTTTCCGCTGATTAAAGGAGAGCAATGCCTCAGCTGTGCTAAAGACCCCTGTGGAAGGGGCCAAAGATAACAAGGATCCAGTCTGTTGCAGACATCAGTTTCTTCTTAAAGGTTATTTAGTATTAATTATAGTTCTTCATTGCACTTGATAGAATCCAGCACGTGTAGGACAAGCGTTGTGGAATTACATAGGAACTGATGTAAAAACTCCAAGCAAGCATGGATCTTTTACTGCAGTGCTTTGAAATAACCATGCCTTCCACCTCAAATTTAACAAAACATTATA
The DNA here is from genome assembly GCF_027244095.1 of Hemicordylus capensis. Taxonomy (NCBI): domain Eukaryota; kingdom Metazoa; phylum Chordata; class Lepidosauria; order Squamata; family Cordylidae; genus Hemicordylus; species Hemicordylus capensis. Next base: position 179,951,258 of record NC_069657.1, on the reverse strand, counting down.
GAATAATTTGTTTTTGTTTTACTGACAGACACCTTCTGCTCTGAAATGCCTTATGAAAAGAAGAAAATTGGCAAATAAAAATGCAATAATGAGAGGCTTTGCCTACTGAATTTCTACCTGTTGCTTAGGTATAAAAAGTACAGCAGCATAATGTACAGGCTCCCTTTGGAATGTATAAGAACACTTGTTGAAGCACTCAGTTTCTACCATGTCTTAACAATAGTTAGAGGCTTTTCTCAGACAAAACAAAGACACTCAAAGCCACAGATGGTAGTTACCGCTTATATAGTCCATCTTACTGAGTATATATGAGTGCATAGCAAAGAATTTGATCTAAACATGCCGTGTAAAAGCACTACAGTTCTGTACGTAATTATTAAAATGGGTGGTAGGGCTGCTAACTAGATTTTTAAGTTGATCAATCATTGGCATTTTAACTAATGCATCACTAAACTGATTTTAAATAAAGTTACAATTCTCCATAATGCCAACCTCGGTACTAGCATAGTACCTAGATACTAGGTACTAGCATAACTCACAAACCCACTGATAAGAATTTGCCCTCACTAGTTAAAATTAGCTCTCATAATTAATCTACTTAAACCAATTGAAGCCCTAAGAATACTTGGAGGATGAGGGTGATTCTCACAATTACAAGGATTCAGATTAAAGAAATAATAATTCTTTACAATATTGTTGTAAAGTTAAGAATTTTTTATTACCACATCAGGTTATTCCAGACATTCATTGAAAAGACAAGTTTTCTGAAAGATGTGTGTCAGATGTTGGGGGGGGGGGGGCGCAATTTCAGTGCTTGCCCTAGGCGCCATTTTCCCTAGTTACGCCCCTGTGGGTTTGCAAGATTCTTTGCAGCTTTGCCATGTTATTTCCACCTGTTTCTGGGTATACCCAGTGCAGTGAGTCAGACACCAAGGCAGAGGGGAGGGCTGGCCAGGAGCTGTTGACGTCAGCTAAGCTGTTAACCCCTTGCTGGGTCGTAGCTGAGAAATGGGCAAAAGCCTGTGTTAAACTCTCTATTTGTCCCCCATTTTGGTTCATACACCCTAAAATTAAAATCAGGATCACTGCTGAGATAAGGCAAGCATCGCTTAGCTGCTGGGTAACAAGGTCAAACTGGGAGTGAGGTACTTGTCCAGCTATAGAGCTTCGGACCCCTTGTCTCGGGGAGTTTCCCTCCTCAGCCCTCTGATGAGACAATTTTAAGGTGGATTGTTTGATATCTGTCTCCTGGGGAGCCGACTTGGCGGTGGGGGTGGGGCTTCCATGGCCAGGGCTGAGAATCTGTTCTTGGTACTCACAGCAAAAGAGTCAGCCAATGCTGCCTCAGTGGGGGGTGGGGTGAGGAAGTTTTCAATCTTTAGCTGGTTCTTCTTCCTTGTTCTCTCCTTCCTTCCTGGGGGGGCAGGGCTCTTGCTGTTGGGGCTCTTCAGCAATCTTTTTCTCCCCCTGGGAGGGGTCAGCCCCTTGGGTGGCATGCCTGGCGTGGGGGAAGGTCCAAGTACAGGCAAGAGCTTGGAAATTAGGCTATTAGCCAATCGCCGTCTTGCCCCTCCCCCTGTCCTGCAGTAAGTTTTTCCAGAAATTCAGGAGTTTTAATGTCCCTTGCTCTGTTGATGTAATTTTTTGTACAATCGGTTACTTCCTCCTCAGGCTGCCATTTTGTGACTGACCGACTGATCCCACCTCCCCAATGTTGTTCTTTCATGCTTGTCGCTCCCAGGCTCTGTCAAAAAAGAAAAGAAGAGCGGGAGAGGTTGGTAAACTCCTGGCAGCTTTATGTCTTCCCACTCCTGCTCTGCTTAAAATGGGTATGCAAGTATCCTTGCCTCACAGCATGGTAGTGGTGGTGATTCATAGGCACCAACATCTCCCACAGGAAGCTGTCTATAGCTGCAGCCACCCTTAAAATCTGTTTGCCCATGCAAGTCACTCCTGGGAATGTGTGGTCTCATTGGCACATATATACACAAAATACAAAAAGTACAAGTATGATCACTTTTTCTGTGGGATTCCTTAGCTGGATTAACATTTTAGCTAATGAGAACACTGGCTTCTTTCTTCAGAAAGAGATTTGCTGTACTCCGTGCCTTTTACATTTCCTGTTTTTTCTTGTGTGTTCAGCCAGAAATTAACCAACTTTTAGCTTGGGATAAACCTGGCCCTTGTGATACACCCCTCTCTCAGAGTGGCGTACATAGTGATAGGTTAGGCTAAGAGGTCATGACTGGCCCAAGGTCACTAAGTGAGATTCATATTTTCCTTATAGTTCTGCCTGGCCCATGAGATCATGCAGAGAGGTTCTCCTGCATGTCCCACCACTTTCTGAAGAATGGTGTCACGTGGGCAAGCCTTCTCAGAGGAGGCCTGGCTTTCTGGAACTCTTTCCCCCCTGATCTTAGGCTTGCCTCCTTCCTGTTTAACTTGAATTCTTTTTTGTTCCAGCAGGTCTTTCCCTAACTTTATACATATTAATCTTTGACTGTCCTATTTTAATGATTTCCTTTTATCCTGTATTTTGATAATTTTAGAGGTTATTGGGTTGTGTTCTATTGTGTTTTTAATTTTGCTGTAATCCTCCATGAATTGTTTTATGGCAGGATATAGCTCTTTAAAATAATAATAATTAAAAAAACATAAATAAATAGATGAGAAAGGATTTATGCCTACTCCTTCCCACTCCAAGGCCAAGACTTTGACAGCTACAGAACACTGACTTTCAAATACACAAAACAAACCTGTCAAGTACTCTGATTTCTGTAAAAGATCATTTAAGATTGCAATCTTCTCCACATTTACTTGTGAGTAAAGTCCCATTGAACACAGTGGGACAGACTTCTGAGTCAGCGTGTGTAGGATTGGGCTGCAGGTAAAGGTCCTCACTACAGTTTTCAGGCTTAGTAGCAAACAAATGCAAGCCCCCCTTAAATCCCTCAATTCTCAGTTTACATATAATAATATCACATAATACAGGATGTGGTGATAGCAGGAACTAACAGCCTTGACAAGGCTTATGGCAGGAAGCCAGAGCATTCTTAGAGGACCACTCCTGCCTCCTGGGACAGCGTTGCTAGAGGACTGAAATCTGTCAGAAATAAACATTTACCATTTTTATTGCAGTGTGCATATAGTATACTCAACAAACAGCAAGCTTAAAATAATTTGAATTGCCCATGAATTGAAAAGACCTAGAGAGTGAATGCTGATCATGTACCAAATAGTCAGTTGCCGCAACTGCACATGCAATCACCACAGCTGCAAATCCCCTGCCAAATGGTGAAAATAAATTTACCTGTTTGCCTGGAGTTCCAGTCCAGATGCATTCCTCCTCTCTACTTGGCAGGTTTTATAGGCAACTGATGTACCCAGTGGTTCATCTGCACAACATATCGGATTGCTATTGGATAAATGGTTACTTTGAGACAGCAAGATCGTTTGGCACTCCAAGAGACACTTACCTGCCAGAGTCTACCTAGAGATACTTAAAGCAACAACTGGCCAGCTGATCTACTTGTTTGTGAAGAATCAAGTGCTCTGTATTATTAAGTGGCCAAACACCATTAGGTATTACCAGGCACAGCTCTACGATAAACAGCACTCTCCTTTGGTTCCCAATCTCAAAGCTAATTTATCAGTATTGCCACATTTTCTCTCTCTGTCTCACTGCAGACAGTATATAGACTGGCAGTATACCGCTGCCAGTCTGTGTAGACAATACTGGGCTAGATAGCCCAATGGTCTGACTTAGTATATGGCAGCTTCCTATGTTCCTATTCAACAGCAAGCTCAGCTTGCTTCCCCCTTCAGGTAGATGATCACCTGGTTTGACCACCCCTAAGGCCAGATCTGGGAATTATTGTCAACATAGAGCAGCCTAGGGAGTAGACCTTGGGGATAGGATTGCAGCTCAGTGGTACAGCATCTGCTTTGCATGCAAAAGGTCCCAGGTTCAATCCCCAACATCTCCAGGTAGGACTGGGAAAGACTCCTGCCTGAAACTTTGGAGAGCCAGTCTGTGTGGACAGTACTGAGCTAAATGGACCAATGGTCTGACTCAGCATAAAGCAGGTTCCTATTAGTTAGGGGGGCAATTTTGCAATGTATCTAGCACGTTTATACAGTATATCACAGACTGATATACAATTCTACTGTACCTCTGTATGGATTTTGATCATAAGCCACTTGGGAAGTCAGCTTTGGCTGAAAGGCAGAGTAATAAATAGATAGATAGATAGATAGATAGATAGATAGATAGATAGATAAAATCCCATGCTTTTGTTGAATAGGTGTGAAGCTGTAAATGTGAAGGTGAGTACTCATTTTATGCTGTGTAGAGTCAATGCTTCTCCTTTTAGCAGGTTGATTTAGCCCTTTGTTTAAAAAGTAAGTAATATAACACAATGAAAAAGGGTAAAGGATTTGGAAGCCTCATAATGTGTTTTCTGCTCCTCTATCCAGGGACCCAAACTGTGTTTCTAAGGTGGAGGGGCTCAAGGTGGGCTCCAGGAATGATGACTATTGCATACTTTTTTTCAGACACATGTTTGCATCTGCTATTTAATGGTAAAATAATATAACTACACTCTCTCACATTCAATACTGTTAAATGAAGTTTATAACTATTGTATACAGAGCTGAATGGAAAAAGGAAACAAATTTAAATTCTAGTCACTGATCTAAGTAATAGGTATAGAACACGTATAGAATTCAATTTGAGAATTCATGATAAAGCTAAGCTATACTAATTCCTTCTGAGAAGGAAAGGAAGGATGTAACAAAAGAGTCTTTTGTAAAATGCTATAATATTTTCTTTTTTATTGGAACATCAACTGGAAGGGTGGTTTGGAATGTCCTCCCAAGCAGTTATGCAACGGTGGGAATGTATGCCAGATATGGAGGACACATGGACTCCACAGGTGATTCAGAGGGCTGGTCACACATCTCATCTAGATCAGGCCTCTTTCCCGCCCCCACTTTCTCCACCACATCAGTTTCCCTGAGTTCAGCCTGATTCCCAAGGCACAGCAAGTAAGGCTCTGAAGTCAGCTGTTGGGTCTTAGAGAACAGGCTGCACTTCTCCCTCTCTTTTATCAGTCATCCCTGATCATGCCTCTGGATGTAGCAGTTGCAGGGAAGTAACATCAGGAGAGAGAACATGCCCTCAACTTCTGCCTGTAGGCTCTCAGCGGCATCTGGTGGGCCACAGGATAATGGACTAGATGGGCCTTGGACCTGATCCAGTAAGGTTGTTCTTATGTTCTTATGCCTGGGGGAGCCTCAGCCCTCTCTGCCATCCGCCCTTCCAAGGTCCTGCTCTTATGTCTCAGTTTCTCAGACACTTCTCACTGTGTCACAAAATGTAAGCCTGTGGGCAGTCTAGTTTTATTTATTGGACAGTGTTCTACAGTGTTCCCTCTAACAGGGATTCCCAGGTGTTGTTCACTACAACTCCCATAATCCCCAAGCAAAAGCCATTGCAGCTGGGGATTCTGGCAATTGTAGTCCACATCTGGGAATTCCTGTTAGAGAGAACACTGGTGCTCTGTTCAGAAGGCTCATATTTAAGATCTTCCTATATTAAAATCTAGAACTGTAGTTAATTCACTTGCTTTAAAAAAGCTTTAAAAAACCAACAACCAACCAAAAATGAGGCTGGGGAGAGACAGAGTAACAGTGTTAGTACATCTTCTGTCACTTATACTAGTTCATGACAACAAGGTGAATATACTTGGAAAATTTTAATTCCGGCCCCCCGCCCAAGTTTCAAATTCAGCATCAAAGTGATCATTAACATATTAACCAGCAGTTTCTTATTCAAACAGCTTTATCAAAAATTGCAAAAGAAATGATCTTGTGGATATTCTCCAATGTTCAGGCAGTCATTGCCAATCCAGAAAGCTTCCAAAAGTTCAAGTCTGTTAAAATTAGAGCAGTTCCCATGAGACTGAAGGCCAAGAAATTTAGGACCAACAAAAGAAAGTACTTTTTCACACAACACATAATTAATCTATGGAATTCTCTGACATGGGAGGTGGTGATGGCCACTAGCTTTGATTTTTTTAATTTATTGTTTGATTTTTATACTGCCTTTCAAAAAGTATCCCAAGGCAGTTTAAAAGTTAAAATACAATAAAATCCCATAAAAATCACATATAAAACCTTACAATCAGTAAAACAATAAAAACCATAAAAAACCAAAACACAACCACCATTAAAAATACAACAGAAACAGGAAAAGCTTAGAGTCCCGGCAGCCCCTAAGGGGTAAAAGCCTGAACAAACAAAAGGTCTTTAGTTGTGGGCACCAGGAGTCAAAATTGACTTGACGGCACACTTTACCTTTAGTTGTTTTTTAAAAGCAGCCACAGATGTTAAACAGCAGACATTCACTGAGAGAGCAGTCCAGAGCCTGGGGACAACAACAGAGAAGGCCCTGTCCCATGTGCACAGCAATTTAGCCTCTCTCAACATTGGCACACAGACCAAAGGCCCCTCTGACAACCTGTTGGACAGGCAGAAATCCTTGGGATGTCCTTCAGGTATCCACGTACCAAACCATTAAGGGCTTTAAAGGCAACTTGCATTGGATCTGGTTCCCCTAAGAAGTTGAACTGGGGTATTGACCGATTTAAAATCAAGCAAGTTGACTGTTTTAAATATTTAGGGGTAGTTTTCCAAGCAGAAGGCAGTTTAAATGCACATAAAGAGTTTGTAATGCAAAATGCCCAAAGAAGTACTTCAGCAATCTTGGTTTTTTTCTGAACAAGAAGCGGACAGTTTATCCTGGCTGCCATCAAACTATAAACTAAACTGTTAGCCCATCTCTTATATGGTGCCCAGTTCACCTTTTATTCCAGTTTCACAGCCTTAGAAACAACCCAAACCAAGTTTCTGAGAAGCCTACTTAAGTGGCCTGCTGTGTGCCTAATGGGATTTTATATTTAGAGGCAGGTGTCCCAAGTGTGGAAACTAGGGTCTGGCTACCGGTATGTAGTTTATGGCTAAAACTTATTTTTCTCCCTAAGGGTTTGGCACCTTTGATACTGAAGGATGTCTTTCAATCATGATGGAAATTACTAATAGTGAAGAAATACCATTTACTTGGATTCTCTCCAGAGCTGTTGATAGCATGGGGCCATGAACATGCCAATCTAGCTCTCAAACAAAGGCTTCTAGATAGTGCATGCCAAAACGATCTAAGTTGTGTTACAAATAAGTTTTACCTTGGGAACCAAATATATAACTCCAAATCACCTAGGTATGTTAGTATGTTAACGTTGTCTAGGTATAGAAGAATGTTCTCATTGGCACCTTTTAATGCTCTCCCATCAGTGGTTCTGGAGGGTAGGTTTAAGCAGATCCCTTATGAGGAACGGGTATGCCTATGTTGAGATGGAGAAGTTGAGTCTATAGCCCATGTTTTATTATACTGTACTTTTTATCGAGATGCTCATATTTCTGTTATAGCTCCTTAGTCAATACATTTTCCAGGTGAGTTCAGATTAGTTCTTTTGTTTGTTTTCTCCTTGCTGACCCTGACCCTGACATTATGTATAATGTAGTCAAATTTTGTGTGGTGGTCAATAGAATCAGACAGATTTTGATACCTAATCCAATTCTTATAATTAGGATGAACTGTTATTAATGTTTAAAATTTTGTCTGTCTACTTTTATTGCTGGTCAAAGACCGAAATAAAGCTGAACTGAATTGGATCCTTAAACAAATTGGCAGCCAGTGCGGCTTTTTCAAAATAGGTGTAAATGTGCTCTGAGTGAGCAGTTCTAGAGAGAAACCTGGCAGCTGTATTCTGCGCCAACTGAAATTTCTGAATATTCCTCAAGGAGCAGGGAGGGACTACCCTCTCACGCAACTGGAGTTCAGCTGGTCGCAGTTTGGTGAACATCTGCGGTGTGAATTTGAGTTAAGAATTGGAACCCTGGCCACAATTAACTGTGGTTATCCATTATGTCTGAATGTGGTCAGACTGTAACATACCAATTCTCAAAGGCCATTAAAAATTATTCAAAGAGTTGGTGGAAAATCTTGTGCAAATGGAAGAACATCTCTGGATTTGGAGGGCACTTTTCTCACGCAACACTTTTAAATGGTTGAAAACAGCCCTTCCAAGAAGAGTCCTTCAACTAGCGAAAGGATACCTTTGGTTCCAAGCCTGAGTATTCCATGTGAGCTTTACCATGCACCCCTATGAGAATAAATGCCTATAATTCCTGCCCATAATTAGGAAAACAAGTAAGGTTTACAGATCATGCCTATCTTTCGTCAAGCCATGTGGCCTGGGGAAGCAGGAGGTAATAATCCGATGATGGGGAATAGTTTGCCAGACATCTATCAGTCAAGAAGTGCTGTGACTGACTGACCAACACTCTCTCACACATTTTATAGCAGCTTTCCCTTTATTCACAGGAAAAGCTGCTGCAGATAAAAAATATATATATAATGCAGACACAGGGAACACAGTATACTAAGAAGAAACATACCTCTATTTAAAGCCTACTTTCCTGACCAAGAGAACAAATCTCAAGTTCCCAATAAAGAAGCACCAACAGTGAGTTGGGGGTGGAGGATAGGGTGACTTGTTCTCACAAAAGCAATCCTTTCCCAGAGCTCAGTTTTGCTTGATAATGTCCTGTTGGGCATACTCCATAATTAATTGAAAACTTCTTAATTAAAATACAGCCTACTGGGGAGGAATGTGGCAGAGCTATAAACGCACTGCTATCTGATAGCAGTTGCTATCAGTTCTTTCTTTCTTTTTTATCCTCAAAGCCCTTGGATACTATGTGAATCAGTGCTGTGTATACTTAGTCAAATTACACAGAAGAGATAGAATTCCCCTAGCTCTAGGTACAATCTCTATAGATACATGTGAAACATTGGGCCACAGAAACATTTCCTGGTTGGCTTACTTAATGCTTGAAGACTCTCTTGATTATTTCTAAACAGAAATAATGCCTTCCTGTGAATTTAGGCTGGTGTTCAAATCCCACTTGTTCCAGGGGTTTATTGTGGCTTGTTGAACTCCTGTGCTAGTCAGACCTATTGTGAGGTGGATTCACAGCTGGCTGAAAAGCCGTATCCAAAGTGCTCATTAATGGCTCCATTAATACCTGAAGTGAGGTATCATGAGGAGCTCACACAGACAGGGGCGGTCCTTCTATGAGGCAAGGTGAGGTTGTCACCTCAGGCTTGAGGAGGTGTGCAGGGGGTGACAAACACTGCCCCACTGCCACCATGGGAGCATGGCTGCAGATATTGTCCTTCAACTCAGGCAGCAACCTTCATTGGGCTGTCCCTGCACACAGAGCTCTCTCCTGGGCCCTGTGCAGTTTATAACAGGGATTCACATAAGTGACACTCAAATACTCATGAGTACCAAAAAAAATATGTAAAAGAGTACCCCAAACGTTCAAAAAATGCTCCAATGAGTACAGCCTGGAGCTGCCTCGCTAGCCTGCCCCCTCTTCCCACAGGCCGCCCTGGCTGCCACTCCCTTGTTGCTACTTGCCAGCAGCTCTCTGGGCCTTTCAGAGGCTGCGCGTTCATCTGTCAGGAATGCTGGAGCACAGAGCAGGCTGCTGGACTACAAGAATCCCAAGGTCTCTTCCTACTCTACATCCAGTTATTCCATTTCAGCTTTCTGCTGCTAGCAGTAAAAAGGGACGGCAACGGACTTCCAGTATTGTCAGCTCAGTGCTGTTCCCGGCTTGAGGAAACTTGAATGGGATTTCTGTTTGAATGATATTTCGGACTTAGGGTGGTTTCAGATGTGCACTTTAGAGCATATTTTCCTTATTTATAGATAGTCATACTAACACTGCCAATATTAATACTACTACTAATGTATATATGGGGGAAGAGAAGAAGCATCTATGCCACTCCAAGTACTTTGGAGGATGTTGATGCGGAGGAGGAGGAGGAAAATTGTATATTTTCAAAGTGAGTTTCCGTATGTATTCTTTGCACTGCCTACCTCTGGTAGCTTGAGATCCGAGTAAATGACAATATTCTAATCCCCCCACCCCACCCCACCATCCTCTTAAGACTGAAACACTCAGAAGAGACTTGAGCAAAGGGACTTCGTGTAATTTGAAAAGTCCACATTTACTAACTTGAAAAAGAGCAAAGGTGCACAGGATTTTAAACTGAACATGTTGAGTGCCATTGAGCATGTGCAGAGTGCCTGTTGTCACTGAGCAACTATAGCTTGGCTTTTGCTCACACAGGATTAAGCAGCAGAGCTTACAGGACAAATGGCACAACTTTTAACCTGGCTCAGCTCTCTGCACCTCCATCGCCCCCTTTAGAAATTCGACACTGCCTTCATATTCCATACACATAGACAGAGTTATTCATTTTACCCATTACACACAGCAGTCAGGGAACCAGAGAGATATTAAAGCAAACGAATACACCGGATTACTTCAAGAGATACAATTTCTACAAACAATTTAGAGAGAAAATAAATTCAAATTGCACTTCATAGAATGGCATGAATATTCCAGGTTACTTAATGCAGATTTCCCTCTCAAACCTAAACAGCACTGGCACAGTGAAGATAGAATGAAGAAAGGAATGGTGTTAAGCATATATTATGGTGACTTCCTACCACAAAGTCTGAGCTGTTCCACCTCTTCTCAGATTCAAAAGTTAAACCTGATGTATATTTCTGACTCCAAGTGATAGTTCAAAGGACACAATTTCAGCTGAAAAAAATCCTACCCCAAACCCCACAACCAGAAAAACTAGCCAGTTTTTAGGCCAATTTTATATTGTTCTGCTGTCTGTTCACTTTTATTTTTACGTTGGTTGCTGCAGAAAGGGGGCAGTTGTGATGTGGCCTCCTACCACAACCCCAGAGCCTTCCTGAGGCATTTGGGGTGACAGGAAAGTGCTGCTTGCAGCCCCTTCATTTGCTCACACAACTCAGTAAAGTGTGCTGTCGAGTTGGTGTTGACTCCTGGCGCCCACAGAGCCCTGTGGTTGTCTTTGGTAGAATACAGGAGGGGTTTGCCATTGTCATCTCCCACACAGTATGAGATGATGCCTTTCAGCCTCTTCCTGTATCGCTGCTGCCTGATATAGGTGTTTCCCATAGTCTGAGAAACATACCAGCGGGGATTCGAACTGGCAACCTCTGGCTTGCTAAGCAAGTCATTTCCAGCTGTGCCATTAGGTGGCTACACAACACAGTACACTCACTTAATTCTATGCAAGAAGAAGGGGGAGAGAACAGGGAGGCCAATGAGAGCTGTGCTCTCCTATTGCCCTACCACAAGGTATATGGCAGGAGGAAAATGCATGGACTCCTGCGGACAGAGTGGGCAGCACCTGGCTTGCAGTCCGAGGGGTGTGTGTGTGTGGAGAGAAGAGAGGGTAGAGTGCTCCTGTTGACTGAGCAAGCAGGTCCCTCAGGGGCACCTGCTTCCAAGCCAGCCTCACCTTTACAGCAATGGGAGTGCCTGGATCAGTGGGTGGTGATGAAGACAAGATTGCTACAGTCAGCAGAGGGGAAGATCAAGACCTCCATCTTCAGATGAGGAAACAACACAAAGCAACACTGAAGGGTTAGAACATCTAAAGCATAAACTACGCTAGCATAAATTGAACATACGAAGTTGGGTTATACAGTGCCAGACCATCGGTCCATGTACTTGACAGTTTTCCATGCCCAAGGCAGATGTCCTGCTACTTCGGTTCCCCTTAACCCTTGTTGCTAGGGATTAGCTCGGGACCAACTGTGTGCAAAGCATGTGATCTGCTCCTGAGCTGTGCCCCCCACCCACCCCCAAAATGTCTGCAGATAAGCTAAACCAGTTTTGGAAGCTGAGTTCACAAGCTGCAGCAACTATTCAATTTCTCTCTTTTGCTCTTCCTAGTTCCATATGAAAGCAAGGAAGCATGCTCCTTAACCTTATTTATAGGTGTTTCCCCCTCTGCGGCACCAGCCTGGTCTCCCTTTTTGATTGCCTGTTTGTTTCAAGTACTGCTTTCTCCTGCATATCTACTGATAGGAAGAAACCAGTAAGTGGAAGGACACTGGAAAATGCTTACAACCTGTAATTGGTTGAATTATATTGAAACAATTCAGTGCATGGTTGCCATGAGAGCCATGGTGTAGTGGTTAGTGCTGGACTAGGATCGGGGAGTCCAGAGCTCAAATCCCCATTCAGACATGAAACTCACTAGGTGACTAATGTTCTCTCTAATTTTTTTAATGCGTGCGCTGAATGATTTTGTCCTGGGCAGCAGTATCAAGGCAGTGTGCGCGCACATGCATTCAGAGTGGGACCTTCCTGATTCAATCTGAGCAGCATCTAAAGTTAACCGAGTGGACAAAGAAAATGTGTGAGTGCATGCACATGTGCATGCCTTAGAGGGAACACTGTAGGTGACTCTTGGTCAGTCACTCATCTTTCAGCCTAACCTACCTCACAGGGTTGTTGTAAGGATAAACAACAACAAAACGTGTACTTCACTCTGGGCTTCTTGGAGGAAGAGTGGAACATACATGTGAAAACAAACAAAATAAACAAAATCCTTGGAGTCCTGCTGCTCCAGAATTGTGCCCCTAACCCACTACCTGATGCAGCCCAATTCACCTTGCTTTATGATAGGCAGGGACAGTGGCTGCTTTCGGCCGACTGTTGGGTGCTACAAGGGCAACGAGATACACACCCTGCCCGGGCCAGCAGAGCAGCTCTTTGGGACCCATCTGATTGTTGCAAGCTTTACAAGCAGTGCCTCTCTTCACACTCCTTGCAAAGCTTGAGGAAGTATGAGGAAGATAGACAAACATTCATCCTCCAGCTTTCAAAGCTGACATGGGTCCATTTTGAAAGGGGGCTGACCATAGTTGTGGGGCAAGGCAGCATTTTGTGCCTTGACTCAAAGACCATGACACCATGGGCCATTCCTGATGATAGGACTGTCTCTGGAACTGAGGGTTACAGCCAGTGTCCAGAGCTCATCCAGTTCAGGTATCATGGAGATCTTTTCTGGATCTGTGATGATCTCCAGTCAAGTCACACTCTAACAAGCTGCATGGTGTAATAACATAGGGATAATCAATGGGATTATCATATTATCATAGGAGGGAACACTCCCCCAGGATCTATAGAAAAAAACATTGGTGCAGGGTGTAGTCTGAATGCACACGGTGAAGCAATCTGAGGGTAGGCAGATATGGATCCAGATTTGCCTAGATGGGAGATTACTTGAATGGTCTATATATACCACTACCTTTAGTTCCACAGAAAAAGGATGGGCAACATACACTTTTGAAGCAATACTCAACATACTTCTGCTATACTGCAAAACATTCTTGCATTCTGAAGTAGCAAATAGCTTATATATGAAAAATCAGGTCTTCATGGCTTTACGTGTGGATTATCAGTTCTAAAATTAACCTGTCGTCTTCAAAGCCGGAAGTGAAAACCTTTTTCTGTTAGAATGATTACAATGGTTTGAACGTCTGGATTTGAAGCCAATTGTTCCGTCTGCTGCTGCTATAAGTATCATACTTCTGTGATTGAGTTTCAGATCAGCAGCAAGTTGCACAGGATAAGCTAAGGAAGCAATCAAAACTTTGATGAAGAAAATTACATTGTGAAATAGCAACAGCAGCTCCTTTGTCATTGAGACTGCTCTTCAGAGATGAAAACCAGACACTTCAGATCGTTGTTTCTGTACATACAAGAGCTGTTTCCACACTGCCACACCCATGTCCCTCTTTCAACTTGCCTTCTCATCTCCAATATCCTTCTAACAGTAGAGGCCTCCCTTGTTATTCAGTTGGGTAACTTCCTGTGTGATCTTGGGATATTTATACTTACTGCAATCAAAATACCAGTTCTAAAAGTAGCTATTAAATTGACTTTGAAGACCATTTAACTGTTGTAACAGCCAAACTATCTGTAGAAATTACACAGAAAAAAGCATTGTGTGTAACCTCCAAAAACCTTTAATTTTTAGCTGGTTTCCAAAGTAATTCATGTAACATACTGAGTGAGAAAGAGAGAGACACAGATGCTGCTGAATTCATTATAAACCAGGGGTGACTCCAAGGGGTAGTAAGGGCTAGTGGGTGTTTCAAGTTGTTTGGCTTGCTTCAAATGGCAGACAGACTATCTTTCAAACCAACTATATTTTTATTTACAGTAAACAGGTTCACAGAGCTTTCTCATTTTGTGTCCTTTCTCCTCTACAGCTAGGCAGGAAGTGGGCGTTGCCCTCAACTTCTTCCCTGTTCTTCCCATACTGTATACTTTAACTAGTCTGTCTCCAGTCACCCACTTCAAGTGCATTTCAGTTAGGGCTGCCATATTTTGGCTTTCCAAATCCTGGTGCCCAATTTGCATATTATGTAAATTGGCTTGAAAACAATTTTGCATATGCAAATTAGCAGCTGCACTTTCCAGTTGACTTGTATTTCTCCAACAATAGTTGGGGGAGATATCTTTGCTTGACCATTTTCCTTGACGTATTAACATCAGCAAAAGAACAACAACAAAAAGCACAGCTTTTTAATTAAGGCTGCAATTGTGTACACACTTATTTGAGAGAAGTTCTGATTGAAACCAACAGTACTTACTTCTAAGTAGGCATGCATTGAATGTAAAGCCAAGCAAGTCCTTAAATATTATAATACACAGCCTGGTAGGCAGGCAGGCAGTCATTTACATCACAAGTAAGCTATCCTCTCAACTGCCCAATAGAGATCCCCTGATGATAACAAACAAAGGCAATATTCCTCAGGGGATTTCTGTACTTGTGAACCACTCCCAGCTAGCCTCCTGTGCTACTTCTTTTAATCAAAGTCCAGCGGTTGAGCAGAATAGTGACTGCACATTTTGCTCCATAACTCCGCTTCTACAAGAACTAGAGCTTAGCTCTTATTAAAAAAAAAAGAAGAAGAAAGCTGAAATCCAGGCGAATCCAAGTGGGCTAAACAATTTGGGTGCCGTGCTTAAAATCCGGGCGAAAATTCCGCAGGGCATGGCAACTCTAATTTCAGTTCCATCTTGCCAGCTGCAAGGTGACCTCCTCCATATTGTTCCACTCCAATCTCAGTATGTGTCATTGGTACAGTCTCCCCTTCTGCATTCTTCTCCTCTGAACTGTTCACAGGCATGTCTCCCTCTTTGTCAGCATGTGATGCAGATTCTGTCATTGTTGCCTTGTGCTGAGCCCTCAGTTGGTATTTGTGTGCCTCATTGAGTCTATGGGTACACCAGATTCTTCTGCTGTTTTCCGGTGGTGTCACCTGTTACGTCTGAAAATCTGTCCATTGTCCATGTGCACCTTATAGGATCATTGGTTCTCTTGCTCAATTACTGTTGCTCATTCCCTTCCGGAATGCTATTAGTTTCTGATCATGATCCTGCTGTGCTTGCTGTAGACTATCACTCTATCCTACGATTTGCACATCATCAGCTATTGGCTGGATTCTTGACAGTCCCTCCAAAGCTTGGGGCAGCCTGTTTTGAAACACTTCAGGGGCTGGACGGATATCCACTGGTCTCCCCAGCCAATGGTATCTGCCCAAGACTGTGGCAAATGTTGTCAAATAACTAGATTCTTCATCCAACTTAATATGCCAGAATCAATTTTTTACATCACAGACAGAAAAGAGCCTTGCTTTAAATAGGTCTGGCAATATATCTTCTATAGCGGGGAGGGGGAAAATGGCTTTTCAGTGTTTTAGTCAAAGGTTTGGGGTCTATGCATATCCTATTTCCCTGATGGTTTTCTAATCACCACCATACTGCTTATCCAATCTGTGCTTTTCTCCACTGGTTGTAATGGTGCCTAAAGCCACGGGTACTTTCCTCTTCGGTAGCTTAACTGGCGGTACACTGACGTCAACCCCCATTTTTAAAAACTCCATCTAACTGTCCATCCCCCTCAAATACATACCTAAATTCCTTTTGAAACCTTTTCCAATTCCAGTTTCCATCCTCTCTCAGCTCCTGAGTCCTTCTGCCATCTATTTCCAGTATGTTCTGGTATTGTACCGTTATCATCAGATTCATTGCTTGAGCTGCCCTGCTTCCTATTGGGGTACTGCAGTCTCATTATCTACCACCACAAACTCTAGCCTGTATTTCTTCGTTGCTTTTGGATTCCGAATGTTGAGTTTAAATCTCCCAACAGATATCAGGGTAGTGTGGCTGTACGTTGTTAACAACCGACACGACTAGACTCCTCCAGTGAAATCCTGGGGCTCACCAGGTGCATGGGGATAAAATTGCATATGGCGGTACAATCTAATTGGAACTGAATAACTTCATCCCCTAGAATTTTATCCTCTAGAATTTTATCCACTACAATTGAATAATTTTATCCCCTTGAATTAAATAAATAATAATAAAATAAGCATGCTTGAAAATAAATGTTTTTGCTGTTCTTTTTTATTCTCCTGCACTGTATTTACCACTTCATCTGATACCCACAGCCTGTCTTCACATTCACTTCCCATATTTACAGTGTGCACTCTAGGTTTGGGCTTTTGTTGTTTTGTTTCAAGATACACTGGGATGCAAAGTGGTTCAATTTGTCACAATTGTGGCATAAGCTGGGCATTTCTCTTTTCCTCTTGGCTGTTCCCCCCCCCACACACCCATACTTGCATTGCTCTGTGGTGTTGTCTGTTGCCTTTATATTTTGTTTTCCCCTCTCATTCCTGATGACTGTATGAATGGGTCCCACTGTTTGCCTTTCCAGGGCTCTAGCCCTGTCCTTGGATAACTCTGATGCTCTGCATATTTCCAGACATTTCTCTAAAGTTGTCCACTTCTCGCAGCAATCTCTCTTTCACCCAGGTGTCCACACAATCCTGTCCCTAATCAATGAGTCTTTAATCATTCCAAAACTGCAGCTGTCTGCTAGGATCTTTAGATGGATAGAGAGTATTCCTCAGTGCTTTCCTCTATTGCTTGATTTCTGGGGAAAGAGCTATACCTTTCTACTGTTTCATTCTTTCTGGGGTTGCAGTGGGCATCAAAACAGCCCATGATGGCAGCCAGGGTCTGCTGTGCTTGGGGAATGTTTGCACACACCATGTCTCACTCATCTCTCTCCAATCAAGTATAGGAAGCATTTCATTTCCACAGCCTCCCCTTTATCTGCCATGGCAATATCTACATACACATTTAAAGCCTCCTTCAGGTCTTCCAAGTCTGTGCTAAGTTCTGGGCTTGTAGGCTTCATATCGCTGGTGGCTTCAGGCCCTTCATTATTGCCCTTGTTTTACTCTGGGTCTTTTCACTTTTGTTTTTCTGATAACTCACAGCTGATTGTTTTCCTGTTGCTTCTTAGGAGTCAGCCTGCCACCATGTTTCAAGTTGCTTGGCTTGCTTCAAAGAGCAGCAGACAGACGCTCTCTCTTTCAAACAAACGTTATCTTTTTATTTAAGGTAAACAGGTTCACAGAGATCTCTGTTTGTGTTCTCTCTCCTCTACAGCTAGGCAGGAAGTGGGCATTGCCCTTAACTTCTTTTTGTTTCCTCCCATATCCTATACAGTACTTTAACAAGTCTGCCTCCAGAGACTCTTTTAATATTGCTACAGTGGGCACCTGCCCCCAAATATTTCCCACTTCCCCATTCATCAGGCTGGAACTTTACTGCAAAGTATCAGACAATACATGAGAGGAGAGCTGGTCTTGTGGTAGCAAGCATGACTTGTCCCCTTAGCTAAGCAGGGTCCACCCTGGTTGCATATGAATGGGAGACTTGATGTGTGAGCACTGTAAAATATTCCACCTAGGGAATGGGGCTGCTCTGGGGAAAGCATCTAGGTTTCAAGTTCCCTCCCTGGCAGCATCTCCAAGATAGGGCTGAGAGAAATTCCTGCCAGCAACCTTGGAGAAGCCATTGCCAGTCTGTGTAGACAATACTGAGCTAGATGGACCAATGGTCTGACTCAGGATATGGCAGCTTCCTACGTTGTTGTTCCTAACACAGTCATAGTATATTATGGTCCTATAGCTTGAATTAGTTATTTCAAACATTATTTAAAGAAGCCTCATTAACTCATTCCTCTACCCCATAACGAGCATCAGGAGCCAGGTAGTTAGGAGACTTCTCCAGCCTCCCAGAAGTCAGGGAAACCCTTTAGCTTACTTCCTGGGTAGGAACTGGACTGGATGAGCGTCTCATGTGTGTGTAGGGATGTGTGTATTTCCGCTGCAAATTTAGCTGCCCTGCTACTGACTTCTCTCCCCACCTCAGTCTCTCCTGTCACATGGTCATGAACAGGGAGAGAAAACTAATCTGAAAAGCAGAATGGAAGGTTTGATCTAATCCAAAAATACAGTACAGTATTTTCTAACAGGAATCTGGCCCATTTCTGAATAAGTCAAGAAAGCATCTTTAATAAAGAAATAAACTAACAACATTAATTGCCTTACCTCTATAAGTATTTAATGTATAGCAAAATCCTCACCCCCTAATACTGCTCTTTGCCACATTTGGCCACCCAAACTAGTTGTTCTAGAGTTGCCCTATTACAAAATCAATTACAGTGGTCCCTCTACTTACGAAATTAATCCATTCCGAATGCACATTTGTAAGTCGAAAAATTCGTAAGTTGAAAAGCGGTTTCCCATAGGAATGCATTGGGAACGGATTAATGCGTTCCGGAGCCTAGAAAAAAGACCCAGACCCCCAGTAAGGCTTGCAAACTGCACAGGAACATTTCTTTTCAAGAATAAACAGGCAGTAAACAGGCAGGCAAGTCAAGGAAACCGCATGTAAAATTCGTAAGCCGAGGAAACCCCATCTAAAAATTTGTAAGTCGAGGAAACCCCATCTAAAAATTTGTAAGTCGAAAAAACCGCATCTAAAACCGGATCTAAAACTGCCGTTTGTAACTCGAAAAATACTTATGTCGAGTAGTTTGTAAGTCGAGGGACCACTGTATAATAAATACCGTTCAATAGGCTAGATAAAATTCTAGACTTTTGGTGAAGATATCTGATTTCTTTGCATAAAATGTCTGTGCGTCTCTGTCTTGCACTTTAGTCATAAACATTTTATGTGCAGGTTAGACCCAATTATGTGGAGGTGAGCAGTAGAGTGGCTTTCATGAAAACATGCTCAGAATCATAGCCCAACTTCTAATGGTATTTCTAAGAAATGGCCTGGAAATATACTTGTAGAGCCAAAGGCCTACAAATATAGATGTGTTTAGATGCCCATTGCAGAGGTTTCTGAATATGATAGTTTTTAGAGTGGTTGACCACTCTAGAAACTTTAGAAGTTGTTTCCTTCTAAGTTGTGAAGGGTGAAGAACCTTTTGGGGATAGAGACAGGTATTAATAAAGTTGCTGTGAACCACTCTGAGTCTATGGATTATGATGGGGTAGAAATATAAACATGTCCCTTAACATTTAATCATTTCCACGGCAGCATTTATCTGGAACTCCTCTTCGGAAGTTCCTGTTACATTTGTACCCAAGGGCCAGCTCTCATGAACCAACCAGCCTGGCAGTGCCCTTAGTGCCATCTTTGGCACTTGATTTTAAACCATGGCAACATTTCCCACCCACCCCCAGCCCTTAAGGATATGATTTGCCCGTAAGTGCTCTTTCATATGCACAGACCCTGTTACATTTGTATTTTTCTTTTTCAACTGATTAAAAATATATTTTGTAATCTCCTTTGGCTCCTTAATAAGGGGGAAAGCAGGGTACACGTTTTTTGTTTTTTTAAAAATACATATAATAAATAATCCAGGACCTTTTCTGATGGAATTATTTTCCTACATGGAAAGCATTTTCATGAGGATAGATGGTTGTGTATAAATACTTCCCCCCTGCGTTTCAGGGGTGGACCCTGCTTAGCAAAGTAGACAATTCATGTTTGCTATCGCAGGAGCCACACTTCAAGGGTGCCACCTCTGGCCCCTGGGCCTTACAGACATCAGAGACAGCCCCATATGAAAGGTGCTGAATTTCTCAAGTAGTCTTAAAATCGAGAATCAGTTTTATTTCTCAAAACAGTTTCTGCAACTGATCCTTAAAAATAGATTGGGCTTGATAAAAACAACAGTAAAGCCCCACGGATTTCAATAAGAAGAGTTAGGCTCATGTCATGCTGAATGTATAACTAAAATCAATGGGATTTAAAAGTGACTGTGTCTCATCAGTATCCATTAACTGCAAAGGGGGTTTCTATAGAAGTCTTAGAATTTAGCTGTTTGATACAGGAAAAAAAAAAAACTAAATTGGAAACCATTGGGTTCAAAACTATGCATTCTGTATGCTGACTTTATGACTGCTTTCAGCACTGCTCAACTTTGGCTGTCCTGCAGTTGTTGGCCTACAACTCTCCTAATCCCTAGCTATTGGCCACTGTGGCTGGGGATTGTAGGAGTTGTAGTCTAAAAACAGCTGGAGGGCCCAAATTTAGCAGGCCTACTTTAGACTCATGAACACCACACTGAAATGCAATGGCCAACTTCCTTTTGAAGGACTACATGAGGGCTTATTTGCCCACCTCTGAAGATCTCTGGGCTATATACAACTTGAAGATAGTAATCTGTCTTAAAATAGTGGGTACATCCATTTAATTTCAGTAAAGCTTTCATAGTCAAACCTCTTTATCTAAAATATAAACATTCTCAGGTGCATAAAGTAAAGTGACAATAAAAATTGAGCTGACCAACAAGGGTTCCATGCCACCTATAAATGTCCTGAAAGTGTTTATATTTCTGCTATTGGAGTAGAGGTGAGGCTAGACCTTTGCCAAGAAACAGGCAAGTCAGGCATGAAAGTTACCTATTTCCAACAGCACTGGGAATTTGCTAAACAAGTAATGAACAGGGTTTTTGTTTTGTTTTTTAAAAAATTAGGAACACAAAGGTAACTTACCTGCAGTTATGTTTATATCATACAATGATGATATGGAGCATCAAAGTGACATTGTGCTGTAAGCAACTGAAGCAATTCATCCTTTGCATTTCTGGTGTATAGTTCTAAAGTTCCAACTCTCCTGGATTAGAAAAAACATCTCATGTATACTAGTAGTTCCAAAAGCTCTGGTCCTCTTCTGTTGGCTATATAACTTGCTCCAGATGTTCAGCTCATCAGATGTCTGCTGTGCACACCTTGACTCATGTCATGTGTGTAACTATCAGCCACTATTTGTGTATATTAGCTATATTTGTTGTTCTGGACTCATGTGCAAATATGGCTTTCCTTGTTCATTTCATTGTTGGGATAGCTCCACACATGTATCTCCCAGAACATCGGATGATGTTCCCAACATTAAAGTGAACAAAGCAGATGATGCTCATTTGTGGAAATCCTTATAGAACCAAATTTCTGGATAGAAATTTGTAATCAGCGTGCCCTTATTTTTCTTTTTCAGGGAATCTGTATTGATAAAGTGGGAGAAGTGTAGTGGTAGTAGTGATGTTACAAGAACTAGTGTATTGGTACATTTCCTCTCTTGCAATGCAATCACTTTTTATTATAGCCTCTGTTGTTTTTTAATCTAATACTACAAAGGGAATAGAACAATTCTGAATCAAACTCTTGGGATTTACAATAAAAAATCATCCAGTAAACTTCAAGCGAAGAGGAACGAGCTTGAGAGGAACAGCTAGCTGGATCTTATTTCTTGTATCTTCCACTAGAACAGAAAATAAGGCATTTTAACTTGACACATCAAAAACTTATACTCTAAGTCAGGGGTTCTCAACGTTGGGTTCCCAGATGTTTTTGGACTTCAACTCCCATAATCTCCAGCCCCAGTGGCCTTTGGTTGGGGATTATGGGAGTTGTAGTCCAATAACATCTGGGGACCCAACGCTGAGAATCCCTGCTCTAAGTCATTGATGTTTCAATAAGAAAAAAAAAACTGTTCTGGAGGAACGAGTGTTTTATTTTATTTTTCTTTAGAAGCCACTCTGTTTCTCAGTGGCTGATGGTACCTTCTGGAGCATGACTTGAATGTTGTCAGTGACTTAGGAAAGCTTTATGAAGGTAAAATGTATTGGAGATAGAAGCTTCTGGCTATCCTATGATTTCTGGAAATGTCATCAGGATTGGCAGGGTTTTTGAGGTTTATGAAAGATGTGGGTTAACAAAACATTCCAAGGTTGAGGCATATTCAATTATCAGAATATTTGCCAATTTTAAAATATGCTTCTCTTTACCAAATACCAGAACTTAGGGTCACCTGACAAAAAAAAAAAAGATCCAGGACAAACCAAAAAAGCATTTCTTTGAACACACAAGTCTTTGCTAGAATATGCTGTGCTGGCCACTAGCATGAATGGCTTTTCAAAAAAGCATTAGACAAATTAATTTAACAATGGTTATTAGCCAAAAATGAAAAAAAGGTGGAAACTCCAAAGATGGTATGCCTCTGATGGCTGGGGACACATGAGAATTGAAATCAAGATGACCTGTTTGTGAATTTCCCATGGACAGCTGGCTGGCTGCTGTTGGAGGCAAGAGTGCTAAACCAGGTAGTGATTCTCTGGTGGAGTAAACACAATTCTTATGGGCATTGGTCCCCATGGAATAAACATTACCTGTGCTTAGTATCAGATCCTTCTAAAAATATCATGAAAATATATAGGATGTAGTTAACTACATACATGGAATTGTGATCCTTAAAGATATCTAATTATTTACAAGACAATTGTGATCTTCACAGATAACTCCTGCAAAAGGAACCAAATGAACTATTCCCTTTTTAAACTACAAGAGAGCTGTGAAGAATATACTGTATAACTAATCATGCAATCTAATATCTAAATGGACCTGCAGGATACCCAACATCTGTATTAATATCTGGACACAGCAGGTAAACTGAGAGCTGAGTCCCATAGTTTCTATTACAACCAAATTATCATGGCTATACATATTTAACTCAGCATTAATGTTATGGTTATTTAATAGTACAACACAGACTCCATTTAAAGTCAGGGACATGCACCCCCCTCCCAGACTGGTGTTGTGCAAGCATGGCCCCCTTTCGGAAGAGAACATCACAGTGAGGTTTTTTGTGTGATTTAATCATAATATCGACAATTTTATCAAATTTTTACAAAACTGATATTCTTTTTAAAAAATCTAATTCTTAGTAAGACTAGAATGGGGTTCTTTTAAAATAGAAAAGCATTATTATGCTACTGCTCTTCTGGAATACTCATATTAAAAACCCTATGTAGCAAAATACAAACTGTAGCTAATAAAAGGTAATTCAGTCCACCATGATACTTTATACCATTAAATTCTGGGAATCCACAATAATATTGCATTATAGCAAGTTGTCTGCACAATGGCATTGGCAAATTTAAATATAAAACAAAATTCCAAATGTAGCCTGTGGCCATTACTGATATGGGACATGAAAATGTGTTCTTTTTACCCTTTGGATATTGTTTTCAAAGCTAGTGCCAGCAATAAATTTCAGTCTAAATAATCATTTATAGGAACTAAGACTTTTTCATAAATAGAAGTTATTAAATGGTGTTCATAAATGCTTCATGATAGAAAGAAGAATAATTCCTTGGTTTTTTATATAATTTTATCACAACCCACCAAGAATAAATAAATAAATAGACACATGAGGATAGTTAGCACTTTATATCCTCAAAATACCACACAAACATCCACTATTCAATCTAATGAGAGGCTAATTAATCTTCTGGGGCCCAACTTCAATGTCCCACTTGTGATTTCTGTCATTGTGCCAAGTTACAGAATTAAATTATTCCACTTTCCAAAATGAGGGTATTTTCTGACTCTCTAAATATAGGAGTATCTCATCATAAGTTAGAAAGTTGGCATTTTTTTAAATGTTAAAATCTTCTGTTAGAAAAATATAGATTTGTTAAACAAAAAAATAAGTATAGAAAGAAGGGTTGGGCCTTGATTTAAAAAAAAAAGTAATTTATGCATTAATGCAAAGAGAAAGAAATGGCTCTATGGGCAAAATTCAAGTACGAGTGACCAGCTTTTTAATTGTAAAGTAGGTGCAACATTTTTTAAAATGTTACAACACTGCATGACCTGTAATTCTCACAATATTTACATTAACTGCTTACATAAAACCATAAAAACTCTAAAGAGGAGGAAAAAAATCTGTATGGACTGAAACAAACTACTCCTAGCACTCACATCAATGCCAATATTAACCAATGAAATCAAGTGCACAAAAATACTTTACATAGTCTACTAATGTAAAGTATACATTGGTGAGAAAAGTACAAACCTAATTAGTTAAAATGTCAAAAGAAGGGTTGATCAATACAAATCCAGGGACCAAAAAACAAAAAAAAGCAAACTTAAAAAAAATGATTATAAACACACAACCACACACCCACTCTCTCTTACACACACACACACACACACACACACACACACACACACACACACACTCATGAGTATTCATGAATAGAAACATCTGTTTAGACGAGAGCAGAAAGCAGGCTGGTACGAAAAATGGACAACATTAACTCTTTAAACGTAACAAACACATCAACTTGTAACAAAAAAAATAAAAGAGTGCTAACTAAACTACACAAAAGATCACTTCACATGAGTTTTCATGTAGGACTGTGGCAGGCTACCCTGCCATTACACAAAAGACAAAATGAACCTACCCAGCAGAAGGAAGGGTTCCTGTCTCCAGGCCACTGTAGCTTAGTGTAGCTAATTGCATTCCATCAGGTTGGGGTGTGGAAATAGGAATAAGAGCTGTCTGCATGGGATAAGCACACTTTATCCAGCTTAGCGTTAGTGCTATGTGCATTGGCACAGGAGACCTGACCATGGGAATGTCCTTCCTTGAGATCTCTTGTTCGCTGGGGCTATTGGGGCTCATATCACATGGAAAATAGAACTTGGGCCCTGAGAAGGTGAACTGGGCAGAGAATGACCAGAGGCACTCTTACCCCTGGACTTCTGGGCCGAAGTCCAGGGCCTCCACAGCCCCTGGGCCCCCCAAATCCTCTTTAGTCTGTCCAGGGTGGTGTGGTCGCCCGGCCAAGCATGACGATGCTTAATTTTCAGGGGAGGGTGAGCCTCCAAAGGCCTTTAGGTCCAGGCTCCAAAATTACCTAGGTGCACCTCTGACTACTCCTTGTACAAGCACTAAATTTTGGTTATCAGTATACTGGTACTGTTATCAGCCACAGATGATGCTGACTTACCAGCAGTCTTTGCTAGAAGAGGTAACTAAGCCATTATAAGGAATGAAATCCCAGGATAAAACAAAATGGTGGCTCCCAGATGAAGAGGTAGTAGATGGTCCTAAGGACTCCCATCGTGGGACCAGGCATGGTGAACCGAGATTAAGTATTGGGATGCCTGGAAGAGGGAAAAGGCCATTGCCACCAGAACCAGCACCAATGCTGAAAATGACACTGTGCTACATTAAAAAAAAAAAAGATATTGGTGTTTTGAGAATGGCTCACAGCTTTAGGTTTGTGTATCTGTAGTGTATGATCATCTTTCTAACATACATGTTTCACATTTCTTTCAAACTTAACATAACATAAATAATCTGGTTAATAAGATTCAACCTGCACATTTCTGCCACATTAATATATATATTTATATATAATCTGTTAATGGTATAAATAATTCTTTTTAAATAAAATAAATCTGATATGTTACATAATACTGATAAAACCACTGGCTGGGATCCAAAAAGAGATCATTTAGGCATGTTCAAGGATCTGGGCATGCCTGATGGGATTTTGGACTTTATGTGGTTTGCCACCTCACAGTGGGCAGGATCTGTTAAAAACAAACAAACAAACAAACAAACAAACAGAGAAGCCCCTTTGGGTGCACAGAACTACTTCTTTAGTTCTTTGGATCCCAGCCACTGCTGCTAGTAGTTTTGTAAGCCACCTTTCGCTTCTAGTTTATTAATACTGTAGAATGGATGTCTCTATGGCAGGCGAGGCAATTCAGTGACCGCTTGCACCGACAGTCTCACTGAACTCAAGAGAGACAAACAGGCACAAATGATCACTGACACCCCCTTCTTCTTTAGTTTTGGGAACACCTTTTTGCTCTACTAGCTGGTCTGATAGCGAACAACAATATTAGTAATGAGAACTGTTCATAACACTGGGCCATTGCTCTCATACATTTAAAGGAATGTGTTCTCTGCTTTAACTAAACCAGACTAGCCAATTTGGCTTCGAAGGGTTTCAAAATGAATGATGGTGTAAGGTGATTTTGATTTGAAAGCAGGTGGCTATGAAACTCTGTTAAAGCAATATCTGACTAAAAATATTCTATCTAATTTTTTTTAATAAAAAAATTCTACAGTACTCTAAAACTCAGGTAAATTTTTTAAAAATGCAACCAGTAGTTGCAGCTTTTGACTTCTTAATTCAACCTGCAATCCCACATCCCTTTCGGAATCTGCAAGGTTGCACTCTCCTACAGAGACCTGAAACGGAGTACAGTACTTCCAGGCAAGGTTCATTCTAAACAGACACTATAAATGAACACTCAGTGGCGAGAAGTGTTATGTCATAATTAAGGTATTACATAATCATGCCTTTCCACTGCTGTTAAATACAAAAACAGCATCTTTTACATTATTATATAAAAGCATTTAGGCTGTATTTTTATTTATCACTTTACACTGGTAGTCTCTTGTATGTGTACTCAATAGAAACCAAAGAATTTTGTACACTATTTTTTTGTACAATAAAAGATAAAGTGTGCATTAGGTACGCTTGTACATGACAATATTATACATTATTTACATTTCAGATATCGCCATGAAATTCTGTTTTATCTATATACACAATGAAAATTTTGCAGAAACATTTGGACTATTTCTTATAATCACAATTTTAGTATTATAGAAAAAAGGGTTCTATAGACACACTGTAACCTTTTGAAGATTTGAACTGACTTCTTTCTCTTTACCAACAAGAATACTGTACCACTGTTTTGTTTAGCACCCTGTGGTGATGAAATCTATCCATATATATTTATGTGCATGTTTGTTTCTATAAGTACTGGACCAGTAACAAAGACATTCAATGTTATCTAGAGATCTTCCTCCTCTTCGGTTTTGGAGGCTTCAACTGTCTGTCTCCCTGTGGAATTTGGTGTACCTGAGAAAAGAAGGATGGTAACATGAGACGTTAATAATAATGAAAAAGTAGGATGGATAACAACAAAATGAATATGACTTCTTGGTATTTATAGAATGAGTGTTCAAAATGCTTCACATATATTATCTCAGTAATCCTTACAGGCAGGGTATTAGTAGGTTGAATGCTACCAACTGCAGTCTCTCCCACTGTAGCCCCCCATGACTGCCAAATCCACTCCTGGGGTTGGAGGAACATCCATGCGCAAAGAAAAGACTGAACAATAGTGGCTTGCCTAAAGTGACTACATCATAGCTGAAGTATGATTTGACTTCTGATTCACAACTCCTTCTCTTACATATTGTGTCTATGACTGACTATATTTCTATGAAAAACTAGTCCTCCTGTTGCTAAAACTTTATATGGCATTTTAGATCAACAAAAAAGGTTTACACATAAAAAAGGGCAGACACATTATTCAAGATAATGAGACATCATCAGTTTGCTTTTGTAACACAATTGAGCACACATATTTTTAGGTTCATGCATTTTCAATTGTTTAGGGACACATGTAGTTCAGGGGCGTAACTATAATAGGGCAAGGGGAGACAGTTGTCTGGGGGTCCACTGCCTTGGCCCCCCCCCGAGGCAAATCACATGACTGACTCCTCCAGCCGCACACCCGCCCGGGCTTCCTTCAATTGTATTCATCCTCCAAAGCTGATGTGAGTGTTAAGACCTGGAGCTACCAGAATAGCATGTCCTTCTCAAGTACCATTAAATGACCTGCATCGTCCACAATTTACAAAACCTTAAAAAATAATAATTTAGGATGATGTTCTATTGTGGCACATAGGTGTGTGTGTGTGTACACACACACAATTTTACTATGCTTTTTGTTACCACTATTCAGCCTCATTTAAGATTACTTTACTTCATGAGCTGAGCTTCAGTGAGGGGGCCCCCCATTTTATAATCTTGTCTCTGGGCCCACTCCAACCTTGCTACGCCTCTGATGTAGTTACATGCTCAGGTTATCAACATTACAATAAGAGGAATGAAGCTGTCACTAGAACATGAAAACTGTGGTGTTGACATCTGTATTGGCTTGGATCCAGCAGAGCTCTTTCACTTGGGTTGGGTGTGTCCCTGATTTTCAGAGATTTCTCACTCCAACTGAACTCTGTGGCATAGTGAGTGTCAACCAGATTGTTCCCCAACCCTTTGGAGTGGCTTTTCAGGGGCTACAGTGGACAGAAGGAGTGGGGAAACCTTGTTCTGCAAGTGGAATACCAGTCATGGTTTTTTGGGTCCATGCAATGGACCGGCTTAGATGTTATTGGAAACCATGGCTTCAGGTGTCCTGAGCAAAGCGTGCCAACCCTTTCCTCCACCAACTCTCCCCTCACCTCCTCTTTATGTTCCCTGTCAGCATACAAAACATGTCATTCTTCCCCTCCACCACCCTGGAGGACCCTCCAGGCGAGTTTGTTTCCTCCCCCTGTTCATACTCCCCACTATTCCAGTGTGGCCTTCATGTCCCCCCTTGTTGCCTCACAAAAGTCAGGAGAAACAGCTAATGAATTGTGCCTCACCTGACCTTGTTAGCAGGTCCACCATGAGCAGTGTAAGGTGGAATATACTATGCATTAGTTGTAGGTTAATTATAGTTATGTGTGATTTGTTTCTTCAACCTTTTACACCGCAAGCAGAAAAATCACGATAAGCTCAAAAAATGGTTGAAATACAGTTATAATACAGTCTAAAGATAGAATACCACCAGGTGGCAGACAGAGATTTATAAATCCATGATAGGTATAAGCACATGAACCAGGAAGGAGCATGTGATCTTGACCAAGGCCCACTTGCAAGCTCTTAACCATATTTAAGAGTCTCTGAGCATTACTTTTGTATTAATCCTGAGATACCAATCAACACTTCAGTTTTAGAGGAAATAAGTAACAGTCTAAGGTCTTCAGAAAATGCTGAGACTAACTACTTTCTAAAGTTTTGGTTTAATTTCACTTGCAAAAATTATGGCATGATAGTATTTTGCTGGAAAATTTTTTAAAAGAAGTGAAATATTCTAAATACTTACATTACATGAGATACTTACATTCCCAGACATTTTGTCAAGTTCACTCATTGCCTCATGTATAGCAGCTTCTAAATGATTATTTAACTTCCCACTTCTAGGATAAAAACAGGGGAAGTTTAGAGTGATTCCCAAAATTCGTTGTAATATGCCATTTTAAAACATATTGCAAATAGAAATAACATTCCATTAGCTTCTCAAAGACAATAAGATACCGTTCACTGTACAAAACAAGCTTTCAGCTGAACACTGAGCTTAAAATTACAATCAATTTCTCAAAAAGCATAAAAACTGAAGGCAAACTGCAACTAAATAAAATAAAAACTTGCCTCTCCTGCCACAATACAGTAGAAAAGCAATCTAACTGCTTGATACATGGATTGAAATTAACTTAACTGTTCAGTCTATATTTTAATTTTACCCCTTTAAAAATAAATCCTTGCTTATAGCTACAAACGGTGTAACAGAAAAACACATTGATTGAAAGCAGAGCATGGGATAATAATCTTTTCATTGAAGTGATGAAGTGGATGTTTGAAGAAAGAATAAGTTGTCGTGGCAGAGGAGAATGAGGAAGATAGTGGACATTGAGATAATAATGTGCCCGTCTCTTTAATTTAGCTATGTACATCATTGTGTGTGTCAAAATTTGTGCCTCTCTCAAAGGCATGAGTCAACTCCTTGGGCTACTTCAAAGAACCACTAGGGTTCTGAAGAGCTGTCAACAACTGCTTGCTTTACCTGCCTGCTGAACACCACAGCATATCCCACAGCTAGTGGGAAAAATGAGACTTTACAATCAGCCAGTTATAACTCACTCTGTGACTTCCACTTTCAGTATAATTACAGAGTATTTCATGGTATCTGCAGCCCTTGTGGAGCTTGGGGTTCTCACAAGTGTGAGTCTTTTAGTGCTGCGTCACGAGGTTCTTATTTAGCTTTAAACTGCATTAGATCGTGAACTTGTTTGGCACAGTGAACCACCGTCTCATTCTGTGTTAAGCACCATGCCTATTGATGGCACTATATGAACAATAATAATCTTCAATTTTAGGAACTGTATTTGAAGTATTAGGTGCAACAAGCGCTTGTGTTCCTTTTACTGCAAGCACAGCAAAACCAGAAGGCCCCCACACAATGGCAAAGCAGACATGTGATGGCATTCATGCAGGATCCATGCAATTTCCTACATGAAAGTCATACCCAGGTAGAACATTAGTCTCGTATGAGCAGGAGATAACTTGACAGTATTGTGTGCTGTCGTACTGGAACCATTTGGCAGACCAGTGGTTCTGATTTTATTGGATTATTTGAAAGGCTTCATTAATGTGCAACTTTTCATAAAACTTACTGTTCACTGTTATACATACATTAGGAGTTTCACATTTCAAGGCCAGACTGAGGACTCCATCCCACCAATACCATGTAATACACAAAACATGGCTGCAGCTTTTAATTTTAACAGGAAACTGACCTAATCATGTTTAATCTATTATTTACCATTTCAGTAACACTTTAAGTATGCAAAGTCCGTGGATCAAGACTGAAATATCAAGGTTATTTGAAGAATGGGGAGAAATAGTAATATGACGGGGATGTTGCAATCGCAGAATATACCTCCATCTAGAATGCACAAGCCCAAGTTGTACTTGTTCGTCTGAAATGTTTGCATGACATGATCAACTTTATAGGAAAGCAATATCTTTCTTTCTTTCTTTCTTTCTTTCTTTCTTTCTTTCTTTCTTATTTATTTGATTGATTGATTGATTGATTGATTTTTATACCGCCCTTCCGAAAATACACAAATATAGTTAACGATGTTTACTCAAACATAGTTGCAATCTCTGCTGGAAACAGGAGGGAATTATTATTAACAGGAGGGTTATTATTTTAAAGCAGAACCAGCTCTGAAGGGGCAAAGCTATGTGCCTGGCTGCCTCTAGAACTGTGGACTGTTTCTTCTGAGGGCACATTGTTCTTCGGCCAGAAAGGATGTGCATGTTTTCACTGTCCTGAGAAAATCTTAAGGAGAGACACTTCCTGAGAGGTAATAGGTGTCCCCTACCAGTCTTTGCCTGTATCCCTAACTGATGATACTGAAGAAACTTGTAACAAAACCAAAACTAATACAAAGTGTCATTCATCACCTATTAAAGGGAAACCACCATCTGACACGGTATCATGTAGGATGAATTTGGGTGGCTGGCCCTAACAGAAAACTTTCTACTGCTTTAACTCACCAGGCTCATCCATCACTGGAATGCACACTAAGGACTTTCATTACCATGCCAGAGCAGCATCTCTGTAGGGAGATCTCATGTGGCCGTGCATTATGTGTGAATGATACAATCATGTGTCAAGAACCTGTTGAATGGTTGGCCATGAACATAACATACCTTAAATTTTAACACACGCTGAAACAAAATGCAAATTGTGAATTTCCTCCTATTATGTTCATTAAATTATGTAAAGTTACAATGCAAAGTTTAATTGTATAGGATATTTATCCTATATCTATTTATGGGCAGATATAAGGTATTTCCTTGGGTCCTATGAAGCTACCAAAAATCATCTACTATGTTGATAGTTTCCTAAAAATTAAACACACACTAAAATTGCATCAAGATTACTTCACTCAACTGCATGTTTGTGCTACCTCATACTATTATTTTAGTGTGCTCGGCACAGTGATTTAATATTTTCAAATAAATGCCTCAGCCCTTATGCCCCAGCTTTTCTGCTTGTGTGGTGTTAAATTTGCAAGGGGTGTTTGTGCTTTGCTAAATAAAAAGGGTGCTAATTGCCTTCTTCTCTGTCTGCTGTGCCATCTCCACAGGTCACTCGCTTAATTGCTCACCTGCTTTCTGCTTCTTAATCTATTAAGGTGCATCATTTCCCCTCTACAAGCTGCACAGTGGCATTTAAGATGTGGTCTCCTTTTCTGTGCAGTAATTACAAATGCAATACACTAATCAGCTTGTCAGGGAATATGTTAATTTCATGTCCTCTGGCAAACTGTGGATGGCCTTGGCTCTCAGCCAGGGATTGGCTATTTGCCATGTTTGGGATTAAGAAGGAATTTCCCCCAGGTCAGATTGGTTAGAGACAGGTTGGAGGGAAGACAAGGGGGGCTTCCTTCTCTGAAAAATCTTTATCTGTGTGCTCTGCAGGAGAGTTTCAGTCCTTTCCAGAAGTCCACTTCCATCCATCATGAGGCCAGTGTCTCTGACAGAGCAAGGCAAGAGGACAGGACATGTTTTCTGAACCTGGCTCTGTCACCTGTTTCCCCAAACCAAACAGCCCTCCAGGACCTCAGTAGGAATGTTTCCTCTACTCCAATCCAGAAACTGAGCTTGAGATGGAAGGGAAGAAGGAGACACTTTATACTATCTCTTCCTCTTCCAAGGCAGGCTCCTAGTTTGGGATGTCTGTATGGGGCTGCGAGCAGAGAGCGAAGCAGTGAAAATGTGTTGCTCTTCCTTCACAACCTTAGAGATACTTTCCCAAGAAGCATTTCCCATGGCGCTTCTATCAGTAGGTTTAAGTCAAGGACAGGTTTTGTCTGTCCCAAGTGCAGTACTTTACTTTTACCCATATAAGTGACTGGCTGCCATTCATTCCAATGAGAAAAAGGCATATGTTCAGGACCATCAGTGCGGTGGGGACTACGTCTACACTAGAAGATTCTGCCATCTCCCAAATGTGACCCCATTTATTTTGTCCTATGAAGCTCAGTAGAAGACAAAAGACTCTAGAGCAGAGGTGCACAACCCAAATGCCCTGCTGGCCGAAACTGACTGTGACTTGGTGTGTGGGGGCCATGGTCAATCTTTTGGGGGCTGATTATTAAAGTAATACTTAATATTAATTAATTAAATCAAATCAAAATGAATTCAATTACAATTTAACTTTTGTTGGCAAGCCCAGATTAATTTAAAATTAAATTTCATTCTAATAAAATACATAAATACACTTGTTAAAACACACACACACACACACACACACACACACACACACACACACACACAGAGAGAGCAGAGGCTCCTCCATGTATTCACAGCCCTTCTTGATAATTCACAAACAAACTAGCCCCCATGGTTTCACAGTTTATTATTCATACAAATCACCCCACTTAAGATGGAGCACTTGTAAGGAAAAAATTAAGAGAAGTTTTTATCTGAAATTTTGTTTAAAATTACATCTTGATCCTTCACCACAAACTCCACCAGTATGAAAGAGAAAGGGAGGCTTGACCAGAAAGAGGGCGAGGGGAGAGAGAGGGGTAGAAAAAGGAAAAGGGGATGGGGCAAGCTTGAGGGGAGAGAGAGGGAGGGAGGGAGGGAGAAAGCTAAAGAAGAGATGGAAAGAGGATGGGTAGGTTTGGCTTGAGAGAGAGGGAGAGAAAGACCGCCCACCCATTGCCATCATTTCCTTCCCGCTCGGCCTCTTTTGCCTGTTCGTCACTGCCATTCGCCGCCAGTTTTTTTGCCCACTGGCTGGCCACCGCCGACACCATTTTCTTCCCTCCCTGTCCCCGTCGCTATCCAGCAGCTGCTTACGAACTCTCGTGAGAGCTGCCACACATGGGATTTGTGATGGGTATGCCAAAGATAAATATATATATAGATTGTTGCAACTTTTATCAGACCAGATTGTAGTTCATATGTATGCAAAATATAGAGGAGTGAAACATGACTGTTATGCAAGTCTCCTGGCTTTCTTGCCATTATTGCAATGCACCAAAATAGATTCTGGACAATTCAGCAAGTCCTCAATGCACTGGATTACTATTCACTTTGATGGGCTTTGCAGGACAGCAGCCAGGGTCTTAAGATACAAATTAACATTTCTTCAAATCGAGTAGCTTTTTCTAGCATACCCTCCCATGCAATACTCCTCCTCCTAATAATAATAATAATAATAATGATGATGATGATGATGATGATGATGATGAATTTATTGAATATATATTAAAATAACACAAAGTCAGAACCAATTAATCACTAACGATATCAAAACTGTTGAAGAAATATTGTGTGTGTGCATGCTGACAATATTTTTTAAAAAATCCTACCAAAATGTTGCAGATCAGTACTCAGAGATAACCACTGTTCCTCTGATATACCAATGACAAATAAATGCAGGATGAGAAATACTTATAAAGGCTTACCTCACTATCCGTGGACTCAACATCTGCGGTTTTGCATATCTGCAGTTGGGTAATGGACACCCGACCTTGGCATATGCAAAAAAGATCTGGCCAAAAAGGGGTTAATTCCACATGAGTCAGGGGTGGCTGGCAATGACCTCCGAGGACATTGCCTGCCACCATCTTCTGAAGGAGAGCCATTTTATGGTTCATGCGTAAAAAAAAAATACTACCCCAAGCAGTAGTGTAGCTGCCCCAAGCAATAGTGTACTGGAGGGGTGGGGTATAAATATTTTAAATCAATAAAATAAAATAAAAATTAAAACACACACGCTTAATTTTCTGCCAAATTTGGGGTACTTTTGCACTTGTGGGGGGGGCGGCATCCCTGGACTCCTGATAGCCCACGAAGTGTGGTAGGGCACTTTATTTGGCCTCTTTTTTTGCATTTTTGGGGTGATGGGGGGTTGAGTCTGGGAACCTAACCCCCGCAATCCCATAGACTCAATTACTCATTATCCGTAGGTTTCGTTACCCGCAGTAATCTGTGGGAACAGAACCTTGCAGTTAATGAGGTACTCATGTACTATGTATAAAGTCCTGCAAATATTGGGCTGCATCCAAAGGTGCCCTTCTGCTTGTGGAAAGTGATTTCCACTCCCAGAAGGACCGTTTTCCATTTGGTGCTAGAAGAGAAAAGTGAAACTAAATCCGGAATGGAATGAGTGTATACTACATTGTCAGGGAGCAACAGTCCTTCAAACAGGGCCGGTGCTACCATTAGGCCAACTTGGCAGCTGCCTAGGGCGCAGACCTCAGAGGGGCGCAAAGTATCAATCAAAATGATTTGTGTGCCAAAATATTTTCTTTTGTATTTGAGAAAGACAATCAAAAATTAATGTATTACCTATTCTTGCAATTTAAAGTAAATTTAGCAGTTTCAAGTTTTGTGCTTTTCATTTTTTCTACAAAACATCTGTTTTTGAAAATTGAAGTTGAAATTTCTTTGCGGGGTGCAAGTACTTAGCCTTGCCTAGGGGGTAAAATAGTCTGGCACTGGCCCTGCCTTCAAGCTACCTTCATTTCTCTGAAAACACAAAATTGTTTCTATCCAGGCTGAAATGTTTTGTAAATATAAAATTACTTACTTTCTATTCCTCTTTCTTACATGGTTGTAGGCTTCCAGACCTTCTGTTAGTGTCTTCAATTTGTCCGGCTCCACCTGAGTAAAGGCATAAACATCAAACTACATTACTCAGGCACTCATATTTTAATTTATTTTATTTATTTAGATGATTTCTTACCCTAGCTTTCAGGCACAATGCCTCACAAAGCAGCTTACATAAAAACATAAAACATAGCAGTTTAAAATGAAAAGCCAACACTTATCAAAATCAACAAAAATAATAAGATAAAATAAAACACGTTCACTAAAATGCAGGCTGTGTGGATTAAAACTCTACAAACTAAAACAGGAACTACCAATGACTTCCTGGAAAAGATGTGTTTCCTTTCTAAATACTACCAAAGACAGTCTGGTGGATCTTTCTAGGGAGGGCATTCCAAGGCACAGTGGCATCACCAAAATAGCCTTGTCTCCAGTCACCCATTGATGAATTGGGGGTAATGGCAGGACAGAGAGCAGAGATGCTAATCTTAGGGCTTGGGCAGGCTCATATGACATGTCTTTTAAAGCAGTGGTTCCCTTATAATTAGCAAGAGGAGGGCAACTGTCCCATTTCATTCAGTAGCAGCTGGTGGTGATGGTGGTGGTGCTTTGTGTTTAGATTTGTGAGTCCTTTAGGGATAGGGAGTCATTTTCTTATATCTTTTGCTAGGTTAACAGCTTTGAGAGCAGCTGTTACTGTTGAAAAGTAATATAGAAATATTTTAACCACAACAAGATGGGCACAGGCAGTATTTCAAGTTTCCTGTCACAGGCCTTACTAAGCATTTTACAAACAGGCAATCTTCTAGTCTTTGGAACTTAGTGATCATTATTTCTTTGGTCCTAATGCACAGAGGTTGCCGGTTCGAATCCCCGCTGGTATGTTTCCCAGAGTATGGGAAACACCTATATTGGGCAGCACCAATACTGGAAGATGCTGAAAGGCATCACCTCAGACTGCGCGGGAGATGGCAATGGTAAACCCCTCCGGTATTCTACCAAAGACAACCACAGGGCTCTGTGGTCACCAGGAGTCAACACTGACTCGATGGCACACTTTACCTTTAAAGCACAGCTACACAAGAGCTTCATATCAACAGCCACAACTCACAGAGAGAACACCAACAAAAAACCCCCAAAAGGCTCAGCACTCAAACTAAAACATATTCTGTTTTTTCATTATAAATTAGCACTACAGTCCTTTGCAAATTTATCCTACAGAACTCAGCACACGTAAAAAATATGCTGATCTCACTAGAAGGTATGATCTAAATAAGAAATTATGTATGATATATTCTGTATTACTGCTATGGTTACTATGGGTTCGATCCAGAGATGCTTGAAAAGAACTCTGCTCACAAAATATATTTAAGTATTTTTGTATACCACCACATGCTTATTTCTCTGGGTGGTTTACAACAAACACAACACAAATTTAAAAACGGGAATTAAAACATTAAACACAGTTTTAAAATGAGCCACAATTATCTGGTGAATAAATGTGTCTAGAGAAGTGTTTCTCAATGTTTTTGGAGTCATGGACAGGTACATTATTCGTGCGCAGTTTCCCAGACCAGCAGTTAGTAAGGGGGTCACCCCCTTGCCCCCCCACCCCCTGGCACCCCCCAAAAAACTATTTTGGGCAGCTCTCCAGAGCTACCTTCTGGGCAGCCCTCAGTGCTGGATAATGTTCATTTTGAGGAATGAACGATATCCAGTGAGAGCTGCCTAGAAATGAGCTCCGGAGAGCCCCAGTCGGCCGTAAATTGTTTTTTTGGGGGGTTATTTTTATTAATGATGCCTCATGGACATAGTGATGCCTCACACCCAACACCTTGCGGACCAGCACTGGTCCCCAGACTGGTGGTTGAGAAACACTGGTCTAGAGGGTCTTTTTAAAAACTGTTAGAGATGCAGAGGCTCTTATTTTGAAAGGGAGCATATTCCAAAGCCTTGGGGCGGCAACAGAGACCGCCTTCTTCATGTATCCCACCACCTATTATGATCATCTGGGGAGGTCCAGTTGAGGTTGCCACCAGCTCGGTTGGTGGCAACTCAAAACCAGGCCTTTTCTAGGGTTGCCCTGGGACTTTGGAACGCACTTCTTGACAAAATTAGAGCCTCCCTTCTCTGGATGTGTTTAAGAAGCACCTGAAAACATGCCTGTTTAGTCAGGCCTTTAGTTTATAGTTTTAAGTTTTAGAGTTTGTAAACTGTTTTAACTGTATTAATGTCTTAATTGTTGTGTTTTTAGATTGTGAACCGTCCAGGGACTTGTGTATTGAGCACTAGTAAAATGTGTTCAATCGATCAATCAAAATAACAGAGAAGTCTTGTTCCTGAGTAGCCTCCAGACAAGCTGGTGGTAACTCTAGATGGACCTCTCCAGATTATTTCAATGGGTGGCAGGCCTCATAGCGAAGAAGGCATTCTCTTAAATACTCTGGGCCTAAGCTCTATAGGGCTTTATGGGTTATAAGTAGTAATTCGTGTCCTGCCTAGAAACATATTGGTGTTTACACATTAGGGGTGTGCACAAAACACATTTTGCGTTCCGTTCCGAGCATGGAACAAAATGCAAAATATGCGAAGCATTCCGTTGGAATAGGGTGAGCCAGTTGTCTGATGCAACAACCGCGTCCTTCTGGACTGTTCTGGCACTATTTTGGATTTAAAAATGTTTCCACTACTATAATAAGAGAACTATACTGCTACTAGGGATGTGCAGAATGTTCAGAAATTGGAACATTCCGCCTCAGAATGGGCTGTTCCGAGCTTGGAACAGAACACTCTTTTAAAAAGGTTTCCTGTTCTACGCTCAGAACAGAATGACCCATTCCAAGGTGGAACGTCCCAACCCTGCTCCGGCTCTAATTTTTTAATCCAAAATGGCGGCTCGACTGGGGCCAGGACATTCTACCTCAGAACTGGTTGTTCCGTTCTGAGCTTGGAACAGGACCCTGTTTTTAAAGGGTGTTCTGTTCCAAGGCAGAGGCCCATTTCGAGGTGGAATGTTCCGACCTCGGAAGGTTCTGCATATCCCTAATAGCCAATGTAATTCTTTTAATATAGTAGTGATATAGTCAGTCTCTTCAAATGACTCGGAAACCAACCTGTATTTTGTACCCATTGCAGTTTCCAGTCTACATACAAAGGCAGCCCTATATATAGTACATTACAGTAGTGAAGTCTACCCTTGCTAAATGGGCAAAGAGGCATCCTTTCAACAAGGTGATTCCCTTTATTTAGCAGGGGGAGAGAAACTGGCACTATCCATCCCCAGCACAGTACCCCCAGTGACTGTTGCTGGTTTCTATCATATGTTTCTTTTTAGATTGTGAGCCCTTCAGGAATAGGGATCCATCTTATTTATTTATTTCTATATTTATTTCTATATTTCTATATTTGTTTATTTATTTATTTATTTCTCTCTCTCTCTCTCTGTAAACCACTCTGGAAACTTCTGTTGAAAAGCGGTATGTAAATATTTGTTGTTGTTGCTTTCCAACATATGCACTACTGTTTTGAGGTCTGTCAAAACAAAGTAAGGCTTTTCCGCATGCAAAGAAGGGCACTTTCTGAGGACTAAGGGACTCTCTGAAGTCACAGTGAGGGGATATAGTGGGGAGTGTAAAATGAATAAATCAAATGGTGGCAACTTGCATGAGAAGAAGTGCCTACCACTCATGCAAGGGACTCTTCTGGATCCAAGCTATGAATAGATTATATATTCTTTATAATGTTAACACTGAAATTAAAGTCTGTTAACTATTGATTCTCTATGTTCCAAATCCAGCCATTTTATAAAAGACAAAGATCCAAATACACAAAGGGGTGTTGTTTTTCAAGTCAGGGTAAAAAGAAAGGCGAGATCACCAATGGCAGGTGTTATGAACACCAAAGGCTTTTGATGAGTTGACCCATCTCCAAACATTGGCATTCATTAGGAAGCTATAGTAAGGGAAGGCTGAATGGATTTTTAGGACAAACAGAACACAACAGCAGCACAACGTTACACACACACACACACACACACACACACCCTTATGTGGAAAAAGTAAGTAAACAGTCAAGGAGTTTGTACCACATCAACTAGAGGCCCGGAAAGGAATAGCTTGTCCACATGATTTAAGTACAAGTGAATTCTTACAATTCTTAGAATTGTTAGTTATTAAGGCACCGAAGGAACAGAAATGTTGTTTTGACCCCCATTCCACTATAGAATTTATTCCACTATAATTAACAACAAAACTACAAATTGGCCAACACTGTAGAGACTTCAGCTGCATGAAAGTAATAGAAATTATAGATTTCACTAACAGATGGCTCAAGTCAATTCTGTTCCTAATTGAACTTTGTAAAAGCGTGAGTTCTCTTTATTTTGTGCAGCCATATGTACCAATGAATTACAATTATTATTTGTAGATAACATTGTTTTTCAAGCAGTATTTAATTTTTTCACAGTTCATTTCATTTCACCAACAAAAACATTTAGATTAACATTTAAAATTCTAAAATAGTTCCATTATTTTACCCCTATTATCACTTTTATACAGCTTTGGTGTGTTATTTTATCAACTCTTTGTAGAGATAAACAGCTCACTTACAAATAGCAGCTAATTTCTTACATTTTATGAATGCCTAAAGCAAAGTGAACAATTGCAAAGTAAACACTCTTACTATGAACTTTCTGGAGAAAACTTATTTGGTCGACAACCTTCACTGAGAACACAAGTCTGAAAGCAGCCGCAAGACTGAAGCCTGATACGTCAGACCTGAACATCTGAGTAGTAGAGGTTCCTGTACTGCCACACCAATGTTCCTCTTAGCAGTAGCACAACACTTCGTGATGCTACATCAGTAGAACCTTTGCTATTCCATCTCTCTAGTAACTCATCTCCAGACACTACTAACTTAAAAAATGTAAATGAAGGCATTGGCTGTGCAAAGCGGCAATACCACAACTGCAAGTGCGCTGCAACACATCCCTGAAAGACAAACACTTGCTGAAAGAACCTCTCATCTACTATTGTGAATCCCACCCAGATAAGAGTGTTGATGGTTAATGAAAACAGTGGCTATAATATTAGTTTACATATCTAAGTCAGTAATCCAAAAGGCTTTGGTTTAAGGTGAGAGTTACGAGGCTTTCAATTTTCAACAAAAAACTATCAGTTGTATCAGTAGGATATGATTGTGGCTGGGTTAGGGACCTGTTGGAATTCTGGCTAGATAGTTATTATACAGGTAGCATTTTGGGGAAGCACTGTGCCTTGTGGTCATGTACTAGGCAGAAATTCATCAGGGGCATCTCTAGCAAGTGAGTGGGGAAGCTGCAGTTGTTGAATTTCTGTCTGGATGCAGGCTTTTCCATCCCAGTGTTGAGCCAAAAGACCAAGGCAAAGTGTGGGTGCATGGAGGTGGTCATCTTGCTGCTACCTTGTAATTTTCACAAGGACCTCACCATCCTGGCACAACTTCCATTGCCCCTGCAAGCTATTCACCATCCTGTCACATTTACTCACAAGCCCTTTTGCCTCCCTGAATGCCCTCACAATGCCCCATTACCTTGCTGCCACCCCAGCAGAGGGAGAAACAAATGCCCGGGGTGGGGGGGGAGAGGGGAAAGGGGAAATTTGTTTAATAATAAGAATGCCAGAGTGCTGCTAGAATCTCCTAATCAAGCAGCTATGTTCAGAATCAGAAAGTCACTCCCTAACTTGTTCACCTCAACTCTGACTTCAGAATCCTAAATGAGCAAAACCACTAATCTGGTCTGCACTTTTAGATAATTAACTTTGTTGTTATGGGGAAGCATGGACTAAGGAAATACAAAAAACTCCACACAAACCCCCCAAGCACTTATGCCTCAGTGTGTACCTGAATATCTAAAAAAAATTTTTTTAAGGGGGCATTAAAAAATTATAAGATATGTTACCCAATGGCAAAAAATCATAGAGTTGTTTACTAGAGTTTAAGGGCCAATATTTGAACTGCTTCATCTTAGCCGTTTTATATCAGATCTGCACTAGATTTGGATAGGTGGTGCTATTTGTCACCTAGTTGATGCCTTAAACTTTTCAAGCAGACTGGACTGATGGCTTAGATTGATAACCAATAGAATTATCATGGCTTATTACAGTAGAATGTTGGAACAGCTCCTCATCTCAATTACACTAGCAAGACTGTGCTGGTAACACTCACCCCTAGGCTCATTCGGAACATATGCAGTTCTGCTATTGCCATGTTAAAAGGTTCTCAGACAGCAGGGCTGAGAACTGTCCTTTTCCTGGACTGCTATTGCAAAGGTACACAAGATGGTGTCCATAGTTTATACATTGTCTTAAATTGAGTCAGACCATTTGAGCTATCTATATAGACCATATTGTGTGCTCACATAGTGGCTATCACATGAACTAAACTATATATTGTATGATGAAAATTCATATATATTAGTAACTTGGAATGTTACTAATGTAATATGTAATGTAAATATGTAATGTAAATATGTAATGTAATGTAAACTAATGTATAATGTAATTTGTAATGCATTGTTAAATCTTTATGGATGGTCAGTTCAAATTTATTTCTTTTTAATAAGTTTCATATTCTATATTACCTATTTTTGTTCTTGGGTTATTTGTTCTCTCATTTGTGTATCACAATAAACTTAAAAAAAAACCAAAAACCCAACCCCAATTCTTCAATACAATTATTGAAGAAAGTGAGGGACTGCGGAGACTGCGCGCACACAGACACACACACCCCGGTTAGAAACTGATTAGCATTTCTGAAGTGGGTTAGTGGTACAGGAGGATGGAAATGGGTAGTAATAATATAGTAAAGGTGTCATGTTTCCCAGTTGTGGGTTGTGATCCCAATGAGATTGCTGAAAGGAAGGAAAGGGGCTGCCAATCCCTGACTGCTGCAGGTCCACGTGTGTGCATGCACATGTGCTCAGCTCAAATACAGAAACAATAATAGTGACTGTGAGCATTTGCAGAGTGCTTTCCCCTCAGAACTGAATAATCAGTCTCCTTAGGCAGAGCCTATAATTTCCATCTGGCACCTCCTGATTAGAACACTACCGAAAGGAATGTGGAGGAAGAAGGTAATCGACCAGAATGAGAATGAGATCCCTCCTTTCACCAGTATGCTCAAATCTTGATCTCACTCTCTCCAATCTGACTAATAGCAAAACTCAACAGCTCCTAAGTTTTGCTACCGTTTCTGTCCTGCTGTAAGTGCAATCATGTTAAGACCATACACATTCACCTGTGATGTCACAAGTAGGATGAGGATGACTTGCTGCAGGGAGGCTATTTACTATAGCATCTCCTTGCTGTCAGAAATACATGCCTTGGCCCAAGGCAAATCTTTGATGGTTTCTCATTACAGAAATTGCAGATGGCATCACTAGAAGTAGATTTTTTAAAAAAGGACTTGGGGTATATCCTTCATTCTGGTTAGGTCATTTCATTAGTTATTACAGCTGGGATCCAATGGGCACTATGGGATCCAGAGGGGATTACAGCTGGGATCCAAAGGGGCAGGGACCTTTGTGTACCGGGTGCAATGTGACGTCTTGGGATGATGCAGGAGACTTGATAATTTCCCCTGTACATGCACAAGTGCATGCGGCTGCTTGGATTCTGCACACTATCTATTCTACCCAGTTTTTGGATATGTAATAAAATTACTTCCTTTAGGTTACCATACAGTTCGTATTTAAATCGTATTTAGCAGGATTAAATAAAGCTAATATATATACATAAATATACATTAAAACATATCAAAATACTGTAAGCTGCCTTGAGCCTATGGAATGGAGAGGCATTCTAATTCAATAAAATATATAATTAATGCAGCATTGTACATATTTAATTAGTTTAGATTGGTTCTATCTCTAAGTCTCACAAATACTGCAGTAAAACAAGTTCCTGTCTGGAATTCTAGTCATGACACAGAAAAGAAAACTCTCGGCACACTAAAAAGTATAATGAGAAGTATCTTTCTAAAAAGCGGACACACACATTTTTGACTGAGAATAACCCTTGTTAAATGTTATATAGATATATATGAATAAATATACCTTCCCATCCTCAGTGCTTTGTTGACACGAGTTGTGAACATCGTCTTCTCTTACTAATTTACCAGGCCATGAAGTCAGTCCTTTTATTTGGCCCCAGACCAAGTCCCCAACGTTAAACGTCCTTGGCCTGTAATGTATCAACTCATTTGAAGAAGGGGAATCGGGATTCCTTAGGTCATCTTCACTACTAATGCTTTTAGCGTCTGAAGGACTAGGCACACACCCATTAATGCTTTTGGCATTAAAGTCTCCATTATAATGGATGTAGTCTTTAACTAGAGAACTTTCAAAGCTATTCGAGGAACTTGGAGACTGCTCCTCCACTGCCAGGTCTTGCTTGGAAGCATTCAGCAACTCTCCAAACCCTCTGCTCTGTTGAGGCCTGTTTCCATTTATGTGTGCACATCGCTCCACAGTGCT
The DNA here is from genome assembly GCF_027244095.1 of Hemicordylus capensis. NCBI lineage: Eukaryota > Metazoa > Chordata > Lepidosauria > Squamata > Cordylidae > Hemicordylus > Hemicordylus capensis. The sequence goes on along the minus strand of NC_069657.1, from coordinate 179,907,210 downwards.
CTCTAGTCTCTCTTTAAAACTCATCATAGTTCTTTTGTAATTGCTATACCTGAAGTTCTCCTCCAACATTTTATCACTTTGACAGTTTCGCTGTGGTAACAGTATTGGATGCTGCTTGCCTTGGACTAATGGCAGTGTGGAGACATTGTTGGGTCTTTCGTGGCAAGGGCTGCTGTGGATATGGGATGAATGGTCTAAAAACTCCTCACACTTCCATCTGTTCATTTCCCCTCCAGGACTTTGCTCCCCTTCCCACTGTTTTTTGGGTGTGTTGCAACCTGTTGGTTTATAATACTCTAAGCTATCCCCCTCACTGGAATTTTTAAGGTGTTCTGAGTTCTTCAGTATTCGTGCCCCCCTAGTGTTCCTTGTCCTACCTTCATGATCAGAAATGCCAATGTTTCTTCCATGGATTACTGCGCTGACAGCACTGGACAGATTTAATGGGTCACCAATAGAGGCTGTGAAGGCACTCATGGCACTCAGAGCTGGAATTGGGCTCATTTGTGTCGTACTGTTAACTGCAGTGGTAATTACTACTTGCATTCCCTTGCTTGCAGCATCCACCACTGCCTTGTAGATTGCATCGACAGAAGCATCACCCTGGGCAGCTAGATTGAGGTTGTCCTTTGCCTGCTGCCCTACAGATTGCTCCATCCTTTGCTGCAAGTTGCATGCTGTATCTTGAAAGGGAGGAAGTTGGGTGTTGGAACTTTCAGGAATTGATGGCATCCCCATCTGAGAGATCATTCTCTTGTTCAGAAAAGCAGCCTCTTCCTGCATTCTCACCTTTTAAAGGTATAAGGAAGAAGAAGAGTTAAAACTTATTTCAGATGATGGATGTTACATCTAATCAGGAAGTTGAAAATAGTGGATGAAACTACTACATGACACTCATCTAATAGATTCACTTTATTACGATCATAGATCAGACAGGCTGTTTTATATATCTTTTTAAAGAAAAGGGAAAAGAAAACAGCAACAAAGCATTTTCACTAATGAAAATTTACAATAATGCAGCAAGATGTTAACATTACAGGACATATCTATCAGACATAAGACAGTAAGAAAATAAAAATATATATAATTGAAATGGTGTATTATTCTTTGAGAGAGAAAGAATATTCTTCCAAAATGTAAAAGGTTTCCTCAAACCATGAAAGATAATCTGGATGTTTGTTTGAGTAAATTATAAGAGGACACCGATGATTAATAAAACAGTTTGAGATCGAGGTCCCTTGAGAAATTTGAAGTTGTGTTCCATCAGAACAATGTTCCAAAGGGATATATATCATTGCTATATGGAGGGCAATAACTGATCTTCCTAGGGATATGCAAGTTTCCTTCTGGCCACTAATAAGCTATAGGCCAAAAAGTCTTTCTAATTAATTGCTTTTTCTTTTGACTGTATCCCAATTAAAGCTAACTGTAGATCTGCTGTAAGTTAAACAACGAGGTGGTTCCCACAATCAGTGGGAACCGCAGATGGGGTTAAGTGGGCAGAGTGGGCTTAGCCCGCTCTCTGCACAGAGGGCCTGCAGAGCCCTGGGCGGTCGGACTGGCCACCCACACAACTGCTGGCTCCATCACCCTCCAGTTGGGGGTCTACTCATGAGTTGCCATGGTGCGGAGCTGCGCTGCAGCAACACACGATCTGGAAGCCCGGGTTAGAGGAGCGCTTGCTCCTCTAACCTGGGCTTAGGGGAGATAACTTTGGTGGGTTACCTGCTTTGGTGAGACCGGGCTCGGCTGTGAACCCGGTGGTTCTCACGTGCAGGCGAAATCGGGCTAGGCTCCCTTAGCCCAATTTCACCCGATCATGAGAATCGCCTCAACATCTAGGCCATTTCATGGCTCTGACTTATTTCTGACCCTGCCAGAGTCACTTGACTGTCATATCTGCTTTTTCAGAAAAAACTCAAGAACCTATTAGGACCCAGGGACTGGACGCCATGCCTGTAAATAGGCAACCCCCGCTACCCTGCCTTTCTAATCCAAACCACAATGTTCCACACACAAGTAGGCGTACCATAAATGTTTGCTGTAACTAGCGCTAAAACAGCCTATTACAGAAATTTAAGAAGCTGAAATTTCTATACCATTTTTTTCCTACCTTGACTAGCGGTACCAACTGCATACTATGGTAAACCTTCTCACTCTTCAGACTGAACCTCCATTTTTTTTCCTATCCTTAATTGCTACTTTTGGCTAGGATTCCAAAGATCCACAGAACATGTAAAAAAAGTCATACAAAACTGGTCTGGGGAGTGTAATTGAGAAGGGCTGACATGTTGCATACATAGGTGGTGGTCATCCACCTGCACTGCTGTGGGCTTAGGGTGAGGTGCCGGCAGTGTCGGGCATTTGCACAAGAGGGCAAATACTCCAAGGAGCCCACCTGTGCTCCAGAAATGCTGATCAGATTGGAAATGGGCTTAATATAAAAATGTTTTCTTAGCTGAACATTTGCAATCAAAGTCTTGATAGTATCATCTGAGTAAAAAACAACAGAAAGAATATTTTTAAAATATGCATTTATATGGATATGTTTCAGAATCTCAAAATCAGGGGGAAACTGTAAAAACATGCAATAAAAGGTTATTGGGTATTACTCATTCTCATGTCTTTTCATTTTCCTTCTAGACATTTTGCTTTAGTTTACCACAGGTGAACAGCCAACAAATGCTCATAATTTTAGGAATATTAGTGGATGTAAGATGTACTGATATGATAAAATGTAAGCTAAAGATTTAACTTCCAACAGCAACAAAAAGATTAACCCACCCCTGCAAAAATATTAAAACAGCATAGTTATTTGTATTCTGTTTCATGGACACACTCCCTACCTGAAAATTCTGGAACAAGCAAGCCATAGGGTTGGGGTTGTTAGGTGGCCCAGGAACAGGTGGCTGTCCTTGAAAGCCTTGGAGATTCTGATAGCCTTGGAGAAGCTGCTGCTGTTGATTTGATGGGAACATTTGATTGTTGTTGAAGAGTGACTGCAGATGACTTAGTTGATGGTTATTAAGAGTCGTGTTGATCGATGTCATGTCACCTGCAAATCCAAACACATGGATATTAACATGGAAAACCAACACCAGACATTTCCCAAGGACACGTGTGGATTTTTCCTGAGTCAGATTACCATATAGTGGCAAAGATATAGATTAAAACTTTTCTTTGCAAGTCTTTAGTGAACCAGTTGTCTGTGATACAATACAATAGAATGGATTTCTTTCGCTGCTATCACATCAATTTAAGCTTTGGTAGACAGAGTATCTAATTCTCGATTACCCTTGAAATAATATATAGATATACTACAACAACAACGACAAATATTTATATACCACTTTCCAACAAAAGTTTCCAAAGCGGTTTACATAGTGAAATAATAAATAAATAAGATGGCTTCCGCCAACAGCAACAAAAAGATTAACCAACACCTGCAAAAATATTAAAACAGCAGTTATTTGTACCAAATACCAAAGAAATATACAGAGTAAGGTATAGCATAATTAATTTCCTAGTATTCTAAGACGCATTCCAAAATGTCACACTAATAAATTAAAAAACCTGTTCCGCCAAGTTTTCAGTAACATTCAGAACGTTTCTTGAGGAACCAGCAATTTATTGCACAGTTTACATGGTTTCCATGTAAACCACTTTGAGAACTTTTGGTGAAAAGCGGTACATAAATATTCGTAGTAAGAGTAGATTATTGAATAAAAAATGTTTTAAGTCTTCACTTGCTGACATCTGAATTTTTAAAAAACTCATGTTAAAAATATCTTAACATTACTATGATTTTGTTAAGATGTGCCTGCAGATATCAACAATACCAGAAAAATTTAAAAGCATACACATTGGAAGTCCATACTGAGTAATGCTGGACACCCAGAAGGAAGTTATGCTTGTCCACAGAGAGGAGGGGCAATTTTAGCCAGTCTCCCCTTCCCACTGCTGTCCTGATGACCCCCCCCATATGTCCCAGAAGATCCCCCAGTCCTCAGAGCCATATTTTCAGGGGCACTGGGGCAGTAGAGGGAAGGGAAGATTGGTTAAAATCACCCCACCCCTCCCTGTGTGAGGGAAACCTCCTTCTGTGCATGCAACACTAATCAGTGAGTGACCATTGGTAAGTCATTTTACAAACTATTTCTGAATAATGCAAACAAATCTTTAAATATGTAATTTACAGCAGAAGATTAGAGGCTGCAATCTCAAAACACATAGTTGATGCAAGCCAGATTAATAGTTGTGACTGGGATCAAAGAGCCCCATGGGTACATCCAAGTGTATCCGTATATGCACTGGGGTTTTCTAAATTTTCTGTTCTGACAGCAACAGCCTGTGCTGCATCAAAAGCTGTTGTAGGAGCAGATGCTCATAAATGGGTAAATGGAGGGGTAGGACTCAGAAGACCTGTTTGGTGTATGGAAGCTCCATTCCCAACCTTTTGTATCCTGGACTATGTCACTAGTGCTTGTGGGATGTTAGACAGCAGGCTTAGACAACATTTTAGCCATGTGGACCTAATTTAATAACAATTCTGACACCAAATTTGGTTTTATTGCAAGTTCTTCCCAAGTTAGGCCTGTGTGTATAGTAAAAATGCTTTTGCAGATGCAGAATACTTTTAACTTTTATTAACAATAATTTGCTGAACTCCACTCACTGACATCCATCCATCCATCCATCTAAGTATCCATCCATCCATCATTCAGGGTAAAAACCAAAATCTGGCAGACTCAGGTCCAATTCACACAATTAAATCTACCACTGTAAAATCATGACTGGGTTTGGGTTTTCAACTAAATGGCTTCTCAAGTGAAAAAAATGAGGTACTGATGAAGATATTACCATCCTAGACTTAAACATGTGAACTGGAGCTCAGCTTTGTTTTAAGTAGATGTTTTTCAAACAGTTTGGAAATTTTTAGTTCTATGCTACCAAAAAACCAACAATCCCAAGAAGTATGAGAACATAAATGTACAGTGCTAGAAGAGCTCTGAGTTTACTTTGAAACCTGTGCAAGACTGTACTTGGGCTGCTTTTTAATGTATTGCTTCATAGTAATCTAGAGATTGGGTATATTGGCATATTTATGATTCATAAATTGATTTGGAAGCTTCTCATCTATTGTGCAGCTACTCATACTAACCCTGTGATGCCTTGGATATATTTTAAATAAAGCACTGCATTTGCAAGATGCACATGAGCCTTTATGAGATTCGAAAAATGTAAACACCATTCCAATTGGATGAATTTAGATGGCATCAGACTTTCTAAACAATAGAGTATTAAAATGCTATTTAAAGTTTTCTGTCAATCGTATTTGCAGTTTTTCAGTGGAATGGTTAAGAAGTTGACAAAGCATAAACCTTTTAGGAAAAAAGTGCAATGAAATTGAGTTTTGAAAAAAAGGTAGAAAATAGAAGTTTCCCCTTCCCACCACCATTTTTTTTCCTTTTTAAAACCTGTGAAAATATTTAACTTACCAAGTAGACCTGTCCCCAGTAGAGGGTTAAGTAGCTGTGGCACCACAGAGTTACTGTTGAGTTTAGCTGGACCAGATGTACTCCCAGCATTATTAGATATGTTCAGCAATGTTTCTGCCATTGACACCACTGCTGTCCCACCAAGTGTTGAGACAGACAGTGCTGCCACTGCTGATGATGTAGTGGCTGTGGTAGTGGTAGTCTGAGAGGAGGTTGCTATGGAAACCTCTGGATGATTAGCAGTGGTGCCCGATGTAGAGTTCAGAACACCTCCCAACAGCTGGGGATTCAAGGTCATTAATCCTGAGGCCCCAGTGACAGCTGGGAGGAGCAGGGGGTTTGAAGTAGTGTCTGTGCCTGAAAAGCTTGGGAAAGGGTTTCCCAGGGGATTGGTAAAGAGGGTCTCAGCTCTGTTGGTGTCTGACTGACTGGTTAGCAAGTGATCTGGTGGTGGGGCAGTCATCTGTGTTACTGAGGGCACAGGATTGTTTTGCTGTTGCTGTAAGAGATCTGAGATGGACAGACTGAAAGGTGCTAACGGGAGCATGGCAGCTGCTTGGGCTTGGTTCTGAAGAAGAGCTGCTAGCAGCTGAAAATGGACAGGTTGCAGCACCTGCCCATCCACATCACTGGAGAGCAAAGCTAAAGCAGCATTTACATTTGGGTTGAGAAAACCTAAAGGATTGAAGTTGACCTCAGACTTGCCTTCTCCTGCTGAAGGCTGCAGTATATTTAATAAATTCTGGTTTAGGAGGTGCTGCTGATTCACTGGCAAAGAGATAGGTAGAGAACTAAAGAGGTTTGGATTCAAAGAGTGCGGAAGATTGTTGTTTGAAGCGCTGTTCTGTGGAAAATGCAGAGCATGTTCATGGCCAACGAACGGAAAGTCATTTCCAAGAGGGAGCTGGCTATGAAGTGGGTTTCCAGTTGCGGTTGTGACGATGACACCATCTTGAAGAACAGATGTTGTCTTGGTGATGGCAGGTTGACTGGTGCCAGCTACAGCTGTGGATGATGATGGTCCTGCCCTCCCTGCAGATGAAAAATAAAAGTAATAATGCACACTGGAAGATAAATATTATAATGAGCAATGGTAATGAACTTGTCCAAGTATAACTGTGTGAAATACTAAAGAAAAAACTAAAAGTTATATCACGTCTTACAGTATTCTTAGGAACATAGGAACATAGGAAACTGCCATATACTGAGTCAGACCATTGGTCTATCTAGCTCAGCATTGTCTTCACAGACTGGCAGCAGTTTCTCCAGGGTTGCAGGCAGGAATCTCTCTCAGCCCCATCTTGGAGAAGCCAGGGAGGGAACTTGAAACCTTCTGCTCTTCCCAGAGCGGCTTCATCCCCTGAGGGGAATCTCTTGCAGTGCTCACACATCAAGTCTCCCATTCATATGCAACCAGGGCAGACCCTGCTTAGTTATGGGGACAAGTCATGCTTGCTACCACAAGACCAGCTCTCCTCTTCTTGGTAGCTTGGTTCTTGGTAGCTCACACAACAGATTACACATCATAACTGTAAAAACAAACAGAGCTCTAAAAGATTATAATCAAAGATGCAGTGCTGTTGCTAGAACAGCCTGTTTGGGGCCCACAAACAGTACCCCACTACGTGATTTGGAACTGCAGGATTACAGTCTCCATCTTGGTTGAGCTCATGGGCATGAACGCTGCACATGCCCATATTTGGCAAAATTCTCAAGTTGGTCTCTTAGCACAAGCAAACATGGGGCAACAATTACCCAAGGTCAGTATAACAAGTGACTGCAAGGTATAACCCTATGGCCCTCTATTCAGAGAAGGAAGTTGGCTGAGCAGATGCAAGTTAAGGAGAGAGACTATTTCTCAAGGAAATAGTAAAACTCCTTTTTTTTTTTTTTTGGCATAAAGCAGGCTTCTGCAACCTGTGGCCCTCCAGATGTTGCTTAACTACAACTCCCAGCATACCCAGCCACAATAAATTGTGGCTAAGGATGCTGGGAATCGTAGTTCAGCAACATCTGGAGGGCCACAGGTTGCGGAAGCCTGGCATAAAGTATTAGTTTTAGTAACTGTCTTCACAGAAACTCAAATAAGACTGAGTACTCCCAACCCACCATCACTGCACTAGCCTGGCATGAACCAGAAGGAACAGTTGGTATCAAAAGAATCATTCTCTCCCCACCTGGAAGGTCTTCTTGGTGTGTCAGATAAGATTTGAGCTCACCCATTCATTCCAGCCCATACAATTTCTTCAAACAATTTCATGTTATTGTTCATCAAGATCGCACCCACCAGTGAACGAATCAAACAATACTGAATTCTTTTGTCAACCATGGGTGTCAGCCCCAACTGCAAGGAGGTGTGACCTGTGTAATGCCTGAAGGCATGATTTTGTCTATTTCTAGCCCAAATGCCAACAAATGTTGTGCTTTGGCTTTAGCTATACCATCAGCTACAGCTTTTGCTCTAGTCTTGATTCCAGCTTGGATCTCGGCCTCCTGTTTGGACCTGTCTCCAGACCCAAACTGCACACCACGCTTGGCTGCCCTAGAGAATTGGACTCTAGAGACCCGACCACCTTTGGATTTTTGTTGGTACCAGACATTATGCTGGTTTCCTGGCTTGCGAGTGGCATACTTGCTTCTCCTTTTCCCTTCCTTGTCTGTGCAAAGAGATCCACCAATGCATGCTACCTGCAAGTGTGAATCACCACCGGATCTTGGATCGGTAATACTAGTTGCCTATCTTCCTAAATCTTATCTCCCTCTTCTCTTTTCTCTTTAAGTCTAAGTCTGCTCTTCAGGTCATTTCTCTAGCCAGCTCCAAACTGATTCAGTAATAATTTGAACCTTAAGCTAAAACACCTCTTCGTGAGATTATAAATTAGTGCTATTGGTTAATATTTTATTGCCTCCTTGCCTGCTTAATCAATTTTTCTCTTCTTGTACAATGAATTCCCTAAATCTCTCTCTCTCTCTTTCATTATTTCCAGACCAAAACTTTGAACAAACTCATTTTGTAACACACTGTTCACTCTTGTCTCGCTAATGCCCCCAAACAAGCCCAAAAGTAGTCTTTGGGTGCTCCACCAGCATTCTAGAACAATTCTGTTAACAGTGCTAAGGAGGGCTCAGTTGTCATGGTGCATGTCAGCACCAGCGATGTTGGGAAATGTAATCAGGAGGCCCTAGAAGCAAAATTGAGGCTGATAGGTAGCATATTGAAGTCCAGGACTACCAAAGTAGCATTTTCAGAAAGGCTACCTGTTCCACACACAGAGCCAGTGAGACAGGCAGAGCTGAAGGGCCCCAATGTGTGGATGAGATGGTGGTGCCGAGAGGAGGGGGTTTAGATTTGTTAGGCACTGGGATACATTTTAGGGCAAGCAAAGCCTGTATAAAAGAGATGGGCTGCACTGGAATCAAGATGGAACCAGACTGCTGGCACATAAAATCAAAAAGGTCACAAAACAACTTTTAAAATGACACCTGGGGAATTGCTGACAGGAGCTGGGCAGCATCCGGTTCAGCAAATGTCATCCCTTAAGGTGTGAGGGTGTAAAAGCTTCAGATAAACCAGAAGGGGACAGTGTAGAACCAGGTAAAGAGTAGACAGAAGGATGTGCTAGCTGGTCAAAGAGATCAAATGACCAAAAGAAAGATAGCACACACCAGGTAAGAGATTCAGTATATGGTGTTCATATGCTAATGCCAGAAACCTCCAAGCCAAGAGGGGCAAGTTGGAGTGCTTGGTTGCTAATGAAAACACAGATATAGTGAGTGTAACGGAAACACTGTAGAGCAGTGAGACCCAGTGGAACACTGTTATTCCAGGATGTAAACTCTACTGAAAGGGGTGAATTGGGGGGTGGAGTATAACTATATGTGAAAGAGGTGATAGGATCCAATGAGCTAGAAAACCTAGGAAGACTGGAGTCCTCCACAGAAACTCTGTGGGTGGCAATACAAGGCCTTAAAGGGAATGTGGTATTAGGTGTCATACCTGGGTGGGTCAGGTGTGATAGGAAGAACACTGTGGGAGCAGGCAAGGTGAAGTCAAACAAGTAGGTCAGTCTCGTAAGGGCAGGCAGGGTTGAAGTCCAAAACCAAGCAATGAGTCAGAAGCAAGGGAGTCTAAGAACAGGAAGCAGGAGCAGAACTAAGGTAGCATGCATCCACAACCAAATTGCTTTTGCAAACGGTGGAAGCAAACTGAGGCCTTAAATACAGAGCCAGCATTGCAGCCTCACCTAAGCCTGGCATGTCTTAAAGGGGCTGCATCCTATTTCTTAAGCGCTGGCTGTGTTATATCTGGGTGACTGATGGTGAGGATTGGGTTCATCCTCAGAGGACACAGGCAAGGGTGTGTTGAGGGCATCAGCAGGTGCTGGCATTTCCATTGGAAGGGGGTGAGGGCCCCTCAAAGTTTACTTCGTCCTTTCTCAGCCAGAGTCAGGCTCAGGGGTCACAACCACTTCACCTCGAGAGCCCCTGATGTCCAGCTCAAGGAACATGACCCCTTCATCCTGGGATTCCTCCATGTCAGACTTGGGGTTCATGACACTAGGGACATGCATCACCCTTCCGATCAAAATGCTGACAGTGACTGGGAGTTGCAGAAGGAAATCAGGGAGGTGTCAAAAAAAGACAGATCTGTAATAATGGTTGACTTCAATTACAAATACATAGGCTGGGTAAATTCACATTCATGTAATGACAAGAGGCCACATTTCTAGATATGCTGAATGACTGTGCCCTAGAACAGTTGGTCATGGAATGAACCAGAGAAAAGGCAACCTTCAACTTAATTCTGAGTGGTGCCCTGAACCTGGTGCCATGGATCTCAGTGTCATTGAACTTTTAGGGAAAAGTGACCATAGTGTGATCAAATTAAATTTTGAATTTCAGAAGAGAAACTTCTCTAAAATGAGTATTTTGGTGAAAAGAAAACTGAAAGGGAAAATCAAGAGAGTCACACTTCGCTTCAGAATGCATGTAGTTTATTTAAAACCACAATACTAGAAAGCCAGTTAGATTGTACACCAAAAAGGAGGAAAGATACCACCAAGTCTGGGCCTGCATGGCTAACAAGTAAAGTTTAGGAAGCTATAAAGGGGAAGAAGATTTCCTTCAGACACTGGAAGGCCTGCCCAAACGAACAGAAAGGAACATCAACTCTGACAAAATAAATGCAAAGAGACAATAAGGGAAGGAAAAAGAGAGTGTGAGGAGTATATATCTAGTGTCAACGGGAATAACAGAAACTTCTTTAAATACATCAGAAGCATGAAATCTGCCAGGGAGGCGGTTAGTCCATTAGATGATGAGATAGTGAGAGTGATTATGAAGGAGGATATGGAAATTGCAGAGAAGCTAAAAGAGTTATTTGCATCTGTTTTCATGGCAAAGGATACTGAACTTATACCTGTGCCTGAACCGAGCTTCTCAGGGAGCCTAAAGAACTGAGTCAGATAGAGGTGACAAGAGATGACATTCTAAACTGTATGAAAAAAATAACAAATCGCCAGGGCCTGATAAGAGTCCTTAAACAACTCAAATGTGAAACTGTGGACCTTTTTGAGGGGGAGATTCTTTATTTGATTTCTATGTAAATGTAACTTAGCCCTACAATCAGGGTCTGTATCAGAGGACTGGAAAGTAGCCAATGTAACACCTATTATCAAATAGGGATCTGGGGGGATAGGGGAAATTACAGGCCGGTTGGCTTAACGTTGGTGCCAGGCAAATTGATGGAAAGCATTCTCAAATATAAAATTGTTAAGCATATAGAAGAAAAGGCCTTGCTGAAGGAGAACCAGCATGGCTTTTGCAAAGATATATCTTGCTTCACCAACCGTCTGGAGTAATTTGGGAGTGTCAACAGGTATGTGGATAAAGGTGATCCAGTTGATATACTATACTTGGACATTCAAAAAGCTTTCAACAAAGTTCCTCATCAAAGACTCTGGGGAAAACTTAGCAGATATGGGAAAAGGGGGCAGATTCATGTGTGGATTGGTAACTAGTTGAAGGTCAGGAGACAAGCAGGTAGGAATAAATGGACAGTTCTCTAAATGGAGGAATAAGAAGTGGGGTCCTCCCACTTCTGTACTGGGACCTGTGTTTTTCAATGTATTCATAAATGATCTAGAAGTTGGGGTAAGCAGTGAGGTGGCCAAATTTGCAGACAACACCAAATTATGTAGAGTAGTGAAATCCAAAACATATTGCAAGGTGCTCCAAAAGGATCTCTCCAAACTGTGGGAGTGGGCAACAAAATGGCAGATGTGGTTTAATGTTAGCAAGTATAAATTGATGAATATTGGGGCAACCCCCCCGCCCCACTGCAATATATATGCTGATTGGGTCTGAGCTGTCGGTGACTGACCAAGAGAGAGATCTTGGGGTTATGGTGGACAGCTGGTTGAAAGTGTTGACACAATATGCAGCAGCTGTGAAAAAGGCCAATTCTGTGCTTGGAATCATTAGGAAGGGGCTTGGAAATAAAAATGCTAATATCATAATGCCTTTATACAAATTTATGGTGTGGCCAGATTTGGAGTACCGTGTACAGTTCTGGTCACTGTATCTCAAAAAAGACATTATAGAATTGGAGAAGGTTCAGAAGAGGACAACAAAGAGGAACAGGGGCCTAGAGCATCTTCCTTATGAGGATACAACAACTGGGCGTTTAAGTTTATAAAAACAACAACTGAGGAGTGGCACGATAGAGGTCTATATATGTATGGTGTAAAGGAAGTGGAGAGAAAGAATTTTTTCTCCCTCTTGCATAACACTAAAACAAGAGGTCATTCCATGAAACTGATTGCCAAGAAATGTAGGACCATGAAGAGGAAGTACATTTTCACACAGCACATAGTTAATCTATGGAATTCTTTGCCATGGGATGTGGTGACAGCCATTAGCCTGGATTGCTTTAAAAGGGGCTTAGACAAATCCATGGAGAACAGGTCCATTAATGGCTATTGATCTGGTGGCTATGGGCCACCTCCAGCCTCAGAGGCACGAAGCCTCTCAATACCAGTTTCAGGGGAGCATCAGCAAGAGACAGGGCATACCCTCACCTCTTGCCTTTCTGCTTTCCAGAGGGATCTGGTGGGTCACTGTGTGAAACAGGATGCTGGACTAGATAGGCCTTGGTCCTGATCCATCAGGGCTGTTCTTTTGTAAGACATCAAAAACTGTATTAATTACCACACAACAGCCTGTTTTTTTTTCTTATTTTTGATTTTACTGTTGTTTATTGCACTGGATCTCAATTAGTACTTTTATGAACAGAAGAAGGGGAGAAATGGCAATTATTGTTGATTTCCCCTGTCCTATGTAACCCTCTGTGCTCCCTCAAATGACTCTGAGGATTGGTGGGACCCTCAGGAATAGAGTTTTGTGGTGGTGCAGACAGGGCCAGATTAAGACATGCTGAGGCCTGAAGCTATGTCAGGCTTAAAAGACCCTGTAACATTACAAGAAGGGTCAAAAGTCCCACCCTGGCATGTCACCTGTCCTCGCTGCCCTGCTCACAGTTACAGCAACATTCATCTGAAGAGATGAAGACTGCGTGCAATAATGGTTGCAGGTGTTGGTCTAAACTGGGCCCTGGTCTAATAAAATTTCAATATAATTTATTGTTATTTCTGCACAGATTTATAAATCCAATATGATAAATAATTGTGACTAATGATAAAAGAAGTCTGGTTCTGGATGCCACCAGCGCGTTTGGTGGTGACCCATGACCGGGCCTTCTCTGTGGCTGCCCCAGGGCTTTGGAATATGCTCCCTACTGAAATAAGAGCACCTTCTCTGTTAGTTTTCAAGAAGATCCTAAAGACTCTCCTGTTCTTGGAGACTTTTAATTAGAATTAATTTTTAATAATTTTTAATAATTTTAAAAACTTGTTTTAATAACTATTTTATGCTATTGTTTTTATTTTCATTTATTTTAATTTGTGACTTTAAAATATTTTAAATTTTGTACCTCGCCTAGAGAGATGTACATATCAGGTGGATGAAAAATAAATAAATAAACAAACAATTATAATGATAGTTTTTTTCTCGTTTCTCCTTTAGTTTTCAATCAATTATGTAAATCTAGTCATTTGAGGGGTATTCTTGGTCCTAAATCTGACACTAGGTACAAGATTGCAGAGGGAAAGGCAAAGATCACCTTCTCCTCCACTGCACAAAGATAACTTTTTCCTTCTGCAGTAGTACTAGTTTGTATCCAATAGTAGTATTTATGTTATGATATTGTTAACTGCATTAAGAAAACTGTTATATACACATGTTAAATACACATACAGATTAATATGTTAAAAAATAAGTGCCTTCCATATCTTTCTAAAAGTGGACCCAGTGAGGCAATCTTCCAAGAGTTTAGTTTCTCTCAGAAAGTGCCTCTGAATAGCTATCTTGGTTGATCTTAGTCGGACTCCATATTCAAACCACCTGATATTTTCATATGAGAGGGAACCTGAAATGCACCTTCAAAGAATATTAAGCTTGTTTCATGAGATATATTTTGAATTAATTAGTGCACTACTGAAACATGTGGCAAGTTCACATTCTAATGATTAAGACTGTAGAAGGATTAGAGAGGGAGATTAGCAATAAGAGCAAATGCATTCTATTCTCAAGACTGCCACCATGTGGATCTATGTATCTAGGACATATTGAGAAACACATCAAAGAGGACAGACTATGACTTTACATGAAAGCACAAGTTCTGAAATTGTCAGGATAAAACCGATAGATAGAAAGGAAACTAATTCCGAAGTTCATTGTAGAATTTTAAGGATGTGTTACTGGTTAGCATAAAGAATTACATTCTTTTCTTCAATAAAGAAGAAGTTGCAAATGTGTGTAATTTATATTCCACTCTTTCTCCAAGAAGCTCATGGAAGTAAAAGTGGGGTTACAACATCTCGGTGAGGCAAGCTAGCCTGAGAGGTAGCAATTTGCTGAAGACCACTCACTGAGTTTCAAAGCTGAATGTTAATTCTCTTCTGAGGGTACTCAACATGTAAACTCAAATTGTAAAGCACTTCACATACAATATGAATAGTACTTCCAGTGATAATCACAGAACTAGCAAGCACAAACATGCCCATTTGTATGGGCATCAATTTCATTTCTTAGAACCATAAAAGGTTTTTGAAAAAACTTAATGTTTCAGTATTTTCCTATTATAGTTCTGGCTTCTTGACCGATATCATTTTATTTGAAGTAAACAGCATGCAAAATAATTATTGTTTATTGGGCCATCCTAACACAGAGGGCCTTGAAGGGTACTTCTTGGTATTAACAGAGTAGAAGGAGATTTCTGTAGTCCAAGAGAATATTCATATTAAAAACGGAGGTTAATACAAATTGGCAAACTGCTCAGTGAGGGATGCATGAATCACCATTTTCGGCAACTCCACAGCAATAGCAAATAGCACTGGAAAGATGAAGTTGAAGCAGGAGTCTTAGGAGTGTTTTTAAAGTGTTGGGGCTCAATGCAGTCGAGACATAATGAATGTCGCATAACCAAGCATAAATCAGCAGTTTGTTTTTTTCCTTATACATTGTTCTGAAAGTAATCAAAATCATTAGGTAGGTGTGTGAGAGATAAAAATTCACACAGACAGGTGAATCTATGGTGTGGTGGGAACCTCTTAGCATTCACAAGGGGAAGGGGAAGAGAGCTGGCAAGAGTATTCCTCTTGCCCTGCTGCTCCTTGCCTCCCCTGGCCCCAGTGATGACTGAGCTAACCAGTCCCTTCCTCTTACCTTTGCTCACAGCAAGAAGAAGAGGGAGATCATGCCAACGATATAGTGAGGCCAGGGCTGTCCTTAGGGTGTGGCGGCCAGGGCAATTACCCCGAGCCCCGCACTGGTACAGGACCCGCTCTCAGCTCTGGACACACTGCAGTGCAGCCTGCCCTCCTCTCTCCCCCAGTCCCAGCCACTTATCTTTCCCCCACAGCAGCCCAGCTGGAGCTGATCTTTTGTGTAGATGTGCAGCTTGAAAGGCTCCCAGGCAAGCTGCTAGAGCTCCTTCTCTCTCCACTTCTCATCTGTTCAGTGGGTGGGCGGGGAACTTCAGGCTTCAGAAAGGCCTCCATGCAGGCCTTGCTGAAGCCTGAAGTTCAGTTCAGGCAAGCAGGCAGAGTGTCCAGTGCTTGCCTGCCACAGCTCTCTGCAGACCCCCTGCCTTGCCCTGCCCTTGCCTGCTTAGTAATGGAGGTATGATGTGATTTGCTTTTTGTAGTTATCTCTCACCCCCACCCCCCACCCGAATATTTAGGAATTGGCTTGCTATAGGCCTTTGGTATTGAGCAGAGATGTAGGGCAGGGTAGAAGGAATATGTATATTTAAATTGAAGTAGATTATACAAATTGTTGATCTTTAATTTTTTTTTTTTTAAATTTAAAGAATCCATCAAAAAATGTCCTATAAGTGGCTTGTTTCATGGCAGAAAATTACAAAAATGTCTGGAACTGAAACCCCACTTAGACCATCATTCCACCCCCATATGGAAGAATTTGCCCTTTGCCTTCATAAAAATACCCCCCTGTCTGCCCCAGCCTTTAAATCACCTGGGATGACTTGGCGTAGGTCTTTGGTATTGAGCAGAGATGTAGGGCAGGGTGGAAGGAATATGTATATTTAAACTGAAGTGGATTGGACAAATTTTTGGGTTTCAATATATATATTAAATTTAAAATACCCATCCAAAAAGTCCTATAAGTGGCTTGTTTCATGGCAGAAAGTTACAAAAATGTCTGGAACTGAACATACACCCCTGCTGGATCAGGCCCAAGGCCCATCTAGTCCAGCATCCTGTTCCACACAGTGGCCCACCAGATGCCGCTGGAAGCCTATAGGCAGGAGTTGAGGGCATGCCCTCCCTTCTGTTGTTACTCCCCTGCAACTGGTACTCAGAGGCATCCTGCCTAAGCCCCACCTTAGACCATAATCCCACCCCTATATGGAAGAATCTGTCCTTTGCCTTCATAAAAAAGGGTAAAACACCCCCCTTTCTGCCCCAGCCTTTAGATCACGTGGAATGACTTGGCATAGGGCTTTGGCATTGAACAGAGAGGTAGGGCAGGGTGAGAGGAATATGTATATTTACATTGAAGTGGAATGGACAAATTGTTGGTTTTAAAATATTTTTTTGAATTTAAAAAACCCATCAAAAAGTCCTATAAGTGACTTGTTTCATGGCAGAAAATTACAAAAACTTCTGGAACAAACAATTTAATATGTCTGTGTGTGTGTGTGTGTGTGTGTGTACACACACACACACACACACATGATGTTCAAGCTGATTTGCAACCCAGGAGGTCTGAGAACTGTGAAGCATGTATTGTGCATTTCATTTTTTATTTTTTTAGAAATACATTATATGTCCAAGCTGGTGCACATGTCCAAAAACCTCACTCACATTATTTACACTGTATATCATCAATCAGTATGATTCTGTAATGATATGAAATGTTAAGGAGGCCCCGCACATGCTGATTCGTCCCCAGCCCCACACCCTACTAGGGACGGCCCTGAGTGAAGCTGTTGGGCTCCCTCCTGCTAGCTGGAGAAGAAGGTGGCAGGGGAAACAAGGCAAATCTACTGACCCCAAATTTGCTGCCTGAGCTGACAACTACAATCCTCTTCGTGGTAGGGCAGCCTTTGGCAATTTGGGGGAAAAGAACAGTAATCTTTAAAAAGTGGAGGGCAAAGGGGAAAACCTTTCTGTTTTGTTCTCCTCCCTCCTAGGTATTTTGTCAATAGTGACACATCCCTTAAGTTTTCTGAAGCATTCTTTTATGCTCCAAGTTTGGGGCCTATATTGCTTCCCTCTTATCTGAAGACACAGTACAATTTACTCAGAAATGGCTGAGGCCTTTTAATAAGGCATGAGTTGCAATCCTATGCACACTTACTTAGCAATAAATCCCAGTGAACTCTGTAGCACCTACTTGTGAGTAATCTGCATACAACTGGATAGTAATAAATTAGATGAAGCCTGCTCTCTTGCAAAAGGTGAGGGCAACCTGCAGAGGCTGCAAATGGGTCACATTAAGTTAATTATATTCAAAGGAGATCTCAGTCATCTTTCTCAGTACTAAAAGATGCAAGCAGTTCATGAATATTAACAGAATGGGAGAAGTGGAAGTTTGTAGTAGTAGTAAGTAAGTAAGTAGTAAGTTTATTGCGGTCACAGACCAGATTAACAAACAATAACAATTAATAGAAGTTTGCTGTTCAGACTTCTTTGGCCTCTACCTGAACCTTATTTATTTGTTTATTTATTTAATTTCTATTAAATACACACAGACACATGTATGTTCTGAGTCCAACTTCGTTCAGCTGGGGTTCTCCTGCTAGGCTCTACTCTGCTGCCAGCCACAGCAAGTAAGATGCTGCAGCTGCTGAATCCTACAGAAAACAGATAACTGCACATCTCTTTATCAATAAGATAATAATCACTGACTACAACTGATGTGTCTTTTGCTTAATTATCCCTGTCAGAACTCAGCCCCCACTGGACAGTCTTTGGTGGAGGTTCTAGTTTTGAAGTCCCCATGCTTCTGGGCATATGAGCTGAAGTATAGACAAAATGCAATTATTACATTATCAGACGGCTCACAATCTAATGGAGGGGTAGTATAAGATGTGTCACCTCTGATTTACTATGAAATATGAGGAACGAATAAGGTGCAGCCTGGTGGAGAGGTCAGTAAATGACTTGTGATCTGGCATGGAAAACAAATGGAGGAAAACAGTAGCTTACATTTGCTCATTCAATTCATATCTTACCTTTCCCACCCAAAAGAAACCCAAGGTATCTATCAGCATCAAAACAAAACAGTTGTAAAACACAAACATTGACTGGATCCTGCTGGAACTTGCTGTAGCCATTAGAAATCATGCCAAAAAGAGGTTGCTATCGATCACCTCGCCTTCCTCTCATGAACTGATAAAAGACTCATAAAAGAACTGATAAAAGACTCAGTAGCCAAGAAGGCCCTGAGTGCATCACTCGCCTGGACCTGTAAGAAAGTCTTGCCTACTTTGCACTACATTCCCTCAGAAGATCTATTATCACATTTCCTCAGATGCATGAACAGGCAAGGTTTGAGCACTGGCACACAGACGTGATTTGAGCACACTTTGGGCTTGAAAGGGGTCCTTCTTAGGGGGACTTCTTAAGTCCTTAGGGGTCCTGCCCCCTGGGCAGAGTTAGATGCAAATCCATCCTGGAAATAACTTTTAATTGATCAAAACAAAAGGCTTGATTAGCCTGGAACCCACAAAACTCTTGCTCCTGTTCAGATATGTTGCAGGATAAAAGATAGTCAAGTCGCCTCTCTTAATGCAAGTTCTTTTGTTCCTAACTGGCAGCAACATATACCACCACCACCACCACCACCACCACCACCACCACCACCACGAATATTAATATACTGCTCTTCAAACAAAGTTTTCAAAGTGGTTTGCACAGAAAAATAAATAATACATAAATAAAGATGACCCCCCTGTCCCCAAAGGGCTCACAATCTAAAATTAAACATAAGGCAGAAACCAGCAACAGCCACTGGAGGGATGCTGTGCTGGGGTTGGATCGGGCCACTTACTCTCTCCCTGCTAAACAGAAGAGAATCGCCACTTTAAAAGGTATCTCTTTGCTCAGTTAGCAGGGGACAGTGATTCCCATTCATTACTCATAGGATTGTATGTTTTTATCCTGTAAAAGGAGGTGTCTGCTTGACCTTGATGACTCCCTACCTCTCTCACTATGTTATTTTTTAGAACTCCCTTCAGACTGGGAAGTTAAATCTGTCCCAATATGCTTATCAATCCATACCAATTATGCAGCTGGCTACCCCAATGCTGCTTCATTAGATTTCCTCCTGACCCACTGCAATCCTATCTAGGGCATCAGGAAAGCTCAATCAAGAAGGCTGATTGCATTCACAATGGAAAGTGTCATGGGGCGGGGGGGATACAGGAGTGCAGGAAGTTGTGCCAACACTGAAATGGAAAGCAGATTTGCCCAATTGGGGAACCTAAACTGAAACCCCCTGCATTGATCCTTTTAGACTGCAACTTGGAACCAGCAAGTACATGCCACTGAAATAAAATCTAAATTTCTTCAAAAATAAAACATTCCAGATTGAATTCCAAGGCATTGTTCTTCTATACGAACCAATTAAAAATTTAATCATATATTGGCAATTATTATTAAAAATATTAGACTGACTGGAGTTCATAGTAATAGTAATATTATACTAAAAGGTTATATTCTCTCTCTGAATTGATGGAAGGCTATTCATGAACTTATGGGGTGGGGGAACAGACAAGTAAGCAAACATACTGACTCAAATGATTTTATATAGGTCACTGCAGTCAGTCAGAAAATGTTTGCTATTATGAACATTTAATCTAGGCTATTTATTTATTTATTTATTTAACATATTTTTATACCGCCCAAATTTAAACACCCCCATTCAGATATATTGGTACTCAGAGATGCAAATAGTAGATAAATGGAGTTATTGGCTGCCTAAATGTTTAGACCATTCACCACTGAACACTGTTTCTTGATTACAAAAAGGATAATTGCTCCAGGGGTGTATCTACATTATACATTTAAACTAGTTTAACAGACATTTGTACAGACAACCATTCTTCCCAGGACATTCTGGGAACTGTAGTTCCACGTGGGAGAGATTTGACACAATTGTCAGAATCCTCAACAAACTCAAGTCCTAAGAATCTTTGGGGAAAGCCAGGACAGTTACACTTGAATAAAAATTAATATAAGCTTGCAGTACAGGTAGGACCCAAGCCTCCCGAGCAGACTATCTGGCAATTGCTGCGATTTGCTTGAGTGAGTTTTCACTTCACAGCAAAACGTATTGGGACTGCAAGTACAATTGCATTTTAATAAGGGACAATGAGAAAAGTGTTATTTATATTTCTGGAGAACTAAATAGCCTCCTTAGTTTTAAGAAAGATGATATTATGGCCTGATGACACCAGTATATGACTAAAGGTTAACCTAAACACTACTGTCTAATCTTATTACCACTATTAAAATTGGTGGCCTGCATGCAGATGTGCTGAGAATTAAAAGGAGCTTTGCAAGAGGGCCAGACTGTGTTCCTGCATACTGGCAGCGGCGGTGCGGGTGGTGGGTGGTGGGATGGGGGATGGAGATATACAGGGAAACCTCCCCACAATTGATGGGGAAGAAGGGCTGCATATTTGTGCTGCCTTCGAACATCAGTGGAAGAGAGGAGCTTGCAGTTGCAACCCTCAGCTGTTTCATGGTGTTTCAACCCTCAGTGTTTCATGGTGGGTGTCAGTGAGGAAAGTAGCTATGCCCTCTCTCCCCCTCTACTTCTAAAGTCCCTCTGCCTCTTCTTCCCATCAGTAGCTCCACCCCTTCTATCAGCATTGCCTCTATTTCTGCCCCTCCTTGCAATCTCAGCTCTCTCTTCCCCATGCAGGACTTGGCTAAGAAGATCACCTGAAGTGGGGAGGGGCTTAGATTCTTGAGTACCTAATTGACATTTTACTATACTTTAAAGTTTCACAGTGCTTGAAATACTACAAGGTATTTGCCCCCACCTGCACTCATAGAACCCACCAGTTTCCTTTCTTCTCACAAATATGCACATGGCCACTTAAAAAAAGAGCAAGCCTTTTTTCTCCCTCTCCCACAATATAAACATATCTGGGGTATGTCCTTTAGGCTGCAATCCTATACACACAACAGTTCCTTGAGAGTAAGCCCCCATGAATTCATTAAGGCTTTACTTGGAAACTGTGTAGAATTGGCAGCAATTCTATGCAACATTTACTCATCAGATTTGAAAACCAAGCCATACAGATCACAGACACAATCAAATAATTTATGCTGAAGATCTCTCCTTTCAATACTACTACTAGTCAGCCCCCCCTCAAGTTTACAAAACAAAATAACCAACCAGCAGCAAACAAAAACTATTATAATAACTAGAGAGGCCAGGTTCAGACATAACATGAAACCGGAGGCTGGTGAACCCGCTGTTTCAATTTTGAACTGTAAAACGCATCACAGATGTTGGTCCAACCATGGTCCAACAACCTCAAATTCCAGGAGAGCGGAGCTTCTCCTTGCTGCTGGCTCATGAGGCCTATCCCAGCAAGCTCCATGACCATATTGTGGGCAGAGCATCAGCAGAGTGGCTGCGATTGGCCACAATCTCCAAAGGGGCATGCTGACTGCTATTGTGTTATTTCAGAGCAGTCTGCCCATCCTAGGCATGGAAAGGCATGGAAATTTAAATCTCTCTAAATGCCATGCCATGCCAGTGCTTCTTCTGATAGCGATGGCACCACCACCCCACCTAGAGTCTTGCACCCAAATAGTCCAGCACAAGGATGATGGGGGGCACTCAGGGAAGGGAAGAGAACATGATGACTTCTCAGGAGAGGATATGTAGGTGAGGGAGGGCAAATAATTATTGGGGGGGGGGTGGTGGCCTGTTCTGCTGTGATTTAGGATGTTCTTGCGAGGGATCACCCCAGCAAAGCAGTCCATGTAGACGAAATCAAACTCCAGCTCCACTGACAGCTTGCTGCTGGTGGGCTCGCCCTCTCATAAGAGAGCCAAGCTATAATGGAGGATGAAAGGGTGAGATCCCTAGGTCTCCCTTTGGATTGCATGCTCACAAGTTGAGCTAACCTACCAAAGGGGACCCTGCTTGTGTGGGGTCCCCAACTCTCCATGCTTGCAGAATCTCTGCAACCTCCCCCACTTCCCTGTGAAGCCTTGCACGCACTCAAAAGAGATTTGACTCCATGCATCATAGCCTGGCCTCATGCGTGGACAGGGGAAACACTGGGTTTTGGGATGGACCAATAAACTCATTCAAAAGGAGGTGGCTGTTTGGTGGTGGCTCCCAGAGGAAGTGTCAGCTCATCATATCCCAGCCCTTTCTCACGCAGGTTTCTAGATTTCTGAATGTTACTAAGTTTTCTAGTGAAATTTTAAAACAGAAAAAAGGAAAGGAAAAGAGAAAAGCTCCCAGCAAATGCTGGAGAAATCCAATGCTTTCTGAGGACTTGGTAGAGCTCCTATCTTTTCTGAACTCAAGACTGAGTGCCTCCCCCCTTTGCACAAATGATGACTATGCTTTAGAAAAGCTGGAACACCAACACAATGTTCTCTGTCTAATAAAAATGGGGCTTCCTGCTTCCTTCCAGCCCCATTAAAAAACTGTTTCTGCCTCCAGATGCTCCTGATTAGTGGTCAGGTAATTCAGCCATAGTGAGCTTTTCCTTATTGGCCTCCGAGGCTCCTGGAGGACCTGGAAGTGGCTCCTGGAGGACTAGCTCACCTTGTGACAACAGACAAAAAGCTGATTATTGGCTAGGAAGCTTTTTAATATTAAACTTGGGGAGGGAATGCTAATGTTGTCCATCAAGAGCACAGAGCCTGGAACCCACCCAAGCAACACAAACTGCAGGTCCTGGAGCAGCAGAGTCTTGAGAGATAGAGAGGATGCATATGTTACTGAATTCAAAATGATGCTGGCAATTTATAGTTAGGTGTGTAACATGGCAGCTGCAGGTGGAGATCTTTAGTGGGACTGTGCCCACTTTGCCCCTACACAGGAACCACCACTTCTGCAGGGACACTCTACCTAGTCTGTCATAGGATTCTAGAGTACTGGGGAGCTCCCACATGTGGGTTGTAGCTGGGTGTTTGTAGATGGCTCAGTCATGATAAGAGGCCAGCAAAGAAGATTCAGAGTAGATTCTGGCTACACTTTGGCTCAGCATAATTTGTCCCACCGAGAGAGGGGTCGGCATAATCTTTAGGATTGTCCCCACACACTGTGATTTGCACCCAAAATGGGCTACTGTCCTCTCCTGCCTATCTTCATTACCAAAGGGATCAGGTAGGATGAAGAACAGAACAGTTCCTACCTTTTTCTTGCGTAGGCACGGAAGGAGAATGGGCGGGGGGGGGGGCTTCCTGTCTCCTCTATAGCAAGAAGCAGACCAACTTTGAAAGTTATGAATTTGATCCTGCCTCTTGACATCTCAAAGTATGTGACTTCACGGGTGTCCAGGCTATTAACCTGCTCCTGAGGGAGAAACAGTCTTTTGTTTTGTTTTTAAAGAGATGCAAGAGAGACCATAACGAGAAATTCCTCTAGGAAAAGCTATATGGTTTCTATAGATTCTTGGTTTCCTGTATAGGTTGATTCAAATAGTTTTTAGAATATAATTGGAAGAACAGTGAAGTTCAGAGAAAGGTTCTCTCTGACAGGCACTCTTTAAGAGGATGTTCTATATAGAATAAATATTAATTCAGTCAGAAAATCTCATCCAAGAATCCTGTTCCCCACCACCTTCAATAATTCCGAGAAAGGTATTTCTAGAAAAGGCACATATCTCATACAAAAATATTCTGTCTGTATATGACAGCTATTAATTATGAGCTTGCCTACCCAAAGCTTCCTATTAAAAAAAAGTTGATAGTTGAGAATTTTTAATAGATGCCACAAAATTTTTTGAGGTATTTAAAGTGTTTAAAACAAACTAAACAGCGAGATAAAAGTAAAGTAGCCTAGTAGCAATGAAATAAATATTTATGAGTTATTGCCAATTAAACACTAGTCATATTCCTATATGCCACAATAAATAAAAATGCAAATGCTGACACAGGGATATAGGTCTGAGTCTTTTGCAAAAAGTTAATGCCATCACATTTAAAAAGGCAAACAACGTTTTAGAAGCAGTTTCACAAAAAGTTAGCATTTCTGTGGTCTGTAACTTTGGCCAAGAGCATTTTCTAATGATGTATCAGAGTGCTGCTATCATGTCTGCTTCTATTAGTTTTGTTGCTACTAATTAGATCTCCTGCTGTTTCTTTTGCATCTATATTGGAGGTTTCATATGCTGATGTTAATTTTGGTAAACTTGCTTACCAACAAAAAGAATGATAGGATGGATGAAAGTGCATGAATAAATAGTCATCGAAAATATACTAGCTGCATCACAACTACAAACACTGGTTTCACAAATGACCAACCTCTATTGCCTTTTAAGAAGATGCTCATATGATGAAAGGCAACGTTATTTACATGTCACCTTTCAATGGCAAATAAGATGGTCTTCTAACATCTGCAAGGATCACTATTTATTATCAACACTTATTGTTCTGTCTTTCCTCATCCAGAAATCCTCAATTTCTCTAAATTGCTTAGGCAAGAAATTCAACATAAATAACCTTCTGAAAGAAGTGTTAACATCCCACACTCCCTCTGATTTCATGCTTTGTGTGGCCTTAATAAGGAAGAAAAGAGACCAGCTCAATTCAGCTTTACTGAATTGTTCCCAAAGTGAAGAGTATTTTTATAAATAAAAATGCAAATGCTGACACACAAATATACATTCAGCCATTATACAGGTGAAACTTGGAACATTAGAATATCGTGCAAAAGTCCATTAATTTCAGTAATGCAAATTAAAAGGTAAAACTGATATATGAGACAGACGCATTACATGCAAAGCGAGATAAGTCAAGCCTTAATTTGTTATAATTGTGATGATCATGGCGTACAGTTCATGAAAACCCCAAATCCACAATCCCAGAAAATTAGAATATTACATGGAACCAAGAAGGGTTGGTTATGCATTTGAGGTTAAACTTCTATAACACTACATCAAAGGTGACTATGGACTGGTTCACACTTACTGGAACTATATGCATAGTAGGGGAACATAAACACTTGCAAACTTCCAGTACATATATAATTCTACATGTGATGCTAGTTTCATGCATATACATTGGTACCATCATTTTGCAGGAGGAGGACTGTGTACATTGCACAAACATATACACAGTCCTTATCAAACATGACAGCGGTGCATGATCCTTCATGAACCAGTATGAGCATGGATAAGCACAAGCCAGCACTGTTATAATTTTAATTTTATACGTAATCATATAACTCTGTTTAAGGCAATAGCCTGGTCATGTGCTTACTAATGGGCAGCTCTTCACAACTGCATTCCACTGGAAAAGTGCTTCACTAGTTTCTCTCCTTAAGAAACAGGAGCTTCCTATATCTCACAGAGTTTACCTCACCTTTTGCCAGTCTTGGAATTATTACAAGGTTAACAGTCGCAATTACTACAACGGCAGTTAGGGAGTTTATATAAGCCACTACATAGATTTGAGGTAATGGTATAAATGACGTGTGATAAGATATTAAGGAGTTGAAAGTCTACTTTGACTGCAGACAGAAAAGGACATCTACATTCATTTTAGGAAATGCCAATTTGAGGGCCTTTGATACAGGACTGATTCATGTATTACTCTGGGGTATGTGGCCAGCTGCAACTTTCCACCTAGGCTACCTACTGTGCCTATGCAAAATGTCCAAGTTCTCCATCACAAACCTGTTCCAACCACAGTGCATCACTGATTTTATGACTCAAAATTTTATGACTCAAAATAAAAAGTTTTCTTTTTCTTCACTCATACGAAGGGTGTACTAATGTGAACTTTGTAATGTGTGAACTGGGAGCTCAGACTTCAGTCACAGCAATTTTCAAAATGTACAATGAATACTTTTCAGATTGCGAAATTCTCATGGTTGATACATTAGAAGCCAGAATTTCAGTAAGTTGAGTCTTCACCTTTGCGATGACATAAGTTATGTGAAATAGCCCATAGGATTACATATATAGCATCCAATGTAACTCCCATTTTGATCTACTACCTAGCCAACCCTATCCTATTGGGCAATACTACAATATTTCAGCATTGAACACAGATCTATTTCTACAACTTGGTGGTTTTATAGTTTTCCAGTCTTTTCCCCCCTGAAAGAGCATGCTACAGACCAAAACCAAACAAAATGTCTGTGAATAAAGTCACAAACGCTTTCTTTTCCTGGTTGAAGCTATTGTATTTTTCAGCTACCCATCTTAAAGGCAGTAAACTATATCCATATCCTTCCAAAGATTCGTTCAGACAAACTTGTCAGAATTGTTTGGCTCAAAAATCCTATTATGAATCAAAAGTCATATGCAAAGAGTTTAACAAAAAAAGTGTTCTTACTTGCAGATGAGGCATAGCAGTGCAACCATCTGGTTTCTTCAGAAAACAGAGAATGCAGAATTTCTTATAATTGGTTTTCATATTCCCTTGATTTCTAGGGCATTAAATGGCCAGCATTAAAAAGTTTCCGGAACTTTTAAGGCATAGTGGGAAAAGATTTGGCCCCTCAAATTTTTAGGGAATCAAAATATTAAAAGATCATTTGAAGATAATGATTTCAAAATGGTAGTGCACTCACTGGTAACTTCTAGGTTTGATTACTGCAATGTGTTCTATGTGGAGCTACCTTTGTATGTAGTTTGGAAACTTTAGTTAGTTCAAAATGTAGCAGGAGCAAGACAGGAAAGTAACTGGGGAATCCTGTTCTCACTGCCTATTGGGCCAGCTACCTATTTGATCTAACTGAAGCTAACTTATCTATTGTGGTTACTGTTGTATTATAGTTTTATCTTTTGCTGGTCATTGACTGAAATAAAGATTGATTAGTAGAGCAAAGGACAGGATAACCCATCATGAGGGATGATTAACTCACACACTGTGTAAGAAATACGAAGTGCTGGTAATTACATTTAAAGTGCTAAATAGCTTAGGACCAGGTTACCTGAGAGAGCTCATCCTTCAGCATGATCTCCACTGCACATTAAGGTCATCAAGAGTAGTCTGTCTCCGGCTGCTGCCAGCTCATCTGGCGGCAACTCGGGACCGGGCCTTCTCTGTAGCAGCTCCTGGGCTGTGAAATGTGCTCTTGATAGATATGCGAGACTTAAAATCATTAACAACCTTTGTGAGTGCTCAACACACACTTTTTAAGCCTGGCTTTTAGACACTCTAAAAATGATTATTGTTTTAATTTTATTGGCTCATTTATTTTGTTTTTATCTGTTTTTATTGATGTGAATCACCTAGAGCCATCTGGGTGAGGTGATATAAAAATGTAGTAAGTAATAAATAAAATAAATGTATCAAAATGTAAAAATTATTAACCATGATATGAATATGAAATACATTGGTCCTGAAGTAGCACTATTGGTGCACAGTAACAAACAACCTCCCACAGAAATGCATACTATAATCCACTTTAACAGATTCTTGCAACAGTTTTATGGGGACCCAAGATGAATACTGCAATGCAGATATAAGAATAGAAATTGTACTGGCAGCTTAGATTTGCATAGCTCTCTCTTCCCAGATCAAAGCCATCATGTTT
Source organism: Hemicordylus capensis (assembly GCF_027244095.1). Taxonomy (NCBI): domain Eukaryota; kingdom Metazoa; phylum Chordata; class Lepidosauria; order Squamata; family Cordylidae; genus Hemicordylus; species Hemicordylus capensis. The sequence goes on along the minus strand of NC_069657.1, from coordinate 179,879,377 downwards.
AACTTTTTACACAAAATAGCATGGGTTCATATATTTTGGAAGTTAAATTAAATTCAAATTCTGGTATACTCAGTATTTGAAATGAAACTGAAAGCTATTGTCTCCCAAAGTAGCCATGTATTCTTGCCAGCTGGCTCATAAGCAATAAAATAAAATAAAATAAGTATGGATACCAACAAACGGCTGCCTCTAACCTCTGCCCTTAACAAAAATGCTCTTCTTCAGGCCTTCAGCCAGCCTAGAAGAACTTGAGGATCACAAACATGGGGAGATGTTTCAGGAAACCCAAACCTTTCCCCCACTTCTGCCTTCCTAGAACAACCCCCTATTGTATATAGCATGAAAGGAGCGTCGTGAAGCTGGGGGCGGCTCGTGTGAGGCTGCCGCAACCCTTGACCCCACCCCCGCATCTGACGTCGGTCACAGCCCAGCTAGCCCCGCCCCCGCGCCTGGTCTGACTCCCTCACAGCAAAGCCCGTGTTGCACTCCTGTTTAACTGTCCCAGACCAGCTCCTAGGTACAAGCCACATTCCTTCTTCCACACTGCCTGGGGGCTTCAGCAGCACAGGCGTGGAGACCAGGGAGAAGTAAAAGGCTTGAATACAAGCCCAGCTATTCCCATGGAAATGGAGAGAATTGAACTGATAGTTTTGTTGCAGCTGCCCCCAGCCCCCTTCTGATTTCTCTCTCAGCTCTTACCACCAGAAGAGTAGGGAAGTCGCAGATCAATCCTGGGCTTACTCAGAAGTAAATCCCATGCTGTTCAATAGAGCTTATTCCCATGTAAGTGCATACATGCAGCTTTAGCTACATAGGCACGGAGGGATGACAACCTCCTCGCTTTTCCTGGAGATAATCCCTATTGAACTCGGTCAAACCTACTTCTGAGTAAACCTGCCTGGGACCGGGTTGCTGCCGGCTCCTTGCTGCCCAAGTTTCATCTCGCTTTCCCAGGATTGGGTGGGTTCTCCTCGCATGCCTGCCAGCTTCCCCCACCCCTTCCCGCCACAGGAAGGAGGATCCACCCGATCCCAGGAAGGCGAGATGAAACTTGGGCGGCAAGTCTGCAACTTCCCTACTCTTCTGGTGGTAAGAGCTGAGAGAGAAATCAGAAGGGGGCTGGGGGCAGCTGCAACAAAACTATCAAGTTAATTCAGTTCTCTCCATTTCCATGAGAAAAGTTAATTTTTTGCTGCAGCAGCTGAAGCACTCGCTGCTCTCTCTTGTTCTTGTCCATGGCCCACCTTCTGCTTTTGCAAACAATTTCCAAGTAATTTCCCGAGCCCCACCAAACCTCCTAGCAGCCAATGTGACGGGACTGGAAACTGGCACAAGGAAAAGTCTCCAGCAGAGCGGTCAGCTCAGCAAGCATTGAGAGGAGTAGTGAGGCTGGAGGCTGCCGCTGCAACCCCCTAGCCCCTGCACCCCGCGTCTGACGTCAGACACGGAGGCGTGTCCAGGGCCTGCTCATGGCCCGATTGGTGGGCGGCCCAGGTTCTTTGAACCCTTTCGCCCAATAGTGGATCCGTCCTTGTGAAAGTGCTGGATGTTTCTGGAGAGCACCAAAGGAATAAAGTTTCCTTTTTCATCCCCTCCCCCTTAAATCTTAGTCTACAGCAGAAGGAAAGGTGTAATTTTGCCCAAGAATATGCATCCTCGCAACTCACATTCACTCTTCCCCATTGGATATTATAAATCGTTAGGGGTTTGAGCAGGTAAATACCTCCCCGCCTTTTTCTTTTAACCTCCCTTTCTTCTCTTTTATCCTCCCTTTCAACTGGCATTCAAACTGCCCTCAACAATCCATGGAACCTGGGCATCACTTAGCTTTTTATAGGAATTTCCCCTCTCTCTTTAATGTACAAACCTGAGAACCCCCAGTGTACAGAAACCATTATTTTAGAATTATTAGGCCTTGATGGGGCAAGAAAACTGGAAAAAGACTCTGTAGGAAAAATGTTCACAAATTTTGAGCTACATGTATGCAGAGAAAGGGTGAATTTTTCAACCCCTTTCGGTACATGGATGGCTTCTGATTCAGTTCTATTATAGATAAAATAGCTGAACCCGCACAGAGCATCTGTGCGGTAGTTCACTTCCTTTTTGGGGTTAGTTGGGAGAATTTGTTTGCCTGGTCCTCCCACAACTCTCTCACTCGCTCTGCCCCCCCACACCGCCTCTATCGCTCACTCTGTCTCTCTCTCCGTGCTGTCTCTCTCCCCCCCGTGCCTCTCTCGCTCGCGCTGTCTCTCCCCCCGCGCCTCTCTCGCTCGCGCTGTCTCTCCCCCACGCGCCTCTCTCGCTCGCGCTCTTTCTCCCCACGTGCCTCTCTCGCTCGTGCTCCCCCCACGCGCCTCTCTTGCTCGTGCTCTCTCTCCCCCACGCGCCTCTCTCGCTCGCGCTCTTTCTCCCCACGTGCCTCTCTCGCTCGCGCTCCCCCCACGCGCCTCTCACGCTCGCGCTCTCCCCCCCCACACCTCTCTCACTTGCTCTGTCTCTCCCCCCATGCCTCTCTCGCTCGATCTGTCTCTCTCCCCCTGTGCCTCTCTCGCTCACTCTGTCTCCCCCTCCCCGTGTGCCTCTCTCGCTCGCTGTTTCTCCCCCTGTGCCTCTCTCGCTCACTCTGTCTCTCCCCCCCCACGCACCTCTCTCGCTCACTCTGTCTCCCCCCCACCTGCCTCTCTCGCTCGAGTCTGCGGCCACTACCAGTTGCCAGGCCAGGCCCACCAGCGTGGGCCGGCCAATTCTTCTCCTCCTGGGTGTGCCAACCAATCAGGCGCATCTGTAGCCCAGCCAATCAGCTGGGCTGCCGGGACGCATTTTCCCCAGGCACACCTAGGAGAAATATATAGATAGATAGAATAGATCTAGTAATCCTTTGTTCATCTACTCTTCCCAACTGCTTGCTAATAGTCCTCAATGTCCTTTAATAGATAGCAGATCTTTAGGGGGCATATGTGGTAAATTATTTGGAACTTATGTTTGGAAACCTGAGATTGAATATGGGTATCTAAATTATGTTCTTCAGGACATGGGTCTAACAAGGTTAGAGTGGGCCTTGGGCCAAAAAGTGAAGATAGGCCCCTCCCCCCACCAACCTCCTAGTCTTCATCTTTGGAAAGACGGGAGGGGAGAACAGAGACCAAGCTGTTGTTGAAAGGTTGGGCACTCTCCCCCACACGTTCAGGGGCATTTGTCCTCCTTTGTTTAATTATAGCTACGTCCCTGCTTCAGAACAATTTTCTCAGTTGTGATTGGCTTTAATAGGAAAATGACGAACGAATGACAGTCCTGTTCATAAATACTGGGGGAGAGAATGAATGGAATTGACCAAGATGTTGTGGTTGGTTTTGAAAGAACTCAGTAGGTTCTTCTTTTGAATTAAATAATTGATTTCACTTACCTTGACCTTCTTTGATATAATTTCTATGATATCATACCAGAAAGTCTCACTGGCTTATGTCTTCCCACAATATAAAAATTTACTAAAGTGTTCCATAAAATGTTCCTTTATAGATGCTACTCAAAGTTTATAAAGAGTTTTAAATAAAACAACCATTTATCTTTGACTCACAACATCTTTTAAAAATCCATGTGTATAAGATCTTATTCTTGTAAGAATAAATTCTTATTGGACACCATCCAATAAGTATTGTGAAGAGAGACAACGGCTTGGATCCTAAGTAGTGCAAATGCAATGGCTCTTTCACAAAGTGATTTCCCCCTTCTCCCTAGAGCAACTCCCCAAGTCCACCAAAATGCTGCTCCCGAGGATTGGGGGACCCTCCTCACAAACAGTGTAGGACCTGTGAGGGAGGCTGTAGTAGAAGAGAGGAATTCTTTAAAACTAGGTGTAAGCACCTTCAGCGAAACTGCCCACATTTGGTTTCTAGGTATTTTCCTTTCCACAAAATTCTTGAGGAATCTCTGGCCTCCAGGACAGACTTTTCAGGCAGCTTAGAGAGCTGCAGTAGGGAGGAGAGGGACGGGAAGATTGCTTGTGCAAGAACTACTGATTTGTGCTCCTTAGGATCCCGACATTCAGGAACATTCAATGCTCCGACTTCTAAGACTTCTGCAGGGAGCAAGGTTCTATTTAAGGTGCATAGCACCTACTCAACATACTGAAATTAAAAGGACACATTAGGTATTGCCTTCTTGTCCTTTTAATTTCAATGAGACTATGTTGAGTAATTTTCCTCATCATGTCAGCCAGTGAGTTTAGAGGTTCCTGGTGCATTGGTTCACTGAGAAAATTCTAGTAAAGACTAGAGATATATATATCACAATACAAACAAGTTCTCTCTTTTGGAAGGCATAATAAGACAGAGCTAGCTACCAATTAGTAAAATGTAATTGATATCTGATCGCATATAGCAGAGATGACTCAAGACAAATGGCATTTCCTAAGGGGGAAATTTGATATATAATAATGTCCCATAACTCTGCCAATTGATCTCCTCCTCCTGAAACCCCTTGCTTACATGGGCAGGAAAGGAAACACTGGAAAGCAGAGAGGGGTCAGGGAAGGTAGCACACTGTATTTGGGGAACCTGCAACCTTTTACTTGAGGGAGTTTTCTAGGAACCACACAAGGGAATATCACTGTTTTAGGGAGCCACCATATTAATCACCACTCCCAGTTTGTGTGGCTAATAAGCAAGTGCTAAAGATGGTCAAACTTACCTGGAATCAAAGGAGAATTAATGTGAATATAATACCAAAGTGAGCAACAAACCCAAACTTAACTACCCACACCCGATCTTAATTGTCATATTTCCACATATATTTCTGCCATTTTGCAGACATTTTGCTAGTGTTAGTCTATGATATGGACCCTTTTGTCTGATCCACCTACATATGCATCCTATTACATAGTAACTGAAGGGAGTGGGGAAAATTTCCTCATACTAAAGAAAAGCAATAGTATGCATCAATGCTCAGACAAAACCTTCTGAAAGGAAACAAATACTATCACCAAGCTCTACTTTAACTGAGAAAATGCCATTCTTGATGTTGTATTTAGATTGCATATTTGCTGATGAATTAGGTTGCCAAGAATTTGAAACTGAAATTTTCATACCTTTCTTGAAGAGAGGCAATGAAACATACATTTTTTAAAAAAAAAGAAATACATTCTCCAGAACATCCAGATATATTGACAGTTGCTGGAAGAAAACATACCTGTTTCAGGACTGGTTTGATTGCAACTGCTCACAATGCTGTTTGGTATCACTGGAGTGGAAGGTGCTTGGATTCGTGGCTGAGCTGGGTTCAGATGTAAAGAGTTTCCTAAAACCATTCCAGACTGGTTGAGCACCCCACAGTTTCCACTAGCTTGCATCTGATTTATTAGGCCTGCAAGATGGTTGTTTGGGCCAGGGCCTGGGCTAGTGCCATGGCCAAAGTTAGTGTTTGAATTCTGGCAGTGCATACTTTCCCCTCTTAAAGGTAAATTCTGCACCAGAGAATTCTGAAGAGTGCCGGAGTTCATATTAGTGTCTGTGAAATGCAGCTGGTTAGCAGAGCAAGGCAAAACAGTATTTGAGCTCCCACAACCAGAAGTACTATTGCTGCTTATATGAGAACTTTGACAGCTCATGGACTGAAGCAACTGGGACATAGAAGTGATGGGAAATGAACCTTGGTTCTGTTTTCTTATCAAATCAGGCCCAGATTTAGGAACACCATCTAAGTGAGACTGTCTAAGCAAACTCAACACTGTAGTGGTTGGTGGTTTTCTTTTCCTCAAAGGGTCTTTTTGTTGAGACATCAGTTTATCTCGTAGTGCTGCTCGACCACTTTGCCCCTCACTTGATGGTAGAAGCATGTTGGCAGTAGGAGGAAACATGGTGTTTAAAGTGCTATGTCCATCATTGCTGCCACTGCTGGCAACAGTTCCAGAATTGCTACTGCTGTTGCTATTGTTACCAGCAAGTTTATTTTGATTTGCTAGCTGTGCTTTGGCTGCTGCTGAGAGTAAACTACTAGCTGGAAAAGAGGCAGCATTGTGCTGGTTCAAGATCTGATTTAAAGGCATTCCCAGCAAGCCAGGCTGACTTTTCATGGGCCCACTTCCAGCAGATACAGATGGAAACGCTGCACTGCTTGGAGGATTTAATACATTACTCATTCCAGCAATCAACGGGTTAGGGATGTCCTTATATTGATGTAGTCCATCAGTCTTGGTAGAAGGACTTGATGGCATGGATGGTCTAGGTGATCCTATTGTTGACCTTGGTGATCGAGGAGGAACTTTAATATTACAAGATGACTGTGGTCCTACTGGAGGCATCATGAAATTTCCATGATCAGATGATGTGGAAGATGAACGTGATCTTTGGGGCGAAGCCTCAATCCTTCCAATTCCAGATCCCATCATATGAACTGGAGATGTTACTGGTGAGGGTGAGAGAGAGGTTGAAGCAGAGTGCTGAACTCTTTGCATGTGACTCCCATGGTTTGTGTGACCAGGTTTTACAGTTGGCAAAGGGAGATTACTTGGCAAAGGAACAACGGCTGGAGGCATGCTTACATTCATCACAGGTACCTGAGAGTGGACATTTGAGTGATAAGTACTTGGATTAATGATAACAGGATTCTGATTCACTGGTTTGCTAGGAATGGGGTCAAGAATGCCAAGTGGGTCCTTCTCTGAAGTTAATGGCTTTTTCTGAAGAGCACAAGAAGGTGGAGGAAGTGGTGGAGGACCTTGAGGTGGTTTGTGGTGAAACATTGCTCGTGGTATTTCCATACTAGCTGAGAAATTACACATGGGTTTTTTCATTACAGGACTTTTTGTGGCCAGAGTTGGGGAAAGAGGTATATTAGTCCTTCCAGCCATTGCACAAGACGACTGCACAGGAGAACCATGTAGCATTACTGAAGGGGGGGATAGGGGTGTTCTGTTCATATGAACAGGACTAGAGTTGGGTGCTCCATGAAAACTTGAATTATTCCTTGTGAAAATATCTGGACTTCCAAGTGGGTCTGTCCTAGGAGAGATTGAGCCATCTCCATATATTTGTGATCCTGATGAAGCTGGACTAGGCATTCCTCCATGACTGCCTCTATATGGAGACTTCTGTCCATGTTCATTACTACCCAATCTCTGCCTAGGATAGACAGAATGAAATTCTTGTGGCTGGCTTCCAGACATCTCTTGCACATAAAGCCTACCCATGGCGTTTGAGGCCCCCATCATCAATTTGAAAGGAGTCTTACATTCTGGCATCACAGAATTTGTAATTCCTTCATGGGATTTATTTCTGATTGATCTTGGAGTTGCTGCTCGTGAAGATACTATTGGAGTTGCACCTGATTTACAGAAAAAGAGAGTTACATTCTTGAAAATAAATGAAACAAAAACTGAGTCAAATTCTTTCCCCTGGGCAAAACTATATAACAGTACTGCACATACAAATTAGATATGAAATCCTCTAAGATGCCTCAAACCAAAAACTTGGGGAGGGGGCATGTACCTCACTTCCCTTACCAATGTGATAGCTTTCAAGCTAAAGCAACTTCTGTTGTACTGAACTCTGTTGTACTTCTGTGCCAACCACTGGTACATAGCTTATAGCTCAATATGCATCAGCTAACACTGGATGTCATTAGGATCCCATCTGGCCCAATAAAGCTGCTGATGCCAGCCTGGCTCCTCAATCTGAGCATCTCATTGTTTAGATGTAGTCTGAAGGGCTGACTGATTGATTTTTTGTGCAATTCTTTTTTTGTGCAAATTCTTGTTGTAATCCTTAAACCACCCTGTGAAGCATTATTACCATTCTGAAGCTCAGGATGAGAGGGAATGGCTTGCCTAAAGTTACCCCATGGCAGAGGTGAGATACTCCTTTGAAAAGGGGACTTTCTCATTCCCAATAGCTTAAATCCTTTCTGTCATATGCTATGGATCCATAAGCAAAAACCTTTATGTATCTTCTTTTTAAGAAGATACTAGGCCTCTTCAACACTAACAGGCTGTTCTCACACACAGGCAAAACAGCCCAACCTGTTTTTGCCTGCATGTGAGAACTGCCAGGAGCTGTGCAGCTCTCTGTGGTGGTACGGCGGCAAACCTGCAAGAGAGCCCTGGCTGTTAGCCTGGGTTAAGGGTGCAAACATACCATTAACTGACCGTGTGTTGGTGCCACACAGCTCTGGCACTTGCGCGGTGCATTATGGGAGTTCCATGAGCCTCCTGACCCCAAAACCTCCCTGCTGCCAGCAGAAGCTGGCAATTGTTTGGGCGGGCAATCTACCCATCCAGCAACAAGGAGAGAATCGTCTGTGGGGAGGGCAAGCTTTTTGAGGCTCCCTTCCCTCACCCCTTAAAGCCCTTCTCATGAATCGTTAGGACTATCTGCCTGAACCAAAATGTGGCTTTCCATGACCTTCTTGAATTTACTTTTAAGACAGTCACCAATAACAAAGCAAAATGAAGATAGGTCAAATTGCATTATCTCACATTTAAAGCAAGTAGTAAATCAATAGTGATGTCAAAAAGTTTAAAGTGAAATTACAAATCCTAGTGTATTTTGAACAAGTATAGGTAATCTCTTTCCTGTTCAGCCTGATAAGATACAGCATTACCCCGTAGCCTCTGATCATGCTAGGTACAAAACACTGTTCCAGGCCTTGAGGAAAAGACAAAACTAGCAAGACTGTGCACCACCGGATTGCTAAAAGGTCTGACAAGATAAGACCCTTCAATCTTCCCTCCAACCTTCAGTTTATATTCAGCATTCTGGTGAATACGTCCAGAATTTCAGCATTTCACCTATTTATGATTTTGGCTGCTGTGAATAAGGAGGTTTTAGGGGTTCCTGATGCTGCTTTTTTCTTACAGGTGTTTATTTTTCAAAACTGCTGCAATTTTATATTTTGCTGCTGTTTTATTACTACATTGCATATTTTTTTTAAAAGTTTTTTTCCCCTGTATACAGCCCTGGTGTCTCCTTGATTAAGGATGGTAAATACATTCTACAAACAGAAGTGTATATAACGGCATATAAAACTCCCTTATAAAAAGGCAGACCATTAGTCCATCTATTGTTGCCTTATTTGGCTATTATATTTCCCAGACCAGCTGCTCAAGATCTTTCAAACAGAAAAGCCAGAGATGGCAAGTAGGATCTTCTGCAGGCAAGGTAGGGGTTCTACCAATGAGTACAGCCCTTATAGGTCTATGACTTTCAAACTCAGGAACAAAGGAACTTTGTGAACCACCTAGAACCTTTAGAGTCAGGCGTTATATAAATTAAATAAATAAATAAATAAATAAATAAGGGGGAGGTTCATAACTAGGGGGCAAAGCAGAGCAAAACTGACCATATACAAGAACTTGTTTAAACTGTCATGACTGGTCCAGTAAAGTTACCCTATAGTATTTGTTTGTTCTACCTCACTTTGTATGTTTTGCATGTTGGCATTATAAACAGATGCCTTTTTAATCAACGGATTTCCCACAGTATATTAATTACTTCTAAAGCCATGCATGTCAGCATGTGAAAAATGCCACTTACTTGTTCCACCCCCAGGACTAGTTAGAACCAGTGAGGGATGTGGTGCTTCCATGCTTTTATGAAGTGTAGCCACTGCAATAATTTTCCGTTTATGGATGCATAGCTTAGTGACATCTTCATCTGCTTTAACATCTTCAGCTGTTCTTTGTGTTACAGCAACTCCAGGATCAAAATTAAATACCTTAAAAGTAATGCCCAGAGCCACAAGGTTACAAATACACTATTTTTGGTTAAGCATTTCCAAAAACACACTTTGGTGTACACTCATTTCCAATTATAAATTAGATTTACTTCTTCTTTTCAACAACTGACCATATAAATTGGCACTTGAGAAAAAATCCTGGTTTATAGAATACAGTAGATTATCACTGCTAACACCAGTGTAAGACGACAGATGAATGTTAGGAAATTAATAAATATTTTAACTTCGTTTTGTAATATATTAGTATTAATTAGTATATGAATTCTTGTTTATTGTGCATGGTAACGGCCTTGACTTGTTTTGTTTTACATTTTATATCCCCCTCTTCCTCCAAGGAGCCCAGAGTGGTGTACTACATACTCACAACAACTCTGTGAAGCAGGTTAGGCAGAGAGAGAAGTGACTGGCCAAGAGGCACCCAGCAAGTTCCATGGCCAAATGGGGATTTGAACTTGGGTCTCCCCAGTCCTAGTCCAGCACTGTAACCACTACACCACACTGGCTTGTACATACATTATAGATTTATATAATGCCAATTCAGTTGGCAGCTACTCAGAACTGGGCCTTCTCAATAGCTGTTCCTGAGCAATGGAATGTACTTCCTGCTGAAAAGCTGGGCCTTAAACCTCACCTCTTTACCCAGGTGTTTGGAATGGTTTAATCTGTGTTTTTAATTGTCTAGGTGACAGTTAAGTTTTAATTGTTGCTTAATTCTAACCGCTGTTGCATTCATATTCATTAGGATAGTGAAGCTGATGGTATTTCCTTCAAGCTCCACTACAGAGTGGGTGGAAATGTTCTGGATTAGATGAAAAACCGCTGTTGCATTCATATTCATTAGGATAGTGAAGCTGATGGTATTTTCCTTCAAGCTCCACTACAGAGTGGGTGGAAATGTTCTGGATTAGATGAAAAATTAATGCAAATGTTTGAAAGAGGATCAGACATACTCAACCATTTACCAAGTTATCTTCTTGGCCTACTAGCATAACTTATTTAAAAAACTATTTTGTTTCAAATTAATGGTTGTTAAATCTGCGTCCACCACATGAGAGATTAAGCACTAAAAACCCCTAATTTATGTCAAGTTAATGTTTTTAGCAGGAATTGGAAGACATTTAGTTCAATATACAATTTTTACATTCAGAAAATTCACAGGTATTTGATTTTACCTTAGGAAGGATGAGAGGACATTCTAAACCACACTTGCATGTTCCGTCAGTCAACAGGTATGTTTTAACCTGCTCCAAACAGGACAATAAAGACCCACTAGGACTGAAAGAAAATGTAACAAATATACGTTAATCAACTTTTTTAGAACAATTTAGGCAGCAATTTAGAAAAGAACAAAAAACCAACCATAGGGCACTGTTTCACTACTCCACAGCAGTTTTCACCAAAAAGTTAAACTTCAGTTTCTAACTTATTTGCCTCTAACCTACATTTTGCACTAATTATTCACAGCTTGACATTTCAAAGACAACCTATTTTTCTCTTGGGTAATAGACAAGGGTACCATCTTGTCTATTAATCTATAACGCACAGGATTGTGGCACTACTGGTGTGAAGCCTTTTCAGGCTAGATACACATTACACACTGCATGAATAAGCTACAACAATAAAATATCTGATTTCAGGCAAAAATAAAAAATAAATCAACAACTATGACACACATATTAGATGTTTTGAATCAAGCCATTTCTAACCTGATTGCAGGAGGTCCTACGGTGCAACCAACCAATGTTGCACAGATATAGGCAGAATACAAAACTAAAGTCACAAGTCTAGCTTGGAAAACTAACATCCAGATGTTTATTTGCATTGAACAGAAATGCTTTTCACAACAATATTGCTGATATACACAAAACAGTTCTTTAATAATACAATTTCCTTTACAACTGTCTATGTCTTTCCTTCCATAATTGCCACATCGTTTTTCTTCTGATTCAAGGTGCTGGTTAGATTGCATATGCCTGCATGATGTTCCATGTTCACACAAAAGGAACAACTATTGAATGTAGCCCAAAGCAACATGTTATATTGGGGTGCATGTTATACTGCATTTAATCTAGCTACTTCAACAGCTATTTTATTTTAGAATAATTTTGTTGGAGAAGCAAAATACCAACTTTTAAAAGTGGACAAGGGGCTCAAACATATACAAGACAACACACACAAGTCTCCCTTTTCAGCATTGACAATTTTCTTGGAGGTGTGTAGAGTAATTCCAAGAAAATGCGCACCTTGGAATGGAATGGTCTTCTACCTTCTCCAGTATCCTTCAGTGCAGGTTCCATATATTTTGGCTAGCCTCTTTAGTCAGCCAAAACCTATGGCCAGCACAACTCTACCTTTTTTCTGTAATCAGAAAGGAAGGAACAAAGTATTGTCTCTGATGGTATGCTGAGTTTCAAAGACACCGAATGCCACTCAAATGCTTTGGAAGGTCTGCAGTTCTTCACCTTCTCCTCCAGTTCTAGCCTCTGGAGACAGACAAGGGTTCACCTGTGTTACACTACACTTAAGTGTTAGGAACAACTCAAAAATGCAGCAAATTGCTAGATCCTTCTAGCTTTGAAGAAAGGAAGACACTACTCTCACTAAGGAGAAATAAGAACAGGGCTGCTTGCTGTGGTAAGCAAATTTGCAGACCTCTGGCTCAAGCAAACAAGACTTTAAAAAAATGCATATGTGGCTGACAGGAGTCCACAGCAATGGATCCAATTTAAGTGATAAAGCGTCAGGGAAGTGCAAGGAGCTGATTTGGGCAATAGGCCTGAGCTTCTGGATAGTGCATGCATACCTTAGTCTGATTTCTACGGTACCCCACTCTGACAAAACAAAGGCAAAAGCAGAAGAGCAGCACCATATGAATTCCTAAAATGAAACAAATGGTGGTGGTGGGGGGGGGGAGAGGACGACTCCCATAGGTGCTGGTAGATTTCAATGGATTTATTTAATACATATAATAATACATGTATATCTTTTTACTGATTCATTTCATATGGATAAGTTCAGTATTGCCTAATGCATTTCAAGCTAAAATGCTCTTCTTCAGAGGCAATTCTTAAGTAAAAGAAGAGATGTACTGTACATATCAGGCGATATAGAAATGTGATAAATAAATAAAGTTGATCACAATAGGTTGTGTTTGTTTCTTTATATAAATTCATCCGATCTGTAACTAAGGGTTGTGGGGGAAGAATAACTACGTCAAATACTGGTACCTGCAAAATAGTGCACACTCCGACTAAACCAATGGAATCTGCTTTTTAAGTTACAAAAGTGGGTAACTTTTAGGTGTGGATATGCAACATGGAGTATCTGCTTTTAGGCATGGCTTCATATTGTCATGAATCTTTCCTATTTCCTCTGATAAGCTATTTGGCACCACTCTTCCCTACATTCTTGTCACCCCGGCTTTAAAAAACAACTTGCTTTCTTGCTCATACTACAAACCAACTGCAGGTCTGTTGCTGCTCTACAAGACAAACAAGATTGAAGGATTGCTGGAAAAATGCAGCAGCATGGAACATAAGAAGCTGCCATATACTGAGTCAGACCATTGGTCCATCTAGCTCAGTATTGTCTACCCAGACTGGCAGCAGCCTCTCCAAGGTTGCAGGCAGGAATCTCTCTCAGATTCTCCTATCTTGGAGAAGCCAGGGAGGGAACTTGAAACCTTCTGCTCTCCCCAGAGTGGCTCCATCCCCTAAAGGGAAGATCTACAGTGCTCACAAATGTAATCTCCCATTCATATGCAACCAGGGCAGATCCTGCTTAGCTAAGGGGACAAGTCATGCTTGCTACCACAAGACCAGCTCTTCTCTCTTGACAAGTTTATCAACCAGCAGCTTTGTCCAAATCTTCAGGAAATGAATTATGGCTTGTGTACCTGACTCAAGCCCTCCACATACAGACAAAGAGGGTACGTGCATGCAATTATGCACACAGGAAAAACAGACTCCGGATTTTTAGTCAGATGCCCCAGGCAGCTCAGTCCCTGGTGCTAGCTATGACACTATTTGGCACAGAGACAGATCACACCTAGCACTGTTTAAAGAAATAGAGCAGAAAAGAAACTAATGGAGTTTTGAAACATAAATCCAGGAAAATAAATTTTTTAAAAATCAACTTTAAACATTTTCAATTTAACTTGTGACGGCAATATAATTAGGGAGTGTTATGCTGGACATTCTTGAAAGTAATACAATCCAGAACAAAATAATACCATAGCAAAGGAAGATGGGGGGGGGAACCCCTCATTTAAGCGGCAAGGTTAAGCTATATAATTAGAATAACAGAAAGATGAAGCAAATTATTATTTGAAGACTGAATCAAACTAGATCTGTTTATAAGATTTATTTTCATATTCTTCTTAAAATATTATATACATTTGGTCCAAATAAGTATATTACTCTTATTTTCATGTTTCCTTTTATCACATTGTTGCTAGACAGACATTGTTGTTAGACCTCAACTTTATAGAAATGCAGTACAGGACGCCCTCATTTTACTCAGAGGTTAGGTTCTCAGCCGCTTGAACCTATGGGAATCTGGGGGTTGGGTTCCTCAGAAAATTTCCGAGTCCCCCAAATCACCCCAAATCATACAAAGTGGGAGGAGGGAGCAGAAATACAGGTGAAACTCGGAAAATTAGAATATCGTGCAAAAGTCCATTAATTTCAGTAATGCAAATTAAAAGGTGAAACTGATATATGAGACAGACACATTACATGCAAAGCGAGATAAGTCAAGCCTTAATTTGTTATAATTGTGATGATCATGGCGTACAGCTCATGAAAACCCCAAATCCACAATCCCAGAAAATTAGAATATTACATGGAACCAAGAAGACAAGGATTGTAGAATAGAACAATATTGGACCTCTGAAAAGTATAAGCATGCATATGTATTCAGTACTTGGTTTGGGCCCCTTTTGTAGCAATTACTGCCTCAGTGCGGCGTGGCATGGATGCTATCAGCCTGTGGCACTGATGAGGTGTTATGGAAGACCAGGATGCTTCATTAGCGGCCTTCAGCTCTTCTGCATTGTTTGGTCACATGTCTCTCATCCTTCTCTTGGCAATGCCCCATAGATTCTCTATGGGGTCAGGTCAGGCGAGTTTGCTGGCCAATCAAGCACAGTACACTGTATACTTTTCAGAGGTCCGATATTGTTCTATTCTACAAGCCTTGTCTTCTTGGTTCCATGTAATATTCTAATTTTCTGTGATTGTGGATTTGGGGTTTTCATGAGCTGTACGCCATGATCATCACAATTATAACAAATTAAGGCTTGACTTATCTCGCTTTGCATGTAATGCGTCTGTCTCATATATCAGTTTCACCTTTTAATTTGCATTACTGAAATTAATGGACTTTTGCACGATATTCTAATTTTCCGAGTTTCACCTGTAAGTGATGAATACAGCACTTTGCCTTGGTTGCTCCAGCTCCTCAATTAACTGTTCTCTTTGCTAAGCAGGGCCTATCCTGGTTTACATTTGAATGGGAGACTACATGTGAGCACTATAAAATATTCCCTTAGGGCATGACGCTTCTCTGGGAAGAGTAGAGTACAGTACCTGCATGCAGAAGGTTCCAAGTTCCCTCCCTGCCATCTCAAGGCATGGCTGAGAGATACTCCTGCCTGCAGCCTTGGAGAAACTGCTGCCAGTCTGTGAAGACAATAAAGTACTGAGCTAGATGGACCAATGGTCTGACTCAGTACTGTGCAGTATAAGGCACAATACAGTACTGTATTGTCCAATACAGGATTGTACAAAGCACATACACTCCAGAGGAACAATCCCAAAGATGACCTGAGCAGCAGCTCCACTCCAAAGCACTAGAAACTCCAGACTCCTTCAGAAAGACACTCCAAAGCACTCCTAACTCCTCCAAGAAACACACGCCAACCTCCACCTTCAACTCCTCAACAACCCACAAAGCTCCTCCCTCAAACCACAACACTATAAGGCACATGCTAAAAGTGAAACCTTATTGCAGATAACGAGACGGGGTTTATGTTTGTCAACAGTAAATAAGCAAAACCATGCAAAACAAACCCTCAGAAAATGAGGGCCATTTGTACTGTGTTGGGCAACAGGGTTAACATTCACTTTACATTTCCATAGAGTCTGTGTCACTGATTCCCTCTCTCCCACCCCCAAGTGTCAGATACCAGTCCAAGTGTCTGCACATAGTCTAGTATTTACAAGGGCTGCACACTGCTCACCAAGAAGCCATATCCTTCCACTGAAATATGTCAGGTGAAACAAGATCTTTTCTTATTCTCTCCCATCTCTATTCCACTTTCTCTCTTGCTCATCAAAAATTCCATTTTTAGTTTCATTTCTATCACTCTCATACAAGATTTTCAAGCAAGACCTGAAGCATGTGTCCTGTTATTGCACACACAGCTCCAACCAGTTGACAGTGACAACATTCACAGTCCTTATCCCAATTGAATGGAATACTGCCATCCTTACAACCTCTTCCATAGCTAAAAAAGGCAGCTTAATAAACACACTACCGGAAGGAAGGAGGGCAAACATAAGGGACATAATGGAAAAACAGAAGTTTTATCTTAGATATTAATCTGTGCTATATGGAGTCTACTGAAGTTAACAATCAGATTTCCAGTTCTTTACCATTCCTCATTTTCAATGACCTCTCACAAGAGGTCCACCTGGCCCCTTAAATTTTCACTTTTAGGTGTTTGCATCACCTTGCTTTGCTAGGCCTACAGCCTTAAAATAGATTATTTTTTTGGTCTCCTGTGGTATGTCTGTGGTTTGTTGCACTCTCTCTTGATTTGTTGCTTTTAAGCAATTTTGATGGGAGTTTTATTTAGACTATATTGTTTTTAATATTACTGAACACTGCCTTGGATTTTATTTTATTTTTGTAGAAATGTGCAGTTTGCATTTTATAAGTAAATAAAATCTGTGTACAGAATCCAGACTAGTGTTGCACTAGTGTAACGCTTTGCATGATCATAAAGACATCACTTAAGGATGTCGTGCTAAGAAAGTAACCCATTCCAGACTAGTTCTTGAGTTAGCAGAAAATGTTGCACTACCTTCTGTGCAACATGGGACATGAGCTTGTTGTTCCACAACCCCTCACACAATCTCATATATGTCCCAGAGAAGGTCTTCCACTAGCACTTGCGCAACAGTGCAGAGCTGTGCAAACCACTTGGGATGCGTGGATTTTCTTCTATTACACTAGCACAACTAAATCAACATGACATTCTGGTTTTCATGGGTTGTGCCACTAATTAATCAGCATTTATAAGCTGCAGAACCAATTCCCCCCCACTTTAAATTGTATTATCAAATGTGATAATAGGGCTGTGTTCCTTTTAGGGAAGTGTGACACCATCTAGAACCAGCAGATCAAAATAGTCTCCTGAGTTCCGACACCGCACAATAAGTACCTCCGTCTTATCTGTACTCAGCCTCAGATTATTATCCCTCATCCAGCCCATTACTGCCTCCAGGCAGACATTTAGGGAGGTTATGCCTTCTCCTGATGATGTTGGCATGGAGAAATAGATTTGGCTGTCATCAACATACTGATAACACCTTGCACCAAATCTCCAGATGACACTCTCAGATGTTCCAGGAAGATTCTATGGTCGATAGTATTGAAAGCCACTGAGAGATCCAAAAGGACCAAAAGAGTCACACTGTCCATTCCTAATTGGAGATTATCCATCAGGCCCAATCAAGGCAGTCTCCACCAGTGGTTGCTCTAATTTTTTTCATCTGTGCGGAATGAGTTTTATTCTGGGTGGCAGTATCAAGGTAGTGTGTGAGTACCTGTATTCAGAGTGGGGCTTTCCTGATAGGATCTAAAATGAACTGAGCGGACATCCAAAAACTTACGAGCATGTGTATGTGCACACGCCTTAGAGGGAACAGCCCCCCGCCCCCCCAGCTAAGTCTCTTAGATATACACCAGGTTAGCCTCTTCACTGATAATCAAATCACGGATAATTTCTGGTTGATTCTGGACTGACCTCGCATTACAAAGGAGCAAGGTGAGGCTCTGTGGGTAGTTGGCGGTGTTCGCCGAGGTCAAAGAGCTGGCAGGACAACTGGAAGGGGAAGCAGCTATTACATTTCTGATTTCCCTTCTCCTGTCATGGCCTGCTGACCTGTCAATGCCACTTCTTCTATTCCCCACCATCACTGGAACAGCTGCCCTACAGTCAATGGACACACACTGTCTCCCCATTTCCATACAAACTCCGACACATTATAGACTAATTTCACATTAGTCTATAATCAACAGCTCATTTCTCTAATAGTATTAATAAATACAGCTGTGAGTTTAAGGAGCAGTGGGATTTTATTTTAGACAACTAGTGTCTTGTAAGCTAAGCAGATGACCATTAATTGGCACATCAACTCACTCTACCTGTCTCATTTAACCATCAGTCAGCCTCTTCTAATGAGTTTAAGTGGATGAGTGACCTGCAAGAAACAGACTATGTTGTCCATAGTTTCTCCAGGATCCCTCACTTGGGGATCACTTGCTAGTGGTAGCAAGCGACTGAAGAAAAAGAAACCATTAAAGGTCAAGTTATACACAGTCACAGGGTACAGAATTTATTGGACAATACTGTTGCAGACTGCAGGTGATGAAATGTGTGCTTGAATGTATCTCCATATAAAAATTTTCTTGCTCATGGAAACCTAGCATCTCAGGGATCTGGCCTAGATAACTCCCAATGTACTATTTTTCTTCATGCGGAAAGCTGTTTAAAGGAATAGAATTCGTGTGAAATCTGTCACCTGTAGTCTGAATTGGTAATAACACAGACTGATAGTAATGTAGTCCATGGCACAGCATGCTCTAGGCACTTCTGCATTGTAAAATCTATTCTGTCTACCTACCAGAAATGGTACAATCACATGAATGCTGGGCCACAGCATTTGTACAGCTACCTGTACTTCACTATATGCAGACCCAGCATCCATGATTTCGCATATCCGTGGTTCAGTAATTGACGGCCAACCTCATCATATGCGAGAAAAAAACTAGCATAAAACATGTTAAATTCACGTAACTTCGGTTTGGAGACAGAGATTTAGCCAAATGGAGCCATTTTGTGTCTCATTTCATTTTTAAAAACGTTTCCCCCCCATGAAAAAAAAGGAAAGATTTCAACTTCTGGGGGGCTGTTGGATTGCTGGAGGCCGAAGGAGCACGATTCCAAGCCATGAAAGGGCACTTTATTTCACCCCCGCTTCCCCCCCCCCTTTTTAACACAGTTTTTCAGCTCTCCGGGAACTTAACCACCACAATTCCATATACCTCGTAATTTGTATGTGTGGTTTTCATATCTGTGATAATTGCAGGGAACGGGACCCCCCGCGAATACCGAGGTAGTGCTGTATGCATATATGAATAGTCTGCAATCCTATGGAAACTTTCCTGAGAACAAGTCCCATTGAGCATAGTGGGACTTAATTCCAACTAAACAGTCATAGGATTGCACTGCACATTGCCTCTACATTCTGCCCTGACTGACTCATGCAACATTTATTGCATCTTTTTAAAAGAGCACAATACAAAATGAACAAATCTACCATAGTACTCACCCTTCCAAGATTTCACCCCCACCCCCCTGAATCCAACTAGCAAATGTAGAGGAAAAGAAAGACAGCACAAGAGTGACAGAAGAAAAAGCAGTAAGAAAAGGTTACATGAGATACCCAGAAATGAAACAAACTAACAACAAATCAACAAAAAGCATCACCACCAGAATTCAAAGAGCTCTAAGACAAAATACCAGACCAAGATACCAGAATTTTGGTAATACCAAAATATCACTGAATTTAGAGCTGGCATCACACTTATTAGATACTACTTGACTGTGCAAAGCTTCTTCCTCCAGATTTTGATGTGTGGTGGGTTTGATGCCTGCCTTTCAGTGTTCAAGGATAAGACATTAGCTATAATGGAAGCTCATACAGAGTGATTTAAGTAGCAATTCTAAATAATGCAAAATGCATGTTATGCAACTGCTTACCTAATATAAAGAACTCCATTTTGATCCACCCGCCGTTGCCAACCAACCGGGACTTGTACTGCAGGCAGCCCTCCATCCTTATCTCCACCATCACACTCCTTGCCTCCATTCATTTTTCTGATTCCGTTTATGACTCTTCAAAGATATCAACAGTAAGATGATATCCTTATTTTATATGTCATTGTGGCCTTCAGAAGGCAGGTATACAGTACAGATATTCCCAGTTTGTACAAAGTGCATTGGGAAGCTCTGGCTCAGTTTGGAACCAAGTCTGTAAGATCTGCCATTTTGGGGGGTGGGATGGGGGGTGGGGAGGGTTAGCAAGTCAGTTGCCCATTCTGATCAATGTTAAGTATGAAATGTTGTATTCCTTATGTAGACATAAGGATAGCCTAAATGGGTAAAAATTAATGTTTCCAACTTGGGAAAATCATAATCCATCAATGCTCTGTTACTGGCCAGGGAGCGAGAAAAAAAGTTTATTTCTAGTTCAGTAGCATGACTCCAAACTTAATGATTAATTAAGTTAATTTGTATTTTGGGAGAATAAGTCCCATTTTTATAGGCAGCCAAGACTTCCAGGTATTAAATCTTCTTATATTCAAAGTTCTTTTTGCTTTCTTGTCCTCTTCCATTCGTTGTCAAAGGTACTGATGGGCAATTTTCGCATGATGATATAGTTCCAATATGAAACCCTGAAAAAGAAAGCACACAAGCATTTAAAGTAACACCATCATAAAATGAAATTTGATACTGTTTCTGTTCTCTTATTCTGCCCCCCTGCCACCAGCCAATTGTTCCTGAGGCATGTGGGGTGCCAGGAAAGTGCTGCTTGCAGCCTCTTTGTTTGCTTACACAACTCAGGGAAGCAGAGTGTGCCGTCAATTTGTTGTCAATTCCTGGCGACCACAGAGCCCTGTGGTTGTCTTTGGTAGAATGCAGGAGGGGTTTACCATTGCCTCCTCCCACGCAGTATGAGATGATGCCTTTCAGCATCTCCCTATATTGCTGCTGCCCGATATAGGTGTTTCCCATAGTCTGGGAAACATACCAGCGGGGATTCGAATCGGCAATCTCTGGCTTGCTAGTCAAGTCAGTACACTAAGAATTCTATGCAAGAAGAAGGGAGAGAGACCAGGGAGGCCAATGAGAGCTGTGCTCTCCTATTGCCCTACCACCAAGGTATATGGCAGGAGGAAAATGCATCACATCAGTTCTGCCTGCTCAAGAGCTGCTTCATCTCCTGTCACCTGGTTCTAATGGACTCCTGCTGAGGGCAGCCCCTGGCTTGCAGTTCAAGCAGGTGGTGGAGGGAACAGAAGGCAGAGTGATCTTGGTGATGGAGCAAGCAGGAGCCACCTGATGCCAAGCCAGCCCCACCTTTACGGCAATGGGAGAGCCCGGATCAGTGGGAGGTGATGAAGACAAGATTGCTACAGTCAGCAAAGGAGAAGATCTAGACTTCCATCTTCAGATGAGGAAAAAACACAAAGCAAGGCGGCAAATTAACAACTCTGTCCTCGTCTGATATATCAATATTAGAAGTGCATCTTGAGTTCAACAGGAATTATTCCCAAGCGAGTATGCACAAATTGAAGCCTTAAAGTCAAATAGCTCAGTTGTCGAGAACTGAAAGAAGTTTTAGAAGCTGAATCGAATAGTTGCAGCAACTGCTCAAGCAATCTCCTTTCTCCCCATGCACACCAAAACAACTACAAAAGAGCAAAGAAACATGATCAGCAGCCTTATTTATATGCACACACTAGAATAAAATATTCTTGCCTGCTTCTCCTTTTTTTTTTAAATTTAAGTACAGGTTGGTGAGAAAACTGTAGAAACTGATATCCAAAGCAACAGGGTGCTGTGAAATGCTTTAATTTAGTAGCATTTGCTGGGATGCCATTCTAATTGCAAGAATTAAATGTATGGTTGTCACAGCAACCACTTGTGTCAATCGTTGCATTTGTGTTTGAAAATGGTAAAGGGGTATAAAATCTGCTGCCCAGGATACTGCCCTGAATCCAAGTAGGATATCTTGCCATCATAGCAGAGCATGCAAGTGGGAAGAGCAAGACCGGATGCCCAAGCTTCATGGGAGGAGCCTCCTGGGAAATAATTCACATTGCCTCCGGCATGGAGAGTTCACCAACTGTACCCTAATAGATAGGTTTGGCTCTTCTCAACTACTGCCACTACATTCATCTGCACTTGGTGCCGTTTTAATAGAAGGTGTGTTGCTTGGTAGACACCACACATATGAGGGTCCACTGAGGGTTCCACAGGAGCTACAGGTCTGTTTTCAGTCTCAAGCTGGCACCTCCTTGATGGAATCGGCACCTCTTAACTTTGGCACACCCTACCATGCTGTGCTGCACTGCAAAAGACAGCAAACCAAGACTATTTATTTGTATAACTGGTAGGAGATTCACAGAATCTGGAACTATCTTGTACTGACTTATCTAAGTTAGATAAGTTCCTGAGGGTTTTTTTTTTTTTTTTTTAAAGAACCCCAACCCTATATACCATTATCAAACTCAATCTAGCATACAGGAGGTTGGTTAGGGCAATAATGCCAGTTGCAGAGATTTCGTTCATGGTTTGCTGGACAGCTTGCAAATACAGTATGCTGTATAAGGAAAATATACATAAGGAAAATGGTTATTTCTCTATGTAAACCGCTTTGGAAACTTTTGTTGAAAAGCGGTATATATCAGTATTTGTAGTTGTTGTAGAGTTCAAAATAGCCATTACCAGCACCAGGGGCATAGCTAGGGAAAAGGTGGTCCATGTTTACCCTTCTTCCGGGCGGCCCCTTAAGAAAATATGGAAGGTTGGAGCTGGAGGGGCGTTGCCTGGGTTCTTTGAACCCACCTGCTCAATTATAGCTACACCTCTGACCAGAACTCAGCTCATAAGTGTCTCCCAGAGCCTGAGCCTCATTTAGTCCTTCCATGGAAAGTGGGACTACAAAGCTAATCCACACTATTATGATTTCATCAGATGTTTGGTTTGCCTATCTGGGATAGCAGGAGTGAGGGAAGCTTAGGGGTCTCTGAAACCAACAGACCCTGAAACCAAACCTAGGCATCAGAAATGAAACATACCCCATTCTTGCAGATTCTGTTCACGATGCCTCTGACTGAATAGTTCAGCCATTTCTTGGTTCAAAATGGAGAGGAAGGGAAGCTCCTGAACTCAGTCTAAGGATGAATTTTGATATTGTTCTTTTTATCTTTAGGTTTGTTGACTAGGTAGATAGTACTCTCTGAAGCAAATGTAAAGGCCAGTGTATGGAAAAGTGTGTTAGCGATCAGGAGAAAAGAATGAATAGGAGAAATGTGTATGTTTGTTCTAAGGGGGTACTGCAGGAAAAAAAACCCTGCAAGAGTACTGTAGGGTTTTCTTACAGTACAGCAAATATTTATATACTGCTTTCCAAAAAATGTTCCCAAAGCGGTTTACACAGGTATAATTTTTTTTTTAAAAAATGGCTCCCTGTCCCCAAAGGGCTCACAATCTAAAAATAAAACATAAGACAGACACTAGCAATAGCCACTAGAAGGATGCTGAACTGGGGATGGATAAGGCCAGTTGCTCTCCCCCTGCTAAATAAAGAGAATCACCATTTTTTTTTGTTAGCAGGGGATACAGTATTCTTGTTGATACTGTATTAACAACTTGTATTAAAGAGAGTATTTCTGTTATTAGCATATTTTTCCATAAATAAAATGTCTACACTAAAAAAGATCTTACAGTCAATCTACTATATGGACAACATACAGAGAATAACCCAAACTGCCAAATGAAATCAGTAACAGCATGCAATGGGAAACAGGGCTATATGAATCATTTGTATAAGTTAAAGGATTGATCATGGGGGCTAATGTCTAGCTGCTTCAAATTGGGGATGTACTATAACTGAGAAAGCTTTCTTCATGATGGTCAATATCTTGCTTCTAACATACCCTTGGCATAGTTTTGGAATTTTTTTTGATGTGTCAAATGCACCATAATTTTGCAACTCCAGAGAAGTACTAATTCAGATGAACAATCTTATTCCTAAACAGACCAATTATATATGCTCTTGATTTGTTTGACTGTCCTTATCTGTTTAACTTAACATGGGCTCATTACATTTCACTTCTTTCATACTCTGAAGATTCCAACTCTCCATTAGATTATCAGGATTAGAGTCAAGATCCACACACTGGAGAGCACAGATGAAATAAGTCATGACCACTGAAATGAACAGGGGTCAAGTTAAAATAAGGAATGCTATTTTATTTAGTTATCACCAGCTTAGTTCAGATGCTGCCCCACTTTATATGTGGCAAAGTGGGGCCTAAAGAGGAGATATTGTACCATATAAACTAGCAGTTTTCCACATGGCATGAATGTGTGTGTGCGCACAAGCACATGAAGCTCAACATAGGGCCCATACATTTTGGATGGGCTTGGTAACCAAGACAAAATATGTGGTTGCTATTAACCTGTTATAACCCATAACATATCCTCTATATTAGAACCAAAGATCAAAACCAAAGATTGGCCCTGTGTCCATTTTAAACGTCCCTACCAGAAACTTTTGGGTCATAGGCATGCTGAACTCATAGGCATGCTTAACTCAAGAATTATCTATCTAAAGGGTGCACTGTTAGAATAGTAAATGTTTATCTGCTCTTCCCCTAAGGAAGACATCCTGTTGTTGCATTAATGTATACCTCATGTTGATCCTTCCTTGCTGACTTACAACAGGGTACATTCCTAGATTGAGTTATGCCTGCCACATGTTATTGAAACTGCTTTCTTTCTTATGCCTAGTTTGCAACACAATAGGTAAAGCTGGCAACCAATTGTTTTAGGCTGTTATCTCCAGCAGTTTGATTGTTTACCTCCTAAAATGTCTGATACGATTTATCAGGTGGTTTTCCCTTGAAATGAAGATGTGCTTTGTCATGAGAACTGGGTGTTTGTAGTTTAGCTATTAACACGTATGGAGATTCATGCTGGATGTTACACTGCACCAAAGGCTTTATGTTCAGATCAAAGGATCAAGCTAGTATAAAGACAAGGGAGAAGCAGGCATAGATTCAGCAATCATTTGCTCAAACTCACTGACTCCGTTAGGCTTTACGACCAAACAGAAGTCCCACCAGATGTGGCTTGTGGCAATTCCCTCTGCATAGCAGGGAACTGAAGCAAGTTGCGATCTGCATTCGGCTCTGGGAGAGGATCTCCAAGACACATTATCTGTCGGCCTATCTGCCACCTCACTGGTCACAAGCTACATGGCCCAGCAACACTCACATGCTGACATCACCTAGAATCGGTAAATTCGGATTCTGTACAAATTGTAGTTTCCGAAGTATGTACAAAGGCAGCCCATGTAGAGGGCATTTCAATAGTCAAGCCTGGAGGTTACCAGCTGATGCACCACTGTTTTGAGATGTTCCTCTTTAAGGGCGATTCAAATCATGACAAGGAATCCCTGATAAATCAATATGAGATTGCTACAGGAGTAGTACTTAAGACTCTTAAGTTTATAAATTCCTTAAGATACATATACAGTAACAATTAAT
The DNA here is from genome assembly GCF_027244095.1 of Hemicordylus capensis. NCBI lineage: Eukaryota > Metazoa > Chordata > Lepidosauria > Squamata > Cordylidae > Hemicordylus > Hemicordylus capensis. Next base: position 179,854,021 of record NC_069657.1, on the reverse strand, counting down.
TCTACCATTATCAGAGGCGTAACTAGGGAAAACGGCGCCTGGGGCAAGCACTGAAATTGCGCCCCCCCGCCGCGCCCCCCACCATACATGGCCGCTTTCTCACCATCCTCCCTCAGGTTTCTGTCGATCATCTTACTCCTTTCCACTGCCGCCTTGTCCTCTGCGCTCAGGGTGCAGCCCAGTCCATCCTGGGGGCTTTTGATGATAGATGGAGTTTTTTTTAAATATCAGAACTGTAGAGAGGAGGACTGCGCTTATCGTTTCCTCAAAATATTTCACTACAGTTGTTAAAAGAGTGTGTGTATGGGGACTGGGGAGAGGATAACCCACCCCACCAAAAAGGAGGGATGCGTGTGTATGCGTTAAAAGTGCCTAGTTGTCAGCAGTCAAGGGCTTAAGGGGGGGTAAATATGCCCCTCTGCAGATACACTAAGGCAAGCTAGTCCTCAAAAAGAGATAAGTGCTCGCTCGCCCGCCCACCCTGCACACGCTTCCCTTCTCCTGCTCCTCCTTGGCTTCTATGCCTCGGTTTCCTCCAGGCAGGGACAATGCTGATGCTGTTTGTACAGCCAAAAAGGCTCCACAGGCGCCGCCACGGTCCCCGCACCAGTAGCAGCGCCTCACTCGCGCGCCCCCGCACGCTGCCTCAAAGCCAACAACACCTCCTTAACTGAAGAACTGTTGAGTCTCGCTCGGCGGCTCGCGCGTACCCGCGGTCTCTCTGTCATGTGCAACGGTTCTCACTCGGTCTCTGAAAGAAAGGGGAGGGGGTGCACTTGAAGCGCATGTGCAAAAAGAAGAAGGCAGAAGTCGGCGGGGGGATGGTTAGCATTTGGGACGATAGTAGAAAGTGAGGGGAGGGGGGAAGAGAAGGCAGAAGAACCCCGGATGAAAATCTTTAAAGGCGGTTACTATTACGCCCACTGACTGGCTTGATTCCATCCTGCCTTCATCAGAAAATATGCCCACGTGACATCAGCGCGCGCATTATTTAAACCTATAAATAAATAAATGGGTGGAGGAGGAGAGGAGAGAGCGAAACCTTTGGGGGGGATTGAAATGTAAATGGTTGTCTCCTACTGGGTAGCGGGAGGAGGCAGTGAGATAAACGTGTACGAGGCGAGTCAAAGAATGTTGGCAGTGAACGGGCGTGGAAGGGACCGCTCATGGGGGAGGGGGCGCCGACGCACTCCCTTGACTGCTGCTGCTGAGCCAGAGAAATTTTTATGTTAATTTTTTTAAAAAAAATTGGGATTGGCGGGGGTCATGGCGGCGCCCCCCACGTGACCTGCAAAGATGGCGCCCGGGGCACGTGCCCCCCCGCCCCCCTATCGTTACGCCTCTGACCATTATTAAAATCAATATATACAAAACCCAGTTTATCACAGTCTTGTCACACCTGGGCCTTTCCTATTCGGCAGGCTTAACTGAAGAGGGGTATTCTAGAGCAGGTTATGAAGTTATCAATTAGCCGCATATCATTGCAACAAAAATAATTCAAATAAACCTTGGGGCAGTCCGCATACGGCTGCTTTAATGCTCTTCTGTTCGGTTTCTTCTGATTTTTTTTCTGCGCACCATTCATACTGCTTGCTCCCAAGTCAACATGCACAAATTGGAGGGAAAGCCTTTCCATACCGGGCACTGGGCTCTGGGGCAATCCATTTCTCCGTGCCCACCCCCACAAGGACTTCTCCCAACATTCCCAATGAACACCCACCTGCCTTTCTACCTCCTTTCCCCACTCCCCACCCCAGCCAACAAATTGAGTCTGCATATAAATAAGCAGCAGCAGAGTGCTTGTGCAAGTGCAGCCCTCCTGTCTAAGGCATGCACACCTTTCTTGAGCTGTATTTACCTGTCTAGCAGCAAGAGGGCCTTCCCACTGCCACCACTGCTGCTGCTGCGGTGGGGACTCCACTTGCCCCCAGCACCGGGCTTTGCTTCTCACCGCCACCTCCTCATCAGCTGGACAGCCCCAGGAGCTGTTGCTACCACCAAGAAGCCAACCTGTAGCCCTGGCTGCATCCCCTTCATTCTGCATGGAGGATTGCTACTTTTGTTTGTTTGTTTTGGGGGGCAACTTCTCTAAGACCAGTAACTCAGCTAAACAAACCGCTCCCCCCCTCCTTTTCCTTTTGCCCTTCAGGAAGTGAGCCTTGTGGAAATTCAACGAGATGAACTGTTGGATTGCTCCCTCTTCTGACAGTCAAAGTTCCGCAAGATCACGGAGCAAAATTTTTAAAAAGGAAAGTTTAACAAGCAAGGCTTTAAGAAAAGGCAGTTTATCAGTATGTCCCCTCCATATATCTCGGAAGAAACATTGGGGTATATCGGATATTTCGGATTAGGTCAAAAAACAACATTAAAAGTGGATTTTTAAAACCATGGACATAATGCGGGCTAAGCTCCAGTGCTCTGGGAAAAACCTGAATTGTATATGGAGTGTTCCCCGATATCTCACACGGTCTTTGGCGCAAAGTAAAGTCGCTGTCTGGGAAAGACCCTGGAAAGGGGACCCAGGATAGAGCTATACAGATAGGGAGTGGCTCAGTTCTCAGCTGCTCTCATTGAGAACTGCAGAGGATAAAGTAGCTGAATCTGGGACACAACAGAGAAAAGGGGGGAAGCCTGCTACAAACCACAGATGCTAGAATCACATTGACTGTACTGTTATTCACTAGATAGGCATTGCAGTGGGGCCAAAAACTGCACTCCGGAATGGCATGGGTGGCAGTCTTTCCTACTTGTCACAGTGAGTGTTACATTTAGTATCAACTAGAAATAAAGTTCAACTATTTTCTTACTATATGTGACTTGTCAAATATGATAAACAGCAAAAGTAATTTGCATAATTGTCTATGGAGATTTTCACATTCTTTTTAGCTAGTACTGTAAGTAGGCACAAAGTGCTTGCTTCAGCTAAGAATGTCATTTTCAGACCAAGTCTACTTGCTGTCAAGCCTTTTAACCTTGAGAAGTGTTTGAAGTTGGACTGTAGACAGTAGTGTCAGGGTTTTAGCAATGTAAAAATAGGAGCATGTGTATGCTTTCAAGACATAAGCCACTTAGCATTAAAATTTCAATTTTTTTCTCCCTCCTTCAGGGATAAATGCTGCATGGAACACATGAAGACCCACAAGACAAACGTACTGAATAGTCCTAGCAATCATAGAACAACAAAGTATTCACAATGCCCACAGAACATTTCAAATGATAGCTTTCTATTCAAGAATGGCACTAGAGGGAAAAATCATTTTAATCAAGTGCTGAGGAACAGTGGAGAAAAGACAGTTTATTACCTTAATGCAATTACTGTAATGCAATATAATTGAGTAGTATGCACTTTAAATACATATACAGAAATTCTGAGACATTTTTATTGTAGCTATTTTCCCTTACCTATACATTATCAGTGCATATTCATTACTGAAATAATCAGATACCACTTCCATTTTCCTATTAAATTGTACACTAACACAAGGGAAAAGTAACTATCATTTGTTATCTTCCGATCTTTTAGAAATATGGTCCATAAATAAATTTTGTTTTTGTTCAGAACCTAATTACTCATTCATTCTATCCTCTGACAGTAAACTCCCAAAACATACTTCTCAGATTCTTGTGGCACATTGTCATAAAAAAACACCTATGGGTTCTGAGCAGACGTTTTTGTTTGAAGTGAGAGTGTATTAAAATTACACAGGCAACAAGTTCTTCGGGTAAGACAAGCATGATACTAGGCAAACATAAATGATGGTCTTTCTGTCCTCAGGCGTTTTACAACTTGGTTTCATTATAGCCATTGAGGATTCTTTGCTTTTCAAAACAAACAGCTTGTTGTGTTCCAGTGACTCAAACAATATTAAATGATAGCAATGTGCTGGGTACATAGCTTATGTATTTATTGTCTAAGAAGGATTTAGAGAATCAAGCTAACATCCATGAATACCCACTTCTGAGCATGGAAAAGAAAATATTCTCCATCTGATGGCTGACTGTTTAATGCTGTAAAAACCGTGTGTGTGTGCGCGCACACACATACACACAGTGACAAAATAGCTAACACAACATTTCGCAACCACAAGAGCAACTTCTACTCTTCCCAGAGCGGCTCCATCTGTCCCCTGAGGGAAGTACCTTACAGTGCTCACACTTCACACTGGAGAGGAGAGCTGGTCTTGTGGTAGCAAGCATGACTTGTCCCCATAGCTAAGCAGGGTATGCCCTGGTTGCATATGAATGGGAGACTTGATGTGTGAGCACTGCAAGATATTCCCCTCAGGGGATGAAGCCACTCTAGGAAGAGCAGAAGGTTTCAAGTTCCCTCCCTGGCTTCTCCAAGATAGGGCTGAGAGAGATTCCTGCCTGCAACCTTGGAGAAGCCGCTGCTAGTCTGTGTAGACAAGACTGAGCTAGATAGACCAATGGTCTGACTCAGTATATGGCAGTTTCCTATGTTCCTATGTTCTAGTCTCTCTTTCATATGCAGTCAGGGCAGAAACTGCTTAGCTAAGGGGACAAGACCAGCTAAGCTACCACAAGACCAGCTCTCCTCTCTTGAGAGGAGTGGTCCCACTTTGCTTTGGGGCTTGGCCTGTCCCCTCATCCTGAAAAGTACTTCACAGGACTGGGCAAGAGGCATGATGATTTCCTGTATCTTTGCTACCGGCAGTGAGGGAGCAGGAAATTGTGCAAATGCAAACTGTAGTCTGTGTGGGGTGGGGATGGAAAGGAGCGTAGCTAGAGGGAGGGTGTGTGCGAGTGAGTAAGTCAGTGTGAGTGTGCCTAGAGGGACTGTGTGTGTGCATTTGTGGAGGGAGGTGTGTGGTGTGTAGAGTGGGAAGTGAAGTACTAGAGGGACTGTGTATGTAGAGGGAGATGTGAGCGGTGCACAGGTGCTCTTACCCCTGGACTTCCGGGTGGAAGTCCAGGGTCCCCATACCTCTTGGAGGCCCTTTCAAATCCTCTTTAGTCTGTACCGGGGTGTGTGGTCACCTGACCAAGTGTGACTGCGACCTGCACCGGGGTGGCTGAGTGTGACCTCTGGGCAAAGAAATATCTAGGATGGGAATATGTTAAGTTGCGTGTTAAACTGTTTCTGCTAATGCATATTTGTATAAATATGCCTGTTTTATAGTCTTACATTTTTGTGAGTTCAGATGCTGTTTGTGTCCTCAAGAGCCCATGTGTTAAAAATACTGCATGTGTCACTCTGTGTGTGTGTGTGTGTGTGTAGGGGGGTTGATGCTTAACTTGCAATGGGGCCCCCGCCAAAGGCCATTAGGTCCAGGCTCCAAAATTACCTAGGTGCACCTCTGGTGGGATGGGGATGGAAAGGAGTGTAGCTAGAGGGAGGGTGTGTGTGAGTAAGCGTGACTAGAGGGACTGTTTGTGTGTGTAGCTAGAAGGACTGTGTGTGGGGGGGAAAGGAAAGGTTGTGCTGTCGAGTCAGTGCTGATTCCTGGCGACCACAGAACCATGTGGTTTTCTTGGTAGAATACAGGAGTGGTATTGCCTTCTCCCACGCAGCACCTTCTTATGTTGCTGCTGCCCGATATAGGAGTAACAAGTATATGGGAAACACATCAGTGGGGATTCAAACCAACAGCCTCCTGCTCTCTAGGCAGGTTGCTTCCCCACTGCAAAACTGCTCACCACTCTTTTCATGGTGCATTATTTGTTTCCTGGTGTGTGGTATGTGTGAGACTTATGTGCACACACTGCCTTGATACTGCCACCCACAACAAAACTCTTTCCGCTCACTGATGATAAAAATTAGAGGGAACCCTGGTAGTTAGCAAGTTCTCTAGGCACTAATCTTTTGCTTAACCACCCTCTTTTCACTTTCAGTACCCCCGTTGGCCATCAGTAAAGCAGTAAATTATGATCCAGTCCCTCAGAAAACAGTACTGAAAAATACTGAAATCTGATGGAGTAATGAGAAATTATGATCCAGTACTACCTAATGGTGCAGTGGAGAAATGACTTGACTAGCAAGCCAGAGGTTGCCAGTTTGAATCCCCACTGGTATGTTTCCCAGACTATGGGAAACACCTACATCGGGCAGCAGCAATACAGGAAGATGCTGAAAAGCATCATCTCATACTGCGTGGGAGATGGCAATGGTAAACCCCTCCTGTATTCTACCAAAGACAACCACAGGGCTCTGTGGTCACCATGAGTTGACACCGACTTGATGGCACACTTCACTTTACATCAGAAAACATTATCCACCGGAAAAGCTTACCCCAGTATTGCATGGGTGCTGAAAATTCTTGGTTAGTTCATCATAAATTAAAAAAGTATACCTGGACTTTCAAAAAGCTTTCAACAAAGTTCCTCAACAAAGTCTCTTGAGAAAACTTAGCATTCATGGGATAAGGGTAAAGGTCATGTGTGGATTGGTACCTGGTTGAAGGACAGGAAACAGAGGGTAGGTATAAATGGCCAGTTTTCACAATAGAGGGAAGTAAGAAGTTGAGACTCCCCCAGGGATCTGTACTGGGACCAGTGCTCTTTAACTTGTATCCAGAAGTTGGGGTAAGAAGTGAGATGCAGGAGTGGAGCCACCATTGGGTTCAAAGAATTCTGGCCGCTGCCAGTCAGGGGCCAAGATGCGGTGGCATGATTTTGTTCCCAAATGGGACCATGTGGCCCCGTTTGCAAGCGACATCTGCCAGCGCTGTGTTTTTAGCGCGGCTAGAGTGACTCTCCCTGCCTTTTAAAGGCAGAAAGAGCTGCTCCTGGCCGTGCTGCAAATGCAGAGCTGGCCAATTTCGCTCCCAAACGGGGCCGCGCAGCCCAGTTTGGGGAGTGAACCCCTGCCCCCTGAGTCTGATGTATGATGCAGGGGGAGTGGCTAAATGCACCCTGTGTCAGACGCAGGGCTGGGGGGGGGGCGCACTGCGGTGGCAGCAGAACCTGGGCCACCCCTTGGCTCCCTTCGCGCCTTGCAAGGTGGCCAAATTTGGATATGACACCAAACTATTTGGGTAGTAAAATCCAAAAGAGATTGTGAGGAGCTCCAAAGAGATCTCTCCAAACTGAGGGAACGGGCAACAAAATGACAAATGCAGTTCACTGTTATCAGGTGTAAAATGATGCATATTGGGACAAAAAACCACAACTGCACTGTTCTTATGTTCTTATTTGGAGGAAATTGCACTTTGAGAATGGAACCAATTCACTAGGGGCATAGTAGGCTGGAGATCTTTAAACAGAGGCTGAAGCCACCCATTGGGATTTTCTAAGCTCTGGATTTCCTAGACTGAATAAGGGTCTGGGCTAGATGGCCTACAAGATTGCCTCCAATTCTATCATTCCATTTAAAAAATATTATTACTAGCTGACCCGTGCGGCCGCCGCCGCCCTGCGGGGGCCGAGTGCGGCCACCGCCGCCTCGCCTCCGCGGCCGGGCCCGGCCAGTCCCGCCGCCTCGCTTCCGCGGCCGGGCCCGGCCAGGCCAGGCTACCTCTCTCTCTCCTCCCGCCCCCCGTCTCCGGTGGGGCAGAGTGCGGCGGCCGCCGCCAGTGGGCCTGGCCGGCCCCAGAGTGCCGCCGCCGATGCTGTGGCCGGCCCCAGAGTGCCGCCATCAGGCCCGCCGCCTCGCCTCCGCGGCCCGGCCAGTCCCGCCGCCTCGCTTCCGCGGCCGGGCCCGGCCCCGCCACCTCGCTGGGCCCCGCCGCCTTGCCCCGCCTCGCTGGGCCCGCCGCTCGCTGGGCCCCGCCACCACGGCCTGGCCCGCCGCCATCGCTCTGGGCCTGCCGCCTCGCCCCGCCTAACGGTCGGGGCCGCCGCCACCTTGCTGGGCCCACCGCCTCGCTGGGCTCCGCCGCCGCGGCCCTGGGCCCGCCGCCTTGCCTCCGCAGCCGCCCAGCAAGCGAATTCTCCTGGGTGTGCTGCCAGCCAATCAGGCGCCCCCTGCAGCCCAGCCAATCAGCTGGGCTGCTGGGACGCATTTCTCCTGGGCACACCCAGGAGAATTATATATATAGATACATTGAATTGATCTGTAATTTTAAAAACAGCATCCAGAAAACCAAACTAATAATACAAATGCATATACCACTCATATAAGAATATACTGAAAGGTAGAACATGTTATTTTGTGGCAGAGATTTTCAAAGAATGTATCTCTAATACATTCCGTAGCCAACAGTGGGTACTATCACATGCACATTAGTTGGATCAAGACTGCAAATAAGGAAATAAGTCCAAATATGCACATGTAGGGTTGGATTGCTCATCCCACTGAAATAAAAGGAATACAAGCAGTGTTTAAATGCCTAGAAAAAAATAAAGTCCCAGAGCTCAGCTCCTGTCTGTAAATATCAGCCTGTAATCTAGCAACCCAATTCTGATGCATGAAGCTTCTTTGTATACTCAGCCATGGAGACATTCTGCACATGCTCAGAGAAATTTTAACTTATTTTCTTATGTTCTAGGGCTGACCCTGGCATTGAAAACAGTTACTAGAGTTGAGCCTTAACACAAATTAAGCCCTGAATGCCAAGTCTTGTCTGTGATATTCAGCGTCAGGTTGAAATGGATTGGACTGCAATTAATTTATGTTGTATTCTATTCAGTACTTTAACATAGTAGATTAAGGGCATATTCATGTGTTATCAAGAAGAATGAGAGCGACTTCCTCGACTGTAGCAGCATGGAAAAAATACGTAGGAAAGCTGCTTTCACACTGCGGTAATACTGTATGAATCAGCCATATATTACCACAAAATGGCATGGCTACATTAAGCTGTGGGTTTTAAAAGGACCCTTTTAAAATAAAGGTGGAAATAAAGACAAAATTCTTATCAATTAAACTGACTTGGATCAAGACAGCTTTTCTATATATCATTTCTTTTACAGGTAAACAAACTAGACATATGGCATTTTCCCTCACTACTGTATTCTAGCTTAAAATACAACACGAAAAATCTGCTAGCTTTCACTTACATGCATTGGGTCGGGGGGCAGAATCAGAAGATACACTGTCACTGAATCTGATCAGTGACTATGTAACACTAGCATCTTTCTTTAGAGTTCTGGTAAGCATTTAACAATTTTTGCAAAATGCAATATAAAAACCAATTTTAAAGAACATCTCAGTCACGTAAGAACACAAAGAATCAAACAGTATATAATTACATTAAATTGTCTTGCTTTGCATCAGGAGCACTAATAGTGCAGATTCACTCAGATTCAACCTCTGTGCAAGCAAGTGTCAAAAATATAGTGGGATAGCAAATTAAACCTGTACATTACGCTTTTGTACTAAAGTACTAAGTCATGTGACCAAGCTATTTTTAGAGACAGTGAATGTTTTCCCCAAGTGCCGTTCTTAAAGTTGTTTACTGAAACATTCAGCAAATAATCAACAATTTCAAGAGAAGTCTGGCATTAAAAAGTACTCTTAACATAACAGGTTATGTATTAACACAAAATTAACTATTCTTGTTGAAAAATGTGTACTATTGTGAGTTAATTCATATTCTCTCTCTCTTGCATTACTCAACCATAAACATGTTTATCAGTAGATTTCAGTGGGACTTCATTCACAGTAGGTATGCGCACATTGCTTCTGCGGGTTCGTGTCCGGCAGAGCTGTCCCGGGTTGTGAGGAGTTTGATTCAGGCTCCTCCCAATTTAAACCAATCCCCGAGGACTTTGTTCTACTGTGATGCTTTTAATGGGTTCTTTGCAGACAAAATCTCCTGTATCCAGGCCGACTTGGACTCCACCGTTTTTGCAGAGTCTCTTAAGGTGATGTCCAGCAATCCCTCTTGCAGTATTAGATTGGATCAGTTTCAATCTGTGATGCCTGATGTTGCCGGCCACACACTTGATTTGGTCTTTTGTTCAGATCGGGGGGGAGGGGTGTTCCCTGAGTACGGGATCCTGTGGTTTCCCCATTGTCATGGACGGACCACTACCTGGTTAAGGTTGGTTTTACAGCCACAACCCAGCCCTGCAGGGGTGGAGGACCTATTAAGATGGTCTGCCCGAGATGGCTGTTGAATCCAGTAGGATTCCAAAAAGCCTTGGCGGGTTTTGATGTTGGTCCTGCCAGTGATTCTGTTGATGCCCTGGTGGGAACCTGGAATAGGGAACTCAGCTGGGCAGTAGACACGATCGCTCCTAAACTCTTCCGATCTGCTTTAAAAGTGGCCCCTTGGTATACAGAAAAGTTACTGGGTCTGAAGCAGCAAGGTAGGCGACTGGAGCGCAAGTACGAAGAACTCGGCTTGAATGTGACAGGACATAGCATAGAGCCCATTTGAAGGTTTATGCGGCCATCCAGAAGAACCAGCCGAGTCACACTCCCTCTGTCAATTCCCTGGTGAAGGTCATCTATCAGGCTGACCAAGGCCATCTCAACCCCATAGCCTGCCCTAAAGCCAGTTTGAAATGGGTCTAGATAAGCAGTTTCCTCCAAGACCACTTGGAGCTGGCCAGCCACCACCCTCTCAATCATCTTACCCAGTCATAGGAGATTGGAGACTGGCCTATAATTATCCATCACCAGGGGATCTGGTGGGCTCCTTCAAACAAGGTGGTATCATGCCACCCCCCACCCCAATCAGTGAGAGGTATTAATAGTATCAACGAGGCCAGTTCCAGCAACCTCTCTGCAAGATGAAATCAGCCATGTTGGGCAAGGATCCAAAGGACAGCTGGTAATCTGTACCACTTCAAGCAGCTTGTCCACATTCTCAGGAACCACGAACTGAAAATGATCCAATCTAATCTTGCAAGAGGGATTTCTGGACACCTCCCAATTGCCCTGCAGAAATATTAGAGTCCAGACCAGCCCTAATGAGAGAGATTTTATTTGCATTTAACACATTGAATATGTCAAGTAATACATTGTTTCCAGAAACAGATATGAAACAGAAGTAGCTTGAGTTAAACCCCTAACAATGAATTTGCAATGGATATCCATAAAGTCAGTGGTAGATCAGGCCCAAGGCCTATCTAGTCCAGCATCCTGTTCTACAGTGGCCCACCAGTTGCCTCTAGGAAGCCCACATATAAGAGGTGAAGGTATGCCTGCTCTCTTGCTGTTGCTCCCCTGCAATTGGTATTTAGAGGCATCTTGCCTATGAGAATGTAGGTAGCCTATAGCCCTCACACCAGTAGCCATTGATAGACCTGTCCTCCATGAATTTATCTAAACCCCTATTAAAGCCATCTAGGCTGTTGGCTGTCATCACATCTTGTGGCAGAGAATTCCATAGGTTTATTATTATTATTAATCATATTTTTATACCACCTGATATGTAGATCTCTAGGCATCATGTGAAAAAGTACTTCCTTTTGTTGGACCTAAATTGCTTGGCAATCAGTTTCATGGGATGACCCCTGGTTCTAGTGTTATGAGAGGGGGAGAAAAACCTCTCTCTCTCTCCACACCATGCATGATTTTATAGACCTCTATCATATCTTCCCTCAGTTGTCTTTTTAGCCTACTTTCCAGTAGGCTTATGAGATCACCCAGCATTCTCTGCATGTGTCTGTCCGTGTGTCTCCCCTACCTATCAACTTCACAATGCCTAGACCAATATTAACAAAATTGGGTACAGTTGTAGGGACACATAAGGACACCTCAACAGCATAGTTTGTGATTATGTCATCCATCACGATCCAAGATGGCTTTTGAGGCGCAAGTGGGCTAACTTGTGAACCACCTAACCAATTTGAACTAAATTTGCTACAGCTGCAGGGATACACAGGGATGCCCAAATGGCGTGGTGGGTGATGATGTCATCCACTCCAATTCAAGATGGCGACCATGTGAACATCTGAGGCACAAGCAGGCCAATTTGTGGACTGCCTAACCCATTCGAACCAAATTGGGTACAGTTGCAGTGAGTGATACACAGGGTCACTTCAATGGCACAGTTCAATGTCATCATCCACACGGTTCAATGTCATCATCCACACGGATTCAAGATGGCAGATGTGCAAACCTTTGAGGTGCAAGTGGGCTAACTTGTGAACCACTTAACCCATTTGAACCAAATTTGCTACAGCTGTAGGGACACATAGGAATGCCTTAATGGTGTGGTGTGTGATGATGTAATCCACTCCAATTCAAGATGGGGACCGCATGAACATCTGAGGCACAAGTGGGCTAATTTGTGGACTGCCTTACCCATTTGAACCAATTGGGTACAGTTGCAGTGAGTGACACACAGGGACACCTTAGTGGTGTCGTTTGTTATATCACCCACCCTGATTCAAGATGGCGGAACCATAAACTTTTGAGGTGCAAGTGAGCTAACTTGTGAACCGCTTAAATGATTTGAACCAAATTTGCTACAGCTGTAGGGACGCATAAGGACACCTCAAAAGTGAAGAGTGTGACAATGTCATCCACCCCAATTCAAGATGGCAGACACATAAACCTCTGAGGCAACAGTGCACTAACTTGTGGACAGTCTAACTAATTTGAACCAAATTTGCTACAGCTGAATGGACACATAGGGATGCCCCAATGGTGTAGTTTGTGATTATGTCATCTACCCTGATCCAAGATGGTGGATGCATAAACCTTTGAGGCCCAAGTGGGGACAGTCTAACTGATTTGAATTAAATTTGGAACAGCTGTAGTGAGTGACACACAGGGACACCTGAGTGGTGCAGTTTGTAATGATGACATCCATCCCGATCCAAGATGACAGACACATGAACATTTGAGGCACAAGAGATTTAACTTGTGGACCTCGATTTGCACACAATTTAGTCCAGATGTAAGACAGTGAAAGGAAAGCAGGCTGATTGGTTCTTACTAGAACTTGTTTCTAAACTAAAAAGACCCAGGTGTGGTAGCTTTGCCTCATAAGGAAGGTGCACTAGGCCCCTGATCATCTTGGTTGCCCTCTTCTGCACCTTCTCCTTTCTATAATGTCCTTCTATAATGTTCTATAATGTCCTTCTTATGGTGACCAGAACTGTATGCAGTACTCTAAATGTGGACACAGTATAGTTTTGTATAAAGGCATTATGATACTAGCAGTTTTATTTTCAACCCCCTTCCTAATGATTCCAAGCATGGAACTGGCCTTTTTCACAGCTGCTACACAGCTGTTGACACTTTCAACGAGCTGTCCAAGAGCCCTCTCCTGGTCAGTCACAGATAGCTCAGAACCCTTCAGTGTGTATATGAAGTTGGAGGTTTTTTTGCCCCAGTGTGCATCATTTTACACTTGTTAACACTGAACTGCATTTGCCATTTTGTCATCTCTCCCAGTTTGGAGAGATCCTTTTGGATCTCCTTGCAATCTCTTTTGGATTTCACTACCCTAAATAGTTTGGTGTCATTTGCAAACCTGGCCACCTCACTGCTTACACCAACTTCTAGATTATTTATTAATGAATTGAAAAGTCCAGTCCCACTACAGATCCCTTGGAGACCTCACTTATTTCTCACCTCCATACAAATTACTGTCAATTTATTTCTACCTTCTGTTTCCTTTCCTTCAACCAGTTACCAATCCACACATGAACCTGTCCCCTTATCCCATGTCTGATAAGTTTTCTCAAGAGTCTTTGATAAGGAACTTTGTTGAAACCTTTTTGCAAGTCCATGTATAATATGTCAACTGGATCACCTTTATCCACACAATTGATGACATTCTCAAATAACTCCAAAAGGTTGATGAGGCAAGATTTACCTTTGCAGAAGCCATGCTGGTTCTCCTTCAGTGGGGCCTGTTCTTCTATATCAGGGTTTCTCAACGTGTGGGTCCCCAGATGTAATTGGACTTCAACTCCCATAATTCCCAACCAAAGGCCACTGGGGCTGGTGATTATGGGAGTTGAAGTCCAATAACATCTGGGGACCCACACATTGAGAAACCCTGTTCTATATGCTTAACAATTTTATCTTTGAGAATGCTTTCCATCAATTTGCCAGCAACAGACATTAAGCTAACTCGCCTGTAATTTCCTGGATTTCCCCTGGATCTCTTTTTGAAAATCAGTGTTACATTGGCTAAGTTCCAGTCCCCCAGTACGGAGCTGATTGTAGGGATAAGGGGTTCTCCCCCCCTCCAGGAGGAAATTCTCCAATTTCACATTTGAGTTCTTTAAGGACTCTAAAATGGATGTCGTCTCACTCTGACAATTTTTTAATTTTTAATTTTTCCAGACAGCTGTAGAAAAGGCCCGGCCCCGAATTGCCATCAGATTACTTGGGGGTGACCCGCAAGTGGACCTCTACAAAACATCTTAAAAAGTGGTGGGAGTCCTTAAGGAGAAGGTGCTCTCTTAAATATTTTGAACCCAAGGCATTATAGGTAATAACCTATTTTGCTTGGAAACGTATTGGTAGACAGTGCGGTTCTTTTAAGATCAGTGTTATATGGTCTCTTTGGGTTGCCCCAAAGACCAACTTGGCTGCTGCATTTTGTACCAATTGCAATTTCCGGACAATGTTCAAAGGCAGCTCCACATAGAACACATTGCAGTTATCAAGTCTGGATATTACCAGCAAGACTATCATTGTTTTTAGGTCATTCTACCCTGAAAATGGCTGTAGCGGGCATATCACCCTAAACTGCAAAAAAGTACGCCTGGCCACTGCTTCAACCTGAGAAACCAGAGAGGCCTGGGCCAATAAGCACTCTCAGATTACATACCTGTTCCTTCTGAGGGAGTGTGACCGCTTCCAGAACACAAAGCTCTAACTCATCTTCTGAGTTATGACTCCCTACAATAAGTACCTCCATCTTGCTTCGACTCTTCTTCAATTTGTTCCCCCTCATCCAGCCCATTACTGTTATGCTGTTCCCTGATGAAGATGACATGGATAAATAGGTTTGGGTGTCATCAGCATACTGGTAACACCAAGCACCAAATGATATCCCCCAGACGTTTCATGTAGATGTTAAAAAAAAACATAGGAAACACTGGAGCCCCGTGGAATGCCATATAAGGCCTCCTATTTAGAGGAGGAATAGTCTCCAAGCGACACTATTCCAGAGATTCCATTAACTCTGGAATCCCCTTAAGAGATAGGAGTGGAACCACTGCAAAACAGTGCCTCCCACTCCCACTCCCACTCCCACTCCCACTCCCACTCTCACTCCACATAGATGATCCAAAAGGATACCATGGCCCATCGGCCACCAAGAATGGAAAAGTATTGAAGGCCACCAAGAGATCCAAAAGAACTATCAGAGCCACACTCCCTCCATCAGTTCCCAATTGGAGATCATTCTTCAGGATGATCAAGGCAGTCTTAACTCCATAGCCTGCCTGAAAGGTGGTTTGAAATGGGTCCATATAATCTATTTCCTCCAAGATTGCCTCCAAGACTGGAACTGGGAGGCCACCACCCTCTCAATCACCTTGTCCAACCATAGAAGGTTAGACACACCTATAATTGCTTAGCTCTGAGGGATCTAATGTAGGCTTCTTCAAAAGTGATCTTATAATTATCTCTTTGAGACAAGGAGGCATCCTGCCCTCCTCAGGGGTGCATTTATGATTTTAACAAGACCATCTCCAATAGCCTTCCCACCAGAGATCAGCCATGCTGGGCAAAGATCAAGAGAACAGGTAGTAAGCTGCACCACTCCAAGCAACTTGTCCATATCTTCAGGTGTCACAAGTTGAAACTGATCCAATCCAATCACACAAGAAATTTCTGGACACTTTCACCACTAGACTCTGTTACCCTACAGGTATCCAGATCAGCATGAATGCGAGGGATTTTATTTGCAAAAAACTCATTAAGAGCATCACAGTGGGTCACTGAAGGATGCAAGTTAGAATTCATGGAAGAACAAGCTTGGATTAGTTCCCTCACAACCTTAGACATCTCTGCCAGATGAAAACTTGCAGATGCAATACGAGCTGTAAAGAACTGTTTCGTTGCTGTCTGTATTGCCAGAGCATAGATCTTTAAATGTGCTCTATATTGTAACCTGTTGAAAGGTTATATATTGTAACCTGTTGAGAAAATCGAGCCTTTCTCCACTTACACACTAATCTGCGTTTGATTCAATTTCTAGGGTATGCCTGTGGTTCAGGCTCTGTAGCACCTCGATTGATAAGAGGCTCTTGCTGCTACTGGTCAAACTGTATGACAACACGAATCTTAGAGTGAGATGCAATTGGCAGGGCCAGTTATCTAGGCCTATTAGTACATCTAGGAGGGTTAAATGGGTGCATTCTGGCCCCATCATTGTTCAATATCTATGTTAACTCTTTAATCAAGTGCCTGCAGGGCTTAGATATACATGCTCTGAAGTTGGCTGACAGACAGCTTCCTGTTCTTTTATATGCAGATGATACTGTCATTTTGTCCCAGTCACAAGTGGGATGAGAAGAGAGCTTAAGGCCTTAGTCCTCTGTTGTGAGGAATAGCAGGTGGACATTAATGATCAGAAAACTAAAATCTTGGCCTTCTCCAATAGGAGAAAAAATAAATAAATGTAGGATTGACAATCATGATATAGAACAGGTTAAATATTTTAAGGATTTGGGGGTTGTATTTCAGGATTCTGGGAGGAAGACTGCCCAAATTAGATATGCTGCTGCTCAGGCACAGAGAAGTGCATCAGCTACTCTCAACGTCCACAGGTGGCAAGAAAGAAAGTTCATTCCAGATGCCATCAACTTATTCAAGGTGAAGTTGATGGCTCAAATGTTATATGGGGCACTGCTGGGACACTATGCTAACTATTCCCTCCTGGAGCGGGTCCAAGCCATATTCTTAAGAACATTATTTCTGACCCTGAAATGTATTTCTAATGCCACTTTGAGACTGCAAGTGGGTGTTATCTCAATAGAGGCCAGAGCTTGGTATCTAATACTGGGCAAGAATCAAATTAATGCCCTCTGGTCTCCTTCCCTTATTATTGGATAGGCACTGCTTGAGTTGGTGGGAGAACTGTGTTAGGAAACTCCATACCTACGGTCTTTCGCCTGAGACAATCCTTTCTGTGGGATTGGTCGGGGCCAAAGAACTTAGTAAACAAAGGATCTGAAATACTGAGTTTCAAAATGACCTGTTGAGGACATCTAGGTCATTCCACCTGCTCAGTGGTGGGATGAGAACTCATCCAGCAGATTATCTATACTTCTTCACCTTCCCTAAACATAGATGGGCCTTCTCGAGGGCCAGTATGAATGCCCTCCCCTCAGAACTACTGGCTGGCAGATATAGCAGAATTCCAATTGAGCAGAGATATTGCCCCTGTAACTCTGAGGAGATCAAGTCAGTTGCACATGTGCTCCTGACCCTGTTTTACACAACCTGCCAGGATATTGGACAAATTCTATGTTAAACTATCGGACCCCACAAAGAGCATCTGTGCGGTAGTGCACTAAGCCTTTGGCCTCTGCTCTGGAGACTTTGCTTGCTCATCCCCACCCCTCGCCGCTTGCCCATTTGTGTCCCCACCATCCGCTCGCCTGGCAGCTGTGGCCATCCAGCCCAACCACTTGTGCTTGCCCGTTCATCCCAGTCGCCATAAATGCCCCGACTCTCCCCCCCCAACCTTCAGCCCCAGCTTCCTCTCCCCCCCAACCTTCAGCCCCAGCTTCTTCTCCCCCTGCTCCGTCAGCCACCTCCAGTTGGCCTGCCACCTCATCCCACTGGCCTCTTCCTCAGGCCACCCTCACAAGAGTTCTGCCACGCATCCAGGACCGGCACGTCCTGGAGAATTATAGAGATATTTGTTAATAGTTGTGAAACTATTGTGAAATTCTATTCTTCTGTTGTGAAATTCTATTGTTCTGCATTACAAGTTTGACACACTTTGCTCACTAATGGTTAGATCCAGTGTACAGATATGTTATTAATATGGCTATATTTAAATTTTACATTTGTTTAGATGATTTGATATTGGTCAAAGACTGTAATAAAAACTGACTGATTGACACTCTAATCTTCTACTTTGCTGCTTCAGCTCCTGAAGTTCTTCCACATACCATGAAGCTAGTTTTGAAGCAGGTTGGAGAGGACATTTAGGTGTGATTGTGTCTACTGCCCTAGTGAGCGCTCTATTCTAGATCTCATCCAGGGCAGCAACAGAATCACTGGATGAGCCAACTATAAATCCTCCCAAGGCTTCTTGGAGTCCTATTGGATCCAATAACCTTCTTGGGCAGACCATCTTAATAGGTCCTTAATATTTGCACACAACAATTCTCTCTCATTCATATATGAAGCAATGTATAAATGATGGGTCAATATTTTAGTATCTGGAAAGGGCTTAAAGAACCTGGAACAATAACGTCAGTCATATATAAGAAAAACATTAGTAGCTAGTTAACTAGTTCTACCTAGCTATTACTTTGATTCGGTTGGTTCTGTTGGCCACAATAGTTTCTAACATGCTGAACCCTACTATTCTCTAGATGCTGTATGGACACAATTCTTATATAATGTTCAAAGGACATGTTGCCTCCCCTTTCACTTCAAGGCCTTGGGCTGAACAGGTAGAATGGTGATAAAGGGAAGACCTTTCTTGCTGGCAAAGGTATATGCAGTGAACACCAAGGTGTACGCTTAATGAGAATTAAAATTTGGAACTGAGAAAGAAGAAGTGTGGTTGTAGTGACCAGCCTCCCTTCCCTCTATAGACTTAACAGGAAGTCAACCCTTGTCTTGACTGACAGGCTGGTGAACTCCAGGGCACAACCAATCAGTAGACTGGGGGTGGGGGTGGGACCTAGAGAGGTGTATATGGGAATTCTGGGAACAAGAACGGAAGTTCTGCGTTAGAGGAGCAAGGCTACATGTGGCAATGGAGTTTGCTGCAACAGGAAGAGTGTAGCTCTTGGAAGATAGAACTGCAGGGGCTTGATTCTCAACAGGAGTTTGGTGAGTTAAAGGAAAGGAAGCCTGGGCTTTGGCTTCGGGAAGATTAATTTAGGGGAATGTTTGTTTAGTCAGACTTTGCATTAGAAACTTACATTTCTTTGTGTGTGTGCTTTTGCATACTCCTGATATTGTTCTACTATTTTGCCTGTAATGTAATTAAAATAAGAAACACTAGCCTATTCTCACCTTACCTAGGGCATTGCAAAAGACTCTATAAACATTTAAGTGTGCCTAAGACAACCCGTTTTTGTAACCTACTAAGTATTCTTAACTGTAGCTAAAAGCTGAAAAAGCCTCAGACAGAAGCAATCTGTAGTAATTGAATGAGACTTTTAAAAGTTCTTTTCTTTTTACAAGCCTCTCTGAGTTGGTTTTTAACTCAGGAAAAGTGGGGGCAAAGGGGGATTTCTCTGGTGCAAATACATCCTCAAATGTTCAGCAGCTATCAGTTTTCTCACCACATGTAGGCTTGCAAGTGGAAGATTTTTGTACTTATCCAATAGCAAAATAAAGAGAGTTTACCCAGGGATTCCACCCCAAGCCCAGGGAGATTCAAGCTCTTTTGATAAGGGGGTGGTGGCGTCAGCATTTTGAACCTACTGATAACACAGAACAGCTTTAGGAGCAACCTAGCCAGGAAGCTCAGGAGGAACAATTCAGCATTTCTTTCCCTCACGTGAGCTTGTTCTGAGACAAAGGCTCTAATCTGCCACAGTGGAGCAAATACATTATGAAGTATAAATTACATTCAGACAGACCTGATTATTCTTTAGGATATACATTCACTTCTCTGTCTGTATGAAAAGAAATTTCTAAGTGGGAAATCCTGGAATATTTTTTAAATCTAGCTACAGTACTGCAAGTCTCATACAATACAAGACCATGTGAGCATAATAAGAGCACCAATGAAAGAAACCTTCATTGGCCAGGGACTATCTAGTCTCGAATCCTGTTTCTGGCAGTGGCTGGCCAGATACTTGTGGGAAACGTATAAGCAGGCTATGTCCGCAACAGCTCTTCCTTGCTTTCTTTTTCCAGCCAGCATCTGGTATTCGGAGATATATTATCTCTTAACTTGGAGGTTATGTTTAGTTAAAACAGCTAATAGGCATAGATAGACCTATCTTCCATGAATTCAACTAAAACATAAGACAGTGGATAAAACCAAGTGCATTTTGTTGCTTCAACAATAGCTGCTAGGAACAACTAAGTCCCTTTTGAAAAAATACCAAGTATTGACCTAATGCTAACAGGAAGGTCAGTGCAGTTCTGTCTATCTGGGGTTTGTTCTAGTTCTCTGCTGCAGTTTTCAGAAATCTAGAAAAGTGTCTTTTGATTCTTGCTGTCGAACCAGTGGGTTTAGAGAATGTATCACCCTTTATGTTTGGTGTATTATTCCTGCTCCTGTATTTTAGGAACTCCATTCTTGATGGAGAATTTTGACCTTTATATGGTCAAAACTCACCTGCATCTTTGGTGATTAATTGATATCTCATACCAAGGCATGACTCAATAATAGGGCCTCTGTGCTATGAGAGAACTAAAAGATATGTGGAGAAGCAATGTTTTGATAACTGGATCTATTGACGATAAGCTTTTCAACTGGTCTTTGTAATTCCTCTATAGTTCTAAATAATCTGCCCTCAGATATAAAGAGTTTCAGACAAGAGAATAATAATGCTAACATATTCTGTGAATATTCATTACCAGCTTGGGTCATTACTTAAACTTAGAAAAGGGTAGGGGGGAAGCACCTTCCTATTTTCTGATAAATTATTTCATCCTTAGCATTCAGTGACTTGCAGGAAAGGGATTCTTGTGACAACCTTAAATCACTTTTAAAAATATCACATTACATATCACATTACCTGATCAACTTAGCATGTAATCACTCCATAAAAATACTGCACTTAAGGGGGAGGGGAGGAATTCAACAACACTTTTCTAACTACTGTCCATCCAAAATATGACAATGTTGATAAAGAATAGATGCTTCCATTATCCACAGTACAGCATAATCTGCTAGCCTCAGTTTATGCTCCAAATTATTTTCAAAAACCATTTTACATAAGAGATCATGAACAAAGACAAGGGTTTTACTGCACACAAAGACCTTAACTACTGCTTAGTCTCCAAGAAAAAACATACAAATGAACATAAATACTGATACTGACTTCAATAGAATGTGAGCTATACTTTAAATCTTCAGCTGAGGTTTGTCTGAGGGTGGCACCGGCTCGTCTGGTGACAACTCAGAGGCAAGCCTTTTCTGTAGTTGCCGCTGAGTTCCATCCCTGTTGACCTTTAGGAAACAACTGAAGACACTTCTCTTCAGCCAAGACTTTTAACTATTTAGTGGTGTTTATGGGTAGTTATTTTATTTTAAACCTTTATATGTTTTAAATTGTTTTAAAATGTCTTAGTTTTAATGTCGTAAACTGCCTAGAGACTTCAGTAGTGGGCAGTATACAGGTGGGCAGTATACAGGTGAAACTCGGAAAATTAGAATATCGTGCAAAAGTCCATTAATTTCAGTAATGCAAATTAAAAGGTGAAACTGATATATGAGACAGACGCATTACATGCAAAGCGAGATAAGTCAAGCCTTAATTTGTTATCATTGTGATGATCATGGCGTACAGTTCATGAAAACCCCAAATCCACAACCCCAGAAAATTAGAATATTACATGGAACCAAGAAGACAAGGATTGTAGAATAGAACAATATCGGACCTCTGAAAAGTATAAGCATGTATATGTATTCAGTACTTGGTTTGGGCCCCTTTTGCAGCAATTACTGCCTCAATGCGGCGTGGCATGGATGCTATCAGCCTGTGGCACTGATGAGGTGTTATGGAAGACCAGGATGCTTCATTAGCGGCTTTCAGCTCTTCTGCATTGTTTGGTCTCATGTCTCTCATCCTTCTCTTGGCAATGCCCCATAGATTCTCTATGGGGTCAGGTCAGGCGAGTTTGCTGGCCAATCAAGCACAGTACACTGTATACTTTTCGGAGGTCCGATATTGTTCTATTCTACAATCCTTGTCTTCTTAGTTCCATGTAATATTCTAATTTTCTGGGATTGTGGATTTGGGGTTTTCATGAGCTATACGCCATGATCATCACAATTATAACAAATTAAGGCTTGACTTATCTCGCTTTGCATGTAATGCGTCTGTCTCATATATCACCTTTTAATTTGCATTACTGAAATTAATGGACTTTTGCACGATATTCTAATTTTCCGAGTTTCACCTGTACATATAAGCTTCAATCAATCAATCAATCAATCTTCAGGTTATAAGAGTAGTCTTGCAACTTTACTACATGATTTCTTAAATGAAGCAAACTAACATTTTATAAATTAATGACTAGGTAAGAGGAATGTAACTTAGGTGTAATTTAGCTGGACAAAAGTTTACAAACAATGGACAGCAGAGATGAATAGCCATTAGGTTTATCATAATATATCTAAAATCGTAGACAGTGACATTGGTGCAATGACTATAATAACTATATTAGTTATTATAGTCAACTATAGTTAACTAAAATAACTAGCTAACCCACACAGAGCATCTGTGCGCTCTCTGGGGCCAGCTGTTCCTCTCTCCCTCCTGTCCCACTCTCCCTCCCCCTTCCTCCCTTCTGCCCCACACTCTTGCCCCTCTTCGCCTCCCTCCCTCCCACCCCACTCTCTCTTGCCCTCCCTCCCCCTCCCACCCCCCCTCTCACCCTCTTGCCCGTCTCTCCGGACCTCCCCCTCCCCCTGCTCCTCTTTCCTGCCCTTCCCCTCTCCCCCCGCCCCACTCTCTCTTGCCCTCCCTCCTGACCCACTCTCTCTTGCCCTCCCCTCCCCCACACTCTCTTGCCCTCACCCTCCACTCCCCCCCAGCCCCACTCCCTCTTCCCCTCCCCCACTCTCTCCTCCCCCTGCATTTTTTAAAGCTCTGCTTACCGGGCCTCCGCCGCTCCTCCTACCGGGCAGCGAACAGCAAAGTCCCACCGCCCAGTTCCCTCCCACGGGCTCCTGGTCCCGGCGCCGCCTGGTTGAGAGCCGCCTCTGCGGCCGGGCCCAGCGCCTCCGTGGCCTGGCCCGCCGCCGGGCCGAGGCCCCCTTTGTGGCCAGGCCTACCACGCCAAGTGCCACTTCTGTGGCCTGCTGCCGCCACTTGCCAGTCTCTGCGGCTGGCCTCTTTGGGGCTGTCCACCTCTCCCCTTACCCCCGGCTTCCGCCCCAGTATCTGGGCCCGCCGCGGCTGGGCCCACCACACCACCACGGCTGGGCCCATGGCCACTGTTGCCGGGCCAGGCCCGCCAGTTGGGGCCGAGTACCGGTTCGACACCCCCCTGCCGCCATTGGCCTGCGCCCCAGCCAATCAGATGGCTCGCCGGGACGCACATTCCATGGCACACCTAGGAGAAAAATATATACAGATACCCCAAAACTACAGTATACTAAAATCTTTATTTCATGTACATCCTGCTCTTCCTTCAAGGAGCCCAGAGCCGTGCACATGGTTACGTTTATCCTCACCACAACCTTGTGAAGTAGGTTGGGTTGAAAGATAAATAACTGGCCCAGAGTCACCCAGTGAGGTTCATGGCTGAGTAGGGAATTGAACTCGGGTCTTCTTTATTAGTTTATTTATTTATTAGGACCATCCAAAATTCCACCAAGTTGTGAGCAATCTTTTGCCTTCTTGAGAACCCTTCTTCAGGTAGGATTTCATCAAAATGCTTGGCAGGGGAGTCGGGGGGTGGGGAGAGAAACCAATGTTAAAATTTTAAAGCCCAGAAGTCTGCACTAACAGTCTTGAGATGCAGTGCAGGAGATGTGCACAGATAATTAGATTAGGTAAACTTGTTTAACTTCTCCTGCACTCAATCTTAAAACTGTTACAAACTACAGACGTCTGGGCTTCAACATTATGCCCTCCACTCCTACCCTGAGTGTTTTGTTCAGCATCCTGCCTGAAGAAATGTTCTGGAGAAATCAAAATCTTGCTCACAACTTTGTGACATTTGGGGGGTCCTAATATATTCAGGTATTTTCAGTACCAGTTTATAGTTCACCTAATGAGTATTTCTCACTTCACCAGAGTATTTCTTAATTACTCTTTATGCCTTTCAAAGCAAATATGCACTCTTCAGTGCCACCACGGTTGTGGAATTCCTTTCCTAGAGAGATAGGCAGACTCATCCCCAGTCATCTTCGGACAGAGGGTGAAGAATACTAATACAATGAATATTTATATACCACTTTTCAACAAATGTTCCCAAAGCAGCTTACATACATACATATAAAATTGCCCTCTGTCCCCAAAGGTCTCACAATCTAAAAAAGATAAATAAGATGGACATCAGCAACAGCCACTGGAAGGATGCTGTGCTGGGGATGGATAGGACCAATTGCTCTCCTGCTGCTCAGTAAAGAGAACCACCAGTTTTTAAAAGTGCCTTTTTGCTTAGTTAGCAGGGAACCCTTATCTTCTGGAAGATGGTTGATTCTGCTCCTTTAAATAACTTTATCTTCTGCTGTATTCTAGGCAGTTGCTATCCATTTTTCATTTGTTGATGGATTTTACTCATTTTATTATTCAATTCAATTCCTTTATTATAGTCATAGACCAGCACAGTTTACAAACAGAAGCCCAACCAAAAAACAAAACAAAAAACCCTACATGACCTACAGGGTTATGATACAGGAGTTAAGCACATAGTTAAGCATAAAGATCAGTTAACTTTGATTCTTAATGAAATCCTGGCGAATTTTACTAGCTGTTAAACAGAACTTAGCCACATTATAAGATCTCAAGTCATTCTTGTCAGTTAAAAGATAATCAAGATAAAAAGAATCTCATTTTATTATAGTAAGCTGCATGTTGTAAGCTGCTTAGTTATTTTTCTGTTAATAGCTGGATATAAATGAATGACAATTAAATAGTGGCTGGCACCAGGTTACAACACCAGCTAAGTAGTGGTAGGTTCCAAGTGACAACACCAGCCAAAGTTTAAAGGTAAAGTGTGCCGTCAAGTCAGTTTCGGCTCCTGATTACCACAGAGCCCTGTGGTTTTCTTTTGGTAGAATACAGGAGGGGCTTACCATTGCCATCTCCCACACAGTAGGAGATGATGCCTTTCAGCATCTTCCTATATCACTGCTGCCCGATATAGGTGTTTCCCGTAGTCTGAGAAACATACCAATGGGGATTTGAACTGGCAACCTCTGGCTTGAAAATCAAGTCATTTCCCTGCTGTGCCATTAGGTGGCTAGCCGAAGTTTAGGGAACACTAGATAAATGAGGCAGAATTTTTTTTTAAAAAACCCTTTCACTCACATTATTAGCAGTGTCCATGCAGTATTTTCATATACCAAATACTCTTTAGTCTGATTGCTATACTTTCGTTTGTCAAAAGCTCTACTTCCAGCAGGAAAACCTGAATATTTCTCTTGTGTTAGTAGCAGTAACATGTCTATCCAAACTGGGTTCTTTCAGACCAGGCCAAGTATTTTTATGTAAGACCAGAGTTGTAGCTATAATTGAGCAAATGGGTTCAAAGAACACGGGCCCCCAGCTCCTAAGGGCCCCCCAGCTCCACCCCTTCCTATTTTCTTCATTATCTCCCTCTCTCCGAGGGGCCACCGGAGAGAGGGGTGGACACGGGCCCCCTCTCCGCTAGCTACGCCCATGTGTAAGACATCTATGTTCTATACTGATAAAAATTCTGCACTGAACATCATTCTAACAATTTATTTATTTATTTTTTATTTATTTATTAAATTTATACCCCGCCCAAACTTACGTCTCTGGGAGGCTTACATCTTAAGTAATTACATGTAATTGAAATTACATGTAATTTCAAATTACATTATGATAATATGGAATGCTGAAAAAACTCAGTTTTTTAAATTGTGGATTTTAGAATATTTGGCTCTTAAAACCAAATGAATACATAACATTTATTTCAAGTTTAGTACTGAATTTTGATAATGACAGCAAGATAGATTTTACTAATAAGCGTGTAAATCAAAATGAAATCTGCCTATTTTGTAAATATTTAATTTGGCATGTTTGATTCTGAACTTAGTAATTTCATTTTTATAGAAAATAAAAACTAGTCAATTTAGTTTTAGGTAATTTAATATATATATATTTTAGAGTGCTATTAGCCAAGTGGCATGAGGTAGTATATAGAGTGAGGGAAAATGTTTAACGTCCATAAAGAAGAAGCTAGATAGAAGGCACAAAAGCTTTACTCTCTGAACACTGGAACACTTAATCCTATCTGGCGGTTTGTAGACAGCTCAGCAACCATATATTATGGCAATTTGCTTTATTCCTAAATAAAAGCTGGGATTCACAGGATTCAACAACAAATGTTAGAATCCCACAAATTCCAGTACACAGACATATTTTTAAAATGAGAAATGAAAATGATGTTTCTAAGTGTATGAGAATTACATCTACAAGTTCAAAATAAAGGCATACTAATTTAAAGAAAATACTATTTCTTCATCAATAAAAGTGCTTTGATGCATTCAAGTCTGCAAATGAGCCCTGTTGCTCCAAACCATAAGCAGATGAAGGCTTCCACATACATACATAGCCAATGCATCTATATATTGGCTACATATTCCAACTGCAAAGCTTGTAAGAGCCCTACTTTACTGGCCAATGTCTCTTTTTATGTTCATCCAGAGCCTCTAGTTGTATGTACAACTACAAAATGCATGCAAGATTGTTCAGTAGAGGTTTTGCTCAAACATATTCAATCAAACATATGCAATACAGTATTTTCTGAGCACTTCTGACTTTTAAAAATCCATTACATTTAGAATTAATTCAGAAGGATGTTCTTAACCAACATCTAGAGACATCCAGCAACTTAACATTTTGTGTTTATACCAAATGTAAATTCAAATTCTACTTCTGGTGAGAACTCTGCTTGACAATGAAACATAGGTATATTCTATTTAAATACTCCAATCACTATTTGCGTATATGCAACAAGAAAGGAAATGGTTGTAGTTCAAAACAAAGATGGAATATGGTATAACACACTCACATTAATAAATAGGTTATAAGAATAATATAGAACAGTAACATATTTTTATGCTACAGAGACAACCAATTGCTGAAGAAATTTAACATGATCTTTATACATAGTTTGAATAAAAACAATGATTATGCATATTTTGGAGATACTCTTTTAACTAGTCTACACTTATCTATGCTGCAGAATTAATTTAACAGTAACAAAACAATTTATATGAATTTTAAGAAAATCATAAGCCATGCAGCTGACTCCCAGCTAGTTTTTCAAAAACTAGGTCATAGAGACAAAAATGAAAATATTAGGTAGATATATATTTCTAATAAATCTATTCCAGAGCATAGTGTTTACTAAATCTTTACATATAGAGCATAGATTTCACAGTCAATAATATCAGTTTGAATTGCACCTTACTGACATATAATAAATGGAAGTGGGAAATTAAAATCTACAATGGAGGATCTGACTGAAAGGAAAAGTGCACTGTGAAACATTATACCCGTCACCAGGCTTTAAAGTCGCTGCACACAGTATATTGTTAGTATTCTACATATATCAATGTAGATCCCAAGAACTGTAGGCGACATTCTGATTGTGCAGGGGACTTTCCTGGCCTCCACTTTTTATATCCCTCCCAAAGCTGCTCCTGAGTGTTATATCCCTCCCAAATCTGCTCTTTTCAGATTAGCACGTGATTTGGGGAGAGGGGAGAATTACTGGAAATTGAATGACCCCCTCCTCCACAATTGCATTAGCAGATGCCTTTATTGTGTTCAAGGGGCAATTTGGATCCAAGTCACTTACTTTAGAGACACATGCTTTTAGATTCTGTGCAACATAATTCACAGTCTACCAATGAGAGAGATGCCACTAAATGTACTGGTATACATACTTTTTCTTTCCTCAAAAGATCCTGGGTGGCATCTAGAATGATACTAGCACAAAGAAGTGTTACTGAAAGTCATTTTTGCTTTCTCTCCCTCCTCTCAGCAGTTCCTAGAGTCACCTGAAAAGAACTTTTGACAACCGCTTGGGATATGGTGCAGGTGACAGCAGGGAGACTTCAGAAATGGCTTATGCCAATTCTGCCTTGTGTTTGTACCACTCTGGATGTCACCCTCTCCTCTGCTGTTGTCTGCTTATGCATACCAGATTCTCAGAACTGTGGCTTTTATACACCATTCCAGGTTTTACAATGGGCCAATTCACACAATCAGTTGAGCTGGTAGTTATCAAATCATCAGTTTATCACTTAATAAGCTTGCCTCCAGTGATCACACTGTTTGTGAAAGCTGATCAGCAATAGCTTTCATACATTCAGACTACCAACTGATATCAAGTAATACCACCTGAACAGTGTTCCCTCTAAGGTGTGCGCACGCTCACAAGTTTTTCAATGTGTGCTCAGTTAATCTTAGATCCTGCTCAGGTTGAATCAAGAAGGCCCTATTCCGAATGCACATGTGCACACACTACCTTATTACTGCCACCCAGAACAAAACTCATTCCGCACACAGACGAAAAAAATTAGAGAGAACACTGCACCTGAGTTATCAGTTGATAAATATGGTTCATTAATTGGCTTAATCTTGCAACTCCAACAGTTTGCCTGAAGACTGACAGCACTTCCAAGTGGCTTTAAATTTTATGGGACTAGTACTTTTGGTTAGGGGTGTGCACGGAACCGCGGAGCTGCAGTCCGGCACTGGGGTGGAGGGTTCCAATAAAGACAGGGGGGGCTTTACTTACCCCTCCCAACAAAGGCACCGTATTTTTTTTAGCAATCGAGCGGCAGGATATTTCCCTGCCACCTGCTTCAATTCCCGCTCGGTGCAGCTCCTCCTTTTGTATACATAATCGGGCGGCAGGATAGCTCCCAGTCCCTGCCGCCCCCTTCAAACTAAGCCCCGCTTGGCTGGTGGACGCCCCCTTCAAGCCCCCTGCAGCCCCCAAGAAGACCCCTGCCGCCCCCTTCTTGCTAAATGTCTCCCCATTGCAAGAGGACGGCAGGAGAACTCCCTGCCGTCCCCTTCCCCTTTGCCGGCTGGGCTGCAAATGGCTTCTAGGAAGCCTTTTGCGCGCGTGCGTAAAAGGCTTCCTAGAAGCCATTTGCAGCCCAGCTGGCAAAGGGGACGGCAGGGAGTTCTCCCGCCGCCCATTTTCTAAAGTTAAGAAACTTTAGAAAACGTTAAGAAGTTAAGAAACATTAGAAAACGGGCGGCGGGAGAACTCCCTGCCGTCCCCTTTGCCGGCTGGGCTGCAAATGGCTTCTAGGAAGCCTTTTGCGCACGCGTGCAAAAGGCTTCCTAGAAGCCATTTGCAGCCCAGCCGGCAAAGGGGAAGGGGACGGCAGGGAGTTCTCCTGCCGTCCTCTTGCAATGGGGAGACATTTAGCAAGAAGGGGGCGGCAGGGGTCTTCTTGGGGGCTGCAGGGGGCTTGAAGGGGGCGGCCGCCAGCCGAGCGGGGCTTAGTTTGAAGGGGGCGGCAGGGACTGGGAGCTATCTTATGTATACAAAAGGAGGAGCCGCGCCGAGCGGGGATTGAAGCGGGCAGCAGGGAGATATCCTGCCGCCCGATTGCTCAAAAAATATGGTGCCTTTGTTGGGAGGGGTATGTAAAGCCCCCCTGTCTTTATTGGAACCCCCCACAAAATCTATCCGAACCCAAACCACCCCGTGTCTGGACCGGTCTGGAGGCCTTTAGAATGGCCTCCGAACCGGTCCGTGCACATGACTACTTTTGGTGCCTTCTGTGTAGACATATAAGGGTGTATTCATATGTTTAAGTGCAGCATAATTCACAGAGACCAATGCGGAGTTTGTATTCAACACAGCTGGTCATCGACAGCAGAGAAGATGAGGAAGGGCACATCTTCAGTGCATCTAGTTGTAACCTAACAAAATAGGGTTCTTGGGAAAGCTACTATTGAGACACACCCCAAGGAAAGTAATCCACATGGAGCAATTTCTGTGTTACACTGTTAAGCAATTTAAGTGCTCACTCAAACAACTCTACAAAATAATATGTGCAGAGTTTCTTTGTTCAGAAATGGACAGGACCTATAGAAACATCCCATGACTTAAGAAAACAACAGTTCCAGTTAAAAGGCTAAGCACCTATGCTTATGCATCAAGGTGCTCTGTACAGACAAGAATTACGACTAAGCAATCTGTCCTAACCTCAACAGGTTGAGCTTTGATGCTTCGACTCCAAGATCCATCCAGTTTGTATTAACTTATTTCCAACAGTCTTGAATTTCTAGACTGCAGAAAAACTTCCTGACCCACAGTACCACTTTATTATTGTTGAATGGAGGCAACTTGAAATCATCCAAAAGCTTACAATTGTCACAAATTAGTGTGGCTAGATGGACAGAATCCCGAACTTATGCTAAACCACATGTCACAATAAATACTACGTGTAAACAAAAAAATATGCTGTCTTGGGGGAACATTTTTAGGGTCACTTCGTCTTTCAAGCATGCAGCTGTCATCAGACCCAGAAGATAAACTTTTTCTCCACTTGACTTTAAACCCTAACTCATTTCATCCAATTTCATTCTCTCTGGATTCAATGGCTGTCAGCTTTGTGCTGCTCTTTCTGTTGTATTCTATCATTCAGAAGATGCTCTCTCACAAAGGTGATTAATCTATTACAAATGGGGGAAGAGGAAGGAAGAACTGTACCCTGAAAAGTGAACAAAGAGGCACCTTTTAAAGTGGTGATTCTCTTATATTTAGCAGGGGAGGGGGAGCAACTGTTCCTATCCATACACAGAACAGCACCCCTCTGAGAGTTATTGTGGGTGTCTACATTATTATTATTTTTAGATTGGAGGCCTTTGGGTAACCATGTTATTTATTTACTAGTATCTTTCAGCCCGTTAAATTAACGGGAGCTAGTAGCCTTCTCCGCCCTCCCCCACCGCCTCCTCCCGCCCGGGCACACCGCCTCCTCCGGCCGGGGCCATCCGGGGCCGCTGCCGCCTCGCCCGGCTTCCCCCGCCGCCTCCTCACTTTGCCCGGCCATCCGGTGTCGGCGGCGTCCGCTTGTCCTCGGTGCAGCTGCCCAGCGGCGGCCGCTTCTCCTTGGCCTGCCACTGCTCCTCCTCCTGCCCGGGCCCACCGCCTCCTCCGGCCGGGGCCGGCGCCATCTGGGGCCGCTGCCGCCTCGCCCGGCTTCCCCCGCCGCCTCCTCGCTTTGCCCGGCCGCCCGGCGTCGGCCGCTTGTCCTCGGCGTGGCCGCCCAGCGGCAGCCGCTTCTCCTCGGCCTGCCGCTGCTCCTCCTCCCGCCCGGAGTCGGCCGCTTCTCCTCGGCCCGCCGCTTCTCCGCCACCCGGCCAACATGGCGGCCGGTGCCTGCGTCCGTGTCTCCCTCGCCGTGTTCTGCGCACGCGCACCACGTATGCACAGAACACCCGAAAAAGACACGGACGCAGACACCAAGCATCTTATTATATAGGATTATTTTTTCTATGTAAGCCACTTTGAGATCTTTTGTCAAAATGTGGTATATAAATATTTATAGCAGTATTAATAGCAGTAGAGCATGAGATCCAGAAATGAAGGATGGCCAGAAGACAGAAAAGCTCAGTGGTTGATTACAACCAAACAGTGACTTTGCAACCAAACTAAATGGGGTACTCCTTGTTAATCTCTTAACAAGAGCTATCAAGTATCGATGAACCTTCAAAGCCTTCAAAGAGTAAACCTCACATTAGCTATGGTCCAGATCAAGTATTAACTTCAAAATCCACATATAGTGGGGCTGGTGCCTACCAATTTGACATTGTTAGCTGCTTTAGCTTCCAAATGCAATTCCAGGATGGAAAATATTGCCACTTACTATGCTTCAGAATACCTCCTTCAACATGATAAATAATAAGCAAGATGTCGAAGTACTAGACAAGATGCCCATAAGAAAGAAAAGTAAACCTAACTTTTTTGTTTACACAAACTAACGGAGTTGGTTGAGTTGATTTTGCTTGCACTGCAAAATCAGACAGAAGTTACTCCAAGGATCATCTTTCCAAATCAAATACACTATCACCCAGCACCAAATTCCGACATAATATTAATCTAACCTGCTTTTAAAATGCTTCCAAATTAGGCAAAATTCTCAAACAGCAATTTACAGTGGGTATAGGAAAGAATCACCCCCTTTGATAGACCTTAAATTCTGGTTCCCTTACATCCTGAAATGAAAACACAAAGAAAATTCCCTTCACCAGCTGTACTTATCCAATGCAACCTATAACATCCAACTGAAAAACATCACAATTACAGTCCAGAAAAAGTGTCAGAGACAAAAAACAAGAATTACTGAGATGGAAAAGGATCACACCCCCAATGTCAATATTTTGTTGAACCACCTTTTGCTTTAATAACAGCCTTGAGTCTGTTGGGATACTTCTCTATCAACCTTGCACATCTAGACGGAGCAATATTTGCCCACTCCTCCATACAGAACTGTTCAAGTTCGGTCACATTGGATGGTAGGTGTTGGTGGACTGCTATCCTCCCTGGATCTGGTTGGCCCTCCAAACTGGATGGAAGAGCAAGGAGGAAACTGGTAAGAGAGGTTACCAAGAGGCCAATGGCCACTCTGAAGGAGTTAAAGGACTTCATGGCAAAGAGTGGTTGTTCTGTGCATGTGACAACAATTTCACGAGCGCTCCACAGATGTGGCTTGTTCGGGAGGGTCACAAGGAGAAAGCCACTTCTCAAGAAAGGCCACATTAAAGCTTGTTTGAGCTTTGCCAGAAGGCACCTTGAAGATTCTGATGCCAAATGGAAAAAGGTCTTATGGTCAGATGAGACCAAGATTGAACTATTTGGCCTCAACACCAAAACAGTACACCTGGCGTAAATCCAACGCAGCTCACCATCCACAACACACCATACCTACAGTGAAGCATGGAGGTGGCAGCATCCTGTTGTGGGGGTGTTTCTCTGCCTCAGGGACTGGGGCCCTCGTTAGGGTAGAAGGAAAAATGGATGGGGCAAAATACCATCAGATTCTGGAAGAAAACCTACTACCCTCTGCCAGACAGTTGAGGATGGGCAGAAGATTTACCTTTCAACATGACAACGATCCAAAGCACACAGCAAAATTGACCACACAGTGGCTGAAGGAGAAAAAAGTGAACGTCCTCATGTGGCCCAGTCAGAGCCCAGACCTAAATCCCATAGAAAATCTGTGGAGAGATTTGAAGATAGCAGTCCACCAACACCTACCATCCAATGTGACCGAACTTGAACAGTTCTGTATGGAGGAGTGGGCAAATATTGCTCCGTCTAGATGTGCAAGATTGATAGAGAAGTATCCCAACAGACTCAAGGCTGTTATTAAAGCAAAAGGTGGTTCAACAAAATATTGACATTGGGGGTGTGATCCTTTTTCAGTCTCAGTAATTCTTGTTTTTTGTCTCTGACACTTTTTCTGGACTGTAATTGTGATGTTTTTCAGTTGGATGTTATAGGTTGCATTGGATAAGTACAGCTGGTGAAGGGAATTTTCTTTGTGTTTTCATTTCAGGATGTAAGGGAACCAGAATTTAAGGTCTATCAAAGGGGGTGATTCTTTCCTATACCCACTGTATTTCATCAGCAAAGTACTTCATTTTGGTACTGCTCACATTGCAAACTCAGTTAATTTCCTACTCAGTTGCTGCTACAAGCAGTACCAAAGTACCACTTACTACTCTTTAAAGGTGCATCCAGAAAAAGTTAAATTCTCATATTGTGCTGGCCATTTGGAAGACATTATTCTAAGAAATTTATCAGCATTAGGATAAAGGAATAATATGATATATATACTTCATATTACTCTATATCTTCATAATAAGGTTTCACCATGGGGGGTGGTGGGGAGAAAGGAAATAACTTACTTAAGCAATTCTAAAAGTGACAGAAATGCCTCCAAAGCACTGGAATTGCAAAACTCCTTGGAAGGTCTAATACAAGGGCGCATAACTCAAATGCCCTGCTGGACTGGCACCAACCATGACTTGGTATGTGGGGACAGAGATCATTTTCAGTGCATTACTACATTAAAATTCATTATTTAAAATATTAATACAAGCAAGAAGCAGAGGGTTGGAGCCATGGGGAAAGGCGAGGGGAAAGAGGGGTGAGGGATGGTGTCAATGGGCTCCAGCCCAGGGGTGGGACCAGCAAGGCAGGAGGAGGCCATCTGGTCTCAAACAGCCAGCTGCATTGAGCTACTGCTGCTCATCAGTAAGACAGGCCGAGAACTCTCCAAGGCTCATGCAGGATATTCCTAATTGTGGTCCAGGAAAAAAAAGTCTCTGCAGGCCGGACTCGGCCTTATGCTGCTCAGGCCTGATAGGGTATAGTGCTCTGAAAGGCCGCTCTGCTTTCTCATATAGTGAATCAAAATTCTACATATTTTTCCTGAAAAAGAAAAGAAACACATACACACACCCTGCATACCAATAGCATTTATATGAAGCCAGTTTGTCTAACAGACATAGGCTGCATTACATTATCCAGTATGCATTCTTCATTCTACCCTGAAGGGATAAATTTGTGACAAGTTGCTTAAATGGAAAAGAAGAAAAATGGCTCCATAGCGTAGCACAGTGAAAAGGTCCTGTGGCATCCTAAAAACTAGATGGTTCTTTTGATGTCAACAGCCTACTACAAAAGTGGTATGGAGTAGAGTAAAATGCTGGTAGGCATGTAATATTATCTGTTTATTTCACACACATACTTCACATCTGTGTACACATACACACAGATGTGAAGGCAGAGAAAAACAACAAAAAGGGGAGGGCACTCTTCTTCATTTTTGTCCCTTTGAGACACTTTTTTCAAGTTTTCCAGTGAAAAAATGTGAGTATTTGGGAAATATTGAAATAAAACAGTTATGTAATATTTTCTGTTTTACAATGATGAGCTAAATGCTATTTAAAGCAAAATTTAGAACTGTGTTTCAGTTATGCATTACTCTCTCAAAATGCTTTCTAGCAATTACAGGTAATCTACAGTTTTGGGAAATAGAGATGTACAACTCAAATTCTCTTCACCTGCTTCAGATTCCTCCATCTTCTGCAGCTTATGAAAGAAACTGGTCTATGTTTGGAAATAAACACAAAAATTAGGGAAGTGCCCGAACCAGCTCAGGCAGCTGCGGGCGAGGCAGAGATCGGTTCCTTTAAAAAGCAGGTAAGCAGTCCTTACTTGCTCCTCCGCCACCCACCACTTTTCCAGGGGCAGCGCTCACTGTCCAAAAGGCTGAGAGTAGCTGCAGCACTGCACCCAGCAGCCTACATGCAGCATCGGCATGCACATGGCTTCTGTGCATTCAGCCACGTGTGGCCTTTTGGAGATGTGTGCTGCTCCCGGAAAAGCGGTGGGGTGATGGAGAATCAGGTAAGAACCTGCTTACCCGGTTTTTAAAGGAACTGATCTCCATCCCGATGAACTGGTTCAGATGCGGGTGCCCGACCTGGTTTGTGCACATCCCTACACCAAATCATAAGAAAGAGGAGAGAAGCTTATTTCAGTCCATACAAACTTTCCATTCTCTGATGTACTTGAAGATATAAATAAAAACAGAAGTTGGAAGTTTACTGATCTTTCAGAATCTGATATTGATTAGGGGAAAATATTTAGAAATATTTTCAAGACTTTATTATTTACCGTTTAAATGCCATATGAGCATTATCTAGCTAATTTGATGATGATACAATACTGAAGAGTTCAGAATTTGTATACAGTTTAATTCAATATCCACATTAACTGATAGTACTTAACACAGTAATTCCCCAGGCTAGAGGAAATCTCAAAGAGACGATATTACTCCTATACTAAAAGAGCTACACTGGCTGCTGCTAAGTTTCCAGGCAAAAAACCAAGTGCTGGTTATAACCTAAACATCTTAGGCCCTGGGTATTTAAGAGAACGTTTTTTGAGATCATCTGGAGAGGTTCATCTGCAGTTGCCACTGGCTTGTCTGGTGGTTTACTCAGGGATGGGCCTCCTCTGCTGCTGCCCTGAGCTTTGGAATGCACTCCCTGCTGAAATAAGAGCCTCCCCATCTCTGACAGCTTTTAAAAAGGCAGTTAAGACATATTTGTTCACCCAGGCTTTCAATTAGACTTCTTAACAGTTTTTAACATTGTGTTATATTTTAAATTATTTTAATGTTTTTAACGTTTTAATTTTGTTTTAATTTGTATTGTTCCATTGTAAGCCACACAGAGACATAAGTTTTGGGTGGTATATGTTAAATAAATAAAATGTAATGAAATTTTATTTTTGCTTTTGTGCTTACCTAGGTTATGTAAAAAAGACCACTTTAAATTGTGCAGTCCTTTTTCACTTGCAAACTGGCAGATGTTCAACTACTTGAACAGACTACTAATACTGATGATGAGGATGAGGATAATTTTATACACACATTGGCTGAGGTACACTGAAGAAATGCCAAAGTGAGACTTACATTACAGTAAACACCACACTGTGGTATTAGGAATATGGTACGTGATCTGTAAGCCACCTTAAGGTGCAGCGGGGAAATGCTTGACTAACAAGCAGAAGGTTGCCAGTTCGAATTCCTGCTGGTACTATATTGGGCAGCAGTGATATAGGAAGATGCTGAAAGGCATCATCTCATACTGCGCGGGAGGAGGCAATGGTAAACCCCTCCTGTATTCAACCAAAAGAAAACCACAGGGCTCTGTGGGCACGAGGAGTCGAAATTGACTTGACGGCACACTTTACTTAGTGATCTGTATTTGCTAGAACATCAAACCAAAGCACGGCTCATGTAAGAAATATGCTACACATTAAGTGGCCTCATCAGGAAGGTGCATAATTTGATAAGCTAGAACAGGAATGGCCATCATTTCCAACTTAAGGGTCCCTATACCTTTAACAGCTGCACAGAAGTGGATTTCAGCAGGTGTAGCTTGTCATGTCACATTGCTGCTGCTGGTGCAGAGGGTTGAAATGTCACACCCAGCCAGTTCTCCTTATCTCAATAGGAGGGCTTATAATGCTATGCCACCTCAGAGCTAGCAGTAAAGAGGGTTGGCACCTGCTGCCACCAACCTCTCTGTCTTGCTCATATTCTCCAACTCACTCTCATTTCCTGGTTTAAGGATATGGCATAAACACAAGAGCTGGAAATATATGCTGAACACTTTTATATTTTTCTTTATAAACGTTATTTAAACGAGTATCCGTGGACAGACTAACAATTCAACTTGGCCTCAGAATAAAGTTAAAGTCATTCCCAAAGTGCACACCTTTTAGAATCTTTAGCTCTCAAAGTTTCTTTTGCTCAGCTCTCTCAGGAGAGCAAAGTGACCACATCACCACCAAGGCACCTCTCATTTTCTCAAAACAACAGATCAAGTACTCATTCATAGAGTATTGGACTGGGAACAGCCATACAGAAAGAGAAAACAAATAAGACCTCTGTGAGAGTAACTGAATCCCTGAGCCATCTGGCCATTGCTTCTCTGACTGATATCAGGGAAGACCTGTCATTATCAGGCTGGAGACACGCACTTTGCGACTACTTTTGACACCATACATAATAAGATAAAGTGTGTCGACAAGTTGATTTTGACTCCTGGAGCCCACAGAGTCCTGTGGTTTTCTTTTGGTAGAATACAGGAAGGGTTTACCTTTGCCTCCTCCCGCACAGTATGAGATGCTGCCTTTCAGCATCTTCCTATATCGCTGCTGCCCGATATCGGACCGACAATCTTCTGCTCAAGCCACTTAAGGTGGCACCATACATAATACTGGATAATATACATGCAGTCATTTGCAGATGACACAAAAACCTAAGTTGGATAACTTACTGGACAAATATGACCCTTTTAAATGATGCTTGGTTTATCTGAGCTTAAGAAAACACTGTGGACAAAAGGCATTATCTTAAGAATGTACTATGTTCTATGATGGAGCTTAAGAACCAAGTTTAGGAATGAGTAACTTATCAGTGCTTTCCATTTATCAAAGATATGCTGTTCAGGCAACATTACTTCCCTTTGCTTCCATATTATTATATAGCAGCAAGCAGAAAAGAAACCATTTCTAAAAATGTGCATGTATAAATAACCAGAGACTTCAATTAAGTCAATAAATTGAATGCCATTAAAACATCTTAGAAACAAGTGACAGGTTTTAATAATATGTTTTATGACTGAAAGCAGACATTTGTTTTCTAAACAAATCTTTCTATTGACAGGAAAGGCATACAGTATTTTAGTTTACTTGCAATCCTTACTCAGTATAAAAACAGAATTAAAATAAGCTATTGACAAGTAAGTCAATATAATACAAAATGGCAGGAAATTATTCATATATGTCACCTATGCTAGAAAAAGGAAAAGCAGTTGTAAACTCCCTATGACTTCGCACTCACCCCTATGAACTGTTGGTTGCCATGGTAAGCATTTGTCTGTATACTGCATATTAACATTACAACACCATTCCCATTTCTCTCAAGGAATTAGAAGCTGATGTTTGGACTCTCTATTTAAGAAAATTAAAGGGTTTTAAATTATGAGTTTCACAGAAGTATACTGCAAGTGAGAAAAGATTTCTTATACAATTTAGGATACAAAGTAAACCTGAAGCCTACAATTTATTTATAGTAGCTGTTTTGCATGCATCTATATCTCCATCTTGCTTTCTAGCCAGAATAAAGCAGTCGAAGTGAATATAACGTAGAAGAACACTGCTATTGGAGTAACAGGCATGAAGGTGCTTTTCTTGTAGACATAATTTTGTCCCGTTTCCAGGTTAACTTTTCTAATCTAAGTAGGGAAAGTTCTGTTAATTTATTGACTATTTATCACTGTGGGGGCTACAACAAGCCACTTCCAATTAACTCTGCTCTCCTGCACACCAATTTGCTTATTGTAAACAAATGTATACAAGTATCACCAAATAATATAAAATGTCATCCATCCATATAGTTGTAAGCAAAGAACACAACAAGAGGAACCTGCCAACTTAATGTTATTCCCTACATTATAGTTTCTCAAGGCACAGCCATTCAAAGAGTGGGTGTCCACACTCAGCCAGATTAGCTTTCTGCTCAGGTGTTAGCAATAACATTCCAGAGAATTTTCTTCAATAAATGTGCCTGTTTTAATGAGGCCAGGCAAGTATCACTCCAGCACAATGAACAACAGGATGCCTCAAGTAATTCAGACGAGCACGTTTCCACTAGTGCTGGAGCTTGGCCCTGGTTCAGCATTGCCTCTGCTTCTGTCTGGAGTGATATATATGAACCTTGGAATGGGAGAGGAGTTCCACTGTGGGACACTGGTGCCACATACTGGTTCTTGTATTCCTTTGAAGGAGTGAACGCTAGTTGTTTAGGTCTATTTGCTCCAGGATCTTTCGTCTGGGCCAGAGGTCTCTGCTAAGGCTTGCTCCTCCTCCTCTTCCTCCTCATCTAAGTCAAGGCGGCTTCTGACATTTTTCCTACCGCAGTATTCTTATATACAAACTATGGCTGACATCCACATTAAGTTACTTCTTAGTATCACTCAGGAATTACCCTAAAGGTGATCTTACTGTCAATAAAATGTCAGCTGAGTCATTTAGTTAGGATGTCAGCCAATGCATTCTTCCTACCAGACTATATACAGGCAGTAAGCCACTTTTTCAAATATGAGAGGGTTTTTAAACTTCTTGATTCAAAATGAGAGGTGCATCTAGGTAATTTTGGAGCCTGGACCTAAAGGCCTTTGGATGCCCCTCCTCCCCTGCAAATTAAGCCTCATCATGCCTGGCCAGGTGACGATACCAGGTCACCTGGGACTACCATACCTGGGACAGACTAAAGAGGATTTGGGGGCTCCTAGGGGCTTTGGAGGCCCTGGAATTTGGCCCCAAAGTCCAGGCACTTCCGATCAAAATATAATGATGTCACATATAGTCTGAAAAAATCCACTTGCACCTTAACAAGATGCTGCTTTTGAATACTAGCACAGTAATATGAGAAACAATACATATGCATAAATAATTACAAATCAATAGGTTCATAAGCTGTACCACTCTGATTCTATTAGATCAGAGGATAAAGTGAATCAAGCTACCAGAAAACCATAATTTTACAAATGCAAACCACTAGGATATTACGATGTATAATGAAACTAGATAGGACACTGAGGACTTCATTAACAATGTAAATTTTACATAATTATTTCAAATAACTAATTAGATAAATCAAATGTGTAACTTTTCCGATTTTGGTATTACAGAGGACATCTGTAAGTGGAGATGAAGATGACAATTTTAATACTCTTAGGGCATGATCCATTGCTGATCACGTGCATCTGTACATGAGGAATCAGTACAGGGCTCAAGAGAGCTCTAATTTTTCCCCTTTTTCAGAGCAAATGTGCAATGGACCATGAACCATGGAGGGCTCAAGGATCCAATGCTCCCTTGGTCTGGCACAAGTTACTTATGCTCTGAATCCAACTGACGCAGTCAACTTGTCAGTCTATCTGCATGAAGGCGGCTGCCTTTGCTCAGGAATGGATGATACCCTTGATGTCTTGTGAAGATGTGTTTAAATTTAGAGCAATTTCATTCCATTCCCTCCCTCCAAATTCTAATATATATTTATCCATTAAGAAACAGGGATGGGGGGGGGGGGGACGGACAGAAAGAAAGAACATGGTGTTTTTCAATCTGTTTTTTTTTTAATAGTTAATTTTAGTACTCTTATTGTATCTGTGTCTATCTTATTGTTGTGAGCTGCTCCAAGCAGTGGTGCACTGGAGGAGCGGGGTATAAATATTTTAAATAAATAAATAATAACATATATTGTTTTTTAAAACTTAAAGTGCCCAGTCAATATAAAGTTAAAAAGCACATAAAGCCAGCGTGGTGTAGTGGTCAGAGTGCTGGACTAGGACCGGGGAAACCTGATTTCAAATTCCCATTCAGCCATAAGACTTGCTGGGTGACTCTGGGCCAGTCACTTCTCTCTCAGCCTAGCCTACTTCACAGGGTTGTTGTGAGGAAAAACTTAAGTATGTAGTACACCGCTCTGGGCTCCTTGGAGGAAGAGCGGGCTATAAAATGTAAAAATAAAATAAAATAAAATAAAAATAATAACTGACACATCCAATAAAAACATTTCCCTGAATAGTGACCACACTATATCTGGAGAAGTACTAGTATGCCTTCTTTTCAGCCCTGTCACTTAGTTTTTCTTCAGTCACCCAGAATTCGGCAAGGAGAAACCTATCACTAGGTGCTACTTGTAGAACTAGCCAATGACATGGCCTTTATCTTTTTCCCATAGCATGGTTAAAGTGTTTTTGGGTTTTTGTTTTTTTAAGGAAGAAATTTAGGCTTAAGGTACCCAAAAATGCATTTAATCTTCAGGCAAATGAAGGCAGCCATTTTGTAACAGAATGCAACATGTAAATGCATCCTCAATGTAGTCAAGAATGAGTTGGCACAAGTGTCTGCCTAGCTTCTCTGTGCCAGCTTTGTGGGAGGGGCAAGGAAATTGACAGAGTCTTTATACGTTTTTAAAGTTGGAGAGAGAAAAATAAGAAAGCCAGAAGAAGACGGATCAGAGGTGCTGCATGAAAGTGCAAACAACATTTCACACAATGCATAATCAACTTGTGGAGTTCTCTGCCACAAGATGTGGTGACAGCCAACAACCTGGATGGCTTTAAGAAGGTTTTGGGTAACTTCATGGAGGAGAGGTCTATCAATGGCTACTAGTCGGAGGGCTAAAGGCCACCTCTAGCCTCAAAGGCAGGATGCCTCTGAGTACCAGTTGCAGGGGAGTAACAGCAGGAGAGAGGGCATGCCCTCAACTCCTGCCTGTGGCTTCCAGCAGCATCTGGTGGGCCACTGTGCGAAACAGGATGCTGGACTAGATGGGCCTTGGGCCTGATCCAGTAGGGCTGTTCTTATGTTCTTATGTAAAGCTGCTGGGAGGCCTGAAGACAGGGGCGTAACTACCATTAGGCAAGGGGAGGCGGCTGCCTGGGATCCCCCACGCCTCGAGGGGCCCCCCAGAGGCAAGTCACATGTGAAGTGAGTGTGTGTGTATCAGCGAGGGGCCAATTTTAAAATTTTGTCTCTGGGCCCACTCCAGCCTCGTTACGCCCCTGCCTGAAGAACTGGTGAGTGCAGCTGCATTAGGGATATAGTTTTAGACACGATAGCTGGGTGTGTTTATCCTACCTTGTTTTATTATTTTTGACTCATATGTTGGGGGGAGAGATTTGAAGGGGGAAATCTTGCTTTAAAACATGTATATTCCACCTTTCTTTCAAGAAATTCAAGACAGTCAGAGGTGCAGCTACGTAATTTTGGAGCCTGGACATAGTGGGTTTATGGGGGCTCCCATTGCAAAATAAGGATCCTACACACACACACACACACACACACACACACACACACACACACACACACACGGTTTCACACAGCGCAACACCTGTGCCCAATATCAAAGCCCTAGGCCAAGCCATTTTAGGAGATCTAAAGAGTTGGGCAGATGCTTTTGTATGAAGGCAAATGGCAGATTCCTCCACATGGGGGTGGAATGATGGCCCAAGGGGCTTCAGTTACAGAAGTTTTTGTAATTGTCTACCATGAAACAAGCCAATTATACAACTTTTTTAAAGTTTGAAAATGAAGACATTGACCAATCTGCTTCAAATTAAATCTACAGAGCCTTCCCATCCTGCCCTGCATCTATGCCAGATATCAAAGCCATAGGCCAACCCATCTCAGAAATACACAAATGGGGGTGGGGGTAATCCATACAAGCCTCATATAGTCCCTGCCATACACCTTCTGCATGGCTGCCATGGTGAGGCAGGCACAGCACACAAGCAAGCAGTGGGAGAGGGGAGAGGCAGGGTACACGGGCTCAACTGTCTACTCCTTGGCAGCCTCAGAGCCCATACTGCTGCAGAGACATGAAGAGGCTTCCATGCTAGCCCTGCCTGCCCACCCACCAAATAACTGGTGGTCAGGTCGGGCGAACCAGGGACAACAGCAGCAGCCGCCTGCCCCCACACAGGGAGAGAGTCTTCCGATTGCCAGCACCAGGCTTCCAGTGTGCTGAGCAGGGAAGCATTGTAGAGCCTGTGCCAGGTGCTCTAGGAGGAGATTCCTGGTGCTGGCTACTGGCAGGTGTGCTGCTGGGACCCTCCATAGGACTAGGGAGGCCTGCAAGTCTGGGCCTAATGGCGCCTCTGAAGGCAGCTTACATACTAAAAATGTTACATAACAAAAAATTTAAAAACCATATAGAATACACAACATAACATTGTTCTGACAAACAACAGAAGGAGGAAAATGAAAACAACCTCAAACAAACTTAAGAGAAGTAACCTGGAAAATGTGTGTTTTGCTAGCCACCAAAACAACCCCATAGAGGAATCAGTTGGACCTCCCATGGCATGGAGTTGCATAGGGTGGGAGCAGCCTTAAAGAAGTCCTTTCTTATGTAGCCACCCGACATACCACCAAAGAAGGAGGCACATGCAAGAGAGCCTCTCGACAGGTTTTCACTGGATAGGCAGGTTACAATGAGAAAACCTAGATTTGGAGAAAACCTCCAAATCCTCATTCCCAAGTTTTAAGATTTTAAAAGTATTTTGATTTTTAAATCCTAACTGTTGCAATTTTTATAAAGCTCAACACAGATCATTACACCATATTCTTGATTCAATATGGAGAATTACATGTGTTTCCAAGTGAAGCAGAACAGTCCCTAAAGCCTTAACTTTGCTACCAAACTACTTTTTGATCTTTTTTTTGCTTACTGAAGTAGTAACTGGCAAAACCAAAATCCTGTAGTATCAGCACCATTTTCATATTATTCAGACAAACAGCTCATCCAGAAAAGAAATACAATTTCAAATATACAGTAGTTCTAATGCAAGACTGATATAATTTCAAATATTAAATGTTGTTCCCCAAAATTATAAATTATTCTTTAAAGCTGCTTCCATATCCTGAAATACACTATGGTTGCAAACAGTATTCTGATCTAACACCCAAAGTACAGATAAGAGCTGTTCTGCACGATAGGTGGGTTAGTTGGCATTGTGCACTTCAGATAATATGGCAGTGTCAGTAGGAAAAGATATACAACTCATTATCATCTTCAACAGGTGAATTAGAAAAGCAACAGCAGCAGTTGGAAAGAGAAAGAGCCCAACTGACAAACACAATGAAATCTCATTAATTACTGTGCTTCTGTGAATCATGTGTGTATAGCTCTGATACAGGCATGCACAGCAGGGTATGTTGTTGACAAGATGCATAGCTACAACAGATTCCATCTTTCCGAGAGATCCTATATCTGTGTAAGAACTCTGGGGTAAATAAACAATGCTTGCTGTTTTGGCTAATGTACAGGCATCTTATTCTTGAGGGGTGTGTGTCTTATGTTGACCTGGCTGATCTGTGGTGTAGTTGTGTGACTGATTGGCCTTGGCAGCCCTTTTCTTATTTCTTCTTCTTTTAAGGGGGTATCATCATCCCCAACTGCATTCTGGAGAATGCTAAAGACATCTACGGTAGTGCCTGAGGGGGGAAATCT
Source organism: Hemicordylus capensis (assembly GCF_027244095.1). NCBI lineage: Eukaryota > Metazoa > Chordata > Lepidosauria > Squamata > Cordylidae > Hemicordylus > Hemicordylus capensis. Next base: position 179,809,535 of record NC_069657.1, on the reverse strand, counting down.
ATATTTCTTTTCCTACAGTATCCAGCGTGGTGTAGTGGTTAGAGTGCTGGACTAGGACCGGGGAGACCGGAGTTCAAATCCCCATTCAGCCATGATACTAGCTGGGTGACTCTGGGCCAGTAACTTCTCTCTCAGCCTAACCTACTTCACAGGGTTGTTGTGAGGAGAAACTTAAGTATGTAGTACACCGCTCTGGGCTCCTTGGAGGAAGAGCGGGATATAAATGTAAAATAATAATAATAAAAAATAATAATAATGGAGTAGTTCCCTCCAAACCCTTCCTTTTCCTCATTGCTCTGTCAATGCACCTCTGAAAATTTACAGAACCCTTAAAGTCAAGTACACTTCTTTTCTGGTCCTCCATTTCCTGCTATGAGGAGCTGTGATTGAGCCAAAAATCTGGAGATAGGTGGGAAATTTCATGAAAAATTCCTGGCTCCTTCTAAATGAATGCCCCTCCCATTTTGCTGTTGGGTTTGTAAAATCAGGAGTATAGAAAGAAGTGGCCATGATAGCGAGAGGAGTGTTACATTATACCTCCTCACTCCAGTAATCTCTGCTCTCATTCTAATTTTTGATGGTAAGCTCTCATACGTTTTCAAGCTTGTCACAGCTGCTATGTTTTCCAAAGTGAAGACAAAAAACCTCAGGATGTCAAATCCAGTGCTTTATATCAAATTCTATAGGTCAATTATGAAATGGCATAGTGGCAACAAACCAAAAACATGAGGATTTGCATTCCCATTTATCTATTTTATGTTAGAAAGTTGTTTTCCAATGATAATAGATTAAAAAGATCAGGGAAAAAAAATCAGGTACACTACAGGCTGCATCAACATAAAATTTATATATCTATTATATTAATTCTCCTGGGTGTGCCTTGGAATGTGCGTCTCAGAGCCCAGCTGACTGGCTGGGCAGCAGATGAGCCTGATTGGCTGAGGCGCACCCAGGAGGATTGGTTGCCGTGGCGGTGGCAGCAGGCTGCGGAGGCCAGAGGCGGCGGCAGGCCCAGCCCGGCCACGGAGGCAAGGCCCAGGAGGAGGAGAAGAAAGGGGGGAGCAGAAGTGGCAGTGGGGAGGAGAAGCAGCTGGGTCTGGCACGGGCCGGCCGTGGTTAGGAAGCGGAGACTGGGGCAGAAGGTGGGGGCGGGGAGAGATAACCACCAGTCCCAAAGAGCGCACAGATGCTCTGTGTGGGGTCAGCTAGTAAATTCCTATTTGAGTTAAGGACATGAAAACACATGTCTACATGGTGTTTTACAATACCACTTTTCACATATCAAATATTGTAAGCAAGATTTGGGGGCAAACTTGTTTTAAAATATGCTTATGCAACACAGATGATTGTGTTGACACAAAATAAAAGAAAACACTAAGCTAAAAAGTAATTTAAATCAGTGCTGGAACATTTCCCCCCCAGAGTTAAGCAACTGCATACACAGCCTGATGACATACACTTTAGAATCAGTGACGGATGGTGAATTTTGGAGTTGGTGGGGCTGCATGTGTGCGCTGTGTGTAATATGGTTAGGGCATACAGCATGGACAATTTCAGCACATCTATACATTTTTCTTGGACACACCAGTCTCCATTCAATGAATAATCACAGTCATTCACATGCTACTTTAGGGATAATATTTATTTTATTTATTTAAAATATGTAGTAGGAAATTGTCTCAATGTGTGTATAGTGCATTTTCCTCACTCTTGATAGGATTCCATTCTTCCCTTGTTTACTCCAACTCCTCCCCGTTTCTGCTGCTTCTCCTGTGTCATGTCCCCCCCACCCCCACTACTGAATAAAATGAGGCAGGTGCTCCTTATCCCACTTTTGGGATCATTTGCTACACATGGAACATGCTTTAGAACATATAGTACAAGATTACATATGTGAAGGAGCAAAAAAGTTAAAGAATAGTAAAACAATACCTTTATGAAAGCTCAGAATGTGAGGTTTTGATTTATACAAAATTCAATTTTCAGACTGGATGCAAAAAAGGGAGCAAAAGGAAGCATGGGGGAGGCAAGTAGAGTACTATGTCAGAGCAGCTAGGTAAAGTTTGGGTAGGGGTGGTTAGCGGGCTGTAAGAAGGCAATTAGCAGGCTGTAAGCAAGCCCCACCACCCATTGAGGTTGTCTGAGGAGGTCCGTCTCCAGTTACCATCAACTCGTTTGGTGGCTACACAGAGACAGGCCTTCTCGGTCGCTGCCCCGAGATTGTGGAATGCGCTCCCTGCTGAGATATGATCCTCCCCATCTCTGGCAATTTTCAAAAAACACCTGAAAACCCTTTTTTTTTGCCCAAGCTTTCTCAGCTTCCTAATATTTTGGGGTTTTTAATTTCTGGTTATTTTTAAATTGTTAAATTGTTTTAAAGTTTTTTATATGTTTTTAACTGGTTTTATGTTATTGCAAACCGCCCAGAGACAAAGGTTTGGGGCAGTATACAAATTTGATAAATAAATAAATAAGAAATAAATAAGAAGGCAAGAGGGCAATCCATCATCTCCACCAAGTCAGCGACCTCACTCGCCTTCATTAGTGAGGAGGCCATGTATGCTTTATTTACATTTCTATATGGCTTTTTTTTTTTGGTCAAGGCTACTCCATAAAGCTGTTATATAATATAACATCATGAAAGTGATAAAACAGTACAATAAGCATTTATATTAAAGGTGAAAGTTCCATTCATTTCCAAAGGATCTTCTCTGAAATAAGAGTGCAGGGAGGCAAATCTACATGTTACATTAAAAGCATATGTTGTCCCTATGCTTTTTTTTCACTGACAAATTGTACTATTTACTTAGGCATACTGTGTGCCATTTGAAAAACACATCCACTATTAAATCCTGTACAAGATTTGTTTCTCAAAAGAGGTTATGAACATTTGCCAATTTTTAAAGTATTATTAATCTGTTGACCTTCTTTCATCTAATACCTTGTTTTACCACAAGATGCATATACTTGTCTTCCCATTCAACCACTTCAGAATATTATCGGTCTCCAGTGTTTAGCATATACTAATCTTGCAGCACAAAACATTCAAGAAAATATTTCTTTGATTGCCTTGTCAACATATTTTGCATGCATCAACAGAGATCTGAGTTTAAGTCTATATTAAAATACTCTTAAGTATCAACTTCACGTTTAAACTTCCAGCCCAGTGGCCTATAAGTCCTAGAGGGCCTGCAGTGTGTGGAGAGGTATAATACATTTTCCTCTCAGGCTACAGTCCCGATGAAAACTGTTATAAAAACTGATATCTTTCTCAGGAGGAAAGCTCCCATTATACCAGTGGCACCTTCACTCCCAAGGACAATAGCAGATTTCGGGTGTGGGGAAATTCTTGTCAGGACAATGGTGTGTGAGGAAAAGGCTAAACATCCCCTTCTTGCATTCTGTGCCCCAGTCATTATGAACTCCCCCTAGAGCTGATACTGCATTTAAGTTTTTAAAAAGGAAAAAGAAACAAAAGTGTATTGCCAAATAATGTTTTTAATATGTACTTTGGCTTAGAATCCCACTTTGGAAATACAAAACCCAGCAGTTATCAGATTTGCATCCAGTACTTGTGCTTTTAGCTAGCTCAAGAGAAAGGTTAATTTGAACCCAGGTTTGGAATTCTGGCTCATGTATGTCTTAGCCCAGTCACAGAAATATAATCTCTGAGCATGAGCATAATGCCTTTCTTCCACCACTAGGTAAATTATAAGAGCTTATGGAATTAGAGAAATAGAATTTCTCTGATTATGGAATTAGAGAAAGGAGCTTGGGGAGTAGGGGATAAGATCAACAAGATAATGATCCAATACTGTGGCAGGCATCACTCCTCCTACCTAAATACACCAGCATACTCAGCTATAATATCCTGTCTCCCTTTTCATCCCCTAGAAATAACTTCATGCAATTATAATTAGAATAATTACTCACAATTCCAGATCCCATAAACATAAAATACATTCAAAAGATACCTGTCCCATAGATGTGTGAATTTTTAAAAAATTCAGAGGCTGTTAACCAATATGTTGATTCAGGCTTTGACAAGACCCTTTTGCATAAGTGAGCATGCTCAACCCTATTCCCCTCCCCCACTCCCACCAGAGCCCCTGGTGGCGCAGTGGTAAAACTGCCGCCCTGTAACCAGAAGGTTACAAGTTCAATCCTGACCAGGGGCTCAAGGTTGACTCAGCCTTCCATCCTTCCGAGGTCAGTAAAATGAGTACCCAGAATGTTGGGGGCAATATGCTAAATTATTGTAAACCGCTTAGAGAGCTCCGGCTATAGAGCGGTATATAAATGTAAGTGCTATTGCTATTGCTATTGCTATTGCTATTGCTACTGGAGTTTGAAAGAGAGACACACAGCAATGTGAAAACAAACAAAACCTCTGGTTAATGCAGTCTTGTATTAAGAATGAAGACTATTTAACTGCATTTTTTTCTTTTTGGCTTAAAATAGAGGCGGCTCCCCTGTACAGACCAGAGTTCTATCCCATCTCCATTCCCCACTCCCACAGCTAAAAAAGAAGTAGCTTTCCTCAACTCAGAAAGCTAGTATGACCAACTCATCATGACACCAACACAAAAATTACCATTTCTCAAATACAATACTGAAAAACCATTAATTGCAGAATTTGCCATATGTTGCAAGCAAATTGTTTATACAGTACAAGAGAAAGGCAATCCAAGACACAAATATGTGCAAAGGAAAAAAGTATTTTAAAACAAGATTATTTAAATTGTCACAGAAAGCCCATTACTAGCTATCTGCTATTATGATGTATATTTTTAGCCCCAATTTGATACAAGCAACTATAAGACTATATCTAGAACACACATTTTAATCAATATATGAATTTAAAAATTACTCTCTCTTACCTTTCCTGTGTAAAATCCCAGATTTTAAAAGTCTGTACTGTAAAAAGTATCATCTTCAGCAATTATTAATACATCCAGTAATATATTCTATCCATGGCAACCTGAAACACAGTTAAAAATTAAGTTGGTTACAATGCAATAAAATAAAACCACCATTCTTATGCACAGCTTTCTGTTGACATCGTTCAAGGTGACAAATGTTTACGAGCATGAATTCCCTTCGCTGAATGCAGAAGCCATATTACCTGTTTTTAAAAGACAGGAAATTTATAGATAGCTTCTAAGATACATATTGGAACCTAGTTCCTTACACAGTTAAATATTTTATTTTTATTCCTATTCTGAAAAGCTATTTAGAGCTGGAGATTTATTTTACACATAGTATATTCCATTTTAAAATATTTTAGAGCAAATCATGCTATGTAGTTTCAGATGAAACTAGCTTGACCCACACAGAGCATCTGCGCGCTAGTACTTGATATTGCTCAGTCTCATAAATTTCTTTAGACACACAGTTTTTGATCTCTTGATTTGCCGATACAATAGTTAATGAGTCAAATAATCTTACTTTTTAGAGACCTACATAAATTGGACCATGACTAAAAACTGGAGGACGTAGATGTCCTCAAACAACCCATGGGGCAATGAAGCCTGTCTTTTCAATTGACACCTGACATGACGCAACATCGCTCCCTGTACTCAAGCATGTGTGAAAAGAAAGAAGGTGAAGAAAGAAGGTGATTGATGTGGTGGCATTCGTGCACTCTGCTGCTCTCCTCCAGCCCCAGTATTCGTGGCGGGATACATTTTCATTGGTTGCGGATGTGCCACCGCCTGATTTAAAACTGTGAGGGAGGGACTTGCCATGTATCACCTAAGCCCTATCTATAGCTATAGATGGAACTGTATATACAAACCATTCACATGTTACATTCTCTTATGTGTTTAATAACCAAGATATACATTCAGCCCTCATTGCTGCTGAAGGTCACTTGTTTTCTCATTGTGCTCACCACTGCATTCATACTCAAATAGTAAAACAACAAAAATTAAGAACAATTGTAATTTAATTTTGATGGTCAGGATTTATACTGGTTAGTTACATTGTTGAAGGAATTAATAGTCGAAGAAGCTCTTGTTGCATTGTGAAGCACAATGCACGTTCTAAAGGAGAAAAAAAAGAAATAAATGAACACACTTTACAATTTCTTAGATCCAAACATCCACACACAATGTGCTGAATGCAAACCTGGGCTTTTATGTACCCCAGGGGCACTGCTATGCCTCCAAAGGATCTGGGGCCAGGCCCAGATTGTCAGCACCATAACATTTTTCAACGCCCTTTTTTGGTCTGCTGCTTCCTCAGTGTCAGCATCAGAACTAAACAGCGCACTACTGCCTGGCATGTGAAACATAAGAACATAGGAGGCTGCTTTATATCGAGTCAGACCATTTGGTCCATCTAGCTCAGTACTGTCTACACAGACTAGCAACGGCTTCTTCAAGGTTACAGGCAGGAGTCTTTCAGCTTTATCTTGGAGATGCCAGGGAGGGAACTTGGAAACTTCTACATGCAAGCATGCAGAAGCTCTTCCCAGAGTGGCTCCATTCCCTAAGGGGAATGTCTTACAGTGCTCACATGTATTCTCCAATTCAAATGCAAACCAGGGTGGACTCTGCTTAGCACAGGGGATAATTCATGCTTGCTATGACAAGACCAGCTCCACTCCCATAGTGTGCAACCGCCACCACTTCCCTGCTTGCTTTTCATATGCCTAGTGGCATAATTTTCAGCTACTCTGTTACCATCCTGGTGGCGGCGAGGCATCAGGCAAGGTGAGAGACGTTGAGGGCATCCCCCCAAACAGTGGGAGCCATGCCCCTATCCTACCCCCAGACACCACTGATGTACCACTTCCAACCACAGACAATTGTGCTCCCCAATAAGGTTTTTTTTAATCCAAGCAGTGACATAGTACGATTGGAGTGAGCCCTGAGACAGAACGTGAAGATGGGCCTCTAACCCCACTCTTCAAAGAGGCACAAGGAGGAGAGCAAAGAGCAAGCTATCACCCAGCCAGGGGCCCCCACTACCTCAGGGACCCAGGGACATGCCCCTCGCACCAAATTGCAGCTACACCCCCAAAGCCAACAGCTACAAGATTAACAGGCCCAGGAATCTGATGTGTCCATAACTCACACCATCATACTTCTAGTGCACTTAGTGCACAATAGGCAGCCTGCAGTGCACAACATTCAGTCTTGGAGAAAGAACAACAACAAATCTTACAGTCACAAATGAAGTTTAAAATGAAACCACGTCGCTCCTGGCTAGCTTATAGGAAGATAACATAAGATCCTACCATACACTGCATATGGGGCACCATCCTTCTTCAAATGGAGGTCCTCAAGATTTGCTTCTTAGCAATATGAACATCTGTCAACATTGACTTTTGTAAACAAAAATCTATTTTGGTATAACAAAAAATAAAATAAAATCACAAAGTAGATATGTACCTGAAGAGTGAACATTTCTCCAGTTACTAACATCTTAGCAACAGCAACAGGATTATTTGAATTATAGTAGATGATGCAAAAGTGAACATTTTGTGAAGATATCTCATTAAAAAGAAAAACATTTTCAATTCAGAGCTGCACTGAAAGTTGCAAGGGCCTAGAAACTAGGGATGTGCATGAACCTGTTCGGAGGCCCTTTTATGGGCTTCCGAACAGGTTCAAACACTGGGAGGTTCAACATTCAAGGGGGGGAGGGTCATTTTAAGGGAGAGGGAGGGTGCACTTACCCCTCCCTCCGCTGGTGCTTGGTATTTGCAAAGTCTTATGGAGCGGCAGAGTACGTCCTTGGTGCCCCATCTGCTCCCTGGCCGTAAGTAGATGACGCGCATGAGCGCACATGCCGCACTCACGTGTGAGCCCGTCTGATGTGCATGAAGGTGGCATGGACATGCGTGCCAGTTACTTCTAGTCAGGGAGCGGACGGGGTGGTAGGGAGGAACGCTGCCGCCCCATAGGACTTTGCAGATACTGAGCGCCGGCGGGGGGAAAGCGGGGGGGATGGGGGGTAAGTGCACCCTCCCATGACCTTAAAGTGTGACCCCCGCCATTGAACCACACCTGCCTGGTTCATTGCACATCCCTACTTGGAACTAGACAGGGCCTGGCTTTCTACTTTTAGATAGTTGCTAACAACTGTTCCTTCCTCTCCATATCCATTTCTCCATTACTGTCTTCTATATTATGTATCTGAAAGCCATAATCATGGCTATAGAACTGTGGGGGGTGGGGACCCCAAAATATACACAAATGTGGATACATTTATTAACCTGTAATATACCAAAATCCTGCTCACCACTAGGGATGTGCATGGAACCGCGGAGGCGTGGTCTGGCGTCGGCAGGCTCTCCCTTTAAGGGCGAGGGGGGTTGCACTTACCCCTCCCGCTGCTTTCCCCCCGCTGGCACTCTGTTTTTTTGAACCAATTTTGGGGCAGCATCATTCTTCCCTGCCGCCCCTGCCCCAGTAGTTTGTAGGAAATACTAGAAGAAACAAGTGTGCGCCCGCCGACACATGTCATGTATGCAACATGCACACGCAATGTGTGATGTACGCGGAGGGCACGCAGGGCAGCGGGCTCACACGTGCTTGTTACTTCCTGTATTTCCTGCAAATGATGGGGACAGGTGCAGCAGGGAGGAATGCTGCCTTCCCAAAATCGGTTAAAAAAACCCAGAGTGCTGACGGGGGAAAAGTGGTGGGAGGGATAAGTGCAACCCCCCACCCTTAAAGTGAGACCCCCCACCGGCACCAGACCGGGCCATGTTCGAACCGGTTCGGAGACCTCTATCATGGCATCCGGATCAGTTCGTGCACATCCCTACTCACGACATACAGTCCTTACAATACATCCCCAAATGTGTAGCAACTATAAATTTAAAGAGTATACTTTATCCTCTCTTTGAAGACATTGAGCCGGGTTTCAAGATCGGTGAGACTCGGTTTGGTGAGCTGAACAGGGAGAGTGGGCTAAGCCCGCTCTCCCAGCTCACGATCAGGGAGGGAGCCCTGGGCGGCCAGATTGGCCGCCCACATGATTGCCAGCTCTGTGATTAAGCTGGCAGGGGCTGCGGGGAGCGAGGGCCCGGAAGCTCCAGCATGCCCTGTGGAAGTGCGCAGGGCATGCTGACGAGACCTCCAGAGCCGGGAGGTGGCTTTTCGCCTTCCCTCCAGGGGTCTCCTCGTGAGTAGCTGCACCGCGGCTACTCACGATAAAAAAACTCGGGTTTGCTGAGTGCTTGCTCCGCAAACTCAGTTTTAGGGGAGGGGTATTTAGGCGGGTTAGCCACTTGGAGGCCACTGGGCTCGCTTGCGAGCCCGGTGGCTCCCACGATCAGCCAAAATCGGACTAGGCTCCCCTAGCCCGATTTTGGCTGATCGTGGGAACAGCCCCATTATTGAAGACACTGACCATTGCACAACCCCTGCAGAATGCTGTTAGATACCTTAGGTGAAGACCATAATGATAGAAAGAAAAAAAGGTATTTACTCTATGTTGCAGCATCAGAAATTTCTATTTATGCAACTTGTAATAATAGCTTACCAAAAAAACCCCAAAACCAAACACAAGACACCAAAACTCCTAGATTTTACCCTATAGCATAAAATAAAAGCAACAAGTGTTTGAGACAACTGGGTAAAGACTACTGAGACCAGAAAATTCATTAGAGTAGTTCAGCACTTCACACTGTTTAAGACTAAACTACTTGCACGAAGTGAAAAGCTAAGACTGCCTCAAGCAACAATAGTCTAGATATTATTTCGTTTAACACAGTTGTGTCATCTCACAAAACTGCCAGCTTTTTGGAGGAGACAAATTCTGAGTTAATGAGCTACAGACTAAGGAATTTACTTTCAAAATCAGCAAAACTTTATTGTTAAGTGTGATTGAGATTGTTATTCTCCTACATAAGTGTGGGTACATTTTATAATAATTTTTTTTAAATAACTGTGACAATTTTTTATTTATTAGTGTACAATAATTGTGTGCATACATGGTAGGAAGAGAGGCATGCAGATATTATGTTGAAAGAAGCGGTTTTTAAGTGTGCATTGTCATTCTAGAAGATGTGTCTTCGGTTGATTTGCCAGCAGTGATGCAAACCTTTGTCGATGTATTATTAACAGTTGTGATCCACACTATATCAGGACTAGGATGACTTCCCAGAATACTGTAGATTTTGTGTTTACAACTGATGAGAAGCTCCATTTATTGAGCTGAGGTAGTGATTCCTGGTAAGGGTTGACATCCTATGCTCAAATTTAGTCACTTAGCCCTTTAAAAAGCAATATACCATTTTTGTAAGGATTACTTTATAACCAATAATTCTTACCATCTCTACCTGCAATTCAGTGAACTGCTGAGAGATCTCATGAGAGTTAACTGTTGAATGAAGAGTTAGTAAAACTATTTGCATCTCTACAAACACTGGAGTATCTCATATGAAGAGGTGATTCTGTTTAACAAAACATTCCAAATACTTACAAAGCTTATAATTGTTCTAGAATGCAAAAAGTTGCCTCCTCTTTCTTTATGGAAATCCAAGTCTAGGACACACACAAACACACACACACACACACACACACACACACACACACACACACACACCCCTACCAATTTTTATATATTCTGAAAGATGAGAAGGTTTCTCCTGGACAAGAACAAAGGTCCATTTAGTCAAGATGGCCAACCAGTGGCTTACTGCCCTCACACCTGGAGGAAGCATATAGCTATCAAAACTAGCAATCATTAACAGACTTGTTCTCCATGAATTTGTCTTAATGGCTATCTAAGTTAATGACCATTGCCAATTAAAATAAAATAATTATTATGATTATAGTTATTATTTCTTTTCGATTTTCTGCGACTGTATACTTTTGACATTGAGTTTGTTCTTCCAGTAGCTCTACAGTCTCCAGCCTTGGTTGCTCAGCTGAAGATCCCGAGTCCTGTAACCCATTTTTCAACAAGTGCCCAGGGACTCTAGCACTCAACATGGCCCTTGTTGACCTGGGTGACGACCGATCCGGTATAGAATTTGTTTTTCTTGTTCTCACCATGGTTATGGGATTAGACACATTTAGTCTAGCTTCTCAGCAGAAGCCTGTCTGGTTTGGGTGACCATCCAGCATAGCCCTCTGGATTTTCGAATACAAACTGACAAGCATTTAGCGCACAATATGCTGGATCTGACAGTCATCAAGAAGAATCGGGTTCTGATAACTGATGTTGCAATCCCAGGGGATAGACGAGTCAATGAAAAACAATTGGAGAAAATAACTAAATACAAGGACCTTCAGATTGAAACTGAGTGGCTCTGGAAAAAGAAAACAATAGTGGTGCCAATAGTTGTTGGTGTCCTTGGTGCAGTACCAAAAGAACTTGAACACCATCTTGACACTTGGGCATCAATAAAATCACAACACATCAACTACAGAAGACCACACTACTCGGGACAGCACAGATACTACGAACCTATATTTAATTTTTCTTTTGTTATCCTAGACCCTTTGAAACGGCCCGATAATTAAAGTACCAAATCCAGTCAATAACATCTGGTAGACCATGTATAAACAGCATAATAAATAAAATAACAACAACAACAACTTGATTTGTTAGTCACCCCATAACAAATTGTTCTCTGGCTGACATAGCATTAAAACATCAAATAAAAACACATAACACACTAAATCACAACAGACCAAAGGGAGGGGAAATACAAAATAAAGAGAAATTTAAAACTTTTAAAAAATCAAATTTAAAGGGCCTGAATGAACAAAAAGGCCTAAAAGAACAAAGTGAAGAAACCAGGTGAACCTCACAGGGGAGGCTATTCCATAAACAGGGTGCAATCACCAAAAAGGCCTTCTCCTTAGCGGCCAGCTGTCTCACCTCATTTAGCAGGGGCACTCAGAGCAGAGCCCCCGAAGATCTTAAGGTCCGGGTCAGGACATATGGGGCAAGGAGCTCTCTCCGGTAACCTAAGCGTAAGCCATTTAGGGCTTTAAGGATTAAAACTAGCACTCTGAGTTTGGCCCAGAAGTGGGCTGGGGGCCAGTGCAGCCGAAGAAGCACCAGCATAATATGATCAAGAAGTCCAGGCACAGTTAATCATCTTGCAGCCCTATTTTATACCAGCTGCAGTCTTGGGCCCGTTTTCAAAGGCAATCCCACATACAAGCAGTAATCTAAGCAAGAGGTTACCAGATAATGGGCAACTGTGGCCAAGCTATCTCTATTCAGGTAAGATTGCAGTTGGTGTATCAACTGAAGTCGATAGTTAATAAAAGTAATATATACATTATGCACTGTATGAAGTAACTGTGAAGTCTATGTGAAGACTGTGTGTCTTAGATCATCTGTACCTTTGTATTTTAATTATGCATTGTTTTTATTATATTGTAAAATGATTTGAGATTATTTTAATGAAAAGCAGTCTATAAACTGAACAATAAACAAAGTAGTGCTTTGTTTTGAAACATGTCTATGCATTACTTAGGAGAATTTAAAATCTACTGGATTGTTTCTGCCAAATTGAAATTATCTGCCAAATATTTTGAGACTCATTTAAAAAGCAACTTATTATGCATGTTCATTAAAAAGGTTATTATTATTATTACATTTATATCCCGCTCTTCCTCCAAGGAGCCCAGAGCGGTGTACTACATACTTGAGTTTCTCTTTCACAACAACCCTGTGAAGTAGGTTAGGCTGAGAGAGAAGTGACTGGCCCAGAGTCACCCAGCTAGTTTCATGGCTGAATAGGGATTTGAATTCGGGTCTCCCCAGTCCTAGTCCAGCACTCTAACCACTACACCATGCTGGCTGTATCAAAAGCCCCAATTATTAGAGCCACAAACAATTAACTGGTAAGCTAAATGGTAATTTTTTTAATGTGAAAGGTTACTTCCCACAACCCTCACAGAATTATAAGTTTAGCTGAAAATCTTTCAGAAGCTCCTGCATACAGCATTTGATATCTGGTGCAAAATCTTAGGCTATTGTAGCCTTCCTTTCCCCTTCCCACAATGATCTCTAAAGTTCAGGGGATGAGCTTGGATGCCCTGAATGATTAGGTGCTCTTCATGTCTTCCAGTAACTTCCTCTTAACTTTGTCATCACCTGCACATATCTTCTGTTTGTCAACAACAGATACTGCTTGCATCCACACTTTTAAAAGAGAAGGGTGTGTGTGTGTTTGGAATCAGTTTATGACTGTCAACCTCTTATTAGACAATCCTGAAAATAAATCTAAAGTTCCCTAGAGTTACAGCAACACCTTGTACACAACAAAGTCCTAGTCACAAAGACACTGGGGTTATCTTTTGTAAATCATTCAAGGAACAAGGTCTAATTCCCTGCTAATGAGCAAGAGGCACCTTTTCAAAGTGATGATTATCTTTATTGAGCAGGGGGAGAGCAACTGGCCCTATCCAGCACCAGCACAGCATCTCTCAAGTGGCTGTTGCTGGTGTCTATCTGATGTTTCTTTTTAGATTGTGAGCCCTTTGGGGACAGGGAGACATCTTTATTTTTTAATTCTTATTTCTCTATGTAAACCGCTTTGGGGACTTTTGGCAAAAAGTGGTATATAAATATCCATAGTAGTAGTACAATAGTAGTAATACAGCAACTGATAAGTTTATTCAGCTTACATACTTTAGATATCTGTTGAATTCTAAACATCCATATGCAGAGCTTCTCTACAAAGCTGTCACTGAATACCATATTGCAGTAGCAGAATGAGACAACTGCATGTCCCTGTCTTTGAAGAACACTTGTAAACGCAGCCCTTGGCAGGCTGGCGGACCACAGGACAGGAACTAGGTTGTGCTTGTCTGCAATTAGTGGATTTGGAGGCCAACTGCCATGGGACTGCATGTCACCATAACCTGAGGGCCCCAGAGAGGAATGATAAATAAAAGGTTTCAGTAAGTTTAAAGCACACCCACTCTCCATGCCTGAAAGCAGCAAGAGATCACTTCACCTGTCACTTACATCCTCTAGACATGACCCTGTTGATAATAAATTATTGTTCCTCTGGGCATGGACCACAGGGACTGGTTCAGAGACATGCTGTATGCAAAATGCTTAATCAGTTTAATCCTTGCTCAGCTGCACAGAGTACATCACTGATTACACCATTCACAAGAAGAGGGAAATTCTCTCCTTGGGGCAAATTAGGCAGCTCTTATGCCTGTATTTATATGCCCCCTTTCTTTTGTGAACCATGGTGGATATTACTCAGTTGGGATGCACCAGATGGAGCATGGACAGGCCCTGAGGCATGAGTGTTGCAACTGAATGTTTTGTTGTGTATTGTGCTTGGCACAGCATGCAGGAAAGTATGGCCAACATACTGCCTTAAAGTCCCCCTTGCTTCAATACCATTATATTGGTGTATTTATTTTTTAACAACATTTTAAAAACAATATTTTATTAAAAGCCAACATAGATAACTCTTCCATAGGTATCTGAATATAATAGTCCATAATAATTAACTTAAAGAGAAAATAAGCCTATTTAGAGGTGATTGAGTAATCAGGACTGATCAACTTCTATTGACTTCAGTTACTTTAACACCAAAGTGATGTAATTCATTTATGTCTTAGTAATTCGTCTTAGTAGCAACACCACCTAAATAAGTGAAATAATTTAAAAGTAAAGGAATTTGTGAAGTTTTCAGTCTTCACCATTTATTGGTGTTTTAAGGCCATGCACAGTTGTAAGAAATCAATTTTATTACCCCTTTCATTTAGCATTTCATTTTGTACTTTGTACTGAATATTAAGAGTTCTACATGTCTTGATTTTTTCCTCACATACCATATGGCAATCTTTGCAACAACTAGAGCAATTGGTCACCTGGCTGTACTTAAGCATGGCAAAATTTTGTCAAATATTTGAGTAACACTAGGGAATACATGTGTACTTGTGAATCTGCACACTCCTTCCTGTTCTCACAAAATAATTAAGAATATACTTATATATCGCAAAGCAGTTTACATGGCAAAAAGGACGGCTCCCTGTCCCAAAGAGGCTCAAATCTACAAAGAAGCACAAGGGAGAATGCAGAAACAGACACTGGGAGGATACTATGCTAAGTTGAATAGGGACATGTGTTATCCCGCTGCTAGGATAGCGACACTTGCCTCTTTGCTCCACCAGGAGGGATTACTTCCTCACCAGGAATTAGTTACAGTGTTTCCTAGTTCAAGAAAACCACAGTTCACTGATATATCTAAACCAGCAAGCTATCGTTTATATGTCCCCAACAAATCAGAACTGGAAAACAGCTTCAAACTGTGGTTTACAATTCTGATTTGGAGGAGGGTACAGATCACAAAACCAATGTCCCAATCCTCCAAACCATGGAAATATTACATTTGAAGAAGCAGAATGGATGTGAATAGACTAATACTGTTGACTACCTTGTATTATATAATTTGGAAGACAGCCGTGCCTTAGGGAGTATGACATATAGGTTAAGGAAAACTACTTGAACTAGAAATTGAATATACAAGTGCTTTTCTGAAGCCGTTTGAACTGGAAATAAGTAAGACAAAAAACTCAAGAGTTTGTTTTTCTTCATCTTTTCTTATATTGAACAGTAGTTTGATCATATCTGCCCCACACAGCCTAATTCAAGCTCAATACAGTAGTTGATGGCTTAGTCATTGAGAAGACGAGAGTTTATAGGCTTGATCTGAAGCTGCACTACAATGCAGTATGTCCAGTGAAGAGGCATAGAATTAACATTTTAGAAGGCCAGAAAGGAACATTCCAGAATGTGCGGTAATCATAAAGGAACAACGTGTAACTGCAGTTCCCAGTTCAAGCTCATTTACTACTCGGTGTACATTTTCTTAAATTATTAAACCTTGCTGTATCATCCAAGAGTTAGTTCAAACAACCTTTTAATTAGTAGGATTTAAACTTCAAATATTCATTTTATAGAATATTGACCATAATAGTAAATTTGAATTTCAGAAAGATCTCCTGCTCCTCTTGGGTATGATGCTATTTTGGAATTATTAATCTGGTTATTGAATGTTAAAAATCTACTGAGAGTAACAGTCAAAATATAATGATATTATTATTTTCTTCTAAAGAACTACATAAATATTTAAATTTTAACTAAGCATATTTCAGTGTAAAAAGTAGTATATTCAGCTAATTTCAGTGGCAGGATTGTGTATGCAAAATTTGGTATGTACAGATCATGGGGAAGTATGACTTTATTTCAGAAAACTAAACACATTCTCAAATTACACAATAGATTATATTTATTCTGAAGAATTGTTCAGATTAATTTTTATCAAAAAAATTTGAAATGATTATTTGGTAATTTTATTTAGTACTAAAGCTGATACATACTTGTGAACTCATTAGGAGGTGAACCAGCTACAGTTCAATTAATCATGGATAGATGGAGGATATTTTTGTCATGATGTTCTAGGAAAGCCACCATCATCACCAAACAAGCTTTTAGGCTTGCTACTATTTGTTTATTCTGGCTAGTTTTCTTCAGCAACCAACCAACAAGAAACAGGAACATGTATTTTTGAATTATTAACTGTTTTCATTATAAATGTAAGGTGTTCTTAAAAAAAAATCAATAGGCAATTTTAGCCAAGTCAAAATGATAAACTTAAAATTTTGGGTGGCAACTCAGTCTTATTCACCTTTGTCTACCTGTTTGTTTATTCATCTGCAAAAGACAAACTTTGTCTTGTTATCTCTCAAGTCTCATCCCTCATCGCCATATGTCTGTAGACAAGTATGTCTACAGAATATAATTAGAAGTTATTATTACTATTCATGAAGATATATTTTATCTAGGTTCTTTTTCTACAAATTGTTTTAAGAAGAAAATAAAATCCAATTTAAATTTAAAAATCCGTTTAAGTATTTTATTTTATTTTTTTTAAAGACACTTTTTTTTTAATCAAACCTGCCCACTTTTTTTCTAAACTAAGAAGGCCCAAACATTGTAATCTTTTTCTCATAGGTGATTCACTCCAGCCCCCTGATCATTTTGTCTGCCCTTCTCTGCACTTTTTCCAGCTCTATGATATATTTTTAAAGGTGCAGATACCAGAACTGTACACAGTATTCCAGGTGTGGTCACACCATAGACTTACATAAGGGTATTACTACAGCAACAGTTTTATTTTCAGTCCCGTTCCCAATGATCCCTAGCATGAAATTAGTCTTCTTTACAGCCACCACGCACAGGATCGACATTTTCAGTGAACTGTCTACCATGACTCCAAGATTTTTATTTTATTTTTATTTATTTATTTACCGCCTGACTCCAGAGGTTCCAGGCAATTCACCAAAACCAAAACCAAACAAGAACAGCAATTAAAACAAGAATTAGAAATCTAACATATTCAAAAATTACAGCAATTTTAAAAATCTAAACAACAATTTATTGTAAATGTTTGCTGGTAAATGACCAAATAAACTTCTCTCTCTCTCTAAACAAAAATTAAAACGTTAACACTCAGAAATTACTAAAAGCCTGGCTTAAAAAATGTGTCTTAAGGGCTATTTTGAAGGCTGGTAAATCTGTTAAACTACAAGTGCCTATAGGAAATGCATTCCACAGCCCAAAGATCATTTTCCTGGTCAGTCATTGTCACTCAAACCCCATCAACATATGACATTTTTAGCCCTAATGTGAATCAGTTAACACATTGAACTGCATGCCATTTTCCATTCACTTAGGTAGGAGAGATCATTTTGGGCAATCTTTTTTTGTTCTTACCACCCTGAGTAATTTGGTGTCATCAGCAAACCTGGCCACTTCACTGCTCACCCCTAATTCCAGATCATTAATGAATAATTTTTTTAAAAGTTACATACACTGGTCCCAGTACAGACAGGGGTGGATTAATCTTTTTGCTGCCTGTAGGCAAAAAAGATTTGCCTCCCCGGCTTGGGGGGGGGGCGGTTGGGGGGGCAGATGCGGGAAAGTTAAATCTGTTCAAAGAACTTTTTCCAACTGCTGCTGCACAGTGGGGATGGTAGCAGAGATGGGGATGGCTGGTGGGGTGCGGGCACTTAGGGAGGTGAGGATCCTGAGGCAGGGAAAGTGGCAAGAACTCCTGCCCTGAGCCTGCCTGCCCCTCAAATGAAAGGCTGGGCCATTTCCGGGCTCTCTCTGCGTGTGCAGAGGCCTGAAATGGGCTGAAAAAGACCCGACCTCTCATTTGGTGGCAGGCGGGCCCAGAGAAGGAGCTTTTGCTGCTGTCTCTGCTGCCACCCTCCCCGCAATTTGCCACCTCTCTTAATTTGCCGCCGTAGGCAAGTGGCTATCTTGCCTATGCTTTAATCTGCCCCTGAATACACAGCCCTGGGGGGAACCACACTTTGCTGATCTCTCTACTGAGACAACTGTCCATGTATTCCTACACACGCTTTCTGTTCTTTAACCAGTTACCATTCCATTGGACGACCTATCTTCTTATCCCATGGCCAGGACCCTTTGGTGAGGGACTTTGTCAAAAGCTTTTTCTAAGTCCAAGTATACAATACTTTATCTACTGGATCACTGCTATCTATATGCTTGTTGACACTTTCAAAAAATTATAGGAAGCAAGTGAGACAGATCTTACACTTACAGAAGCCATCAATGCAGAGTAATAAGTAGTGTCATACTTGGCCTGGGGAGATCTGGGTTTTAGCTCTGCATGTTGGGTGATTTTTGGCTAGTCATTCTCTCTCTTTCTCTGGCTAACCTATTTCACTTGGTTGTTGCAGCCTCAAAAGCAGATATTTGATAAGTGGACCTTTTATATTGGATCAAGAGAAAGAAATACTCCAACCGATTTATAGAATGAAAGATTTTTATTTTTGAACTTCTGGACATTACATAATTGTATGTATGATTTCACTACACTGTACAGAATTTATTCAAATGACCATTACTCTTTACCTGAAATTTTATAAAGGATATACAGGGGCAGGGGAAATACCCCTAAAGTAGATGTTTGTATGACATGTAGCTTGGTGCAGAAAGGGTAGCATAAAAATATGAAAAAAACCATATATTCGTCAAAATAAGAGCTATCTATATACGTTCCCTTTGTCTCCACCTGGAATAAGGTCTAGGTGTATTTAAGAGACTGCCTTCTTTATCATGAACCTGCCGCCTATTAAGATCATCTGTTGAGGTCTAGTTATGGTTGCCACAAACTCATCTGGAGGAGACTCAGGGCCAGGCCTTTTCTGTGGCTGTCCCAGGGCTTTGGAATGCACTTCCTGTCAAAATAATAGCTTCTCCATTTCTGATTGTGTTTTTAAAAGTCCTTAACATCTGTTTTCTCAGGCTTTTAATTAAAATTAATTTTAAAATGTTTGTTTTTATTCTGTAAAATTATTTTGCTTCATTCTGAATTGTTTATGTTCTGTGCAAGTGTTAATTTTTTTTTTAATTTTTATATTGTAATTTGGATTATATACAAAGCCTAGAGATTTATATAACAGGCGATATAGAAATGATAAATAAATAAGCAAACAAACATTGGCTCTACCATATTCCAGTCAGAGTTGCTATTGTTCTTTGTAACATTACATGACTAATTATCTTATTTGTAAAAATAAAGAAATGCCTCATTGCTTTCACAGACTCAAGAAGCAAACCATTACAAAAAGACAAAGATGGCAAGATCAGTCACAATAAATAGACATGTACATGAGACTCTACCCCTCCCATCTTTCTTATTTTCATCTGCTAAAAGGAATTCATCAATCCGCCAAAAGTGAAACCATTTTTGGCATTTCTAATTCCACATATTTCTGGGCCATTCATGGCTTAATAACCATAGATGAATGGATTGTGTTCTGTTTTCATTAGAAAAATGTAAATTCCTTCTCAAATGGCTAATTAACTGCCTGAGTTTCTACAAAATCTTCTGTATGGCTTTGAATGAATATGAGGGTATTATACTGCATTCTCTGTCATTGGTTGCGTACCATGCAGTGACGACTATAACACTGCATCTAATTTATAACATTTTAATTATATTGACCATAGGAAGCATCACCTCAGGCCTTACTACCAATATAAAACTGGACACAAAAAGTTTATTTTGTATGTTCCAAAACAAGTGACAAGGTTTGTTTGTTTTTTAACATAATCATAAACAATGCAGCTGATACAGTTGAAGGCAATGGCAATAGTGTCATTAAATTTATTACTGCTAAATAAAAGAAAAAGGTTGAAGCCACTCAACCTAATGTATTTTTCTCTAAATGATAAAGCTTAAGAACTGTGAAATTGAAACAGAACTCTTTCTAGTTTTCATACACTACACCAGAGATACACACAGACACACCCACCCAATACTGTCTCTTCAACACAAGGCCCATCTGTGAAGAACTGGCAACAGGCTTTTCCTATGCTCCTCAGATGGGGGCAGTGGTGTTACCAGGAGGAGCAACAGGTGTGTCTATACAGCACTGCAGGGGATGTGGACAGAGATCTTTCATGTTGCTGATCCTGGAGATAAGTCATGAGCTGACAAGTCACTGTTGCATGTCTGTAGCCTGGAAAGTGTAAGGCCTACGCTTACGGCCACCAACACTGCAGACTAACAATGCATACAAGATTGAGCAAGGATGGGCCTGGCAGTGTTTTTGAGCGCTTCTGATTGGTGGGCCCCGACAGCAGCTCAGCTATGCTGACCTCTGCCTCTGGCCTTGAATTGAAATTTCAGCAGTAGGTTTCTCGACAGACGGATACACAAATGTGTTGCCAAAATAAATATGAAGTTGTAGAAGTAACCTGAAGAAACACTGTAATTAAAAATGGCCACCTATTCCGGCATCAGAAATGTTTCATCTGGATAATCTGACCCTAGCTCTTCCCATTTTTCAAATGAAGCCCTGCCCATGCAACAGTGTGACATCATGCCCCATTATATGGGCAGAAGTACAAGGAATTTTTTTTTTAAACCTGGACTCAGCAGCAAGTCTTTGCCAATAAGCACAGCATCACAAATAAAGCTTGATGGAAGATGTAGAGGGAGTGAAGCTGATCTGGCATGTGTCCTCCGCTCCATCTAAATAAGTTATTGGTCTACTATGTTTTTGCTGGCTAGAGAAACTGAAAATGAGAAAAAGAAGCATCTTCTGCAACTCTTGATCAAAGGCTCACACAACCTGTACTAGAGAATGTTCAGACATTGCTCCTCAGTTTCCATACTAGAGAGGTACAACTCCCAGAAGAGCTGTGCCAAGTGATTTTTCTGCACCCATAGACCAGCTCTTATTCTTCCTGTTTGGAAGACCAAGTTCTTCAGAGATGCTCAAGGCCACCAAGTTTGAGTGTAGCTGAACTGGGACTTGGTCCCAGCGTGGTGTAGTGGTTAGAGTGCTGGACTAGGACCGGGGAGACCCAAGTTCAAATCCCTATTCAGCCATGAAACTAGCTGGGTGACTCTGGGCCAGTCACTTCTCTCTCAGCCTAACCTACTTCACAGGGTTGTTGTGAAAGAGAAACTCAAGTATGTAGTACACCGCTCTGGGCTCCTTGGAGGAAGAGCGGGATATAAATGTAAAAATAACAATAACAATAACTTGGCATCTAGCATGTTCAACATACAATATGTATTAGAATACTCTATTAACACTTATATCTATTTAACAGTTTCCCAGACTTATTTTGTTCAATGGAGGCTAAGGTTAACTGAAATCTGTCATCACTATCAGCAACAAGAAAGTCAATTTTGACTGAGACACTGGACTTGGCTTAAAAAAAAAAAAAGAGTTTTACAGTAGCTGCACTATTTCAGTGTAACTGACTTCTAGCCCTCTGGATAGTTATTAATAAGTATTCAGTGATACTACAGTTATAGTTTCAAATTACCACTAATTTTCTCCTCAGAAAAGTGGACAGAGATCAAGAACCACATTGCCCATCACAGGCTGGTTCATATTCTTCCAAATGACTGACTGTGTAACAAATACAATAGAATCATTTGTGTATAGCAGAATCTAAGAAGCATTTCTAGAATTTCAGTGCAATATATGAATGTGATGAAGTCAACCTTAAGTGAGCAATCTCATCTCACCAATAGTTCACCTTGGCCCTTCACCTTGGACTTTCATAAGCTGCATATATAAATTTAAAATGGTATAAAATGACTAAAGTTGGTGTCATTCTCTGGAGAAATACTTGAAGAATCAATGATTCATGGATGTTTAAACCATGCCTTTGCCTTGGTATTGGCCAAGAAGCCGAGATGTCTAACAAAAATGCAGCATTCACTGATTACAAAAATAAGTTTTAGAACATAATACTTTATGAACATTAGTAAAATACAGATAACAAAAATAAGTCTTAGAACATAAGAACATCCCTGCTGGATCAGGCACAAGGCCCATCTAGTCCAGTATACTGTTTCACACAGTGGCCCACCAGATGCCTCTGTGGAGCCCACAGGCAAGAGGTATGCGCATGCCCTCTCTCCTGCTGTTGCTCCCCTGCAACTGGTATTGAGAGGCATCGTGCCTCTGAGGCTGGAGATGGCCCACAGCCACCAGACTAGTAGCCATTGATAGACCTGTCCTCCATGAATCTGTCTAAGCCCCTTTTAAAGCCATCCAAGCTGGTGGCCATCACCATATCCCATAGCAAGGAATTCCATAGATTAATTATGCACTGTGTGAAAAAGTACTTCATCTTGTCGGTTTCCCAACCTTTAGTTTCATGGGGTGTCCTCTGTTTCTTGTGTTGTGAGAGAGGTAGAAAAACTTCTCTCTGTCTACCCTCTCCACTCCATGCATAATTTTACACACTTTGATCATGTCTCCCCTTACTTGCCCCTTTTCCAAGATAAAGAGCCCTAGATGTTGTAGCCTAGCCTCATAAGGAAGGTGCTCCTGGCCCCTGATCATTTTGGTTGCCCTCTTCTGCACCTTTTCCAGTTCTACAATATCCGTCTTAAGATACGGTGACCAAAGCTGTACGCGCTACCCCAGATGTGGCTGCATCATAGACTTGTATAAGAACATTATAATATTTGCATTTTTTATTTTCAATCCCCTTCCTAATTATTCCTAGCATGGAATTAGCTTTTTTCACAGCTGCTGTGTCCTGAGACGTCACTTTCAATTAGCTGTCCACCACGACTCTCCTGGTCAGTCACCGACAGCTCAGATCCCATATGTGAAGTTGGTGGTTTTTGCCCCAATGTGCATCACTTTACACTTGCTTAGATTGAACTGCATTTGCCATTTTGCCACCCAGTCACCCAGTCTGGAGAGATCTTTTTGGAGTTCGTTACAATCCATTGTGGATCTAATTATCCTAAATAGTTTACTGTCATCTGCAAATTTGGCCACTTTGCTTGTCACCCAACTTCTAGATCGTTTATGAACAAGTTAAAGAGTACTGGTGCCAGTACTGATCCCTGGGGGACCCCACTTACTAACTACCTCAATTGTGAAAACTGTCCATTTATTCCTACTCTCTGTTTCCTGTCATTCAACCAGTTACTGATCCACACATGAATCCCCTTATTCCATGACTGCTAAGTTTACTCAAGAGCCTTTGGTTGGGGAACCTTATCAAAAGCTTTTTGGAAGTACAAGTATACTATGTCAACTGGATCACCTTTATCCACATGCCTGTTGACACTCTGAGAGAACTCCAAAAGTTTAGTGAGGCAAGTCTTTTCCTTGCAGAAGCCATGCTGGTTCTCCTTCAGCAAGGCCTTTTCTTCCATATGCTTCACAATTTTGTCCTTAAGCAGGCTTTCCATCAGTTTACCCAACACCGAAGTTAAGCTGAGCAGCCTGTAATTTCCCGGAACCCCCTGGATCCTTTCTTGAAAATTGGAGTCACATTGGCTACTTTCCAGTCCTCTGGTACAGAGCCTGATTGTAGGGACAAGTTATATATGGTTTTAAATAAGTGGTAGCAAACATGAATTGCTCCCTTTGCTAAGAAGGGTTCACCCTGATTTATACTTGAATGGGAGACTACATGTGAGCACTGTAAGAGATATGGCTGATCTGGGAAGAGCAGAATGTCCCAAGGTCCCTCCCTGGCATCTCCAAGAAGGGTTGGGAGGTACTCTTGCCTGTAACCTTGGAGAAGCTGCTGCTAGTCTGGATGGATCAATGATCCTCCTTGGTACAAGGCAGCTTCTTATGTTCCTATATAGTGGATTCAAAAAAGGGCACTTAAAGCTTTGTTTTTCTCTAATTAGGAAGTTTTAAAAACATGAATAAGGAGGGGTGAGTGCTGATTAGTCCTGATTCAGTTATAAGATTGCATAAAGGTTATCTAAAACACCAATCACTGGAAATAAAAATCCAAATCATTGTACAACAAACCACTGTAAACAAAGACAGTTTTCATGATATAACTTGCCACAATACTTGCACTCATTATAGCTTTTAACTTCTTTCCAAAATACATGGAAACAGAATCATTCTTTCACAGTAGTGGAATCAGCTTCCAAATTTGGCTTGAGCTTGTTCCATGCACAAGCCAACAGAAGTGATCAGAGTTCCATATTTGACCGCCAGGCACAAGACCATTGCTAGCAGCCTGTGCTAAACCACCTTAGGCCTACTGGTTAGTATACTTTATTTGTGTGGCATAGTAGCTTCTGTCGCGATTATGTATTTATTGAGTGGTTTTGTATATTTCTCACATATAAAGTTGATAAATCCATTATTGTAAGATTGAATGGACACTAAAAGGTGGCAGCTGTATATGCAAGCTCGTTGCCTATTAACTCAGACAAGTAAAGGTACTTGATCTGCACCCTGCCTGTATGAACGTTTTTTGGGAACAAATTTTTTTGGGTTTCTCAGTAGATCCTGAGAGTATAAATACTAGACTTGTGCAATTAAGCTTTGAAGGGTCAAAGCCAAATAATATGCATATGGCCCCTAATCCCACATGGAGACAGCCATTCCCTCTATGGACGTCCATGCAGAATGGTCCAGGAAAGACCCTTAAAGGGACCTAGAGCTGCAGGATGTCTGGGAAGGTGCGTGGGAAGGTGCACACAAAACACTGGGAAGTCCAGTCCTTTGAAGCTGAATAACTGTACAGGTGTAACATTTATACTCCCAGGAATTATTATGAACTGACAAGTGTCAGAAGTTACCAACTCACCCAAAATAAGCACATATCTAGTACTAATCCAGCTACCATTTTTTTCTTTCTATCTATCTATCTATCTATCTATCTATCTATCTATCTATCTATCTATCTATCTATCTATCTAATTTTTAACTCATCTATCATGAAAGCTGTGTGAACTACTGCACCACAACCATTTTCCTTGTGCAGCATCTCAAAGTTAATGTGTGTTTTTATTTTATTAAATGTTGAATTAATGTTAGTAAGTGGATATTTCTGTCTCAGGAACAACATGCTTTTCTTTCCATTAAATATTTATCTTTATGGTTAGCAAGCAAGATTACAATCTGATTATTTTGTTGTTTTTGTTAATTTGATTTCTATACCGCCCTTCCAAAAATGGCTCAGGGGGGTTTACACAGAGAAATAATAAATAAATAAGATCAATCCCTGTCTCCAAAGGGCTCACAATCTAAAAAGAAACATAAGATAGACACCCAGCAACAGTCACTGGAGGTACTGTGCTGGGGGTGGATAAGGCCAGTTACTCTCCGCCTACTAAATAAAGAGAATCACCACCTTAAAAGGTGCCTCTTTACCAAGTTAGCATGTTTGCTTTTCTTCATATTAAATTAAAACATGTAGAGAAAAATGAAAGAGTGTGAAACTTTGGACACAGTGTAGTTTTAAAAAAGGTGTGTGTGTGGGGGGGGATAGCTATTTCCCAAGATTGTGCACTGGGCTGAATTTACATAAAATTGCACTAAATGGAAAGGGATGTCCAAAAATGCTAAATTTCCCACATTCTATATTCTTTTCACTATGTTATCTAGATTAAATTTCTGTCACTTCCAATATTAAATGTCTGAAAATCAGACAACAAAGCCAAATGGGAAAGAATTCCAAAATCAAAATGATTTTGTTTCATACTGCCACCCATCCTCTTAGTGTACTTATAAAATATCCTGCACTGAGACTATCTGCGTAAGCAGCCTTCTTGTCAGCATTTCAGAAGCAGTGGCTTGAAAAAACTGGTCAATCATCATCCAGAGCAACAGAAAGATGCAGTTCTACAGACAATGTTTCCTTCTTCTAATCAACAGGACAGTGCACCTTTTGGATTAACAAACTTTTGCTTTAACTGCATTCTCCATTTGAGTGCTGGATTAGATAGTCTATAACGTCACCTCCAACTGAATGTTTACATAGTCTGAGCAATAGGACAAGTTTTTTCTGGCAGTGAAAGCTTTGGAAAGCTTTGGAAAGCGAGGATATGAGGCAAGACAAGGAAAGGAGAATTCAGTAGATAAGAGATAAAATGGCCCAGTTCAGATGCAAGGGGAAACCATGGTTCCCTGCTAAGAGACTGAGCCTCAGCAAGCCACAGGCTCATGTGCTCTCTGCCTCCTTCCTCCTCCTCCTCCTCCTCATATGCATGAGAGGAGAAGAAAAGCATTTACTTTTGATTTTAATTTAACCACTATTCTACATTACATATGAAAATCATCAAGTTGTGGTTTAAAATCCTGGTTTGGTTTTCCCTGTGATTTCAACTAAACCACAGTTCTGGCTTGCATATGAACTGTGTTGAAACCCACTGTTCCCAGAATTCGTATATAAGCAGAATTGTGGTTTAGCCAAAACCAAAAGTAAAAAAATAAATAAATCCTTCTTCTCCTCTCATACATAAAAGAGAGGAAGGGGAATGTGCAGAGACTCATTTCCAGAGCAAGCAGCTATGGTCTCTAATGACATCTGAACCAAGTCAATCTGACAATGGACAAGATTTGGTCAAGTTCAGTCTGATTTGGCTGTACGCTCCAAGAGATTCAGAAGCTGAGAGTGTGCATATTTGGGGTTCATAACTTATTTGTGACTGATAATACCACAGCCTCCCTGCTCCAGACAGCCTTGAAAGAAACAGATAATTTAGACCCATTTCAAACTGGTTTTTGAGTGGGCTATTTTAGGTGGGAAACTGCCTTGGTCGGTCTGATGGATGATCTCCAACAGGAAACTGATGGAGGGAGTGTTACTCTGTTGTTGGATCTCTCTGTGGCTTTCAATA
Source organism: Hemicordylus capensis (assembly GCF_027244095.1). Classification (NCBI taxonomy): domain Eukaryota; kingdom Metazoa; phylum Chordata; class Lepidosauria; order Squamata; family Cordylidae; genus Hemicordylus; species Hemicordylus capensis. Next base: position 179,782,402 of record NC_069657.1, on the reverse strand, counting down.
CTATTGACCATAATATCCTTCTGGACCATCTGAGAGGGTTGGGATTGGGAGGCACTGCTTTGCATTGGTTCCACTCCCACCTCTCGGGCAGATTCTAGATGGTGTTGCTTGGAGACTGTAGTTCTTCAAAATGTGAACTTTTATATGGCACCCCCAGAGCTCCATACTATTTCAAATGCTCTTTAACATCTACATGAAACCACTGGGAGAGATCATCAGGAGATTTGGTAGAGGGTGTTATCAATAAGCTGATGACACTCAAATCTATGTCTTCATGTCAACATTATAGGGGAAGATATCACCTATCCCAATGTCTGCCTGGAGGCAGTGATGGGCTGGATGAGAGAAACTGAGATTGAATCCAGATAAGACTGCGGTACTTATTGCGTGGGGTTGGAACTCAAGAGACGATTTTGATGTGCCAGTTCTGGATGGGTTCACACTTCCCCAGAAGAAACAGATATGCAGTCTGGGAGTACTGGGAGACATCTTATTTGTTATTTCTCTTTGTAAACCGCCCTGAGCCATTTTTGGAAGGGCGGTATAGAAATCGAATTATTACTACTACTACTACTTCTGGATTGAAACCAATCCCTGGTGTCTCAGGTTGAGGTGGTGGCCAGCCAGAGCTGCTTTCTAGCAGTTTTGGCTGATAACAGTTTTGGCTGATATATACTACCTCAAAACAGTAGTACATATGCTGGTAATCTCCAGACCTAACTACTGCAACATGCTCTATGTAGGGCTGCCTTTATATGTAGTCTGGAATCTGCAGTTGGTACAGAATGCTGCAGCCAAGTTGGTCTCTGGGTCATCTTGAAGAGATCATATTACTCCTATATTAAATTAACTACACTGGCTACCAATAAGTTTCCAGGGTACTGGTCATATGGCTTTATAACCTATAAAGCCCTAAGCAGCTTAGACCTTGGATATTTAAGAGAACATCTTCTTCATTATGAGCCTCATTGCCCATTGAGTTCATCCACAGAGATTCATCTGGTGGCTACAAAGGGACAGGCCTTCTTCATTGCTGCCCGAGGACTCTAGAATGTGCTTCTTGCTGAAATAAGAGCCTCCCCATCTCCAACTTTTAATCTTTAAAGACACATTTTTTCATCCAAGCTTTTAAGCTGGACTTGTGGTTTCACATCATTTTAAGGTTGTCATTTCTGTTTTAATTTACTTTTTGATGACAAATATTTATATATCGCTTTCAAAGAAAATCCCCATAGCGATTTACATAGATATAAACAAACAAACAAACAAACAAACAAACAAACAAACAAACAAATTGTTGTTGTAAACCGCCCGGAGACAGAAGTTTTGGGCAGTGTACAAATACAAACCAATCAATCAATCCAACATATGCAATAGCCATGGACTTTGCTATTCATAGATTCAAATCTACATTTAGTTTTTTTACAACATTTGGTGGGGGGAAATGAAGAGATAAGTGAAACTGACAGCAATCATTGAAATGTCACACACAGGTCCAATGCAAATGTCATGCCAAACCACTAATTATGAGGCTTAAACATAGCTTGGTTTGGTGTTCCAAGCTGACAAACCATAGTTTTCAATCAAATAAGAACCAGAAACCATGGTTTGACATGGATTTACTAACTGTAGTTTGTTCTATCTTTGTTTTGCTGTTCCATCCAGATTGACAAACCATAGCAACAGCCTTGGATGCTCTAACACTCCCAGAGAGTGATAGGAGTGTGTAACAGACACAAAATGAGAGCACTTAAGTAGCTCTTTCTGATGATTCCTTACGCACCAAACCATCCATGTGCCAGCTCTGCTGCTGCAGAAGCATACACCTCTCCGCAGTGCATCCTCTTTCAGCAGGAGGAAAAGAAACAGCATCTTCAGCAACTGTCCAAGGCAGCCCCTCAGCTATCACATCTAACTAAGTAGGGGGCTCCTGTTGAGTCTGTGTTTTCACAAGAGCATGGTTAGTCAGAAACAGCCCTTCTTCAAGAGATGTGTTCCCAGCTAATCCATGGAAGCAATGCTGAAATTCCAAACTACTGGAGATGGAGAAGGGTGAGTCTTTTTTATGACCTGCCATTAGAACAACTATGCTTGTTTGGTGAGCTATACCACAACAGTGTGTTCCAGGGCTTCAACATGAGAAGGTTGTGTTCTAAGAAAATCGCCTCAGTGGAACACTCACTGACTGTAGACCAGTCTCTCATTTCATTAACACAAGCCATGTGAGAATGAAAAATCCCTTCATTGCATCGTTTTAATTGCTAGATGCCACACCTTGGTGCTTTCCATGATACATTACAACAAAAAAGACCATTTTTTAATACAGCAATTGCACATCTCTAAGAAAATAGGTTGCTAGAATAACCTCTGGAAATGGGGAGGGAAAGGAAAAGGTTTGCATGGCTGCAATGTTAGTAGTAGGTATTTATTTCCAAATAGTTAAGGGAGAGGATGCTCTAAGGCAGGGTTTCTTAACCTTGGGCTCCCAGATGCTGTTAGACTACAACTCCCATCATCCTCATCCACAAAGGCAATGTCTGGGGATGATGGGAGTTGTAGTCCAACAACATCTGGGAGCCCAAGGTTAAGAAACCCTGCTCTAAGGAATACATCCATGAGTTTTTGACAAGAATTGTATGTAGTTGTGTTGCTCCATTAGGAAAAAAAACAACCTGGGGGGATATCTTTATTAGGACTACCTAAAATGTAGCAAATAGCCAGCAAGCTTTCAAGTTCTCCAGTACGGGCAAGACGTCCATCTAATAAAAAAGTGACAAGGCAATACAAAGAATGATGGGGGGAAACCCATAGTCTTTTAATTGTAAAAGTCTTAAGATGGAATATAGGATGTCTTATGCAGTCTTAACTAAATCAGCCTCTGCTAGGTGAAATGTGGATTTCACTTTGTACTAATTTCCACTAGGACAAATTGCTGTTACAAGCAGTTCTTTGGTTCTGTTTTCAGGACTAAGTGTGGCACACACGAGTCCTTTATAAGGCAGAGTGCAGAAGTAAGATGGAAGCTTTCACAAACTGCAGACTTTAGGGGTGCTTATTATTTATTATTATTATTAATGTTGCAGTACAGCTGCCACCCTTGCTGCTGTCTGTGTGCTGCCTGTGCCTGGTGGATTAATTTTTGGTTTTTGTGGTGCCTAGCCTGCCAGACTCCCTCTCTTTAACTTTTTTCAGGTTTGTTTTGTTTTGACCGTTTGGGTGGGTGGATGCCTGACTGGTGCCCACCTGCCCTCCCACCAGCTGTCAAGTCCCTGTGTCTGCTCAGCCCAAGAGTGCATCTGAAAGCAACACCTAGCAGACTCTAGCTGAAAATGCCACTAGAAGCCCCAGCTGAAGATGCTAGATAGGTGACCCCTCAATCAGGTTATTGGTCAGGTTATTAGAACTTAGAGTTCTTTACAGAGAACCTAGTTTGGGGACGAGAAGGATTAAGTGGCAGGAAAGAAGGGGTGGGTTAGAGAGAGAACACAGTAATGCCCTGTCCTCCATTGCCTTCCCTTCACTTACATCTGCCCCATTGTTGCTCAGTTCCCTCCAAAAACAGTCCCCCCAATAAAACCTGCTTCTTCTTTTTTTAAAAAAAATTTATAGCTTATGTGTTCACCACAGTGCTACAGATAGCACTGTGTGTGGAACACAGACCATACAGACCCCACTGCCCATTAAAGGTGCTTCTTGTACCGTCCCCTCCACCCAATCAGGGTTAGGGCTTAAACTAAAAACAAACCAAAATGCCCAGAAGCAGAGCCAGGAGCACAGTGGGAGGGTGAGAGGGGCCTACTCCCCAAGTTGTCCCTGCCTCTGATGTGGTTGTGTGCAGGCTCTACTACCCAGAGTCGCCTGGCCTTGCAGCACAGCTGCCTGTGGCAGTTGAGGCAGAAGTAGAAGACCCAAGAATGAAGGGCAATGCGGTTATGCCTGACATGCTGAGCAGCTGGAGGGACCTCCTGGTTGCAAAGGTTAGGCAAGCTGAGGAAAGGAGGCTGGGGTGCAACCAGGAAGAAGTTGCTAGAGCACCTACTGCAAGTGTGTATCCCACCCCTAGCAGCAGTACTATCACCACAGCTTCCCAGTCAGGCAGTGTAGGTGATCATGGCAGGGCCAAGTGAGCCAGCAGTTCTGCTGTCGCATTTCCACCCAGTGGTTCATGGAGAGGTTCCTTGGTGCCTTGCCAGGGGTATGGGAAGAGCCCATCAAGCCCTGCAGCAGTGGTGAGCAATGTGTCCTGCAATACCTGCAGGAGCTGATGTCAGACCAAAAAATGAAGCCAATCCAGACAACGCATTATCTAGTCTGTCTGGACTTGGCGACAGTTGCTGGACAATTCCTCTCATGCCCACAGTTGAGAGAGACAGAGAATCTCCATGGCCAGGGGCACAGTGACACCCCATCGTGCATACTTGGATGCCAAGATGGTGGAGAGGCTGGTCTTCCTGAAGGCCAATCTTCCCCTGCTGGGCTATCCTAAGCTGGCCATGGAGAATGACTGACTCATGGTCAACCCATCCTGGCCAACCCCAAACCCAGATGAGTCACAGTCTGTCCATTAGTGCTGCTGAAACACACAGGCACGCCACTGCCATGGCCAATGATGAGATATGGACTGGTGCCCTGACCCATGTATCAGGCTGTCAGCTGGGGCCCAGCACTAATCTGAGGTTTGGTGTGTTATCCAGACACAGGGCGGCAAGCAGGCAAGGATGTACGCTTACACTGGAGAAGAAAGAAGACTTTTTGTCATGGTAAGAGATTAGCTCCATGTCCGGCCTTGAGACTACCTTGTGCTTCACTCACTGCTCTGGTCTGCTCTGCAATCTGCACTGCAAAGTGTCCTCACAGTCAAAATGTAGCTGAAGACATTGCTGTAGTTGAGCTTATCGCTATGTTTGCTGGCTGCTAAGGTTGCTGCTGTGACAGCTGTTGCAAGTGAGAATGGAGTCATAATTGTGTGTGAGAGAGAGCAACATGTGCCAGTGATGCTACTGCAGTGCAGGCATTGTAGCTGGCAGTTGACTCTGGGCTAGTGATTCTTTTTTGGCCATCTTTGGACTGTGTGGTGCTCTGTGTGGGGAGGGTCTGTGTGTGCTTCTGTTCTGCAGTATTGTTTTGCAAGGCAAGGTTGCAAAGTGTGCACACTCTGGTTGTTTTGCTCATAGGGAACAATGGGGAACTCTAATCACCTCACTGATATTCATGGGTAGGTCCTAGGGACACCAAAGTGGCTTGGGTGGTATGGCATGGTGGGTACTAACTACCATCCAACCCACCAAAGAAATTGGTAAGTGGGTGATTATTTTATTTTTAAACCTAAACCCCCATAAGATCCTATGGGTGTTTTGAGGAAAGTTTTTTGTTTTTAATCACCTGCTTGCCCATTTCTTTTGTTGGCTGCGTGATAGGAGGCACCCATTTTGCCCTACCACCCAACCCAATTTCCCGAATTTCTGATTCGATTCGTCAAATCGACTGGCGCCCAGATGAAACGATTTGATTTCTTGCTGTTTGATTTGAGATCAAATCAAGAAGAAAAATCAATTTGTGAACACCTCTACTCTGTTTATGCCCTGCTAGAAAAGCTGCTTCCAGGGGAAATGTTGAGAAGAGCTTCAACATCCAGCTCTTGATTATTATTTGGCTATGAATAGGTGCAGCCATGTACAGGGTCTAGAAGATAAAAGGGGGTGTGGGGAGCTCACGCTTCTGAAGTGTGCACAAAGCTAGAATTTAAAGTTGGCTTCTTGTAACGTTGGCACATAATTTCAGTATTCAAGCTATATTCATGACCTCGTAGCCTAAACTTAAAGTTTCCCCCTTCCGTTCAGATTCCTAGTAGGGATGTGCAGAACCTTTAAAGCTCAAAATGTTTTGACTCAAAACAGGCCATTTTGAGTGTTTCAAGCTCGAAACAGAACACCCTTCAAATGAAGGGCCTGTTTCGAGTAGGGGTGTGCATGGAACCACCAAACTGCGGTCCGCCAAACTGCGGTCTCTGTAAAAAAACTCCCAGGAGTCCTTTGCGCGTGCGCACATTGTGCGCGCACTTCACGTCTCTGTGACGTGCGCGCGCACAAAGGACTCCTGGGAGTTTTTTTACAGCAACAGCGGGGAAGGGGCGGCAGGGAGGTATCTTGCCGCCCCAATTACTCCTACAATTACGGCGCCAGAGTGGGAAAGCGGCGGGAGAGGTAAATAAACTCTCCCGCCGCTCTTAAAGCTACCCCCCACCCAAACCGGACCGCCCAGGTCCGGACCGGTCCGGAAGCCTTTACAATTGCCTCCGGACCGGTCCGGGCCCATCTCTAGTTTCGAGCTCACAACACAATGACCCGTCAGAACATTTCGAGTGCCAGTTTGGATGCCTTGCTGATTGGTTTCGTTATACAAATCAACTTGATTGTATAACAACAAGCCAACCAAGAGGCAAGGAGATCGTAAGCCGGTGCCAAAGGCAGTCAGCAAGGCCTCCAAAATGGCGCTTGGGACACTTGAAATGTTTCGTGCTCATTCCATCAGAACAACCAGCACAATCAGTTGTTCTGACAGAATGTTGCAGGCATTTGTGTTCCATTCCAAGCTTGGAATGGATTGCAGATCCCTTTCCCTGCACATCTTTAGTCTCTAGTAAACACTGCAATTGGCAGATAAGAACTTAATTTGTATCCATCGTCCTATTAATTTTACAGCTCCAATCTCATTATCTGCAACAGAAAGGAGGGCATATTAACCAGAGCAATATCACAAACCATATCATGCCAAACACACTTCAGATGTTCTGTGAAGTCAAGATTAAACCAAAAGTGCTTGAAATGAATCACAGAATAAGCTAGGATCAGGCTTAGCATAACTGACCCTGTTTTGTTTCATAACTGGCATCATAACTGATCCTGGTTCCTTTCTAACCACAATCAGAAGCAAAAGTCTTCCAACTCACATGGGGGCAGGGGAGGGCAAAGAGTGTGCTCTCAAAGCTGAGGAATGGCATGTGAAGCCAAGGTTTAATATTTACTGTGTGTAATGACTGAACTCTCCCCTAGCATAAAGAGATACCTTCACAGCTGAAGATCAACAGAAATGATTCAGAGCCAATAACTGTATCTGAGGGTAAACTGAGATGACTCAGATGCCACCATTACAGTGCTTTAAGATGGGAGAGATATTATTTAATAGTCATGTGAGAAGCTGTGAAGTGTTAATAAGCTGTGAACATTCACCTTTTAGGATAGCACTGTTCTACTGGATTCTCTCCATTGTTAGTTGCAAAGGTTCTTGTATGGAAGAAAAACCTATGATGCCTCAATTGACTCTCAGTCTTAACATAAAATAAAAGCATAAACTATTCACCTAAGTTTAAAACTTACGTCTGTCAGGAGCAGAGGAAACTTTAAAGTGTCTGAATCTTAGAATAAGCACCTCCTCACATCTTCCCATGTATGAACTTTCCATTACTCCTGATCAAATTTCAATGCAAGTCCATGTCTGCAGGCAGAGCAACTAAATCATGTTATACTGACCCTCTTCCACAGTATGAAAAACAAGCGATACAACATTACACATGTAAGAATGCTACAGTATCGGATACAGTAAACACTTTTTACTAAATCTGACTATTGTTGGCATTCTATAAATAATACCAAAAGAGAAATTAAAATTAATTTAGGAAAACAAAAAATTTTCCCCCTAAAACCTTTGTTTTAGGAGGAGTTGTTTTAACAGAAAGATTTCTAAGTATTGCAGCAACAAACATTTTAAGCACCTTTAGTTTATTATTTTAGCCCAAGTGTGTTTTCTAATGGACTCTGCAAACAAGGATGCTCTTACTGTAAATTGTTAGAATTTCTCTGCTCAGCCTTAATTACAGTTTATTGTCTTGCTCAAATGAGAATGTACAACCCCACATTATCCAAAGTCATAAGTCACCTTCCTAGAGAATAGTAAAAACAGGCTACATATTTACTGTAAATGTAAATTTTCTAAGTTAAAATATTCAAAATGGGGAAGGTGTTTTCTTCAAACCACAACTAAGGCTAGGCAAAGGGTAATCTAATTACATAGAATTCTTTGAACGTATGCACATGTTCAGCAAATTATGTATGCTGCCTGTCATTTGCAGTGCTAGTGTTACAGGGTAGAGGAATAATTTTCAACAATTTCCCTTTCCCTTCTGAAGTACACTGTGCCTTTTGGAAATATGCCCTTGAGAGTTGTGTGACCTTCAGGGACATATTTTAAGGAGGCACAGCAGGCTTCAGAGGGGAATGGAAGACAGGTGAAAATCACACATTCCCCACAGCACTTCAAGAAGAATGTTAATCTACCATTTATTGTATATCAGTTTTATACAGGAGCCCCTGGTGGCGCAGTGGTAAAAACTGCCGCCCTGTAACCAGAAGGTTACAAGTTCGATCCTGACCAGGGGCTCAAGGTTGACTCAGCCTTCCATCCTTCCGAGGTCGGTAAAATGAGTACCCAGAATGTTGGGGGCAATATGCTAAATCATTGTAAACCGCTTAGAGAGCTCCGGCTATAGAGCGGTATATAAATGTAAGTGCTATTGCTATTGCTATTGCTATACACACATAGACATTCATACAACATGATAGATGACCAACACTGTTATGGTGCAATCTTCATCTTGTTTCATTGAACAAGATGCCCACCAATATCACCACATCACAGATGACTGGTTTTGGAAATTCTGAGTAGCAACAGTATTCAAACACATTCCATAAGATCTCAATGGCTAGCAAGGGTTAACTTTAAATTAAGTCAGAGCGCTAACAGGAACAGAGATCTTTTAAAAGCACAACTTTTGTTAGCCTTGTTTTTGTCAGGTTTCTCTGATTTTGGGGGTAAAATGGCAAAACCACTGTTTTTCTGCACACCTACATTTTATTTATTTATTTAAGATATATTTATACCGTCTGATATGTACATTTCTAGGAGGTGCACAAAATTAAAAGTAATATTTAAAAGTCAATACAGATTAAAATACATAAGACAATAAAAAGAATAGTATAAAACAGTTATTGAAACAAATTATGAAAATTAATTCTAACTAAAAGTTTGCGAGAACAGGAGAGTCTTGAGGGCCTTCCTGAAAACAAACAGAGAAGGAGATGCTTCAGCAGGGAGCATATTCCAAAGCCCTGGGGCAGCCACAGAGAAAGCCTAGTCCTGGGTCGCCACCAAACAAGCTGGTGATAACCACAACCGGACCTCTCCAGAAGATCGTAACTGGTGCCAGGGTTAATGTCAAAGGAGGAGCTCTCTTAAATAGCCTTGACCCAAGCTGTTAAGGGCTTTATAGGTAATAATCAGCACTTTGTATTTGTATTGGATTTCCGCAGGGAGCACATTCCACAGCTCCGGAGCAGCCATAGAGAAGGCCCGCCTCCGAGTCGCCACCAGATGAGCCGGTGGCAACTGGAGACGAACCTCCTCAGATGACCTTAATGTGCGGTGGGAATCGTGCAGAAGAAGGCTCTCTCCAAGGTAACCTGGACCTAAGCCGTTCAGGGCTTTAAAGGTAATCACCAGCACTTTGTATTTTGCCCGGAAACATATCGGCAGCCAGTGTAATTGTTTCAAAATAGGAACCTAAACACCACCCCACCCCCACCATAGGGTTAAGGTCTCTATTTGAGGTTTTGTTATCCGTGGAAATAGGTGGGAACGGAATTCACACAAATAAACAGGAACTCCTGTATTGGCAAAGTTCTCATTGTCTTGGTGCAAACAAAACAAAACATCTCTTTTACAACTACCATTTTATCATCAGTGCCAATAACTGCCTAGGAGAGTTATACAAACTATGACTCCTGGTTCTGAGAGAAGAGCATGCCCCCCCTCCAAAAAAAATATCAAGATAATGGTTTTCAAAACATCTATATGGAAGTAACAGCTTTTCTGCCTATTGTACCATTGTTCCACTACCCCCCCCCCAATTATTGGCATCATTGTTTTTTTAAATTTCTTGAACTCAATACTCCAGCTTTAATTTAAGTTTGAATATTACAAACAGTTAGAATCCCGTCTTTGTTCTGCAAGTTAATACCAGCAGCAGAACAGAGATGGAAAGTATAAACAAACTCTTTAAATAGATTATAGCTTTGAAAGCAGCCAAGCAATCTTTAGCCACAACTTTTGCATGACAAGAACTGAACGGGAATACTTTAAAATACTGCCTATTAATTAAAAGTGGTAAGTCTTTTCAAAAACAAGACTTTGATCTAAAGGTGAGTCTGCCCATGAACTAAGCGGTTGACAGTTTCCTCTTCTGATTGTAACCTCACGTATCACATTGAATGGCCCTCCAGAGGGCTCTATGATCTTCAGTAGTTGCTTGTGTGAGTGAGAGAGACTGTGGTCGGAATAGGGGCCTGAAAATTCTTGGTGCACCCAGAAACACTCAATACAATCCTTTAGATTAAAGCTATAGGAAGAATTTTAAAAATAATTGTCCTAGTTTTCTAATTAGCATTAACTACTAAATTAAACTCAGTGAATTGAATAAATGCATACGATCTGGCACAAGTTAGGCTCAAACTAGATGAGAGACTTTAAGCATGTGCTATGCAGCTGTGAACCGTTTTCTGTGTAAAATAACATGTGGGGGCCTTATCTGGATTGAGCCCACAGCAAAGAAAGGGATTTAAACATTTTGCCTCCACCCTGCCTCCACCAGAGATGCACAACTTCGGCCCTCCTGCAGATGGTGGACAACAACTCCCAACATCCCTGACAGTTGGCCACCATGGCTGGAAATGATGGGCACTCTTGTCCAAACACAGCTGGAGGGTTGAAGTTGTGCAGCCCCAGTCTGCATCCTGATTCCCTCCCCGTTCACAAACACACACTTGGAGGAAAAAGCTCCTATTGGCACCTTAAGACATACAGCCATAATCAGTTTGCATGTAACTTGCGCAACGCATGTGAAAGAGGATCCTTTGGATAGAGTTTGAAATTTTGTGCACAGGTTTCTTGAATGAACAGCTTCCAAATATGAGAAATATTCTCATATGGTGTAGTAGAAGCAACCCCTTCTCATACAACCCCTCCCCCCCGCATAGCTTTGGATTCCAGTATTTTTAAAAAAGTACCGTAATTTTTGGTAGCAACACTGTGGCGGATATATTTTTAAAAGTTGTTTTTTGTTGCCTGTGGAGTTTACGCTGATGTGGTGTTTACCTGAAAATTTGGGTGAAAGCCGGAAAAGTGCTCCCACAGATGTGGCGTTTACATGAGATTTCTGGGCGGTATTTCTGGTGGCGGGGGGATTGGCGCCCAACAGGCATAAGAGCTATATGGCTAGTTTCAAGCTAAGAGTTGTGCTAAAGAGCAGAAAAGATCAGAAAGAGAGGAGCAGCCCATGAATCTGAAGTAGATAAACGTGGCATTTGTATGTGGAAATCAGAAAAAGGAGACCTGGCAAGTACACCGAAATCAAAACACGCAAGGAGAAGTGGTGTTGCAGCCTGGCCTGATTTGGAGAATAACCCCGAGGAATGGATTAAAGAGCAGAGAGAGAAAGGACTGCCAGTCTCTACTGTGAAAATCCACCTACAAGCAAATTTCATGGCAGAACAAATGGGAATAACTGCCTTTAAAGGTAGCCCATATTGGTGCTATAGATTTATGAGGGGAAAGAATTTATCTGTGTGCACTAAAACAATGGGACAGCAGCTGCAGGAGGACTACTGGGGGGAAACATGAGTGTTTTTAAAGTTTGTTGCAAATGCTATTGAGCGGGAAAAATTTGTGCAGTCACAAATAATAAATATGGATGAAATTCTACTGACGTTTGACTGTCCCCAGAATAGGACTGTGAATGAAAAAGGAGAAAACACAGTTTCCATAGTGACAACCAGAAATGAGAAGACATCTTTCACGTGCATATTAGCCTGCGCCGCAACTGGTGACAAACTAAAACCAATCCTAATTTTTAAACGGAAATCTATCCCAAAAGGCGATTTTCCTTCAGATGTTATTCGTGCTGAGAAAGGGTGGATGTGTGAAGACATAATGTTAGAATGGCGTAATGAAGTTTGGCGGGGGGGGGGGGGGGAAGGAGCTTTTTTCCAACCACGTGGCATTTTAATAATCGACTCGATGTGTGCACACTTAGTGGTTTCAGTTAAAAATGAATACAAAAAGGTATCAGCTACACTAGCTGTGATTCCTGGTGGTTTGACCAAAATCTTGCAGTGCTTAGACTTATCTGTGAACAAGGCATTTAAATGTGAAATGTGAGAGTGTTGGGAAAACTGTATGAGGAAAGGCCTGCATTTACAAAGGGCAGGAAAATGGGCAAAGCAACCTACGGAGAGGTCACAAAATGGGTTTCAGAAGCATGAAAAGCTGTTAAAACTTTTTCAGATATTTCTGGTTTCACAGAAGCTAGAATTATACAATCTGAAAATGCTGAAAACAATGCAATTGACATTTCACAAGAGGATGAAAAGGATGAGGATGCAGACTATTCTGAAAAATTAGATTAGCCTTTTTAAACCTTTTTATTTCAGAGAGTGATAATTCAGACTTTGAAGGTTTCCTTTCAAGTGAATTTGAAATTTATAATTTTTGGAATGTGATGTGGGGGGAAAAGCAACCAATGTTTCCTTTGAAGGTTATAATGTTATGTGCTTAAAATAAATAAGGTTATAAATAAATAAGGTTTCTTATGAAGTGTAATGGGAAATGACTTCTACAATATGATGTGTTAAAATAAAAAATAAAAAGTCCAGCATTTATGTCTCAATTTCCTTTCATTGCATTCGTTTCGTTTCATTTCGTTAAGACTGATGAGGATATGGGTTACAATACTTAGCTGTAGTAAAATTTTAAACTTAGCTGTATGGTAGTAGAATTTTAAGTGTTCAACTCAACCCCCCAAAATGCATGATGTCCCACTCTAATTGTGGTGTTTATGCCGATGCAGCATTTCTGGTGGCTTTCTGAGATTTTTCAGCCTTTTTTCCTTACTGCGGCGTTTACGCCGATGCAGCCTTTCTATCAAAAATTACGGTACATATTTACATCTAAATCTCTTTAAAATGTCACAGTTGGAAGACTGTAAAAGTGGATATTCACGTTAAAGGCAAAATAAACCTAAAATACTAAGACAAACTAAAATTAGAGAGTTATATTTGTGGGGGGCTTTTAACAAAGCTCTTCAGTATATTCCCTTCCGAGCCTATAAGGCCTCTAGGGAACTTAGAACAGGAACTTTGAAGGACCATTTAGGGCTCACAGAAGTCACCTTCCCTCAATGTCTCATGAAACCTTCCTCTGATTTATCCTGTAGAACTCATGACTGGCTGGCTACCAATTCTGAGTCCAAATGCTTCACGGCCATTTTCAACAGCCCATTGGTCAACTGCCGTCAACCACAGGCTTATTGCTTACACAGTTTTCCTGTCTTCACTTTATTTAGACCATTCCCCACCAGTTCATAAGTGAGAGCTGCCTGTAGAAAATGGAGAAATCACAAGTGTTAAGCACAGCTGTGATTGGGAAAAGACACACACTACTACCCCCAAAAGATACAGCAATCAAGACAAGAGTTCCAGTCTTTGGCATTTGAAGTGAATCAAGAAGTTCCAACTCCTGACAATAAGAGGCGGTAGACAGATAAGAAAAATTGAGTACATCTGCAGTTTCAAAAAGTGAGACATGCAACAAACTGTATCCCAAGCCCCGCAAAAGAGTGCTAGTGTTCAGGGCTCCAGCCAGCCTGGAACAGGAACCTTATAGTCTTGTTCAAGCCTCACAGGATGAGGAGGGAGGAAAAAGCAACTTATTCCCATTGCCTTGACGTCTTCCCTGCGGTGCTACATATTGCTAGAGGTTCATTCTGGAGCAGGCTACCAGCAGAGGGTGCTTTTAGAGAGTATGTGTCCTTTCCTATCCCTAGGGTAGTTACTTTAAACTGTTAAAAGGTCTGAACAGAACAATCCTCCCTCTTTCACCTTGGCTTCATTTTTTCTTAAAACAAAAAAACTTACATGATAGAATCAGTTTACCTATGTCTGAGTAATGAGGCTCAACCATACAACAAGCATGTAAGTTAAGCAATCTCCAACTGGGCAGCTTTATGTGATGCAAGATCTGCCTCAGCATATTATGAGAGTGCTATATACCATTTTTATTTGGGCTGGATTTCAGAGATAGCTATTAAATAGAGATAGGTAATTTAAGTTTTCAATATTTTGTCTCTTTTTTAATGGTGCTGCCCATCTGAATCTTCAGTATGTGATAGCATACAACATATCACTGATCACAATCACTGATCACGATCAGTAAGCCCGCTCTTCCCGCACACGAGCGGGGTGGGAACACTAGGCGGCCAGACTGGCCATTGCTGGCTCCGTGACGGAGCCGGCTGGGGCTGGGGGGAGTGGGGGCTGATCGGCCCCCGGAAGCTCCAGCATGCCCTGTGCGAGTGTGCAGGGCATGCTGGCGAGACCCCCGGAGCCGGGAGGCGGCTTTTCGCCTCCCCTCCGGGGGGGCTCCTCATGATTAAAAAAAAGGGGGGGTTTGCCGAGCGCTCGCTCCGCAAACCTGGTTTTAGGGGAGGGGTACTTAGGCGGGTTAGCCCGGTGGCTGCCAGGATTAGGCAAAATCAGGCTAGGCTCCCCTAGCCTGATTTTGCCTGATCGTGGGAATAGCCCCATTGTATGCTAAGATATTTTTGTCAGCTAGATCACTAATTGGGCACTGGCAGGTCTGTATAGCAAACATAAATGAATGAATTTATTATTACAGTCAGTGAACAGCAATCAAAAAATAAAATGGAAAATTAAATTAAAGTAAAAAATCAAAAACAGGACTGGGTAATAGAGCATCAAAACATATACATACAGAGGTCTCAATGACAATTAATTAACTGCTCCTATCTCAGTTTGCATGCTGTGGCACAGAATCTTGCTACCCCAGCTGTAATTGCTATATACTGGTCTGCCAGAAGAAAGGAAGTATAATCCTCTTTTGATCGACCTGGCATGTTTTTTAGAAGTGTTTCAATCCAGGCAATGAGAATGTCCCTATAATATAAACAATATAAAGCACATGTAAAATATTGCCCGAACATAGCTGGCTCCTGAGCGGTATTCTCTTAAGTCTGCCGTCCAAAATGGCAGAAGGCAGGGCATTAAACCGCACCAGCAAGAACGCTGTCCTCTGGTTTAGAGTGGTCAAATTTGTAAGGTATGCTGCTGGCTGAGGTTAGCAAGACTTAAATCAGATTACTTCTCCATATCCACAATACATTGTTTAATAATTTCTTTGGTGGCATCATGTCACAATGAAAGTAGATATTGTGGAGAGAAGACATATCTGCCCAATTAATCATGAAGGCTCTTATACCAATTAGAATGGAACTCATTTTTCAATACCAGGGGGGCAGGACCCTGATGGCAAAAATATAATTTGAACCAGTAATTCAATGTGTGCGGCCACCCCTGGGCCTCGACTCTGGTTAAACTCAGCTCTAAGCGTAGGATGGCATTTGAAACACATATAGGCACTTGGAATATGGCACAAAGGAATCTAGACTGAACAACTTGCATAGTTTTGAAGTCGCAGGTGGAACAGATCTAGACCCCGTATAGCACTTGTGCCAATGTTTTGGCCTAGTATATCTTAACAGCTGCTGGTATAAAATAGTCCCTTCTAGTATGGAAAATTTTTAATATAGTAGATGCACTATTCTGTGCACATGCTGCAGCATGTAGCATTTGTGTGGGAAACTATGCCCAGTTACTTATAGCTCCTAACCTTCTCAACACTACTCCTGTTAGTCTGCCATTTGTGTTTTTTCAGTCTTTTGGCAAATACCATAACCTTAGTCTTTGTGGTATCTATGACTATGGACTCATCTTCACAGAACTGTGTAAGTCTTTGTAGCGCTCTCCTCATGCCGACCAGTGTCCTCAATAGTACAGCCACATTAACAGCATAAAGTAGGACTGAGATGGGTCTACGTGCTAGTGTAGGCTGATGAAGGTTGGGATTATCAAGAAGGGGAATTAAAAATACAGAAATTAAATAGAAAAGGAACACGCATACATCCTTGCTTAACCCCCTTCCATGTGGCTACCAGTTTGGACAGATGATCTTTATGATTGCACTGTATACCCAAAATAGCTTTAGTTGGGTTTCAAAGGGTGCGGGGTGGAACTCAATGGCCAAAATCGAGGGTGGAGAGAAACTTTAGGCACATTTCAGTGTTGCAGAATTTTGTTATGTGAATTGGACTTCTTCCTCTTTGAACAGAACCCACCACAAACTGAATTACCATCTGATTTTGAAATTTACCATATTTTAAAATATAGTTTCCCCACACAGAGTGAAGAGCAGAGAGGATGAGATAGGAAGACTGCTGTTGGTAAAAGGTAATCCAAAATGTCCTTAGTCATGTGTATCTACCTAAACAGTTCTTTGGATTCTGGCACATGCTAGATCTTGATAAAACAGCACTCAGTGCTGCCCAGCTCTGTGGCTCACCAATGTGACTCATCTGGGCTATGACGTCTGGCTCAGAATGAGCTATTTGTCCATGTGTTTTTTTTTATTTTGAAACCACAAATATGGCACGAAGTGAAATACATGAAAAGAGCAAGAGAAGTACATGAAAAAAGTAACAAAATGTTCAGATAGGTGATATTATTAATTATTAATTTTATTAATGTGAAATTATAAACATCAAAACTGTTTGTTAATTCCAGAAACGTGAACATACACTATTTTCCAATATAACCATCTACTATTTTGACACATCTGTTCCAGTGACTGATAAGCGCTTGATTCTATCAGAAACAAAAGTTGGACTTACCATGAAAGGTTCTTTCTCCTCAGAAGTAGGAGGTCATTGTCCACAAAGGGTTAAATTCCATCCCTTTCTCCCAGCAGACAGGAATTTCAGGTAGCTTTCAGGTAGCAGCAAGTCTGTCCCTTCTCTCAGCATGCCTCAGGAGCCAGATCCCCAGTTCTGAGACTGTCAAGCTCCATGGAGACCCATATAGGGACAGAGTACAGATATCATATGCAAAGGAATAAAGGATAAGACAGTATGTATAAAATGGGAACAGGACAGATCAGTTCGTCCGAGCAAAGACAAAAGGACAGAGCGTTAGAGAGTGAGAGGGCAAGCGAAAGAGGTCCCAACTCTCCCGTGGGCCCTCTGATTGATCCATGGGTGGGCTGAATGACCTCCTACTTCAGAGGAAAAAGGACCTTTAACATTAAGTCCAACTTTGCTTTCTCCCTCAGAGTAGGAGGTCATTGTCAATGAAGGGACATACCAGAGGAGTGAAATGTAGAGTGGGAGTAGATCAGGCACTAAAACACTTCTTGAAGCATTGTGTGTCCAAATGCAGCTTGTGCAGAGACAAAAGGAGTTTATCTTGTAAGGCTTAATGAAAGGTGAGATGGAGGACCACATAGCAGCCTGGCAGATTTCTGCCAATGGAGCCTGCACTGCAAAAGCCACTGTGGTAGAGGCAATGCAGGTCAAGTGCTCAGTAATGCCTTGCAGAAAAGAAAGGGATAAGGCTTAATAGGCTGTGATGATGCACACCCTAATCCAATGCGCCGGGTTGGCTTTGGTTACCTTTGGCCCCAAGGATGCGTGAAAGGAGACCAATAGTGTCCAACCTTTGTAGCTCTTTCATTCTACAAACATAAATGCGCAGAGCCCTGTGCACGCACACAGACATTCTTTAGGATGTTTCGGGTCTGGACAAGAGGATGGAAGCACGACCACCTGGGCCCAATGAAAGGTAGAGTTTACCTTTGGGATGAAAGTCTGGACTGTCTTCAAGACTATCATGTCCAGCTGGAACACACAGAGCTCAATTCATACTGAAAGAACCACCAAATCCAAAACCCTGTGGGCAATCATGCCTGCAGCTAAGAAAGCGACCTTGTATGAGAGGTATTTAAGTGGCACCTAGGCGAGTGGCTCAAAGGGCGCCTGGGTTAGTGTATTCAGAACCCTATTCAGGTTCCCAGAAGGAAAACAGTGGACAGGAGGCATCTAAGAAAGGCGGCCCAGGTAGCCTGATAAATCTAATTTGTGCCCAGGCGGCAGGAGACCAGGATGGTATCTTGTACCTCTTTGGAGGACCCCTCTGCCTCTAGGATTGCACACTCACCCTCAGGTGTGGAGTTGTAGCCAGGTGGAGACTGGGTGGATCAGAAGGCTCTGCAA
The DNA here is from genome assembly GCF_027244095.1 of Hemicordylus capensis. Classification (NCBI taxonomy): domain Eukaryota; kingdom Metazoa; phylum Chordata; class Lepidosauria; order Squamata; family Cordylidae; genus Hemicordylus; species Hemicordylus capensis. The sequence continues at coordinate 179,764,176 of NC_069657.1, read as the reverse complement.
TAGCAGGTACGGCTGCTGAGGGGGACGCTGTGGTGGAGAGAGCTAACAGATCGGCAAACTATGGCTGCTGTGGCCAGAGAGGACAATTAAGGTTATCACTGTCCTGTCCATGCTGAGTTTTGCTAGCACCTTTGGAATGAGAGCAGGGGCAAGAAGGTGTACAGGAGGCCAGGGAGATGTGAGCATGTCCATATCCCCTGCTGAGGGACATTGGCAGTGGATGAAAAAGTGTGACCATTTGTGGGCAGTGAGGGATTAATTATTATTATTTACATTTCTATACTGCCCTTCCAAAAATAGCTCAGGGCAGTTTACACAGAGAAATAATAAATAAATAAGATGGCTCCCTGTCCCCAAAGGGCTCACATTCCTCACATTGTGGATGCTCACAATCAGTGTTCCACACTGATTGAAGCCAGGTGAATCTTGGCTCAGCAAAACAGTACATTTTTTTCCTCCATAAGGATTTGCACCTGGTGGTTCACGTGAGACTTGGTGGTTCACGTGAGACTTGGCTGCTGTGTTGTCTGTCCGAATCAGGATTTGCTCCCCTTGCACAAGGTACAGGAAGTATTCCAAGGCCAGTCTGATGGCCCGTAGTTCCAGCCAATTGGTGCTGTGATGCTGTTCTGTGGCCGTCCACTGCCACTGTGTCCTTTGGGTGCCGCAGCACACACACACCCCAACCCAACAAACTGCCATCTGTAGTGAGTATAACCCTGGTGGGTTCTCTCAGGGGGATGCCTTTGGTCATCACTGAGGAGGTGCACCAGTGCATGGACTGACAAACCTGAGTTTATAGGGGTGCTCTCATGCTGGTGTGGTTGGTTAATTGGTTCTGGAAGGGAGGGAAAGCCCACTGTAGCAGTTAAGTGTGCCGCTGTGCTCAAGGCATGCAATCTATGCATGCGACCATGGAACCCAAAACCTGAGCCAATACCATAAGATCTGCTTTTCTCTCCTGTCTGGGAGGAGGGAGATGGTCGCCGAGATGGTATCGAACCAGGCTCCCAGATGCTGCAGCCTCTGAAACAGTCAACTGGCTCTTTGTTTACCATGACACTGTGCAACTGGAGAATCTGCACTGCCTGTTGAACGTCCTTCCCTGCCTGGGTCAATGACGGTAAGCGAATCAAGATATTCTCTAGGTATGCATGTATCTGCATTTCCTGGAGTCCCATATGGTCCACTAGCACTGCCAAGATTCTGGAGACTTGTAGTGCAGAGGAGAGGCCAAATACCAAAGCCTTGTATGTGGGAGATAGGCCTTTGTCAGATCTATGGAGGCTAAGTCATTGCCTGGGGCTATGACCTCCTTGATGGACTGTAGGGACTCCATGTGAAACTGCTTTTTGTGTATAAGGCAGCTGAGTCACCTGCGATTCAGGATAGCCTCCAAAACTCCATTTTTCTTGGGCACAAGGGATAAAATTGAGTAAACACCTTGACATGATTCTGTCGATGGCATTGTCTCTATGGCCTGGGTCTGAACCAGATGACAAATCACCTGCTTCGTAAGCCAATTTTTGGTAGGGTCTTTGGGATCCAGAAAGATGATTAACTAGTCAGGGGGAAAGGTGGTGAAATCAAGGCAGCAGCCCAATGTTAGGGTGTTGAGCACCCAGGTGTCCTGCATGGAGTTGGCCCACCTTGAGGCGACAAGCTACAGCCTACCCCCATGAGAAGATAATCAGTTCTGCTTATGGTTGGGTCTTGTTCCGGCCGGTGGGCTTTGGTGCCAAGATGCCCGTCAGAAATCAGTTCTGTTTCTGGTTCCCCATTGGTTACCAGCTCCCCACTGGGGCCCGCCAGAGGAGCAAAATGGCCTGTTGTCACAAAACCTGGAACTTTGTCTGGAGGAGCGAAAGGAATGGTGGTTGGCACACAATGGTGTACACATCTCACTTTGCCCAGATACATAGCCCTCTTTTTGTCTTGGGTCTCTATTAGGTTCAAGTGATTCCCCAAATAGTTTACTTCCCTTGAAGGGAGTAGCAGCCAGATTGAACTTGGACCTAGAACTTGGACCATCTCCAAGCAGTTTGATGTTCCTGTGACAACAGTTGCAAATATTATTAAGAAGTTCAAGGTCCATGGGTCTGTAGCCAACCTCCCTGGAAGTGGCTGCAAGAGGAAAATTGACCCCAGAATGGGCAGAAGGATAGTGAGAATGGTAGACAAAATACCAAGGATAACTTCCAAAGAGATACAAGCTAAACTCCAAAGTCAAGGTCCATCAGTGTCTGATCACACCATCTGTTGCTTTTTGAGTGACAGTGGGCTCAATGGAATAAGACCCAAGAGGACTCAACTGTTGAAAGAAAAACATTTTTAAAAAGCCAGACTGGAATTTGCTAAAATGCATATTGACAAGCCACAATGCTTCTGGAAAAATGTCCCTTGGACATATGAGACAAAACTGGAGCTTTTGGGCAAGTCACATCAGCTCTTTCGTCCACAGACCAAAAAAAATGAAGCTTGCAAAGAAAAGAACACCACACCTACTGTGAAACACGGAGGAGGCTCAGTAATGTTTTGGGGCTGATTTGCTGTGTCTGGCACAGGGTGCCTTGAGTCTGTTCAGGGAACAACGAAATCGCAAGACTATCAAGACATTCTGGAGCGAAACATACTGCCCAGTGTCAGAAAGCTCCGTCTCAGTCGCAGGACATGGATCCTCCAACAGGATAATGACTCAAAAGGCACAGCTAAAAACACCCAAGAATGGCTAAGAACAAAACACTAGACTATTCTGAAGTGGCTTTCTATGAGCCCTGATTTGAATCTTATTGAACATCTATGGAAAGAACTGAAACATACAGTCTGGAGAAGGCACCCTTCAAACCTGACACAGCTGGAGCAGTTTGCTCAGGAAGAGTGGACCAAACTACCTGTTGACAGGTGCAGAAGTCTCATTGAGAGCTACAGGAATCGCTTGTTTGCAGTGACTGCCTCTAAAGGTTGTGCAACAAAATATTAGATTAAGGGTCCCATCATTTTTGTCCTTGACATTTTTATTTGTGTTATTATTTGAAATATTCTGTTGCATCAAAACTCTAAAGCAAAGTCTGATTTTTGTTAAATGTGGAATAAACAATAATGGGTGCCAATTACGTTTGTCAGTTTCAAGTTATTTCAGAGACTATTGTGGGTTCTTTTTTTGTGGAGGTGTACCAACACATTTGTCCATGTGTGTATATGCTACCAAAAAACCCCAAATAGATTTATTAATGTACATAACATATTATAGATGAGAAAATCATCCCCCCGCTTTTTGCAGATAATTTTGCAGAGGGTAAGATTGCCAATTAATTAAGCCCCCAAATTTTCCACCACCTGTCCATATATACTGTGTATCACAGGATAGTCCAAGTGTCAGTGTACTCAAGCTATTCGGCTTGAAAAACAAATATATTCATAGCGGGCAAACAGGGAACAGTATGTTTGGAATAAAGTAAAGGAGGGGATATGATTTTGTGGGAAACAGGCAGCTCTGGTAGCTTTGAGTATGTTTAAATATTATTACCTGGATCGAAAGTGTTACTTGAAGTGCATTCAAGGGATCAGGTACAATGACTTTTAAAGAGTTTTCTCTGAACAGGAAACCCTAATTTCATATCTTAAACCCATCAAAGTGTCAATTCTTTTATAATTAGCACAGGGAGAGCAACTGGACCTATTCAATCCTAGCACAGCATCCCTTCAGTGGTTGTTACTGTTGTCGATCTTGAGGTTCTTTTTAGAATGTGAGCACACCCATTTTATTATGGTTCTTTTTCTATGTAAACCACTTTGAGAATGTTTTTACTGAAAAGTGGTGTATAAATAGTAGTAATAAGTACATTTCAAAAGTGGTTTGCCACGGGGCTGATGTTTGAAAAACCCACCCCGACCCCAGCACATAGAACAAGCTGTGCACTACATTAGATCTGAGAATTTGTGTGGAAAATGGACCATGACAAAAGGTACAAATACTATTTTTGTTTACTTCTCAGAATATAGGGAGATAAGGTCTGTCCCAAAGATATCTGAGTTAGATACCAAGAATTTTAGTGTTCATCTGTCCATAACCATAACCTGTACAGCCTATTTATCTAGCTCTCTCTCTTGCCCCTTTAGCACTTTTTGCTAAAGACAAACATATAAGCAGATCTAGCACACTGATTTCTGAGTGTGCAATTCCCATTTCTTTTGTACATATATTCTATGTACTAATACAAGGGGAAGAAAGAATATATGAATCATCATAGCTCACTTATGAAATCTGAACTCCAAACGATCATTAACAGAATGACTACTTAATGAACCTGCATGTGGATATAAAACTCCTGACAAAAATCTATATGAACAACCGTATTGGGTATCTCTGTGCAAAAACGATCTTTGGTTTCAAGTCATGCTGCACAGAAATCTTCACAGGAGAAGCTCCTCTGTTTTCCTTGTACATGCTGGGGTCCCTCAGTACTTTGTGCTTGACTCCTGCCTGAAACCTTGGAGAACTGCTGCAGCCAATGTAGACAATGCTGAGTTAGATGGATCAGTGGTCTGACATGGCATAAGGCATCTTCTTATGGCCCTATTGCACAGATGAAGAAAGGTCAAATCATGCCCAAAGATAGGTAAAAGAGTCAGTAAGGTAACATCTAGGTGCTTTAAATGAACTAAAGTCTTCAGGGACAGCTAAATTACATCCCAGGGTAGTGAAGATCTCAGAGTTGCAGTCTGTCACATTTAACAACTCCTGGGGAACAAATGAGGTGCCCAAAGTCTGGAATCAACAAGTGCTACCCTTATCTTCAAAAAGGAGACAATGCAAACAGGTCAGTTTGATGTCCATATTTATTTATTTATTCGATTTCTATACCGCCCTTCCAAAAATGGCTCAGGGCGGTTTACACACAGAATAAATAAATAAATAAGATAAGATGGCTCCCTGTCCCCAAAGGGCTCACAATCTAAAAAGAAACATAAGACAGACACCAGCAACAGTCACTGGAGGTACTGTCCTGGGGGTGGATAGAGCCAGTTACTCTCTCCCTGCTAAATAAAGAGAATCACCACGGTCAAAGGTGCCGCTTTGCCCAGTTAGCAGGGGTTGACATACTTGTTAAAGTCTTAGGACAGATTAAGCAGTTGGGCCAGGTTCCTCTTGTGGTGAAAGACAAATGCAAAATAGGTGTTAAGCAGATCTGCCTTATTTCACATCGAAGCTATAGACCTACCACTTCCTTGACCTCCCTTTTATTTTGGCAAAATAGAACTGGTCTTGTGGTAGCAAGCATGGATTTCCCCCTTTGCTAAGCAGAGTCTGCCCTGGTTTGCACTTGAATGGGAGACTACAAGTGAGCACTATAAAATATTCCCCTTAGGTCAGGGGTTCTCAACCTTGGGTCCCCAGATGCTGCTGGACTACAACTCCCATCATCCCCAGCTACAATGGCTTTTATCACTTCCCTCATTTCCTCTTTTACAGCCAAAAATATGAGAGGAGCATTTGGCAGACATACAGCATAAATATTGGACAAAGCCATGGGCAGTGCATGTGAAAGAGAAACATCAAGGTAAAGCAGTGAACACAAAGATATCTATCTTGCTGTGGAGGCAGATGTGAGAAAACGGAAGATATGGCAAACAATGTATACAGAACAGCTTTGTCCCACTATAAATCTAAAAAGAGGCAACGAGGGAAGTAATGAAATTAATTGGCTATTGAGCAAGGGTGTGTATTTCCTACTTATTATGAGATTTGTAACAAGATTGATTTGTATTGCTACTGCGATAGGATTGGCTATTTGCTGTCAGTTTGCCGAGTCATGATGCCTAGCTATTGTATTTAAGAGCATGCTTCAACCACTAGTGTATAGCATTGAAGCTGATGTGTTGCATTGAAACGTTTGCTAACTCTGGACAACTATTTTAAGTTTTTACACATTAAAGAGGTCTTTTAGAAACCTTGTAGATTTTGAAATATGTGTTATGTTATACCTTCTTAAACAAACTAAACAAACTCTTGTTTTTGGCAGCCCTAGCTAGCTTCTCCTTTTTCTAAACTATAGCCCCGGCACCATTCTTACAGGTTTGAACTATTCTTCACAGTTTCCTTCCTATGTTACATTTTTGGAAGTTTTGAATCCATGAAATAAACTGGACAATCTGGAAAAATGAAATATATACACAATACTTATTTTTGTACATATTTACTTGCTTCATGGTTTTTAAAAAACAAAATCAACTATGTATAACCGAGTTAGCAGAGATCTTGTTTAAAAGAAGAAAACAGAGGCAGTCATAATTAAATTTCATAATTCTATCAAATAAGAATTACAAATATAGCCAGTGTTAGAGATTAACCTGAGGTATCTGAAGATTTAGATTTTGTTCATTAAAAATTAGGGAGAAGGAGCCAAAAATAAGAACAAACAACACAGCAGTAAATAAAATACAACTTTTATTATCTGGAATTAGAAACAGTCTTCCTGCCTGTTAGCAAAATCTACTCTAGAAACAGAAGAAACTCATTTCCCGAGTTCTCTTCAATCTTCATATTAGTTAAAGCATTCTGAGAGAGCAATGGACAGGTAGTGATAACCTTTTTAAATCGTGCCTTGGAAAACATCTCATGCATCATTTAGAAAGAGAAAATATTTCATCAATTCCACACCCAACCACCCCAGTTTTCCCATTGCTATGCTGGGAAAACACATAAAATAACTTTCCCCAAACATTTTATTCTAATTCTGAGCCTTCACGTCTGCAGTTATATGCCCCTCCTTTAATTTGCCCTTCTTGCTTCTTTGTGCTGCTACACTCATATTTCTATATGTCTCCCATTCTTCCTTCTCACTGGAATAGTCTGCAATTGTGCCTTCTGTATCGTTACTCTTCAGAATCTTCCATCCCTCTCAGACTCTTCTTTAGGATTTCTAGCCACTAGCTGACCCCACCGCCCCCGCACAGAGCATCTGTGCGCTCTTTGGGGCTGGTGGTTACCTCTCCCCCCCCCCACCTTCTGCCCCAGTCTCAGCTTCCAGACCCAGCCACCTCTCTTCCCCACTGCCACTTCTGCCCCCCCTTTATTTCCCCCATCCTGGGCCTTGCCTCTGTGGCCGGGCCTGCCGGCGCCTCTGGCCTCCACGGCCGGGCCCACCGCCGCGGGACCAATCCTCCTGGATGCGCCTCAGCCAATCAGGTGCGTCCGCCACCCAGCCAATCAGCTGGGCGCTGCGGCGCACATTCCAAGGCACACCCAGGAGAATTATATATAGAGATGGAAACCTTCCTAATTTTTCTCCAAGCTTCAATCAGCTTTCCTTAAATTCAGGATACACATTCCCTCCCCTTGATATCATGAAATCCATTTCATTTATGGACTCATTTATTCCTATGGTCCCTGCACTTTTAGTTCATCAATCAATTTTTCTCTTTGGTAAAGGAATACATCTAGCAACTGGCTTCCCTGCTACACTTTCTTGTGAATTTCTCAGCATTCACTCCACCATCCTGCTCCCATCTTGTCACACACATTCTTGTCACTAGTATTTGGCTTTATACCTGGTTCTCAGGTGCCGGCATTCCTAGTCACAAGAAAGATCTCTCCCCAAGTACAGTGCTTGTTTCTTCAAACACTGTAAGCATGGTGAGTGGGAGGGTGGAACTTACAGGCTGTACATGAGTACAGTGGTGATGGGTAACTTTAACTCTAAGCAGGGCTTTTGAATACCCACATTCTGTCTTAGTAAAGGCTTCTCCCTTTATGTTACAAAAATATACCCTTTCAGCAAAATATCTGGTCTATATCCCGATGATCTTTTGCTTTCATTATTGCAGTGTTCTCCTCTCTGGTCTTCTGTTTTCTCACTTCTGTCTATCACTCTGCTGTCAAAATCATTCACTTCTTATCACTTTCTACACATAGCAGTTCTCCTCAAATCTCTACACTGGCTTTCTGTTTCCAGATACTATACCCATTTCTTGTCTTCACCTTCAAAACCATCCGTGGCCTTATTTCTCCACTCATCCAGATACATCCCTGCTTGTGATCTTTGTGATCTTTGTGATCCTCCACATCCACCATCCTTAGCCATAGAAAGATATCCTGCTACTTCAAATGACTCTTGCCCTACTGTCTCTTATGCCTGGAACTGCCTTCCTAAACTCCTCTGAGACACCACTTCTTTTACTTTGTTGGGGCTCCGAAGAACTCTGCAAGTCTGCAAGTCTCCCCTGGAGAAGGGAGACACTCACTTGTGACAGGTAGTTAGCAGTAACAGATATGGGTTAAGAAAAAAAGGTGGACAGCAATCTGTCAATGGTGTTGCCGCTCTAATTTGAGAAAGTGTTTTTATTGGGTTGTTTGGGTAGAGGGCACTGAGGACAAAGACAGCTTCAGCAACAGCTAGGATCCCAGGGAGGAGCAAGGCCTTGATGGAGGAGACCAATTTAAACATTTTCTCCGAGAGTCTGAGGTGCCTGAAGGGGCTAGGAAGGAACCCAGAGCAACGCTAGCAGGCCCTTGGGGCTTTCAGGTGCTGAGGGGACAATCACCCCCTCCCCTGGAAAGTACCGGTCTTCATGAAAGTACCAGCCTGAATGTTTGCCCAATATAAATAGCCACTCATCTAGGGCAAGATGCACCTGCACAAGAGCGGATAGGACCCGTTTTGGAAACTGGATGTGAACAAAACAAAATCCATGTTTTCATGAATGATTAACATAAATGAATGTGCACAATTAACAATGGTATTTGTGGGTATAGGAGCTGTTTGTGGTTTTTGTTTTGGAGTGTAGAAAATTTTGTGGACATATTTACAGGGCTTATTTTAAAGATTTATAATTTATGTTTTATAACTGTGGCTGTTTGTACACAAACAAAAATTAGCACCCCTGGAAATTTGGAGTTCAGAAAGCGGGGGGAGGGGGGGAGAGCTTCTATATGGAATTTCAAATTTCACCAAATCAGTTTTGAAAGCTGAATCAGTTTTCCTAAGAGGCATTTCCCAAATCTCCATGGAAGCTGAGGTCCCCCAACTGCTCCTAAAGTATTAGCAGAACCAACTATCCTACACTACCATTACATGAACCTTCATCCTCTCCAACGCTTGCCCAAGATCTGACATTTTCATTTTTGCATTCTCAGTAGTATGGGATTGGAAGCACAAAGAAATCAAAAGCGATAAACCAAATGCAGAAGAGGTATGCTCGAGTCTAATGCTTGCGATAGTGATGCTGAACTATGGCAGTTACTGGATCATTTGCTAAATACTGAAACCATAAAGATTCTGAAACAGGAAATTGGTAGCAACACTTACCTTCCTGAAACTGTGTTTAAATCAAATACTGTTCTCAGAAAATTAAACATTGCACACTTTTACCTACCAAGATCTATACAATTAAGATCACACAAAAATCTCAGGAAGCTGTGTTGGTCCACTAGGAGGCAGGGGAAAAGAGAGCTGAAGGCAAGCATTACTTTTATTAGAACCAACTAAAATGTCATCAAGTTTCTGGGTTCTCAGAACTCTTGTTCAGGTCTGATGTTAAGAAAAACGATGGGTAGGGGAAGATAATAGAATAGACAAACTTTGGTATGATAGAAAGCCCCCAAAGTCTGTGCATCTAACAGTCTTAAGATGCAGAGCGGGATGAAGAAGAGGAAACAGAGGATAGGATGGACTTGTTCATAAATGATCTAGAAGTTGGGGTAAGCAGTTAAGTGACCAAATTTGCAGATGACACGAAACTATTTAGGGTAGTGAAATCCAAAACAAATTGTGAGGAGCCCCAAATGGATCTCTCCAAACTGGGTAAGGGGGTGACAAAATGGCAAATGTGACTCAATGTAAGTAAGTGTAAAACGATGCATATAGGGGCAAAAAACAAAACAAAAACCAACTTCACATACACGCCAATGGGATCTGAGCTGTCAGCGACTGACCAAGAGAAAGATTTTGTGGTCCTGGTATACAGCTCATTAAAAGTGTCAATTTGGTGCGTGGCAGCTGTGAAAAAGGCTAATTCTCTGCTAGGGTTAATTAGGAAGGGGATTGAAAATAACAATGCTAATATTATAATGCCTTTATACAAATCTATGGTGCAGCCACATTTGGAATAGCACATACAGTTCTGGTCACTGTATCTTAAGAAGAATATTGTAGAACTGGAAAAGGAGCAGCAACCAAGATGATCCGGGGTCTGGAGCACCTTCCTTATAAGGTAAGGCTACAGAATCTGTGGCTCTTTAGTTTGGAAAAGATACAACTATGGGGAGACATGACTGAGGTCTATGAAATTATGCATGGAGTAGAGAGAGTGGACGGAGAGAAATTTTTCTCCCTCTCTCACAACACTAGAACCAGGACCATCCCATGAAACCGAAGGTCGGGAAATTTAGGACCAACAAATGGAAGTACTTTTTCATACAGCGCATAATCAATCTGTGGAATTCTCTGCCTTGGGATGTGCTGATGGCCACTAGCTCGGATGACCTTAAAGGGGGCTTAGACAAATTCACACAGGATAGATCTATCAATGGCCACTAGTCTGGTGACTATAGATTACCTCCAGCCACAGAGGCACGATGCCTCTAAATACCAGTTGCAGGGGAGCAACAGCAAGAGAGAGGGCATGCCCTCTTGTCTGTGAGCTTTCCAGAGGCATCTGGAGGGCCACTGTAAAATAGGTCCCAATTCTTATTCATTTCTATGGTGGGGGTGGGGGAATAAACTCTAATTGAATCCTTAGAACCTATTAAACACACACACACACACACACACAGAAGAGAGCGGTAAGCCCAGTTTCACCAAGCTAGGAGAGGGAGACATTTGTTGTGACTGGGGGCAGGATTCAATCTTTGGCAAGTTTTAGTTGCAGGACTGCTGTCCTCCAAACACAAGCCTCTCTTCACAACTCCAATACATCTCCAACATTCAAAAGAAATTGAGAGAAAGCCCCCAGTTGCTACCCGCATTTAGAGAAGTTATTGAAAGGGAATTCAGAATGACAGTGCTCTGTGATCAGGGATGATAAAAATCAATTTAAAATAAAATAATGGATTTTTAAAACTTAAATCATTTTTTTAAATTTAAACAGGATTTTAATTTTTAAAAATTAACAAACAAGGACCTATGTCAAAGATATCCTCATGAATCTTAATCATAAATAAATTATATTCTGTGAACATATTAACAGCAGTATACTGGGAACGATAACAGACTTGATCAATCCTAATCTGCAGGTGGTGTACATGCAGCACACACAGAGTCAAGCCCCTGATTCCCCCTCTCCAAAGTGCAGAGACATTAGGCCCATTCACATGTCATGTTCAACACTCATACGATGAGTGTACAGTGCACACAGGTACAGTCATTTACTTGTTATACTGAACGCAGATACAGAAGTACACCTTTTATATGTACCATACATTTGAAGGAACTGTATCCAGGTTCACTTTTTAAATGAACACAAGTACAGTCATCCACAGAAATACGTGTATAGACATCTGTACACTCAAACAGTATAATCTATGAATCGGGCTAAAGAAGGCCAATGAATGAATAGAGGATTGGGCAGGGTGGGTGGAATGGAGTAGATCTGAGCAAGGAGAAGTCTGGATATCTATGCAAGGGATAGGGAAGGAGAATAGAAAGTGAAACCAAAAGTGAACTGAACATATTCATGCAGTGTTGCACTGTTATTCTTGGTTACAAACTCTACAGAATTGGGGGTGGAGTAGCACTCTGTGTTAAAGAAGGAATATACTGTAATCCATCAAGCTAGAAAACCTAGGAAGACCGTAGTCCTCCACAGAATCATTATGGGTGGCAATACGAGGACTGAAAGGAAACCTATTACTAGGGACGTGCTATTGCCCTCTGGATCAAAATGCAAAGAATGCCTGGAGTTGGAGAAGCAAATCAGAGAGGCATCAAAGAGACACAGAACTGTAGGGCTGCCAAGGAAGTGCAACACAGATACATCGGGCTTCACAAGATGAAATGTCTCAAAAATGAAGGGACTAGTTAGAAATGTGCTCGAATCATTTTTGGCCCCTCTTTGGAGAGCCAACGAAAGAATTCAGGCTCCTGCATCCGAAACATTTCAGTGAGGAGCACCTTTAAGAAGGAGGCAGGCAGGTCCTTCCTGCTCCTCCCTGAGCTGCCTCCGCCCCAGCCACCCCATCGTTGTGATGTCGGGAGCCACATCCCATCAGCACAGCATTTTAAATGAGACAGCAGCACAGCTGCTGCTTTTAAGTTAACTTTGAACCACAACAGCACAATGATGGGATGGCGGGGTGAAGGCAGTTCACGGGAGGAGCAGGTAGGACCTGCCTGCCTCTTTGTTCAAGGTACCACTCCTCACCCCCTGGGGCTAGTAAAAAAGGAAGCTGAAAGGGGAAATCAGGAGGGTCAAATCCCTCCAGAAAGCATGGAACATATTTAAATTTGATATACCGCCAAATCCACAGACTCAGGGTGGTATGCAAAACAAGAATAGCATCTGAGATTAAAACAAAAACAAAACAAAACAAAAACCTTTAAAGGGCAAACACCTGGTGGAAAAGAAAGGTCTTCAATAAGGTTTTAAGTGTTAAAAGGGAGGAGGCAGACCGACTCGGGTGGGGGGAGTTCCAGAGTGAAGGGGCAACAACAGAAAAAGTCCTTCCATGAGGCCTAGTACCATGGACCTTTCTAAGACCAGGGACTGATACAAACCAACCTGAGAATATCTCACAGGACAGGACAGAACTGGCTAGGAGAGGCGGTCCTGAAGGTAAACAGGCACTAAGCCCTGAAAGGTTTTAAAGGTAAGAAACAGCACTTTGAACTGGACCCGGAAGCAAATAGCTAAGTGCAGCAACTGCAGGAGAGGTGTAACACTATCATATATTCTAGTGCCCATGATCAGGTGGCCCGCCACATTCTGGACCAACTGAAGCTTCCGGATTGTCTTCAAGGGCAACCCTAGTTAGAGTGCATTACAGTAATCCAGATGACAAGGGCACGGGTTACCGCTGCCAGGGCCTGCTGGTCGAGAGAAAGCCGCAACTGGAGGACCAGCTGAAGCTGGGCAAAGGCACCTCTGGCCATGGCCTCCAACAGCTATTCAAGCAGGAGCCACGAGTCCAATAGGACCCCCAAGTCATGGATCACCTCCTTCAGGGGCAGCACAACCCCATCCAGAGAGAGACTCAGACTCGGCAACTGGCAGGGTCGAGAAGAAAGTAAAAGCAACTCAGTCTTGGTGGGATTAATCCTGAGCTTGCTTTGGCCCATCCAGACCCTGACAGCCTCCAGATACTGGGCAAGCACAGAAACGGCATCTCCAGAGTGGCCTGGGGTGGCAATATACAACTGATTATCATTGGCATATTGATGGAATCTCACCATATACCAACGGATGACGTGCCCCAGCGATTTCATGTAAATGTTAAAAAGAATGGGTATAGAACTGAGCCCTGAGGGACTCCACAAAGGAGTGGCCACAGGGCAGAGCACTCTTCACCAATGCATACCGACTGAAAGCGCCCACTAAGTAATGAGTGGGACCACTGCAAAACAGAGCCCATAATATCCAACCTGCATAGGCGCTCCAGGAGGACACCATGGCTGATGGTATCTGAAGCTCCTGAGAGATCTAAAAGGACCAAGAGAGGGGCACTACCCTCATCAAGGTCACGATACAAGTCATCAACCACAGCGGCAAGTGCCGTTTCCATGCTATGCCTTCGCCTGAACCTGACTGACAAGGATCTAGAAAATTAGCTTCATCCAGAACTCTCTCATGCTGAGCACATACAACCTTCTCCAAAACCTTCACAAGAAAAGGGAGGCTGGAGATTGGTCTATAGTTATCAAGGACACTGGGGTTGAGAGAAGTCTTCGTCAAATGAGGGCTCACGACAGCCTCTTTTAAGGCTGCTGGCACAGACCCCTCATGAAGAGAAGAATTCATCAACTCCCAAAGCCAGGATCTTACATTCCCACTGGCTAGTCTAGTAAGCCAGGAGGGGCAGGGGTCCAGGCTACAGGTCACAGCACCCATACCAGAGAGAATCCTGTCCACATCCTCGGCCTCAACAAGCTCAAAAGTATCCCAGATGAAATGATAAGACAAAGTCTCTGTCACCTCATCAGATCCTGTGCAATTGGAGTCCAACTCCCGCAGAAGGCGAGTGACTTTATCAGCAAAGAATCTAGCAAACATGTCACAGCGGCCAGATGGAACCTCCACTGAATCATCCTCAAGCAGCAAACAGGTAATCCAGAATAAAGCCTCTGGAAGACAGTCAGCTGATGCAATAAGAGTGGAGGAGTGAGCAGATGTCACCGCCCTTACCGCCACAGAATACTCCCGAAGATGAGAGTGCAACTGTGCTCGGTCGGCTTTGGCATTAGTTTTCCTCCAGTGGCACTCCAAGAGTCTCTTAAGGTGCTTCATCTCCCTAAGCTTCTGATTAAACCAAGAAAGCTGGGATCCATGAATCCTGAGAGGCCGCTTAGGGGCAATCTCATCCAGAGCCCTCGTGGTCTCTATGTTCCAGGTCTCAATGAGCTGCACTAGAGAAATGCCCACCAGGTTGCTATGAATATCCCCAAGTGCCCTCTGGAAACCATCAGGATCCATAAGGTGCCTGGGGCGGACCATCAAGGCAGGTCCACTGCCCAGAGACAAGGAGCAGTGGTAATCTGCATATAGATCCGGGAGTGATCAGACCAGGGCAGGGGAGAGATGGCTATATCTCCCTTATTCAGATCATGTCACTACTGCTCCGAGACAAAAGACCAGGTCTAAAGTGTGTCGGCCCACATGAGTCAGGCCTGTGACTACCTGCATCAAGCCCATGGTTGCCATGGAGGCCATGAACTCCTGAGCACATACTGAGGCCCACCAGGGGCTGGAAGGTTGAAGTCTCCCAAGACCATAAGTCTAGGGGTCTCAAACACCAGCCCTGCCACGAGGTCAAGGAGCTCGGAGAGAGTATTGGTTGAGCAGCAGAGCGGCTGGTACATCAGCAGAAGGCCAATCTTGTCGCGTAGGCCCAACATCACAACAAGGCATTCACAACCAGTCATCTGCAGGGCAGGGCCCTTGACCAATGCAAGATCTTCTTTGAAAATCACCGCAACTCCACCACCCGGGCTATGGCCTCAGGGCTGATGAAGCACATGGAAACCTGGTGGGCACATCTCAGATAGGGCAACATCCTCATCTGGGCCCAACCAGGTCTCAGTAATGCAAGCTAGGTAAGCCTGTTCCTCCAACAGAAGATCAAAAATGGAGAAGGTCTTATTACAGACCAAGCTGGCATAAAACACCAGCATCCTAAGGCCATGAACACCTGGACCCAGGAAAAAGGGAGGGTGAATGGAAGAGAGGACCTGAGACAGCAGAGACTCCTTCTTCTAGGATGACAAGCCCCCCTCCTCCTGCTATACCTCCCAAAGCCCATCACTGTGAGAATAGGCCACCCAATCCCCCCATCAGAAAAACCACCTCCAGGAATAGCCACATAACAGGGAGCCCTAAAGGGCAAAAAAGAAATAAAAAACTGAAAACTATAGAGAACCTAGGAAAAATTAAGAGAAACAAAACCATAAGAATCGGTAAGCAAACATAACTGAAAATCAGAGTCTAAAAACAGAATACGGTACAGTCTCAACTCAACTGGCAGAAGAGATGTTAAAGAAGAGTGGGAGGAGACAAGCCAGAAGCCACAGATGAGAGATAGGAAGATATGGAAGAAACGGGGGGGGGGGGGGTAGGGAGGATCGGAGTCACCCTGGAAAACAATTCCAGGTGATGAGAGCATGAAAGGGATTATTAAGGAGGAAAAGAAGATTGCAGAGAAGCTGAATGAGTTCTTTGCATCTGTCTTCACAGCAGAGGATATTGACCATATACTCACTTCGGAACCAAGTTTCTCAGGCTTGGAAGATGAAGAACTGGACCAATTTGAGCTAATGAGAAAAGGTGTTCTAAACTGACTTGAAAAACAAACAAACAAACAAACCAGTTTGCCATGTCCAGATGGCATCCACCCAAGAGTTCTGAAGGAACTCAACTGTAAAATTGTTAATCTCGTAGCAAAAATATGTAACATGTCCCTACGATCAGGCTCTGTACCAAAGAACTGGAAAGTAGCTAATGTAACTCCGATTTTCGAAAAGGGATCCAGAAAACTACAAGCCAGTTAGTGTAACGTCTGTCCCAGGTAAATTGATGGAAAGCATGCTTAAGGACAAAATGGTTAAACATACAGAAGAACAGGCTTTGCTGAAGGAGAACCAGCATGGCTTCTGCAAGGACAAGTCTTGCCTCAATAAATCTTTGCAGTTTTTTGAGAGTGTCAGCAGGCATGTGGATAAAGGTGATCCGGTTGACATAGTATACTTGGAGTTCCAAAAACCTTTTGACTAAGTTCCCCACCAATGGCTCCTGAGGAAACTTAGAATCATGGGATAAGGAAACAGGTTAATGTGTGGACTGGTAACTGATTGAAGGGCAGGAACAGAGGGTAGAAATAAATTGACAGTTTTCACAATGACATCCTCCCCACACACCGGCAGGGATCTGTACTGGGACCAGTGCTCTTTAACTTATAAATAAATGATCTAGAAGTTGGGATAACCAGTGAAGTGGCCAAATTTGCAGATGACACTAAACTATTCAGGGTAGTGAAATCCAAATAGATTGTGAGGAGCTCCAAAAGGATTTCGCTCAACTGTGTATGGGAGACAAAATGGCAAATACGTTTCAATGTAAGCAAATGTAAAATGATGCATATTGGGGCAAAAAAACCCCACCCCTACTTCACATATACATTGATAGGGTATGAGCCATCAATGGCTGACCAGGAAAGATCGTGTTGCCTGTGGGCAACACAATGCTGGACTAGATAGGCCTTGGGCCTGAACCAGCAGGTCTCTTCTTATGTAGCCTTGAGGAAACCTTTTTGTAGTAGACAGCTCGTTGAAAGTGTCAACTCAGTGCGTGTCAGCTGTGAAAGGTAAATTCCATGCAAAGGATCATTAGAAAGGGGACTGCAAATAAAAATGCTAGTATTATAAAGCCCTTTTACAAATCTATGGTGAGGCTGCATTTGGAGTACTATGTACAATTCTGGTCACCGTATCTTAAGAAGGACACTGTAGAACTGGAAAAGGTACAAAAAGAAGCAACCAAGATGATCAGGGGCCTAGAGCACCTTCTTTGTGAGGCAAGGCTACAGCATCTGGGGCTCTTTAGTTTTGAAAAGAGGTGACTAAGCCACCTAATGGCACAGCGGGGAAATGACTGACAAGCCAGAGGCTGCCAATTCAAATCCCCTCTGGTATGTTTCTCAGACTATGGGAAACACCTATACCGGGCAGCAGTGATATAGAAAGATGCTGAAAGGCATCAACTCATACTGTATGGGAGATGGCAATGGTAAACCTCTCCTGTATTCTACCAAAGACAACCACAGGGCTCTGTGGTCACCAGGAGTCGACACCAACTTGACAGCAACTTTTCCTTTATGGGGAAATATGACAGAGGTGTGTAAAATTATGCATGGAGTAACGAATGGACAGAGAGAAATTTTTCTCCCTCTCTCACAATACTGGAACCAGGGACCATCTCATGAAATGGAAGGTCTGACAATTTAGGAACAACAAAAGGAACTACCTTTTCACACAGGGCATAATTATTCTATGGAATTCTCTGCCATGGGATGTGGTGATGGACACTAGCTTGGATGGCTTTAAAAGGGGATTGGACAAATTCACGGAGGACAGGTCTATCAATGGCTAGTAGTCTGGTGGCTATAGGCCACCTCGAACCTCAGCCTCAGATGCCTCTAAATACCAGCTGCAGAGGAGCAACAGCACGAGAGAGGGCATGCCCTCACCTCTTGCCTATGGGCTTCTCAGAGGTACCTGGTAGGCCACTGTGGGCAACATGATGCTGGACTAGATAGGCCTTGGGCCTGATACAGCATGTCTTTTCTTATGTAGCCCTGAGGAAACCTTTTTGCATATGTATGCTCCATTGTTCCTGTACCTGTGGATAAGACAGGCATATGTATGAAATACAAACTGTGCAACAAAGAAATGCAAGGCCTCATTGCCCAAATAAACAGCATTATGAGATAGGTACACACCTCTTCTCAGGGTGGATAAAAATCAATGATTTAAAAAAATATATATCAAAAAAATCAGATTTTTTTTTAATTTAAATCGGATTATTTAAAATAAAATGCTTTTTGAGGAAAATATATTACCATCCAAAGGTTATTCCATCATGAAATAAAGATTAGTTTTTTAATTATGTAGAATAAGGCTGTATATGTTTAATTTTTTTGGTAAATAAATTCCATTAATCCATTCACAATGTCATGCTCTTCCAGAGGTTTTTGTAAGATTATTGGGCAGTTTCTCTGCCTACAAGATATTATCACAGATGCTTGGTTTACTTTTGCAGTTCTCAAAACTGAATTTGACTCAGCAGAGATCACATGCCTCTTCTTCACAGCAAAAATGTTATGGCATGAACAGAGTTGAGAAAAAGACCTTAATCCTATTGTTCTACAAACCTATGAATACAGAATCAACCCCTTCAGTGCTAAGTTTCAAGAAGTTCAGTGAAATAGAATAGAAACAATATTTTTCTGATTGTTTAGAGTGGAATAGATCTGCACAAGAAGAAAGTGAAACTAAGTGTGAGGAGGGAGGGGCAAGCAGACAAGCAGTACAAAATGAAAGTGAAACTTTCTGAGCACAATACTGCATAGCCACAGACAGACATGTCTTTGGATCTTTTTGTGTGTATGACCTGAGCAGGCGCGTAACAACGATCGGGCAAGGGGAGACAGTTGTCTGGGGGCCCCACTGCCTGGAGGGGCACCCCAGAGGCACCTCACGTGACTCCCCATTGCCCCCTGCCCAGCCCCAAGGCCCCTCAGCCACTTGCCCTGTTCGCCGTCTCTCCTGCTTGTTCTCCTAGCCGGCAATCGAGCAGCAGACAAGCTGCAAAGAGCTCCTTTTCTCCCGCCTCTCAGCTGATCGGCGGGTGAGCGGGGCTTCCACGAGGCCTCCGTGTAGGCCTTTGTGAAGCCTGAACTCCAGTAGGGCCCAAGCCAGCCAGGAAGGGGGAGGCAGCCAGAGTGGCCACCACTGGTCTCTGCAGCAGAAGACCCCTTGCTGCCCTGCCGAACCCAGCATTTGCCAGGTAGAGTGTGAACTCCTTTTTGTGGTTACCTCCCCCCCCCCCCCGGATATATAGGCATCTGCTTGCCATAGGGCTTTGATATGGGGGGGAGGGACTGAGAAGTCTCTGAATATTTATTTTTAAACAGCTTGGAAAATTTGCTGGCTTAAAAAAAACTATCTAAAAAGTCCTATAAGTGGCTTGTTTCATGGCAGAAAATTACAAAAGCTTCTGGAAGAAACAGTATTATATTTATTTTATTCATTCATTCATTCATTTATAAATGCACTTATGTTCAAGTTGTTTTGCAACCCAGAAGGTCTGAGTGAGAACTGTGAAGCATGTCTTGTGCTTTTATTTTATTTTATTTTTCTTGTGTGTGAACTGCTCCCCAATAACTTGCAGGGACTTCAGGGTAAATCTGGCCAACATGTGAATGCAGCACCTCTATTCCAGAGGAGATGTGTGTTAAAGGGCTTTAAAAGCCTCCTGTGAAAAACCTCCTGGAATTGAACTTGACTGAATTTGTTCAGAATTCTGAGAAAACAAACATAGGCTCACCCTGCATGGTTGAAAGTCTCCTTTGCTAATCTGCAGCAAGGGGTCCATTTTAATCATTCATCTTTCTAGTGTGTTCTAGGCATTAGAAGTAAAACAAATGTATAGTACTCAATGTATATCACTATATATTGTGACGTGTGCGTGTGTGTATTCAGTGAAATGTATTTCCAGGAAGCATACTTATTTTGGAATATCAGACTTAAATCCTTGGGGGCCTGGGGTGTGCGGAGGCCCTGGACTTTGAGTGTGGGGGGGGGCATTTTAAAATCTTGTCTCTGGGCCCATTCCAACCTTGCTACGCCCCTGGACCTGAGGTTTATCACATTCTTTCCTTGGAGGAAAAAACCTATAATGGCAGCAGGCCGTAAAAGAGACCCAGTTTGGCAATATTTTAATGAAGTTCCTTTACCTATCGGTAAGGCAGGCATGCGTGCAAAATGCAAACACTGCAACAAAGAAATGCAAGGCCTGGTGGCCTGAATGAGGCAACGTCATGAGAAGTGCCGTGATGAAGATGACCAAAGAAACACATTTGAACAGGCAGGATCTTCAGGTAGGTAAACATTTTTATTGAATCATATAATATTTCTAAAGACTGCCTTGAACTGTCATGTTTGAGCAAAATTATATTTCTTATTATTACTGCATGTTACTGTCATTTGGTACAGTTATGAAGAAAAGCAAATATTCCTTTTGGGGCAGTGCTGTGTACAATAAGCAGAAATTGTATAAACAATAAAATAACAGCATTGACTTTTTTGTTTAGGGGAATTCATGGATTCTGGAAACTATCCACCTTCAAGATCACCATCCTCATGTTCTACAGTTTCAGAGTTATCCATCCAGGATAGTGCTTCATTAGCATCATCATCAGACACCCACAGCCACATATCACTATCACCTAAAAGAAAGAAAAAATCCTTCCCTCCTGGAACCACCATAGATAAGTTTGTGATAAAAACTAGCAGATTAGAAAAAGAGTTAATTGATGAAAAAATTGCCCAGTTTGTTTCTGCAACGAACTCTTCTTTCCGTCTGACTGAGAACCCACATTTCATTAATATGGTTCAGTCACTGAGACCAGGATACAGTCCACCCAGCAGAGCAGATGTTGCAGGGAAACTGCTGGATAAAGTGTATGACAGAGAAATGGAGCAATGTGCAACAGCTCTGGAGGGTAGAATTGTTAACCTAAGTATTGATGGGTGGAGTAATGTCCACAATGATCCTATTGTATGTGCTTGTATAACAACAGAAGAAGGGAAAGTCTTCCTTGCACAAACAATTGATACGTCAGGAAATGCACACACAGCAGAATACTTACAAGAAGTGGCAGTAAAAGCTATAAAAACATGTGAACAAAAATTCAAATGTCTAGTACGCAGTTTGGTCACAGACAATGCTGCAAATGTATCCAAGATGAGAAGAAATTTAGAAGAGCAGGAAGGGAATACAAAGCTAATAACATATGGTTGCAGTGCTCATTTGCTGCACCTCTTAGCCAAAGACTTAAGTGTTCCAGAAATAAAGACTAATGTTGTTGAAATTGCTAAATACTTCCGTAACAATCACTTTGCTGCAGCAGCTCTGAAAAGGATGGGTGGAACCAAGCTAACGCTCCCACAAGATGTTAGATGGAACTCTGTGGTGGACTGTTTTGAGCAGTATATCAAGAACTGGCCTATTCTGATGACAGTTTGTGAACAAAATCGAGATAAAATAGATGGCACTGTCACGGCCAAAATCCTCAACATTGGGCTTAAGAGAAATGTTGAACATATGCTGAGCATCCTGAAACCCATCTCTGAATCTTTAAACAAAATACAGAAAAATAGCTGTTTTATTGCTGATGCTGTTGAAATTTGGAAGGAACTGAGTGAACACTTAAAAACAGAACTACACATGGACAGAATTAAATTACAAGCATTAAAAAAAGAATGGGACAAGTACTGTCTCCAGCTCATTTTTTGGCAAATATTGTCAATATCCAGTACCAGGGTCAAAACTTAAGTGCTGAGGAAGAGGAGTTAGCTATGACATGGGTATCCAGCAATCATCCATCTGTAATGCCAACTATAATAAACTTCAAAGCTAAGGGGGAACCATTCAAGAAATATATGTTTGCTGAAGATATTTTAAAGAAAGTCACACCAGTGAACTGGTGGAAGTCACTTAAGCACTTGGATTTAGAGACTGTTCAAGTAATGATTTCACTTTTAACAGCAGCAGCTTCTTCTGCAGGCGTTGAAAGAATATTCTCTTCCTTTGGACTCATTCATTCTAAATTGAGAAATCGTTTGGGACCTGATAAAGCAGGAAAGCTTGTTTTTCTTTTCCAGATTATGAACAAATAAGAAGATGAAGATGATGAGTGAGCTACAGAGGACAGTATTTAAGTTTTTCATGTGTAGGCTGGGCTGACAGTCTAAGTTTCTTAAAATATATATATTTTGTTTAGCCAAATTAGTTAACAAACATGGATGTTTGTTTAAGCAAATAACATATGCTGTAATGTTATTGTTTCAGTTGAATAAATCTATTTAAATTGTTATTATTAAGGTAATGATTATTTTTCTCCTTCCTAAGTACAACAGAAAAGTTGTCCAAATATGAATGATTAACCTATTAAACTGGGGATAAAAAAACTAATATGAAAAGTTGTTATTCTAAAAATCTTCATCTACTTGCATATTAAAGTTATACCAGCAAGAATTAGTCTTTATGTAGAAAACTATGATTTAAATCAAACCTTACTGACTAGTGATTTAAATCGTGATTTAAATCGTGAATTAAATCAGTTTGATTTAAATCAAATCCACCCTGCCTCTTCTAATAATGAAACCTACATCTATCCCTCAATATGTATTAAAGTTACGTAGGACAAGAATATACTTTTACTAGAAAAAATGATGATTAAATAGAATCTTCCTGACTAGTGATTTAAATCATTAAGATTGAGTCCTGTGAAGCAATTTAAATCAATTTGATTTAAATCAAATCAACCCCGTCTGTAACCGAAAGGTGAACACAAGCAATCAGGTATTTATTACATTTTTATCCCACTCTTCCCCTCATACACATTTCATTCTCACAACCACTCTGTGTTGTACATTAAATTGAGAAGTAGTGACCAGCTGTATGTGGATTGAAATCCAGTTCGCTCTGGTTCCAGTAGTCTAATATTCTGCTACTTTGAACTCATGTCTGTGCCTGGTATAAATGACCTCTCCCATCTTGTGTTTAGATGTTAGCAATTTGCACAGACATAAATGATTTTGATTTTAAAAAGAACAAAAAAACAACAACAAATTTTGCTCCCTTTGGCAGAGTGGTCTGCTGCATGTCCTTTTAAATCACGCTGAGGATGGTAACGGGCGGTGGGGGTGGTGGGTCCCTCAGCTTTTTCAGTGCAGAACTATTCGAGATGGAAACTAGGGGGAGCAACCGTGTTCAGAAGACAGCAGACCCATAATTAAAGCTTGCCAAAGGTTGAAATCCTGACTCAGTTGCAGCAAACTGTCTCAACACAGATTTGGGTCACTGTGTATATTCTTGGCTCCAAAAAATCCAATTAAGGTGGACTTTCCATTGAAATTAATGGGAAATGTTGCTTCTTTTCCCATCACGGCCAAGCTTTGGTTTTAATGCACTTCCTAATAAATATTTGAATGTCACCCCCCAATGCTTGTGCATCTAGTATTTTCTCATGTCTGTGGTCCTACCTCAGGTGGCAGAAGATCAGCCTCCTCAACAATTCAAAGCAAGCTCTTATCAACCATTGCTCTGTCTAACACTGAAGGAACTAAGCTAACTAATGCACCATCATATGCTATGTATCTATTGAGGGCACATGAGTAAAAGTGCCAACGAACATAAGCACTTGGATCTCTCACCAGCAATTGTTTAATTTAAAAGTGACTATAGTTTATATTTTACATGCTCTAATATTTCAAATGAGACAACCATGAATAATTATTTGGAGATGAATCTGGTGAAGTTCAACAAAACCCTACCAATATTTGTGTTAGTGACATTAATTTTGTTTTTAAATTCTGAAACGTCATATATAGACCCCCCTCTCCCATTTTTTAAAACAAGTCAATGCCAAGCTTCTTCAAATAAATCCCATTTTTAGCCAATACATCAGTATTATTTCAAATGCCACTGTAAATGCAAGCATTTTCAGGGCAGATAAATAAGGAATTGTTTTGTTTTCATTAAACTAAACAAGATTTTGACTGGTTGCTAAAAGCGGCTGAAGTTCCAGCCTATGATTGCCTAGGGAAGAGACCTTGGGATTGTGGCAAATAACTCACTGAAAACATTAATCCATTGCACTGCAGAACTGAAAGCAGCAATCTTTGTGGTGGCAATTATGAGAGAAGGGGTAAACAACAGCTTTATATCAAGGTAGTATTTATCCTGTGACTACATTGTGGAATACTGTGCATAGTTCTGGTTGTTATATCCTGAACAGAATATTGTAGAACTGGAAAAAGTGTGGGGTGAGGGAGAGGGGAGAGGGCTAAAAGAATCCAGGCTTTGGGGAGCATATGTATTTTTTAATCTATTTTATTTATTGTTAAAATTCTATACTGCCTTTCATTAAAGCAATCTTAGGGCTGTTCACATAACAAAATTCACAATTAAAATATTAAGCTAAAATATAAAAATACAAACCTGATTAAAAGATTAAAAACAAGCACAATATATCCATAAAAAATACAAAGCAGCAGTAACAGAAACAATCATATAAAAGCCTGGGTAAAAAGCCAAGATTTCACTCACTTCCTAAAAACTGTGATAGAGACTAAGGTGTGTATGCCCATCGAGAGAGCATTCCAAAGTCTGGGGGCAACAACTGAGAAGGCCCTCACACACAGAAAAGTGAAAGCATCAGGCCACAGTGAGCTGTGGGTATGCAATAAAGCCACCTTGCTTAATTTAAGGAGCTCATTTTGGGTCAGTGCCTGGAACTGCTGGGGAACCCCTTATATATGTCCATTATATATGTGCTCCATTATAAGAAACTGGGAATATAAGGTGTAGCAAATAAGTATCTAAATTTGTTGGTGCAGAAATTTTTACCACGCTTGCTTGCATCTGGGTACACTATTCACATGTGCACCTACACTTTGAAACCAAAAGGCAGAATGACTCAAATCCAAACTTGCAAACATGAACAACAAATTGATCACAGACTGTGGCAAGACAACATCAGGGTACTCCAGAGGCACGAAGAGACTCAGAGGCAAGGTTTCTAAAAATAAAGTTTATGTTTGTATAAGGCAGAGGCACACTGTGAAAATATGGTGTTTGGCAACCTTGGTAACCACAAGGCATGAAGGCAACTCTGACGGAGGGAGAGGCTTGGAGAACCCAGTGGTTGGCAAGTATTAGAATGTGGGTGGAAAGGCAGGCGGGGGGTGGGGAAGAGAGAGAAGGTGAGGGAATACAGAGCAGCATTTTATACACATCCTCTAATCTGTTGTCTTGTGAGTCGGTCAAGGGTGGTGAACCTCATCAGAGGGTAGTCTCAGGGGTCCTATACACAGAAATTCTGCCACAGCAGCAGCCAAGGAACGACAGAAGGCCAGCTTGGCACTAAGTTCCATGGGCTAAGACACTCTGTATACCAACAGCCAAAGAAAGCACTGGTTTTCCCAAGCAGTCAAGTGCAGGGGTAAGGTCACAGCAAGCACTCACAGTGAACAGCCCAGTCTCAGCAGCTCCACCCCATGTTTCAGTGGTTCCGCTTTATGGTTCAGTGAGTCCCCAAGCCGTCAGGTACAGGGATTAGGACTTATTCAAGCCTACCCAGAGAATGATCCAAGAATGGTATACATTTCAAGCATGTAAAGTGAAGTCTTAGGCAGGTTTCCAGGTCTAGGGAGGTCTTATTTATTTATTTAAAACAAACAAAACCAACCAAAGCCATCTGACTCTGAGGCGCTAGGTGGTTCACAACAGTAAACACAATAAACACACAATAAAACAAACTATTAAACAACAATGAATTAAAGCAATGCATGTTATGCGGGCAAAATCCGGTCTTGACTACTGCAATGCACTCTATGTTGGGCTGCCTTTATACATAGTCCGGAAACTGCAACTGGTGCAGAATGTGGCAGCCAGGCTGGTCTCTGCAACTACCAGAAGAGTACACATTACTCCTATTTTGAAAGAACTACACTGGTTACCAATAGGTTTCTGGGCAAAATACTTATTTATTACCTATAAAGTCCTAAATGGCTTGGTCCCAGGTTATTTAAGAAAGCACCGCCTTCTTCGTGAACCCCAACACCTATTAAGAGCATTGGTAGAGGTCCAGTTGCCGTTACCAGAAGCTCATTTGGTTGCAACTCAAAACTCGGCCTTCTCAAGGGTTTCCCCAGGCTCTCCTATAGGAAATCAGAAGTGCCCCCCACCCCCCATCACTGGCTGTTTTTAAGATAATCTTGAAAATGCACCTATTTTATCAGGCTTTTATTTTATAATGTTTTAAAGTTTTATTGATGGTTACTTTTCCTGTTTTATATTATTTACATTTTAATTATTATGCTATAATTTGTAAACTGCCCAGAGATTTTATATGGGCAGGATAAAGATGCAATAAAAACAAACCCAAAACAAACCCAAAACCAAAACCAAGTCAAGGATCACCCAAAAATAGTGACTTCAGCTCCAGTGATTCTGGACTTCATTGTCCAGAGCAGGCCTGCTCAGCTTTGGCCCCCCAGGTGTTTTTGGACTACAACTCCCAAAATCCCCAGCCACCATGGCCAATAGCCAGGGATTATGGACGTTGTAGGCCAACATCTGCAGGAGGGCCAGAGTTGAGCAGCCCTGGTCCAGAGAGATGGGGGACTCAGCAGCTCAGTGATTCAGCTCAAAAAGGAAGGGGTTTGAGCACACAAATGAGTGCTTGACCAAGCAAGCTGAGCCAGACAGTAGAAGGCAGACTTTCCCACATCACCTTCCTCTAAAGTCATACACAAAGGTCTAAGAGCCATGTTTACCATATTCTTAGAGTTCTTATGCAGCAAAGATACATGGGGGGAGGGGCGAAGTGAAGGGCAGTTCTACTCTTTACTAAAAGTGAGTATATAGTTGCTTCCCTTCAGTCTAATTCCAGACAGATATGTGGGGTAGGAACATTTTTGCTATTCCCCTCACCCCCCCAAACAGAAAGTTTTCCATACTTTATTTTTCCATGAAAAATTTTCAATTTCTAAAAT
The DNA here is from genome assembly GCF_027244095.1 of Hemicordylus capensis. Taxonomy (NCBI): domain Eukaryota; kingdom Metazoa; phylum Chordata; class Lepidosauria; order Squamata; family Cordylidae; genus Hemicordylus; species Hemicordylus capensis. Next base: position 179,737,189 of record NC_069657.1, on the reverse strand, counting down.
TTCTACTTGGCTACCTGAATAAATTATGCGACCCAGTGAAGGGAAATTAACATAGTGGTTTTTAAAAATTGGGATATAAGTAGGTCAAACAACATGTCAAATCAAATCACAATCATTTATGGCACCAGCAAAATTTGTACAATATATATATTTTTTAAAAAGAATGCCGATTTTATGGGGGGGGGGGAGAATTTGCATGGGATATTTTTCTGGAAGGTTTTCCAATGCAAATCTTTCCGCAAAAGAAAAGACCAGACCTGGCTAGCTGATGCCTGTGTGCTGCTATCTGCTGCGAGGGATATGTGCCTGCCAGGATATCTGAAGGCCTAGAATAAAATATCTGAAGGCCTAGAATAAAGTAAAAGCAGTTATTTTCTGTTTCTGCCCCGACATTTCCCCCCAATATTCCCAGTGGAAAAATTGGAGACTTTAGGAAACACTGAAAGAAACCTCTTATTTAACTTATTTATTTAATGTATTATTTTATTTATTTATTATAATTTATTTATTTAACTTATTTCAGAATAAGTTAAATGCTTAAGTTAAAAGTTGCCTTTACTCCCCCAAAAATGTTTTCTACTAACTGCACAGTAGAATTTATATCCCAATTTTTTAAAATCAGTGTTAATTTCCCTTCACTGGAAATTCCCTTCACCTAAAGTACTAGGCAATTGCAGTTTCTGTACTGTGGGTGCTTACAACTGTTACGTCCTCATCAACTTCAAATGCCTTTAAATTTTGCAGCACGTAAAAGAAACTCAAGTATGGTTAGAAATGTATACACCAAATCAAGGAACAAGCTAACAGGAAATAGGAGGGGAGCTTATTTCAGTCCATGCAAACCTTCAAGCTTTTGAAGTCCAAGATGAGAGGAATAAAATTTCACAATTGGAAGGTACAGATAACTTGAGATGGTAGTATTCTTCAAAGCTATACTATTTGAATGACATGATTATGCATCTGATGTAGCTAATTTTATTCATGGTTACTATGACACTTACTATATGTGAGGATGATATATTACTGAAGAGTTCAAGTATTTTATAATTAACTCAATATCAAAATTTATTGATAGCCCTTAATGTTGTGAAAATCTTTGCCAAGAGTGGAAAGTAGTTTCAATAGAGGATTGCTGCTTGTGAGGTCTACCCTCATCCCACAGGTGCTTCTGGTAAACAGGTGTTGAAAGTGTTTGTTTTGTTTCTTCCATTTCTGGATAATGCTGATATTATCCAGTATCGAGAGAAAACTGTTAAGTCCAGATAATGAAAACTTCCTTTTGCTTACTACAATGTTGATTGTTTCCATTTGCAACTTCCCCCCCTCTTGCATTTTTTTTAACAGCTGGAAAAAACTAAAATATTTAGGCTCTTGCAGCTGCAGTAGACTGGTGCTCCACTTCTAAAAACGTAAGTTATAATATTAAACTAAAAGAGTTTATAATTGTTGTAGTTTTGCTTACTGCAACATACTCTATATGGGGCTGTCCTAGAGAAGCATTCAGAAATTGTAGCTAATTCAAAATGTGATGGCCAGATTTTTATTGGGGAGGCCATCTGGATTGACCATATCACTCATATATTGAAAAAAGCTGTACTGTCTGCCAAAGTAATATAGGAAACTGCCTTATACCAAGCCAGACCATTGGTCCATCTAGCTCAGAATTGTCTGCACTGACTGAGGCTTCTCCAGGATTTCAGGCAGGAGTCTCTCCCAGTCCTACCTGGAGATGCCAGAGACTGAACCTGGGACCTTCTGCATACGACTTGTTTCCAAAGTCAATGGTGCTATTATCTTGAAAACCCTGAACCGTCTGGGTCCTAGATGTCTGAAGGATCACATGCTCCCCAGTGAATCTACCCAGCATACAAAGTCAGGGGGGGCGGGGGCGGGTCTCTCTTACCCATCTATGGGGGTGGGGTCTTCTCTGCATGCCTGATACTTGGCAAAGTCTTTTAAGTCATTGCCCTCAGACTGTGGAATGCTCTCCCTGAAGGTTTATTCTATTCCCTCACTGCTGGCCTTCTGTTTTGTCCTTGATGACACTATTTTTAAGACAGGCTTCTGGGTGGGGTGATTTAGACCCTTAATTCTTATAGGGGCTGCCACTATGGGGTTTTTTGTTTCTATCTAGTTTCTGGAAGGTACCCACTGTTCTATTGTTTTAAGTGCAAATTTTACTGGATTATATTTTATGCTGCTTTAGGGCCTCCTGGCAAAAGACAATTATAGAAATATCTCTGACCACACATGTACATTCCTCATTGCTCACCACTTATCTTGATCTTTTTCTGCAAGAATAGGAGGTTGGGAGAGACTTTTGTTTTCCTTCTTTCTTTCAGGCTTCAGGAATGTCTACATTACACTTTTTTAAAATATGGGAAAGGATTAAGCAAACACAAGGAAGACAGATTAATAGAATTCTGTTACCAATGATACATAACCTCTATATTCAGAGGCAGCATACATTTGACTAGGAGATGGTTGCCACTTCCTTGACCTGCATTTGAGGTTGCAGAAGCATCTATCCATTGTTGGAAACAGAATGCCAGATTAGTTTACCTTAGATCTGCTCCAGCTAGGTACCAGTCATGTCCTTTGTATCCAAGCTGATCCTGCAAAAAGATAATCCTTATGTCCATGTATACATGTACAAGAGTTACAGGGATTCCATATTTATTATTGCCAGCATCCCTTTGTTCAGTCTCTCCGAGTCTTCTCTCAAACCTTTTCGCTCTATCTTGAATTTTGCAGCTCCTCTAATTTATTCCATTTTATTGTGATATTTATTCCTCTTTTCTATTTATTAATAGATAATATAGAATAGATAATTGAATGTTAAGCGCTTAGGGTTTTTTTTAAAAAAGCAGCATATAAATATTCGTTCTATTCCATTGGCTTCCTTTCTTCTCTTGACTTCAAATTGTTTCAGTTCTCTTGCCCCCTCAAATTGTTTCAGTTCTCTTGCTTCCATTTGTGCATTTTCTTGACTCATACGTCCTGCTCTTGCTCTCTTCATGCCTCTGATATGCTTGGTCCCTTCAAACTTACATCCTCTGTTTCCCCTTCTGCACTTCTTCCCTCCTTTGCTGCGCTCTTCCATTAGAACTCAGACTCGTGGAATCTGCCTAGCTTTTCCCATTTGTGTAATTAGACACCTAATAAAAACTCTGTTCTATCATTCCCTAATTCACTGTATACTACCTTGTTCCTCTACTCCTATTTACTTGTGTCTCTAGTCTTATTATATTATAAGACTAAAGGCTGTCTTCGGTTACATATCACTCCTAGTTTATGTAGTATCACTCCTAGTTTATGTAGGCACTCTATAAAAAATTAAAATGGCCATACAGACCAACCAGTGAACTTCAACTTGTGGAATACATGACCAGAACAAGTGTTTAGATTAGAATGCTTGTGCATAACCCTGAGAAAGAGTGATTCAAATTTACCTAGTGCATTTTCTTTCTGAAAGTTCTGAAATGACTAGGAGCCAGGAAGATCATCTTTACCTGAGGAAAGGGGCACCTTATCCTTAGTCTGGAGCAATGCAGATTTACAAATGTTAAGTCTAACTGGAAACAAGCAGAATCTAAACAAACATCTATGCCAAAACCCAAAGCAAAGAATTGGAAAGGGCTGGAGGGAATTTAAAAAATCCATCTTTTTTTGGATATGGACAAAGAAACGTTCTGCATGTGGGACATGCAGGAGACTCAAGGAGGCTAAACCAAATCCCAAACCCAAGAGGTTACCAGTCCCAAACCTCCTGAACCTTACTGATAAGTACTAACTACTTTAAAGTAATTTTATTACAACTACCAATGACTCCCTAAAAGGTAGGGAAGAGCACAGAGTAGCAGAACCAGGCCTGGTCATTGCAGATGTCATCAGTCTCTGACACTGAATGACTTTACTAGTACATAACACTAGTTATGTACTCAAGACCTCTCAAAACTTTAATTTTAAGGTATGCCTTTATGCAGTGTTGAATGTCCATCCAACTTGTGCTACTTCTTTTCTAGTTTGTGTAGAGCATTAGCACGGAAGATTGGCAAAACCTACTTCTGTGATCAGTGCAAAAGAGAATTGACTTTTGGTGCACGGGCTGGAGCTGTACAGATAGCAAACTTCTCCTAGTGGAGCACACACAGATCTCTCATTGAGAATGGGGTTGTAGCTCAGTGGTAGAGCCCATGCAGAAGGTTCCAGATTCACTTGCTGGGATCTCCAGGTAGAGCTGGGAAATACTCCTGTGTGAAACCCTGGAAAGCCACTGTCACTCAGTGAAGATTACTGAGCTAGATGGACCAATGGTCTGACTTCATATAAAGCAGCTTCTTATGTTCTTTTTTCTTTCTTTCAGAGACCTATGTTTGTATACCCTTTTGCTAATCTTTAAGAGAATGCCTACTTCATTATGAGCCTCACTGCCTACCGGGATCATCTGGGGAGGTCCGTCTGCAGTTGCCATGAGCTCATCTGGTGGCTACTTAGAGACGGGCCTTCTCCACTGCTGCCCTGAGGCTTTGGAATGCACTCCTTGTTGAAACAAGAGCCTCCCCATCTCTGATAACTTTTAAAAAGGTTTTTAAGACACATTTGCTCACCCAGGCTTTTAATTAGACTCACGGCATTTACAGTGTTTTAAAATAGGTTTTAAATTTCTTTTAAATTGTCATGTTAACATAAGTTAACACAAAACCCACATCTCTGGGGGGTATTGTAAACTGCCCAGAGATATGGGTTTTGGGCGGTATATAAATGTGTTAGATAAATATGTTAAATAAATATGTTAAATAAATAAATAAATAAACATTACAGCAATAAGAAGACTGGTCTTCTAGAACAATCCCTGGAAGGGAAGTCTAAAAGATTAAGAAGCAGGCCTATAAAGATTTGTAGAATGATACAAGACAGAAGAATTGCACTGGCTGCCAATAAGTTTCCATGTGAAATACAAAATGCTGGTTATTACCTACAAAGCCCTTAATAGCTTGGGTCCAGGGTATTTAAGAGAGCAACTTATTTGTCATGAACCCTATCACCTATTAAGATCACCTGGAGAGGTCTGGTGTCGGCTTCCAACAGCAAATTTGGTGGCAACTTGGGACTGGCCTTCTCTGTGGCTGCCCCAAGGCTTTGGAATATGCTTTCTGCTGAAATAAGAACACCCCCTTCTCTATTTGTTTTCAGGAAAATCCTCAATACATACCTATTTCTTAGGCTTTTAACTGAAGAATTTTAAATGTAATATGTTTTTATTTGTGATCTTGTTTTATTAGTTTTGTGGATTTTAACTGTTTTAATATTTGTGGTGTTTTTAATTTGTATACCACCTAGAGATGTCTATATCAGGCGATATAGAAATATGATAAATAAACAAATAAGATCCACACAAGAAAGTGTCTCAACAAGGCAGGATGGAAATCGATATTCAATCCTGTCATCTGAAGGCCATTCTATCTGGAATCTACCTATTAAGGGCAAGAAGCGGTTTCTTCCAGCAATCAATAAATGTATGCTAAACCTTTTTTTATGGGGGGGACACTTCAAATCTATAAAAGCAGCAAATACCTCTTCTCAGTAACCTAGAGAGTTGTGTTGAGACCATTCAGTTTCCAGACTTGTAGTAAGCTTAGGTTCACATGAAGAACTGATCCCTGATGATCATCACGTTTTTTTTATTTCTGCTCACTGCTTTGATACTGTCACCCAGAACAAAACCCATTCCACACACACTTGAAAAAAATTAGAAGGAACACTGCCAAGTCTCATGAGCCAGTACTAGAATGCTTTAGAGCTAGGGTCAGAAGGATGTAACTAGGATCAATTCCAGCTCTTCATGATCTTGAGCAGAATCCTAAGAAAGATTTGAACTGGAAGGAAGGTATACAAAAAAGGGTCCTGGGCCATGGAACCTTCAGTCATGGAGTTACACTTCTGCTAACCTTGCCAGACGCTTTTTGAAGTAATTTGGTTGTTGATGGTTCCTTGCAGAGGTAGAGAGAGCTGTCCTTGGGATCACTAGTTACTTAATGATCTCACAGAAGATCTCATTGGAAGAGCACTACATTTCTGGCTTCAGCTTCTTTTGCCATTCTGATACCATTTTCAGGTTGCCTGGCTTCTCCCCCCTCCCCCCGCTCGGAACAGGATGTTGACCTTCCCAGAAGACAGAGACTAAATTTCTTCCATCATTGTGGGAAAAGAAGCTGATTTGTCCCCCCCTCCCCTTCCTATTGATGAAGGCCTTAACTGTCAAATGATCAATTCAGATTCATGACTGTTCCTGAGAGTCCTGAACTTCCTGGCCAAAGGTTCTCAAGACAAGGTGGACAGCTAGAAAGTCCAGTCAATTTATACTGTGATGCATTTCTCAGCTGGATAGGCATTACAAAATCAAGTCAATAGATTCAAGAGATGAAGCACTACAGCTGACAAATTAATCCATCATATGAATCTATCTGCTGCAAAGATATGAGGGGGCTACTATAGGGATGTACATGAAATGGATTTTGCATTTTGTCTCAAGCTCGAAATGAAACACAAAACAGCAGTCAAATTGGCAGTTTCAACACAATGACTGCCAACGTTTTGAGTGTTTTGGCCATAGGAAACAATGGAGAAACTTAAAACACCCAATTGTTCCCCATGGGTAGCTCCTAGGGACACACTTAGTGGACTGGGTGGTAGGGCACGATGGGTGCTACCTACTACCCAACTCACAAAAGAAATGGGCAAGCAGGAGATTTTTAACTAATTTTTAATCTTTTCCCCAAACCCCCATAGGATCCTATGTAACCTCTTCAAGAGAGGCATAAGGGCTCTGTCCGCCAGTATTCCCTCTAAGGTGTGCACATACACACACATTTTTTGGATGTCCACTCAGTTAATTTTAGATTCCGCTCAGGTTGAATCAGAAAGGCCTCACCCTGAATGCATGTGCGCACACACTGCCTTGATACTGCCACCCAGAACAAATATAATTACACACAGATGGGGAAAAAAATTAGAGAGTACACTGCTCTCTGCCTCCCAGTCCCTTTGAATACATTATGAAATTCCCTCCTTTTGTGTTTCCCCCTCCCAGCCAATGGGGGCAACACTTGATTTATATAACAAACTGATCAAGAAGCAAAGAGATTGTAAACCAATCAGAAGCCAGTGCCAGAAAACCAATCAGCAAGGGAAAAACAGGCCTCCAAAATAGCACTCAAAATGTTTCCATCGAAATGTGGTTGTTCTGGTCCGAGCTTGAAACAGGCCCTTTTTAAAGAGGTGTTTTGTTTCAAGCTAAAGATGGCCCAGTGTAGATATTCTAAATATTCTGCACATCCTTGGGCTACTAATACCTTGGAAAAGACTAGAGGAACATAGGAAACTGCCTCATCCCAAGTCAAACCATTGGTCTACCTAGCTCTGTCATGTCTCTACAATGACTGGCAATGGCTTTCAAGGTTTCTCAGTTCTACCTGGAGATGCCAGAGATTGAACCTAGGAACTTCTGCATACAACACAGATACTCTACCACTGAGCAAGGTTGAGTCAGGATAAATGGTAGTGCTCAAAATGGATATGTCTGCTGTAGGGAGCTACATTTTGAGGGACGGGAAGGACAGAATAATAAAATATTATTCTATTTGAGTCAGAAAACCCATGGGTCTGAGGACCTGCTTTGGGCCTGATGACCTGCAGACATTCCATGAGAGGCTTTGCTTTTTCAAAGTATGCTTCAGATCCAAAATAGCTCTGGTTCCATCACTTTAAGCACCGTTTGCCACATTACTGTCAAAAAGTCAGTGCAGTGGTCAATCAGCCTTTCCCTGAGTGACAAAGCATTGACTGAGGGCAGAACACTGAAACTACGCAGAACTAGTCAATGCCAGGATGGGTTGACACCTGGGAAGTCTATGTAATCCACACTGAGTTCCATGATGGAAACAAGGCAGAATATAAATGTAATAAATAAAGTAAATAAAATATGCATTATCTCATGGAAATCTTCACCAAATGTTACAACTCACCAGCAGGTACAGACAGAACTGCAATGAAGAATTGGGGCGGTGGTACTCTGAAAGCATCAATAGGAATTACCTTCTCGATCCATTCCAGCGTTACTGGGAGGATAGTCTCCCTAGGAGAGGCACGTCTGGGGTTGCTTTATCCCTTTCCAAGTCACCCCAGACCTCAATCCAGGTGAATCGGAAAGCCAAGCAGGCTACTGCACTGGTTCTCCTGAAGTGATAAGGCAAAATGGTAGCTCCAGGGGGAAAAAAAAAACAGGACAGTTACCTGTCCCTTATTGCCTGAATGCTGTGAAGTAGAGAAGACGTGGTCAAACAGATCCAGGACAGATAGATATAAGTTTATTCGGTCATTGACCAGCAAACATTTAGATCCCGGACAGCACCACCATAATGTGAAATAACAGGTTATTTATCTGTGCTTAGTGTTTCTCTTCCAGAGAAGAGGCATCGGAGTTGTATCTGAACATGCCTTCCTTGGGTGTGTGAGCAGAGAAGCAATACTCTTTATTTAAGCCTGTGTTTCTGGTGGATAAACTACTGCAAAGCACCCACCCCTTAGCCTTCTAGCTGAAACTTAGCAGGGGATAGGAAGAAAAGAAGTTACAATTTTGAAAGAGGATACAAGAAGTAGTAAGGTCAAAAAGGTAGCACTGAGGGTACAGTTCTGCCTACATTTGCTACCAAGTTTGCTAAACTGCTATTGGAAACTCTGAACTGTTCTGAACAGCCTATAAGCATTTCCTCCTAATTCTGTGATTAGGTTACTTTAGAGGATAATTGGAGTGATCATATTTATGTATACATAACAACCAAGAACCAAATTTGTGTCATGCACGGGGAACAACGTTTTGCATGTATGGCATGGGAAAGGTGATTTTTGCCAGTATTCCTTTCCTCTACCGCGCTTTGCACCTTCCAGAAATAAGTCCCTCAGGGTTGTGGAACATCTTTTCAGGAGGCAAAGATGAAAGGGGGAACCAGCAAAAAAAAACCTCCTCCCCCACATGTGTGAAACATATTCCTTGCACATGACAATTAGTCCGGTTGTCAATCAATGATTACTAATGAGTAAACATACTGAAACTACAAAAAGGTACTGTTTGTTAGTTACTAGTCATCATGACTGAAATATATCTTCCAGAGTATTCTTGTCAGCTGAAATCAATGGGAAGTGCCAGCAAGCAAGCATCCCTCAAAACTAATAAGTTTTGAGAACCCCAAACACTCAGATATTTGAAGTTCAAATTATACTTAAAAGATCCATGTAGGAAAGCCCTCCAGAATAACCCTCTGCTCTTAAGACTGGTTCAAGAAAAGTTTATTCACCTATAAGGTAACTTTGCCCCATACTCGGGGTTTGCTGACACTGAAATGTTTTGGATGACATGAGCAAAGCTAGTTCAACACCACAGTGTTACAGGAACAATACACTAGCAATTATTGAGTCTAAGTGGATTCATGGTTTGAAAGCTGACCTGTTTCGAAGTCCAAAGCTTTTTTACACAAACTAGGGTGCTTGCATGACTCAATTTCAGTAAAACCTACTCCTGAGTAAACTGCACAGGATTGCAGCCTAAGTCTTCATTGTCAGCTGGTTTAATGTACTGAACCACGTTGAAAGAGATCCTCCAATTGAACTGTCAGTCCCAACTACAAGAAATCTGAGTACACAAGCACCATAAAAATGACAACTACAATCCTCAAAATAGGTATACTGTGCAGTCCAATGTATGACAAACTAACCTGGATTGTGTGGTTTGCTAACTATCAATCATAAAACCAGTTTCTAAGAACAATTTCATATGGTACATAAGGTTATGCAATGAAGAGGCCCTTAAACCATTTCAATGTTCCCCCTCTAATTGAGCAAAGAGGCGCTTTTTAAAAGTGGGAATTATCTTATCTTTAGCAGGGGGAGAGTAACTGTCGCTATCCAACCCCAGCACAACATCCCTCCATTGGCTGCTAGTGGTGTCTACCTTGTGTTTCATTTTAAACTGTGAGCCCTTTGGGGACAGGGGACCATCTTGTCTATTTTTCTATGTAAAATGCTTTGAGAACTGTTATTGAAAAGTGGGATAAAAATATTTGTTGTAGTAGCAGCTACACTGCTCAAATCTTTCTGCACAGATGAAGCTGTATATGTTTTCCAAGATGCTTATCTTCATGTCTCCCTAATACAATTTCTTCTAGAACAGGTAGATTCCTTCCCCCCAATACAAGATTGCATGTGTATAACATGTATACTCTGGTTCCAATACTTAGTTCACCTCTAAAAAATGTATTCCTGTATACATTGCATTGTTTCAGATGAATGTGCAGTCAAGCCTTTAACATTTCCATCAATTATTTTTAAATAGTATGCTTCTGACTTTGTAAAGGCCTATCCATATGCTTAAATCTACTAGTTTAGACTAGTTTATTTACTTAGCGTAACAGTTCAAAATTATACAAGATGTCTGTAGAAGTTTATCTTGCAGTCAGATATAATGCATATTTACTTCAAACAAAGTCCTATGAAATTCAACAGGGCTTTCCAAAGCATGAAGGCATAGGATTTCAGCATTAGATCCTGACCATCAACCCTGTCATATGGAATGAAGTCCAATGCACATAAGTTGCATTCAATATAAAGCAAGCATAGATAGGACTGCAGTTTTAGATGTTAAGATTAGCTCATTCTAGATTTAATACAGTAAGTACAAATTCTGATTGCTATGTTCAAAAGATGAAACTCAGATTTATTGTGAACCATCAGCTGAAACCATATTTGTCTCCCCTTAAAATTATTCTGTCATTTAAAACAAAGAAGAAGCAAATAATTCCCTCTGTACGTGATTAACTTACACCATTCATATTTGGGCACAGATCAAAATTAGAGCAACATTTGAAGTTATACCTGTGAACCAAATTCAGGTTCCTGTGTGTGCATGATGTACATCAATGGTACCTTAGAGTAAGAAATTTAAATAGCATGCTATTTCACAATTGAACTGAAAGTAGCCAGTTTAGTTTAAGCCTAAAAAGCCACCATATTTAAAAATACAGGATCTGAATAAAAAGGAACACTACTTTAGACATTAATTGTTTTACTCTTCAAAGGGCCAGTTGCCTTGCTTTCACACTCTGAATACTGAAGACAAACAGCTCTTCAGAAGCTCGGCTCAAGTCTTCTCTATAGTGTTTGTGTCCAAGTGCCCTTCCAAGTTTGTTCTCACCAGTCTTTTCTGACTTGATTTAAAATACTTGTTTTATGTTGCCAACAAGATTAGAAAAGGTACCCTCTACCACAAATTCTATTATCAGAGATAGCATTCAGAAGACAAGAATTATTTGCTGACTTCACTTCAAATATTATCCTAAGGAAGCAGCATGTTATTTTGGTCAGATTTCCTGGGCCTATTGAAATGCATAGGCCATCTGTGCACATATCACAGTTCAAATACACCTTGCAGGCTTTCGTAAACCAAGAGGACAATATCCTTTTTCTTTAAACAAGCTATTTTAGAAGAGTACAAAAAACACAAAAACAATAAGTCTGCAACCAAGCTGTTCAAAGCATGACTTGCAATGGTTAATCTTTTCCAAGTTCTTCCTTCACTTTTTGCAACTTAAAATTGAGTCTGAACTTTAAATTAGTCAAGCTTCTATCTTAAGGACTTTTAGAGAGAAGTACTCATCCAAACAACTGGATTTATATTATTTTTATTTATAAAATATATCAAGACCAGAGTGTGATTTTAAACTCTCACGTTCACATGAGAATCACTTCCCTAAACAACAAGTTTGCTGCTTAACTACCAAAGCATTTGATAGTCATTAGCAGAAAAGAGACAACATGAATACTATGAATGAGTACTATTATGAATACTATTGAGAAAAACTATTTCAGATAAGATTGTCTAGACCCTGCAATGACTCAGACATGTTAAACAGATGGACTATTATTTTGCTTAACATTAAGCACAAGAGACTTTGCAGGGTCAGGACCTCAAAAGTGACATAACCTGAATAATTAATTATACTTAGAAATAAATGTGTTTCAGTTTCGTATTACCAACATTCAAAACAAAACATTCAAACACAATGTAGACACTTTTGGGTGGACAGCCAAGCAACGCCTTTTCCAAGACATCTTTTGATACAACATCTGTCTCTCTACACAGTATAGAGGAAACTTCCCAAAACCACTAGTGATAAATACCATGATAAAATCCTTCTATAAAAAGCAGCAAATACTCCTTGGAAGACTTGTGTGTGTACTTGAATCAAAAGGAACACCACACACACAAATATATGACACTGGACTAAAGAATAAGGAATTTTAAAAACCCAAGAGAAAACGTGGAATAAGAAATCTCCCTTTACCCAACGAGTGAACAGAACACTGACAGACACATAGTCTCTGTTTCTTGAAATAAAACACAAAACTGGCACAATCCAATCTGACTTAAAAAAATTAAGCCACCACTTCATCAATCAATAAACCATCAAACTGCTATTTTCAAAAGTAAAAGAAAGAGAGAATCAAGAAAAACAAACACCCTCCCACCACCCAGATCTGTTTGCGTCAGAGTGAAATTGTGGAGCAGGAGAGAAGGCATTGCTTGCCTCACCTCCCTTTCCCATACATAGATAGGCTTACCTTGGCTGCACCCCACTTTTATTTCCTCTCCTGGAGCAGTAGAGAGAGAAACACACACAAAGGGTAATAAAGGGGGAGGAGGGGAGAGTAGGGGGATGGGGGGAGCTGGTGAACTGGCTGCTGCTCGTGTGTGTGTGTGTGTGTGGGTGGTGAGGTGTCTCCAGTCAGGGCCAAAAAGCAGCAGCAGTAACAGTAGCAGAGAAGGAGACAGGGCTATGTTGCTAAGAGGCTTTTGGTCTCTTTTCTCTCTCCTCTGACGGCCAAAGCGGGGGAAGAAACTCTCCTCTCTCTAGGTCTCTCTGGGATCCTCTAGCTAGACTGGGGGTGGGGGAGAAACTCAATCTCCTCAGGCCGAACCCTCCCCGCAAACCAATTCAAGGTGGAATTAGTGCTCTGTCCCTTTAACAATATAAATAAAAGGTCCCCCCATTCTCCCCCTTCCCTCTCTTCTTCATCATCAGCTGCTGCTGCTGAGACTCTGGCTCTGGCTGGGAGAAAGATGGGAGGTTGTCACTGCGCATGCGCTCCAAGGGAGCTTGCGGGGTTGAAGAAGGGGGAGGGAAAAAAGGTTGCCTCCCACAATACCCCGCGCGGCTAACGAACCCGGAAAAAGATCCCACAAAGATGGAAGGGAGAGTGGCAGGAAGTTGCGGGAGGGAAAATCCGAGGGTGAACGGAAGTAAGCAAGCAGGTGGAGGCGGAAAACAGCGGAGTGGCGAAGCGGCACGCGACTGGAAGGTGGCGTTGTACGTGTCTGTAAGAGGTATACCCGTGCGCGCGCGCGCCCGTGCCCCCCCCCGCCCACACAGTGTCATGTGATAGGGATGCGCGCGGAGGTTTGTGGGAGGTTCTTGATGTTCAGGGAGGAGCAATAGAAATACAGGCTACGGCGGCGAGCGGAGGATTCGAGCGCTAGAGCGAGCCGTTGTGACCGGCACAGTTAACCGTGGCCTGAGCTCGGGGGTCTGGGAAGAAAGAAGGTGAGTTCGTGGGAACTGGATGTGGCGCGGCTTGAGCGTGGAATTCTCTGTCCTGAGTTTTAAAATTTCTCTCATCTTCTGACCGAGCGGGAGGCTCCCTTCAACGGCGCTGGGCTGCTGCCTGCCTTTCTTCTTTTTCTCCCCGCGCTGTCCCCCTCGTGGGGGAGCGGGCCGGGAGGAGCGGGTGCTGCAGCCGGATACTTCTACGAGGTTCCTCCGCCTGTTAAGGGTCGTCGATCTGTGGGAAAGGGAGCGGGATTTTATTTGTTTCCTACACTTACATTTCTATACGGCCCATAACTTGCGTCTCTGGACACGTAAACCACTATTCTAGCTAAGCTAGGCTTCTGATTTAATGGGCTGTATCGTGGGGTTGCCAAGTCCAGAAAGCGGAATTTCGCGCGACGACGCTTCTCTCGTGAGCGCTTTTTTGAAGGCGTCGTGATGCGCCTGGTGCATTCCTCAGCAGGATCTGGCCCCAGAAGCCCCAAGGCGGCGGCGGCTTACCCAGCCCCGGAGCCAACACGATTAGAATTTCTCGAGGGCAGATTCTTAAAAACAAAACAGGACTTCTTTCGTTGATTTTATGTGAGATGTCCTGAGAGCCCTTATCGGTGAAGAACACGATAAAAAGACTTAGCCCCCCCAACAACCTGAACGTCCAAACTATTGTTTCCTAGAAGGGGGAGGGGGAAAAATCGACAGAGGGCAGCTAATGCTTGGAAGGATGGATGCATAGCTAAGCTGGAACAGCTGCTCTTAAGATCCAGTTCATATCCCATTTGACACGAGTCTCAAAGACTTAAGTGAAGCTATACCCTTGAAATAGAGAAGAGATGAACTTCCTAGAGACTACATCATCTAAAACTTCTGGGCTATCACTGTCAAGCTTATAATGGCCTCACTGACAAATACACAAAAACAAAACTCCAGAACTACTGAAAATGGACCCTTCGCTCCCATTTTTATTTGTAAAAATAGCTGTGTGTGTCCCACCCCCAATATTGAGAACAAAATTAAAAGCATTAAAAGTGACATATTTAAAGTTAAGTGTAATTTCACTGGTGGACATTTTGAGAAGGAGATGCCATTCTGGGAAATATAATCAGATATGCTCCATAAAATGCATTTTTCTGCATTCCCTTCTCTTCTTTTTTCAAAGAAAATACCACTTGGCATGTGTTGCTTAAAATGATCCATCTCTCTTCCAGCTTAAAGTGTGTATGTTGAAACTTCATAGCTTTAGGATTTCTCAGATATTTTCATGAAACTGGTTAAAGGGTTTGATGGGGCTGCTGCTCAGTGGCAGAACACACATTTTACCATTGCAGGAAGTCCCAGGTTCTTTTGCTGGTCAATGACAGAATAAACTTATCTCCCTCTCTCCCAGGTTCAGTCCTTTGCATTTCCCAGCAGAGCATTTCCCAGGTTCAGTCCTTTGCATTTCTCCGCCCTTGTCTGTAACTGTGGAGAGCCCATCAGTGTTGACAATGCTGATCTGATAAGACAACTCCACATGTTGATAAAAGCACACCTTTTAATTTTTGCCATAATGTAAGCTGCCAGTAGATGAAATGCATGGGTGGTACAAACATGACCAGAAGTAGAGGATCCTTGAACCAAAAATGTTAACCAAGATGGTATGAGATTCCAAGTAGCAGCAAAGTGGGTGAAGTATATTTTAATTTAAAATACTTTAATTTAAAACATCTACTTACACCCTCACGTCTTTATAGTAGGTTCATAAAACTGGAAATCAGGTGAGGATGCAGATGCCTGGGCTATTGGAGACGAGAGCTGATTTTGTGGTAGCAAGCATGACTTGTCCCAGGGTCCACCCTCAGGGGCGTAGCAAGGTTGGAGGAGGCCCAGAGACAAGATTTTAAAATGGGTCCCTCGCTGATACACACACACAAACACACTTCACAATATATAGTGCACTCACATCCCCATTATGAATATGGTGAATATCTAGTTCACATTGAATCTAGTTTTTTTTACTCTCTGCTCCTGCCGATCTCCAAGAGACTCAACATAATTCATAGGGGGGTGCAACATGGGCAGGTGGGGAGTCGTGTGATGTGCCTCTGGGGGGCCCCTTGAGGCAGTGGGGCCCCAAGACGACTGCCTCCCCTTGCCTAATGGTAGTTATGCCCCGTCCACCCTGGTTGCGTATGAATAGGAGACTTGATGTGTGAGCACTGTAAGATATTTCTCCTAGGGGATGGAGCTGCTCTGGGAAAAGCAGAAAGTTCCACGTTCCCTCCCTGGCATCTCCAAGATACGGCTGAGATAGATTCCTGCCTACAACCTTGGAGAAGCTGCTGCCAGTCTGGGTAGACAATACTGAGCTAGATAGACCTGTGGTCTGACTCAGGATATGGCAGCTTTCTATGTTCCTAAATCAGTTAGAAAGGGCAGTTCAAATAAGAGATTCAAATAAATCAATTTGAAAAAATCTATGTTGAATATAAAGGAAAATAAACCAAAATAAACAGCAAGAGTTTCCATAGTCACTAAGGTTTTCTATATTCTTGTAGCTTAAATAGTTCCGTTTGTACAAGAGGAAGAGGTGATTTTCTCCAGACTTCCATTCTCTCTGTAGCCTTGAAAACCTGCTTCTGAGGTTTGGGCTCAGGTTTGTAGGCTGAAGCAGGCAGGATTGAGATCTGCAAAAGGAGATAATAATGCCCTTCCTTCTTGCATGGGCTAAAATTCTTCCACTCACAATATTAGACACAATCAGAGCAGTAGACACAATCGCTTCTAAGTGTGCTCTCCGACTTGCTTTAAAGACAGTCACGTGATTTAGAATGTAACCAAAATATATAAGGTATCTTTGTAATGCTGACTAATTTCTAGAGACACATTGGCTATAGGGCTCATCAAAATTTTAAGCACTGTATAGAAAAACATGTATTTCTCCCTCAAAGTAGGATGTCATGGTTCACAAAGTGTTACTTTCCACTCCTTCGCTCCCAATAGACAGGAAATTTCAGGTAGCTGAAGTCTGTCCCCTTCTCCCAGCATGCTCAGGTGTAATTCCCCAGTTCCTTCCTGTCTTCGCTCCTGATCAGACATATACCTGGGCTCATGCCCAATTTCTAATCTGCTTTCATACTTTCTTACCAGTGAGCTTTTTCCCTTTTTTGCAACTTGGCATGGTCTTCTCACAAGCTGGGGACACCTTAGCAGATTCCCTATCAGAGAGCACGGGGGCGGGGGTTTACGGGGGGAGGGAGATAAAAGTAAGGCGGACAAAAAGAAGGCTGTTAACAGCGACGCCAGGATTCCCCTTCCCCACGTGGCCAAGAGAGGGAAAAGATGCCCCCTCCCCAAAGGAAAGAGTGAGAAAGAGAAACAAGGGACCATAACTGCTCTGCGACAAAGCTAAAGATAGAGGCTGCTTGCGGTGATTCACTGCAGCAGCCTGCAGATCGGTGGATGCATGTGTTCAGCGGGGGGGGGCATTCCCCCTTGTCCCCTGATTCCGCCCACACTGGGCCACAAAGAAAGGGGGGAGCTAACTGGTGCCTCCCTCTCCGGCGGAAGCTCACATGCTGCAGTGACTGGAGCACAGGCTATGTCGCAGCCTAACGCCACCGCGGCTCCCTTTCTTTCATTGGCTGCGCTGGCAGGCAGGGATGGGGAGACACTCTCTGCGCTCCCTCCACTCAGCTGGACTGCGGCACTGGGAAGTGAGGAGGGGGATGCTCTTCGATTTCTGATCTTCAAAATAATTTTTGATCATTCCATAGCCTGCATTCTTGCTACTGGGAGACTGACCCCTAAGTAATGTTCTAGACTTGTGTCCAGTGACACCAGCACAGGGTTTGTTTTTGTGGAAGATGTTTTGTCAGTGTGACACTCCTAGGCCAATATACATGAATAGGGACCTGTGATTTTTCACCCTAAAATGAGTCTTGGGACAATCAAGTATTAAACACCTGCCTCCAGGAAGCTATATTCTACAAGATGCGCTAGCGTCATGTCCACCTCAAAAGATTTTTTGGTGGTGTGAGGTGTTAAGAGCATCTGATGGGGGGAGGTCTTCTGGTGGTAGGAGTTTATATGCTTGGGTGGCTCAACATTTATTTTAGGGTGTAAAACCCCCAGCACCTTAGTCATACTTGTAGTTTATAAGAAGTATATCAATTGATGTTTGGCATCACACTTGGTAATGCTTTGAGTTTATGGCAGGACACAGTGTTATAGCATCTTGTTGTAGCTAGTCTTGTGGTGGTGGTATATGATCTGGGGTAGTCTACAGCAAATTTTGGAGAGCACAGGTATGGAAACTGTAGTTCCTTATTTAGACTTCTTCTGCAACTTCTCTCCCCTACCCCTTTTTTTAGGGCTTGAATTACAATGAGCAAACGCAAGTTGAAGAAAGAGAGCTTCACAAATGGGGAATATATCTCAAAGGTTAGTAATGGACTTATAACATTTATTGAATTTGAGAGGTTTATAATTTAGAAATTTAGAATGGAGCCCTCATGTGAAAGTAGAGATGCATTTGTATATATCCCTGTGTAGAAGTAGGTTATATCCATGTGTCTGCCCATTCCTTTCTATAGACCAGGAACCCTGAAAATGGTTAAGTGAGAGGGAACTCAAGGTGGTCAAGATATGATACATGTTGCCTACTGTATTTATCTAAATCCAAGACTACGTTTTTTCCAAATTTTTATAAAGTTGGAATAAAACCTTAAAACTTTAAGACGTCTTAAATTCAGAGGCCCATTCCTTTTTAGTATAGGCAGGTATAACCTGTAGTTAACCTCTACTTTTTAAGGGGGTAATCTTAAATTCAGAGTCATCTTTGATTTGGGTAAATATGATAGTTCTCCAGTGCATTTTTACATCCACTTACTTAATGGTAAAATAATAAAGTTACCTGCTATCAGTCAATACAGTCATCCCTGCCAAACACGTTTTTGAGTATCCACAGATGGGAAATTGTGTCCGGTCTCGCCATCCACAACCTGAGTGTCTGTGGTTGGTGAGATTTTTTTAGTGATGGGTGGGTTCTTTTGCTATTTTGGGGCGTTCAGAGGTTCTGTCAGCTCATTCCTTTTGCTGACCCTTGCTCACTTCTCACGATGTCTTTGAGTGATTTGGGGTGTCCCCCCCCCAAATGTCCAGAGGTTCAATCTGTTCATTTCTCTGGGTGACCTTTGGCAATATTAAGGGATTGGCTGGGGAGTGGGGGTTGCTGGGTGTTTTTTCCTTTTTTCCCCTTTTTCCTTTTTCCTTTTTGTGATCTCGGTTCCCCTAACATCCTCTTTCCCATTCATTTCAGTGGCTCACCAACTGCGGGGTTTTGCTGGAATGGAACCCTCGCGGTTTGCGAGAAATGACTGTATTGATTGATCATAACCATATGTGCACTTGAGAGAAAAAAGAAATCTAAGAACTGGTAACTGACCAAAGTAAAACTATAGAGCACTTATGGAATTCAGTTATGGAATACTTTATGATGGAACTCATCCACTTGACACCAATATACAAAACACAAATGTAAAAAAACTCACTCTGTATGTTTTCACTTTGATGTGAGCCTTACTGAATTTTTGGATTATACTGCTAGAGAAAACAAAATAGCAGGAATTTTGTTAAGTTCTGTTTTTTCAAAAAGCAACAGATATTTTTACATGGTCCTTCTTGGGTAATTGGATTACTGGGGACAGAGAGAAAGACTGATCTTTAGTGCGTAGGGAAGCATTTCGATGAGCGCCACAAAGATGAGTGTTGTGCTAGTGTAAAGTGAGAAGATAATGCCTTTCTAGGCTGTGCTGCTCTGAAATACTGCGCAACTGCTAGCACTCTGGAACCCATGCAGGGTTGCTCAACTCACTATGCACTGTGTCAATATCTTCCACTTGTGCAAGAATTATCTGAAAGAATTATCTTTGCACAATGTCATTGCACTACATACTTATGCTTATGTAATGCTAGTCTGGATGCAAGTCTGTTTTGTGCTTTTTGTGTGTCTTGGAACTTATTAAGCACCAAAGGATATGATAAAATTGCCTGAGGCATACATAAATAGGATATTGGCTTGTCAGTGATGGCTAGCTTCGTCTTTTTGAATATTTTATATCTAACTCAATATTCACAGGTGCAAAGAACATTGCGTGAAAGATTTTGTCATCAGACTGCCAATGGAAAGTTGTTTGGAATTGAATTTCAGTACAAGTAAGCAAGCAGTCTCGTTACTTCCCCCACCCCTCCAGCCTATTTCCTTATTGGTTCTCTGAACTCTATGGAAAGCCATGAGTTCAAACAATGGTGTAATTCACACCCAAAGGGCTTCTAAAAAATACCAAGACCATGTAAGAAGTGGAGAAAGGGGTGTTCCTAGTGTCAGGAGGCTCTTCATGTCCCCTGTCCCTTCTTTCCTAGCAGAGTACTTCACCTGTTGTAGTGAAAAGCAACACCCAAACTTGCTTGAAATAGGGATGTGCACAGAACCGCGGAGTTCCGGTCTAACGCCAGTGGGGGTGGCTCTTTAAGGGTGGGGTAGGGTGCATGACGTGCAGCGGGCGCACATGCACATGCTACTTGCTTATTTCCAGCCAACAATGGGGGAAGGGGAGGCAGGGAGGTACGCTGCCAACCCATGAATTTGGGGGACTTAACAGAGCGCTGGTGGGGGAAAAGTGTCGGGAGTGGTGAGTGCACCCTTCCCTGCCGTTAAAGAGCTACGCCCACCAGCATCGAACTGGCGGAACCACCAGTTCTTCAAACCGATTCGGGGGCCTATAAAGCACCTCCAGACCGGTTCCGTGCACATCCCTAGCTTGAAAATCCGCTTATCCTTTAACGGATTACTGTTGCAGTAGCATGTCCTTCATGCAGTATCACTGTCTCACTTTCTCCTCCTTAACACATCGCTTAACCTAACCTCCTTAACCTTAACCACTTCCTTAACCTAACAAATTACGTGTTTCTTGTGCCAAAGAGGGATGGTACTTGGAGGGTTGTACTGGATCTCAAGCATCTAAACAGATGCTACAAGAAGAGGCAGTTCCGTATGGAATCCCTATTCTCCATCAAAGAGGTAGAGAGAATAGTTGGACAAAAGTCAGGCTTTCTTTCTTTGTCAGATGAGCATTGTACTGATGGAGAAAAGAAAGTTCAGCACAATCAGAGCAACATAAAACTTGCATGCAACTTTCATAAAACTCAATTTAAAACAAGCAAGCCAAATATAGTATCCACAGTATAACTGGCACAGTGTGCATCGGCAGAAGACACCCTTCTTCCCTTCAGAACTCATGAACTCCACTATAAAAGTCATTTGACCCTCAGCCATAGCTTTTTGTGGGGGCTTGGGTAAGTTCCATAAGAGAGAAGTTTAAGGAAAGGTTCATTCTATTAATAAACATTGTGCTAGGGTACTCTGCATATTACCCCATATTTATTGGGATGTATTTTCTTTTTTGTGCAGATGTAGAGGACAGAATATATAAACGTGGGTTTTGAATGTGTTAATAATTATTTTCTCATTATAGGATAATTTTCCTTCCAAGAAAAAACCCCTAAGCATATCACCTTCAGAAATTTACATAAATGACAGCTCCATAGATAGCAGCCATCAGCTACATTTTCTTTCTTTTTTTTATAAGGAATTGCTAGTTAAATATATAATGTACTTTCCTGGTGCATGAGGGTTGTCTGGTTCATATGATATTCTTGCAGTTATAGTATTCCTCTGAAATTTAATGTCTTATCAGTTTCAGTTTTTTATATTTAATGTTTGCCTTATTGACAATAAATGTTGGTGCCTCCAGTATAAGAAAAAGTCTTCTATAATTCTGTAGATGAATACAATGACCAGGTTCATATGCAAGACAAAGCTAGGAATGAATTTGAGTTTTCACAATGTCCCATAGCCTTGGTGTGACAAAATGCAGATCTCCATCTTAGCTCAAGACTGTTTGAATGAGGACAATCCTTGCCTTTTGTCATTGAAAGGGCAGAGCCATCAAGCTCTGGTCTTAACACACACACACACACACACACACACACACACACACACACACACAAAGTCTAGGAAGTCACCCTTGAGAATGAGTTGTGTAGCCAGCATGCTCGTTGCTGACAGGATTAATTTGACTGTGAGGCTAGTTTCTGGCCTCCAAAGCCCAGTTCTGGTCCTGTCTTGCTTCGAGCTGCAAGACTGCAAAAGAGCTCCAGCACTTTCACACAGATTCAAGCTAGTTTCTCTCTTCCCCCCTTAGGTTTTCCTCTATTTTCCTTTCCTCCCCACCCTTGCACAATCTGAAAAGGGAAGGGAGCCTTTTTTCTTTGATTTGCCAAAATGCTAAACACTTTTTTCAATAGCCAGTTCTTCTCATTGGTTTTTATATTTGTTTTTTTGTTTTTCTCTTGCTCTCCTCTGGATGGAGCCTGCTCATACTGGGGAGATGCTGCAGGCAGTGGTCCCTCTAATTTTTTTCATCTCAGTGCAGAATGAGTTTTGCTCTGGGCGGCAGTATCAAGGCACTGTGTGTGCACATGCATTCAGAATGGGGCCTTCCTAATTCAACCTGAGCGGGGTCTAAAATTAACTGAGCAGACATCAGAAAACTTGTGAGCGCACTCATACCTTAGAGGAAATAGTGGCTGCAGGGATTTCTCTCCGAGGGTCCCCAATCAGAGGGGAGAGGCAGACAGCCACATTGGGATCCTCCTGCTAGGCCCAAATGGCACCACTTGGCCTCACCATCACAGTTGGCCATTATGTCTTCCGCTTCACTGGTTTCCAGTATTCTGGTAGTCCCTGGGCCGAAAAAGGCCTCTAAGCGCGGAGATAAGCAGTCGAAGCCTTGCAAGAAAGCCACAAAGCCATGCACAGTGAGACACTTTAATTAAGGCTGTCTGGGGATACTGACCTATCTTTTGGTTCCATCTTTGCTCTGCTGCCAACCAAGCCTGCCTTGCATTTGCGGGAGGGGGAGCCGGCCTTGCCATGCTTCCCCCCATATCCCTAATCACCCCTGCAGGGGACAAGCTGTAGCAGTCTCCAGATCAGACCTTTCTGCCTAACAAACCAGCTATTTCAGTACTGGATCAGCCTAGTCCCGTGAAGTTTCCTGCTGGCATTCCCAGACCAATTCCTGTGAGAGACACCCTCCCCCCTCCTCAAGGACCAAGGGAACTTTTTCCGCCTTATGTGGCTAAGTGACTAAGGGAGTTCATAGCTAAGGAGTGCCTTGTTCTTCACACTCATCTTTAGCCATTACCCTCCTCCCTTTCTGCCTGTCCCTATACCCCCTCCTAGGAACCCTGGGGGCCTTTCCTGGCCTTTCTTTTTATCCTCCCCTGGCTGCAGTCCTTGTAGGGAGGCCATTCCACCTACAGAGCGAGGACATTTTCCTCCAGGCCGGTGGGTTCCAGGCACAAACAGTGGGCTTCTCATTCATCACCTGAGGCACTGGTGGTACTCCTAAATGGCCAGTCCCACATTCAACTCCTAGCGCCCTTTGGATGTGTCACAAATCCCTGGACCTGCTCCTCCAGTATCTTCAGTTTTACTACCTCCTCCAGTACATCCCCCAGTGCCCATCCAGTTCAGCTAGTATCAGATTCTGACTCCTCACTCTGGCCCTGTGGACATTTTCCACAAGACTCCCACAAGCCTCTTGTCCACCCACAAGTGACAAGGAAGAGGGCGAGTTATCTGAAGAAGAGGCTTCTCCTCAGGTGTTCATATCCTCATGCCTTTTTTCCACTGCTGACATCTAGGTCCTCTTCGCTAAGGCTAAGTGGGCTATTAATGATGTCTCCCCCTCAGAGGCCTCAGCACTGGACCAGAACATATTTCCATCTTTCTCTGGTCCTAGGGCTACAGTCCCTTTTCCTCCACTGTTCCATAATATTATGCTGGCAGAATGGAATGCCCCTATGTTGACTAAACGTGTAGGGGCTGTCTTAAGAAACTTGATTCTCTCCCTCAGGACATTATATCACTTCTCTCAGTTCCTCTTGCAGATGCTCCAGTGGCTGAACTGGTCTCAGGTGCTGTTATGAACAAGGAGGGCCAAGAACAGCTGAAGGTGCCAAAGGATAAGAAATGTCATTTGCTCCTCAGGAAAGCCCATGATGGCCACGGTCATCAGAGCAGCAGCCACCAATTGGATCTTTACCTGTGCACCCATCCTTTGGACAAAGGACCTCATCCAGCACCAAGCCCAACAGAATGTACACCTTACCTTCGATTGCCCACACAGCCACAGGTTCCTTGTCAATCACGTAAAGAGCCTTCTTTGCCCCTTCCAGTCCCTCCAACACCTAGGGGGCCCTCTTGGACACAGCTCAGGTATAGGTCTCTCTTCCCCTTGAGCGCAGGGACTGGATGGCATCCCTGCTGCTTCGCATACACCAGACTTCTGTGGACCTGATGCTCCTATCTCAGGTCCTGGGAACCATTATAGTGTGTCTGGAATGCACTCCATGGGCCAGATGGCACTCATGTCCCCTGCAGTGGCTCTTCCTCCCAGGAAATGGTCATGCCTGCATCTCCTTTACCTACAATTCCCTCAACCTTCTGGTCCCTCAGGATATCACAGTTCATTCCGCTTGCAGTGCATCCACCCCAGCAGCCTTCTCGGCACATGCACTGCTTCTGGACATCTTTAAAGCAGCTACGTGGTCTTCCATTAGTCCTTTCATTATAAAATATTCTCCTTTCAGGAGGACTTTGGCCATAGGGTGCTTCAACAAGTTGTTTAACTACATCCTGTTCCACCTATCTACTTAACATTTGGGTATGTCCCATTTTGAAGGATGACCTGCACTGGGGGAAAAGGAACATTGGTCTTTCTATGAAGGATTCTTTTTCCCAGTGTTTGGAGGTCATCCAATCCTCCTATGTATGTACGTAGATGTCTGCTCAATGGGCTGGGATCCAATGTTTGTGTGGAGATGACACCCAGGGCATTTCAGTTATTGGGATATTTTCATGCTGGAAACAGTGGCTATTCCTGCTTTGTGTTGAAACCTTTTTGCCTTCCTAGGCTCCTCCCTGGCTCCTCCCTCTCTCCCCATGTCCATATGACTGACTTTCCTTAACAGTCCCAAACTGGGCTTTGGCACCTCCTGCAGCCAGAAACTAGCTTCACATTCAGATTAGTCCTGTCTGCAACGGGCATGCTAGGTACACAACCCATTCTCAAGGATGACATCTGTACACTGGGATAAAGAACTCTTCACAGTAAGACTAATGTTCCTTTTCACAATAGGTGATCAGCTCAAGCCAGACCTGCCTTTAGACATGGAAGTTCAGACCCATTAAGGAGGAGGAACCACCATTTTGGAGGAAAAATCTCAGCCCTGGATTGGCCTAAGATCAGTGCTGCATCAGAGATATGTCCGCTCTTTCCATTGGATCTCAGAGCTGCCTATCTCTGGGATAGTGGGAAAGCCTTTCCCCTCTTTAAACACTATAAAATAGGGGCCAAGTACCCCCACCATATTGTCACTAGTAAAGTCATGCATTGCTAGTAACCAGGCACCATGTCACAAGCTGCTACTAGTGTCCCAAGGAAAAGCAGGAGAGATTAATGATCTCTCAGCCAAGCCAAGGGCCTGTTTACTATTAGACTAAGGTAAAACTGCTAATTAGTTAATGTTTCTATATTTTCTTTTGCATTCCTGTGTTCTTTTCTTTACTCCCACTTCCCCTATTTCCCCCAGTCCCTTATTCCATATTCAACTCTTACTACTTAATAAATTTCATATATTTAGAAGTGGCTTCAGTTTGGTTTAAAAGGTTCTAGAAGGTTACTTTCAAATTCTTCTCTTGTGCCTTGAACCATCATGCGCTACTGATGAGTTGTTTTTAGATTAATATACTATTTGTCTAGAGCTGGGTTATGTGGACACTGGTAATACAGTGCCTCTAAGTCCCAAGCCAGATAGTTGTAGGTTGTTGAAGCCTGGTCAGTGACTTTAGATCAGTCTTCATTTGCTGGCAGACTATCTTGAAGGGGCAGCATGCTCCTAAATTGGGATCAGATCAGTCTCTCTACTGAGGGTACCTCCCACAAAAGCATGGAGTAATCACTTGGTGACGAACACTTGCTCCCACTTTGCACATGAGGAGAAGAAAGAATTTATCTGATTCTGGCTTAGAATAAGCAAAAATCTCTCATATCTGAATCAAGAGATCCTGACTTATTCCAGCAGGCACAGCTTCAGATCCTGATCCTGAAACTCTGGCTAGAATAAGCTATGATCACCTGGTTCGGATGTAACAAGAGATTCTGGCTTGTCCCTGCTTGTCCCTCGCACATGAAGGGAAGTGGGGATGAGTGTGCATGCACCTGAGGCTAGACCACATTATCCAAACCCAGATTCAGTCATGGCCGTGTTACATCTGAACTGGCCCATTGGGCTACTCCTAAAAATTTATAACATATACGCAACACTGCTTTGCCTCAGTTAATAGTTTTTGTTGTTGTTGTTTGAGGATTAATCCACGTTAAAATAGTTGTATTTTGCTTGCTTGAAAAAGTTTGAATTCATTTTTTAGCTTTCATTCATGAAGTTTAGTTATTTGTATTTTCCCCCCATAGGCATTTACTTGAGCTGTTAAAACGTACTGCTGTCAATGGTGAAAGCAATTCTGCACTCATTATTGGACCACGAGGATCAGGAAAGACTCTGGTAATATTTTCATTATTGTGTTCTTATTTATGGAGACCCATGAGGATGGTTACAGTTCTGTTCATATTTCAAATATATTGGGTTTACAATTTCAGAAACCTCTGCAATATTTTATCAATGAGTTCTGAATTTAAATTTCAATGTAATTCCACTTTCTTTGATATCGGGTGCTGTTAGGTTGCTTTGCTAATATGAGAGGAAGAAAACTTGATGTTCTTAATGTTAACTGTCAATGTTGAATTGAATTGAGCAGGCTATCTGAATTTTTACTTTTTAAATATATTAAAAATGTAGCCCTTGAAGCCATTGACTTTGCTTTAATTACTTCAGTTGTGTTTGAGAGAGAAGTTTTAGATGATATGGTATTGGAGTTCCTGGGTGGCATACAGACTAACAGCACTTGCAGAAGTTATTTCCTCCATGATCTTCCCAGCCACCTGAAAAGCAGTTGTTGGGGGAATCCTCTGGCATCGTGGCTGTAGAGGGTTATTGCTGGAAACCAGGCAGTAACATCCTCTGTCTGGGTTCTGGAAAACCCCTTCCCCCACATCCATCCGTGCTACAACCCATGTGATTGCCAAGAAGCCCTCAAGAACAGCCTTTTGGGCGATTCAGGGCTGCAGTGGAAGGATTTTGTGACGTGCGCACGCTTGCACTGTCTCACGCAGGCTTGTCAGCCACTTCCGGTGACATAGGTACTAAGGAAGCATCGGGGCTGCATGGAGGTACACTTCCGATCCGATGATCCCTTTTGCAAATGGAGCGCTAGTTGGAGGGAAGCGAAGCGGGGGGTAAGTGCACCCTCCCCCGTCCTTAAGGTCAACCCCCCACCTTCGTACTTCTCCCGCGTGGTTCCATGCACATTCCTAGTGGTGGCAGCCTAGATCCTACCAAGATTACAGGAAAGTTTTGGGAGAAGCCTTTACTTGGAAAGCATAGAGGGGATGATTCGGCATTTTTCTTCCCCTTACATGGGTTTGCTCTGAGACAAAGGCTTGTAATCAGCTACAATCATGCTATCAGTCTTTCAGTTATGTTCTTAAAGTAACTGTTTTTGTGTTTACAACTGTTCTTTTTTAGAATTTTGTTATTAATGTGTGGTGTGGTTAATTTTTTCTGGAAGGAATGGGGATGTCAGCAGAACTCAAGGTTTGAAGTGCCTATTTAGCTTACATCCCCAAAAGAGGCAGCAGCAATGTTGGCAAAAGGGAGCAACTGTGTGGAGAAGGGTGTGTGTGTGTGTGTGTGTGAATGGTTTCATTAGGAGTTGAGAGGAGTGAAGATTATATGTTTAGTATTAGAGCGAGTTTTATAACACAAAATATGCTCCCCACACACACTTCCCCACACACACTTCTTATATGGCTGGCATAAGGGGAAATTATTTTTATTTGATTTTTCTCTGCCTTTTAAAAAAAGGGTGGGGAGAGCAAATGTATGGAAAGGGGGGCATGAACAGTGCCTGTTCATTTTGCCTTTTGCCCTAGTAACAGCTGAGAAGAATTTCTGTAAGGGCTGGTGAAATCCAGCCCCCTCACCCCAAGAAAGAGTAACCTAAAGGGCAACCGTTATTGCATTCTAATGGTTTAACCCATGCCCCTGAGGTAGATTGGGCCTCTTCTATCACATAGGCCTCAAATGCTTACCAGTGTTAGTGTTGCTGCTCCTATGCAACAGTGGCCTCTTGCTTCATTTGACCATCCCCGTATGTCTGCCTGTCGTGCCTAAAGGTCCTGGGCCCTCTGGCCATTACAAGAAACTTGGTAGCCCCTCCTGCTTTTTACAATCCTTCTGCAAGGTTGGAGAGTTGTAAAAGCAAAATAGGAGCACTGAGACCTAGCAGTTCTGAGGTAAAACTAAGGAAGACACCATTGTCATAGCTAGAGCCAAGGCCTGTGTGACTGATCTTGTTCCCCTATTTACCTCAGAGACATGAGTTAAATCATTCAAGTGTAATAATGGTGGTTGTTTATTTTCAAGAGATTTCTCATTCCCTGGTGGCAGAGTTCACCAGCCCGGACACAAACAGAAGACCTTGTGGTCTTCACTCCCCTCATCTCTACTCCAATGTAATTTTGATTAATAGTGAAGAAACTTGTGTTCATGCAGGAATCTACAAATGTCAGAGTTCCTGAATTTCCTTTTACAAATTCCTTTTCAGTCTGTAGTGACCAGTCTCCCCACCCTCTAAAGAGTTAATAGGAAGTGAACCCTTGTCTTGACTGACAGGCTGGTGAACTGCAGGGCTCAACAAATCAGTCCATGGGGTGGGTGGGACATGAATGCTGCAGGGTGGGGGGGAGGATTCTGGAAAGAAGAAAGGAAGTCTGTCCTGGCAGCATGGAGGACATGCAGCAAATGTGTTTGCTGCAGTAGGATGACTGTAGATTCTTGTAAGACAGGATTGCAGGAGGCTTGATTCTCATCAGGAGTTTGGTGAGTTCAAGAACAGGAAACCAGGGCTTTGGCTTCAGGAATTTAGTCTAGGAAAAAAGTGTTTAGTCAGACTTCGCCGCCGGAATTTATATTTATTTGTGTGTACATTTTCCTAAGTATCTGTTATTTGCAACTGAGTAACTAAGATTTCAAAGTGTGCCACCCCAGAACCATCTGGGCACTTTTGAAGTATTCTTGTAACAACTAAGTATTTTTAAGTGTATCTAAAAAAGTTAAAAGCCTCAGATGGAACTAGTCTGTAGTAATTTTAATAAAAAGTCTTTCCCCCTCATTCTTTGCTTTTTACAAGCTTCCAAGGGTTGGTTATTAACCCAGCAGGAGAAAAGGGGTCCAAAAAGGGGATTTCTCTGGTGCAAAACGCGTCTCAATGAGAGCTTGGCCAAATTAACAATTGTTTCTATAACTAGCAATTATAGAAATTGAATGAATGAATAAAATAAACTCCACGTGCAGGCAGAGGCCTGAGAGAACAATTGGATTTATACACTTGCTTGTTAGTGAGGAGGAAAAGTGAACGGGGCTCTTTGGTCACTCCAATTCCCATTCAGAGTAGCCTTTAGGAGAGATCTGGTGGCAGCAGTAACTTACCAGAACTGCTGGGTTTACCAGAATCTTTTTCTTAGCTTTTTGGGTTTTGAAAGTTAAAGATTTTTAATTGTTCATAGGCAGCTTCTCTGAGCATGCTGCGGAAATGACTCATTGCTAATAGGAGCCCTTCCTGGCCTAGGTGACTGAGAAGGCTGCTAAGAGCTGGTTAAAACCAGATCAGCCAATTTATTCATTAACTGACCTGAGTCAGGAAAGGAAATTTCCACACACCGATCCACTACACAGTCATTTTCAGTAATCAGCTCAGAACAAATCCACACAATTCAGTCCTTCCTTCCACACTCATCAGTAGGCTGTAGGGAGATTGAGCAGTGTTGATGTCATAATTACTTCAGCAAATAGAAGAGCGTTTTTGCTCTGCCAAGAATATGTGAATCTTTAAACAGGATTTTTAAACAACTTCATTTTTAAACGAAATGAAAAATTCACACTACCTAATGGTTAACTGCCTAATGGATTAATACTAAAAATGTTATGAGAGATTTAGGAGACATCTCCATTCTGCTTTCATTTCTATGACTGAAGATCCAAGATCCGGTTATCACCATTTCTGTACTACTATACTAAACATTTGTGAATTTATCAACTTTTTGGCAATTTAAAAACGTTTATATTAACACACATTCTAATTGTCATCTGAAAGGCTGAGTAATGATTCGTATGAACTAAGTAATAGAAGTTCTTGTCCCCCTTAAATATTAAATTAAAGCAGAGCTTTTATTATGCTGAAAGTATACTTATAGTTTGG
Source organism: Hemicordylus capensis (assembly GCF_027244095.1). Lineage (NCBI taxonomy): Eukaryota > Metazoa > Chordata > Lepidosauria > Squamata > Cordylidae > Hemicordylus > Hemicordylus capensis. Next base: position 179,707,045 of record NC_069657.1, on the reverse strand, counting down.
TATTCTTTGTACAGCAGTACATTCACGTTTTAGAATTCTGTATTCTAATCTTGTACTTACATTTCAGCAAGTAATAGGTAAGAGGAAATTAGAACAGAGCAACTTCATCTGAATAGAAAGAACTGCAGTTTTGTTTTTAGGTGAACTTAAAAGTCTTGCAAACTTAAATTGTGCTTGTGCTATCATTTTAATACTCTTGATAAATGTATTGATATAATCTAAATTTGTCCTATACAAGAAGTATATAACATACTGTACAGTACACAATAACATTAATTACAGTTCAGTACATATCCACAGAGAGCCACCTAATGGCGCAGTGGGGAAATGACTTGATTAGCAAGCCAGAGGTTGCCGGTTAGAATTCCCACTGGTATGTTTCTCAGACAGTGGGAAACACCTATATCGGTCAGCAGCAATGTAGGAAGATGCTGAAAGGCATCATATTGTACTGAGTGGGAGAAGGCAATGGTAAACCCCTCCTGTATTCTACCAAAGACAACCACAGGGCTCTGTGTTCGCCAGGCGTCAACACCGACTCGACAGCACACTTTACTTTACATTACATATCTTCCATAGCTTTTAATATGGAAACTTCAGTTAAGCCTAATGCAGCAGACGGATTGGTCTCTGGGGTTACTCAGAGAGACCATATGATGCCTGTTCTTAAACAGTTACACTGGCTACCAGTATGCTTCCAGGCAAAATATGAAGTGTTGGTTATTGCCTTTAAAGCCCTGATTGTCATAGGCCTGGATTACCTGAGAGCACCTTTCTTTGCAAGATCCCCAGTGCTCATTAAGATGATCAGGAGAGGTCCATTTTCAGGTTCAGCTAGTTAATCTGGTGGTGTCTTGGGTTCGGACCATCACAGTAGCCACCTCTAAGTTGTGGAATGCATTTTCTGTGGGCATAAGAAGCCTTCAAGAGAATCCTAAAGACACATTTTTTCAGCCTGGCTTTAAAAAATATTTAAATGGTTTTAAAATGAGTTTTATTTTAATATTTTAACTGGTTTTATTTGATTGTTTAAAATGGCTTTATTTTATGTTTTATGTTAATATTTAAATTGTTTTATTTTTGATTGCCTTTAAAGCCCTCTCCATGTAAACCGCCCTGAGCCATTTTTGGAAGGGCGGTATAGAAATCAAATGAATGAATGAATGATTGTGGATGTGAACCACCCTGACCCTTTTTGGTTGGGTGGCATATAAATAAATTAAATAATTCAGGATGGAAATTTTCATCCTGAATTAGAATATGGCACCAAAAGAGTATAATGCACTGTTGGTTTCATTGTAATCATTTTTTTCCTTCCTAGTTGTTACGTCATGTCTTAAAAAAAGTCATGGAAGTAAAGCAAGTAAGGGATAACATCTTGCAAGTTCATTTAAATGGTAAGCAATTCAACATTTGTTTGCTAAACTGGATTTCCTCACTCAACCTTGTAACTTAGCACTTTTCTGTGTTGAGTAACAATGGCAAGGAAGTATTCCTGCAAGTAAGAGCAAGCTATGGTTTGAGTTAAATCTGAGTGTGTGAGGGGAGGAAAGAGTGTGTGTGAGAGAGTCCAAGATTTGCTCATATAATGCTAAATCATGGTTTTGTGTTGCATATGAGCTTTCTGTCCCCTTTTTCATATTAAGGAGCTAGTACAGCTCTAAGGGACACCTGAGGGAGTATGGTTTCTAAATATTTAATTACAAGGCAGTTCTAATTTTTTCTTTGCTGCTAATTTTTTGATATGAGATGCTTGCCTTTTTTCTTTCAAAATATTGCAATCAGTTTAACTTTAAGGATTTAAAAAAATCTATTACAGGAGAACCTTGATATTCGTGGGGGTTCTGTTCCGGGCTGCAGCCACGGATATGGGAACCACGAATATCGGGTAATTGGTCCAATGGGATTGCGGGGGTTAGGTTCCCGTTGGCCAAATTTCACGGGGAGGAGCATCTTAGCTTGCTCTGATGCTTCCCCTGAGTCATGCTGTGCCCCCAAATTGGTCAAACAGCAGTGTTTTTTTCCTTCTATTTTTTCTACAAGGATGGGAGCCAGTTTGTGGCTCCGCCAGATAAAATGGCAGATACGCAAGGTTGGCATTATTTCTTTTTTTCACATATGTTGAGGTCAGGTGTCTTTTCCCTGACTGCGGATATGCGAATCCTCAGATAACAACGTCCATCTGTATAATGTATTTGTTCTCCTACTGTAGGGCTGCTACAAACAAATGACAAAATTGCTCTCAAGGAGATTACAAGACAACTAAATTTGGAAAATGTGGTTGGAGATAAAGTTTTTGTAAGTTTAAAAAAAACACAAGATTTACAATTATATAGATCCTTTGTACTTTCAAAATAAACATAATTATATAGATCCTTTGTACTTTCAAAATAAACATTATATACAGGTGAAACTCGGAAAATTAGACTATCGTGCAAAAGTCCATTAATTTCAGTAATGCAAATTAAAAGGTGAAACTGATATATGAGACAGACGCATTACATGCAAAGCGACATAAGTCAAGCCTTAATTTGTTATAATTGTGATGATCATGGCGTACAGCTCATGAAAACCCCAAATCCACAATCCCAGAAAATTAGAATATTACATGGAACCAAGAAGACAAGGATTGTAGAATAGAACAATATCGGACCTCTGAAAAGTATAAGCATGTATATGTATTCAGTACTTGCTTTGGGCCCCTTTTGCAGCAATTAGTGCCTCAATGCGGTGTGGCATGGATGCTATCAGCCTGTGGCACTGATGAGGTGTTATGGAAGACCAGGATGCTTCATTAGCGGCCTTCAGCTCTTCTGCATTGTTTGGTCTCATGTCTCTCATCCTTCTCTTGGCAATGCCCCATAGATTCTCTATGGGGTCAGGTCAGGCGGGTTTGCTGGCCAATCAAGCACAGTATACTGTATACTTTTCAGAGGTCCGATATTGTTCTATTTTACAATCCTTGTCTTCTTGGTTCCATGTAATATTCTAATTTTCTGGGATTGTGGATTTGGGGTTTTCATGAGCTGTACGCCATGATCATCACAATTATAACAAATTAAGGCTTGACTTATCTCGCTTTGCATGTAATGTGTCTGTCTCATATATCAGTTTCACCTTTTAATTTGCATTACTGAAATTAATGGACTTTTGCACGATATTCTAATTTTTCAAGTTTCACCTGTAGATCCTTTGTACTTTCAAAATAAACATAATTATATAGATCCTTTGTACTTTCAAAATAAACAATTCATTGTAATAACTATTCCATATTTTATGAAAGATCATAAAATAAATGCTCTTTATAGGGTGTGCCTGTTTTAATGTCATTCTCATTCTGAAATTTTCTAGTGTTGTAAATTAATAGCAATAGCACTTACATTTATATACCGCTCTATAGCCGGAGCTCTCTAAGCGGTTTACAATGATTTAGCATATTGCCCCCAACATTCTGGGTACTCATTTTACCGACCTCGGAAGGATGGAAGGCTGAGTCAACCTTGAGCCGCTGGTCAGGATCGAACTTGTAACCTTCTGGTTACAGGGCGGCAGTTTTACCACTGTGCCACCAGGGGCTCTTTAACCATGGAATCTTACCATTTTCTGGCAATAAATAATGTGAAATCAAGAGTGTTCCCAAGACAGAGATCACCCTGTCTGAATTGTGTAGGAATTTGCACTAAAGCAAACTGGGTAATAATGAAGGTCAAATAAAGGACTTTCAGCGGTACCTGTGAGAACAGCATTTTGCAGTGCAAGACAACTCTCTTTATCTCTAGGTCAACTTAGGCTACCCACCTGTTTTTGAACTACAGCTCCCATATTTCCCAGTCACAATGGTCAATAGCCAGAGATTATGAGAGTTGTACGCCAACATCTGCAGGAGGGCCAAAGTTGAGCAGCCCTGGCCTAGGTGCATGTCTTAAGCCACGGGTGGATAGATTTAAGGCTTCTGAGAGATACTCCCTCACCCCTCCAAGGTCAATACAAAATAGCAGGTTGGGAAGGTGGAGTCAGTCACAAAATGGCAGGTTGGGGAAGCAGATTTTACAATAACTTGCATTAACGCAATAAGGAATTTTAACATTAACACCCCTGAATTTCTGGAGAATTTTTCTGCAGAACAAAAGGGTAAGTAAGAGCAACTACTTTGTAGGAGAAAAAGCTGTGGAAAAATTAATGGGGAAATAAAGTAAAAGCAACCCTGATCACTCAGAGAGAGGGAGGGAGATTTAAAAATGGTTCTCCTACTCAGCTAACCAATCAGTTTTTCAGTACTGGCTGGAAAGGAGGGAGAAGCAAGTCCAAATATCTGGAGAGCTACTTTAGGTAAGCCTGAGAGCTATCCGTCTTAAGCCATCACTGACTGCATCTGAGTTAAAGGAAAACGTAACATTCAGCAAATTCCAAAATATAGTAAATTTCAGAGCTCAATATATCACACAGACCAAGAATTGGATTGTCAGTTTCAGACCACTTGGGAAGTCTGTGATGGTGCACAAATTACCCCAAAAGTTGTTTACTTAACTGTCTGGAGAATCTCCATTCTGGTCAGGTTTTCTGAGCAGAGACCAGACAATTGCAATTCCTGAACTGAGTCTTTGCCAGCTAGTGAAGGACATGACATGATCAACCTCTTATTCCCAAACACAGTGGGTGGCATCCAGCTAAATTCTCCCATCAGCAGACACTCTTTCTGCTTGTGCTAGGGGTCCTTCCATTCATGGAAGAAATTTCTATAGTGATATGGTATGCAGAAGTTGTTGCAAGTGAGAATGACTTGGAAATGGTTCACATATTACCTGGAGTCCAGGGAGGCTGTGTGTTAATTATTTACTCATCTGCTTTCTTTGCTTTGAGTAATGGGTAAAGAATGGACTTGGCATGTTTGCCGCAGCAAGATGTGCACTTGAAAGTCACTTGGAACTTGCACAGTTCACCATGGGAAAGATGCACAAGTTCCCTCATGGTGTTACAGCAGAAGTTAGGAAAAAAGATGTATGAGTCATTACTGCATCCACTTCCTTTGCTTAGTTGTGTAATGTCCCAAGCTGTCCTAATATGGAGACAGCTTGTCTTAACTAGACATTCACCATTCTAATAATTCTGCAAGATTACACTTCACAGATGCAGCTACATCATTTCTATTCAAATATTCTGAATAAAAGAAAACTCCTAGGTTGTGGCTGACTTGGACTTAGCCTTTCATATTTAAGGTTACCTAACAGTTGTTTGTTATCTTTTAGGGTAGCTTTGCTGAAAATCTTGCATTTCTTCTTGAAGCATTAAAGAGAGGTAAATACATTTTTCCTTGGACAATGACAACAATAAATGCATAGCTTTCTCCAGCATGACTGCGTTGGAAGTTATAGGCCTACCTCCATAAATGACATGATGAAACCATAGTTTATTTTGTTTAAGTAGAGTGCATTCAGAATGTGGCCTTCCAGATTCAACCTGAGCAGGATCTAAAATTAACTGAGTGGATATCAAAAAACATGTGAGTGTGCCCTAGAGGGAACACTGGGAACGAGGCCTAGACATCTTAGTTCTTGTAAATAAGCCCTTGTAGTATAAATGAATTGTAAATTGTATTAATATGCACAAGCCTCTTCATTATTGTCAGTAAGATTTCTGTGTTAATATGCTTGCAAATCCCTGTTCATGAAAAAACTGGCAGGGTCAAAAGTTCATACCTGCTGTTTTTTTAGTTTTACAGTTTTTTTGGAGGGAAGAAATTTTTTGAAAAACTGAAGGAACTTTGTGTTATACGGATTGGATTGTTTAAAAAGAACTGTTGGAACAATTTGTGTATAAAAGGAGGTTGCTTTTAGTACAGTTCAGTTCTGGAAGTTAGTTATGAGAGTTCAGTTTTGGAAGTCCGAGTTGGAGAGACCTGGAGAATCAGAGCTGAAATCACAGTTGAAATTGGTGAATCAGAGTCAATCAAAGTCAGGAGGTCAAAAAGTAAATGCTGGAAAGCTGAAGGAACTGAGGCCAGTCAAAGCTGAAGAATTGCTAGCCCAGGTTGAGCGAATCAGTGTTGTGGCTGTCTCAAGAGCTTAAATCACAGAAGAACCAGGCTGGATGGAACCCCAGGCCTGTACTGTGACCAGGACAAGAGAAGGAACAAGCCAAGTTGCTGAAAGGAAGGTAACTGCAGCGGACTATGTATTAGGGACCAGTTTAGAATAGTTTATTTGGATGTGTTTTTCCAACCATTCTTGACTCCTTTATGGTAACTGTTTTGCTATACAGAGAAACCAAAAAGCTAATGTTTTAAATCGACTAATATTTTTCCAAGGTAAACTTTGTTACATTTAGAGATTAGAAGTGGTTGCTTAATGTTCTCTACCTCATGCCTATAAGCCTTTCCACTCTTCTGAATTTTTGTTTTTGGGGTGTCTTTTTTCTTCTTTCAAAGGTGTAAAGGCTGTTGTTGTAGACCCAGCCATATAAATGAAAAGTGCTTGGTGGTAGTGGTAAAGAATTGATATCATGGGTCTGGTGGGATGTGAATTTCCTCCACACATGTCACGGGGGGGTGGGGGTGGGCAGCTGTTCCTCCACACGTGGTGGTGGTGGGATAGACAGCTATTCCTCCACACAGCCATTACTTATGGTTTATCTGGTGAGGTCTTTGGGGTTCTTTTCAAACAAAAATATTAGCTTACATCAGACCCCATCTTATAAGAAAAAGTAGCCAGGTTTTTTGTTTCTGTCCTCAAAATATGTGGCAAGCTGATACAGCCTGTCTAACTGGACCTCTCAGCAGCTTTCAATACCATGGTATCCTTCTGGGGTCATCTCTGGGTTGGGACTTGGTGGCACGGTTATACAGTGGCTCTGCTCCTACTTGGAGGGTCGTACTCAGAAGGTGGTGCTAGGGGATGCCTGCTCTGCCCTATAGATTATGAGGTGCCACAGGGATCTATTTTGTCCCCCATGCTGTTTAATATCTACATTAAACCTCTGGGAGAGGTCATCCGTCGGTTTGGGCTGCAGTGCCATCAGTGTTCTGATGACACCCAGCTCTATCTATCTTTTAAATCAGCAGGCACCAGGGAGGTAGGATGCTCTGAACCTGGATTTGGGGGCTGTTCTAGACTGAATGGGGGCAAACAAGCTGACACTTAATCCAGATAAGATGGAAATGCTCTGGGTTGGTAAAACTGGTCTTCTGAGTAGTGAGGTAAATCTGGTCTTGGATGGGGTCACATTCACCCTGAAAAAGTCTGCAGCTTGGGGGGTCTTTCTGTATCTGATGCTGTCCTTGGAGGCACAGGTGGTGGCAGTGTGCAGAGGTGCCTTTTACCAGCTATGGCTGGTCCAGCTGCAACCCTGCTTGGAGAAGTCAGACCTGACCTCAGTCACTCACACTTTGGTAACATCCAGATTGGACTACTGCAATGTGCACTCTGTGGGGCTGCCCTTGAATATGGTGTGGAAGCTTAAATTGGTCCAGAATACTGCTGCAAGGATGCTTGTGGGCGCAAGTCGCATCATGCGTGTTGCACCCATCCTGCAGTAGCTTCATCAGTTACCAGTTCGCTTCCGGGCTAGATTCAAGATGGTGGTCATCGTTTAAAGCTCTACACGGCTTGGGGCCAGGGTACCTGTTGGACCACATTTGACCATATGAATCTGTAATGGCCTTCCGCTCAGCATCTCAGGCCCTGCTCATGGCCCCACCACTAACAGAGATCCAGCTGGTGAGACATGAGATAGGGCCTTTTCAGTTGTGGGCCCTCGGCTTTGGAATGCCCTCCCTGAAGAGCCATGCTATCTCCCTCAGTGTTTTTAAAGAACAAATTTTAGAAGTCTCTTTGAAAAAAGGCTTCTTAATGTTTCATCTGCTGCTTATATCTGGTAGGTTCTGTAGGTTTTTATAGTTCTCAGTTTTTAGCTTTCAAAATAACTTTTAATTTGAAACTGTTTAAAAAAATTGTAATTTTAAATTCATTTTAGCCTGATCTTTTAACATGTTTAACTTGTTTAATTTTTTATTTTTATTTTACAGACTGTTGTGAGCTGCCCTAAGCAGTAGTATACTGGAGGGGCAGGGTATAAATATTTTAAATAAATAACTGTTCTGAATTTTTCTGAGTTTCTTTTGTGTGTGTGTTTTTAAATTCTGAGTCTATCTTTTCCCATGATTGTTTAAAATCAATCAAATATTTTTGTTATAGCTAAACAAATAAACGGACTTAGTTTTTATAAGAAAATGCTTTGCTACTCTCTTGGATTTAGAATTAAATGAGAACTTTGATAGCTTCTGCAATATTTTCTTTTTTGCCCATTAGTAGAATTTTATAGCATTACAGGTAGCCCTCATTACCCACGGTTTAGCTTATCTGCAGTTGGATCACTGGGACCCAGTTTCTTTATTCACAGGGTGAAAATAGAGTTATTTTCACCTATTTTCAGTTCTGGAGTGGCCAAAAATGACTTCTGACATCATTTCCTGCTGCCATTTTGTAGTGCTGAGTCATATTGTGGCTCTTTTCTGTTGTGGGGGGAACTAAAAAAATGAAGGTTTTGGAAGTTTGGCGGGGGCATTGCTGGTGAGCAAAGTACTGTGCTTATTTCTGCCTCACCCTGCTTTCTCTTGTGATTTTCAGTACTTCAGTGTGCTTAGGAACCTAAACCACCAGTCCCCATAGGGTTAAGGTCACTTTGTTTGCTGTTTTGTTGTCTGTGGAAATAGGTGGAAACGGAATCCCTGTGAATAACGAGGGCTGCCTCTATACAATTCTGACTTGGATTCTGAGATCCATGGACATAAGCAACTTTGCACAATCCCTCCTTGGTTCTGAGGATCTTCCACTTTTTGGCAGAACAGAGGTCTGTTGTAAAGAGGAAAGAGTAAAAGGTCGTGCAAGCTTAATTGCACTTGTGGTTCTTCAGTCCTGTGCACTGTGTGCTCCATCTTTATTGCCTTCTGTGGTGTTTTTGTTTAGCAAATCTGTGAATGGGAAGTTGCAAAGGAAAGAATTGTTACATCAGCAAGGTATGGGTTTGGGACAGAGTATTTTAAGCTGTTTGGGGCAATATTGCTATATTAAGGGATGGAAAAAAAACTAGTTGTCCCTTCTAACAATGAATGATAGTTTTTGTTCAGTCTCTCAAAAGGCATCTATATTAAGATTTTAAAGATTGTGCACATTACCTGATCAAATAATTATTCAATGTGATGACAATTATATTTACCAGTTTTGTTTACTCTGTTAGGTGACCGTGCCCACAGTTGTCCAGTACTGTTCATATTGGATGAGTTTGATCTCTTTGTTCATCATAAGAACCAGACTTTGCTTTATAACCTCTTTGATATATCCCAGTCAGCACAGACACCTATTGCTGTTGTTGGTCTGACTTGTAGATTGGTAAGATGTGCTTAGTATTTATTTATTTATATATTTAGTTGTCAGATTTATATACCGCCCAAACTTTCATCTCTCGGTGGTTAACATAAAACGATTAAAACACATATAAAGAGTTAAAACAGTTCAACAATATAAAATCAAATGCAAAATTAAAACTCATGAATTTTTAAAAACTGAGAAAGCTTGGGTGAAAAGATGGGTTTTCAGATGGGTTTTTTACAAAATTGCCAGAGATGGGGAGGATCATATCTTAGTCGGGAGCGCATTCCACAATCTCAGGGCAGCAACCAAGAAGGCCTGTCTCTGTGTAGCCACCAGACAAGTTGGCGGTAACTGGAGACTGATCTCCTCAGATGACCTCAATGGATGGTGGGGCTGATAATAGAAAAGCCACTCTTAATATATATGTCATGCAGTTCAAATAATGTTTTTCTTGAATTTGTCTTGAACTGACTTCATTTAGAGACTGTCCGAGGGTAGTTTAAGAGGCTTTCAGAGCATGTGAATCTTCTTCCAATCTCTATCTTAGGATGCTGCTTTAGAAATCATGAAAAATGGTTCTACTGAACTTAAAACAGCTTCACAGACTCATAATGTAAAGGTAAAGTGTGCTGTCGAGTCGGTGTCGACTCCTGGCAACCACAGAGCCCTGTGGTTATTCCCCCCCCCCTTTTAAAAAACGTTTTCTGTTGCACCACTCTTGTCTGAAGGAACTTAGTAAATGAGTTTTAATGAACCTTCTATATATCTACCAAACCGGAAACTACTTAGAGGTTTGATAGTGGCTAAAAATTCTAGAATGGAAATGCAAATAAAAATGAAATATTAATGAAAACCTTTAAACAAGTAGGTATAAATTTTTCCTCTTTTATTGGAGAACATTGAATTTAAGTTCAGATGTTTTCTTAAGTATATGAATACCACAGCAGAAGGAGAGCTTGAATGCATTTTTTTCAGCGCTTAGATGTCTTGAATGCTAACACTCTATTTGTTTTTTACTAGGATATTTTAGAACTCATGGAGAAGAGAGTGAAGTCAAGGTTTTCCCACCGGCAAATATACTTAATGAATTCATTTGATTTTAAAATATATCTGAATATTTGTAAAGAACAGTTATCTCTGCCTCCAGAATTTCCAGAAAAATCCTTCACTGAGAAATGGAATAAGAATATACAGGTACTTGAAATAAAAGCAGTGATTTTAAAAAAAAACCTGAATTGTTTTGCTGAAGGCTGACAATCCTAATGTGAGAGTGTGTATTCTGAGTTCCAAGGTAGTAATTAATTGTAAAGTCATAAACGGGGAGCACACATGGTACTCCATTTGTACATGGAGGAAGGGGCAGAAATGCCTTCTTATGTCAGCCCGTCATACTTTCTAGGGTGTGTTCCAGAGCTATCAACCTTGGAAGGGGACTTCTTGGTTGTGCAGCAGGGGGAAATTCAGTTTGAAAGGAAGAGCTTAGGTGAGCAGAGCAACTTCTAGCACCAGTCTAGAGCCTGGCCATTATTTTCAAGTTGCTGAGAGCAGGGTGAATGGTGGTGTGTGTTGCATATCAAGTACTTATTTAGAATAGTTGGAAACTGTTTCTCATTCCTACACTCATGATTAACTTTGAAAACATCTGCCTCTGTGAATATATTGTGCCAACATATGCAGCTAAGTTCTCAAAACAAGACCAGTCATTAATGACATGGCTATGCAGTGACCTTGCAAAATGTGTTCTTGTTTTTCAGCTTATAAAATAAGGAAATGGGAAGAAAATGCTGGCTTTTATAATAGTGCATATTAGTTCATCTAAAGAATGTAAAGATCAATAATCTGTTAAAGTGGCAATTCTTGTTTGCCTTGGAAGGAGGCAAAAGAGAGTTGGTCTTGTGGTAGCAAGCATGAATTGTCCCATTTGCTAAGCAGGGTCTGCCTTGGTTGCATTTGAATGGGAGACATGTGTGAGCACTGTAAGATATTCTCCTTGGGAGATGGAGTTGCTCTGGGACGAGCATCTAGGTTCCAAGTTCCTTCCCTGGCATCTCCAAGATAGGGCTGAGAGAGATTCCTGACTGCAACCTTGGAGAAGCTGCTGCCAGTCTGAGTAGACAATACTGAGATAGATGGACCAGTGGTCTTACTCGGTATATGGCCACTGCCTATGTTCCTAAAAATTTTATTTTGATGTTATCTTTTATTTTTCCCTGAATCTGGAATGTTTTCAGTTTAATTGCAACATATAACAACACTTCATGTGATCAGCATATCAGTATGATATTTATTAATGAGGGTAAAGACTGCAGAGTTAACTTTTATAAACCTTATACAAATATAATTTTAATCCAATTTAGTCTCTCTTAGAAGACCAAACAGTGCAACAAGTGCTGCAAAATCAATTCCATCATAGCAAAGACCTGCGGTCTCTCTACATGTTGTTGGTAAGACTATTTTGGCACCTTAATTGCTTTTGAATACTGCTTTCAATTTGTTCCATAAATTCTGAGTGATATTTTTATTGTTCAGCTTGGGAATCAACTGATATAGATAGGGAACTTAGCTTATTGAACATTGTTATGTTTGTGTTTTGAAATACATCAAAAATCTTCATTATATTGCATGCTTAAGAGCAACCATCTTTATAGTGTAGATAGTCACAGTGGATCACATCAACCTAAGCTGTTCTGGGACTGATACTTTTCATTTAAGTTTTGTTTCTGCCTGTAGGACACTATATTACTAGCCCAATTAGTTTAGCAACCATGGTTTAATGATAAACCATGGTTTAGCAACTTGATGAGCTTCAACTCAAACTATGATTTTATCTTGGTGGTTTTAACAAATGTGTGTAACATGGGACTGTGGCTTTTTTAACGGTAAAAGCAGAGTGAAGGAGGATGAGCAGCTCTCTGAGGTTCATTCACATAGCACTAAATCACAGTCTTAACATTGTGACTGAACTGGTCTTTTGTTTCCCAAAGTACTGAGTAGTCTACTTATAAAAAGTAAAGTTTAATTTGAATTAATGTTCCTTTAGTAGCTGAAAAATGGTTAAAATTCTCAAAATTTGTCATTGCAACCAATACAATATATTGTAGATTGATCAATATGCTCTTGGTCAATACTCTATCATGGCATTATGTTTTGAATAATTTTAGAATGTACTTGGTGATCAGCAGAAATATTTTTGTTTTGTCTTCAGATGCTTGCTTTAAGTAATGTAACTGTGTCTCATCCATATATCAATGCATCAGACCTTCTTGGAGCAAGCAGTCTGTATAGAATGGATTCAAAAGCAAATATTATGCATGGTAAGGAGACAGTATTTCTTCACAGACTTTGGGAGTGTAAACTTCCATGTTGGTAATGGGTTGTTAATCCTGAAACTCTGTAATGCACAGGAAAAACATTTGTGATAAAATATTGTGTAAAAATAGTTGGGATGTGCTGTGTGTATTAGTTTTACGGACCAAAAAAAGAACAAGGTAGCACCTTTTAGATTAATTGTGGTAATGTAGTTTCTTTGGCTTAATGGAGACATGGCAGCCAAATGATGATTTGTCTCTTCAGAATGCGCTCTTACCCTCCGCATGCTTCAGTTCTCTGCAGCACTTTCTGATCAATGGCGATCATTTTCTGTGGTGTCCAAATTATGCGAACTGTCGTTCCTGCAAGCCATAACTTGCCTCTGAACCAGAACAGGAAACTATAGTTTGCAGTGAACATAAGAAGAAGCCGTCTTATACTGAGTATGTCTGTCTAGCTCAGCATTGTCAACCCTGACTGGCAGCAGCTCTCCAGGGTTTCAGACCAGAAATCTTTCCCAAGCCTTCCTGGAGAGGCTGGCAGTTCTGCAACCAGGAGACTTCTACATACAAATCATGTGTTCTACCACTAAGCTTCCCATAGTGGGTTCCAGTTCTGGTTTGGCTGCTACTGCAAAGCAAGAAGGTGCAGGAGAGTGTCTCTGGATTGCAAGAGGGAAATGCAACAGTGAGCATGTCCCCAGTGGACATACTAGCCAAACCATGGTTTTGCTATTTCCCAACAGCATCACTTCTTCAAACTGGTTGTTCTCTTCTGTCCCTGTGAAGAAATCTTTCTCTAATGGAGAAGTGGTTCCGTCTGATGCATACTTTCCTAGTCTACTTCCAAAAAAAAATTATATCCCACACCTTCATAGCATCCCAGAACAGTCTATTCATAGGAATGTTTTCATACAGTGTAGCTGAAAATCACTTCCAAGTTCATCAGAAAGAAGGGCTCCTGCTTCTGTGAGAGTCAGTGCAACAAAGTAGTGACAGAACAAATATTTATACGTATTTGGTGTCTTGGTCTTATTAGGTGACTCAGGCTTGAGCTCTAGCGCCATGTGCACCTGCACCACCACTGAGATCTTTCAAAAGCAGACGTTGGGACACTTCACAAACGGTTCCTTTTGTTTTAGTAACATACCAGCTTATCATTCACAGTTGGAAATGTTTTTCTTGTAAGTTCAGAAGAGAATCCAAAGCTCGTATGCCGTTCGCAAACTGGCACACTATATTGATTGGCAAGGAATGTAGTTTTGTGTCTGGTTTTCTTCCCTGGCCCTTGCATCTTCCCAGTGTCTTTCTTCCACCCCATGCAATGCTAGCTATCGTGTGTGTGTGTGTGTGTGTGTGTGTGTGTGTGTGTGTGTGTGTGAAAAAAACTTGTCTTCTGCCTGCAGAGTGTGTAGGTGGCAGTATCTCTTGAGCAGCCAAGCTATGGTGGCAGTACCATAATGTGGGTATATATGTGACTCTTCGTATTTGGTGGTGCTCTTCCATTAGTGGGAGATCTTCTCCAGGGTGATGTGCAAGAGGTAGTGCAACATGTTGTGCAAGTTAGCTAGTGCCCCATATTGCATGGGAGGTGGCACATCTTTTACTGGCGCAGGAACTAGTCTGGAACAGAAGTTCCTTGCTTGGTACAGCTCCTTGTGCTTCATCTTTATGTTAGTGCAACAGTGTTGAACAAGCACTACACTCCTCTGGATGCTGCCCAGTAATTATATTTTGTATTTTGATATAATGCATTGGGGAGAGTGCTTAAGATGAATTTGAGGAAGGAAACATATTTTATTGCATTTGCTTTTGAAGTTCTCTCTGAATTAGACTTTATTTTGAAAACAACTTAGAGAGAAACATAATACAAAATTGTCTCGTATTGCTGGTGACACTGTAAATTAAACATCTAAAAAGCCACACTATAAATAAGAAGTATTATCTTTTCTCTTACAGGACTGTCTGTGCTGGAATTCTGCCTCGTAATAGCTATGAAACATTTAAATGATACATATGAAGGAGAACCTTTTAATTTTCAGATGGTTTATAATGGTGAGGTGATTTCATTATTTATTGCAAAACAGATGTTTTTTTTCCTTTAGAACAGTAGTAATACATATCCTTTCTAATGCAGAGTATCAGAAATTTGTTCAGAGGAAAGCACATACTGTGTACAGTTTTGAGAAGCCTGTTGTCATAAAGGTATGTATAGTTTATTACTTGTATTTCTTGGCAAAGCTTGACCATTGTTTTGCTGTCAAATGACATGAATAGTTTGAAATCAGCGTAAAGTATTGACAGCCATTTGGCTGAAAATGAAGTACCAAAGTATTGTATAATTGGCTTTGAATGAATGGGGGTGCCTGTTGATCCTCCCTGTATTGTCTGGTGCTTTACTGCCCTCTGGTGTACATTGATTGTATGTGTGTAACTTCCTAACCTGGATATGAGAGAGTTTTTGGGACTGACCAAATTTAATAGCCCAGCTTAGCAGCCATGTTTAGATTTTTTTCTATTCTGATTTTGAGATTATATTTTAATAACAAATTATTTGTATTACTTCAAAATAAAATGTAAATTTAATCTGTTTTCTAATTTCTCTGCTTGTGAACACTGTTCCCTCTAACAGGGATTTCCAGATGTTCACTACAACTCCCAGCATCCCCAGCTGCAGTGGCCTTTGGCTGAGAATTGTAGTCAACAACATCTGAGAATCCCTGTTGAGGGAACACTTCTTGTGAAGAATGGTGGGAAATGATCCTATTTATGAATTCTTTACATTCTTGTATTTTAGGCTTTTGAACATTTGCAACATCTTGAGTTGATAAAACCTGTTGAAGGCCCATCTACATGTGCCCAGAGAGAATATTTGCTAATGAAACTGCTTTTGGACAACAGTCAAATTATGAATGCTCTGCAGATCTATCCAAATTGCCCAACAGATGTCAAACAATGGGCTACATCATCGCTAAATTGATAGTGGGCTTTTGAAGCTTGATGGATCCTCTGAAAGTGTCCTTTAGTTCTTAATTAACCAGACTAAGAATCAGTGCTATCAGTGGAAAGATGCTGCAGGCAATCAATGTTTTTTCCTAAAACCGGAATGTATGTTAAAATTTGTGGCCCTAAAACTGAAATCTTGCTTTTTCAGATGTTCTGTGTCTTCATCATGCTGTTTTAATTGGAGTTGTATTGAGATTTGTCTTGCTTTAATAATTGTCTAATATATCGACAAGATAAATGTTAACTTTATAGCTTGGAGTAAAGCTAGATGCAACATTGATTGCATTGCTGGCCCTGCATTTTTGTGGGTTGTGTTGGGTTATATGACAGCTTTGGGAGGTGAGCAGCAGGATTTTAATGCTTTTTCTCAGTTGTGGACCTGATCCACATTGGGAGCCCTTTCTGTTTCTTTCTCTCAGGAGGGACCATTGGCAGCTTTGGGTCGGGGGGATCCATATCAAGCCCAGAGCAAAGAAAAAGCCTTCCCCCTGCTCCATTACCAAACTGTCTCCCCTGCACATGAGAGAGTGAGCAGTGTGATTTATGTCATGTGTAGCTTGGTCTTCAGTGAGAGTAGCTTAGAGAGGAATGTTCACTAAAATGTCAGTCTATCTTCTGCTGGAATGGAAACAGAGCAAGAGGGAAAAAACAGGTTGCTTACCTGTAACTAGTGATCCAGGAGTGATTCACACTAATGGGAAATGTGCGCACACAGCAGATGCTTCAATAGGATTTCAGTAGCTCCATCTGACCCTCTAGCTCTGCCCACATACTCATATGCTACCATTAGAAAAGGTGGTCAGATCGTCATTTCAGTTCCATGGCAACCACTGCAACTTTGACGGTAGTCTTATCCTCGTATCTTAGGTGGTGAGAGAGAAGATTGATGTAATTGAACACCAACCTGAAGTGTGGGTGGTGGGTGAGTTGTGTGAATACCTCCCAGATCACCCTAATGGATGATTAGCTAGTTAAGCTCTCAGTGGTGGGTGCAGGTTGTTGACCTACTTTATGCGACATTAACATTTGCTTTAGGACTCTTTGCCAAATGATTTACCTCCAGCCAATTTGATCCAAGACATAGTGTTTAATAAATGGCGGCCTTGCAAATCTCTTCTATATTTACTCCTGACAAATTTGCACCAGAGGAACCCACTCCATGTGTTGAATGTACTTTTCAGTCTGCTGGTGGTTTGATTTTTGGCATTTGTAAACCTCTTCAATTGCTTGTACTATCCAGCTTGACAATCTTTGTCTTGATACCTTAATTCCTTTTATATTCTTATGAAACACAGATATTCTTGTTTTCCCTAAAGGACTTTGTCCTTTCCAGGTAGAAGGCCAATGCCATTCTGATCTCTAATGTATGTAATTGTCTTTCCAGTTCTATCTGGGGATTTCTGGAAGGATAGTGGTAGCACAATGTCCTGACTTATGTGAAAGTTTGTAGCGATCTTTGGAAGAAATGATAGTCTGAAGTATTACCTTCTCCCTCAAAGTAGGAGGTCACAGCTCACAAAGGGTTAACTTCCACTCCTTGCTCCTGATAGACAGGAAATCTCAGGTGTTTTTCTGGTAGCTGAAGTCTGTCCCCTTCTCCCAGCATGCTCAGGTGCGATTCCCCTGTTCCTTCCTGTTTTCGCTCCTGATCAGACATACACCTGGGCTCCTGCCCAATTTCTAATGTGCTTTCATCCTTTCTACCAGTGAGCTTTCTCTCTTTTTACAACTTGGCATGGAGCTCTCGCAAGCTGGGGCACCTTAGCAGGTTCCCTATCAGAGATCATGGGGCAGGGGTAGAAAAGTAAGAGTCGACAAAAGAGGCTGCTAAGTGGTGCCACCATGAGCCGTCTGAGCCACACGGCACAGGGAAGAATAAGAAGACGGTCCCTACCCCCTGCTCAGCAACAAGCAAGAGAATCTTAATACAGGCTGCTTGCAGTGAATCACTGCAGCAGCCTGGGGGTCAGGAGATACACGTGGCTGGTAGGCCGGCAGTGGGCAGTGGGGAGTGGGGAGATGGCTCAGGACCTCTGGTCCCCAGAGGAGGCCCTGGACAGCATCAGTTCGCTAGAACTAAGAGCCATCAGGCTGGCTCTAGCTCACTTCTCAGTCTGCTTACAGGGTTGGTGAGAACAGACAGCATGACAGCCAAGGCCCATGTGAATGCAAGGTGGGGATCAAATCCAGATCCCTGATGGAGACCAATGCCCTCTTCCATTGGGCAGAAGGCAGAACGCAGTTGGCGTTCCCTAGAGGTTCGCAGGGCCCTATTCACCTATATTCGAGGGACAAAGGACCTAAAGCGGTCCGATGCCCTCTTCGTGTCCTTCCACGCTACTTCACTGGGCTCTAAGGTGACCTTAGCTCGTTGGCTGAGGGCATGCATCACCACAGCCTATCAAGCCCTGTCACTCCAAGTTCCACAGGGCATCACAGCACTACCTGCAGTGCAGCCACCCTGGTGGCTTTCACAGCACAGGTGTCGCTAGGGGAAATAGGCCACACGGTCCTCCATTTCTCCCCTTCTCAGGCACTACAAAATTGACTTACTTGTCTCAGAGCAGGTGGCCTTCAGGAGGATGGTGCTCCAGCAAGTGGTACAGAATTGATCCACCCCACCCCCCGGAAACCTGTAACTGCTTTGGTAAGTCCCTTTGTGAGCCGCGACCTCCTACTTTGAGGGAGAAACAAACATTGGATTTACCCTGAAGGGTTCCTTCTCCTCTGAAGTAGGAGGTCACGTGGTCAACCTGTGGATCAGGGACTAGCATAGTGCTAGGCCATGCCTCTCTGCACCAACCTTCGGGACTAATTGTTCCGATACTTGGAACAACTGTTTCTACCTTGACTAATATCTCAGGGCCTCTGTCCTCTATCCTACACCCTTTGCATGCTAACTTCTAGTTTCCACAACACTGTGGAGTTCTGCAGCCAAATCATGAATCGCGACAGTCTGAACTGGGGAATCGCACCTGAGCATGCTGGGAGAAGGGGGTGGACTTCAGCTACTTGAAAAACACCTGAGATTTCCTGTCTATCGGGAGCAAGGAGTGGAAGTTAACCCTTTGTGAGCCATGACCACCTACTTCAGAGGAGAAAGAACCCTTCACGGTAAGTCAAATGTTTCTTTCTCCTTATGGAAGCAGACATTTGGTGTATCTGCTCTCAAAGTTTGTAATTCATTTAACACTCCTAGCAGTAGTTATAGATATGAGGAAGGCTGTCTTAACTGATATTGTGGCTAATTATTCAAAGGTGCAAGTCATTAAGCTTGTTAGAATTGCTGACAAACTTTATTGACTGACAGGCTCTTATCTGTAGAAATATATTTGCTAGGGTTTTTTTAAAAAAATTGTTAGTGGATGTGAAAAGGCTGTCTAGAAATCAATACCACAGTGGCAGCTTGATATTGCTGCTAAATGTACTAAGAGATGTATTACAGTCCCTTGATCTTTAGACCAGACATATGTTAAAGCCTGTATTTCTTTTTCTGGGGGTACCTCTTTTTCCTCCACAAGCTGAATATCTTTTATACTTGGTAGCATGATTTCCTTGTTGAAGCCTTCCTTTCATTAAATAATTCTTTCTCTAGTTCTGTGGCTTCGGGTTTGCGAGGAGGCAGCATGCAAACTTTTGAGCTTCTGGGTTTATTTTTTAGCAATTGGTTTTTCTTCTCTTATTAACTAGGTTTTTGACCTTGGTTTTTATCTAAACTGAGCTGCTTAGTTTGGAAAATAGCAGAGCTACCTCCAGGATGTTTTTGCTACTAGAAGTTTGTGTTTAAATAACTATAACAGTAGATTTTTCTGGCTCGGCGTTCTTCTGTAGGGGAGTATAAGAAGTGCTTGTAAGGAGTGCCAGTAGTTCAGGAAGCAATGAGGAGAAAGCATGCAATCAAAGAAAACACATTTTTTTTTGGAAAAAGCTCCCAGCATTCTAAACCTTCTAACATAGAAGACACAGACGTACAAGCGAACATAGATTCGTCCTTTTTGCAAGCTCAATATGTAAGTACTTTGAATGCTGGAGATACTGGGGATACTTATATCTTTAATAATTCAGCCGAGGGACCAAGGATTAGTCCATTGGGGGTTTGCCAAGAACAGAATCATGCAAGCAATAAATCATCTAACGCCCATTGTAATCTGAGTGGGGTGAGCAAATCTCCCTTACTATCCATGGATGACTCAGCTAATTCACTTTCTAATGCCTCAAGGAAAACGTCCTCACCTGCTACCAGCGAGGGAATACCATTCAAAATGTCAAAACCTATATTGGAGACTTTGATATACTTATTCCAGCGTTTCTCTAAGATCTCAGCTCAGATGGACTCTTCAGCTGTGGAATTTTAAAAGCTATCTAACTTAGTCTCAACTGGCAGATCTGGATCGTGATCCGTTGAGCCCATAAGTGAATGGGTTCTGCGCCTGCGCAGGCACCTCTCAGAAAGATCACCTGTTACAGGTAAGCAACCTGTTTATCTGGATCGTGATCCGTTGAGCCCATAAGTGAATGGGTGATTAGTTAGCTGACCCTCCTAGGAGGTGGGTGCAGAAGGATGGCCTCTGAGGCAACACCCTCTTCAACACACTCCGCCCATATTCAGCCTGGCGAGCCATGCGCAAATCCACCGCATAATGTTTCATAAAGGGCTGTTGGGAAGACCATGTTGCAGCCACGCAGATGTCATCCATCTTAATTCCAGAAAGATGAGCAGCCGAAGTCGAGTAAGCCCTAGTTGAATGCGCTCGTATAGTCTTGGGCGATTCTACCCCCTGCAGCCTATACGCTAACAAGATCAGTTCTACTAACCAATGGGCAATACGTTGCCGAGACACTGGCAACCCCCTGCACCTGCCCTTATACGTGACAAACAGTTTACTAGTCTTTCTGCATTCCTTAGTTGCCCTCAAGTAGTACAACAAAGTCCGGTGGACGTCCAGAGCGTGCAGTGCCTTCTCTAATGGCGACTGGGGGGTTGTAAAAAAGGTTGGCAAGACTATTTCTTGATTTAGATGGAATTCTGTGACCACTTTCGGTCGGAAGCTAGGGTCAAGCCTCATCACCACCTTATGTGGGTAGAACTGGGTGTAGGGTTTGTCTGCCCTTAGCGCAGACAATTCCCCCACTCTTTTTGCCGTGGTTATTGCAATCAGGAATGCAGTCTTAAGCGTAAGCAACCGCAAGCTAGCCTCATGCAGCGGCTCAAAAGGCTTTTCTGTCAACGCTGAAAGAACCAAGGACAAACTCTACTGTTCCAAAGGTCTTTTAAGTGGAGAATAAAGATTCAGTCCTTTCATGAATCTCTTACACTCCGGATGAGAAAACACTGATTTCCCATCCCATCCTGGGAGTCTTGAGGATAGAGCTGCCAGATGCACTTTCAACGATACATTTGCCAGGCCCTTTAACTTTAGACTGGTTAAATAAAGCAGTACCTGGCGCACTGATGCCCACTGTGCCCTGAACTTATTCAGCTTTGCAAATGTTTTAAACCTCCTCCATTTACACAAGTAGCTACGTCTAGTTGACTTACGCCTACTATTTAACAAAATTATCCTTAAAAGTCTATTCTCCACGCCGTTAGCTTTAGCGTTCCAATCTCCGGGTGTAGTATCCTTCCCCCTGCCATTTGCAGGAGATCTGATGTCTCTGGCAGACGGTAATGGTTCCCCCTGCTCAGGCGAAGCAGCAGGGCAAACCACGCCTGACGTGGCTACCAAGGGGCTATCAGTATGCAATTTGCCCTGTCTCTTGCAATCTGCGCTAATACTCGATTGAGGAGAGGCATCGGCGGGAACAGGTAAAGGAGCCCCCTGCCCCCCACGTATTGAAATGCGTCTCCTAGAGACCCTGCACCTATCCCCACATGGGAACAATATCTCTTGCATTTTCTGTTCCTCTCTGTGGCAAACACATCCACCAAAGGGGTGCCCCAGAGATCGAAAATCTCTCTGACATATTCCCATTTGACCTCCCATTCGTGCCTCTGATTGGTCAGAGTGCTCTGACTGAGAGCATCCGCTAGCTGGTTGTCTACACCCCTGATATGAATTGCCATTGGATACATGGCATGCTTGATGCACCAGTCCCACAACCTTATTGACAAGGTGCAAAGTGTCGGTGAGACCGTCCCCCCTTGTCTGTTCAAATAAGCTATAGCAGTAGTGTTGTCCATTTGGATCTGGACCACAGCGCCTCTGAGCTGTGGTTCGAAGGCCTTCAACGCCAAAACAGCCAACAGCTCCAGGTAGTTGATATGCAGTTTGGCCTGCTGAGGCGTCCACTGCCCTTGGATGCAATCTGGGCCGCAGTGCGTTCCCCTCCCCTGTAGGGACGCATCTGTTGTGATCCATGCCGTAGGGAGAAGAGGCCGGAACAGTATTCCCTGTAAGAGGTTCTCCTCTGCCATCCACCACTGCAGGGAAGCTTGCAACCCCCTGGGAAGGTGTAACAACATGTTTTGACTGTCTACATTGAGACGGAAGTGGTCCAAAAACCACCGTTGCAGGGGCCTCATCCGAAGTCTGGTATAACGTACCGTTGTGTTGCAAGAGGCCATCAAGCCTAACAGCCTTTGCACCCCTCTTGCCTTCTGCGTGGGTCTGTTGTGATTCGCCAAAGCGATTATCTGACTGCACCTCTCCCTCGGCAAGAATGCTCTCCGTAGCTTCAAGTCGAGGACAGCTCCTGTGAAGTTTAGCTTCTTTCTTGGGGTCAAGTCTGACTTTTTCCAGTTGACACTGACTCCCAACTCCTGGAGAAGATGGAGCATCATCTGTATCTGAGACTCCAACAACTGTCTGTCCTTGCTCACCAGGAGCCAGTCGTCCAAATACGGGTAGACCACTAGGCCCTGGGTTCGAAGGTACGCAACTATTACTGCCACCACTTTGGTAAAAACCCTCGGAGCTGTTGATAATCCGAAAGGGAGGACTGTATACTGGTAAATCGCATCCCCCACTGTAAAACGGAGGTATTTTTGGTGGTTTTCCTGGATGCCCACATGGAAATATGCGTCTTTCAAATCTAACGTTGCCGCCCACTCTTCCTGCACCAGAAAGGGTAGAATTTCCTGCAGTGTCGTCATTCTGAACCTCCAGGTCCAGACAAAGTCGTTGAGTTCTCTCAAGTCCATGATTGCCCGTATCCCACCATCCCGCTTGGGTATTTGAAAATAACGGGAGTAGAATCCAGACAACCTCCTCGCCCACTGCACTGGTACAATTGCTCTCTTCTCCAACAACACCTTTATCTCCTCTTCCAACACTGGTGTTGATTTTGTGAAACGTAGGCCTGAGAACGGGGGCAGAGCTGTGAACTCGATTGCATAACCCGTCTCCACAATTCTCAGTACCCACTGGTCTGATGTAATGTTGTGCCATGCTATAGCATGGCTTGCAAGTCTGATGGTTGAGCTGACAACTACAGGGCCGATGGCAGTTGTCCTGGTAATTGTACTTAAATGCAGCGGGCTGGCAGAGCAATAAAAAAGACTGCTTTGCAGCCTCCTTGTTGTTACGATTACTCTGGTTCTTGTTTTTGTTGCTGCTGTTGTTATTGTTGCTTCTGAAGCCCCTTGATCGCTGTTAGGGTTTGTTCTGCCTTCTGAAATCCCCCCTATCCTGGTAACGATACGGCCTTTGTCTATTATAATTGTATGCACGAGAGCCAGATGTCGAGGTAGTCTTTGCCGTAAACTTTGACTTCTTCAGCGTTTCCATCGTGGTGTCTGTGCTCTCATGGAAGAGACCCTTTCCATCAAAAGCAAGATTTTCAACACAGTCCTTCATGTCTGGCTGAAGAGATGTTGCACGTAGCCAGGCATAGCGTTGCATGGGGACTGCAGTCACCATGGCCCTAGACTCAGTTTCGGCTAAATGTTTAAAAGTACTAAGTTGTTGCTTAGTCACCGAAGTTGTCCTTTCATACACCTCATGGAGCTTAACCTGCAGTTCCTCCTGGGACATCGAGGTTGAGTCATGTAGCAAGTTGTTCCATAGGAGGTGAGTGTATCTAGCCATACATGCTGCGTAGTTTGCAATCCTAATAGCTAGGCTCGAGGTAGCATATAGTCTACAGCCTAATACATCAGTCTTTCTGCCTTCCTTGTCCCCAGGTGTTGTGTGTCGGCGGCCGCCCTTTGATGTAGACGCGCAATCCACTACAATGGAATTAGGATACGGGTGCTGTAGCAGGTGTCTTCCCCCTCACAAATCCGATATAGGTTCTCAATGCGCTTTGAGGTTGGATTTGCTGAGTGCACCGCATCCCATGCTGACTTCGCTGCCTTTGCTATAGCCGGTATCATGGGCAAAGATATAGGATGTGAAACTGTTGACTTGAACATCATGTTATAGACCGGATCAGTGGAATCAGTTTCCGGCAGTTGCAAGTTTAAACCTAAGGCCTCTGCCATCTCTCTAATCAGCACATGATATGCCTTAAGTTCCTCAGTCGGGGACCTTGAAAGGCGTGGTGGAACCTCGGATGGAAGTTCTGCCTGTCCACTGACTTGATCTGAATAGGATACCTCAGAATCCAAATCCTCTCGCATTGACACGGGAGATGATTCCCTGGATGATGGGCTTGGTGGTGGTGGAGTACTTTTTCTCTTCCGTTTCCCACTTGGTTTTTCCTGTAGGGTCTTGGCCCTGGATGTTGTGGTCTGGTCTCCTAACCCCTGTGGAAGCCTCTCTTCCCTGGGTTGCTCTGGAACAGGCTGCTGCGCTTTCCACCTAAGGTATTCAGCATAATCGTGTGGGAGAGAGTGCCTGAACCCACACGAATGCGATGGTTGTGTAGCGGGGTGGCGTATGCTGCCATCCATATAACCCGCCAACGGTGGCACTATAGCCAAGGGAGACTGGAGCAAGTTATCGTCTGCAATCCTCGGGGGGAAAAGATGGAGTTTTTGGAGGTGGGAGACAAGGCTCCACGTTTTCTGCCTCATCCGCTTCTTCCTCCTCCTCATCTAAGCCAGTGCTCACAAACCCCTGAAAAGTAGATTCTGCAGGGGTATTAGGGCCCGATGCCATCAGGCTCCTGAGTGCCAAGGTCGCACTCCGATCGGAGCGCTGGCTGCCCATATTCCGTGGCGTAGATGGGACTGTTGAGGAGTACGCGCAGGTGGGAGAGAGACACGCTGTAAATTTTCTCTCGATGTCAATGAGTTGCGTTTAGTCTTTGCCCTCGACATCGAAGAGTCTCCTGTGCGCTCTCCCCCCGACGTCGAGGGCTTCGGTGTCGAGGGCTTCGGTACCAGTGAATCCCTTGCGTGTTCTGCCCTCGACGTCGAGGGCTTCGGTGTCGAAGGGTCCCGAGTGTTCCTTGTGCCCATCGATGCCGAGACTGGGCTGGACGTATGAGGTTCCATACCCCACTCATCCTCCGAGCCTTGCACCGATGAAGCTGATGGGGTTTTATGCTTATGCCCATGTTTCGTACTCTTTTCGGCGGAGCCTTCGACGTCTTTCTCTCGACAAGGCTTCTTCTCCGCCTTCGAAGAGACTTCCAACGGTCTTTTAAATGCTGTAGTAGGCACGGTTTTAGACTGTGCTATGACAGCTCCATGTGTCTCCGCCGTCGATGTTGATGCCGGCGGAGCCTCAGGGCGAGGGGTCGGCAGGCGGAGGGCATCCTCATAAAGCGCAGCTCTAAGGCGCAACGCTCTGTTCATTCTCGTTTGTTTCGAGAAGGCACAGCAGATCTTACAAGCTGCTGTGTTGTGCTCCTCTCCGAGACACAACAAGCAAGCATCATGATGATCAGTGGATGGCAATTTTGCCCGACACTTAACACATCTCTTGAACGTAG
Source organism: Hemicordylus capensis (assembly GCF_027244095.1). Taxonomy (NCBI): domain Eukaryota; kingdom Metazoa; phylum Chordata; class Lepidosauria; order Squamata; family Cordylidae; genus Hemicordylus; species Hemicordylus capensis. The sequence goes on along the minus strand of NC_069657.1, from coordinate 179,681,547 downwards.
TTTTAGTCTCCATACCGTTTTCCATATCACAGTCCAGGTCAAAAAACAAACTACAATTTTCCGTCCAATCTTTTGTCAAATACTGTCCGTGTAGCAGTTAGTCAAGTTCCAATAACAGTCCGGTTTAAGCCAAAAAATCAGTCCAATCCGTTGTCAAATCCAATCTGTCAAGCAAATAGCAAATTCCGTTTGACGTATCCAAAGTCCAAAACCAAATTAAGTACTTCTAGTTCGCAATCTCTGTCTACCGAGGAGCCCAAACGAGGTCTGAACGCTGTGGCGGTCAAACAGAAACTAACAGAAGACACCCAGCCGCTTAATATATTTAGCGTGCAGGAGCACGTGCAAAGGGGTGGTTGGGCGTCGCGAGGAGCTACCTAGTCGGCCCGAGAGGTGCCTGCGCAGGCGCAGAACCCATTCACATATGGACTGAACGGATCACTACCAGATCACCTGTTACAGGTAAGCAACCTGTTTTTCTGAAGGCAACAAACCATCATGATTAAAGGAAGGCAAACAGTTTGCTGATGTTTATGTCCAAACAGGAGCGCAGTCTCCAACCGCTGATAAAATGCTGACAACTGAGAGCCCTATTATATATAGGGGGGAATGTTGGTTTGTCCCCTTCTGGCAATTACACCTTAAGTAGCAAACAAAGAACCTCTCAGTTAATATATTGACCAAAACATATTATTTTGGACATTTGCCTAAACTCAATTAATCATCAGCGTTGGAATACAAAAGGAAAAATTAGAGCCTCACTTGCTCAGATTTTGTGCTTTCCAATGCAAGCAGTTGATTTGATATCATTTTCTGAACTAAAAACCTTTACACCCTATATGCTTAAATTGCTGCTCAGATTTGACTATGCTTTAATTCCACAGTCTTTGCTTAGAATGTGGAACCGTTTGGCACAATAGGAGATATTTCCCAGGAGGGTGATTGAGGAGTCTTTGAATGTTCCTGATGACCCTGTAGAACTAAACCTTGGGACCATGAGGAATTGCATGGCTATGTGAGTGAATCGGATCACTGGTGATCTACAGAAGAGAGAACTCTTGTAGTTCCTTTCCCATTATGAAAGATCAACAAACTCAGTTTAGGTGTACGGATCAAATCATGAATACTTATGCTGTACCCAAGTCAACTCTTAAGTCCAAGTGAACCTAATGATCCTCCATTTGTAACTATCTCGGAAGTGGGAGAACTATCAGAAGTTTTCCAACCCCCCATATTATTTGGAGGATTGTGAAACATCTGAAATACTGAGGAATTTATCCCTGGCATCACAGGCTGTTAATCAGACTAGCCTGGAAGATAATTTGCAAGAAAATGAAGTCTTTGGAACCTAGTATCTCTAAATTTACTGAGGCGCTGACTACACCTATGCTTAAGAATCCTCTGATAACTTTAAACCCCACTAGTTTAATGGGGACCTCGGATGATGCAGAAAAGACTGAACTAATAGAAGAATCTCTTTTGAATGATGGCTTATGGTCTAATATTTCCATGTTAACATCTCTTGAGGCCATTCTAATAGAAAACCAAAATCAAAGGAAGAAGACGCTACGGGAGGAAAGTGCAAGAATCATGACACTTACTCATTTACAGGAGAATGATAAATTTAACTCCTCCTGCACAAAGGATCAATGGAGCAGCTTGCCCACTGATTATTCACACCACCTGAGACAGACTAAAATCTCATTTTTTTTTTCCTCCCTCGAAAAAGACCTTAGGAAGTTTGGAAAAGGTATCAAGTTCTCTTCTGCAGAAATGAGTCTCAGTTTGCTCTTGACAAGCAGAAATATCTGAAACCTACATCTGGTTTTGCACTGTCTGAAGGGAATATGGAAAACTTTACAGAGGTGAAATCCCGTGTGCTAACGTTATTGACGGGAAATGGCACTGGACTTTTATTCTCTGAGTCTTCGCTTGAACAATCTATCCCTGCTCGATCTGAGATTTGTAATGCAAGCTGCAAACAGTCAACCTGGAAAATTCTTGGTTGGAATATTGCTGGGTGGAATGGGGAGAGAAGTGATACAGAGTTTATTACATTTATACAACAGTGGGATATTTTAGTGTTTCAGGAGACATGGACAAAAGAACAAATTAATATCAGTGGTTATACTATTTACTCATTGAAAGCCCATTCGGATACTAACAGGGGAAGGCTGAAGGCCAGATTAGTATGCTGTATATCATTAGCTTTGAATGTAGAATCCATTCGATTATTTGACCTCCCCCCTTATGCTATGGCAATTCTGATTAAGGCTAAGAGCAGAGATTTGTTATTGATTAATGTATATCTGCCTCCAGGTCAAACAATCAATTCCTCTATTACTATTTGGCAACAGTTGGATTTATATATCACTGAAGCAACATTAAATTATACTTATGCTTCTATAATCCTTATGGAGGATTTTAATTCTAGATGTGGTACTGATGATACAACGCTGATGGCCTCCCATTTTTGGAAATGGGGCGACTGTATAGACGGTGCTCCTGTTCCCAACCGTTTTTCTAAAGATAAAGCCATCAATTCATCAGAAGCCCAACTGCTCTATCTAACTAGGATATTTGAGCTGACAATATTAAATGGTGCTATACCTCTGGATATTCCTGGGGAATATACGTTTCTTTCCTCTTGGGGGAGTAGTGTTGTGGATTATGGTATGGTTTCTAAATCTATTCTTCCTTATGTTACTTCCTTCGAGGTGGGTGAGCAAATTTTCAGTGATCATTTTCCTATGTTCATTTATCTAGGTCTTCCCTAGGAAAGGAGGGATAATCTTTTTCCCTGTGATTTTGATGATAGTTCTACCAATTTAAGTTGCAAAATAAAATGGTCTAAGAAAGTAAAAAGTGAGATATCCGTGTTCTATGACTCTCCTGAAGGTAGAAATCTATATAATTCTATTGTGCAAGCACATTTGGGCCCGCAAACAATTACTGCTTATGTAAAATTAGAAGATGCTCTTATACAAGTTTTCATGTTTGAGCAAGTCACAGTCTCCACACGCTCATTGTAAGAGAGCAACAAATAATTGGTTTGACTCACGCTGTAGGGCATTATGTAAACAATTGAAGAATATCTACAGGGCTCAGAACAATTTCTTCCACCTATCTATTTTCAGATAAAGCATATAAAAGTCTCAAATTTGCTAAACATCAAGCCCTACGAAATGCCTGGAATACGCTAATAATGGCTACTATTAACAAAGATAGCCACACTTTTTGGATAATTGTTTCTGTAACAAGCCGAGTTAACACGCCTTGTAAGATCTCGGCTAGATCATGGGAAACCCACTTTTTTGAAGTTTATAATGATGCACAGCCTAGTCAGGTTATTACACCATCTTTGATTGATGTGTTACCCCGTTGGCCCCCCGTTACTCCTGCAGAAATAACTAACTTAGTAGGATGTTTAAAACTTGGAAAAGCCCCTGGTCCAGACCTTATTCTTCCTGAATTATTAAAAGCTAATATAATGGTGGGCCTTAGAGTTAGCCAATTTATTTACATCTATTAATAGCTCAGGAATTATACCAGAGCAATGGAAAACAGCTATAGTTGTTCCCATATTTAAAAATGGTTCTCATTTGGATCCATCTAATTATAGGCCTATAAGTTTGCTGTCTGTGGTTGGTAAGCTATATGCTCTTTATCTATTGGATAAGCTTGAGGCATGGATCTCAGAGAACCAGATCCTTGGGATTGAGCAAGCAGGTTTCAGAGCAAGCTGCTCTATTCTTGATCATTGTATGATCTTGCATCATCTAGCGAAGAAATATTCTAGTGGCCCTAAAGGCAAATTTCTTGATGCTTTTATAGATTTGAAATCTGCGTTTGACTCTATTTCCAGACACTTATTATGGTCCAAACTTGAAAAAACTACAATAGATTAGAGACTGATGATGCAGCTTTATTCCAAATCTTCGCTATGGGTTAGGTATGCCACTAATGGGGCTCTAACTGATCTAATTCCTTCTACTCGTGGGGTCAGACTGGATTGTGTCTTTGCCCCTTCATTGTTCAATCTCTTTATTAATGATTTGGCCCAATGTCTGGAAAAGGTGGATTCAAATGCACCGAAGCTGGCTAATAAACGAGTGCTAGTTTGGTTATACGCTGATGATGCGGCTGTATTATCTCAGACTAGACTAGGGTTGCAAAGATTGCTGCATGCTTTCACCTGCTATTGTAATAACAAGCTAATTATCAATTATAAACAATCAAAAGGTCCTGGTTTTTTCCAAATCCAGGAAACTATATAAATGGGTAGTAAATCAGAACTGTATTGAGCAGGTTTACAAATAAATATTTAGGCATTTTCCCCCAATATAATCTTAATTGGAATACTCATAGGCTGTCCTATATTCATATCGCCCGTAAAACCCTTAGTGCCTTTCTGTGCTTCTACTATTCTAAAGAAGGCCAGTACATTCCTATGGCACTCCATGTATTTCAGGCTAAGATTGTGGCTCAGTTACTTTTTGGAGCCTCACTATGGATACAGGGAGTAACATCTGATTTGGCGAGAGTCCAGTCTATATTCCTAAGAGCAATCTTTGCAGTGCCTAGGTATGTGTCATATTCTGCTCTTTGCTTGGAATCTGGGTCTTTCTCTATAGCCTGTAAAGCTCGGGAACTTACTTTTGATAGATGGATCAAGCTCTGTTTAGAGATCTGGGAATTTGCTTTCTTCCAATATTTATGGTTGGACTCTTATCCAACCCCTGGCTATCTTATGTAAATAACAAAATAATGCAGTTGGGGCTTTCTCCTTCTGAACTACTTACCCTGGATAATAATAATAAGGTGAAGGAAATACTATTCCTGCGGTTGCATGATATTGAACATCAGGAACTTGTGTCCTCGGCTAATAGGACCTGCTCTCCCCTACACTTTGGGATTTCCCCCCGCTATGGGAGATAGAGGTGCTAATTATTTAACACCACTTCACTTTTCTAAGTTTCAGGTTGTGTTTGCTCGGGCCTGTTTAAATGTGCTGCCCTCCTCTCTCTTGGAAAGGAGGTTTGCTAAGGATCCTTCAACTACGGTTTTCTGCCCTTGTGGCTCTGGCCTCCTAGAAACTGTTATCCATGTTCTCTTATATTGTTCTCTGTATCTTGATGTCAGAGAAGAACTTATTTCCCCCGTTAGTTAGATTTCCCGGAAGGTGTGAGCTTTTTCATACACAATATTGCCTTGCGGATACAAGCTGTGAGGTACAAAAGTAGTAGCAAATTTTGTTTATATTGCTATGAGATTAAGGTCCCAATTTTAGGAGCCATTTTACTATTTTTAAAGTAATCTATTTCAGATGCTTGTATACTGTTTTATTGTGTGCTGTCAGTTACCATTTGTGTTTATTAGCTATATTTGTTCTGATTTTTATCTCTTTGCTGGCCAACGACTGTAATAAAATTGACTGACTAGTTCTGTGTTTCCTCTTCCTCCCTGATATCTTCCAAGCTGTCAACTACAAGTTTGTTTCTGGATCCATAACCTCCCTCCATTCATGGACAGAAGATCCTGTTCCATGGGAGCTTGATGTACTTGCCCTGTGACAGCTTGAGAAGTATAGAATAGCATACTTGTCTCTGCCATCCTTGAATTTTTTTTAAAAAATTAACACAGTTGTATATGACCCAAAACAAAAACAGATAAAAGATTAAAACATTACAACAATAAAAATTTAACATGTTAAAACTATTAAAAACACAATTAAAACAATATCTAATTAAAAGCCTGGGTGAACAAATGTGTCTTAACTGCCTTTTAAAAAGTTGTCAGAGATGAGGAGGCTCTTATTTCAGCAAGGAGTGTGTTCCAAAGCCTTGGGGCAAAAACAGAAGGACCGTCCTCGAGTAGCCACCAGACAAGCCGGTGGCAACTGCAAACGAACCTCTCCTGAAAGAAGACATTCTCTTAAATACTCCGGGCCCAAGCTGTTACAGCTTTATAGGTTAACTAAAACCTTGTATTTTGCCTGGAAACTTATCAGCAACCAATGTAAATCGTTTAAGATGGATTGATATTTCTCCATATCTCTTCCCAGAGACCAACCTGGCTGCCACATTCTTGACCAACTGCAGTTTCTGAACTATGTACAAAGGCACCCCTCACAGAGTGCAATGCAGTAGTCAAGTCGGGGGGTGACCAGCAGATTGTACTACTGTTCTGAGATAATTTATCTCAAGAAATTGACACAGCTGGTGTATCAGCCGAAGCTGATAAAAGGCACCTCTGGCCACTGCCTCAACCTGGGACACCAGGGAGAGTCCCTGTTCCTTCTGGGGAAGTGTGACTCCACCCAGAACCGGCAGATCAAAATGATCTCCCAAATTCTGACCCCACACAATAAGTATCTCTGTCTTATCTGGATTCAGCCTCCGCTTGTTACCTCTTATCCAGGCCATCACTGCTTCGAATCAAGCATTTAGGGAGGTTATGCCTTGTCATGATGACAACAACAACAACATGGAGAAAAAGATTTGGGTGTCATCAGCCTACTGATAACATCCTGCACCAAATTTCCTGGTGATCTCCCCAGCGGTTTCATGTCGATGTTAAACAACATCAGACAATATGGAGCCCTGAGGGACACCATACCAAAGTTCAGGTTTTGAAAAACAGTCCCCGATGGACACCATCTGGAATCTGCCTGTGAGGTAAGAGTGGAACCCGCTGCAAAGCAGTGCCTCCCACCCCCAACCTCCTCAGACGCTCCAGAAGGATACTATGGTCGATAGTATCGAAAGCCACTGAGGTCCAAAAGGATCAATGGAGTCACACTCCCTCTGTCAATTCCCAATTGGAGACCATCCATTGACCAAGGCAGTCTCCACCCCATAGCTGGTCTAAAATGGATCTAGATAATCAGTTTCATCCAAGAGTGCCTGGAGGTGGGAGGCTACAGCCCTCTCAATTACCTTGCCCAACCACAGAATGTTGCAGACAGGCCCATGGTTGCTCAACTCTGAGGAATCCAAATCTGGCTTCTTCAGAAGTGGTCTAGTGATTGCCTCCTCAAGACAAAGAGGCATCCTGCCTTCCCTCAGAGAAGCATTTATGATCTTTCCCAGGCCTTCTACAACAACCTCCCTGCCAGATAGTATTAGCTATGTCAGGCAAGGATTAAGAGAAAAGGTGGTAAGCTGCATTGCTCCAAGCGGCTTGTCCACATCCTCATGAGTTGCAAACCTAAACTGCTACAGCCTGACCACCAAAGAGGAGTTGCTGGACACCTCCAATTCAGACACTGCAATAATTGTAGAGTCTAAATCCAAGCTGGCCCTAATAAGAGATTTTATCCATACAAAATACCATAACACATCACAGCTGTCAATAGATGGTTCCAAATACTGATTCAAGAGAGGAGGAGCACTCACTAGCCCTCTCACAACCCTAAACAACTGCGCTGGACATGAACTTGCAGACTCAATACAGGCCAAAAAGAATAGCTTCTTTGCCACCTATATTGCCAGAGCATAAGTCTTCAAATGTGCTCTTTGTTGTAATCTTTCAGATCCATGTTGAGTCTTCCTCCAATTGCACTCTAGTCGTCTACCTCAGGGATTCTCAACATTGGGTCCCCAGATGCTATTGGACTTCAACTCCCATAATCCCCAGCCCCAGTGGCCTTTGGTTGAAATCCAATAACAGCTGGAGACCCAACGTTGAGAAGCCCTGGTCTACCTTGCTGCTTCAGCCCCTGTAGTTCTTCTGTATACCCAGGGGCCAATTTTGAAGCGGGTTGGAGAACGCTTAAGAGCGAACATGTCTGCTTCCCTGATGGGTTTGCTGTTCCAATTCTCTACCTGGGCATCAACATTATTACCAGCAGAGCCAACACTAAATCCCTCCAAGGCTTCTTGGGTGGACCATTCTAGTGGGCCCCTTGGCTCTGTGAAGGTGGGGTGTGACTCAGTCCAACCTTAACCAGGTGGTGGTCCATCCACAACAATGGGGAAATCACATGAGTCCCCACCCACAGAATACCACCCTCCCTGATCACAGTGAAAGACCAGATCAAGTGTGTGACCTACAATGTGCATTGGTCCCGAAACCCTTTGGGGTAGGCCCATAGTTGTCATGGCTGCTGAATTGCCCCAGTCAGAGTGGTCCCAAAGTAGACACTGAAGTCTCCCAGCACCACAATCCTGGGGGACTCCAACACCAAACCCGAGACCAAGTCCATCAGCTCAGTTAGGGACTCCATCAGGTAGTGGGGTGATCGGTACACAAACAGAAGTCCCAGTCTACCCCTGGTCCCCAAACTTAGGTACACTTCAACAGGGATCCTGGTCAGGGAAAGGTTATTCCTATAGACTACAGCCACTCCACCTCCCTGCCCATGTCCCCGCACCTGCTCCTCAGAGTACCCTGGAGAAAGAAGCTGGGACCAGACTGGGCCACCAGCCTCCTCTATCCAAGTCTCTGTAATACATACCAGGTCTTTCCCTTCATCCAGAATCAAATTATGGATCGTTTCTGAATTATTCTGGACAAATATGGCATTACAGAGAAGCAAGGTGAGGGTCTGTGGGATGCTGGCACTGCTCCCCAAGGTCAAAGAACGGGTAGGACAGCAGGAAGGGGATATATTTTTAAAATAAATTTAAATATTTATTATTTAAATATTATTTTAATTTTTAAATAAATATATTTTTAAACTTTTAAATAGGGATGTACACAAACCAATTTGGTGCCTCCTTAGGAAAGTGCTGAACTGGCATGCCTGGCAGCCATGTGCGTGCCAATGCACTTTGGTAGAGCGATTGGAACAGGGAAGGACCTGCTTTCTTGCTTCTTAATGGAACCACTCCCACCCGGGCTGCGCGAGCCCCTTCAGGCACATCCCTACTTTTCAACAGAGATGTGTTTTAAAAGTTAAACTTTAATATTTGTACTTTTCACTGTGTATTTTGCATTTGATTATATTGTGAACTCCTTTGGGATTTTAATTTCATATATTCATATACTGCCTGGTATGTGCATCTCTAGGTAGAATGGACAATTTTAAACAACAGTAAACAAAACAATTTCACAGAATGAAGTTAAGTCTCTTGGGATAAAAATAATTAACACAATTTAAAATTAATTTCAGTTAAAAGCCTTAGAACTTGTGCGTTGATGGTCTTCCTAAAAGCAAACAGATTTGACAGGGCAGCTACAGAGAAGGCTTGGTCCTGAGTTGGCAACTGTAACCTGTACTCTCCATATGAACTCTGTCACCTATTAAGAGAGCACCTTCTGTTATGATCTTAAGTACCCTAGACCCAAGCCACTGAGGGCTTGGTACATAATAACCAGCACTTTGCATTTTGCTCAGAAACATAACAGCAGCCAGTGCAGTTCTTTTAAAATCTGTGTTATGTGGTCCCTTTGAATTGTCCCAGAGACCAACCTGGCTACCGCATTCTGTACTAGTTGTTTCCAGACTACATACAAACGCAGTCTCCCATAGAGTGCATTACAGTAGTCAAGCCTAGAGGTAACCAGCACACGCACCACTGTTTTAAGGTCATTTGCTTCTAGAAATGGGTGTAACTGACATCAGCCGAAGCTAATAAAAAGCTCTTGGCCACTGCCTCAACCTGAGAAAGCAGAGAGTGAGTTTTGGGTCCAGGGTAAGATAGGGATATCCTGCAGCAACAGCAAGGGCCATTGAACTTTTGGTCTTTCCTGCTGACTAGCAGGAGTGCACAACTCAATTGCCCCGCTGGGTTGGAACCAAGCATCAGTAGGCTCCAGGGCAGGGGACATCTGTTTTCAAGTGGCCAACTGCATTGACCTGTTGCCACTCAGTAGGAAAGACCAAAAGCTCAACTGCTCCTGCTACAAGATGTTCCTACCTTGAGGCCAGCAAGAGTCCACGGGGGCCAGATCTTGTGCAGGCCTGATTTATACAGGAGAAACTCAGTGAAGCCCAATTGTTTGATCAACAGAGACCACCCAGAAGAACTTCATTGTTTGCAAGGGTTCTGTTACCTATCACCATGAATAATGAGGCATTATTCATATAGGGAAAGGGGGGCGAGTAGCTTCCAGATCATACAAAAAAAAACCCCACAGCAAAAGCAATTATTGTGTGCTCCATGGGGTCTCCTTGTGCCCCACAATATCCCCCAACTGTACATTACTTGAAAATGCTTAAGGTGGAAAATGGCAGAAAGACAGCAAAAAGTACTCTTACCTTGCTCTGCGGGGGTCTCCTTGTGTCCAGCCCCCCAAAACATCACAGAAAAGTCTGTTTTCTTCAATGAACAAGTTGCAAAATGGCCCCTGGTGACAAAATGGAGGGTAGAAGTGACCTCAGCAGTCACTTCCAACCCTCTAGTTTTAACCCTTTAGTATCCAGATGCTGAAATCGGCTGTCAATTAGACACCTGCAAACAAGTGAAACTGGATATAGAATCTGTTTAACTAAGTTCTCCTGTACACTTAATGCTTCTTTGGAAGAAACAAATGCTCTAAACTTAGTTTTACCTAACTTATTTAGCTTTTTCTAGGCCTCTGCAATTTGTTTTTAAAGAGCACCTGTGTTCTGAAACAGCTGTGCATGCATAATACTTTTGCAAGCATTAAGCAAGAACAAAGCCCAGTTTGTGTTACCAGCATGGTTGCTTCAGGCATTCTTGTAAAGATATTTGAAGGACACAAATCATATAGGTGGGACGAGCAAAGTAGTTGGCTACCACTCCATTTCTCAGGACAAGAGTGATGATAGCGCTCCCTAAATGTTAAGTTCCTTTGTAAGAGCAACACTGAGCCAAGAGTATACTTTGCTGTCTGCTCTGTTTAATATTAAAGTGCTAATAGAAGAACCATCAAGCTTATTTAAAATATTTAATACCCACCTTTCAGGCATATGATCTATGTCAAATGGTAAATCTGACTCGTCTTGACCAAGTCCCATTGAAATTAATGGAATTTGGTCATTACTAATTGCTCAGTATGCATAGCTAATACCAGTGTACTCTCCAGTTTCTCAACTGTGTGTGGAATGAGTTTTTTTTCTGCATGCCAATATCAAGACAAAATGTACACATGCATTCAGAGTGTGGCCTTCCTGATTTCACCTGAGCAGACATCAAAAACCTGTGAGTGTGTGCACGCCTTAGAGGGAACACAGGTATTATAGTTTGGATTGGACAAGCAATCAAGAAGTATGCAAGTCTTAGTAGTCACTTAATTTTTTATTCATCTTTCTGTTGGGATAGGGAAAGAGCATACATTTTATTTATACAATATTTAACAATCACTTGTATCCAGGATGGGTTTTTTTAAATACTTGCCAAAAAATTGCAAGTCTAATTGACAGTAGTACAACAACCTGTGCCCAGAACACTGACAAGTACAGAATAAAGCTAAAATAATTGCGTACCAATATTTTGAGAGGTAACAGATCTTAAATGGACTGAGTGTGCATTAAAAAAAAAGTACTGCTGGTTGAATATCTTGAGGTAAATGGTGTTCCAACAAGGATAGTATTTATCATTTTGCTCAGAATCCTGTACATAGCTTTCTGCATCTTATACCAAATATTCCTAATAAAAATGCTTTAAAAAGGTTAAAAAGAGAATACTGGAAAAGAAGTCAACCAACCAGTCACCTCACTTTGTTAACTACAATCAGTAATTCTGTAGAACTGTAGTATGAACAATATTTATTACTACTACATCTGATTACACTTTAGTTATGCAAGAGCTACTCCACATGGATTTTGCTATCAAAGAAGGTATAAAGTTGTGTATTTCAATCGACTCATTTTCAGAATACCACCATGAATGAGAACGCTAGGTCAAGAACTCCAACAATTACGAGGCACGATCTGTTCTGAAATGCTAAGTTATATTTAGTAGCAACTGTACAAAGAGTAGTCATGCATCATCATGTGATATAAAGTTCTTAGCTTCTAACACAAACTGAAAAGGTATTGCAGGGTTTAAATTTTTGAGTTGATCACAAAACTGGCTAATCTTAACTCCTGTGGCAATTATATGGCAGCCAACTAAGTAGACACGGGCAAGCCAAAGACAACTGAAAGCTTGAGCTACAGGCCTAGCTTTTCTTCACAAGTCAAAAATACAAAAGGAAACCACCAGAGCTGGCCAGATCCACACAAGCTGTATGATTCAAATACATAAAGCGACAATGGTCACTATCTGCCAAAAAGCAGAGAATCTCTCTTAGCTCAGATGTTAAAGTGTTGGCTTTTATCCGTGGGCCTTGGCTTAAGCATTTTAAACTTGTCAACCTCTAGATTTACTGTACTGTATAAGTTAGAAACATGATGTTGAGATTCCCTACGAGACAACATCTTAAATCTGGATCAAAGTAGTTCCGTGACTTCCGCCAATTCTAGTAAAGGTTTAATAATTATAAATGTTTTTTTGCTGAATGATGTATTGTTCTCTTTACAAATCTAAACAAAGTACTTCAACCACTTATTTGAGGGATTGCAAAAGGCATTTTAAGTAGAAGACCTATTGCCATGCTTGATTGTCAGTTTTGATCATTTCCCCATATGACCTACAAAACAAACATTCACAAAAATACACAAGATAGTTCCCACCTGATTCATGGGCCTTGTTGGCGGAAGTTAATGTTTGATGGAAAGCAGCTCTACGAAAGTTTGGGGTAAGTTTCCCAAGACAAGAACTGCAACTATATTTTCAACCAGAAGTAGTTCTACTTACATGCTTTAGGATAACCAATGGTGCTATTCTTGCATTTTCCTAATATAGACATTTCCAATTTGATGAGAAACCAGATCAATCTGGTTCAGAGCTTTTTAGACATGATTTGTTGGGATGCCATATCAGTTCCCAGTATTAGGTACAGGCCCTCTCAGGAGTACAGACAGGAAGTACACTACTTGCATACATCTTGAAAATATAGCATGTGGATTACTACGCATACAGATCTGTATAAATACAGACTGCACACAACTGTACATACGTTTAATAACATCTGAACATGGCAAATTGAAATTCAGTTAGGGCATGGGGTTCGTAAGCTGCCATAAGACAGACCGTTTCTGGGTGGTGTGCCAGTTGTATGTGAACACCTTTGCTGTCACCCTTTTCCTTCCTACTTTAGTGTTTGGGGACCAAAATCTTGTTTATAAACAATTCCTCTTTGTTCCCAGAGATTCCGCACATCAAAACACAAGATTGGTCTAATAAATAACTGATTAGAAGAGAACATTCACAGTGAGCTCCTGATTGACATTAAAAATTTCTCTTGTACATCTAATGCATGATTAAAAAAGACTTGACCAGAATCTCATAATACTGGCTACTGTTTATTCAGTACTGTCGTTTTATAGAGAGTTAACTCATACTTTGGCGTGTATAAGTGTAGGTGATCAAATAACTATAACATATTATTACTTTTGGCACCTCTCTCCTAAGTGCCCATAACTTTTATCATAAGGCTTTACATCTTAAATTCCTCTTGAATACAAGTTTTAATTTAAAATTTGCAGGGCTTTTTTGCTAGACTGTGCTACATTATCTCTACAGGAGTAATTGCATATTTGATGGTAAGCATTTAAAAAAAAAAATACATGTTTCTGGTTTGTTTTTGTTTTCTGTGACCATAGGGTAAACCTATGCATCACAACAAATATTACTCTGACAAGTCGGCACCAAAAATCAAGTGTTTTGAAGCTACAAAAGGCAACGCATAGAGTGAGGAGTTCTCGATAATGAAGCTTCCTGAGGTGATCCTGAAGTAGTGATACAGTGGAAACTAAGTTCTGTTGAAACAGAAAATATGCTCAGCAGAACACTTTTACATACATAAATGGGAAAAGCTTTTTTTTTTTTTTTTAGTTAAGAGCTTTCCAGTGCCATAGCTCACAATTTTTTTTAGAAGTCATGCTTTAAGTTTTCAAATAACCGTCAGACACAGCAAACCTAAATAATATTTAGTAAAAATTAATGTATGAAATATTTTGGGAACTGGAGGTAAAATAAAGCTTTAAACTAAAAATGGGGAAATTGCAATTTAAACACTTTTTTACACACAAGCTAGAACAAGGCAAGGCTAACACACTGTTTTAGGAATGGCCATTGACAGTTGGCACGAAGCACAGCGTACCTTTAAAAAAAAAACCCAAACACTGTGAATCTGTAATACATCATTTACAAAATCTGGTTCAATTTATTTCAGTTTGTTAGTGTTGTCAATTTCACAATTTAGCAGAGGTGGAACTGAGGTATACCTTGTTGAGGGAGGTTAAGTAATGCTTGGAAGCCTTTTTGCTAGATCCCACTTTGATTACATAGAACAGCAGCACACTAAACATTCACAAGCTGTGTCATATTGGCATTACAATAGTCATTTATATAAACACAACAGCAAATGCAATAAAAACAAAGTTACCCTTTTTTCTTAAATCTGAAATGAAATGTTTGATTTAAAAAAAATAGCAGTAGTTCGTTTTAAGGAATTAGTCTCTGACACTTTAAGAAATAGTATGTCAGCTTTTAAAATGTTTGATTAGCTGGGATAGGTCCATATTCTTCAAATAAGTTCATTATAATCATTTTGCCACTTTTCTCAGTTGCGTGTCCTTCAGGCATATGCAAAGAATGCAGCAAGTCTCCTGGATCCATGTCTGAAGGACAAGGAGTCTTCCTACTGACCCTCTGAAGACAGACTTACCATTCCGCATTTCACGCTCAAGACTATTTTGACCAGAAACAGGCCCATTAGCTTAGCAGCTCTAGTTTAGAGAGTCTTATTGGTCAAGATGTGTGACCAGTGCAACTATCATAGACTGGATTCTTTGGGAGGAAAGTCCACATTTGTCACCATAGTGACCACAGTCACAATGTCCTCTGTTGTTATAATGTTTGTCAGTCTTTGCATCTGAATAATCCGCTCCTCTACACAGCCTGCTGATAATCTGGCTTCTGCATCATGATCCCAACACTCTTCTATTGTTTCACAGAGCATTGCCATTCCCTAAAACACAGAATTCAGATGTATACATTAGAATCAAATGGGTTTAAATGCAAAGAAAAAGAATTATAATTAAGCTTAAATTCTGTCAAAGTTCAAGATTTGATCCAGACAGTGTCACAAGTGAAAGGTATTCCCTTCAAATGGTGTTTGCAGAGCCTTCCGATCTGAATGAGCTTTTCCCCATAGAACCCTCCCCATCTTCTGAAGTCCTGTTTTTCACAAATTAGTTTAATGAGAAATCAGAACAAGGCTTTTCCAACGAACACAATGACCCTGTGAAGGCTTCTCCTGGAATGTCTGCCAATATCCAGTTTCTCACAGACTGCCCAATTGACGATCTGCAAGATGAACATCAACGTTTCCATCCACCACTTAGTACTGCAGCAGGGACGGTTCGGGAGGGGTTATGACTACAAAGGATCACTTCCAGTTACAGGTAAGCAACCTGTATATCTGGATCGTGATCCGTTGTAGTCATAAGGAATGGGTGATTAGCAAGCTTTCCTTCCTGGAGGGGGGTGCAGTACACCGCAGCCTATGTGAATGTTTTTAGAACATTTATCCCAAAATCTGCTGCTTTCGCCATTCTCAAATCTAAAGCATAATGCTTGATGAACGGCTGTTGAGAAGACCATGTGGCTGCCATGCATATATCCGACATCCTAATGCCCTACAGGTGAGCAGCTGACGTGGTGTACGCCCTGGTCGAGTGAGCAAGGCGACTCCCTGACACTTATATGTCAAGCAAATCAGTTCCACCAACCAATGCGCTAGATGCTGGTGTGAAATTGGGTAACCTTTACATTTCCCTCTAAAACCAACAGTCTCCTTGTTTTCCTAAAGTCATGGGTTCTTTGTAAATAAAATAGAAGCGCCCTCCGCACGTCTAACGAGCGGAGCGCCATTTCCAATGGTGTTTCCGCCTCTTGAAAAAAGGTGGACAGGGTGATTTTCTGATTTAAATGGAAGTCCATCACTATCTTCGTGCGAAAGCGTGGGTCTAATCTCATGACCACTTTGTGGGGATAGAATTGGGTATATGGTTTATCTACCCGGACGGCTGTCAGCTCACTTACTAATTTCACAGATGTAATTGCCACTAGGAAAGCGGTCTTTAGCCTAAGTAGACTGAGGGGCTCAAATGGCCCCTCTGTCAATGCTGACAATACCAAGGACAAACTCCACTGCTGTATTGGCCATCGTATAGGCGGATATAAATTATTTAATCCTTTCATGAAGCGTTTGCATTCCGGATGGGAAAACACAGTCATCCCATCCCAACCCTTGTGCCTTGCTGAAATGGCCACCAAATGTATTTTGACAGACACATTTGCTAAGCCCTTTAGCTTCAAGGAAGTTATGTATAGTAATACGCCCCAAGGAGTGGCCTGTTAGGGCCTGACTCCTCTAACCTGCATATTAGCCTTAAAATGCTTCCATTTACTAGCGTAATTCCTTCAATTGCCCACTGTTTAGCAGGATGTTTTTCATAGTCTGATCCTCCAGGCTGTCATTTTTAACGCGTGGACCTCGGGGTGCAAGATCTCTCCTTGGTCTCTTTGTAACACGTCTGGTGCCTGTGCGAGCTTGAGGAAGGTCCCCTGCGACAACTGTAGAAGTGGTGCAAACCACAGTTGGCGTGGCCACCACGGCGTCAGTAGAATGCAGTTTGCTTTGTCCCATATCACTTGCGCCAACGCCCGTCCTATTACTGGCAATGGCAGAAACAGTTAAAGAAGTCCAACACCCCATGTATGTTGGAACACATCCCCCAGGGACCCCCGTCCAATGCCTGCACGAGAGCAGTAGTTTGCACATTTCTTGTTGGCATGTGCTGCAAATAAATCTATCAAGGGGGTCCCCCAGGCGTTGAACACCTTCTGGAGGTACACTGCCTTTATCGCCCACACGTGCCTCTGGTCATAATCTGCAACTCTGCTGAGGCTGTTGGCTAGGTGATTGTCACGCCTCGTATGTGGAGTGCAGCAGGATAGACAACATGTTGTATGCACCATTCCCATATCCTCTGAGCAAGGAGACACAGTGATATGGAGACTGTTCCGCCCTGGCGATTGATGTAGGCAATTGCCGTCATGTTGTCCAATTTTATCTGAACAACTGTCCCCCGTAACTGAGGTTCAAATGCCTTCAGGGCCAGAAACACAGCCATCCGTAGTTGATATGCTGTCTGTATTGAAGATGCGTCCAAGTTCCTTGGATGCAATGGCCGTTGCAATGTGCCCCCCAGCCTATTAACGATGCATCCGTCGTTACCCACCAGTCCGGGGCCAGTGGCGCAAATGACACTGCCTGCGTCAGATTGTGCTCTTCCATCCACCAGCGCAAGCTCTCCAAGATCAACCTTGGGATGTCCAAGCGCATATTCTGGCTGTCTATATTGGGTCGGAAGTTGCGGAAAAACCAGTGTTGTAATGTGCGCATGCGCAACTGTGCGTACAGGACTGTCGTGGCACAGGAGACCATCAGACCCAACAGCTTCTGAATCTCCACCGCAGGTTGTCGTGGACTTTCCACAAACTGCTGAAGGAGCAAGTGAATTTGCCATATGCGTTCTTGAGATAAAAACGCTCTTTTCTTTTCTAAATCCAGTACTGCACCTATGAAATTTATCCGCCTCATAGGGATGAGGTTTGACTTTTTCCAAATGATATTCACCTTAAGGTCTTCGAGCAGGTGGAGCATGTGTTGAATTTGTTCGACCAGTAGCTCCCTGCTGTAGCTTACTAGGAGCCAATCGTCTAAGCATGGATAGACCATCATTCCCTGTGTTCTTAAGTGGGCCACCACCACTGCCATCACCTTGGTGAACACTCTTGGTGCCGTTGACAGCCCGAGAGGTAGAACCATATATTTGTATACGTGTCCCCCCACTGTGAACCTGAGATACTTGCGGTGATTCTCCTGGATGCCCACATGGAAGTATGCATCTTTCAGATCCAAGGTCGCCGCCCACGACCCTTGGGTCAAGAAGGGCAGAATAGACTGTAGAGCTGTCATTCTGAATTTTTTGGTTTGAATATAACAGTTGAGATCCCAGAGGTCCATTATTGCCCTGATTCCACCACCTTTCTTCAGAATCTGGAAGTACCGGGAGTAATATCCCGTGAGTCTGTTCGCCCACTGCACCAGAGCAATTGCTTCCTTTTCCAGTAACACTTTCACTTTGTCCTGTAGTATTTCCGCGGCTGCAGTGAACTTCATGCCTGAAAACCGTGGCTTGGCCTTGAACTCCAGCGCCTAACCCATCTGTATTATACTTAATACCCAGCACTCTGATGTTATATTATCCATGCTTGAGCATGGCTTGCCAGTTTGATGGTATTCCTGGCAACTACAGGACCGATGGTAGGGGTCCTGGCATGAATGGCATACAAAGGTGGTATGGAGCCAATGTCGTGGTTGAAGGACTGTTAGAGTGTGCAGTGGATGGAAATTCCTGTCAAAAGTTCTGTTTTGGAGTGTCCTTATTTGGACGAGTAGTAGTCCCCTTTGTTTTCTGGTTAAATCCTTTAGACCGCATTAGAGTCTGTACAGTTTTTTTGAATTCTCTCCTGTCTTGGTACTTGTAGGATCTTTGTCGAGAAAAGGCACGGCCCTTTGACGAATTCCCCGTCGACCCAGAAGAAGTCATGAAGGTGCGAGCTGTAAACTTTGGGTTTTTTTTAAACAATTCCATTGTTGAATTCATATCGTCATGAAAAAGGCCTTTCCCATCAAAAGCCAGGCCTTCTACTCTTTCTCTCATGTCCTGTTGCAGGGACATGGAACGAAGCCAGGCATGTCGGCGCATGATTACTGCCGTGACCATCATGCGAGATTCCGTCTCAGCAAGATGTTTAAAGGCGTTCAGCTGTTGTCTAGTTACTGCAGTTTTCTCATAGACCTCACTGAATTTCCACTGAAATTCCTCAAGGGTCATGGATGTAGAGTCCTATAACAGGGAGTCCCATAACAGGTGTCTATAACGAGCCATGCACGCTATATAATTAGCAATGCGCATCGCCAGGCTAGCTGTACTATAACTTTTTCTATCCATGACATCAGTCTTTCACCCTTCTTTATCCCCAGGCGTTATATGGCAGCGTCCACCCCAGGATGTCGAGGCACAGTCCACAACTAGCGAATTAGGAGAGGGATGGTGCAAAAGGTAAGTGTTGTCGTCTTCAGAGATTCTGTACAAATTCTCTAAGCGTTTCGAAGTGGGAGTGGAGATATGAAAGAGTTCCCACGCTGTTTTGGCGACTTTACTGATTGCCGGGATCATAGTGAGTGCTACTGGATGGGATGTCTTGGACCTGCCTATCATCTTGTACACTGGGTCTACAACCTTCGCATCCAGGGATTTCAAATCCATCCCCAGTGCGTCTGCAATGTCCAGGATAAGGGCATGATATGCTTTCAACTCCTTTGTATGAGAAGTAGAAAGTCTAGGTGGCACATCTGATGGTGGGTCAGACCTCCTGCTGGTGTTATCAATCTGAATCCGCCAAAGATTCCTCTTCCATGTCGCAATCACCCAGTGAGGAGGGTGGTTCTGAGGGCAGAGGGGTTGACTTTCGCTTCCTCTTTCCGCTTGGTTTTTCTAGAGGTTGTGGAGGTGCTGCCTGTAACTGAATAGCAGGCTCCTGTGATATTACTACTGGTTGCGGCATATGAAGCTGGGATGGATGGTTGCCCTGTCA